>NC_037340.1:13748504-16148504 GCF_002263795.3 Bos taurus
CTTCACTTTTTAAGGTCAGATTTTCACATCTGAAATGAATACAAGTATAAATTAAGTGAACATGATTTAGTTTTCCAAATCGGTAAAAATTTAGTTGAGTGCCAGGAATTCATGTTGTCATTTGAGGTCTCATAATAAATTCAAACCCAATTAAAAGTGGAAAGGGTTGAGGTGTCTCAAAACAAAATGACATCTTTTTCTTGTAGTGAAATCTGTATCAGAATTTTTTCTCCAGTAGTAATAAATGCTTTTTGCTCCGTTCCCACAAACAGCTGTAGTGGAGAAAAATAAGGCAGGTCAAGTACTCAAGAAGCCATGTTAACTTCCCAGGTAGTTAGGCAATCAGCTTTAATGAAACAGTGGTAAATTACACCAATGTGCTAATTAGGGTACTTTGTCACAGCATCAAATGCAATAAAACCAACCCATGCTTTGGCTTGGAAAGTGTCATGCATAGATTTCTTTCAAAAGATTTAATTGAAGAGAGATTTTATTTTCCTGAAGCGTTCTGTAAATGCAAGGGATTTTTATCAACCCTTTCATTTTAAAGAGTTCTAGAAAGCAACGTAGAACTGAAGATACACACAGAAGAGACAAACACATAGAACCGGAAAAAAATAAATGATTCTTTTTTAGTTTGGTTTCTTATTTTAGAGATACATGTTTTTTATAACTAATATGCCAACACGAAATACTTTGGTATCATGGTGGATAACAGCACACACTGAGAACATGTGAGATAAAATACAGATAGACACAGATCAGCACATGTTGTCTTGTGCTCTGAATATCTCTATTTTAAATGAAGAAGAAAGAGTATTTTTATGGTTGCCAGTGCTGCCTGGATACAATTAGCAGAATATTAGTCTTAATCAAATAAAAAATCTTGACATTTAACTTTAGAGCAGGAGCAGTATTTAGGAAATGTATGAGCCCCACGTTTCCACTAGACATTTAGCTTGTTACTTTGGAAGTTTCTACTTGGTGCTGAGGGACCAAGTACTGGCTTATCATGTGTCTCGTAGCCAATCTAGGGGAAAAAAAAAAAACACTTCATAAACATCCTACTAAATTGTTAGGGAACTCTGTGTGGTGATATACATTGTATAGCTTTCAAATTGTGGAAATGTGTCTTAAAGAAATACATTGAATGTGTTTCAAAGAGTAGGTTTAATGTGATATATCGGAGAAGGCAATGGCACCCCACTCCAGTACTCTTGCCTGGAAAATTCCATGGACGGCGGAGCCTGGTGGGCTGTAGTCCATGGGGTCGCTAAGAGTTGGACATGACTGAGCAACTTCTCTTTCATTTTTCACTTTCATGCATTGGAGAAGGAAATGGCAACCCACTCCAGTGTTCTTGCCTGGAGAATGCCAGGGATGGTGGAGCCTGGTGGGCTGCCATCTATGGGGTTGCACAGAGTTGGACACAACTGATGCGACTTAGCAGCAGCAGCAGCAGCAGCCGCAATGTGATATATGGTTTAAATGTTCACGCCCATGGAAACAATATTAGGGGAGGAAGTGCTGGTTTATTTTTTTGATGTGTTTCAAATTAATACATTTTTACCTTTTCAGTTATAAATGACAATAAAATACTTTTCAAACTTACTGCAGATTTTAAAATAACTTTATTACTTTTTGAAAATGTCTCCCTAATTCTGAATCAACTATCTTCAGTGTGATTTTACTGTTTTGTCTTTGGAACAGCAAAACACTTCTTAATGAATGATATATTATGACCCTGACTACATTATTATGACCCTACTATATTATTGACTACAATAGCCCATGAACAATTTCTTAAAAAAAAATTCTGAGAAATTGTGTACATTTATTGCTATACTTCAGTACCATAATTAACCCCTTTAAACCTTAATAACCAGAAAATATCTCTCTACCTTCATTAAAATGGCCAACTGACCCTGGGTTGTCTTTTGACCCAAGTTTCCAATGTTAAACTAATTTTATCAAATTTATGAAGTTTAACTTGAGTTTCTAAGTGTATGCTTACACAGAAAGTCAGAATTCCTGACTTTAACAGGATTTTCACAATGATTTATTTGGTATCACCAAATACACACAGAGTTATGGAGAGTTTAGCCTGGGAATTTAGATTATAAAGGGATCAGCTTGGAAACTAATATTTGACCCAGATTGAACAAAGCCTATCCGATGCTTTAAACTTCCATAGGCCATTTCTATCTTGCTGCCAAGATAGAAAGATGCCAAGATGGGCATACATGCTAAAAATGAACTGTTTTTAAATTCAATTCAGTTCTGAAGTGTGAGGTAGTCCAGATGAGAGTGGGTTCAAATGACTCAGCATAACGTCCCTTTGCTAGTGGCGCCAGGAACTTGTGATCCATCAAGGATCGTAGCACTTTATAATGGGAGATGATATTAATTTCTATTTCTAAACTCAAAGTATACATTTTTCCTCTGATAGAGTAAACATTCAAGATACAAGCAGAGAACACAGTAAGCTACAGAAAATAAAAAGAACACCCAAGTTAGACATATACAGAACTATAGTGCTTTTCAGAAATGTAGATTACCTGGTTAAACTGGCAGCTAGATTTTGCAGAGTATATTGTTAAGGAGCAAAGCTTCCTTACAAATCAGTGGATAAGAGATGGTATTTTGAGATAGTATGTGCAAAGATGAAACCCCAAAGAAATTTGAATCCCTACACTGACCAAGGGAGAAGGGTATGGTGACCCACTCCAGTATTCGTGTCTGGGACATCCGATGGACAGAGGAACATGGCAGGTTATTGTCCATGGGATCGCAGAGTCGGACATGACTGAGCAACTAATATACTGACCAAGGAGAGGGGAAAAAAAAAAGACAAAGTGTTTAGAGAATAGGATCCATAGAAAACATCTGTGTTTGAAAGAAGGGGTGACATCTTGCTTGGGTACTGCAGTGGATGGCAGCACAGCTTATCCTGTGGGGGCTGTAGAGAGGTGCAAGTTTTGCACAGTGTGTGGTGATGTGGTTGGTCTGAGACACGTTCACGGGACAAAGTAGAGGAGAGCTCCAGGACCCAGTCAAGCTCTCCAGAAAGTGATCAGTGGAGAAGCGATAATGATGAAAGTCAGGAGCAGGTAACAGAAACCACATAATGATGAACTCTTCAAGAGAAAGCCAAGAAATTAGCAGAATTCTGGGGATGACAAATTCTGGGGAAGAAGCGCTCAAGTGACAGACTGAGAAGTGGCATGAGAGGTAAGGAATGTGGAACAAGAGGGAATAAAAGAATCGAAGTAAGATCATTTAGACTGCTCCAGGGTATCAAATTCTGCAAAGATTACAAATATTTATAATCTGGACTGGAATAGACTAGAAAATATTGATTGGAAATAGCAGTTAAAGGTGATTTGCAAAGTGATTTCATTGCAGTGGTAGAGTCAGTTGCCACACAGTATTTGGGAAAAAAGGGAACTGCCAAAGGCAAGATTTCATGAAGTTAATGACAAGATGATTAAATTTAATTACAACTTTTTAGCCATCTTCCTGAGGTTCTCTCTGACAACATAGTTTAGTTTAGGTTTTGAGAGGTAGTATACACAGAAGAACCATACAAAAAAGATCTTAACGACCTGGATAACCATGATGGTGTGATCACTCACCTAGAGCCAGTCCTAGAGTGCAAAGTCAAAGTGGGCCTTAGGTGCATCACTATGAACAAAGCTAGTGTAAGTGATGGAATTCCAGTTGCGCTATTTCAAATCCTAAAAGATGATGCTGGGAAAGGGCTGCATTCAACATGTCAGCAAATTTGGAAAACTCGGCAGTGGCCACAGGACTGGAAAAGGTCAGTTTTCATTCCAGTCCCAAAGAAGGGCAATACCAAAGAATGTTCAAACTACCACACATTTGCACTCATCTTACATGCTAGCAGTGACTTCCCTTGTCACAGGGCTTCCCTCGTAGCTTAGTCAGTAAAGAATCCGCCTGCAATGCAGGAGACCTGGGTTCGATTCCTGGGTCGGGAGGATCCCCTGGAGAAGGAAATGGCAACCCACCCCAGTATTTTTGCCTGGAGAATCCCATGGACAAAGAAGCCTGGCAGGCTACAGTCCATGGGATCAAGAGTCAGACACAACTTAGTGACATGCTAGCAAGATAATGCTCAAAGTTCTTCAAACGAGGCTTCAACAGTATGTGAAATGACAAATCCCAGATGTTCAAGCTGGATTTAGAAAACACAGAGGAACCAGAGATCAAATTTCCAACATCCTTTGGATCATAGAAAAAGCAAGAGAGTTCCAGAAAAACTTCTACTTCTGCTTCACTGACTACACTAAAGCCTTTGACTATGTGGATCATGACAAACTGTTGGAACACTCTTAAAGAGATGGGATACCAGACCCCTTACTTGCCTCCTGAGAAATCTGTATGAAGGTCAAGAAGCAAGAGTTAGAACTGTACATGGAACAACGGACTGTGTCCAAATTGGGAAAGGAGTACGTCAAGGCTGTAGATTGTCACCCTGCTTATTTAACTTACATGCAGGGTACATCATGTGAAATGCTGGACTGGATGCAGCACAAGATGGAATCAAGATTGCTGGGAGAAATATCAACAATCTTATATATGCAGATGACACCACCCTTATGGCAGAAAGCAGAGAGGAACTAAAGAGCCTCTTTATGAAAGTAAAAGAGGAGAGTGAAAAATATGGCTTAACACTCAGCTTTCAAAAGACGAAGATCATGTTATCCAGTTGCAATATTTCATGGCAAATAGATGGGGAAACAGTGGAAACAGTGACAGACTTTATTTTCTTGGGTTCCAAAATCACTGCAGATGGTGACTGCAGCCATGAAATTAAAAGATTCTTGCTCTTTGGAAGAAAAGCCAAGATAAGCCTAGACAGTGTATTTAAAAGCAGCGACATTACTTTGCTGACAAATGTCCGTACTGTCAAAGCTATGGTTTTTCCAGTAGTCATGTATGGATGTGAGAGGTGGACCGTAAAGAAGGCTGAGTGCCAAAGAATTGATTCTTTTGAACTGTAGTGTTAGATAAGACTCTTGAGAGTCTCTTGGACTGCAAGGAGGTCAAACCAGTCAATCCTAAAGGAAATCAGTCCTGAATATTCATTGGCAGGACTGATGCTGAAGCTGAAGCTCCAATACTCTGGCCATCTGATGTGAACAGGATTGAGCAACTGAGCACACACACAAAGGATATGAGGAACTAGATTTCAAGGTTTTTAACTCTTGATATATCTGTATAATAATATATGATAATGCATTTGGAATATGTACAATTACATTTTGAGTTTTACTAGAAAACTGTCTCATGTAGGGAAAATTGTATTAGAAAATAAAAAATATAAATAATATAACTATGCTACCTGTGGGCTTCCCAGATGGCTCAGTGGTAAAGAATCCACCTGTCCCTGTAAGGAGACTCAGGAGATGCAGTTTTGATCCCTGGCTTGGGAAGATTCCCCTGGAGGAGGAAATGGCAACTCACTCCAGTATTCTTGCTTACAAAATCCGATGGACAGAGGAGCCAGGCGGGCCACAGTCCATGGGGTCGCAGAAGAGTCAGACATGACTGAGCTACTGAGCACAAGTACACACAGTCACACAGTACTGATACTTGGTGTTCAGTTTGGGAGGACTGTATACATATATATAATTTCAAAGGAAATGGTTTTGTGGCACTTTTAACAAGACTGAGGAAACATTTGTTGAATAACTAAGTACTTAAATATGAAGTACACTGTAACACATTTTATATTTAAACATTCTGGAATCCACATACGTTTAAAAGTATAATGTTGCCTCCAATGGTGAGATTAAGTGATTGTTTATTCAGGTTTGAACTGGGATACCTAACCCCCCTTTTCAGGATATTAGTTTTGTTGCTTTTGAGTTTTCTCAAATAAGAATCTTTATCAATCAATTTAGGGCTAAAGAAGTTTAGCCCTACCATTCATTTTGCTCTGCAAAATACTCTTTGACATACTTCTATTTTCTGATACTGTAAATAAGGCAGAGTTAAATAATTTGCTCTTTTGGCACTTTCGCAAAAGAATATAGTATTTCATTACAAAACTCATATGAGAAAGTCTTTTTTAGGGCAGAATTCAGTTCAGTCCAGTCACTCAGTTGTGTCCAAAGCTTTGCAACCCCAAGGACTGCAGCATGCCAGGCGTCTCTGTCCATCACCAACTCCTGGAGCCTACTCAAACGCATGTCCATCGAATCGGTGATGCCATCCAAGCATCTCATCCTCTATCGTAATCTTCCCCTCCTGCCTTCAATCTTTCCCAGCATCAGGGTCTTTTCTAATGAGTCAGTTCTTTGCATCAGGTGACCAGAGTATTGGAGCTTCAGCTTCAGCATCAGTCCTGCCAATGAATATTCAGGGTTGATTTCCTTTAGGATGGACTTATTTGATCTCCTTGCAGTCCAGTTCAGTTCAGTCCAGTCACTCAGTCGTGTCTGACTCTTTGCAACCCCATGGACTGCAGCATGCCAGGCCTCCCTGTCCATCACCAACTCCTAGAGTTTACCCAAACTCATGTCCATTGAGTCAGTGATGCCATCCAACCATCTCATTTTCTGTCGTTCCCTTCTCCTCCTGCCTTCAATCTTTCCCAGCATCAGGGTCTTTTTGAGTGAGTCAGCTCTTCACATCAGGTGGTCAAAGTACTGGAGTCCAAGGGGCTCTCAAAAGTCTTCTCCAACACTACAGTTCAAAAGAATCAATTCTTCGGTTCTCAGCTTTCTTTATGGTCCAACTCTGACATCCATACATGACTACTGGAAAGACCATAGCTTTGACTACATGGACCTTATAGACAAAGTAATGTCTCTGCTTTTTAATATGCTGTCTAGGTTGGTCATCACTTTCTTCCAAGGAGCAAGCATCTTTTAATTTCATGGCTGCAGTCACCATCTGTAGTGATTTTGGAGCGAAGAAAATAAAGTCTGTCACTGTTTCCACGTTTCCCCATCTATTTGCCATGAAATGATGGGGCTGGATGTCATGATCCTCATTTTTGAATGTTGAGTTTTAAGCCAGATTTTTCACTCTCCTTTTCAATTTCATCAGGAGGCTCTTTAGTTCCTCTCTGCTTTCTGCCATAAGGGTGGTGTCACCTGCGTATTTGAGGTTATTGATATTTCTCCCGGGAAACTTGATTCCAGCTTGTGCTTCATCTTGTGCCTGGCATTTGGCATGATGTACTCTGCATGTAAGTTAAATAAGCAAGGTAACAATATACAGCCTTGACGTACTCCTTTTTCAATTTGGAGGCGGTCCACTGTTCCATGTCTGGTTCTAACTGTTGCTTCTTGACTTGCGTACCGGTTTCTCAGGAGGCAGGTAAGGTGGTCTGTTACTCCCATCTCTTTAGGAATTTTCCACAGTGTATCATGATCCACACAGTCAAAGGCTTTAGTGAAGTCATTGAAGCAGAAGTAGATATTTTTCTGGAATTCTCTTGTTTTTCCTATGATCCAATGGATGTTGGAAATTTGATCTCTGGTTTTTCTGCCTTTTCTAAATCCAACTTGCACATCTGGGAGTTCTCAGTTCACATCCTGTTGAAGCCTCGTTTGGGAGAATTTTGAGCATTACCTTGCTAGTATGTGAGATGAATGAAATTGTGTGGTAGCTTGAAGATTCTTTGGCATTGCCTTTGCCTTTCTTTGGGATGAATTGGTATGAGTACTGACCTTTTTCAGTCCTGTGGACACTGCTGAGTTTTCCAAATTGATGACATTTTGAGTGCAGCACTTTCACAGCATCTTCTTTTAGGATTTGAACTAGCTGAGTTGGAATTCCATCACCTCCACTTGCTTTGTTCATAGTGATGCTTCCTAAGGCCCACTTGACTTTGCACTCCAGGTTGTCTGGCTTTAGGTGAGTAATCACACAATCGTGGTTATCTGGCTCATTAAAATTTTTTTGGGTAGTTTGTCTGTGTATTTTGACACTTCCTGTTAATATCTTCTGCTTCTGCTTGGTCCATACCGCTTCTGTCCTTTATTGTGCCCATCTCTGCATGAAATATTCCATTGGTATCTTTAATTTTCTTGAAGAGATATCTAGTCTTTCCCATTCTACTGTTTTCTTCTATTTCTTTGCATTGATCACTTAGGCAGGCTTTCTTATCTCTCCTTGCTATTCTTTGGAACGCTGCATTCAGATGGGTATATCTTTAAATGGTTTCTGTTTCCTCAGCTATTTGTAAGCCCTCCTCAGACAACCATTTTGCCTTTTTGCATTTATTTCCTTGGGGATGGTTTTGATCACCATCCTGTACAATGTCACGAATCTCTGTCCATAGTTCTTCAGGGACTCTGTCTATCAGATCTAATTCCTTGAATCTATTTGTCACTTCCACTGTAGAAACCTAAGGGATTTGATTTAGGTCACATGTGAATGGTCTAGTGGTTTTCCCTACTTTCTTCATTTTAAGTCTGAATTTTGCAATAAGGAGTTCATATTCTGAGCCACAGTCAGCTCTCCCAGTCTTGTTTTTACTAACTGTATAGAGCTTCTCCTTCTACTGCAAAGAATATAATCAATCTGATTTTGGTATTGACCATCTGGTGATATCGGAGAAGGCAATGGCACCCCACTCCGGTACTCTTGCCTGGAAAATCCCATGTACGGAGGAGCCTGGTAGGCTGCAGTCCCTGGGGTTGCTTAGGGTCAGACATGACTGAGTGACTTCCCTTTCACTTTTCACTTTCATGCATTGGAGAAGGAAATGGCAACCCACTCCAGTGTTCTTGCCTGGAGAATCCCAGGGACGGGAGCCTGGTGGGCTGCCGTCTATGGGGTCGCACAGAGTCGGACACGACTGAAGAGACTTAGCAGCAGCAGCAGCAGCATCTGGTGATATCCATATGTAGAGTCATCTCTTGTGTTGTTGGAAGAGGGTGTTTGCTATGACTAGTGCATTCTCTTGGCAAAACTCTATTTGCCTTTGACCTGCTTCATTTTGTACTCCAAGGCCAGAATTGCCTGTTATTCTAGGTATGTCTTGACTTCCTAGTTTTGCATTCCAGTCCCCTATGATGAAAAGGACATTGCTTTTTTTGGTGTTATTTCTAGAAGGTCTTGTAGAGGTCTTCATAGAACTGTTCAACTTCAGCTTCTTTGGCATTAGTAGTTGGGGCATAGACTTGGATCGCTGTGATATTGAATGGTTTGCCTTGGAAATGAATAGAGATCATTCTGTCATTTTTGAGATTGTATTGAAGTACTGCAGTTTGGATTCTTCTGTTGGCTATGAGGGCTACTCCATTTCTTCTAAGGGATTGTTGCCCACAGTAGTAGATATAATGGTCATCTGAATTAAATCTGCCCATTCCAGTCTATTTTAGTTCACTTATTCCTAAAATGTTGATTTCACTCTTGCCATCTTCTGTTTGACCACTTCCAATTTACCTTCATTCATGGACCTAACATTCCAGCTTCCTACGTAATATTGTTCTTTACAGCATCGGACTTTACTTCCATCACCAGTCGTATCCACAACTGGGTGTTGTTTTCACTTTGGCTCCATCTCTTCTTCCTTTCTGGAGTTATTTCTTTACTCTTCTCCAATAGGGCAGAATTATTATTTTTTCTCAAATCATGATTTGCTATTTTTATCAGAATTGATATAATTCTCATGTTTAAGTTGTAGGGAGAAAAATAAAAAGAATGATACAGTGGGGAAATAGATTTGAATCCTGAAAATATTCTTTAGTCTTTTTTTTTTTTTTTTCTGTAACAATTTAACACTTTCATTTAATTTAAAGCCAATTCAAACTTGGTGATAACAGATACAAGTTTTCCTGGACTTTCCGTTAATTTATACAATTAATTTTGTTTATGTTGCTCCATAGGGTGCAGCATGTTAAGATTTTATTATTTATATAGATAACAGTTGAACAATTGATACTTACGGTCTCGTTCTTCTTCTTCATTTTTTGTACTATCACATACACTATCTGGAATTTCCATTTTTTGCCAAGTATAGTCCAATATATATATATATTATTGGGGAAAAAACAAAAAATAAAATAAACAAAAATAAAGCTAAATATCCTTGTGTTCACTATTGTGAAAAGAAAATGTTTTACTCTATAATTTTGGTGGGAAGAATAGCCAGTGTATTGCCAAGTACATTTACTTGTATATTTTATTTTCCAAATGGTTCTGTCAACTGCAGACATGATGCACTTAAATGATCATGTGTCAAGAGTGCACTGAAAAAAGTTGGCATGATGATCCATGTGTAGCTTGCTAAGAGTTTTGTGTTTCATCTTAGAATCAATAGGAAGTCACTGGTAGTATTTTATGCAGGAGCAAGTCATATTTATACATGTATTGCTGAAAGACATGTCTACTAGCAGTACTTAAAACTGGCTAAAATGGTGAGAATGTCTTCAGTAATATTATTACCCTGATAAAGTTTTACTTTGCTTGGTTGAAAAACGATGTAAGGTACTTTATAGGAAAACATAATGTGACCATTAAAAAATAAAATTTAATGACATAGAGGAGAGGGGGAAAAAAAGAGTACAGAAAAAAAAAATCAGAAATTATGTGAAAAAAGATGCTATAATGTTCTATATCCTTGGTAGAAGTAAGCTGCAATTTGATTCTAAGTTTTCCAAACAATGTGAAATAGAAAACACAGTCAGCTTCATCTGTCATCCTGTGTGAGATAAAAACAAACCAGTTGTTTAGGAGAAATACAGGTCTTTGAGAAGGGAAACTAGATGGGCATTTCTCTCACAGGTTCTCAGAGAGAGGTCCCAGCATGGTGTATGAAACAGCTTTCTCAACACAAACATTTATATTTTATGTACAATGGGCCTGACTTTGCCTATAAATAAGACAAACTTCTTATATCAAAGCTCAAAGTGATTATAATTTTTAGCTGAAAAATAATTCAATGCTCTACTTTGGCCCTAAAAACAAATTAGGAAAATATAGTAAGGAATTAACTCATCAATAAAGCAAATATCAAGTACCTTACTTTAGGAAATTTCCAGATAGCTCAGTGGGTAAAGAACCCACCTGCAATACAGGAGACATAAGAGATGCAGATTCAATCCCTGGGTCAGGAAGATCCCCTGGAAGAGGAAATAGCAACCCCTCCAGTATTCTTGCCTGAAAAATCCCATGGACAGAGGAGCCTGGCAGATTACAGTCCAAAGAGTGGTAAAGAGTTGAACATGATTGAATGACTAACCACATACATAAGCACCTACTTTACACCAGGTTTTGACCTGGTCACTAAAGATTCAGTGAGGAACAAGACAATATTTATGTGTAGACTGTTGGGGGTGAAGACTAGTTAACAGACAATTGCAGTCCTGAGTGATGAGTATAAGGATGAGGAAAGTAAAGTAGAAAGTAAAACAAAGAAAGGTGAGCTCCATCTGAAACCTATGAGAACATGGCTTCCAAGGTGAACTGCCATCTGTATAGCATCCTGAAGAAACTAAGAAGGGACTAGAGACATGGGAATCAATGAAATCGCCACAATGACAAGGAACAAAGAAGTGGACAACTTTTTTTCAAATGAAATAAAAATTTTAATCACAGTACCTAGAAGAGAGAAATCTTAACAATTTTTTAAGTAAAAACAATTTTTAACAACTGTTCAGAGAATAACCCTTGCTTAATATGTTCTTGTTATTCAGCCACTCAGTCGTGTCTGACTCTTTGCAACCCCATGGACTGCAGCATGCCACACTTCCCTGTCCAGCATCAACTCCCAGAGCCTGCTCAAACTCACGTCCATTGAGTTGGTGATGCCATCCAACCATCTCATCCTTTGTCGTCCACTTGTCTTCCCATCTTCAATCATTTCCAGCATCAGGGGCTTTTCCAATGAGTTAGTTCTTCACATCAGGTGGCCGAAGTATTGGAGTTTCAGTATAGCATCAGTCCTACCAATGAATATTCAGGACTAATTTCCTTTAGGATGGACTGGTTTGATCTTCTTGCAGTCCAAGGGACTCTCAAGAGTCTTCTCCAAAACCACAGTTCAAAAGCATCAGTTCTTCAGCACTCAGCTTTCTTTATGGTCCAACTCTCACATTCATACATGACTACTGGAAAAACCATAGCTTTGAATAGACAGACCTTTGATGGCAAAGTTATATCTTTCTTTTTTAACATGCTGTCTAGGTTGGTCATCACTTTCTTCCAATGAGCAAGCATCTTTTAATTTCATGGCTGCAGTCACCATATGAAGTGACTATGGAACCCAAGAAAATAAAGTCTGTCACTGTTTCCATTGTTTCTCCATCTATTTGACATGAAGTGATGGGACCGGATACCATAATCTTAATTTTTTGAATGTTGAGTTTTAAGCCAGCTTTTTCACTCTCCTCTTTCATTGTCATCAAGAGGCTCTTTAGTTTCCCTTCACTTTCTGCCACAAGGATGGTATCATCTGCATATCTGAGGTTATTGACATTTCTCCTGGCAATCTTGATTCCAGCTTGTGTTTTATCCAGCCTGGCGTTTCGCATGATGTATTTTGCATATAAGTTAAATAAGCAGGCTGAAATATACAGCCTTGATGTACTCCTTTCCCAATCTGAAACAGTCCATTGTTCCATGTCTGGTTCTAACTGTTGCTTCTTGACCTGCATACAGATTTCTCGGGAGGCAGGTTGGATGGTCTACTATTCCCATCTCTAAGAATTTCCTACAGTTTGTTATGATGCACACAGTCAAAGGCTTTGGCATAGTCAATAAAGCATACGTAGAAGTTTTTCTGGAATTCTCTTGCTCTTTTTATTATCCAACAGATGTTGACAATTTGATCTCTGGTTCCTCTGCCTTTTCTAAATCCAACTTGCACATCTGGGAGATTTTGTTTCATATACTGTTGAAGCTCCGTTTGGAGAATTTTGAGCATTACTTTGCTAGCATATAAGATGAGTGCAAATGTGTGGTAGTTTGAGCATCCTTTGGCATGGCCTTTCTTTAGGATTTGAGTGAATACTGACCCTTTTCAGTCCTGTGGACACTGCTGAGATTTCCAAATTTGATGACATTTTGACTGCAGCACTTCAACAGCATCATCTTTTAGGATTTGAAACAGCACAGTTAGAATTCTATCACCTCCACTTGCTTTGTCTGTACTGATGCTTCCTAAGGCCCACTGGACTTCACACTCCAAGATGTCTGGTTCTAAGTGAGTGATCATACCATCATGGTTATCTGGCTCCTTAAAATCTCTTTTGTATAGTTCTTTGTATTTTTGCCACCTTTTCTTAATATCTTCTGCCTCTGTTAGGTCCATACCATTTCTGTTCTTTACTTTGCCCAGCTTTGCATGAAATAATCCCTTGGTATCTTTAATTTTCTTGAAAGGATCTCTAGTTTTTCCCATTCTACTGTTTTCCTCTATTTCTTTGCATCCATCACTTAGGCTTTCTTATCTCTCCTTGCTATTTTTTGGAACTCTCCATTCAAATGGGTATATCTTTCCTTTTCTCCTTTGCCTTTCACTTCTCTTCATTTCTCAGCTATTTGTAAGGCCTCCTCAGACAAACATTTTGCCTTTTGAAAACCACAATCACACAAAAGTAACCAAACTGATCACATGGACCACAGCTTTGTCTAACTCAATGAAATTATGAGCCATGCCATGAAGGGCCACCCAAGATGGATGGGTCATAGTGGAGAGTTCTGGCAAAACATACTCCACTGGAGAAGACAATGGCAAACCACTTCAGTATTCTTGCCTTGAGAACCCCCTGAACAGCATGAAAAGGCAAAAAGAGAGGACACTGAAAGATGAACTCCCCAGGTAGGTAGGTGCCCAACATGCTACTGGAGAAGAGTGGAGAAATAACTCCAGAAAGAATGAAGAGACAGAGCCAAAGCAAAAACAACCCCCAGCCGTGGATGTGTCTGGTGATGGAAGTAACGTTTGATGCTGTAAAGAACAATACTGCATCGGAACCTGGAATGTTAAATCCATGAATCAAGGTAAATTGGAAGTGGTCAAACAGGAGATGGCAAGAGTAAACATTGACATTTTAGGAATCAGTGAACTAATATGGACCGGAATGGGTGAATTTAATTCAGGTGACCATTATGTTTACTACTGTGGAGAAGAATCCCTTAGAAGAAATGGAGTAGCCCTCATAGTCAAGAAAACAGTACAAAATACAGTACTTCAGTGCAATCTCAAAAGTGACAGAATGATCTCTGTTTCTAAGGCAAACCATTCAGTATCACAGTAATCCAAGTCTATGCCCCAACTACTAACGCTGAAGAAGCTGAAGTGAAACAGTTCTATGAAGATCTACAAGACCTTCTAGAACTAACACCAACAAAAAAATGATGTCCTTTTCATCATACAGGATTGGAATGCCAAAGGAGGAAGTCAAGAGATACTGGAGTAACAGGCAAGTTTGGCCTTGAAGTACAAAATGAAGCAGGGCAAAGGCTAACAGAGTTTTGCCAAGAGAATGCACTGGTCATAGCAAACACCCTCTTCCAACAATACAAGAGACGAATCTGCACATGGACATCACCAGATGGTTAATACCAAAATCAGATTAATTATATTCTTTGCAGCTGAAGGAGAAGCTATATACAGTCAGCAAAAACAAGACTGGGAGATGACTGTGGCTCAGATTATGAACTCCTTATTGCAAAATTCAGACTTGAATGAATATAATTAATGTCATTTACCTGTAATATTGCATTTAATGCACACTCCTTGTATTTAATGCATTTGCATTAGAATCAGGAGTAAGACAAGAATGATTTATATTATCCTTCTTTTTCAATATTTTCTTGCAGATTCTAGCCAGTATAATTAGACAGGAGGGAAATAAATAAGCAATATTTCTTTTCAGAAGGAAGAGACAAATTCAATAGTTCGTCATTTCTTTTTTCAGATGACATATTTATGTGTATAGAAAATTCAAGAGGCTTTTCATGTAAATGGTTATAATCAGCAGTAGATCATTTAGGTTACTGATACAAAATAAATTCACAAAATTCAAGAATATTTCTATACTTAAGCAATAAAAAATTTAGTGGAAAACACAACTCTCCATATACTCGGAACAAAACTGAATCCTTGAAAGATAGATTTCACAAAAGATAGGTAAGATCTTGGGCTTCCCTGGTGGCTCAGATGGTAAATGCAGGGGGCTGGGTTTGATCTTTGGGTCAGGAAGATCCTCTGGAGAAGGGGATGGCAACCCACTCCAGTGTTCTTGCCTCAGGAATTCCATGGACAGAGGAGCCTGGCAGGCTATAGTCCATAATGTTGCAAAGAGTCAGACATGACTGAGCACCTAATACTATCACACTATGCAAGAACTTCTTGGACAAAATTATTACCTTCTATTAGTAAAGTAATGCTCAAAATTCTCCAAGCCAGGCTTCAGCAATATGTGAACCGTGAACTTCCTGATGTTCAAGCTGGTTTTAGAAAAGGAAGAGGAACCAGAGATCAAATTGCCAACATCCGGTGGATCATGGAAAAAGCAAGAGAGTTCCAGAAAAACATCTATTTCTGCTTTATTGACTATGTCAAAGCCTTTGACTGTGTGGATCACAATAAACTGTGGAAAATTCTGAAAGAGATGGGAATACCAGACCACCTGATCTGCCTTTTGAGAAATTTGTATGCAGGTCAGGAAGCAACAGTTAGAACTGGACATGGAACAACAGACTGCTTCCAAATAGGAAAAGGAGTTCGTTAAGGGTGTATATTGTCACCCTGTTTATTTAACTTATATGCAGAGTACATCATGAGAAAGGCTGGACTGGAAGAAACACAAGCTGGAATCAAGATTGCTGGGAGAAATATCAATAACCTCAGATATGCAGATGACACCACCCTTATGGCAGAAAGTGAAGAGGAACTCAAAAGCCTCTTGATGAAAGTGAAAGTCGAGAGTGAAAAAGTTGGCTTAAAGCTCAACATTCAGAAAACGAAGATCATGGCATCCGGTCCCATCACTTCATGGGAAATAGATGGAGAAACAGTGGAAACAGTGTCAGACTTTATTTTTCTGGGCTCCAAAATCACTGCAGATGGTGATTGCAGCCATGAAATTAAAAGACGCTTACTCCTTGGAAGGAAAGTTATGACCAACCTAGATAGCATATTCAAAAGCAGAGACATTACTTTGCCAACAAAGGTTCGTCTAGTCAAGGCTATGGTTTTTCCTGTGGTCATGTATGGATGTGAGAGTTGGACTGTGAAGAAGGCTGAATGCCAAAGAATTGATGCTTTTGAACTGTGGTGTTGGAGAAGACTCTTGAGAGTCCCTTGGACTGCAAGGAGATCCAACAAGTCCATCCTAAAGGAGACCAGTCCTGGGTGTTCATTGGAAGGACTGATGCTGAAGCTGAAACTCCAATACTTTGGCCACCTCATGCGAAGAGTTGACTCATTGGAAAAGACTCTGATGCTGGGAGGGATTGGGGGCAGGAAGAGAAGGGGGACGGCAGAGGATGAGATGGCTGGATGGCATCTCCGACTCGATGTACATAAGTTTGGGTGAACTCCGGGAGTTGGTGATGGACAGGGAGGCCTGGCGTGGTGTGATTCATGGGGTAGCAAAGAGTTGTGCACGACTGAGCAACTGAACTGAACTGACTGAATCCTTATTGCATCTATATGCCTATGGTGTGTATAAATATTCTATTTTTATTTTTATTTTTTTTGCACATATCTATCAGTACTTACTTTATTTTTTTAACACAATTTCTTTTTTTTAATTTTATTTTATTTTTAAACTTTACAATATTGTATTGGTTTTGCCAAATATCGAAATGAATCCACCATAGGTATTCATGTGTTCCCCATCCTGAACGCTCCCCCCTCCTCCCTCCCCATACCATCCCTCTGGGTCGTCCCAGTGCACCAGCCCCAAGCATTCAGTATAGTGCATTGAACCTGGACTGGCAACTCATTTCATACATGATATTATACATGTTTCAATGCCATTCTCCCAAATCTTCCCACCCTCTCCCTCTCCTACAGAGTCCATAAAACTGTTCTATTTTTAGAATGCATCTGGTTCTTCACATTTTTCTCAATATGAGGTTGTTGTACTATGAACATTTCCATCCTATCTTTCTTAAAATATAATGTTATTTCTTCTTAGTTTTGACTTTTATATAAATGATATCATGCTATACTTGGTCTTTTGAAATTTGTTGTTTCACTTAATGTTAGATTTCTAGTAAGCATGTCGATGTTGTAGCTGTAGATAACGAAGAGTCACTTATGTGGACTATCCCATTGTTAATTCAACATAAATTATTTGTTCACGGTTCAGTTGATAGGTATTTGGGTTATTTATAAATTTTTGTCTGTTTTGTTTTGGTTACTATAAAAAGTGTGCATATTATATACCATCTGCTGCGCATTTCTGGTTGTTTTGCTGACATGAAAAGTATATGCTCTCTGTTATTTATTTCTTTTAGTTTATAAACATTATACACAAAGGGTTATATTGTTGGTTACAAATCTCATAAATATGTACTTCCATGTCTACAATAGACTAAACAGATAATTGCCATAACCATAGCAAGATGACAGTAAGGCAACAAAAGTCCCAGATCCCTCAGGAATGAAAGTATTGGTACCCCTCACCTAGCATGCAACCTAGATTGGCGGAAATATTGGATGCGAGCAGGGGATTTAAACAAATGTATCAGAAGAGTTCCAGAAGGTAAGAATAAAGAGAATAAATGAGGAGTGATATTTGGAGGAGTAATTAATGAAAAATTCCCATTAATTCATGATGAAAAACATAAAGCAATAACTTCAGCAAACATCTAAAAACTGAATAAAAAGAAATCTGTATTGATACATAAGGAAGAGAAAAAGTTGTTGTTGGTGTTTTTTAAAGGGTTCAGTTTCTAGCTACTGTGAAAGAACTAACTATTGGACTTACCTTCCTGTCATGAATAACTATAAAACTGGGTAAAATATAAGAAACAATCATGCACAGATATTAAACCATAGAAAGCTCAGGATGGTCATCCCTGAGAAAAGGGAAACCTGTGAGGTTAGCAGCATATTCACCCCAGCTCCTAACCTAGGAAAGAGATTCCTAAATGCAGCAAAGAAAAGTAGAGCTAAAGCAGAACATCTTAGTCTCATTGACACAAGAAGGTTGAGAACACATTTCAGGCTGTGCAAGCAGCTCAGATTTGCAGGACAGGTTGCCAGAAGGGAGGAGGCAATGGAGAGAGGAACTCCTGAGCATGTGTTCCTTGCCTAAAGTGAGGGAGAAATTCCACGTTGTCTAGCAGAGAGTGACTGCTACAAGGTTGAAAGTGGAACCAAGAGACTGTACAGTTTTAGGAGAGGCTGGTGTTCTGACCCAATCATAATGGAAGGACATTGTTAATACCCTGGGCATTCAGCTGATATACTAGCATGGTTACACTTTAGAAGTAACATCATATCCAAAAGTTACTGCAATATTCCTTACAAAACCCATAACTGAACTTCAACTAAATCAAGTTAGAGATGCCAGTTAATTAACTTGCTATTGCAAAAAAATTTAACACTCTTTTAAAAAAGACATTAATCTAGTCTTATTACAACTGATTACCCATATTAACCAGCTTTCTTACATATTCTCTAGATATTAGAATAGGCCTGATATGTGTGTGTGTGTGTGTGTGTTTTATCGCAAAGAAGGCAAGAAAAGAGAAAACAATAGGACAACAATAAATGAGACAAATAGCAAATAGAAATATGGCAGAATTAATTCCAAACATACCAATAACTTTGGTCACCTGATGTGAAGAGCTGACTTGTTGGAAAGGACCCTGATGCTGGGAAAGATTGAGGGCAAGAGGAGAAGGGGGCAACAGAGGATGAGATGGTTGGATGGCATCACTGACTCAATAGACATGAGTTTGAGCAAACCCATGGAGATAATGAAGGACAGAGAAGCCTGGCGTGCTGTAATTCATGGGGTCGCAGAGTCACACACTACCTAGTGACTGAACAACAATATCAATAAATACATTAAATGTAAATGAATCAAACATGCCAATTAAAAAGCAGAGGGAATCAGCCTGTATAAAAAGTAAGAACCAACATAATGCAGTCTATAAGATTCACTTTAAAATATAAGACAATTAGGTTTGAAGTAAAATGATACAGAGGTATATGATGTAAATATTAAGTTTATGAAAACCATGAAAAATATGAACATATATGACAAGTTAAACACATATAAAACTAAGATTTTCAGATAAGTATAGCAAATATAGAAGGGGGAATTTTATACTGATAAAGGATAATCTCAACAGGAAAACATAATTTTAAGCATGTATGTACTTAATAACAGAATTTTCCAAAAATGAAGCAAAACAGACAGAACTAAAGAGAGAAAGAGACCAAATTCAAAGATAAAGTTGAAGATTTTGACTCTTCCTACAGAAATAGTTTGAACAAGACGACAAAAAAATCAATAAGGATGTAGAAGATCTGTCCTCAGAACATTATACCCAGTAACTGAAGAATACAGTTTGTTTTTTTTTTCAAGTGCACATGAAGCAGTCAGATATATAGTATCTTGGGCCAAAAATCAAGCATTAATAAATTTTAAAAGATAGAAAAAATAGAAACAAATGACCAACATCAGGAATAGAAGAGGAAGCATTGCTACATACTGTCGGACCCTGTAAGAATAAGGGAGCATTGTCTAAAACCGCAGATCAGTAAGAAATCAGGTAAAAGTTTACACAGTCCTTGAAAGCTTGTATTTATCTGACACCAGAAAAAACAGAACATCTGAAAACTATTTATTTATTAAAATAACTAGATTTGTAATACTATATCTTTCTGCAAAGTCCAAACCCAGATACACTGGTGAATCATCAAATGAATAATGCCCATTTTTACACAAAGTGTTTTGAAAATGGAGGAGTATAAAGCCTGACATGGATATTAGAAGAAAAGAAATATACAGTCTAAAGTCTATTATGAGTTAAAGATATACACAGCCAATTGCTCTGTGGTTGAATTGCCAGGAATTTAACACAAAGAAATAAAAAAAGAGATACTCCTGAAGATTGAACGGTGTAACTACTGGTGCTAACACTTTTATCTTTATCTTTTCCATTATACAGGTAAAAATAACACTCAATATTTTAAATAAAAGTCTTAAAATTTGTATACACATGTAAAAAGTTTTAAAAACAGAATTTATAAAATAATCAGAGTTCTTTGGGTGATTCACAATCATTTTCATTTGGATTATTGTTTCATGTTGTTTTAAAATTCTTTTTCATTGACCTCTCATCTTGTTACTTAAAGCTAAGAGCTGTAAGGTTTAAAAATAAAATAAAATTAATTAAAAAAAAAAAAAAGCTAAGAGCATTATTTCCATATGTGTAAGCCTGAAGAATGATTTTTGTGATGAGAGCATTAGTGGGTGTTATTATCTAACCATTTTTTAGTCTGTTGAAGAATCACTGTTCATAATCACACATATGCACACAAAGAGCTGTACATGTATTTGGTGTAATGTGATTTCATCTTCCCTAAGCTACATGTCTAAAGGATTTGTTTTTTCTTGGGTTATTTGGCCTCCCTGATAGGTAATATAAGTTAATTATTTCTTTTGCTTTGATATAATTTCTTTATTTGTATAGAGGAAGAAGACCTGATTATATGTTTTGTGGCTCCTATTACTGAGAGTTTCTTTTCTCTTTTGTCAGTTTCTCTCCTCTTTAACAGTTTCTCTTGGCAGAGAATGACACTCCTACCATTTTAGTGATCAATAACTGGGATTATAAATCTTCATTCTTTTCCAGTGTTTTGCCAATGGAGTAATTTATTTTTGCCATGCATGTGGTCATGCCTTAAGGGATATCACACAGTGTCTACACAATAAAATTATCTGGCGTAAAATTCACTACAGATTTTCTTCCCCTGAAAAACAAAAATCCTCCTGGTTTTAATGCATTAGCACTGCAGTTATCTTTGCTTAAGACTTAAAAAAAAAAAATGATTAGAAAAGCAATCAGGAGGAAGAAAGCAGAACTCTGATTTCTCTTACTTCTCCATGGGAGCATGTTAAGAACTTGTTATCTTTCACTTGAGAAGTTAAACAAAACTGAATGTTTTCCACTACAACTAATTTGGAGCCTTCAATGCAAAAGATGATATTATCAATCCTCAGATCCATTCTATTTAACAAAAAACTTGTTGAATGAAATGGTTAGAACTCAAGTAACTAGTCTTTTAAGCTTTAAGTATAGGACATAGAATCAAGAATCTGGGTGTTAGTGCCAACTGCCCCATTGGAAAATCCTTTTGTGCAAATCACCCCATTTCTCATAGAGTGTGTATTAGAAGCAACTGGCAGAAGTTTCTAACACATTCTTCTGTTACCATTACATTTTTTTCCTGGTTATGATGTGGATACTAAGGTCATGCTTTTACATTTTTCACAGGTATACATAGCCAAAAGGAAAGTTATACTGCCTACTCATGGCTTTGAAGACTCAAAGAAGTAAACATTACTATGTAAAGCTTAGATCCTCAGAAAAGATCTCAGTGTTGGGTGAGTTTAAGTCAAGTTGCTTTTACAGATCAGCACATGAAACCAGTTTGAGATGCAAAGGAGATAAGAGAGAAGTAAAAGAAAATATGGGTTTGTGATAAATTCTTGTTGGATATAATTACTGAATCCAGTAATTCAATTGGATATAATGTTTCTTAGTGGAAACTACAGTTTTCTAGAAAAAGTCAAAAGTCTCAGAGGTCTTAAATAATTTATTAGCTGAGTGATATTAAAAACTAAAGATAGTTTTCTCCTATGTAAAATGAAGAAATTGGGCCAGGCGATTGTTAGGGTTCTGTCCTGTTACAATATTCCATGTGCCTTTTACTATGTTAATACCCCTTGAGGCCGTGTTCTATCTGTTGGGATATTTAAGTGCCTCAGTCATCTTCTTTGAGATTTTCTTGTTGACACAAACAGATTAGGCTGTTTTGGCCCTAACAGAGATAAGTTAAAGAACTGTGTTAGAAATTGAAGCTTATGTAATTCCCAATAGTTCTTTGGAAATTTTCACTCAAATAATATTCTTTGAATCAAGCCATAGCAACAAATTATAAGTCATTATTTCAGCATAAAACTTTATCTTCTATTATACAGAGACAGATCTGCTCTGAAGCTCTAAAGAAATGCTGGTGTAACTAAAATGCTCAGGCTGGAAATTCCTGTGCATTCTGCATTTCTAATAGACTTACTTCATTCAAACATATCCCTTTAGGAACATGACCTATTATCACACATTTTCAGACATAACCAACATGGCATCTATATAAGGAAATAGTCTACTGTATTAATTGGGAGAATTTTAGCTGCTTTAATGAATAACAAATTTTCAGTAGCTCAGTTCTCCTGAGGTTTATTTCTCACTCAAGTAGCAATGGAAAGTAGATGTTCCTGGACTCTGGAAAACTTTCTTCTGATATAGAGACATCTTTCCCACTTGTAGCTACATCAATCTTCAGGTTTGTAGAGTCCTCTGTTTCCAACCAATGCTGCTAAGTCGCTTCAGTCGTGTCTGACTCTGTGTGACCCCAGAGATGGCAGCCCACCAGGCTCCCCCATCCCTGGGATTCTCCAGGCAAGAACACTGGAGTGGGTTGCCATTTCCTTCTCCAATGCATGAAAGTGAAAAGTGAAAGTGAAGTCGCTCAGTCGTATCTGACTCTTAGCGACCCCATGGACTGCAGCCTACCAGGCTCCTCCATCCATGGGATTTTCCAGGCAAGAGTACTGGAGTGGGTGCCATTGCTTCCAACCAATAGCCAGGGGGGAAAAGTATAGAGAAAGCATACCATTTCTTAACCCCTTTAGACTGGAGGCACACACATCACTTCTGTTCTCATTTCTGGTCATAATGAAGGGGAAATGCCAATTCCTGGCTGGGTAGTTCCTTTCCAGAGTGATTTTGTGCTATGAAGGAAAAGCATGGATGTTGACAGCTATCTTTGCCCCACCCAATATATCAATTACTCTTAGAAGGCTTGTGTTTAGAGCTGTCCTTTAAAGCCCAGGTCACTATGTGTCTTTGTTAAGTGACCACCCACACATGAACTTTTACCAACTTCATTAAACCATAAACTGGATTTTTGGCTGAGTCCAGTCCCAAGCTTGATGGTAGTATTCCTCCACTTATGACTTGTATTTCTCCCATTACACTCATTACTAAAATACGAAGGCATGCCAGAAGCAAAGTAGTTATCAGATAAAGCAGTCCTGGATGAACTTTTATGAAAATGTCTTCCTCAGCAGATTTTTTACCCTTTTTGATTACTAACTCAAAGTACCTGTTTGATAATTTTCCTTGACAACAAGAAAACGCTTCCTTTTTCCTTTTGAATGCTTCCTTTTTTGACTTTGGTTTCCTTCATTGCAAAATGAAGCGCTTAGGTGGAATGACCTCCAAGTTCTCTTTATGCTCTAAAATTACTGCAGAGTTTGATGGAAGCCTATCATATTGCTTACACATCTTTTGTTGTCATTGTTGTTAGGTCACTAAGTTGTGTCCAACTCTTTGTGACCCCATGGGCTGCAGTGTGCCAGGCTCCTCTGTCCTTCACTATCTCCTGGAGTTTGCTTAGATTCATGTCCACTAAGTCAGTGATGCCATCCAACCTTCTCATCCTTTGTTGCCCTCTTCTCCTCCTGCCCTCAACTTTCCCAGCTTCAGGGTCTTTTCCAGTGAGTTGGCTCTTTCCATCAGGTGACCAAAGTATTGGAGCCTCAGCTTCAGCATCAGTCCTTCCAATGAATAGTCAGGGTTGATTTCCTTTAGGGTTGATTGATTTGATCTCCTTGCAGTCCATAGGACTCTTAAGCATATTCTCTAGCACCACAATTCAAAAGCATTAACTCTTTAGCACTCAGCCTTCTGTATGGTCCAACTCTCACATCTGTACATGACTACTGGAAAAAATATAGCTTTGACTATATGACCTTTGTCAGCAAGGTGATGTCTCTGTTTCTAATACACTGTTTTGGTTTGTCATAAGCTTTCCTTTCAAGGAGTAAGAATCTTAATTTCATGGCTTCAGTCACCCTGCACAGTGATGTGGGAGCCCTAGAACATAAAATCTGTCACTGTTTTCACTTTTTCCCCTTATATTTTCCATGAAGTGATGGGCCTGGATGCCATAATCTTAGTTTTTTGAATGTTGAGTTTTAAGACTGCTTTTTCATTCACTCTCTTCTTTCTCCCTCATCAAGAGGCTCATCAGTTCCTTTTTACTTTCTGCCACTAGATTAGCATCACCTGCATATCTGAAGTTGTTGATATTTCTCCCTGCAATCTTGATTCCAGCTTGTGATTCATTCAGCCCAGCATCCTGCTCTCCTGTGCAGTTGTCATTCACACTGACATGTTTTACACACTGACTCTGGTCATGTCTGACTCTGTTGGCCAGTGTGAACTATCAAGCGCTTCCTAGCCCCTAGGAACTCTGTTGTAGTGTTTCAGATCATGAAGCATCCTTTCCTATTACCATTTTAATATCTGGAATCTGGCCTATATCCTCAAATTCACAGTCAGTTTTCCAAAGCTTTATGTCTGAGCTTATGATAACTGAACTACTTAACCCTTTAAACATTCCCCAAGCAGATATCATTTTTTCTCTCTGAATCTAATTTAATGCCCATGAACGTGATCCATTTGATGGGACCATCTGTCTTTTTTTTCCTTCTGCCAAAGACACTCTGCATATTTTGGCAGCTTCCCTAAGTGTACTAATAACTCATGCCAAGTACAGTTGGAATGCTTCATGAGTCCAGACTCAGAAAGCAACTGAATCAAGCAGTGTTCATCTTAAAATGATGGCTGATTTGTGGTGAGTCAAGAAACACTGGACTATATATCTTAAGGTCTGGAAGATCCAAAGGATAAGCTAATGTGATCATTATCCTCGAATGGCACTGAAAAGGCTACTTAAGTTATAGAATAGTGACATTTATGGATTTTATTCTCAGAGGTCAATGCCTCAATTTTTGGATTTATAACCTCTATCCATGTAAGTACCACCGTGGTCCCTTTTGTACACATAACACTGTGCACACAGAGACACAGTTGACTGGTTCTGAAGAGGGTGTCTGACTCATGCTGGCTCAAGCTCAGTTCTTCCAGGAGGTAGGTGGATGTAGAACCCAGATGGTGTCTTTACGAAAAACAGCTTGGGTGTTAGAGGTCATCATAAGTTTGTCATATGGATTAGAAAATGAAAGGTAGCATTCTTTTTAGGGGAGGGAGGGAAAGAGAAAGAGAGGGAGAGAGAGAAAGATGGATGTGGAAGAAGGGAGGGGCAGAGAGGGAAAGGGAGGGATGGAGAGAAATGGATAAAAGGGAAAATAGAGAGGAACAGAAATGGTAAGATAAAAACTGAGTTTTGATATCATTTGTAATTCTGGTTTTTCATTGGTTCAGATGTATTTCTCTTCTCAAATTCCATGAGCTATTAAACAATTTCAAAAATTAACCACGCCCTTTTTTGCATAAGCAAGCCTTATTATTTGCAAATTAAATATTAATGTTTATGTATGAGGGAAAAAATTAGCTTTTTTCCGGTCAACATGAGGGAGGCTTGACTCAAATATTAATTGTGGCAGAAGAATTCAGATTAAAAATAAAATTTCAATCATCTGGAAGTTTGTTCTTTCTTTAGGAAAGGTTATTCAAATGATGACAATTTTCATAATTTACCTGTTATCTAAATAGTACGTATTTTCCATATATTTAGATTCTGGAAAGTGAATCATGAGAAATATTTTCATCTTTAAACTGGGCTTTGGGTATTTCATTGGATAAGAGATTGGTATGCATTTGATTTTGTTTTTCTCTTTTAGTATAAACTACTGTCAAACTTTCTTAAAAGAATCTTACAATTCTTATGAGTTACTTTTACCCAAAAGGCTTGTTATAGTTTTCATTTTGTATGCCAGAAAAACCCACAGCAAAATTCAGAATGGAATGCAAGAATGTTGTGAGAAATGAGCTTAAAATAAAATTTAGTGATTGCTTATGCCTTTATTAAATTTTTCTTCTGTTTTTTTTTCTTCCATTAAATTTGCCTTATTTTAAACTGTAGATCCCTTTTAAGGGAACATGACCTTTCCCAAATGTGTTAACTCAGGATCTCTTTCATCCAGGTGGTAGTACAAGGCAATGAATGGTCTCTACTTTTAAGATGAAGCTTTGTGTTGGAACTCAGTCTTAAGAAACTGCTATTTATTTATCTTTGGGTATATCAGTTAACCTCTTCAAATCTTATTTTGCTCATCTGCAATATATATGATGGTAGTAAAATTTGACATGAAAGGTGGTTGCAGAATTAAAGACAAGGACACAAAACTCTAGATACACAATAGGCAATAAACAAACAGTTTCAATTATTAGTCACTGTCACTGTTGTCTTCAATCAGAATAGGAGTTCTCTTTGGCTCCCACAAAAGTTTTCATAAGTGAATTGATTCATTCCATTCTTAATATCCAAGAGCATTACTCCTTCAGTGAAAATAGAAGAAACTTTTTTCTCCTTCCCCAAATATTTCCATCAAATCAGTGATTTGCATTATGAGTGATCATCTTTTCATGTGTATCTATCACTCTGAGAGCAGAGGACATAGAGAGATGGAGCCTCTCCTTTTTAAAGTTGTACCACTAAAGAAGGCTTCATCAAAAGGCTCCTATCTTCTCGTCCTGTAGAGATTTGCTGAAAGTCACCTTGCTTTCCTTCTAAAAACATCCTCTGTCAGCAGGGTTTAATTCTTTGATTTATTATCTGTCTTGACTTTCTATTACTATGTATGTATTAATAAGGAAGTATCTTAGTACATTCCAGCTGCCATAACAGAATACCACACTGAGTGGCTTAAACAACAGCCAATTATTCTTCACAGTTTTGGAGACTACAAGTCCAAGATCAGTGCTCCAGCAGATGTGGTCTCTCCTGGTTCAGAGACAGTGTCTTTTCCCTGTGCTGTCACATGGTGAAAGAGGAGGGGAGCTCTGTGGGGTCTCACGGTGGTGGTGGTTTAGTCTTTGAGTCCTATCTGACTCTTTGCGACCTCTTGGATAGTATAGCACTAGGCCCCTCTGCCCATGAGATTTCCTAGGCAAGAATACTGGTGTGGGTGCTGTTTTCTTCTCCAGAGGATCTTCCTCACCCAGGGATTGAACCTGGGTCTCCTGTACTGCAGGCAGACTCTTTACCAACTGAGCCACAAAGGAAGCCCATGGTGTCTCATATAAGGGCATTAATCCCATTCATGACAGCTCCACCCTCAAGATCTGGTCACCTCCTGATGGACCATCTCCTAATAGCATCATCTTGGGGGTTAGGGTTTCAACATATGAATTTTGAGGGGACATAATATTCAGTGTATATACTAAGAAAGAAATATGATAGAACTACATAGCATTTTTCCCCTCTCAAAAAATGAAAGATATAAAAAACATCATATTTTCATTTGGTCAATCAGAAAGTACAAAAACCGCATATGCAATTTTAAAGAAGACTTTTCTATTCTTTCATTTTCCTTACCAAAAAAAAAAAGCTGTTTAAAAAGAAAGTACATTCTAAATTGATGAATGAAAATAACCTTTGAATGATGGATTAGAAAATGTATTGCATTCATTCCATAAAAAAAATAGTCTCATGGTAGAAAATAAATTTGCTCAATACCAAGGTTTTCAATTATTATCAAATAAAACATTTGAGTCATGTCTTTCACTATTAAAGTCAAAGAAGGCATTGGTGTCCTGTTGTGATTCATAGTGAGTTTAGCAGATTCGTGATGGCTGGCTTTATTCAAACTTATCATCAAGCATTCAAAAACAATTTTGAAGACAAATTTTCTATTTCATATTACAAATCAGTACAAACAAATCATCATGAATTTTAAAGGCTCACGCATTCATTTTAAATATCCATTCTGCACATTTTAATTTTATTATTCATTGGAGACTTAACCCTTATTTTGCTCACTAAGAGTGTGCCAGTCTACAACAATGACAGGCAAGGAGAAAGCACTCAAAATTATTTATTTTTATATTAGAAATGTATATTGTGACGTTCAGCATTTGACAACATCTCCAAAGAATGTATCAGTTGGTTTAGTTATGGTATTTACTTGCTTGCTTCACTAAGTTCTAACCAAGAGGGTAGTGAACAAAAGGTATTTGCAACCAAGAGAAGGAGAGAATAAATAGGCTTGCATATTATTTCCCAAATAATATATACCAGTGATCAAGCGTCATAAAATGTTTATTTTCTCTATTCATTTAATGCATAAAATTTTTTATCAGGTGATTGTTTATGGGACTTCTTTAAATTAATCTCAACTAAGTTGCCTGATTGTAAAATATTTATACTACTCATTTCATCCTCATATTCCCTACCAACCTTCATTCCTACTTTACTGCACTTTCCCTTTCTTTCTTTTTGGTTTCTCTGACTCATATAACATGATACCATGTTTCATTTCATTTATAAAAAGGCTTTTCTCCCCAACAACTTAAAGATCTTGTAGATATCAGCATGCTACATTAAACATAACCAATAGTTGACTTATTGCAAGTCAGTAATGTGTTATAACAATGAAGAGGCATGAAAAAGATAAAGTATTTAAAATGCAATTTCATGGTATTATGAGAGCTCTTCAAATGCATATTCACATGGCCATTGTACCCTTTGCCTCACTGCTGGGAGGGCTGGGGCATTAAAAAAGAAAGCAAAAAGCATCAGAGATAAACGTATGTGGTTTCCAGGGGGCAGGCACTTCACAGAGGCATTGTCCTTGGAAGTTATTCATTCTTATAAAGAACATAAGGAAGGGGTAAATTATTCCACCTGGTATTTGACATCAGAGGTACAATCATGATGTTATGGTCATAGTAAGGAAGGGGGGTGGATCTAGAGAAACTGCATTGCTTGGGGACCAGAGCTGTTGTTGCTAACTTTTATAGGTCTTCTATCACCCAATCACTATAACAGAGTCAGTCCCACCGTGAGAGAAACCTGTTTTTGCTTTTTAAAGAATGATCAGTATAATAGTATGTTTATGCAATTTTTGTTAATGCCTCAATAATGGCTAAGTAAATTCTGTCATACTTCGTGCACTATTACCACTTCACTCAAAAGAAAATCATGCAGGATGAGTCACATTGTTTATCAATCTCTTACTACATTTGGAATCCATCCAGAAAACCCAGGGTGAAGTTCAAGTCAGCCCACAGTTAATCTGCAGAAAATCCACCCCAAGTGACTTTCCCCTACCCCCACCACTTCATGTCCCATGACTGGAGAATCACTGTCAAGAGATATATTGGGTCCTCAGGAGTCAATATCCTAAATTCCACTTCGGCCAGGGCAACTGATCAAACAACAAGTGAAGTCTTGAAAAAGGTTTCAATGGGATCATGTGAAACATTAATTCCATGTGGGAAATGGGTACTATCACAGACGGATGCAGAGCCCCAAAAGTGAAGTGTGAAAGATGAAAAGAGTAACATAAGTTTTCCTAAGTAGAGACAGATATGAAGAGACAGATGGATAAAGCAGGCAGACTAATAGTATTAACATAGCAGGAATTGTAACAGCAGTAACTGTTACAGTGGGAAGCCCCAGACATTAGGAATCTGAAGCTTGTAAGGGCACAGAGTGTCTGTGAACTTCCTTTAGTCAGGATCTTTTCAGAAACCTTATGGGAAGAAGACAGCTGACAGGAGGTTGACTGAACCTGAGAATAAGGACGAAGACTATCTCTCTTACTCAGGACAGATTTTATGAACCTTCAGAATGTGTAACAGGCAGTTCCACTAGAGTGATGTTTATGAATTTAAGTTTGAATTTAGTTTTAGTAAGGCTATTCATGAAGGACTTCCCCGGTGGCTCAGATGGTAAAGCATCTGCCTACAATGCGGGAGACCCAGGTTCGATCCCTGGATTGGGAAGATTCTCTGGAGAAGGAAATGGCAACCCACTCCAGTACTTGTGCCTGGAAAATCTCATGGACAGAGGAGTCTGATAGGCTGCAGTTCATGGGGTCACAAAGAGTCAGACACGACTGAGTGACTTCACTTAGACTATACATGTCTCCACAGTGTTGATTTTTTTTTCTTATCTATGTCTTTGTCAAATGATGCTTCGAAAATCTGCATTCTGGGGCTTCCCTAGTGGCCCAGTGGTTAAGACTCTGCAGTGCAGGGGACACCAGTTGGATCCCTGGTCCTAGATCCCACATGCTGCGGGGTTACTAAGCCCGTGAGCCACAACTACTGAGCCTACGAGCTCTAGAGCCTGTGCTCTGCAACAAGAGAAGCCACTACAGTGAGAAGCCCACCCACTGCAACTAAAGGGTAACCCCGCCATGCCGCAACTCGGGAAAACCCTCCTGCAACAACAAAGAAAGCTGCACTGGGGGAGCAGTGCCGATCCTCCCAGCAAAAACCTGCATTTACGCATTAGAACAGGAATCCTCAACCTCGGGGATCCAGTGCTCGATGATCTGAAGTGGAACTGACGCAATAATAATAGAAATAAAGTGCGCAACAGAGGCAACGCACTTGAATCATCCTGAAACTATCACCTGCTCCCCTGGTTTATGGAGAAATGTTCTTCCGCAAAACAGATCCCTGGTGTCAAAAGGCTGGGGACCGCTGAGTTAGAAGATTAAAAAAAGAATATTGAACTCAGATGCATTTGACTAGTTACATGGTAATAATTGAGGGACTAGGGCAAGTCCACTTTAGCTGAATTTTCAGATGCCTTCCTAGGCACCTGTTATAACCGGGATAAGGGAGCTTGAGCGGCACAGGCCTTAGTATGCTGCCTGTCGTATGCTGCTAGAGACACATGCACACAGAGAAGCTTTATTACTCTATTTTTTCCTGCACAATTTTGTATTATTTCAGGGGAGAACAACAGTACACACACACACACACATACACCCACAAACACACATGCACATGAATCTGTCTCTATCTCTACTCATTTAAAGCACTTCTTCTCCCTCTTCCTTGTGGTCTTCTTCACCAGGGAAGAAAATCATGCAGGATAAAGTCACATTGTCAATTTCTTCCTATATTTGGAATCCATCCAGAAAACCCAGGGGGAAGTTCAAATCAGCTAATCTGCAGAAAATCCACCCCATATGACTTTCCCCTACCCCACCACTGCTGATCTTTTCATGTATTCTTTATAAAGAATCCATCGAACTTTAATTAATATGAAAAATTCAGGTTTTCACCTGATTGAAATGTGACTGACATCATGCTGCTACTGAGAGTGGAACAAAGTACAAGCATGGCAAAAATAAAATGTGAAATCTGATGCCTGCCACAGCTTTGTCTTCTCACTGCCAAACCATCTCTCCCATTTCCATGAGACATGAGCGAGAGATGTCAACAGCATTTCCCAGGAATCTTGAGTCCACATCTACAAACAGGGACATGCTTGAAAGATGTCTATACTCAAGAAAGTACATAAGTCATTATCCGTCAGATGAATCGGCCATCTTTAGTTCCAGAAGTCCAAGTTAAAAATGATTCAGTTCTAGATACATGATTCCAGACAGGCCAACGGGTAAAAGGAAGGAACAAGTCTTCTGAAGTGAAAACGCACAGATACCTACATCTGTTTGCTGTTTGCCTGTGTCCATCTTCCTTCTCATCTTCAGTTGCTCAGAGAGGCACAGATGTACTCTGGGGGGGGGGGGGGAGCTGTGCAGCACAAGGTGTCTTGCTCTCAGCTCTTAGCCATCAACATCCTGCTTGCCCTGACCAGGCTGCCCTCATGCTTATGCATTCTGCTCACACATGTGTGTAACACAGGTTCCCTGATGTCAATCACACACTGCCTTTACAAAGACTGATGATCCTACATCCTGCTTCCTCCACGGAACCTGCGCTACTGTCGTAGCAATACGTAAAGGCTTAAAAAGTGACTGCAGGAGCAAGAGCAAAATTAACACATCTTCCATTTCAGTAAAATAATTGGGGCATTGAACTTCAAAAACTTATAGCTGTCAGTTAAAAAATGATCAAGCCCCTCCTTTTGTCTGCCATCATGGCACGTGTGATTTGCCCCCTTCCTCGCCAGGTCTTCTCATAAGATGTTCAGGCTCAAGCAACTCCTGGCCAAGAAACAGAAGCAGAATTGTCCCATGTACCCATGGATCTGAATGAAAACTGATGATAAAACCAAGTACACCTCCAAAGGAGACACTGGAGAAGAACCAAGGTGTCTCTACAAGGAATTCACGCTATACTAGGTCACTAGTATTTTGCCATGTCAGACTGAAAAGAGCCACCGTTATCTGGACGGTTGAACGTATTTTATTGAGAAAATAATTATTTTTTCTTTGTTTTTATGTCTCTTTGCTAGTAGACTGATTCAGTAATAGCTACATGAGATATTTTATTTGAAAATAAACCATTTAAAATATGGGCTTTATTCTAATTTAGTCTATTGGTTTTGGTCAAATAGTTTCATGGACAGTAAATTCTATTTCCAAATATTGCATACTGGGGACAGCCTAGGTCATCTCTCATAATTAATATAATTATATAATTACAGTGACAGAGAAGGCGAGACTATACAATAGGGAAAAGACAACAACTTCAATAAATGGTGCTTGGAAAACTGGGCAGCTAAATGCAAAAGAATAAAACTGGACTACTTTCTCACACCATAAACAAAGATAAACTTAAAATGGATTAAAGACTTGGACACCTGAAACCCCAAAACTCCTAGAAGAAAGCATAGGCAGTACACTGCTGACATTGGTCTTGGCAATATGTTTTTGGATAAGTCTCTTCAGGCAAGGGAAAGAAAAGCAAAAATAAACATATTGTCCCATTAAACTAAGCACAACAGAGGAAGCTATCACCAAAATGAAAAGGCTAACTAATAAATGGGAGGAGATATTTGCAAACAATATATCAGATAAGGGGCTAATATCCAAAATGCACAAAGAATTCATACAGCTAAATATAAAAAACAACTTGATTAAAGACATGAACAGAGGGTCTGAATAGACATTTATCCACAGAAAACATATAGATGGCAATGGACACATGAAAAAAGGCTCAACATCACTAATTATAAGAGAAACTAAAAAACCACAATGAGATACCAACTCAAACATGTCAGAATGGATATCATCAAAAAGACAACAAATAACGAGTGTTGGAGAGGACGCAGAGAAAAGGGAGCTCTCACGCACTGTTGGTGAGATTGTAAACTGGTGCAGCAACTCTGGGAAACAGAATGAATGATCCTACACAATTAAAAGCAGCACGACCAAATGACCCAGTAACTCCACTTCTAGTATATTTTCCCAAAGAAAACAAAAATACTAATTCAAAAAGACATATTTACCCCTATGCTCACTGTGGCATTATTCACAGTAGCCAAGATATGGACACAAATTAAGTGCCCACTGAGAGATGAATGGATAAACAAGATGTGGTATGTAGAATATTCACTTCAGTTCAGTTCAGTCGCTCAAAGAGTCACGTCCAACTCTTTGCGACCCCGTGAATCACAGCACGCCAGGCCACCCTGTCTATCATCAACTCCCGGAGTGCACTCAAACTCATGTCCATGGAGTCGGTGATGCCATCCAGGCATCTCATCCTCTGTCGTCCCCTTCTCTGCCTGACCCCAACCCCTCCCAGCATCAGAGTCTTTTCCAATGAGTCAACTCTTTGCATCAGGTGGCCAAAGTACTGGAGTTTCAGCTTTAGCATCAGTCCTTCCAAAGAACACCCAGGACTGATCTCCTTTAGAACGGACTGGTTGGATCTCCTTGCAGTCCAAGGGACTCGCACGAGTCTTCTCCAACACCACAGTTCAAAAGCATCAATTCTTCGGCGCTCAGCTTTCTTCACAGTCCAACTCTCACATTCATACATGACCACTGGAAAAACCATAGCCTTGACTAGATGGACTTTGTTGGCAAAGTAATGTCTCTGCTTTTTAATAGGCTGTCTAGGTTGGTCATAACTTTCCTTCCAAGGAATAAGTGTCTTTTAATTTCATGGCTGCAGTCACCAGCTATAAAAAAGGGTGACTTCATGGCATCTGCAACATCATGGATCGACCTGGAGCATATTATGCTAAAGTGAAAGAAGTCAGACAGAGGAAGACGTACTGTATAATTTTGCTTATATGTGGAATCTAAGAAACCAAAAAAATAATAAACACAATGAAGCAGAAACAGAGTCATAGATACAGAGATAAAACAGGTGGTTGCCAAATGAGAGGAATGAGTAAAATAGTTGAGGGAGGTCAAGAGGTGCAAACTTTCAGTGTCAAAATCAAGGATTCACAGTGATGAGATACATAGATTGTGGAATAGAGTCAAAAGTAATAACAAAATTATTCTAGATCACTTGAGGGGCTTCCTTGGTGCTGCTAGTGGTAAAGAATATTCCCGCCAAAGTAGGAGATGTAAGAGATGCGAGTTCAATCCCTGGATCAGGAAGATTCCCTGGAGGAGGAAATGGTACCTCACTTCAGTATTCTTGCCTGGAAAATTCCTTGGGCAGAGGAGCCTGGAAGGCTACGGTCCATGGGGGGCCACAAAGACTTGGTCACGACTGAGCGACTGAACACACAGAGAGATTAATTTTAAACTTCTGAGAGGGTGACTCATTAATATGTTTAAAATTTTGGTCAGTTTTTTTGAAGCTTGAAGCCTCTCACCTTATGTTCAGGTAAACAACAGTTTTTTCCCTTTTCCTTGTAAACTTTGAATAGCAAACAAAGGGTACTTTTCCATAAATGTGCATGCGCATGCAAACATGTATACACATGTTTGTGTATACACACTTAGTTGCTAAGTCATCTCTGACTCTGCGACCCCATGGATTGAAGCACACCAGGCTTCCTTGTCCTTCAGTGTCTCCCAGAGTTTGCTCAAACTCATGTCCATTGAGTCAGTGATCCAACCATCTCATCCTGTCGCTCCTAGTCCTTCTGCCCTCTGTCTTTCCCAGCATCAGGGTATTTTCCAATGAGTCGGCTCTTCACATCAGGTGGCCAAAGTATTGGAGTTTCAGCTTCAGCATCAGTTCTTCCAATGAATATTCAGGATTTATTTCCTTTAGGATTGACTGGGTTGATCTTCTTGTAGTCCAAGGGACTATCAAAGGGTCTTCTCCAGTACCACAATTTGAAAGCATCAGTTCTTTGGTGCTCAACCTTCTTTATGGTCCAATTCTCACATCCATACATGACTACTAGAAAAGCCATAGTTTTGACTATATGGACTTTTGTCGGCAAAGTGATGTCTCTGCTTTTTAATATGCTGTCTAGACTGTCATAGTTTTTCTTCCAAGGACCATGTTTATACATGTAAAAACTTTCTAAAATCTGTAGTGTAAATAAGTGGCATTGGAGTCATTTGATCTTCATGTAATCTTCTTTAAAGAAGTATATGCCAGAGATGGCACTGAAAGAGGGCTGATGTTCATCTTGATTGACTAGCTGGGATTTTGTGTTAAAAAGGTACACAGTGCTTCTGCCCACTTCCTAGATTCTTTTTATACACGTTTTGGTAAATTCTGTAGACATTTAAGTGCATTTGCTTTAACTTTGTGCTTCTTTCAAAGCATTCCAGACCTGCAAGAACATGGGGATGGTTTGGGAGGCTTGGCTGGCAGACAATTCTTGAATCTCTGGCATTTCTGCACATCTTACAGATAGAAGCACTATCTGTCTTTGTTCTAGAATATCTCTCTGTTCATGGATGTCTGTATGGTGGGTGAACAGCCATGGGAAATAGAGACACAGGTTCTCTCCAGAGCAAAGGGCAGGCACATTTATTGTCTAGTGTAATACAGGTCAAGCAGACTTACTGCCTGCTATAAAAGGTTGAGTTCTCTGAACTCAGGGTTTTCCCCCATAATACAAAGCACCACATGTGCAGTCGTTGTCTGGCTCTTTTTGCACTGCCCCGTGGGAATTAGGGCACCGGGAACTGACACAAGAAATGCTGATGCTCTAACTTTGCTGTTACAATGATTTCCTTTGTTTCTGATCCAGGAATCTCATGTCGTATGGCAATGTTTTTGAAACAGTGTCAGGTTAACTTATCACTTGCAAGCAGAATAAGACCATCCCCAGACCCCTTATTGCCCTTGACAGCTGGCTGCATAGCCCAGGAGGAATGCTGATTCCTTACCTGTTTAAGTACCATTCCTCGGAACATCAGGGCACAGAAATATTTTCTTTGGACTGATGCATCAGTGAGCCTATGGATCAGAGACTGGAAAATTTCCGCCCACCCATAGGCCAAAACTTGTCGCTTGCTTTTGTAAACAGAGTTTTATCTGAACACAGCCATGCACACTGTTTACAGGTTGTCTATGGTTGCTTTCATGCTATCAGCAGAACTGAGTAGTTGCAGCAGAGACCCTGTGACTTACAAAGATGGAAATGTTTACTATCCGGCTTTTTAGAGAAAAAGCTTGTTGACATTTGTTATAGACCAAAGAAGGCAGCCAAATGTTTTGGCCATCATCAGTTGATTTAGTAATATTTGGGGTACAAAGAAGAAAATAGATACCACACGACAGGGTACAAGGAAGCCTAACAGCTAACTACAAGCAAACACGCTGCCTGCCTATGCCTCTCTTCTGCAGTGTATTCATCAAACAAGAAAGCCACAATCACACACCTAAATTGTTCAAAATTCAGCTCCTTCTCTCACTAAGAAACTTACCCTGATTCTTCATTGGGAAATTTACTTTTTCTCCTCTGAGCTTCCATAGCACTTTATTTAAGCCACAAGATTAATTTTTTTACCTTATGTAATATGTACACATACATGATTTCTTCCACTAAAATATATGCTTAACATGAAATCCATATTTGTAAACAGATTAATGAATTGTAATTTTCATGATCCAACTTTCTGGATAATGACCCACCCAGGGATCTAGAAATTGACTTGATCATACCCCCTTTTAAAAGTAGGAATCAGTAAAATGGGTTTTTTTCCCCTGTAAGTCTAAATAATAAATTATGCCCTTACATTAAAAAAAAATATGTTCCAATGCACTGTCTTTGTAGGTTTCCTCTTCTAATTATATTTCTTAAAGTAACTATATTTCTTTAGTCAGTTTTAACTTAATAAAGGAGGAAGGTGACAGAATAGAATCATTCCTGTTGGTAAGGGAAAACACGAATGCATATGATTCTTTGTGAGAAGGTGATGTTGGACGAGATACAGGAGACATTGCTTCAAGAAAAACACAACTGACTCTTGGAAACAGAGAAGAAGGTGAGCCCATAGGTTTATTACAAATCACATGTCCCACAGTCATGGCAGCAGGATTCAGGACGGAGTGAGAGGAGGGCCAGAGGATGATAGGATGGACACACGAGTGCAGGTTCTTGAAGAAGGAAGATTCATCGATGTGTGAAGAGCTTATTGAGCTGAGTCACTAGGGGAAACATTTCATGGAGAGATGGCTGAACACCCTATAAAAAACTGAGGATATATCATAACAATAATAGCAACATTGCTGAGTGCTTACAGAGGGCCAGGCACTCTGCTCAGCAATTCAAATGTATTATCATTTAATCATGACAAATATTTATAAAGCAGGACGGATCCTTACTCTTACCTTGAAGATAAGTACAACATGGCTTAAACGACTCCATTAGGTAATGCTTAAGTCACACAACACTTCTGGGCATATATCTGGATAAAACCATAATTCAAAAAGATACATGCACCCCAATGTTCACTGAAGCGCTATTTACAATAGCCAAGACATGGGAGCAACCTAAATGTCCACTGGCAGAAAAATGCATAAAGAAAGGGTGGTACATGCATACAGTGGAATTTTAATCAGCCATAAAAAAGGAATAAAATAATGCCATTTGCAGCAACATGGATACATCTAGAGATAGTTATAGTACGTGAAGTCAGAAAGAGAAAGGACAAATATCATATGATATTACTTATATATGAAATTTTTAAAAAATGGCACAGTGAACTTTTTTACAAAACAGAAACAGACTCACAAATTTTGAAATCAAACTGATGGTTACCAAAGGAAAACCATGGATAAACCAAAGGATGGGCTTCCCTCATAGCTCAGTTGGTAAAGAATCTATCTGCAGTGCAGGAGACTCCGGTTCGACTCCTGGGTTGGGAAGATGCACTGGAGAAGGGATAGGCTACTCACTCCAGTATTTTGGGGCTTCCCTTGTGGCTCAGCTGGTAAAGAATCTGCCTGCAATATGGGAGACCTGGGCTCAATCCCTGGGTTGGGAAGACCATGGGAAATGCAAAATGGTTGGGAACATAATATGAAATGCCAGGCCAGATGAAGCACAAGCTGGAATCAAGATTGCCAGGAGAAATATCAATAACCTGAGATATGCAGATGCACCACCATTATGTCAGAAAGTAAAGAGGAACTGAAGAGCCTCTGATGAAAGTGAAAGAGGAGTGAAAAAGCTGGCTTAAAACTCAACATTCAAAAAACGAAGATCATGGCATCTGGTCCCATCACTTCATGAAAAATAGATGGGGAAACAATGGAAATAGTGAGAAACTTTATTTTCTTGGGCTCCAGAATCACTGCAGATGGTGACTGCAGCCATGAAATTAAAAGACGCTTGCTCCTTGGAAGAAAAGCTATGACAAACTAGACAGCATATTAAAAAGCAGAGACATTACTTTGCTGACAAAGGTCTGTCTAGTCAAAGCTATGGTTTTACCAGTAGTCATGTATGGATGTAAGAGTTGGACAATAAAGAAGGCTGAGCATCAAAGAATTGATGCTTTTGAACCATGGTGTTGGAGAAGACTCTTGAGAGTCCCTTGGACTGCAAGGAGATCCAACCAGTTCATCCTAAAGGAAATCAGTCCTTAATGTTCATTGGAAGGACTGATGCTGAAGCTGAAACTACAATATTTTGGTCACCTGATGTGAAGAAGTGACTCATTGGAAAAGACCATGATGCTGGGAAAGATTGAAGGCAGGAGAAGGGGATGACAGAGGATGAAATGGTTGGATGGTATCACTGACTCAATGGACATGAGTTTGAGCAAACTCCAGGAGTTGGTGATGGGCAGGGAAGCCTGGTGCTGCAGTACATGGGGTCACAAAGAGTTGGACACCACTGAGCAACTGAACTGAACTGAACTGAAATCAAAGGATAAACGTGGGGTTGCTGCTGCTGCTGCTAAGTCGCTTCAGTTGTGTCCAACTCTGTGTGACCCCAGAGATGGCAGCCCACCAGGCTCCCCCACCCCTGGGATTCTCCAGGCAAGAATATTTGAATGGGTTGCCATTTCCTCCTCCAATGCATGAAAGTGAAAAGAGAAAGTGAAGTTGCTCAGTCATGTCCGACTTGTAGCAACCCCATGGACTGCAGCCTACCAGGCTCCTCCATCCATGGGATTTTCCAGACAAGAGTACTGGAGTGGGGTGCCATTGCCTTCTCCCATACATACACTACTATATATAAAATAGATAACTAACAAGGACCTACTGTATAGCACAGATAACCCTACTCACTATTCTGTAATAACCTATGTGAGACATGAATCTGAAAATACACATATATATAATTATATGTATATATACATATATACTATTGTATATTAATACATAAATTATATATATCATATATATATGATCATATATGTCATATATATGATCATATATATATATATGCTTCCTTTTACTACATGCCTGAAATTAACACAACATTGTAAATTAACTTACTCCAAGGAAAGGTCACACAGATAGTAGGGGACAAGTGAAGTTTGATTCAGGTTCAATTCATCTCACTTCAGAACACTATGTTTTTTTTACCATATTCCACTGCCTTCAGATGGGCCAAGCTGTTTCTACTAGATCTTACAGCTCCTATGAAGGAAAGCCTTCACAATCTATAACTTCACTAGAAAACCTCAAGAAGATGGGGGGATTTAAACGTAGGGGCTGATCTATACAGCTTTAGGAATGACTGACTTCTGAAGCCATGGAGGCCCCTGAGAGACACCCTGCTATTCTCAGTTCAGCTATCAGGGGCTGGTCCTTTTCTCTTTCCATCCAACTCCACTTGCTGGTAATGGCACCACATATGTTCACAGCTCAGATGCTCTTACTTCCAGTCGTCTATTTCTGGGCCATTCACACTGGCAGGAAGAGTATTCTCTTTTTATGGCAGGCCACGCCATTCACATATTTAACACTTGAGAATAAGGAGAGGCAAACCTTGATCTAAATCTTTAAGATGTTCTGCTAATAATTTTTCTGGCAAATCTCATTATTTCTCAACACTCACAGAACTGTCCAACTCTAAACTAATTATGACATATGCCAGCTGCTGGTCCAGAGCTCTAGGGTCTCAAACAAAGGCTGGAACCTCTTCAGAGAAGCCAGCAGCTTGCAGGAGGATGACAGGCACGGTGGGAGGAGAGCCCTCAGTAACTGGCACGCGTCCTGGCTTTGTCTTTTCACTGTGAATCATTTATTTTCGCTGTGTCCTTAACAAAAGTCTAACTGAAAGAAAAGTAAAACTTGTATTGCCAACAGGACAGGAAGTTACAAATGTCTGAGAGAGACAAACCAAAATGAAAATTCAAGAATATTGAAGCATACGAAGTAGAAACTCAAGAATATTGAAGCAGTGTGCCTTACACACAGAACAGAAATTAGAGTTTAAGGTAAAGAGAACTTGTCAGGTTTTCTGTGTTTGGCAGATTCAGACCTACAATAATCAGAGGCTAGAACAGTTCACAGTGGATTTCTGCTTAAACTCTGAAGATATGCCCAGAAGTTTGAAATATGATTTTTTTGACTCTGGCATCCAAAGGCTACCATCAACTTCATGGAGGTAAGTATTTAAGTTTGCAAGTGTTTCTTCCTATTCTATAGTGACAAGGTTTGTTTTTGACTTTTTAACTGATCCTACAAATTCTACAATTTATCTACAATTTACAAATCTTACAATTTATCTGCCTACAAATTCTACCAGAGTAAAACTATTTGCAAGGAAAAAGCAAAAGGGATATGCATATCTTATGAGGCTCCTAGCCCTTTGCAGGTGTGCTCTGTCGTGTCCAACTCTCTGTGACTCCATGGACTGTAGCCCATCATGCTCCTCTGTTCGTGTAATTTTCCAGGCTGGAAATAATACTGGAGTGGGTTGCCATTTCCTCCTCTGGGGATCTTCCAGACTGAGGGGTAGAACCTGCATCTCTTGCAACTCCTTCATTGGCAGGCAGATTCTTTACCTGCTGAGCCATCAGGGAAGCCCTCAAGCACTCTAGGTTTAGATAAAAATGTGCTGTCAATGGGAAACCAGTGATTGTGTTTTTCCTGACAAGTCTAACCAAACTATCAGTTGCTTACCTTCAGGACAATATTCTTTTTTTTTTTTTTTGCAACCCCTCCCTCACCTTTAAAAGTCCCTATAACAGCCAGTCACATATCATTCCTATTACATGTCATTTAATACTTACTAAATTGAGTCAGTAGCATCATTTTCCCCCTTCATGGATCACTGTCTTGTCATGGCAAAGGTACTTGCATAACTCAATGAAGCTATGAGTCTTCCATGTAGGGCCACCCAAGACAGACAGATCATAGTGGAGACCTCTGACAAGACGTGGTCCACTGGAGGAGGGAATGACAAACCACCCCAGCGTACTCACTGGAAGGAATGCTCATCGGAAGGACTGATGCTGAACCTCCAGTATTTTGGACACCTGATGTGAATAGCTGACTCACTGGAAAAGTCCCTGATGCTGAGAAAGATTGAGGGCAGAAGCAAAAGAGGGCATCAGAAGATGAGAGGGCTATATGGCATCATTAATGCAATGGACATGAACTAGACCAAGCTCCAGAAGATCGTGAGGGAAAGGGAGGCCTGGCGTGCTGCAGTCCATAGAACACCAAAAAGTCAGACATGACTGAGTGACTGAACAACAATAGCATCATTTTTATAAGTGATGGGGATTGATGCAACTATGGTAATCAATATTCATAAACCTTCAGGCAGGATGGGGCCTCCCCAGTGGCTCAGCAGTAAAGAATCCTCCTGCAATGCAGGAGATGCAGGGGAAATCCTCTGGAGGAGGGCATGGCAACCCACTTTAGTATACTTGCCTGGAGAATCCTAGGACAGAGGAGCCTGGTGGGGTGCGGTCCATGGGGTCGCAAAAAGAGTTGGACATGACTGAAGCAACTTAACATGCATGCACACACAAATGGGCAGGATAAGAATTATTCTGACTTTTTCTACACCTACTATTCCATGTAATGGCCACAAAACAGACTCAATTGACTGTATTATTATTACTTTCACATGATGTGTATATCTTAGTAGGAAGTCAATATCAGGACAATAAATGGATGTCTGCTCTTACCATGAAATTGTTGTTAGGTTAATGCCAGTTCTCTTTTGAACACTAACTGTATAGCCATAAATTTTGTTAGGACATTGGCATAATTTATTTCATTAATCAAACCATTCATATTCCAAACAAGTATCACCTACCTCCCAAAACTTGCTCTCCCTGCGTGTTATGTGTTGTATTTCAATAGCATCTCCCAGTTCAAAAGAGTGAATTCTGAGACAGATTAGACATCCACTTCTCCTTTACTATTTATACCTGCTCCATTCCAAAGTCTATGGATTTCACCTTTATTAAGCTTTTTGATTCTATCATCTCCTTTTAATTCCCTCTACTACCACTCTATTTTCAACTATCTATAGTTATGATTTGAGCCACAGTGATACCTTTCCAATTGGCCTTGTGGAATTTGGACTCTGCCCTCTCCAGTAACAACAACCTCTGTTCTACATAACTTCCATATGTGTCCCGTGTCCAAAAGCAATTCAATGACTCTCATCTGTCTAGTAAATACAGCCTACTCTTCACATATATTTAAGGAGTGCTTCTAAAATTCATTCTAACTTCTATCAAGACCCATCACCTCTCTGAGTCCCATTTCCTTGATTTAAAAATGAAGTGAGTTAAACTGCTTTCTTTTTGGTTTGTTGTTTATAAGATAAAATGTGTATTGCATATTAACTCGAATTTCTTGCTATTCCCTTAACATGATATAACCAGCGAGCTCCTAAGCATTTTAAAAATGTGAACCCTTTATAAGATTTTGATGAAAAGTGGGGATCTTTCCACAGAAGAACTATGTACAGAATTTTATGGGATGGGTGTGTGGACCCTCTGATAATGCATGGAATCACCCTATACCTTCTGCCTTTAACATGTTTTTTTCAGACCATTCTGTGATCTACATTTTCCAATATACCTCAGGTTGCTTTTTGAGATCAAATTCAAACATGAAACCCTCCACTGTATTCTTCAGTGTCACTAACTGGACATGAATGACCCATTCACTAAACCCCATAGCATTCTGTGCGCACCTTTCACATAACATGTGTGACATTCTGTCTCATTTTAACTCTTTATTTTTCTCCTCTAATTCTCTGTACTACATTGCAGGAGCCTTGCAAACAGGAATAGTGCCTTTCTTCTTTCCTTTTTTCTTCCTTTTTTACCCTTTAGCCTTCTCTTTGTGCTCTGATATAGACCTGGAACTTTAAAGACATTCAGTGAATGTCTATTAAACCAATGAATAAATGAAGAATTAGGGAAGCAGCTTAAAAAGCTCTAATCTCTTTATTTATTTGTGTATTTATTTGCTCTTGGATAAAAGTAACATAAAATATCCAACAATAAATAACTGGAAATCAAAGTTGACATTGGACCAATTGGCAGTAAAACAGCTGCAGAATTTCATGGAATATATCTGAGAGTGGCTAGATTTTGTCAAGATTCTATGGTAAAATAATTTTATCCCCTAAGATACTAAGGTCAACTTTTATAACCATGAGTTCTGCGCAATATCTGCAGTTCAAAATATTCAGCTTTGGAGGATCTGTTTTTGTTTTTTTCCCCAAACTTGGAGAAAATAAAATAAATAAAACTCATGCTCTTGCTTCCTCAAAGTGATACTTTACAGATGAGAAAACATCTATACAGTACCCTGCAAAAGCACCATTTTCTTAGCAAGGCAGTGGTTTGTGTGCCGATAACTAACTAAATAACCTTTTCTTACTATGCATTTAGTCATCCAAAGAAAATAGTCTTAACACATTCCTTCCTATTAGATTATCCTCTTATTCATAGTGTAGTTTCTTAACTTTTAAATGACATTAATGACTAAATGACGATAGTGTTCCTCATGTCCTGATCTTCAGGTCACTTCTCCCCTTGGGCACTGGACATATCTCACCTTACAGACTCTCCATTTTTATTGACTTAAATTAACCTGTCCACATATTCATGACTATGGGAATACAACATTCTACCCTGGGTAGGAGCCTTAGCTAAAATTCCTAGTATTACATGGCTTTTGAACAAGATGAAAATGCTAATCATTACATGACTCATGCATGCAATCTCAAATATAGTCACTGCCTGCATATATTCTTTAGACGTATTTTTAATAGTATATTTCTGTGCTAAATCAGTGTGGTGAAATAATCTAGACACTCCCCTTCAACTGGAGATGGATGGGATGCGAGTGAGTCATATATGAAATAAAAATAATCTGATCAGAGCTCATCCCCCCAGTCCCAATGTCAAGGGAAAAGCTACTGACAAGTACGTGGTGGTTCTTTGAAGTAAAGCAGGCCCAGAAAAGAATCAATACTCCTTAGCATTATGCTGTTGTACTTTCTGTTTTGAAGAAGCTAGTGTCATGCTAACAGGAGGGATAGACTTGTCTCAAGTGAGACCGGGCTGTGCTGTCTCTGGAGAAATACATCACTGGCTTTGCTGAGGTGTACACTGGCTCCGTAGGTCAGCTAAGGAGTTAACGAGCACTAGGCTTGCTGCAGTGAGACCTGGAGAGCACAAAGGAGAACTCAAGTCCATAAAGCAGACACCTGAGGGGTGGAGGGAGAAAGGGTCTTGGTGGACAGGGGGAGCATTTAGGCACATCCTTCCATGGACCTAAGAAGAGGGCACCTTCTTAGAAAACCTAACCCTGTATGAGCCCCTTCTAAATGCTTGGTAGAAGGTAATAAACGAAATATAGCTTCTGTAGCTAAAAAATATAAATCACTCTTGTTATGCACTGATTGTAAAAGAAAAGTGAAAGTTTTAGTTGCTCAGTCAAATCTGACTCTTTTCAACCCTTTGCACTGTGATCAACCAGGCTCCTCTGTCCATGGGATTTCCTAGGCAAGAATACTGGAGTGGGTTGCCATTTCCTTCGCCAGGGGCTCTTCTCAACCCAGGGACTGAATCCAGGTCTCCTGCTTTGCAGGCAGATTCTTTACAGTCTGAGCCACCAGGAAGTCTATGGACTGATTGCATCCCCCCAAAATTTATATGTTGAAATCCCAACTCCAAAGGTGGTGGTATTAGGAGGCGGGGATCTTTGGGAGGTGATTATATCATGAGGTTGGAGCTCTCATTAATGGATTAGTGTCCTTATGAAAGACTTTCCTTCACCCTCTTTCTACCCTGTAAAGGCACAATGAGAATACAACCGTCTGTAACTCAGAAGTAGGTCCTCAGCAGATGTGATGGTGCTGGCTCCCAGATGCTCCAGCCTTCAGAGATGTGAGAAATGTGTCTCCATTGTTTATAAGTTACCCAGTCTATGGTACTTTGCTATAGCAGCCTGAACTCGGAGGGCTATATATGTATATAGAATAATACACATGTGCATTAATATTATATGTTACTCATATCTCACTCTGTATTACTCTTTAGAGATCTACATGACCACTGACTAGGCAACTCTGCGCCCCCCAGTGGAGTTTGTTTGTGTTTAATCTGAGCAAGACTGTGGTCCATGGTGGAGATGGAACCATGGTTATTGCAACAGAAGAGAAATTATTGTGAGAATATCTAGTTTTCTACCTTTCCCTCCCCCATAAGTATTCACTTCCCTGGTGGCTCTGTGGTAAAGAACCCACATGCCAATGCAGGAGATGCAGGTTTAATTCCTGGGTCAGGAAGATCCCCTGGAGAAGGAAATGGCAATCCACTCCAGTATTCTTGCCTGGAGAATCCCATGGACAGAGGAGCCTGGTAGGCTATAGTCCATGGGGTTGCAAAGAGTTGGACACGACTGAGCAACTGAACAACAGAAGCATCCATGGACACCTCTACTGTTTGACTTTTCAAGCGCTTTAAGGAACACATTATGTACCAGAAGTGTGCCTGATACTATCCCAATACTTCTGAATCAACCACTTCCACATTTACTGCATCTCTGAGAGACTGAAATGAACATATGTGCCCATGAAATACAAATGATATTATCAAATGTGCTGCCTCATCCACATCTCCCCAGCCTGGAATAATCACTCTCTCTTCTGAACAGCTCTCAGCCCTCATCTTGCACTTGGCATTTGAGTCTTTTTATTTGTCTGCACTCCCTTAACATCTAGATTGTAATTCTGCTCAATCCAATCCCATTCAGTTTAAAATATCTATTCTGTACCTAGTACACATCAGGGACTATTGGAGATGCTGGTGACAAATACCCCGGTAAACAGTTTAGTGTATAGATGAGGAGGCTGGCACATAACCTGAGTAGAGGGGGGTAAGTGCAAGCACAGAGTGTGGCCAAGTCACGGGTAGAGGGCAGGAAGGCACAGGACTGAAGGAGAGATGTCAGGAAGCGGTCCTCTGAGATGTGACAACTGTGATGGGTTCAGAGATGAGCTGATGTTCCTCAGGCAAGGGAAACATAAGGAAAAACGTATTTTTGGCCGAAGGGATGCATGTGCAAAGGACTAGAGCACGTAACATTTGGGGCAATGAAAGTAGTTCAGCACCAAAAGAGCATAACGTTTCAATTAGTGGAGATCAGCAGATGATACTTGGTCTCAGATGATTAAAGGTTTCCTGTACTATGCTAAAGATGTGCACAGCAAAGGAAACCATAAACAAAATGAAAAGGCAACTCAAGAATGGGAGAAAATATTTGCAAATGATGTGACCGACAAAGGGTTTGTCTCCAAAATTTACAAACGGCCCATGTGGCTTAATATCATCAAAACAAACAATCCAATCAAAAAAATGGGCAGAAGACCTAAACAGACATTCCTTCAAAGAAATACAGATGGCCAAGAGGCATATGAAAAGATGTTCAACATCACTAATTATCAGAGAAATGCACATCAAAACTACAATGAGATAGCACTTCACTCTAGTCAAAATGGCTATCATCAACAAATCCACAAAGAACTAATCCGCCCTCAACTAACGAGGGTATGGAGAGAAGGGAACCCTCCTACACTGCTGATGGGAATGCTATCTGGTGTTGCCACTGTGAAGAACAGCATGGAGGTTCCTTAAGAAATTAAAAATAGAGCTACCACATGATCCTGCAATCTCACTCCTGGGCCATAAACTCAGAGAAAACATGGTCCAAAAGGATACATGCACCCTAATATTAATTGCACCAGTGTTTACAACAGCCAAGACACAGAAGCAACCTAAATGTCCACTGACGGAGGAATGGATAAAGAAGATGCCGTACATATATACAATGGAATATTATTCAGTCATTAATAAGAGTGAAATAATGCCATTTGCAGCAACATGGATGTACCTAGAGATGGTCATACTGATTGAAGTAAGTCAGACCAAAAAGGAGAAATATCATATGATATCACTTATATGAGGAAACTGAAACAATGATACAACAAACTTGTTTACAAGATAGAAACAGACTCACAGACTCAGAGAATGAACTTGTGGTTACCAGGGGGAAATGGTTGTGGGGAGGGATAGTTAGGGAATTTGAGATTGATGTGTCCACACTGCTATATTACATATAAAATGGATAACCAACAAGGACCTACAGTATAGCACAGGGAACTCTGCTCAATATTCTACAACAACCTAATTGGGAAAAGAATTTGAAAAAGAATAGATACATGTGTATGCGTAACTGAATCACTGTATTGTACACTTGAAACCAACATAAAGTTGTTAATCAATTATACTCCAATGTAAAATAAAAATATAAAAAATAGCTTGGATGTCATCCTAAGGCCAAAGGAAGTTAAGCAATGGTTTATATAGGCTAGCAACAGAAATTATTAGTTTTTGATAAACTGTGGAGAATGGATCGGAGGAGGATGAATTAAAGGTATATACTGTAGAGTGAAATTTTATGTCCTCCCAAATTTGTATTGTCCCCCCCAAATTTGTATGTTGAAATCTTAACCCCCAAGAGGATTAGGTGCTATTAGGAGGTTGGGCCCTCATGAATAGGATTGATGCCTTTATAAAAAGACACATGTGATTAGGTCAATAAACATTCTTTAAAGTGCTACACTTTGCACTGTGTGGGTCACTGGTTTGCTGGAATAGAGAGAAAAATAAATACATAACACTGCTGCTGCTGCTAAGTTGCTTCAGTCGTGTCCGACTCTGTGCGACCCCATAGGTGGCAGCCCACCAGGCTCCCCCGTCCCCAGGATTCTTCAGGCAAGAACACTGGAGTGGGTTGCCATTTCCTTCTCCAATGCAAGAAAGTGAAAAGTGAAAGTGAAGTCGCGCAGTCATTTCCAACTCTTAGAGACCCCATGGACTGCAGCCCACCTGGCTCCTCCATCCATGGGATTTTCCAGCCAAGAGTACTGGAGTGGGGTGCCATCGCCTTCTCCAATACATAACACAGCCCCTGGTAGAATGCCTGAAGCAGAGGATGATTAATGTTAGTGGATGGTGATGACCTCAGGGAAGCTCTCTTGCCCCTTCTACCAGATGACAATATAGCAAGAATATGTCTGTGAACCAGGAGGTGGGTCCTCATCAGACACAGAAACTGCTAGCACCTTGGTCTTAAGCTTCTCAGCTCAAGAACTGCCACTCAGTCTACAGTGGTTTAGTTATAGCAGCCTGAATAGGTTAAGACAGTACATACTTGCAGAAAACAATATGAAATGTTGAAGGAGGCAGCAATTGGGCGTACAGAACTATCTCAGTGCCATAAGCTAAAGAACTCGATGAATGAGGGGGATGGGGATGCTCAGACGTCTGAATCATTCCTAAGTGTCTACCTTAGTGAATGCTGGTGCTGCTCACAAGGAAAAGGATGAAATGGAAGGTAGAGAGCTCTATGGAAAGGAAAACAAGAAGCTTGTTTGGGACTTTTGAAGTTCTGCATGTTCCTGCTCCTGGGATAATTTGAGGCAACTGCCCAGGAGGCCATCAGAAGTGTCGATTCTAGAGCTCCAGGAAGAAGGCTGGCGTGTGTCTCTTCCTCTGTGTGTCCCCAAGCTTACCACCTGGCCCTGGCACTGCATCTATTCATTCCAGCTCTTTGATGATGGTCGTAATTATGGTGCTAATGATGATGAATCTTTAATCAGATGTGTACTTTATCAGCGTATGACACAGTTTAAGTAAGGGTGAATTTTTTCTGAGGTTGGACTTAAAACAATTTGGATGGCTCCATTAAATTATTTGCTCTCTCTATTTTGTCATTTCCTTTGATGTGTCCTTTGCTTGTAGAGAAGACTCTAACTAGTGTCTCCGGGGAAACCCAGAGTCCACAACATGATCTGATGTTGCCCACAGGGTACCGTCACTACAGCTGTTGCCATGAGAAAAACAGCTGTCTCCAGAGTGTTGGGATGGTATGTTTTCTCACAATTCAGGAAAAAGAAACACATTGCTTTAAACATCATCATCCACTAACATTAATCATCCTCTGCTTCAGGCATTCTACCAGGTGCTGTGTTATGTATTTATTTATTTTTCTCTATTCCAGCAAACCAGTGACCCATACAGTTCAAAATGTAACACTTTCAAGAATATGTGCTGAACATAAGACTATTAATCTGCTGGGATAAAGATAAGAAAATTGATTCAGATTTCTCTGAATGCCCAGTGATATTTCAGAGAGCCTATGGGCTTCCCAGGTGGGGCAGTAGTAAAGAACCCACCTGCCAGTGCAGGGACTGCAGGAGATGAGGGTTTGATTCCTGGGTTGGGAAGATCCCCTGGAATAGGAAATGGCAACACACTCCAGAATTCTTGTCTGGAAAATTCCATAGAGAGAGGAGTCTGGTGGGCTACAGACCATTGGGCTGCAAAGTCAGACACAACTGAGCACATGCATGCACACACACACACACACACACACACACGTGGTAATATGACACCCTGAATTGTTTTTTCAGGCAACTGGCAACCAAAATTAAAAAGGATGTCTCTATGAAGGTAGTCAGGAAATGTCTTGTCTCGTGGCACAGTGGTTGGGCACTCAAGGAACTAACATGGTTGTAAATTTTGTGGCTGAGAGAAGGATGGAAACACAAATATTCAAAGGTCAGGCCACAGCCACAGTCATGCATCAGCCTAAACCAGGTGGGGCAGTGAGGAGTGGAGAGAGCAGAACTCAGCAGTCAAAGACAAAATGAAAACTGGAAGCTAAACAGGCAAACCAGAAACACAGGAGAGATGGGAAGAACTGGAAATAGAATAAAAAGGTATAATGAATTTGCCTGGTCACTCTCTGTCCTTAACTACTTTTGTCAACTATATTTTATGTTGCTGTTTGGATTTTTGTTTGTTTTTGCCCTACTTATTTCCTACCTTCTTATTTTTCATTCTTTAGAAAATGACAATTAAAACTTACTTTATAGAATAAGTACATTTTCTTCAAATGATTAAGCATTTATTGAATGCATCTCAAGCTTTTAAGCTGCTGTGTGAGATCAGTGCTATGTGGACCCAAACTGGTAGTATGCATTGTCTCTATCCTGAATGGGATTTATAATCTAGGGTGGAACATAGAATATACACATACACAACTACATTGCCAAGCAGATAGGAAAGAGCTGAAGGTATTAAAAGTACAGTGGAAGCTCAGAAGCAGAGAGATTACTCCTAGAGGAAAAAACAAAAAAGGACTTCAAAAGGAGTGAGAACATTGTTAGCTGGGCAGTGAATTGTGGCTGGTATTGCAATGGGCAGGCTTCCCCAGTGGCTCAGTGGGTAAAGAATCTGCCTGCAATGCAGGAGACATAGAAGACACGGGTTTGAGCCCTGGGTTGGGAAGATCCCCTGAAGGAGGAAATGGCAATGAACTCCAGTATTCTTGCCTGAAAAATCCCATGGACAGAGGAGTCTGGCTGGTTACAGTCCAAAGGATTGCAAAGAGTCAGACATAACTAAGCATACATTGCAATGGGCAGAGCCCTACAGGGAAATGCATAAACAAGAAGACCCAGTAGTGGCAAAGTTAATAGCAGATTTAAAGAGATCTTGACAAAATTGTCTGGGTAGAATTTTATAATCTTAAAATCTTCCAGTTTTTTTTTTTTTGTTTGTTTCTTTATGTGATTTCTGCACAAGAATTTATCATTTTCACTGTTTTCTGAGAAAATACTGAGACACTCAGTTAGACCCCTATATATTATGAATCTAAGCAAATATTACTTTCAAAATGTTGAGGTCTGCAAACCATGTGATATTTGATTGGCATTATGGCAACCCACTCCAGTATTCTTGCCTGGAGAATCCAAGGGACAGAGGAGCCTGGTGGGCTGCTGTCTATGGGGTCACACAGAGTTGGACACGACTGAAGCAACTTAGCAGCAGCAGCAGCAGTAGCAGCAGCAGCAGATGATTAAAATAATATATTTATTTTTTTGCCATGTGAGTTGAGACTTTATTAGACATGATTTCCTACTGCTTATAAAGGAAACTACCAGAATGACAACACAATATTTTGGCATTAGGAGTCCACCAAACTAAAATCACGTAATTTAAAAATAACTATACTATGGAAATTTAGGCTATTATCTTTGTGAGTGAAATTGAGGGACAGAGCAGAGAGAAGGCATCCATAGCCCAGTCTACCATTCCATAAGTTTATTGATTCTTAGGGTATCCTACATGAAGTTTCTGTAGGACTTTATTATCCTGGTCCTTTGGCCATATTTTATACTAGGTTTCTATCATTTTCTTATTGTTTTATAAGATTTTTTGGATAATCTGTACATGAGTCCTTTATAAAGCACATGTATTGCAAGTACTGTCAATTCTTCTTAGTTGTAATAACTATGTTCTATAAAATCACTGTGAACACTAGATTAATGAACACTGAACCACTTATCCTAGGAGAAATGCAGGGTTAGTTTCCTGTAGGCTTCTGGTCATATTTTTTTCAAATGATTAGTACATCAATTTATTTTATGCATTTTCTATTTAAATATACCTGATTTGATGAATAAAGAAATCTGATATATATATATATATATATATATATATATATACACACATACACAAACACACACACACACACACATATATGTATACACACACAATGGAATATTACTCAACCATGCAAAAGAATAAAATTTTGCCATTTGCAACAACATAAATGAGCCTGGAGAGTATTATGCTTAGTAATAAGTGCTAAAGAGAAAGACAAATACTGTATGTTTTCATTTATATGTGGAATGTAAAAATAAAGCAAATGATTTAATATTAAAAAAAAACAGATACAGAGACTGAACTAGTGGTTACCAGTGGGGATAGGGGTAGACGTAAGAGAAAAATAGGGAAAGGAGATTAAGAGGCACAAAGTGTTGGGTATAAAATAAATAAGATACAAGGATGCAATGTACACACAGGGAATACAGTCAATAAATTTATGATAACTTTAAATGGAGTATAATCTGTAAAACTGTTGCATCACTATGTTGTACACCTGAAACTAGTATAACATGTCAGTCAACTGTTCTTCAACTCAAAAAATAAAAAAGACACCCATCTGATATACACCACTGACTCATTAACATTAAACTCACAGCTGATAGTCCTGTAACTCATGCCTCTGAAGCTTCTCTAACAGACGTATTTTCTCTGCAAGGCACAAAACAGCCTTCTCACGTTTAGATATCTCACATGTAGATATATTGATATCTTAACAACACTTCAACACTATGCTTGGGCACCATGTGAAACAGTGAAATAACCCTCAAAAGCTCAAAGTGCAAAGAATTAGTACCATTAATGAAGTACTTTTGTAGTACTATACTGCAAAAAGTATTCTCATTTACAGCATAAGAGCTGAAACAAGAAGGCCAGTGTCACTTTGACCTCAGCAGGAAACATCCCCACCTCAGGTGACTCAAGTTTTCTGCTATTCTGCACTTTTTTAGTGTGAAACAAATACACAAAGGTGAAATCCATGAACAATGAGGATAAAGTGTACTTTATTCATTCTGTGGCCTTTCCCAGTGGCACAAGTGATAAAGAACCCACCTGGGGCTTCACAGTGCATTTGTGGTAAATGCAGAAGAAACAAGAGACGCAAATTGGATCCCTGGGTCAGGAATATCCCCTAGAGTAGGAATGGCAACCAGCTCCAGCATTGTCGCCTGAAAAATTCCATGGGCAGAGAATACTGGCAGGCTACAGTCCACAGGGTCACAGAGAGTCAGACCCAACTGAGCAACTGAACACACACCCACACGCACATACTCATTCTATAGTTTGCTATTTTACTTATTGTTTTCTTTAGAACAGAAACTATTAATTTTAATATATTCCTTCTTATCAAGTTTTTCCCTTTCATGGTTCATGTTTTATGTCTTAAGAACTCATGGTCAACCTCAGGATAATGAAGAGATTCTCCCATATTTTCTTCTAGTACTGTAATATTTTTCTCTTTCACATTTGGATATATAATCTATCTGAAACTTATTTTTTTGTTTATGGTAGGAAGCAGGGATCATAATATTCTTCCCGGATGGGAAATATCCAACTGATCCATACACTCATGGTAAAGATTATCCTTCCCTATCACACTATGGTGACGATTTGCCACAAGTTAATTAACTGTATATTTGCCTTTCATGTGTCTAGGTACGTGTCCTCGCCCCAGTAGTACACTGTAATTTAAATTCTGTAGTTTAAAAATCAGTTTTGGCAGCTATTAGCATAACACTTTCGAATTTGTCTTTCTTCTTTAAGATCTTCTTTGAAATTCTTTGCTCTTTGCATTTGCATGTGAATTTTAGAATACACTTATCAGTTTTCACATTATGAAAAAAAAGAAAGATAAATAAAAGAAATATTCTGGTGCTGATCAGGACTTCGTTACATCTGTAGATAAATTAGGGAAGAATTTGAGATATTTAGTCTGCCAATCCACAAACATAGTACTGAAGGTATTTATTTAGATTTTCTTTAAATGTACTCAGCCATGTTTTCCAATTTTAGTGGAGAATTTTTGCACATGTTTTATGTTTATTTAATGTTTTTGTAGCTGCTATAAATTGAATCTTAAAAAATTATTTGGCTGCTTCTATATAAAAAATTGTTTTGTATATGGTCCTCATATCTGATAACCTCATGAATTTCACTTATAAATCCTAACATTTCATTTGTAGATTTTTATTAATAATAAAATGTAGTATTTTAATACATTTTGAATCTATTTTGCTACACTTCTAGTGTGCCATAAGATATGGTTTTCATGGTTTATACCACCAGTGCTCATTCAGGGTTACTTGCAAACTTATCATTTTCTTTGTTCTTTATATATTCTTACATCTCATACTATTTGCCTGGAACATATCACTTCTGATCTGTATTTATAATTTTTTTCATGACTTCATTTAGTGAAAAACTCAGTTTTTGCTTGCCTGGAAAAATTTCATTTCTTTAATCCTCTCATTGTTGAAAGTTTTTTAAAAATCTAGTATGGAATTCTAGATGGACTTTTTTTCCCAGCCATTGAAGACAGGAATCCACTAACTTCTGATTTTCATTGTTGCTGTTGTGAAGTCAGCCAGTAATCTGCCTTTTAAATCCTTTTCCTATTAACACATGTTCTTTTTTGTGTTGCTGCTTCTTTTCTCTTTTAAGGGCTCACCTCATTACATCAGCATCTCCCTTCCCTTTGTGATAATCTACCCTCTGAGCAACTCAAAGTCAAATGACTAGGGACTCTCATGACATCTGCAAACTCTCTTTTGCCATACTAAGTACTACAGTCATGTGAATGATGCCTCATCATAGTCATAAATTCTGCTCACCGTGAAGGGGAGAGGGTTACCCAAAGGCATAAGTCACTGAGATCATCTGAGGACTCTACCTATAACACTAAACCAACTGAAAAAGTAAGTTCCTTAAAAACAAAGTATAAAATTCCAATCTAATAGGCATTAATAAACAGAAAAAAGAGGGGGAAAAAAAGCTCTTAAAAAGAAAGCAGAAAAGGAGAAATAAAGAGCAAATACTGAACAGGTGGGGAAAGAAAACTAAGCACAAATCCAAAAATATCATTAATTATATTAAATGGCAATGGGTTGAGTGCTTTAATTAAAGAAAATCAAAGATACTTTAGGCTGAAAAACAAAACAGCAATAAATAAGATCTGACTACATATGCTTTACCAGAGATGTATCTAAAATACACAAAAAGGTTGAATTAAAAGGGTAGAGAAAGACATACAAGATTAACTCTTCTGAAAAGAAGCTAGTTGTAGGCAAAGGCATTATTAGGCATAAAAGGGTTAGTTCATAATGGTAAAAAGCCTAATTTACCAGAAAACTATAACTTTAATTTATAAGCCTCTAATACACAGACTCTAAATATGTGACAAAAACAAGGCAGGACTACAAGGATAAAAAGAGAAATTCACAGACACAACTGGAAATTTTAATACAACTCTCAGTAATTGACAGAACAAGTAGACAAAAATAAGCAGAAATACAGAAAATGTGAATATCATAATTGTCAAACCTGATCTATGAGTACATGGAGTTCTGTACATAGAAACTGCAGAATATATTAATACATGTCTTTCAAGTTCACATGAAAGATGTAAGGGAACTGATCATATGCTAGGTTACAAACCAAGTCTCAATAAATTTAAAGGAATTAAATAAGATAGAGCATTTTTCTGATCTGGATGCAATTAAGTAAAGTTCTAAAGGGTGACAAAAATTATGTTTGGAAATTGCAAGACACGTGTCTAAGTAAATCATGAGTCATAAAAAATAACACTGAAAATTAGAAAATATTTTGAAATTAACAGTGATAAAATGCCACATGTAATGGTTTTAGAAGCATAAACATTTTCATTAGAAAAAAAAAAAGAAAGATGAAAAAAGATCTAAGTTTCAAACTCAAGAAGGTAGGAAAAGAATAGAAAAATGAGTCCAAAGAAAGTTTAGACAAAAATATTGAAGCAAGCGTAGAAACTGATAAAAGAAGTCAACAACCACAACAACAACAAATACTAATTATTTGTGGGAAAAAACAGAAGGGACAAGGTGGAAATAAAAGATGACACCTTCCTCTATAGATATTGGGAACATTGAAAAGATTATAAGATTACATGATACATAATTATTTGCCAATAGATTTGAAAATCAGGTGAATTGGACTGTTTCCTAGAAAAATAGAGCTCCAAATGGATGTAGCATTGCATATATCATTAGTTATGCAGATAAGAGCAGATTTAGTGGATTGGTAAGATATCTTGGAGCTTCCCTGGTAGCTCAGAAGGTAAAGAATCCATCTGCCAATGCTGGAGAGGCGGGTTGGATCTCTGGGTCAGGAAGATCCTTTGGAGAAGGAAATGGCAACCCATTCCAGTATTCTTGGCTGGGAAATCCAGCAGACAGAGGAGCCTGGCAAGCTACAGTTCATGGGGTCACAAAAGAGTCAGACACGACTTAGTGACTAAGTAACAACAAGAAGAAATCTTGATTCAAAGGCATTTAAGGGAGGTTAGAAGGAGAGGAACTGAGCTAAAAAGTGCTTTTGAATAATTTTGTGGTGTAGGAATAAAGGGTAAATGGAGAGAGAAATGAGGTCAAGAGAAGATACTTCTTTAAGATAGCAGAAATAGCATTATATTTATACACTGGAGGGAATAATCTGGTAGGAATGTAAGGGAAAAGGACAGAATTACTAGAGGGATGGGCTTGATGAGATAAAAAGAGTAAAAAATCATCAGGATTGACTTCAGATGGGAGCATGGATAGCTCACTGACAGCAGCACAAAGAGTAAACTGAGGCAGACATCAGTAGTGAATAGATATGTTGTCTGGAATCTATGTAAATTCTCTTCTGATTCTATATTAACAGGTAAAAGTGAAAGTCACTCAGTTGTGTCCTACTCTTTGGGACTCCATGCACTGTAGGCTCTCAGGCTACTCTGTCCATAGAATTCTCTAGGCCAGAATACTGGAATTGGTAGTCTTCTCTTGTCCAGGGGTCTTCCCAAACCAGGGACTGAACCCAGGTCTCTGGCATTGCAGGTGGATTCTTTACCATCTGAGCCACCAGGGAGGCCCATATTAACAGGTAGGAAAACTAAATACTGTGTAGATGTAAGCTCACTCAAAATTAGTCTATAATTAAAATGTAATTTAAGGTAAAATCCTTACTGAGTTTTAGTGGAATTTGACCATCTGATTTGAAATTTACTTGACAAAACAAATACCAACCAATTTTGAAGAGAGAGGTATGTGAGTGTGTGTGTTTTACTATCATGTAACAACATTTATTTTAATGCCATAGCAATTAAGACAGTTGGGTATGCACGTAGGCATGGACAGACAAATGACCCCTGATGGGAAAATGGACCTGAGCTTACATAGGAACTTAATAAGCTCCAGGTACTACTGTACATTTGGAGAAGGCGATGGCACCCCACTCCAGTACTCTTGCCTGGAAAATCCCACAGACAGAGGAGCCCGGTGGGCTGCAGTCCATAGGGTTGCGAAGAGTTGGACACGACTGAGCGACTTCACTTTCACTTTTCACTTTCATGCATTGGAGAAGGAAATGGCAACCCACTCCAGTGTTCTTGCCTGGAGAATCCCAGGGACGGGGGAGCCTGGTGGGCTGCCGTCTATGGGGTCGCACAGAGTAGGACACGACTGAAGTGACTTAGCAGCAGCAGCAGCAGCAGCAGCTACTGTACATTACCGGGAAAATGGAGTCATTTCATAAAAGATTTGGGATAGTCACCTACATAAAGTTACTCTAAGATACTTTAAAATAGATTATCATACCACAGCATTCACAAGCATAAATGCCACATGGATAAAAAGCCTAAATGTAAAATATTAAAATTCAAGACCTACAGGAGAAATAGACATTAACTATTTTCTAAAATCTTCATATGAATACCTTTTCTCCAGAAAAATCTCTCACTCTCTGAACTTTCATTGCTCAGTCTCTAAATTGATTTGAATAAAATAGTATCCCTCACGATGGTCTTTCTGATGAAAAACAGTGATCAATGATTAATTGGTAAGAAAAAAACCAACAGCTAGGATTTATGGTGGCATTCTCTAGTGACTGACTTACTTCTGCTATCCATGTTTCACTCAGGCTTTTTTTCTGAAAAAAGAGCATTTCTATTTTATCTATTCTGTATATGGTACATAATCATGTGTACCTGAATCTTATATATAATTTAGTTTCCGTTAGAAATATATTTTATAAATACATGATGGAGGCTTATATCAGCTGAATGAGCATTCATGTGGGTCAGAAGAAAAGGGTACTCTTTTGTACTAAAATTCATCCACAGAACTTTCCTTTTCCCCTATTTAGCCTTTCTTTCTTCCTGTCTTTGGTCCATTCCTCGCCTGGGTCCAGGCCCCACAGAGCTGATCCAAGCCTGGTGTGTCTTTGAAATCAATGGGAGCTCTGCAGGGGAGAAGGAGAAGCTGAGAAATGGGATCTTTGTAATTCTTGCCTCTGCACCTTGCGGCATTTGTCAAAATTTTTCGAATAGAGATCCAAACACTTGGCTTTGAATTCTGTGAGTTCCTTAGATCTCTGCCACAGACATTCTTCTTCACCTACTTCTAGCCAGATAATGATCTCCTGAGACACCCACCTGCTCCAGGGCCACCCATGCCTCAGTGGGACTTGATGCAAGGTGCTGCATGCTTGATCTTTATTTCTGAAACTGAAGTTCCAGCTAAGAGAGATGAAGGGCATGGAATTAGCATGAGAAGCACACATCATATTCCACACATACTGCTTTTCCTTCTACACAATTCTAATCTAAAGTTGGCTCATTTAAGGAGAAAGGGGGCAAATTTCAACGAAAACAGTGAGACTGGCTCTCTATCACCGCTCATCTTTTCCTCATGGTCCATGAGGCTGATCAGCTGATGTACCTTCTCTGTCCTTCTCCTTGTGTTGCTCTAAATATCCTTGCTGGATGAAGGATTTTCTCTGTTTGTAAAATCAGTAATAGGCTGCTTACAAGCATGGTCAGAAAAAGGCCTGTCTCTCATGTAAAACCAGGAGTTGAGTCAATTAAAACTAGAATACATTATAATGCCAAGGATGGCAAATTTGAATACTGAAAAAGAACAGTCCAGAAGGGGTCATGCCACCAAACTGGGAACAAAGATTAAGGGGTGAGGCAATTCAGTTTATCATGAATAATAGTGGCAAATAACATTTGAGTTATTGACTCCTGAGATATCCGAATGCAAGTCAAGAAGCATGAGTTAGAAACAGACATAGAACAATAGAATGGTTCCAAATTGGGAAAGGAGTACATCAAGGCTGTACATTGTCACCTTGCTTATTTAACTTATATGGAGAGTACATCATGTGAAATGCTGGACTGGATGAAGTGCAAGCTAGAATCAAGATTGCTGGGAGAAATATCAATAACTTCACATATGCAGGTGATGGCACCGTTATGGCAGAAAGCAAAGAGAAACTAAAGAGCCTCTTGATGAGAGTGAAAGAGGAGAGTGAAGCAGGCTTAAAACTCAACATTCAAATAATAAAGATCATGGTGTCCAGTTCCATCACTTGATAGCAAATAGATGGGGAAACAATGGAAACAGTGACAGACTTTATTTTCTTGGGCTCCAACATCACTGCAGACGGTGATTGCAGCCATGAAATTAAAAGACGCTTGCTCCTTGGAAGAAAAGTTATGACCAATGTAGACAGCATATTAAAAAGCAGAGCATGTTTGACTTTTTAAATGTTTCGTATACAACCTACAAACTACCATAATTTACGTGTGTTTCCTCATTGTATATAAGCTTGTCTTCCTATCCAGATTTTTTGTGTGAATGTGTGTTCTACCAATTAACTACTTTTGCAGTTTTAATCCTGTATTATTTCTTCTACTTTGTTAAAAGGGGAATAAATAAAAAGCTGGAATCCCCCCCCCCAAAAAAAAAGCAGAGAAAGAAATTACTTTGCTGACAAAGGTTCATCTAGTCAAAGCTATGGTTTTTCCAGTAGTCATGTATGGATGTGAGAGTTGGACCATAAAGAAAGCTGAGCACCGAAGAATTGATGCTTTTGAACTGTGGTGTTGGAGAAGACTCTTGAGAGTCCCTTGGACAGCAAGGAGATCAAATCAGTCAATCCTAAAGGAAATCAGTCCTGAATATTCACTGGAAAGACTGATGCTAAAGCTGAACCTGATATGAAGAACTGACTCATTGGAAAAAGACCCTGATGCTGGGAAAGATTGAAGACAGGAGGAGAAGGGGATGACAGAGGATGAGATGGTTGGCATCACCAGAGGATAGCATCACCAACTCGATGAACATGAGTTTGAGCAAGCTCTGGGAGTTGGTGATGGACAGGGAAGCCTGGCGTGCTTCAGTCCATGGGGTCACAAAGAATTAGACATGACTGAGTGACTGAACTGAACTGAACATCTGAATGTTTAGGGACAAGGATATAAGCAGTTAAAGGCTGGAAGTATTGGGATTTAAGCGCACACCCTTGAAATACCCTAGAGAGAGCAGTGCTTATTGGTTTTAATACTCAGATTAATAACTGAGCCCTTTTCATTCTCAATGAGAAAAACAGGATAACCTTTGTTTATATGGCTTATGTTCTCTCTTGTAAAATTCACTCTACATGGAAAGGGAACTGTGTGTGCGTGTGTGCTCGGTAGTGTCCAACTCTTTCCGACCCCATGGACTGTAGCCCACCAGGCTTCTCTGTCCATGGGATTTCCCTGGCAAGAATACTGGAGTGAGTTGCCATTTTCTTCTCCAGGGCACATTCCCAACCCAGAGATTGAACATGCATTTCCTACAAGTCTCTTAAGTTAATATAAATTATTGTCACTTTAATGCTACCAATTATTTTATCTTTGCTGTAAGAGTTAATGGCCAAGAAATCTGCTGAATTTTGCGTATTTAAATGCTGTATGACAGTCTATAACATTGAGCTGTCAAACCGTAAGACCTCATCAGATAGTGAAGTCCCCATCACTGTGGTCAGCTGGAAGTTGAATGGCCATTTGCCAATTAATTTTTGCATTGGGTGGAAAGTTGAGACAGATACTATCAGTTATTTCTATGGGCCAGTTGTAGGAAATTTTATTACAGTGTTACAACTATCAAAGTGGAATTGCAAAGTAATTCTACTAGTTGACCTAGCTGCTAATTAAGCAGCCTGTATTGATCTGAAATTACATGTAGGATGAACTAGAGGCAAACACACTCTAAACACAAAATACAGTTGTAGTTAATATCCCATCAATAGATACAGTATTTCATTCAGAATATGCAATAACTTTGCACTTGAACTCGTAAAGCTCCTACTGTCTGAAATAAAGCAATGCACAGGCAATGCTAAGTTGATTCAGAAACCCATGATTTTCACTCAGATGATACAAAACTTGACTCTGTTTTTGCTCATTTCAAACCCATACTCTATCATGGCACCATAGTCATCTTTCTAAAGAGCAAGTGTAAAACAGTAATTCCCTCTTGAAACATGACCAATGGTTATAACTTCACAACAGAATGTGCAAGATTCTTCATGATAGCTTAGCCACTGGGCTTGAACCACTACTGCTCCCCTCTACACACACAAGAGGTCGTTCCAACATCATCTCTTCCCAGGAAATGTTCCATGACTCCTTCAGGCTGTGAACTCTGTCTTTTGCTTTTCTGTTTTCCTCATTAGACTGTAGGTTCATCCCAGGTAGGAACTACATCATTTATCTCTGTAACTCTCATGCTGAGCTCACTGCCAGGAACTTAAACTTCAATATATGTTTAATGAACGAATTAAATAATATGGATGAAAAGTGATATTTAATTGAAGTTTCAAGAGAACTGACATGATCTATCATTTTAGTTTCATAATTAAAAATGACTGAATATACCCCATAATCAGTAATAATTATAATTTAAAAATTCAGCACTATGCAATTGAAGATATAAAGTACGTTTGCTAACATTTAAGGTGGGCAATGTATTTTGGGAATTTAAAAATGCTATGCTTAATTGCCCTTGTTTTTAAGAATGCATGATAATTTATTTAGACTTGACAATTTAAGTGCCACTGAATTTTAAAATAAAATTGTGTCTGAAGGAAAATCAATAATATCAGACTTCTAAAGAGGTGACATGTGTCATATGATACAATGAAAATTCTGTTTAATTAATGTGTTTACAAATCTGGTCATTAAGCAGAAAACAAGTTGAAGGTTTTCTTTTCCTACATCATTTCTATATATAAACTTATAAGCGTTCTCACTATAAGATACTGAAAATTCTTTGCATCTACATTTTTACCCAAACTGTTGTTTAGGAGGAGGAAATAAACATATTTTTCTTCTTCATGCCCCTCTTTCCTTCCTCCCTCCATCTTTTCTTTTGAATAAAAGTACTAGCTATGGGAAGAGAATCTGTTGTTTCACAGGCTAGTGATACTTCCGTTTTCACTTGACTAATCATCTGTGTGAGCTTGTGGTCTTAGGGTGTTATAAGTCAGGAAGATATGAGTGGGAGGACATAAACGAGGGAGGCAGAGACATGGGGATCCACAAGACTGAGGATAAAATTCTCCAAGCACATAAGAATGTGACTAGCAGGTCTGAGGAGAAACAGAATTACGAGAAGCCAGCTCTGGAGTAAGGCTAAATCTTCAAGAAACTGGTAGGGAGAAGTCTCGTCTCTTATGGCCTCCTCCTGGTCCACATGACTTCTCTAACTGGGAGCTGCACCTTCTAATACATGCTCCACTTGTCACCACTTTGGCTTCGAGATTTTCTATCCAAAGCCCACTGCTACATTCCCTTATTCTTCTTGCCTCTACCAATGGTCTTGGATTTTGACCTTATAGCCCTACCAGATATTTCAGTTTTCTACTAAATAGCTTTGACATTTGGGCCCAAGGTCAGACTCATTGCAATCCTGCTTATTCAACAAACATTTAAGAACATCTATTAAATGTCTAGATCTGCTTGGATACAAAGGGAAATCGTATGTATTTCTGCCCTCAAAAAGCTCACAACCTAGGGTCAAATATGAAAAGCCTGGTTTATAAGAATGAATTCAAATAATGGGCTCATTATAAAAGAAGACGTACCAAGAGCACATTTTGGATAATATTAAATCTCATCAAGATTCTCTCATACCTCACTCAAATACAAGTGAGAAAATTAAATCCACACAGGCACAAATATATTTTTACTCCTAGGGCATATAGTTTTTAAGTCCACAACATGCTCCTCTTTGTGTAAAGAGCCAAACAGAGGTAGAGAAGTGTTATTGTTTGTAAAAAGAATGTGCATTAAACATCTGCTTTTTGTAAACAAATAAGAAAAGACTCAATAAACAATAGTCTCCCCTGTGTGTGCATTAGAAATAAACTCTTATTTTGATGATGTTTGACTACCCTGTAGCAATTTCGATACCCAACCAAGCTTGGTAAAATAGAAATTTTACCTGAAATGGATTTCAAGCTAATATGCCTATTATGCCATGTCTAATATAGCTTGTTCTTCTGTTATATGAAATACAATAAGACAGGATTATTTTCACAGAAGTCGGAAGTATGCTTATATTCTGTAGTAGTCTTTGTGATTACAGAAACATACATACACATCTTAAGAATTACTAATTTATTTTTATAAAAAATTGATGCTATCTCAATGACATGTGGCTTTTCAGGTGACTGGGTAAAGAATCTGCCTGCCAATACAGGAGACACAAGAGACGAGTGTTCGATCCCTGGGTCAGGAAGCTCCCCTGGAGTAGGAAATGCCAACCCATTCCAGTATTTTTGCCTGGAAAATTCCCTGGACATACGAGGCTGGCAGACTATAGTCTGCGAGGTCACAAAAGAGTTGGACAAGACAACATGCACTCATTTGCACTCAGTGACACAAGATGCGTGTAGTTGAAATTGTATCATGGAAAACAAGAATTTGGGCTGAAATATAAGTGATCAGCTACTTAATTTAGTGTAGAATTACTCTAGACTTATGTTCTCTGACATCAGAGATATTGTTATCATTTATGCCACAGAGACAGTTATATATAACAGTAAGGGCAATAAAATGACATATGATGCTAATTTTTTATTTTATAATATTTTAATATGATGAATGGCACCATGCCTGGGGTTGCCATTCACATTCAGTTCAGTTCAGTTCAGTCACTCAGTCGTGTCTGACTCTTTGCAACCCCATGAACCACAGCATGCCAGACCTCCCTGTCCATCACCAACTCCCGGAGTTTATCCAAACTCATATCCATTGAGTCGGTGATGCCATCCAACCATCTCATCCTCTGTCATCCCCTTCTCCTCCTGCCCTCAATCTTTCCCAGTATCAGGGTCTTTTCAAATGAGTCAGCTCTTCGCATCAGGCGGCCAAAATATTGGAGTTTCAGCTTCAACATCACTCCTTCCAATGAACACCCAGGACTGATTTCCTTTAGGATGGACTGGTTGGGTCTCCTTGCAGTCCAAGGGACTCTCAAGAGTCTTCTCCAATACCACAGTTCAAAAGCATCAATTCTTCTGCGCTCAGCTTTTTTATAGTCCAACTCTCACATCCATACATGACTACTGGAAAAACCACAGCCTTGACTAGATGGACCTTACTAACACTTAAATGTATCACTGAAGCTGGACAATATAGTTCCTTTGCAGTGTCCAGAGCTGGTCTGAATGTGGACATCACGGACACTGGCAAATGTTATAATCTGGACATTTTTGAGGAAAGTCTGATGGTTAAGTGTTTACCAGGAACCACTCCCCAACCCTCAGAATTTCAAGAGACTAGGGGTTAAGTTAGACGGCCCAGGACGTGTTGGGGGAGAGATTACAGGAGGAATAAAAATCTCAAGGTGCCAGGGAACCCCTGGATAGAGTCTAAGTTACATGTGAATTTCATGACCTCACTCTGCACTTTCGTCCACAGCACCTGAATACTGGATACACAGTTAGAAGTCTGTGCTCTTAGTGTCACATAAATACAAGTCCAGATTCTACTGAAATGTCACATTTCTAAATTTGACTTCTATTTTGGAAATGAAATAACACATTATTTTCATCCCTTCCTGAGTCAATTCAGTGATGCTCAGACACACTATATTTTTGACAAAGGAAATGATAAATCTCTGTAACTACATTATTTTTATGGTATTTTAAAAACTTTCTCATAGATTTATTTTTTTTTATCATTTTCTAACCTTATATTACACGCCTAAAATCATGCTTACTGGTATAATCTTTGTGGAATGTTAGCCAAGTCAGATAATATAAGAACTCCCTTTTTAAAAGTGTTAGTCACTCAGTCATGTCCTACTCTTTGTGATCCCATGGACTGTAGCCCACCAGGCTCCTCTGTCCATGGAATTCTCCAGACAAGAATACTGGAGTGGGTTGCCATTCCCTTCTCCAGGGGATCTTCCCCACCCAGGGATCAAGTCCAGGTCTCCCACAGTGCAAGAGATGTTAAGTTATTGGAGCTGTTGGGTTCACTGCTACAACATTTCTCATCTACCTCCCCAGTATACACAGCTAAAGTCATTGGGAACTTACAAGTTGCAGCCTGCACTGTTATCTGAACTTTTGGGAGAGCAACTTCAGCCTCCTGATACATACATAATTATATACTAAGCAATTGAATCAATGATGTTATGTAGGGGTGAGGGTGTGGACTATGAAGGTAGATGGCTTGGATTCCAATCCTTGCCCTGCCACTGATAAGACAACCTTGTATGTCTCTCTCAACCTTCCTGAGGCTTAGCTTCCTCATCTGTAGAAAGTGAATAATGATGGCATCTACTTCATGGGTATATTGGCTTTCTTATGATTTCATAAGAAATCACCACAGACTTGGTGGCATCAAACAACAGAAATTTATGCTAACAGTTCTGAAGGCCAGAAGCTAAATTTCAGGTGTCAGAACTTCCTCCAGGCACTCTAAGGGAGCTTCTGTTCCTTAATACCTTCAATTTATGGGGGTTACTGGCATCCTTGATGGCTGTCTGTATCACTCCACTCCAATCTCTGCCTCCACTGTTACAGCACCTCCTCTGTATGTCTATTGAAAGGACAAAATCATTGGATATAGGGTCCACTGGATCATCCAGGAAGACCTCATAGTAAGATGCTTAATTACATCTGCAAAGACCTTTCTTTTGCCCAAATAGGGTAACATTCACAGGTTCTGGGGATTAGGACATGATGTATCTTTTCAGAGGCATCTACTCAATCCGCTAGAATGGGCCTGTGGGGATTCAGTGAGTGAATACAGGTAAAATGCCTACAACAGTTCCTTGCACAGAATAAAAGATCATTCAACATTTCTCCTTCTGTTTCTGTTTTCTCTCCTCTGACTCTGTCCTCTTCCTTCTCTTTTTCTAACTTTTCCTTCTTTACATTGTTTTTAAATCCACTAATATCTATATTTATTTCTACATCTCATGATTCAGTTTCCATATGTGTTCTTCCCTGCTTTCCAGCCAAAGTGAACCTCAACTATGATATTGGGGTTTCTGGAGCAGATTTCTTCAACTTGAGTTCAAATGAGGAACTGTCTTTGTCCTTGTTACAGAGCACTTGCTTGATAGCTGCCTAAAAACTCCTGTCTCCTATGCCTTGGCTCTCCTGTTCTCTCCACTTTCCAGGCCCTGGAAAACTAACTCAGCCTCAAACACATGAGTCATGCTTCTGAATGCTTCCAGCAAAGATCATGATTCTGAAGAGCTGCACACTTTGTATTAGGCACACTTAATCTTCTGGTTTTCTTTGCTAGAACCCAGCTTCCAGATGTTTCTGCTTGCTGACTTAAAGACTCCAATAATGACCATGTCCTGAGGCAACTGTCTACCATGCATTATGCATTTTGCCCTCCTGGCTTCTCTGCTGTCAGTTCCAAAAAGGGAAAACAGCCAATTTAGTTCCTAACTCACCCTACTAGGTGAGTCTAGGAAACTCCACATTCTCTGCCCACCTCATACCAAGGGGCATAATATGGAGGAGCCCTGGACACACCTGAGATACCATGGACTATGAGCAGCTGGGCTAATTTGCAAAAATAAAGTTGAGCATTTTAAATAGAGTAGTTAAAATTTTTCTCAATATTTTGGAAGGGGGTTATGTTGATAATGAGAAGCAAGAAGAAAATGGCTTAGAACTGAGAATATTTGTATGTCCAGTTATTTGAAGAGTAATTCATGAGTTAAAATTCAGAACATGATTAGAAGCCAGTTAAATTTGATAGTTCCCAAATTAAAAAAATTTTAAAAATACCATTCACCCCAAATTTAAGATCATATCTCTTTTTTTCCCCCAAAGAAATGGGAAATGTACACATTGCTGTACTTCACAATTGCACTTAGCATTGTGTAACCTGTTTGCTAATCTGAAAAAAACCCCACCGTATTTTTGTTCCATGCTTTCCCTAATTCTTGATTTTGCACACTGAGAATTTACCGTGGATAAGTTCTGAATTTTCAGGGGTTATCTAGAAACTTTACCTGACATTCATTTTGCTTTTAAAAAAAAAGAACTCTCAAGGGATCACTCCTCACTGTACAGAAATGACTTAACTTAAAAATAAAAAGTACATTATCTGAGGACTATGATGCATTAAAAGGGATTCTAGTAACAAGAAAAAAATCTGGTAGGATTAACTCATGATAATACCATATTGCACAATATTTTCAAGTTTAATCATATTATACTACATTGAACTTTTGAGTTTATTGATTTTCTGTACATTCTTGTTGGTGATGTAATGGCAGTTCAGAAAAGCTCTAAATTGAAAAACTAAAGCTAGGAAAGTTACTTTTAAATGTCTATTAATCAAATGTCTTTTCACTGGGAGGTAGTTTCCTCCATTCTGTATTAATTTTCTGGTCTTTTAGGAAGTTAATACAACTTGTTTAATGAACAGAGAAGTGTGATTCACTTTCTGCATCTGGAAGACAGCTTCAAAAGAAGTCTTTCCAACTTCTCCTGTCATGATATCAGCAGGAATTTTGTTTTCCTTGTAAACTAAACAGTAATAAAATCCTCAAAGTCCTGCCAGGACTTCAGAAATTACCATAAGATGTCTATTTTCTCTTCCTGAAGCCATATTCTAGTTATGATAACTTTGTATATCATGTTCATATCATCAACATCTCCTAGAAATCAAGATTTGAAATACAGACTTTCTTCCTCCTTGGTGTAACATTTAAGATATGGTTCAGTTCTGAGTGATGCAAAACCTGAAGATAAACAGTAGCTGAATGCAAATAAAGTTTGTTTTTTTCTCATGTTCTAGAAGTCTGGAATCAGGAAATGCAGGCTAGAATGGCCTCCCTGGTATTGGGAACCAAGTTTCTTTCTATCTGTTGTATCTCCCCCCATCTTCTATATGGTTTTTGTTTCATGGTCTTGGTTAACTACTCATGATCAAGACATCATATCTGCATTCTTAGAAGAAGGAAGGAGTAAAGAAAAGACATGGCCCAGTTACTAGTTTCTAGTTTTGCAAGTAAGGAGCTTGAAAGTCACCACTGTGTCCCACTAACAAATAAAAAGCTGAAATGACTGAAAAATCAACATCCCTTCTTGAATCCATTAGATGGGGAAGAGCACAGGCAAACCATGGCTCCCAGTATTAGAGAGACAGACAAATGACTGTGGCTTACCAAGTAGTGCTTGATAAGCAAAAACTACTGTGGGGACCAGGCTGGTGCAGGAAAACCTTAATGGCAACCTCAACTGAAAAATTACTAGAGATTTAGTGTGGACAAGTCTAGGAGTTAAAAAATAATCCAGGAGGACCCAGTCATAGAGGCACCCCTGAAATACTGAGATTTACCTCTAGGAGCTTAACCAGGTTCTCACAATAAATATTGGACAAAATTTTCCTCATTCTTCTATGGGAGTGGGTAGAAAAGAACAACTTTGGATTACAGAATGTGTCCTTCTCAACAAGGCCTGCTGTCAGGGAAAATTAGTTAACCAGAGCCAACCTGCTGGGCAATTATCAGGGCCTAATGAGCCTGGGGGGAAGGGAAGCACCTAAACCCAGCCCCCTCCAGCCTTTCATGTGGGAGAAAGGAGATGCCCAACTCTAGCCCACTCTACCCACTCCAGTGTTCTTGCCTGGAGAATCCCAGGGACGGCGGAGCCTGGTGGGCTGCCGTCTATGGGATCGCACAGAGTCGGACATGACTGAAGTGACTTAGCAGCAGCAGCACCCCACTCTAGTCATCCTGTTCTACCTAAGAGGGGAGAGAAAACTCTGAGAAGCCCTAATAAAGTCCATAGTCCAGAGGTATTGGTTCACTAACAGACTGAGACCTAACAATAAGACACAGAACACTTCCCCTCCATTCATACTTCACCACAACATTACTGAAGCCCTATTTACAACAGTTCCTTTTACCCAGTGCATCATATCCAACTATCAATAAAAAGTTGCAAGACATACAAAAAGCAAAAAAGACAAACTGAAGCAATAGAGCAAGCATCAGAAATATAAAACGTATGTTATATTTATATAGTAAAATGAGGGACAAAATGATACAAAAGACAATTGGGAAGAATTTTCATTATTTTGTTATTATAAAGTACTCACATTACTCATGACATGCTGTACAGTTATTTGAAAGTAGACCTGAATTGGCTGAAAATGTATTATACAGACTTTTATGTAACCACTGAAAAAAGTAAAATAAAAAAAAAAAAAGAAACTTATATACTAAGAAAGGAGAGAAAATAAAATCATATGAAATGCTCAATTAAAAACAAAAAAGACAGAAAAAAGTGGAAGACAAATTAGAAACAAAACACAAGAGCCATCAAGAGAAAGCAGTCACAAATATTATATACATTAACTCAATAATTCCAAAATATAGTTACTTTAAAGTCAATGGTCCAAATTTATGAATTAAAAGATATGTCAGTGTCAATCAATAAACAAGATATAAATATATGCTGCTTTAAAAAAACACAAATAGAGTAAAAATAAGTGAAGAAAAATATACCACAATAATATTAATTTTAAAAAGCAGGTGTAGCTATTTTAACTAAAGCGTAGACTTCAAGATAAGAAAAGTTATCAAGGATTAAAAGGGCCATTATATCATGATTAAGGGGTCAAAACTCAAGGAAGACGTAACAATCCTTAATGTCTATGTGCCCAAAAATAACATGTGTGCAGGAGGCAAAAACCGATAGACTAGCAAAGAGAAATAGATAAATCTGCTGTCACTGTGGAGATTTCACTACACTTCTTTCAGAAATGGACAGATCCAGCAGGCACAGAATCAGCAAGAATGCAGCTGAACCCAACACCAACACCAATCAACTGGATATAACACATCAATAGACTACATCATCCCAAACAACAGAACATGCATGCATACTTTGTTTTATTATGGTTCACATTACTGCATTTCACATTTATTATAAATTAAACGCTTTTGGCAATCCTGTGTTGAACAGGATTTTTCTCATTTCATGTCTCTATATCATATTTTGGTAATTCTCACAAGATTTCAAACTTTTTCACTATTATTACATCTGTTATGGTGATCTGTGATCAGTCCTCTTTAATGTCACTATGATAAAGATGATTACTTTCTGAAGGCTCAGATGATGGTTAGCATTTTTTAGTAATAAGTATTTTTAATTAAGGTATGTACATTGTTTTTTTAAGATCTAATGTTATGGCATTCTTAATAGACTACAGTGTAGTATAAATATAACTTTTAAATGTATTGGGAATAAAAAAATTATGCAACTTGCTTTACTGCTTCTGCAATTTTTGCTTTGTTGTGATGGTCTAGAACCAAATGTGCAATATCTCTGAGGTATGACTGCACATTCTTCTCAAGTTCACATGGAACATTCACCAAGATAGACCACATTCTGAGCCATAAAATGCACCTTAAAAAATGCAAAATATTAGAGATCATACAATGTTCTCAGAGCACTCTGAACTCAAGCTAGAAATCAAGAGTAGAAAGATAACTGAAAACCACCCACATTCATGGAGATTAAATATCACACTTCTAAATAACATATAATTTAAAAAATTTTCTATAGAAATTCAAAAATACTTTGAATTAATTGAAAGCAAAAACACTTGTCAAAATTTGTAAGATGCAGTAAAAGCAGTGCTAAGAGGGAAATTTATAGTCTTGGATGTGTATATTAGAATATATTACCTAAAAATAATCTAAGTTTCTGCCTCAGGAAACTAGAAAAAGAGAAAATTTTTTTTGCTAGAAAATTCAAAGCAAGAAGCAAAGAAATAATGGAGTAGGAATCAAGGAAATTGATAGAAAAAAATCAATGGAAGCAAACATTGCTTATTAAAAAGATCAATAAAATTGATAAGCCTCTAGCCATGCTGCTTAAGAGAAAAAGGGAAAGGACATTAATTAATGCTGCCAAAAATAAAACAGGGTATATCAGTATAGATACTGCTGACACTTTTTAAAACGGTAATAAAAGAATACTATGAACAATTCAGTGCCCACAAATTTGGTGACCTAGATGAAATGCATCGATTCTTTGAAAGACAAAATCTATCAAAACTCACCCAAGAAGAAAACAATCTGAATAGACAATAGCAATGATAGAAAATAAATCAATAAGTATACTAACCTTCCAAAACATAGATCATCAGTCCTAGATGGGTTCACAAGTAAATTTTACCAGTCATTTAAGAAAGAAATTATACTAATTTTCAGAAAAGAGAAGAAGGAATACTCCCTAACTCATTCCATGAGATCAGCATCACTGTAATACCAGAACAAGGCAAAGACATTGCAATAAAAGAAAACTACAGACCAGTATCTCTCAAGAACACAGATGCAAAAATCCTTTAAAAACATTAGCAAATGGAATCTAACACCATGTATAAGGAGCATCAAATATTTATTATGACCAAATGAGTCTTATTCCAGGTATGCAAGGCTGGTTAAACAACAATGTAACCCATCACATCAACGGGATAAAGAATACAAAATCACATGATCATATCAAGAGATTCAGAAAAAGCAATTGACAAAATCCAACACCTATTCATGGTAAAAACTCTCAGTAAGCTGAAATGGAGGGGACTTACTCAACTTGCTTTACGCTTAGTTGCTCAGTCATGTCCAACTCTCTGAGACTCAATGGACTGCAGCCTGCCAGGCTCCTCTGTCTATGCGAATTCTCCAGGCAAGAAAACTGGAGTGCGTTGACATGCCCTCCTCATTAAAGAACATCTTGAAAAAAAAAAAACAACAGGTAATATTATGCAACAGGGAAGAATATTTTGTATTCTCTTACGAGTTATGGCCCTCTCTGGGAACCCTGCCTCCCAGGTAATGAGCATTAAGTTAAAATACCTTTGCTTAGCTCGCAGGAAACATCCTGACCTGGCCCATCTGTGAATGACTACAAGGAGGAAGCAATTAACACCTCTCTGACTTTAGCCCCACCCCTTTTAGTATAAAAAAGCCTGAATTCTAACTCAAGCAATGGTTCTTTGCGGTCTAAGCCTACTATTTTATCAGTTTTCTGGCTTTCCAAATAAAGTCACTATTTTTTGCCCCAACAATTCCTCACTTGATTATTGGCCTGTCATGTGGCGAGTTGTATGAGCTTGGACTCAGCAACAGGTTTTGGGAAGCCATCCAGGAGTCTTACTGCTCATGGCCAACAGGCTCCGGTTGAGGAATTTTCACACAAAGCCCTAGCAAGCTGCTGGGATTATTTGTCCTGAGGACCTTCCCTTCAAACTTCCCAGAAGCAGCACCCGTTGCCCCAGAGCTTGCCAGTTGGAGCAAAGAATCTCCATTTGGGAGCTACCATGCAGTAGGGTAAGTCGCTCACTCAGTGTGTATAGCTGGAAACTTTATTTCCTCTCCATTTGGAGCTTTTTCTTGAGAATAAGCCAATCTGTTTTGCATTTGAGTAGGGCACCTTGTTGGAAAGAGCCAAGTGTTATTGGACTTCCACTCAACTTGTGAACCAAATGATGTCAGCATTTGTATGTGTCATTTGTGTGTTTGTCTTGAATTTATGTCTTTAAAAATGGGGCATGTTTCAACCAGCCCTAAAGAAAGTCTTCTGCCACACAGTTTGGATGAGGGATCTGATTACATCTATGAACCCCTGGGTAAGAGGAAGAAACTATTTTATTGTAGCAGGGTGTGACCACAGTACCTGTTAGGATCTCCCCAGGGGGTTAGGCAAGGTTATCTCAGGACCCCAAAACCCATAGATTGCTATCTTGTTGTGTTAATTATGTTGTTTAAGGTTTCCTATGTCTTTGGTATATGTAAAAACTCAAGACCAAACTTGAATGTTTGGATTTTCTGTTTGCTCTTTTGAGTTTTTGTTTCATTTTCTTTGGTGCTGTTTCTCCATTTATAGCCAAATTAGCTTTGTGATACTTGAAACATTTACTGATGTCAAGTGGAAAAAAGGAATCGGAACAAAACCTGTCTGTTCTTGCCCAAGAGTGGGACATTCTGAGGAAGAAGATAAAAGTTCCATTTAGTCCCCAAATCATCAAAAGCTACAAAGAGAAATAGAAGTATGTTTTTCCATAAATATTAGCAAAAAGGGGTTAGCTATCTAGACAGGTGACCTTGATTTGTCCCACCTGCCAGAAACCCCCACTTGAATACAACCTCTTGTAACTGATGGGTTTTATATTGTTGTGCCTGCTTCATGGCTAAAATTTCTGAATGGGAACTATGAGGTCCCTGTTTCTGTGTTTGTACATGTGTTATACATGAGTGGCATTGCCAAGATTAGTCTGTACAAGAGCTTTATTTCATTGGCTCTGAAGGGTACCTGTTGCTGCTGCTGCTGCTAAGTCCCTTCAGTCATGTCCGACTCTGTGCAACCCCAGAGACGGCAGCCCACCAGGCTCCCCCGTCCCTGGGATTCACCAGGCAAGAACACTGGAGTGGGTTGCCATTTCCTTCTCCAATGCACGAAAGTGAAAAGTGAAAGTGAAGTCGATCAGTCATGTCCAACTCCTAGCGACCCCATGGACTGCAGCCCACCAAGCTCCTCTGTCCATGGGATTTGCCAGGCAAGGGTCCCTTAAACCCCCCAAATTATTTGTTTTTCTCCATCACAGAGAGGGGACTATTAAACTAACTGGGCTCATTTGTCATATTGAATTTTATGGGAGGCTTTGTCAAATAAGTGGTGATAAAACTTAGATGCTATCATATGGTAAATGTCATTAATACACATTTTATAAATTATATGGAACTCCTAAAATTCTGATATATCCTTGTAAATTATATCAGTCATGATTTTAGTAATTATCTTAAATTGTTACAACAGTAATCAAGTTTCTGTTCAATTGCATTGTAATCCCAGTTGGTTGATAGCAAAGCAAAAAGGCATCCTTACAATGATTAGATGATTCACTGCTATGTATGGTTTTATGGTGGCTTTTGAATACTCTAACTATTTTGTGAAGAAGCAAGGAAGAATGATAATATGTTATTATGCAAGCATTTGTATTACTATCAGGGAGATAAGAAAAGGAAGGGAATGGAAGTGAGACTATGTGGCTTCAAACCTTAAAAACTCTGGCTGAGCAAGCTGCCCCAGACTCTCTGGACACTTATGCCAGTATGTGCACCCCCTCTACCACCTTCTGTTCTTATTCTGCCCCAGTTTTGGACCCTGGGTTCTGGACTTCCCCTCCTTACAGAACTCAATTAGAAAATCCTCTGTTAGCTCTAGGGCACAGGGACTTGGCCTAATATTGCAATTTGAAGCTTGACGGGGCACCCAGTTTGGGTCAGGAGCCTCTTCCAGGTCAAGGCAAGTTCCCTTCCACCATTATGTCAGATGCCACCTAAATGCAAACAAATCACTGGTTGGGTTTCTCAGATTTGTTTAATTGGAAAGGTTGGGATTAAATGGGGACCCCAGTGAGGGAAGAAGGCCCTTATTAGAGCACTGCTTATTGGGGCATCTTGGCAGAACTTTGAAAAGGGAAACCGAAGCAAGAAAGTCTGAACAGTATTCAAGAAATCCAGCAAAACAAATGAAGACCTTTCTGAATTTCTGGAAAGGATTTATCAGGCCTACACACATCGTACCAGTGCAGATCTTAAGGTTCCTGACAATATTAAAATGGTGAATTTGACTTTCAGGCCAAGTACCTCAGAATCAGGAGAAAGTTGCAAAGAATTAGACAGTATATTTGGAATGACCTTTTCTCAATTGGTAGATGTTTCTTTTAAAGTATTCAACAGGGAGCAATAGCAGAAAAAAGAAGATGCAAAGAAAAGTGTCATTTATTTGGCATTGGCTTCCTGGAAGGCAAGTAACTTGAAAACAGCTAAGTCACCATTGGGAAAGGAACTACACACTTACTGTAAGGAGGAGGAACATTGGAAAACGGGTTGCCCTCTGAGACCGAAGAATAGAGCCTCTAATATGGTAGAAAGGAATACTTTGAGGAGGTCCAGGGACTCCCTTGGACATGAGATGCCCAATTCCTGACAAGAGACCTGAGTAAAACTGACAGTGGAGAGTGAACTGATTAAGTTCGGACAGATCTCCCCCTGAAATTTTACACCAGAACAACTTGATAACAGAGGCCCACAAGAACATGCTTTAAGCCTCAGATGGCTCTCCTGCAAACCCCAGAAAAGAAGACCCAGCTCTTTCCCACAAGGTCTTAAGAATAACCCAAAGACCACATCAGACCTCCCCAGATGGGGTGTCAACACAGAGGAACCTGCCCTATTGAGGACTGAAAAACAGACTCTATTCAAATGCCTTGACCTGCAAGAAATTTCAGATAACCTGCTAATGTTTGTGCTGACACTTTTTCAGGGTGTTTTTGTTGTTCAGTTGCTCAGTCATGGCTGACTCTTTGTGACCCCATGGACTGCAGCACACCAGCCTTCCCTGTCCTTCACTATCTCCAAGAATTTGCTCAAACTCATGTCCATTGAGTTGGTGATGCCATCCAACCATCTCATCCTCTGTTGTCTCCTTCTCTTCCCACCCTCAAACCTTCCCAGCATCAGGGTCTTTTCCAATGAGTCAACTCTTCTATTTAGGTGGCCAAAGTATTTTCAGGATGAGTGGAAACAAATCCTACCTGGACAGAAACTTTCTGAAGCAGTTAAAGCCCTCCATTAGGGAAATCATCCCCTGATTTGGATGAAGACATTAAAATTACATTCATCTATGTTCACCTAGAAGAACTCACACCTTCAAAAGGAATGTCACTAAAATATTAAGAGACTAATTTAACTTGGGATAAGGCCTTGCCAATTGGCCTACTACAGATCAGTGGCTCCCAGAAGCAGGATTCAATTAGGCCCCTTTAAAATGTTGTATGGTAAAAGCCATTACAGGTGTCTTCCCAGGCAGGAGAAAATGTATAAATGCAAAAAGACCTAGCAGATGCCAAACTACATTAAATCTTTGGGCACTATGCATGAATGTGTGCATGGTGTTTCAGTCTTGTCTAACTCTTTTGACCCTACAGACTGTTGCCTACAAGGTTCCTCTGTCCATGAGATTCTCTAGGAAATAATACTGGAGTGGATTGCCATTTCCTTTTCCAGGGAATCTTCCAGACCCAAGGATCGTGCCCATGGCTCTTATGTCTCCTGCGTTGTCAGGCAGTTTCTTCACCACTGTCTCCACCTTGGAAAGACACTTGGGCACTATACTAATCTTTGAACATGGGTTTGCCTACAACAGGGCTGCCTATCCAACTGAAGTAACTCCACTGTAGCCTCAGAAGGGTCAACTGATTTGTTTAATTTTGTCCAAAAAAAAGCACAGGAATTTAGTATATGTATTGGCAACTGAAACAAAAACCTCAAGTTTAGTTACGAATTAGACAGCAAAGTGCTAGGAGGTTTCAAATAGTTGGAACTGGGTTCAAATAGTTGTAGATAAAAAAGGTCTGACTAAAGATTCTAAGGAATAGTCATCACCTCTTTTCATCAGGGAGTAGCCAGCCAGAGTGGTCTTATCCCTTTTCTCATAAGACTGTAGAATGGGCATTAAAAGTGGGGATCTGTAATGGGGAACAACCTTTTGTATTCTATTATAAAACAATTCAGTCACTAAAGGGATGTTGTCTATAAGCTTAAATTATACATAATGGCCCATCAGTGGGAACCCTGCCTCCCAGGCAATGAGCGTGAAGCTAAAATACCTTTTAAGCTCAGAGAAAATGTAGAGGCCAGCCCCACCTGTGAATGACTGCAGGGAGGAAGAAATGAACACATCCCCTCTGGAGGCTGACCAAAAACAGAAATGCTTGACTTCACACTCTCCTCTTTTAGTATAAAAGAAGCTGGAATTCTAACTCAGGCAAGATGGCTCTTTGGGGATAAGAGTCCACCATCTTCTGGGTTTGCCGGCATCATGAATAAAGTTGATATTCCTCGCCCCAGTAACCCATTTCTTGATTTATTGGCCTGTTGTGCAGCAAGCAGTAAGAGCTTAGACAAAGTAACTATTAGACTTAATGGTGAGAAATTTGAAGCTTCCCTACTAAGACTAGGAACAAGGCAAGGATTTTTCCTTTTACCACTGCTTTTCAACCTCATACTGGAAGTCCTAGCTAATGCATTAAGACAAGAATAGGAAATAAAAGGTATACAAATTGAGAAGACTAAAACCGTCTTTGTTCACATATTACATGATCATCTATATGGAAAATAAAAAAGAACTGACAAAATTCGTAACTAATTTACAATTTTAGCAAGTTTGCAAGATTAAAATGCAAAAGTCAATTGTTTTTCTGTATACAAGTAATGAACACGTATATGTTAAAATTAGAAACACATTGCCAATTATACTAGCAACCCTCAAAAAATGAAATATCTGTGTGCTCAGTCATGTGTGACTCTTTGGGACCCCGTGAACTGTAGCCTGCCAGGCTTCTCTGTCCATGGAATTTTCCAGGCAAGAATACAAAAGTGGGTTGCAATTTCCTACTTCAAGGGATCTTCCCAACCAAGGGATTGTGTCTCAAGCTCTGGTAAGTGTGTTCTTTACCACTGTGCCACCTGGGAATATTTTGGTATAAACCTAACAAAGTATGATCTATATGAGGAAAACTACAAAAATGTGAACAAAATATCTAACCACAATAAAAAAAAATCCATGTTAGTGGATAAAAAGACAATATTTTCAAGATGTCAGTTCTCCCAACTTGATCTATAGTCTCAATTCACTCCCAATAAAAATCCCATTATTTTGTGGATATTGATGAACTGATTCTAAAGTTTATATGGTTAGGCAAAAGACAGAATACTAAATATAATGTTGAAGGAAAAGAACCAAGTTAGGGAACAGACACCACTTGACTACAAGACTTTCTATAAAAGTTACAGTAATCGAGACTGTGGCATATGCAAAGGAAGAAACAAACAGATCAAGGGAACAGAATAGAGAGTTTACACAAAGACCAAATGAACCCAGCTGCTTGATAAAGGAGCAAAGGCAATACTATAAAGCAAAGGTGATGCTTTTCACAAATGGTACTAGGACAGGTAGACAATGAATCTAGACAAAGACACTGCAGTCTTCACAAAATGAACATAAACTAGATCATAGACCTAAATGTAAAACACAAATCTATAAAGCTCCCAGAAGATAACACAGGAAAACAGCACCTAGTTGTGGTTCTCAAAGTGTGGTTCCTAGACCAATGGCAAGAACATAAACTGAGAAAGAAAGAAAGTGAAATCGCTCAGTCGTGTCTGACTCTTTGTGATCCTATGGACTTCAGCCCACCAGGCTCCTCTGTCCATGGAATTCTCTAGGCAAGAATACTGGAGTGGGTTGTCATTTCCTTAACTTGTTGGAAATGCAAATTCTAGACCTACTGATTGAGAAACTCTTGGTATGGCCCAGGAATCTGAGTCTTAATAAGACTTTTACATGATTTGAGCCATGTCAATCTTTGAGAACCATTTTCCAAATCAGAGGATCTCAGGCTTATTTACACATTGGGATTATCTGGGGAGGTTTAAAAAATATTGTTGCCTGGGTCTTAACCACAGAAGTCCTGAATTAATTAGTCCAAGGTGAGGCCAGAGAATTGGGAATTGTACTAGCTCCCCTAGTGATTCTAATGTGCAACCAATGTTGAGAACTGCTGCTCTAAATCATTTATAACTTCACATTATATTTGCCAACTCTGAGTTCCTGGAGCGTTTTTCTTTCCCTAAGGAGCTGTGCCATATGAGTACACAGTGAGGCTACAGTGAATTAAATACTACCTTGTTCTGAGTGGATTTAGATATTAAATGAAATGTGACATTGCATCTCATCATTTCCTTTGGTTTTGTTTATCATACCTGATGAGTCTTTGAACTTGAAACCAAATTAATTTAATGCAATGTTTCCTTTTGAATCTATTGGATTTTATGTGCATTGGGGTGACACGCAAAACGAACATCTAAATGTTCTTCCTGTGATCTTTGGGAAAAGCACCAGAGGAGAAAGAGTGTCCACGGTACATTAACCATGTAAAGTGAGTTTAATCAGATGGAATTGATTTGTTTAAGTTACACTTACATGTACAAGAAGAAATGTCCTAGTTTAAATAAATTCAGTACTAAAACTGCATTCACGCTCCATACCAAACCAATTTTATCACCATATACGCTACCAGTTAGATGCTACTTGGGAAGGAAAATGGGATTCTTCAGCTAGCAAATGAAGAGAGTAAGAAGTAACTTCTTCACGGTTTCAGTGGGGAGCATATGTTAAGACCCTTTCTCTTCATTATGCCAGACATGGATTAGAAGCGCTCCCAACTCGTTTTGTAATGGACAATGAATCGCTTTCTCCTTAGACTGTCAAGTGTTTCACTCTTATTTTTGTAAAACAAACATCAGCCTCTTTTGATTGCCAATCTCATTTTACATGTGGAGAAAGTTTAATGGGGACTATCGTCTGTAAGTCCATCTTGACAGTGGAAGAAGCTGCTTTGAAACTGGGTTTCCTTGTGCTTTTGAGGTAAGAGGATTCTAGAATATTCAGACCCAAGTAACAGCATTTAACCATTGGAAGTAAGTTGGATATAAACACTGTAATATAGAGCAAAACTAGATTGACAACCAGGGGGTCTTGACTTGCAAAGACCTATGGTGTGAGATAACTAGGCCAGCAGCAAGGATATGACTTGATTTTATAACATTGACAAGAGATCAAGAGCAAGAAAACAGAAGGCAGATGTCAACTGCTGCTATGGAAAAATCATGACGCCTTCCTTCCATTCCAGACCTAAGCAAATTCACAGACCCAGAGCCCATCTATTGAAAGTGAATCTGGCCCCCAACAGAAGTGCCACATTTCTGAAATGTCACAGAAAGTATACATGGTTACAGGTGCACATTTCTCAGTCTTCTAAGGCTATTTAATAGCATATACTCAGGAAAGGGGGATAACCAAGATCATTTGAGCCTTGTTGGATAGATGATCTGAAATGACACTGATACAAAATGTCATCATGGTCCTCCTCATGAGAAATGCCAGATTGGATGAGTTACAAGCTGGAATCAAGATAGGCAGGAGAAACATTAACAGCCTCAGATATGCTGATGATACCACTCAAATGGCAGAAAGAAAAGAGGAACTAAAGAGCTTCTCGGTGAGGATGAACAAGGAGAGTGAAAGAGCTGGCTTAAAACTAAATATTAAAACTAAGATAATGGCATCAGGACCCATCACTTCATGGCAAATAGAAGAGGAAAAGGTGGAAGTAGTGAAGATTTCCTCTTCTTGGGCTCTAAAATCAATGCAGAGGGTGACTGCAGCCATGAGATCAGAAGATGTTTGCTTCTTGGAAAGAAAGCTATGACAAACCTAGACAGTGTGTTGAAAAAAAGAGACATTACTCTGCTGACAAAGGTCCATACAGTCAAGGCTATGGTCTTCCCAGTGGTCATATACAGTTGTGTGAGTTGGAGTGTAAAGAATGCAGAACACCAAAGAATTGATACCTTGGAACTGTGGTGCTGGAGAAGACTCCTGAAAGTCCCTTGGACAACAGGGAGATCAAACCAGTCAATCTTAAGGAAAATCAACCCTGAATACCCATCGGAAGGACTGATACAGAAGCTCCAGTATTCTGGTCGTCTAATGCAAACAGCTGACTCATTGGAAAAGACCCTGATGCTGGGAAAGACTGAGGGCAGAAGGAGAAGAGAGCATCAGAAAATGAGATGGCTGGATGGCATCACCAATGCAATGGACATGAACTTGGGCAAACTTCGGGAGATGGTGACAGACAGGGAGGCCTGGTGTGCTGTAGTCCATGGGGTCACAAAGAGTTGGACATGACTGGGCGACTGAACAACAGCAACACCCTTACGGTCAAAGTATGTAGGGATGGTGTTCCCCATCACAAAAATTTAATTCACTGATATTGCCCTACCATAAACCATTGTGTATGATCACATAAAATTAACCAATCATACTTATCCAAAAAAGTTGCCATGTCAAATGTATTTTTTCCAGGATGGATAAATACAGCCTTTAGAACTTGCTGTGTGGCTATTCATCCTGATGGGAATGTAAGGTGCAGTCACTATGGAAAACTCTGTGGAGGTACCTTAAAAATTAAAAATAGCACTACCATCTGATCCAGCAATTCCACTTCTGGGTATGATTTGAAGACAAAAACACTAACTTGAAATGATATTTGCACACACATATTTGTTTCAGCATCATTCACAACAGCCAAGACAAAGAAACAATGTAAGTGTCCATTGCTGGATGAATGGATAAAGAGAATGTAATATTATGTAATCAATGGAATATTACTCAGCCATAAGAAAGCATGAAATCTGGCACTTGCATCATGGATGTACCCTGAGAGCATTATCCAAGTGCAATAAGATAGACAAAGACAGACAAATACCATATGATCTCACTTATATATGGAATCTTACAAAAAAAAAATAGCAAGCACACAGATAAAGAGAACAGAGTGACAGACTGGTGGTTGCTAGAGGCAGGGGGTGGTAGGGGTTGGAAATAGATGAAGGTAGTCAAAAGGTACAGACTTCCTGATATACGATAACTCAGGGATGTAACATACAGCATGGTGACTATAGTTAATAAGACAGTATTTTTAATGTGAAAGTCACTAACAAAATAGATCTGAAGTGGCCTCAGTTCAGTTCAGTTCAGTCACTCAGTTGTATCCGACTCTTTGCAACCCCATGAATTGCAGCACGCCAGGCCTCCCTGTCCACCACCAACTTCCGGAGTTCACCCAGACTCACGTCCATCAAGTCAGTGATGCCATCCAGCCATCGCATCCTCTGTCGTCCCCTTCTCCTCCTGCCCTCAATCCCTCCCAGCATCAGAGTCCTTTCCAATAAGTCAACTCTTCGCATGAGGTGGCCAAAGTACTGGAGTTTCAGCGTTAGCATCATTCCCTCCAAAGAAATCCCAGGGCTGATCTCCTTCAAAATGGACTGGTTGGATCTCCTTGCAGTCCAAGGGACTCTCAAGAGTCTTCTCCAACACCACAGTTCAAAAGCATCAATTCTTTGGTGCTCAGCCTTCTTCACAGTCCAACTCTCACATCCATACATGATCACAGGAAAAACCATAGCCTTGACTAGACGGGTCTTTGTTGGCAAAGTAATATCTCTGCTTTTGAATATGCTATCTAGGTTGGTCATAACTTTCCTTCCAAGGAGTAAGCATCTTTTAATTTCATCACACCAAAAATTTTGTTGGGTAACTATCTATGGTGGCAGATGTTAACTAGATTTATTGTGAACACTGCTCAATATATACAAATACTGAATCACTATGCTGTACACCTGAAACTAATGTTGCATGTCAATTACATATAGAGAGAAGAATGCATTTGTGACCAAAAGAATAGCTCATACTATCATGGTAGATTTAATTAGCTAGGAGGTAAGAAGATACAACATGAATTCATTAACTGGATGGCATAAAATCCAAGGAGACCGTGGTGGGAATGGGAAATTGAAAGAGGGTATACAGAAATCCCTAAATAGAGAGCTGACATAGCTCAGTCAGTAAAGAATCTGCCTGCAGTGCAGGAGACCTGAGTTCAATCTCTGGGTCGGGAAGATCCCCTGGAGAAGGAAATAGCAACCCTCTCCAGTATTCTTGCCTGGAAAATCCCATTGACAGAAGAACCTGGTGGGCAACACTCCATGGGGTCGCAAGAGTCAGACACGATTTAGCGACTAAACTACCACCATGCAGAAATACACTCCTGAAAGGGAAATTCCTGTCATTCTTTATCTACTCTCTTCATGTAACAGTGTATGAGATCTCACTCCATGCATGGGGAAAGACAGAAAAAAAAAAAAAAAATGTAAGGAAGAAGGCTGGAAGGATGCCTAAGGCTACTCCAGCTGGACCAAACCACATTTTCAAAGGCAAGAATGTTTAACAAGATCCTCTAAAATATCTTCCACAATCAACAAGCACTTTAGGAAAAGGTAGTAATGAGGTTAATTTTTGGATTTCGTATATTAGATTCTACTGATACATACCTGATACTTTTAACCAGTTTATATGACCACTGATTTTGATTTTTTTTTCTTAGAGATAAAATTGCTGAGAATCAGCTGTCCTTTGGCCAAGACACTGTGGGATTCCCAGCACTGTGTGGTAAATGACAAACATTCCCAGATGGGTTTAGTCACCTGCAGCCTGGATGTCAGCACAGCTGACCATTTATGAACCAGTGGGGGTTTGTTACAAGTCTGTTTATCTTTCAGTAGAACCACCTGCCTGGAGTTGAATTGTCTGAGCTATAAATAGAGAAACAGTACCCAGAATAGTTTCACGATTAAAAAGAAGAAGAACATTAGATGGGGTGGAGGGAGCACAAATTCCATTTCACTGCCTTGTAGGAACCTGAGTAGGGTTTTGGGAATTTTTATCCAGTCAACTGTGTGACTGGGAAAGAAAATAACAATACCAGCATATTAAGATGTGAAATCTGCTGCAGGTTATTTTATAATCTCTCATGGTCAGGGAAAGAACCCATGGTGGGATATTAGCCTTGTCAACCCTAATAACAGACACACAGTAAAGCAAACCATTGTAGTAACTTCCTGAGGTGACTGGCAGGTGGAACATAACCAGTTCTGCAAAAACTAGCTGGGGTACAGGTCACAGATTTCATAATTCTTAAAAAAATTATGCATTATATTAAAATTATATTATTGAAAGGGACAAAGATGTCTCAATCAGTGTACATTTCTCTAATAATGACCAAACCCTTGGCCTCATTGTTTCTGAAATATGCAGGAGGCTAACCTCACAATACTTTTGCTGCCTGATGTGAAGAACTGACTCATCGGAAAAGATCCTGCTGCTAGGATAGATTGAAGGCAGGAGGCAAAGAGGATGACAGAAGATGAGATGGTTGGATGGCGTCACCAACTCGATGGACATGAGTTTGAGCAAGCTCTGGGAGTTGGTGATGGACAGGGAGGCCTGGTGTGCTGCAGTCCATGGGGTCTCAAAGATTTGGACACAACTGAGCAACTGAACTGAACTGAACCCTCACAATATCATGATGTAATTGAAATGAAAGATCAGGAATTTTAAATTAAATCTGCTTTACCAATGATGTATATCTAAATGACTAGGCTAAAGTAGTATAAATTTGTTTCATGTGACACTGAGTGAAGAGAAATTGACATGTTTATTTTTAATTTTTTTTTGAGATTTTAATATTTTATTGTTAGCACCTTTGAATATTGTTTTAACATTTTTACTGTGGTAAAATATACAATATATAAAACTATTTTAACTATTTTCTAAGTATACAGTTCCTGGTACAATATACATTTATAATGTTCTGCAACCATCACCACCACCCATCTCCATAATTCATGTCATCTTGTAAAACTGAAACTGTGTACCTATTTAACAATACCCTGGAGGAGGAAATGGTAACCCACTCCAGTATTCTTGCTGGCAGAATCCCATGGACAACGGAGCCTGACAGGCTATGGTCCATAGGGTCTCAAAGAGTTGAACACAACTGACTGACTTCAGTTCAGTCAGTTCAGTTCAGTGGCTCTTTGTGTCCTACTCTTTGTCACCCCAGGAACTGCAGCACGCCAGGCCTCCCTGTCTATCACCAACACCCAGAGTTCACCCAAACTCATGTCCATCGAGTTGGTGATGTCATCCAGCCAGTCATCCTCTGTCATCCCCTTCTCCTCCTGACCCCAATCCCTTCCAGCATCAGAGTCTTTTCCAATGAGTCAACTCTTTGCATGAGGTGGCCAAAGTACTGGAGTTTCAGCTTTAGCATCAGTACTTCCAAAGAACACCCAGGACTGATCTCCTTTAGAATGGACTGGTTGGATCTCCTTGCAGTCCAAGGGAATCTCAAGGTCTTCTCCAACACCACAGTTCAAAAGCATCAATTCTTCGGTGCTCTGCTTTCTTCACAGTCCAACTCTCACATCCATACATGACCACTGGAAAAACCATAACCTTGACTAGACAGACCTTTGTTGGCAAAGTAATGTCTCTGCTTTTCAACATGCTATCTAGGTTGGTCATAACTTTCCTTCCAAGAAGTAAGCGTCTTTTAATTTCATGGCTGCAATCACCATCTGCAGGGATTTTGGAGCCCAGAAAAATAAAGTCTGACACTGTTTCCACAGTTTCCCCATCTATTTCCCATGAAGTGATGGGACCAGATGCCATGATCTTTGTTTTCTGAATGTTGAACTTTAAGCCAACTTTTTCACTCTCACTTTCCTCAAGAGGCTTTTTTAGTTCCTCTTCACTTTCTGCCATAAGGGTTGCGTTCTGCATCTTGATGGCGATCTTGATTCCACCTTGTGCTTCATCCAGCCCAGTGTTTCTCATGATGTACACTGCATATACGTTAAATAAGCAGGGTGACAATAGACAGCCTTGACATACTCCTTTTCCTATTTGGAACCAGTCTGTTGCTCCATGTCCAGTTCTAACTGTTGCCTCCTGACCCGCATATAGGTTTCTCAAGAGGCAGGTCAGGTGGTCTGGTATTCCCATCTCTTACAGAATTTTCCACAGTTTATTGTGATCCACACAGTCAAAGGCTTTGGCATAGTCATTAAAACAGAAACAGATGTTTTTCTGGAACTCTCTTGCTTTTTCAATGATCCAGTGGATGTTGGCAATTTGATTTCAGGTTACTCTGCCTTTTCTAAAACAAGCTTGAACATCTGGAAATTCACAGTTCACATATTGCTGAAGCCTGGCTTGGAGAATTTTGAGCATTACGTTACTAGCGTGTGAGATGAGTGCAATTGTGCGGTAGTTTGAGCATTCTTTGGCATTGCCTTTCTTTGGGATTGGAATGAAATCTGACCTTTTCCAGTCCTGTGGCCACTGCTGAGTTTTCCAAATTTGCTGGCATATTGAGTGCAGCACTTACACAGCATGATCTTTCAGGATTTGAAAGAGCTCAACTGGAATTCCATCACCTCCACTAGCTTTGTTCGTAGTGATGCTTTCTAAGGACCACTTGCCTTCACATTCCAGGATGTCTGGCTCTAGTTGAGTGATCACACCATCTTGATTATCTTGGTTGTGAAGATCTTTTTTGTACCGTTCTTCTGTGTATACTTGCCACCTCTTCTTAATATCTTCTGCTCCTGTTAGGTCCATACCATTTGTGTCCTTTATCGAGCCCATCTTCACGTGAAATGTTCCCTTGGTATCTCTAATTTTCTTGAACAGATCTCTAGTCTTTCCCATTCTATTGTTTTCCTCTATTTCTTTGCATTGATCACTGAGGAAGGCTTTCTTATCTCTCCTTGCTATTCTTTGGAATTCTGCATTCAGATGCTTATATCTTTCCTTTTCTCCTTTCCTTTTCACTTCTCTTCCTTTCACAGCTATTTGTAAGGCCTCCCCAGACAGCCATTTTGCTTTTTTGCATTTCTTTTCCATGGGGATGGTCTTGATCCCTGTCTCCTGTACAATGTCAGGAACCTCTGTCCATAGTTCATCAGGCACTCTATCAGATCTAGTCCCTTAAATCTATTTCTCACTTCCACTTTATAATCATAAGGAATTTGATTTAGGTCATACCTGAATGGTCTAGTAGTTTCCTCTCAGTTCAGTTCAGTCGCTCAGTCGTGTCCAACTCTTTGTGATCCCATGAATCGCAGCACGCCAGGCCTCCCTGTCTATCACCAACTCCCGGAGTTCACTCAGACTCACATCCATCAAGTCAGTGATGCCATCCAGCCATCTCATCCTCTGTCGTCCCCTTCTCCTCCTGCCCCCAATCCCTCCCAGCATCAGAGTCTTTTCCAGTGAGTCAACTCTTTGCATGAGGTGGCCAAAGTACTGGAGTTTCAGTTTCAGCATCATTCCTTCCAAAGAAATCCCAGGGCTGATCTTCAGAATGGACTGGTTGGATCTCCTTGCAGTCCAAGGGAGTCTCAAGAGTCTTCTCCAACACCACAGTTCAAAAGCATCAATTCTTCAGCGCTCAGCCTTCTTCACAGTCCAACTCTCACATCCATACATGATCACCCCTAGTTTCTTCAATTTAAGTTTGAATTTGACAATAAACAGTTCATGATCTGAGCCACAGTCAGCTCCCAGTCTTGTTTTTGCTGACTGTATAGAGCGTCTCCATCTTTGGCTGCAAAGAGTATAATCAATCTGATTTCGGTGTTGACCATCTGGTGATGTCCATATGTAGAGTCTTCTCTTGTGTTTTTGGAAGAGGGTGTTTGCTATGACCAGTGTGTTCTCTTGGCAAAACTCTATTACCCTTTGACCTGTTTCATTCTGTATTCCAAGGCCAAATTTGCCTGTTACTCCAGGTATTTCTTGACTTCCTACTTTTGCATTCCAGTCCCTTATAAAAAAGGACATCTTTTTTGGGTGTTAGTTCTAAAAGGTCGTGTAGGTCTTCATAGAACCGTTCAACATCAGCTTCTTCAGCGTTACTGGTTGGGGCATAGACTTGGATTACTGTAATATTGAATGGTTTGCCTTGGAAATGAACAGAGATCATTCTGTCTTTTTTGAGATTGCATTTCGGACTCTTTTGTTGACCATGATGGCTACTCCATTTCTTCTAAGAGATTCCTGCCTACGGTAGTAGTTATAATGGTCATCTGAGTTAAATCCACCCATTCCAGTCCATTTTAGTTCACTGATTCCTAGAATTTTGACATTCATTCTTGCCATCTCCTGTTTGACCACTTCCAATATGCCTTAATTCATGGACCTGACATTCCAGGTTCCTGTGCCATATTGCTCTTTACAGCATTGGACTTGCTTCCATCCCCAGTCACATCCACAACTGGATATTGTTTTTGCTTTGGCTGCATCCCTGCATTCTTTCTGGAGTTATTTCTCCACTGATCGCCAGTAGCATATTGGGTACCTACAGACCTGGGGAGTTCCTCTTTCAGTATCCTATCATTTTGCCTTTTCATACTGTTCATGGGGTTCTCAAGGCAAGAACACTGAAGTGGTTTGCCATTCCCTTCTCCAGTGGACCACATTCTGTGAGACCTCTCCACCATGACCCGCCCGTCTTGGGTGGCCCCACAGGGCATGGCTTAGTTTCATTGAGTTAGAAAAGGCTGTGGTCCTAATGTGATTAGATTGACTAGTTTTCTGAAGTGACTTAGTATGCATTAAACAATAACTCTCCATTCTTCTCATCCTTTAGGTCTCACACAGATTTTGTTTTTAAGGGATTTCTGCAGTCAGATATTTTCTTATCAGTTTATCTATCTCTTTACATATTTTCTTTTTTCACTCTGATCAAATTTGAACATTGACACATTAAGATGCTCTGAGTGATACTCACCTCACATTAATTTATTTTTGTTATGTCTGTCAGAATATAAGTTTTCATTTTGTTAGGGTAAATTCTAAGAAGTAGCATCACTGGGTCATATAGCAAATGTATGTTTGGCTTTATGAGAAACTGTCAAGCCATTTTCTAAAGCTGCTGTACCATTCTGCATTTCCACCATCAGTGTATAAAGTTCCCCTTGCTCCAAATCTTTGTCAGCATTTGGTATTGTCAGTGTTTCTCGATAAAAGCCATTTTAATATGTTTATAATGGTATCTTACTGTGGTTTTAATGTATATTTCCCAAATGACTAATGATTTTGAGCATCTGCTTATGAGCTCATTTGCCATCTGTATATCTTCTTTGGTGAAGTGTCTGTTCAAATATTTTACCATTTTTTTAAACTGGGATTTTTGTTTGATGTTTTCTTATTGAATTTTGAGTGTTCCCCATGTATTCTGGAGACCAATTCTCTGTCAGAAGTTGTTTACACTATTTTAATTTCTTTGCCTTTCTACAATAATTTTAGAATTAGCTCATGGTATTCACAAAAAGCCCTAGTAGCATTTTTATTGGTATTGAGTTAAACCAAGTCCTCAGTCTGGTGAGGACTGACATTTTAACAATATTGAGTCTTCTGTTTCTTAAGGTATGTCTCTACAATTATTTAGGTCTTCTTGGATTTCTTTAATTGGTGTTTTATACTTTTCAGCATATAGATTCTACATGTATTTTTTAGATTTATACCTAAGTTTTACTTTGTTTTGGTGCTATTGTAAATGTAACTTTGAAATTAATGAATTCCAATTTTTCAATGGGCTTCCCAGTTGGTTCAGTTGTAAAGAATTCACCTGCCAATGCTGAGACTCGGGTCTGATCCCAGAGTCAGAAAGATCCCCTGGAGGAGGAAATGGCAACCCACTCCAGTATTCTTGCTTGGACTATTCCATGACAGAGGAGACTGGTGGGCTACAGTCCATGGATCACGCAGAGCTGGACACGACTGAGGGATTAATGTTATTGATTTTTATGTATTGACCTTGTGCCCTGTGACTTTTCTAAAATCACTTGTTCTGTTTTGTAGATTCTTTTAGAACTTTTTAATATGCCTTATTACACTGTCTAGGGATCCCAGTTTGATGTTGAATAGATGTGTTAAGAGGAGTTTTTGTCCTGTTCCTGATTTTAGAAGAAATTTTTCAGTATTTCCCCATTAAGTATGTGTTAGCTATAGATTGTTTCAAAAATAAATGCCCTTTATCAGGTGAAGGAAATTCCCTTCTATTTCTGGTTTGCTGAGAGATTTTCAAAACATGTTCAGATGAGTTCTTTTCCTTCAACTCTGTTATTATAGTAAATAACAATTGAATTTTAAATAGTGAATCAGCTTTACATTCCCTATGGGATAATTTAACTTAAAAAATTTTTTTTCTGTACTAATTTTTCTTTTATGAAATTGGGAATATATATAATCTAAGATTTACAAAGGACTCAGGGCTCACAACTAATATATTTAATTTAATTTTCCCGTTTAGAAGGCCAGTCGCTCATCTACCCAATCAACCTTGCCTGTGTTTGATCCCGCAAGTGATTGTTATTCATGTATACTAATTAATCTTTTCAATGTTAATTTGTTGAACACATTATTATTAGAAATGTAGGGATGACTCAAATAATAAAGGTGCAACTTGTTAATGAATTTGCCCAGGACTGAAATAGAAACAAGATGCTCTGGAAATGTAGAGAAAAAGCATCTAAATCAGATCGCACTTCTTAGAAGAGGAAAAGTCTCTATATAAATATGGAACATACTCTTTACCATTTTCTCATTTTAATTATCATTGTCCACCCAAAGTAAGACCCTAGTGAGTATGAAGTAGGCTATGTAGGTCACCCACCACAGTACAGTTGATGGGATTAGAGGTTTGCACATTTGGATCACATGTTTGCCAATGTAATAAATCAGCTTGCTAAGATGAGGCATATTATTCTCTCCCCAGTATCTGAAAGAGGAGGACTGCAGGACTGTCCAGTTTTGGTACAGGGTTTTTTGTGTGTGTGCAGGATTTTAGGTAGAGAGGTTATGTTAGAGATAATGAGTTGGCTGTCACCCTAAACCACATGAAAGTTAGAGATTAAGCAAGAAAAGACAGTCTTCAATGAGAGGAGGAAGATAAGCAAGACAGAGACCCCACAGGCAATGGAGAAAGTGGGACCCTCAGAATCCGGTTGTTGTTATGGTTGTTTAATTGCTCAGTCATGTCCAACTCTTTGCGACCACATGGACTGCAGCACGCCAGGCTTCCCTGTCCTTCACTATCTCCTGGAGTTTACTCAAACACTTGTCGATGATACCATCCAACTGTCTCAACCTCTGTCACCCCCTTCTCCTCCTGCCCTCAGTCTTTCCCAGCATCAGAGTTTTCTAATTCCTATAGGGTCCAATTAAACTTTGCTTCTGTAAGCCCACTTTATGATGTTCTCAAAAATTTGACTTTCCATTACAGCTAGTTAGAGACAACTTCTATTGTATCAGAGTTTTATAGGAAGGGTAGAACCCACAGACCTTTGAGACATGTGGCATTGAGGTGGAATGGAGTTGTTGAGGTGTTAACTGATGATTAGGCTGGATACAAACAAAGGTTTCAATCTTCTATATCTTCTAAACCATTAATAGCAATTATTTAACTTTTCTGATTCTCTTTTACTCTTGACTTCAAGCAAGGAATCTTCATTTAATTTCCTTCCCAAATATTTGCCTGTTCATTCATGTCTTCTTTAGTCTTTAGATCAGAGGTTAGAAAAATCTCTTCAGGGAGCCCAGATATCAATATTTTAAGTCTTATGTGCCATATGCTACTACTCCTCAACTCTCTCTTGTGGTATGGAAGCAGTCCTGGTAATACGTAAACAAAAGAGCACAGCAGTGTCCCCCAAAATCTTTACTGACGTTGAAATCTGAATCTCATGTTTCCATGAAATATGAAGAAATAATGCTTTCTTGGTGTTTTTCAGTCTTTAAAAATCATTTGTTCAGGGGTTGTACAACAAAAATGGTAGGTCATAGTGTGCTCACTTCTATTTCAGAGGTTCAACAGGTCCCCCATTTTCACTTCCTCAAAAATTCTGTTTCCTCCCAGTCCAAGAACCCATTTTTGTTCTTCTGATTAGCTTTTCTATCTCATGACTGCCTTTCCAATCCAGAAGTCAATATAAATTTATAGTAAATGTGTTGATTTCCTTGGTCTTCAGATCTTGTTCATTACCTACTTATGCCATATTTTCTTAGACCACGTGCAAACTTATTCTAATTCTTTAGCTGCAACTTAGTACTGATTCCAGCATCTGATGATTGTTTTATAAAAATCATTTTCAAGCTGAATTCTCCTTTTCTAAGACACTCTTGGCCGATTGCTAAATTTTTCTTTTCCAGCATGCCACATGTTCAAATCTCTTTTCTCTTCTTCACCATGACTTTAGGCTCTATATTTCAGTTCAATTTTATGTAAAATGCATTTAAAAAAGCAAAATACCATATAGGCAATGTCAATTATAGTTGTCTTAGAGGAGCAGATAATTTAGGTATTTCAAAAATACAATCATACCATACTTCTTGGGCTTAGTTAAAGAAAACTTTTTGATGAAAGTATTTCCATGATAATATTAATACGTGATAACTATATAATAAATAAAATATTATCCCATTATGACAAATATGAAGAACTAAAAAGCCTCTTGATGAAGGTGAAAGAAGAGAGTGAAAAAGCTGGTTTTAAAATCAGCATTCAAAAAACTAAGATCATGGCATCCAGTCCCATCATTTGATGGCAAATAGATGGGGAAACAATGGAAACAGTGACAGACTTTATTTTCTTGGGCTCCAAAATCACTGTGGATGGTGACTGCAGCCATGAAATTAAAAGATGCTTGCTCCTTGGAAGAAAAGCCATGACCAACCTAGACAGTGTATTAAAAAGCAGAGACATTACTTTACTGACAAAGGTCCATATAGCCAAAGCTACGATTTTTCCAGTAGTCATGTATGGATGTGAAAGTTGAACCATAAAGAAAGCTGAGCACTGAAGAATTGATGCTTTTGAATTATGGTGTTGGAGAAAACTCTTGAAAGTCTCTTGGACTGCAAGGAGATCAAACCAGTCAATCCTAAAGGAAATCAACCCTGAATATTCATTGGAAGGACTGATGCTGAAGCTGAAGCCCCAATCCTTTGGCCACCTGATGTGAAGAGCCAACTCACTGGAAAAGATCTTGATGCTGGGAAAGACTGAAGGCAAGAGGAGCAGGGGACAACAGAGGATGAGACATTTGGATGGCATCATCAACTCAATGGACTTGAATTTGAGCAAACTCTGGGAGATGGTGAAGGACAGGGAAGCCTGGTATGCTGCAGGCCAAAGGGTCAGTCGCAAAGAGTTGGACGTGACCGAGCAACTAAACAACAGCAATGACAAATGCAGTGTATACGATACTCCTTGAAAGCACTCATGTGTTTTGGACATTTTGGGCATGGGTGGTTTTTCACATTTACTCACTGCTTTGTTGAAACCCCTAGTGACTGCATCTTTGCACATATCTATGATTATTTATCTATTTAATTAGAATATATTCCTAGAACGGAGCTGCTACTTCAGAAGGCTACTTTCATAAAGGCTGTCCATTCATATTCAAAAATTACTCTCTAAAAAAGTTTGTTTTTATTTGTTTTTACAAATCCTGGAGTAATCTATTCAATGGTCATTTTTTCATGGGCAGATCAATACTGGACATTAGTAATTTTTATAATTGTCAAACTAATAGGTGAGAAAGCAGTGTCCCATTTTAAAATTAAAATAAGATAAAAATTAAGGGCTTTAAAACTTTTACTAACATACATTTCCAGTTATTGACATTTTCTAAGTTTGTGGAATCCTTTTCAATTTTATGATTTATTATGTTATAGAAGTTTCTAAAATTTTTTTTTAAATTTTATTTTATTTTTAAACTTTACATAATTGTATTAGTTTTGCCAAATATCGAAATGAATCCACCACAGGTATACATGTGTTCCCCATCCTGAACCCTCTTCCCTCCTCCCTCCCCATACCATCCTTCTGGGTCGTCCCAGTGCACTAGCCCCAAGCATCCAGTATCATGCATCAAACCTGGACTGGCAACTCGTTTCTTACATGATATTTTACATGTTTCAATGTCATTCTCCCAAATCTTCCCACCCTCTCCCTCTCCCACAGAGTCCATAAGACTGTTCTATACATCAGTGTCTCTTTTGCTGTCTCATACACAGGGTTATTGTTACCATCTTTCTAAATTCCATATATATGCGTTAGTATACTGTATTTATGTTTTTCCTTCTGGCTTACTTCACTCTGTATAATAGGCTCCAGTTTCATCCACCTCATTAGAACTGATTCAAATGTATTCTTTTTAATGGCTGAGTAATACTCCATTGTGTATATGTACCACTGCTTTCTTATCCATTCATCTGCTGATGGACATCTAGGTTGCTTCCATGTCCTGGCTATTATAAACAGTGCTGCGATGAACATTGGGGTACACGTCTCTTTCCCTTCTGGTTTCCTCAGTGTGTATGCCCAGCAGTGGGATTGCTGGATCATAAGGCAGTTCTATTTCCAGTTTTTTAAGGAATCTCCACACTGTTCTCCATAGTGGCTGTACTAGTTTGCATTCCCACCAACAGTGTAAGAGGGTTCCCTTTTCTCCACACCCTCTCCAGCATTTATTATTTGTAGACTTTTGGATGGCAGCCATTCTGACTGGTGTGAAATGGTACCTCATAGTGGTCTTGATTTGCATTTCTCTGATAATGAGTGATGTTGAGCATCTTTTCATGTGTTTGTTAGCCATCTGTATGTCTTCTTTGGAGAAATGTCTATTTAGTTCTTTGGCCCATTTTTTGATTGGGTTGTTTATTTTTCTGGAGTTGAGCTGTAGGAGTTGCTTGTATATTTTTGAGATTAGATGTTTGTCAGTTGCTTCATTTGCTATTATTTTCTCCCATTCTGAAGGCTGTCTTTTCACCTTGCTAATAGTTTCCTTTGTTGTGCAGAAGCTTTTAAGGTTAATTAAGTCCCATATGTTTATTTTTGATTTTATTTCCAATATTCTGGGAGGTGGGTCATAGAGGATCCTGCTGTGATGTATGTCAGAGAGTGTTTTGCCTATGTTCTCCTCTAGGAGTTTTATAGTTTCTGGTCTTATGTTGAGATCTTTAATCCATTTTGAGTTTATTTTTGTGTATGGTGTTAGAAAGTGGTCTAGTTTCATTCTTTTACAAGTGGTTGACCAGATTTCCCAGCACCACTTGTTAAAGAGATTGTCTTTAATCCATTGTATATTCTTGCCTCCTTTGTCAAAGATAAGGTGTCCATATGTGCGTGGATTTATCTCTGGGCTTTCTATTTTATTCCATTGATCTATATTTCTGTCTTTGTGCCAGTACCATACTGTCTTGATAACTGTGGCTTTGTAGTAGAGCCTGAAGTCAGGTAGGTTGATACCTCCAGTTCCATTCTTCTTTCTCAAGATAGCTTTGGCTATTCGAGGTTTTTTTGTATTTCCATACAAATTGTGAAATTATTTGTTCTAGCTCTGTGAAGAATACTGTTGGTAGCTTGATAGGGATTGCGTTGAATCTATAAATTGCTTTGGGTAGTATACTCATTTTCACTATATTGATTCTTCCAATCCATGAACATGGTATATTTCTCCATCTATTAGTGTCCTCTTTGATTTCTTTCACCAGTGTTTTATAGTTTTCTATATATAGGTCTTTAGTTTCTTTAGGTAGATATATTCCTAAGTATTTTATTCTGTCCTTTGCAATGGTGAATGGAATTGTTTCCTTAATTTCTCTTTCAGTTTTCTCATTTTTAGTGTATAGGAATGCAAGGGATTTCTGTGTGTTGATTTTATATCCTGCAACTTTACTATAGTCATTGATTATTTATAGTAATTTTCTGGTGGAATCTTTAGAGTTTTCTATGTAGAGGATCATGTCATCTGCAAATAGTGAGAGTTTTACTTCTTCTTTTCCAATTTGGATTCCTTTTATTTCTTTTTCTGCTCTGATTGCTGTGGCCAAAACTTCCAAAACTATGTTGAATAGTAATGGTGAAAGTGGGCACCCTTGTCTTGTTCCTGACTTTAGAGGAAATGCTTTCAATTTTTCACCATTGAGGATAATGTTTGCTGTGGGTTTGTCATATGTAGCTTTTATTATGTTGAGGTATGTTCCTTCTATTCCTGCTTTCTGGAGAGTTTTTCATCATAAATGGATGTTGAATTTTGTCAAAGGCTTTCTCTGCATCTATTGAGATAATCATATGGTTTTTATTTTTCAATTTGTTAATGTGGTGTATTACATTGATTGATTTGCGGATATTGAAGAATCCTTGCATCCCTGGGATAAAGCCCACTTGATCATGGTGTATGATCTTTTTAATGTGTTGTTGGATTCTGATTGCTAGAATTCTGTTAAGCATTTTTGCATCTATGTTCATCAGTGATATTGGCCTGTAGTTTTCTTTTTTTGTGGGATCTTTGTCAGGTTTTGGTATTAGGGTGATGGTGGCCTCATAGAATGCGTTTGGAAGTTTACCTTCCTCTGCAATTTTCTGGAAGAGTTTGAGCAGGATAGGTGTTAGCTCTTCTCTAAATTTTTGGTAGAATTCAGCTGTGAAGCCGTCTGGACCGGGGCTTTTGTTTGCTGGAAGATTTTTGATTACAGTTTCAATTTCCGTGCTTGTGATGGGTCTGTTAAGATTTTCCTGGTCCAGTTTTGGAAAGTTGTACTTTTCTAAGAATTTGTCCATTTCTTCCAAGTTGTCCATTTTATTGGCATACAATTGTTGATAGTAGTCTCTTATGATTCTTTGTATTTCTGTGTTGTCTGTTGTGATCTCTCCATTTTCGTTTCTAATTTTGTTGATTTGATTTTTCTCCCTTTGTTTCTTGATGAGTCTGGCTAATGGTTTGTCAATTTTATTTATCCTTTCAAAGAACCAGCTTTTGGTTTTGTTGATTTTTGCTATGGTCTCTTTTGTTTCTTTTGCATTTATTTCTGCTCTAATTTTTAAGATTTCTTTCCTTCTACTAACCCTGGGGTTCTTCATTTCTTCCTTTTCTAGTTGCTTTAGGTGTAGAGTTAGGTTATTTATTTGACTTTTTTCTTGTTTCTTGAGGTGTGCCTGTATTGCTATGAACTTTCCCCTTAGGACTGCTTTTACCGTGTCCCACAGGTTTTGGGTTGTTGTGTTTTCATTTTCATTCGTTTCTATGCAAATTTTGATTTCTTTTTTGATTTCTTCTGTGATTTGTTGGTTATTCAGCAGCGTGTTGTTCCTCCTCCATATGTTGGAATTTTTAATAGTTTTTCTCCTGTAATTGAGATCTAATCTTACTGCATTGTGGTCAGAAAAAATGCTTGGAATGATTTCTATTTTTTTGAATTTACCAAGGCTAGCTTTATGGCCCAGGATGTGATCTATCCTGGAGAAGGTTCTGTGTGCACTTGAGAAAAAGGTGAAATTCATTGTTTTGGGATGAAATGTCCTATAGATATCAATTAGGTCTAACTGGTCTATTGTATCGTTTAAAGTTTGTGTTTCCTTGTTAATTTTCTGTTTAGTTGATCTATCCATAGGTGTAAGTGGGGTATTAAAGTCTCCCACTATTATTGTGTTATTGTTAATTTCTCCTTTCATACTTGTTAGCATTTGTCTTATGTACTGTGGTGCTCCCGTGTTGGGTGCATATATATTTATAATTGTTATATCTTCTTCTTGGATTGATCCTTTGATCATTATGTAGTGACCTTCTTTGTCTCTTTTCACAGCCTTTGTTTTAAAGTCTATTTTATCTGATATGAGTATTGCTACTCCTGCTTTCTTTTGGCCCCTATTTGCATGGAAAATCTTTTTCCAGCCCTTCACTTTCAGTCTGTATGTGTCCCTTGTTTTGAGGTGGGTCTCTTGTAGACAACATATGTAGGGGTCTTGTTTTTGTATCCATTCAGCCAGTCTTTGTCTTTTGGTTGGGGCATTCAACCCATTTACGTTTAAGGTAATTACTGATAAGTATGATCCCGTTGCCATTTACTTTATTGTTTTGGGTTCGAGTTTATACACTGTTTTTGTGTTTCCTGTCTAGAGAATATCCTTTAGTATTTGTTGGAGAGCTGGTTTGGTGGTGCAGAAATCTCTCAGCTTTTGCTTGTCTGAAAAGCTTTTGATTTCTCCTTCATACTTGAATGAGATCCTTGCTGGGTACAATAATCTGGGCTGTAGGTTATTTTCTTTCATCATTTTAAGTATGTCTTGCCATTCCCTCCTGGCTTGAAGAATTTCTATTGAAAGATCAGCTGTTATCCTTATGGGAATTCCCTTGTGTGTTATTTGTTGTTTTTCCTTGCTGCTTTTAATATTTGTTCTTTGTGTTTGATCTTTGTTAATTTGATTAATGTGTGTCTTGGGGTGTTTCTCCTTGGGTTTATCCTGTTTGAGACTCTCTGGGTTTCTTGGACTTAGGTAATTATTTCCTTCCCCATTTTAGGGAAGTTTTCCACTATTATCTCCTCAAGTATTTTCTCATGGTCTTTCTTTTTGTCTTCTTCTTCTGGAACCCCTATGATTCGAATGTTGTAGCGTTTAATATTGTCCTGGAGGTCTCTGAGATTGTCCTCATTTCTTTTAATTCATTTTTCTTTTATCCTGATTCATTTATTTCTACCATTCTATCTTCTAATTCACTAATCCTATCTTCTGCCTCTGTTATTCTACTATTTGTTGCCTCCAGAGTGTTTTTAATTTCATTTATTGCATTATTCATTATATATTGACTCTTTTTTATTTCTTCTAGGTCCTTGTTAAACCTTTCTTGCATCTTCTCAATCCTTGTCTCCAGGCTATTTATCTGTGATTCCATTTTAGTTTCAAGATTTTGGATCAATTTCACTATCATTATTTGGAATTCTTTATCAGGTAGATTCCCCATCTCTTCCTCTTTTGTTTGGTTTGGTGGGCATTTATCCTGTTCCTTTATCTGCTGAGTATTCCTCTGTCTCTTCATCTTGTTTAAATTGCTGAGTTTGGGGTGTCCTTTCTGTATTCTGGCAGTTTGTGAAGTTCTCTTTATTGTGGCGTTTCCTCACTGTGTGTGGGTTTGTACAGGTGGTTTGTCAAGGTTTCCTGGTTAGGGAAGCTTGTGTCGGTGTTCTCGTGGGTGGAGGTGTATTTCTTCTCTCTGGAGTGCAATGAAATGTCCAGTAGTGAGTTATGAGATGTCTATAGTTTTGGGGTGACTTTGGGCAGCCTGTATCTTGAAGCTCAGGGCTGTGTTCCTTTGTTGCTGGAGAATTTGCTTGGTATGTCTTGCCCTGGAACTTATTGGCCCTTGTGTGGTGCTTGGTTTCAGTGTCGGTATGGAGGCATTTGATGAGCTCCTGTCAATTAATGTTCCTTGGAGTCAGGAGTTCCCTGGAGTCAGGGTTTGGACTTAAGTCTCCTGCTTCCGGTTATCGGTCTTATTTTTACAGTAGTTTCAAAAATTCTCCTTCTATACAGCACCATTGATAAAACATCTACATTAAAGATGAAAAGTTTCTCTACGGTGAGGGTCACTCAGAGAGGTTCACAGGGTTACATGGAGAAGAGAAGAGGGAGGAGGGAATTAGAGGTGACCCAAATGAGATGAGGTGAATCAATAGTGGAGAGAGTGGGGTAGCCAGTAGTCACTTCCTTATGTGCACTCCACAACTGGACCATTCAGAGATGTTCACGGAGTTATACAGAGAAGAGAAGAAGGAGGAAGGTGACAGAGGTGGCCAGAAGGATAAAAGGGGGGAATGAAAAGGAGGGAGACAGATCCAGCCAGTAATCAGTTCCCTAAGTGTTCTCCACCGTCTGGAACACACAGAAATTCACAGAGTTGGATAGAGTAGAGAGGGGTTAGGGAGGAGACACAGGCGACCTGGTGGAGAAAAAGGAGAGTCCAAAGGGAGAGAGAGCAGTCAAGCCAGTAATCTCGCTCCCTAGTGAAAAATGGGTCCTGAAGATTGGGTTCTTAAAGGTACAAAATTGGTAACAAATACCTAAAAGCAAAAATTAAAAATCTAGAGTAGAGTTTGGAATTTCAAAAATACAATGTTAAAGAAAAGAAGAAGGAAAAGAAAGAGAAAAAACGAACAAACAAAAACAAACAAGGTCGCGAAAATTATAAAGTATAGGTACAAAATTGATAACTAATACCAAAAAGCAAAAATTAAAAATCTAGAGTAGAGTTTGGAATTTCAAAAATACAATGTTAAAAAAAAAAGAAGAAAAATAAAGAGAGAAAACAAACAAACAAAAGCAAACAATGTCACAAAAATTATAAAGAAAATACAGGTACAAAATTGATATCAAATACCAAAAAGCATAAATTAAAAATCTAGAGTAGAGTTTGGAATTTCAGATATACAATGTTATATAAAAGAAGAAGAGAAAGAAACAGAGAAGAAGAAAAAAAAAAGTCACAGAAATTATATAAAAAAAAACTATAGGTACAAAATTGATAACATATACCAAAAAGCGAAAATTAAAAATCTAGAGTAGAGTTTGAAATTTCAAAAATACAATGTTAAAGAAAAGAAGAAAAAAACAAAAACAAAAAAAAAACAAGGTCAAAAAATTATAAAATATATATATATGAAGTTTGCTGAAGAAGAAAAAAATAGGGTCTTTTTTTTTTTTTTTTTTTGCAAAGTAATAGGTTATAAAAGTGAAAATTAAAGGAACAATAGAGGATTTAAAATTTTTTTGAATTAAAAAAAAAAAGAAAGAATGAAGGTAAAAATAATAAAAATATATCTAGGACTTTCTTGGGTTTTTTGTGGGTGTTGTGGGTTCAGTTCATTTTTGGCTAGTTCCTTGGTCAGACTTATATTTCTCAAGATCTATAGGCCCCTTCCTATGTAGTCCGTAGTAACCACAGGGTTTTGATCTATTGCCTGTAGCTTCCAAGGCGTTTCCTTCTGTTATATCTTCTTCTGTTTGCTAGTCTCTTCAGTATCTGGTTTCCGCCCTGACACAAAGGGGACGGTGGAGGACACTTTTTTTTTTTAGGCTTACTTGTTCAGTCGCGCTGTGGGGAGGGAGGGAGGGATGCTGCAAACAAATAACACTGGCGTGGGCTCGCAATTCCTCAGGCACCCTGGGTCTGCCCTCGCTCACGGCGCGTGTAGCCTCCCTGTCCACACTGCTTGGACTCTAGGTTGTTCCGCCGGGAACAAAATGAGGCCGGCCCTGGGTTGCATGCACCTCCCAGGTCCAAGCCGCTCAGGTTCAGGCACTTGGGTAATCCTCAGAGGCGCAGACTCAGTTGGGCCTACGTTTTGTGCTCTTCCCAGGTCCGAGCAGCTCAGGTGATGAGGTGTTTGGCGAGCGCCAATGCTGCGACTTATCGCCTCCCCGCCACTCGGTTATCTGGGTTTAAAACCTGTGCACCTTCTCAGGCAGATGTTGACCGTCCAGACCCCCAAGAAGTTTTAGTTAGCAAAGAAGCCTGCTTACAGTTTTATAGATAATGTCTCTCTGGGGCTGCGATTGTCCCCTTCCGGCTCTGGCTGCCTGTCACCGGAGGGGGAAGGTCTGCAGCCGGCTACCTCTGTTCAGTCCTTTGTTCCGTGCGCGGGCCTGGCGGTGTCTTAGGTTGGGGCTGGCTTTTCGCGTGGTAGATATCCCACAGTCTGGTTTGCTAGCCCAAATTATTTCGCTCAGATAGCGCTCAGGGTATTCAGGCCAGATTCTTACTCTAAGCGATGCAGCCTGCGCTGCGCCTCCCTGCCCAGCCCCCGCTTGCTAATGGCGGATGCAGGCGTCTGCGCTGCTTCTCCGCTGGGGGAGTTACCGTAGGGCTTGCAATCTGCGAGTTTTAATTGTTTATTTATTTTTTCTCCCTGTTATGTTGCCCTCTGTGCTTCCAAAGCTCGGCACAGATTCGGCAGTGAGAAGGTTTCCCGGTGTTTGGAAACTTCTCTCTTTTTAAGATTCCCTTCCCGGGACGGAACTCCGTCCCTCCCTCTTTTGTCTCTTTTTTTTGTCTTTAATATTTTTTCCTACCTCCTTTCGAAGAGTTGGGTTGCTTTTCTGGGTGCCTGATGTCCTCTGCCGGCATTCAGAAGTTGTTTTGTGGAATTTACTCGACGTTTAAATGCTCTTTTGATGAATTTGTGGGGGAGAAAGTGTTCTCCCCGTCCTACTCCTCTGCCATCTTGGCTCCTCCCGGCCCATCTTGGCTCCTCCCGGCTGATTTTTTAGATTAAAATGTCCTATAAGGTAAGACTCATTCTTCACGATTTTATTTAGGCATTTTCTCTGTCTCTGACTCCCCTCCTTCCATCTACCCTCAAAATATTGCTTGATGGCTTCAGTGTAAATTAGTTGATTCTCCTCCATTCCTATAATACTTTGTTTATGTTTCTCCTCCTGGCAGTTATACTTATCTGGTATGTGACTGTCTAGATTATTAAATTAGCATAGATTCTAAATTTAGAAAGCTGTCAGAAATAGTTGTTGATGAATGAATGTACATACAACGCATTTAATTTAGAGCCAATCTAGGACTCAGGCAGATGAGTGGATTATCAATGGTTTTTAAATTTGAAGTCTCTTTAAAAAACTGAGATATTTATAGAATTTAATACACAGTTGAAGCATAAATATCCTGTTAGGAATATTTTCCAATCTTCTTTAAAAATAATAGTGATCAATTCACTTCTTGCATCACGTGTATAGTTCATGTCCAACAAACTAAATGCGAAGACCCAGATCTGACAGCATCTTTCTCTTTGCGGGGATGATAGTCCAGAACAGCTACAAGGGAGCATGTCCTAGAATCTCTGAATTCGAAGTCAACCCCAAGTATACAGTGTTGTATATACAGAGACATACATCAGAAGGATGAAAATGCATTTAGAAATGTTCATGTCCTCTCTCAATATATAAAATATGTTAGTTACCATGGCAACACTGGATATAGATTCACTTATTCTCTCTTTATTATAAGAAAAATAAGCAGAAGCTGAAATATTTTATAATAAACTTTTCCATTGATGTCTTGGAGAATATTTTTGCAATCATCTAAAATATTTGAAAGAATATGCTAAAACTTTTTCTTAATAAAAAATCATTGAAATATTCACAAAAACCATCAAGTGACATAAACTTCCAAATAATATGAAATCTTACGGTGTATGATGAATAATACTTTGTTTTTGCTATTTGACTCTGAAAAGGAGTCGGGTTTATTTTAAGAGAATCCTATCTGAAACTTAGGAAGCTGAACATTACCTTTTAAATGTTGAATGCTTTCCTTTTTTAAATATATAACATATAGTCACAAATAAGAATGCTTCATATTTTTAAATAAATAAGTAGTTAATGGCTAAACACTACATCACTGCAGAAAAATGTTAACCATTGAAAAAAACAAGAAAGAAACCCTCAAAGAAACAAAAGAATAATAGCTCCTGAAATAGCCATACCATTAATATACTAGTTAGAGTGGAGAGTTTAGGTTGGTTCTTAAAATACTGAACTGAAACATACAGGTAATAAATTAGCAGAGTCACTAAGCAATAAATGTGTTACAACACTGTTTAAAATCATAAGCTATGCTTTTGAGCTTTAGACAAATACCTTCTCCTAAATATCCAGTTCTCTCTGGATGTTTCACAGGCTCTGCAGCTGAAATGATGACCTCCAACCCACCCCCACTGTGTTTCATCCTGGCCTCCCTGTTTCTGTATATGGCAAAACCACCTGCCTAGGGATTTCCATCAGAAACATCATGAGTGTTTTATGCTCTCTCCTTCGAGAATCCATTCTCATTCCTTAAAAAAAATCCAACAAATTTCTGACTTATGATAATTTTGCCTCCCGGTGATTTCCTGAAACTGCTGCCCCATCTTCTTTCTGATTACAGCCTTCCTAGATAAACTTCTCCTTCCATCTTATCTGGATGACTGGGTAGTTTCCTCACTGGTTTTCCCAGTCCCCTCAGTTCTCTTTTGCTCTGCTTCTAGTCCTGGCTTCTCACCCCCATCTTCTTCAGAGCAATGGCAGAGCAGAGATGATCGTAGCATCCAACCCCTTCAAAGTCCCCCAGTGACTGAAGATAAAGCTGAAACTCCTGGCCATGTGATCTGCCTGGCTGCTCCTCTGCTCTCTACCCTCACTCTTGCCCATTTTCCAGAGGGCTACTGTCTGATGATTCCAGGATGCCTGGCATTCACTGTACATAGAAATTCTTCACACCTCTGCATTTTTGACTGTGTGATTCCTCTTTCCTGGAATTTGCTCTCCCACCTGCTCAATCTAATGTATTTCTTCTCTTCCTTTTCATACACAGATGTACTCTCATCTAGGAAGCTTCCCTGGAACCCCAGGAGAACTTCCTTTCTCTTGGTTTCTGCAGTGACTGTTACTAACTTCATAAACATGCCCATGATCCTATTGAACCCACTTTTTGTCTTCATGCTGTTATGATTATCCTAGGTCAGGAAAACTCTTTCCCACCTTTGACTCCTCAGTATGTGTGTGTATATGTATGTGTGTTAGCCACTCAGTTGTGTCTGACTCTTTGTGACCCTATGGACTGTTGTCTGCCAGGCTCCTCTGTCCATGGTATTCTCCAGGCAAGAATACTGGAATGGGTTGCCATACTCTCCTTCAGGGGATCTTCCTGACCTAGGGATCGAACCAGTGTTTCAGTGTCTCCTTCATTGGCAGGCAGATTCTTATCTCTGAACCACCTGGGAAGCCCTTGACTCCACAGTGTCTGGCATCAAACCACTATGAGGCAAGAAGGCCAGTCTCCTAGCAGTCTTAACTATTAGGCAGTGCAATTGAATATTATTATGATGATATTGGGGGTTCCCAGGTGGCACTAGTGGTAACGAATCTGCCTGCCAGTGCAGGAGAGGTAAGAGATATGGGTTCAATCCTTGGGTCAGGAAGATCCCCTGGAGAAAGGCAAGGCAACCCACTCCAGTATTCTTGCCTGGAGAATCCCATGGACAGAGGAGCCTGCCAGGCTACAGTCCATAGGATCACACAGAGTTGGACACAACTGAAGCGACTCAGCACGCACACATGAATGTTGACATTAATTCTTCTGGTGTAATTGTCTTCCAACTCTTTTTAAATAAAGGGTATGTATTTTTCCAACATTATATTACATACCTCATTTTGAACCAAACTTAAATCACAAACAAACAGAACATTGGAATGAAAAGGAGTGGAACATTTGAAAGAAGGAGGAGAAATGCCATTGGAAGTTATCTGCCTGTTTCTTGCAGAACAGATAGAATTTCTGGTGCTATTTCTGTGTACACGTGCATTTCTGAATGGAAGAATCTCATACCAAGGGGACATACTGAGCCCCAGAATCACCTGTCATTAACCAGAAAGCAGTTAACTAGATATTTTCAGTTTTATAGAAAGAAGTTAAAAAAAAAAAAAAAAGACACCTTTACGTTCCATTCTGTCCAGTGATGAACTCATGATTGGCTAGTCTGTTCTCTGCTCCGGAAATGTGTTCCATCTCTCCTTCATCTCAGTTGGAACAGACATGGTCAGGAGTGATGGTTCTATTCTTGTCCAGAATTAGTAAACCATTGAATTCTAGTAGCTCAGACCAGAGAATTCTAATGGTTCAGACCAGTAAATGAGTCTGGCTGAACACCTCCCTTAGCACGAAGAAATTACATAGTCATTGGGATCCCTCTGTTCATCAGCCAATATGGGTTAATGATTGAATGGGTACTTGTGGGTTGAAATGTCCAGTAGCTATTCAGCCAGGGCCTCCCAAATGACACACATCTTATTTAATCTTTGAAAACAGGGGAACAACCAGCTCTTGCATCTGAGGAGGAGTTAAGGTTATCTATTACAGCCCTCCATACACTTGCTTGAAAAATATATTGCTGTGTGTGGAGGGCAGGACTGCATGACTGGCTTTTTAAGGACAAGACCATTCATGCTTCACGAAAGCTACTTAAAAAGAGGTGTTTAAGAGAGTTGGCAGTCTCTAAGACAGTCTTATAAGTATCAAGGATGACATTTCCATTAAGAATGGACCAAATACTTTCATTGCATTTTTAAGTAGCTCAGACTGTAGAAAGAGAACTAGGATGTCTTCCTGTCTGCTCCAAGTCCAGCAGTCACTGTCAAAGGCAAATATCCAAGTGTTTATAAGATGTGATCTGATTCTATAGATTCTGAGAGGTTATTTATAGAAATGTCATATTCATTATACTGAAAACGTTTTTATGCCTCAAAATTAACATACACATATATATTCTCCTATATATTAGTAAGTTGCTGATTTGGGGGAGCAGTAGTACTGTGGGTTATCCTTGCTAGTAATAGTAATTAAAGTAATTTATATTTTTATAGCATTTTACAGGCATCACTAATGTCTATGAAGTTGTACTTGTCAGCGAGTCAGAGAGTGAACATTGAGGGGAGTGCCCAGAGCTTTCTAATATGATGTTTACCAAGAGTCTGTGAACTAGAGCAGTGACCAATACCTCTTATTATTTTACAGAATGGGAAATTTGAGGAAAAAGCAATTATGTAGAAAAGTTAAGGATCTGCACTGAATTGTCTGATGCTTAAGGACTGTTTAGTTTTGAGAGTCATAGACCCCTGAGTTAGGCAAAAATTTGGGACAGAAGCTTGGTTAGAAAAAATGCATATAAATTATTAAAAACTCTCCTATATATTTTTCTCAGTTGGCTAAGAACGTCATAGTTTGACATCTAGGATATATGACAAGGGAGACATCCTATGTTCGATCAAGAGGGCTGAGTCAACTGTTTTGAAACTTAAAACAAACATTTCAGTCTGGATATTGGTTCTGGATGATAAACACAACTGGCTGCTTAAAGTGAGAATGGATATAAAACTGGGAAGGAAAAAAAAAGGAGCTCAGGCCAGTTGGCCAAAGACGTATTGTCACTGGGAACCTGGTGCCAAAAGCCTGGAGGGTTTGGGAGTTGTATAGGGTTTTAGTCACCAGGGGACTGTGCAAAAGCTGTGGTCAGAGTTATGATCATAGAAAATGGAAGAAAATAATTAACAGGTGCTAAATTAACTGTAGAGATAGCAAACTAGGACCTGGGTTTGATTTTGTAAAGCATTGTTTCTGTCGTGTTATTGTACATATGGAGCATATGCAGATCTTGTTTAAATATTATATGATATTGCTTCTATGTGGAATCTAATGATACAGATGGACTTATTTTCAAACTGGAAACAGACTCACAGATTTACAGAATGAATTTATGGTTATGAGGTGGGGAGTGGAGGGGAGGGGGTAGGATCAATTGGGAGTTTGAAATTGACTTGTACACACTGATATACTTAAAATAGATAACCAAAAGGACCTACTGTATAGCATCGGGAACTCAGCTCAATATTCTGTAATAGCCTAAATGGGAAAATAAGTCGAAAAACAATAGATACACATGTATAAATAACTGAATCTCTTTGCTGTTCACCTGAAACTAACACAATCTTGTTAATCCAGCATAATACAAAAAAAATTTTTTTTAAATGCAGTAGATCTGGGGGAAGGCTAAGCTTCTGCATTAAAAAAAATTAATTAAAAAATTTTTTTTAATTAAAAATTTGTAATTTTAATTGCTCGACAGAATTTTGTGGTTTTGTCATACATCAACAAGAATCAGCCATAGGTACACCCATGTCCCCTCCCTCCCAGACCTCTCTCCCCACCCAATCCTTCAGCCTGTTGCAGAGAACCTGTTTGAGTTCCCTGAGTTATACAGCAAATTCCCTTTCGCTATCTGTTTTACACATGGTATTGTAAATTTCTGTGTTACTCTCTCCATACATCTCTCCTTTTCCCTCCTCTCCTCCCACCTTGTCCATAGGTCTGTTCTCTATATCTGTTTTTCCACTGCTGCCCTGAAAATAAATTCATCAGTGCCATCTCTTCAGATTCCATATATACGTATCAGTATACTACATTTATATTTCTCTTTCTGTCTTACTTCACTCTGTATAATGGGCTCTAGTTTCATCCACCTCATTAGAACAGATTCAAACGCATTCCTTTTTATGGCTGAGCAATATTCCATTGTATATATGTACCACAGCTTCTTTATCCATTCATCTGTTGATGGCCATCTAGATTGCTTCCATGTTCTAGCTATTGTTAATAGTGCTGCAGTGAACATTGGGGTAGTGTGTCTTTTTTAGTTTTGATTTCCTCAGGGTATTATGCCTAGGAGTGGGATTGCTGGGTCATATGGTGGTTTGATTCCTAGTTTTTTAAGGAGTCTCCATACCATCTTCTATAGTGGCTTTATCAGTTTACATTCCCACCAGCAATGCAAGAGGGTTCCCTTTTCTCCACACCCTCTCCAGCATTTATTGTTTGCAGACTTTTTGATGGCAGCCATTCTGACTGGCGTGGAATGGTACCTCATTGTGGTTTTAATTTGCATTTCTCTGATAATGAGTGATGCTGAGCATCTTTTCATGTGCTTGTTAGCCATCTGTATGTCTTCTTTGGAGAAATGTCTCTTCAGGTCCCTTTCCCACTTTTTGATTGGGTTGTTTGCTTTTCTGGTATTGAGTTGTATAAGCTGCTTGTATATTTTGGAAATTAATTCTTTATCAGTTGTTTACCTTGCTATTGTTTTCTCCCACTCTGAGGGTTGTCTTTTCACTTTGTTTGTAGTTTCCTTTGCTGTGCAAAAGCTTTTAAGTTTAATTAGGTCCCACTTGTTTATTTTTATTTCTATTTCCATTACTTTAGGAGGTGGGCCATGGAAGATCTTGCTTTGATTTATGTCATTGAGTGCTCTGCCTATGTTCTCTTCTAAGAGTTTCATAGTTTCTGATCTTACATTTAGGTCTTTAATCCATTTTGAGTTTATCTTTGTGTATGGCATTAGGTAGTGATCTAGTGTCATTCTTTTGCACATAGCTGTCCAGTTTTCCCAGCACCACCTACTGAAGAGGCTGTGTTTGCCCCATTGTATATTCTTGCCTCCTTTGTCAGAAATAAGGTACCCATAGGTGTGTGGGTTTATCTCTGGGTTCTCTATCTTGTTCCATTGGTCTATATTTCTGTTTTTGTGCCAGTACCATACTGTCTTGATGACTGTAGCTTTGTAGTATAGTCTGAAGTCAGGAAAGTTGGTTCCTCCAGCTCCATTCTTCTTTCTCAAGACTGCTTTGGCTATTCAGGGTCTTTTGTGTTTCCATATGAATTGTGATTTTTTTGTTGTTGTTCTAGTTCTGTGCAAAAAGCCATTGGTAATTTGATAGGGATAGCATTGAATCTGTAGATTGCATTTGGTAGTATAATCATTTTCACAATATTGATTCTTCCTACCGAGGAACATGGAATGTCTCTCCATCTGTTTATGTCATCTTTGATTTCTTTCATCTGTGTCTTATAGTTTTCCATATACAAGTCTTTTGTTTCCTTATGTAGGTTTATTCCTAGATATCTTATTCTTTTCATTGCAATGGTGAATGGTATTGCTTCCTTAATTTCTCTTTCTGATTTTTCATTGTTAGTATATAGAAGTGCAAGTGATTTTTGTGTATCGACCTTGTATCCCATGACTTTACTGAATTCGCTGATTAGCACTAGTAATTTTCTGATAGTTTCTTTTGGGTTTTCTACGTATAGTATCATGTTATCTGCAAACAGTGAGGGTTTTACTTCTTCTTTTCCCATCTGGATTCCTTTATTCTTTTCTTTTTCTTCTCTAATTGCCATAGCTAGGACTTCCAAAACTATACTGAATAATAGTGATGAGATTGGACACCCTTGTCTTGTTCCCGATCTTAGAGGGAAAGCTTTTAGTTTTTCACCATTGAGAATAATGTTTGCTGTGGGCTTTTCATATATGGCCTTTACTATGTTGAGGTAGGTTCCTTCTAGACCATTTTTTGAAGCATTTTTATTATAAATGGATGCTAGATTTTGTTGAAGGCTTTTTCTGCATCTATAGAGATGATCATATGGTTTTTATCTTTCAATTTTTTGATATGGTACATCACCTTGATTGATTTGCATATACTGAAGAATCCTTGTATCCCTGGAATAAACCCAACTTGATCATGGTGTCTGAGCTTTATAATGTGTTGTTAGATTCTGTTTGCTAGAATTTTGTTGAGGATTTTTGCATCTATGTTCATCAGTGATATTGGCCTGTAATTTTCTTTTTTCATATTGTCTCTTCCTGGTTTTGGTATCAGAGTGATTGTGGCCTCGTAGAATGAGTTTGGAAGTGTTCCTTCCTCTGCAATTTTTGGGAAGAGTTTCAGAAAAATAGGCATTAGCTCTTCTCTAAATGTTTGATAGAATTCCCCTGTGAAGCCATCTGGCCCTGGGCTTTTGTTTTTGGGGAGATTTTTGATCACTGTTTCAATTTCAGTGTTCGCAGTTGGGTTGTTCATAATTTCTATTTCTTCCTGGTTCAGTCTTTGGAGGCTGATCTTTTCTACGTATCTGTCCATTTCCTCTAGGTTGTCCATTTTATTAGCACATAGGTGCTTATAATATTCTCTTATGATCCTTTGTATTTCTGTGTCGTCTGTTGTAATCTCTCCTTTTACATTTCTAATTTTATTGATTTGATTTTTCTCCCCTTTTTTGTTTCTTGTTAGTGGTTTGTCAATTTTGTTTATCATCTCAAAGAACTAGCTTTTAGTTATATTAATCTTTGCTATTGTTTCCTTCATTTCTTTTTCATTTATTTCTGCTCTGATTCTTATGATCTCCTTCCTTGTGCTGACTCTGTGGGTTTTTTGTTCTTTTTCCAGCTGCTTTAGATGTAGAGTTAGGGCGTCTATTTGATGCTTTTCTTGCTTCTTGAGGTATGATTGTATCACTGTAAACCTCCCTCTTAGAATTGCTTTTGCTGAGTCCCATAGGTTTTGGGTTGTCATGCTTTCATTGTCATTTGTTTCTAGGAATCTTTTGATTTCTTTTCTTATTTATTCAGTAACATCTTTGTTATTTAGTAATGTATTGTTTAATCTCCATGAGTTTGTGTTTTTTGCTGTTTTTTTCCCTGTAGTTGATATCTAGTCTCGTAGCGTTGTGGTCAGAGAAGATATTTGATACAGTTTCAATTTTCTTAAATTTACTGAGGCTTGATTTGTGGCCCAACATGTAGTCTATCCTGGAGAATGTTCAGGTGCCCTTGAGAAGAAAGTATATTCTTCTGCATTTGGATGGAAAGTCCTGAAGGTATCAATTAGGTCCATTTGGTCTAATGTTTCATTTAATTTTTGTTTCCTTATTGATGATCTGTCCATTGGTGAAAGCGGGATGCTAATGTTCCCTACTATTATTGTGTTGCTGTTGATTTCCCCTCTCATGCCTGTTAGTGTTTGTCTTATGTACTGAGTTGCTCCTATGTTGGGTGCATAGACATTTACAACTGTTATGTCTTCTTGTATTTATCCTTTGATCATTATGTAGTGTCCTTCTTTGTCTCTTATGATATTCTTTATTTTAAAGTCTATTTTGTCTGAAATAAGGATTGCCACTCCAGCTTTCTTTCAGTTTCCATTCGCATGGAATATCTTTTTCCATCCTTTTACTTTCTGTCTGCATGTGTCTCTAGATCTGAGGTGGGTCCCCTGTAGGTAGCATATATATAGGTCTTATTTTTATATCCATTCAGTTAGTCTGTATCTTTTGGTTGGTGCATTTAATCCACTTACATTTAAAGTAATTATTGATACATCTGTTCCTACTGGCATTTTCTCAATTGTTTTGGGTTTGTTTTTGTAGGTCTTTCATTTCTCTTGTGTTTACTGGCTATGTAAACATAGCCTTTAGTATTTGTTGCAAGGCTGGTTTGCTTGTGCTAAATTCTCTTAACTTCTGCTTGTCCGTAAGGCTTTTGATTTCTCCATCAATTCTGAATGAAATATTTGCTGGGAATAGTAATCATGATTGTAGGCTTTTCTCTTTCAGTACTTTAAATATACTCTGCCATTCCCTTCTGACCTGTAGAGTTTCTTCTAAAAGATATACTGTTAGTCGTATGAGTTTTCCCTTGTATGTTATGTGTTGCTTTTCCCTTGTTGCTTTTAATATTCTTTCATTGTGCTTAATCTCTATTGGCTTGATTAATACATATCTCTATGTGTTTCTCTTTGGGTTTAACCTGTAGGGGAGTCTCTGTGCTTCTTGGACTTGATTGACTCTTTCCTTTCTCATGTTGGGGAAGTTTTCAACTATAATTTCTTCAAAAATTTTCTCAGTGCCTTTGTGTTTTGGTTCTTCCTCTGGGACCCCTATAACTCAAATGTTGATGTGTTTAATATTGTCCCAAATGTCTCTGAGGCTTTCCTCAATTCTTTTCATTCCTTTCCCTTTATTCTGCTCTTTAGCAGTTATTTCCACCATTCTATCCTCCAGCTCACTTATCTGTTCCTCTGCCTCAGTTATTCTGCTATTGTTTCCTTCTGGAGTATTTTTAATTTCAGTAATTGTGTTATTCATCTCTGTTTGCTTATTCTTTATTTCTTCTATGTTCTTGGTGACTGTATTAACTGTGTTAAATGCTTCTTGCATTTTCTCCATTCTATTTTCAAGTCTTTGGAGCACCTTTACTATCATGATTCTGAATTCTCTTTCAAGGAGATTACTTATTTCCTCTTCCTTTATTTAGTCTTGTAAGTTTCTACCTTGCCCTTTCATTTGTGCTATATTTCTCTGTCTTTTCATCTTTTTTTTTTTCTCTAACTTGCTTGCCTTGAGGTCTCCTTTTCCCAGGCTTTATTATTTCAATAAGGTTGTATTACTTCTTCCCTTTGATTTTTGCTTCCTGGGCCTGCCCTACTGTGCTGCACGCTAGCTAGGTTTGTCTGCTGCGTCACACTTGGCTTCCTAGGCCTGCCCTATGTGCTGCAAGGGTTGTGTGCATTGGCTGGGTTTGTATGCCATGCCACTCTTGGTTCCCTGAGCCCACACCTGTTTGGGGCCACAGTCCATGAGCTGTTAACGGGCTGAGAAGTGCAGCTTTCTGTTTACTGCCCTCCAAGTCCCTGCTTTGCCTGGTTTTTCAAAGATGTTGCAGCTTCCCCTTGGGCCTGCATGTGAGGGAGTTTCCTTGTGCACAGGAACTCCTGTTTCAGGGCGCTCTCCCTCCCTTGGGGCACAGGTTCCTGCCCAGAAGTTCTCCGTCTTTTCCCTTTTTATGTCTCCCTCCTTTCTCCTACCTCATTTCAGGGAGCTTAACCTGTCCCCCTGGAGGCCTGGGGTCTTCTGCTGTCACCTAGAATTTGTACTTTGTAGGAGTTGTTCCATATCATCATGAGTTTTTGATGTATCTGGGGGGAGGCTGGTGATCTCCCTGCCTTACTCCTCCACCATCTTCTTCTGTCTCCAAGTTTCTGCATTTTTAACAAGCTTCCAGGTAACACCAATGCAGCTGGTCCGCATACCATCATGGAGTAGGAAAACGATAAAGAACCACAGCAGAAATTCAGCCATCTCTACTTCTCAGTTTTATAAATCAACTTACATTCACTGTTTGAGCAGACATGGCCATATGTGGTTACAATATCTGTGGATACATACAGAGCTATGCACACCTGGAGCTGGGGTGTAGGGACAGGTGTGAAGTAATCCCAGTATTTCATCCCACCAACCACTTATCTTCTCTGCAAAGAAAATGCATTTTATTATCTACTACTCAGATGCCTTTATAATCCAATAAAGAAAGAGAAATGTTAGTTGTAGATACAGAGGTTATATATATATGCAAATTAAAGCATCTTCTGGAAAACCAAAAAGGAGTAGAACTATACGAAGTATCTAGTCAAGACAGAGAAATAAAGCTTCATTCAGCACAAGGTCAGTTGGCAAGGATATTCCATGTTAGTTCTTTGATTTGGAGAGACGAGTAGAGACATAGCCTGTGTTAGTAGTAGAATGGCCCCAAGCCTCTGCTTGGAAGCACTCCTGTCTGGATTGGACTGAACTCTTTTCAATTCTACCTACTAGTCCTACTCTTGTTTGAAGATCTTCTGAGATTTTCTCCCTGCAATTGTTGCCTAGAGCCAATCTTCATCATTTCAGATTCTGTATTTGTAAATTGACCTACCCAGTAACTCTGAACCCCTAAATCAATAACTCAGAGTGCTTTCGCAGTTACCGGATGACATGTAAAAAGCAGCAAAAAACTGAGTCACCTGATGTGCACATTCTCAGCTCAGGTCTAACGAGGCAACACTCTTCTTGTTTCAGCCCTCATGTCATAAGTAAGTGTCCTTTTTGTGGTCTATTTAATGCCTTGTTTTTCTTGCAATTTTGTACACTTTTTTGGGTGATTTTGCTGTTTAGAATGGCACCCTAGTAGTACTGAAATGCTGACTTGTTCCTAAACATAAGCAGACTGTGCTGTGCCTTACAGAGAAAACAGGTGTGTGAGAAAAGCTTGTTCGGGCATGAGCTATAATGCTGTTGACTGTGAGTTCAATGTTAATGAATCTTCAATATCTATAAAGTGTGCTGTCTTTAAACAGAAACCCATATAAACCAGGGTTGTGTATTGAGGGGTTATGAATTTATGGATGAAAATGTTGTGACCGGAGGCTCTCAGGAACCCAACCCTGTATTTCCCTTGGGAGTAGTCACTTGGTATTGGCTAATTCAGTGTTCACAGTGACTTATAGGACAGAACTACTGCAGATAATAAGACTGGACTGCAGTTGTGTGTATTACAAATAAAACTTAGAGTTAAGCACATGGGCTCTAGAATAAGACAATATGAGTTCAGATCCCAGGTCTACCATGTACCACATGGGGGAGTTTGGGCTTCAATTGCCTCTCTTGCCAAAGGACCTCATTCATGTTTGTGGTGTCAGTTAAAAAAAAAATCAGTGCGCCAACACATACACAGAAAACACTTAGAATTATATCTTTCAGACAGCAAGCACTCAGCTATATTAGCTGTCATAAGTGTCTGTAATTTTTGTAGGGCACGAAAGCTCCTGAAAGTATACAAAAGCACACAATCAGGTGCTGAGCTAAGATAGGAACATTGTTCCTCTAACACCCAACTCACAGGGGAGACTATCCAAGTGGAGTGAGAAGTGTTTGGAGCCAGCATGGACGTCTGGTCATCGCCCTAAATATAGAGTTGTGGGCTGTGTATTGAAAGGCGCAATGGGATGGGGTCAATCAGCAAGAGATAGGAAAAGGGGCGCCTTTGAGTGATTGTAGCCATTTCAGGTGTCAGATCTCAGACCCCATGGTTTTGCAGCTTTTTATAGAATGCCTGTGGAAACATAATGGCAGACAGGGGTGACTACGGTTCAGCGTTTCAGACATATCATCTTTTCTCTATCGTGCTGCAGGGGTTATGCTACAAATTGAAAGATCCAGCTACATGAAAAGGAACTGACACATTGAGCCAGGAAGTCTTTTCTTGTGCAGAAAGCTCTGATCTTCCAGTTAGCCAATCTGGAAGAGGTATATTTGACAAGAATAATTTCAAAAAAGTTTGCACTTGCAGAGACGGCAAGTATAACAAGGGAATTAGGACCACATCTGGGTTTGATGGAATAAAAAATAATCCAAATGTGAAACTAGGATAAGGATGTCAAAAAAATTGAACACAGAACACCCCCAGCTTCACAGCCCTGTGGGCAGGATAACTTCATGCTTGGAATGAAGAGAGGGCTCCTTAGGGCATGGGTGCTTAGAAGACACCTCTCTTCATCTCCATTCCCCACACCAAAGTACAACATGGTTTCTTCACCACCTGCCATCCTAACCCAGTGAGTAGATACGCTCTTTCTCTCTCGGAAGCAGCCTCTTAAAAAGATTCATCCCGCATTGTAAGGGAGATGGAGCTGGAGGGTACAATGCTTGTCTTCTTTCAAAGATTTGTGGCATTGAAGAAACAGATTTCCTTAAGAATGAGAGAAGAAAGAAAGAAAGTGAAGTCGCTCAGTCATGTCCGAATCTTTGAGACCCCATGGACTGTAGCCTACGAGGCTCCTCCATCCACGGGATTTTCCAGGCAAGAGTACTAGAGTGGGTTGCCATTTCCTTCTCCAGGGGATCTTCCCAACCTGGGGATCGAACCTGGGTCTCCCACACTGCAGGCAGATGCTTTACTGTCTGAGCTATCAAGGAAGCCCTCAAGAATGAGAGAAGAAGGAGACAGTATGATGGGAGGAGATTACGAATTAGTGTTTTTGGTATACAATGGAGAGTTAAAATGAAAGTAACAATTAATAAAGTTTTATAAAATAAACATGCTGAAGGAGGGGAGGGTATTATTTATTATTATTATTGTCAGGTGGGCAAGGCACTAGACATGGTACACAACTCTCACTTAGTAAATGCCCCACTGTTTTGGGAGGCAGTGATTTTCCTGATCTTACGAAAAGGGAAATGAGTTCACTGAAGGTTTAACATCTACTCAAGGTCACATTAGGGCTTCCCTGGTGGCTCAGATGGTAAGGTGTCTGCCTGCAATGCACGAGACCTAGGTTCGATCCCTGGGTTGGGAATATCCTCTGGAGAAGGAAATGGCAACCCACTCCAGTACTCTTGCCTGGAAAATTCCATTGACGGAGGAGCCTGGTAGGTTACAGTTCATGGGGTCGCAAAGAGTCAGACATGACTGAGCGACTTCACCTCACTTCAAGGTCACATAAGCAATGAATAGTGGATATGAGATTCAAACATCTGTTTGTAGAATTATAACACTTAAGCACCTTGCAACCCCCAAAATACAATGACAGTAGTAAGTAAATATTTTTGGAGTACCTCCTGTAGTCTGTACATGCATGAACTAATTTAATCTTCATGAACTTATGATTTATGTACAGTTGTACCCATTTCACAGATGTAGAAACTGAGACAAGTTAAAAAACTGGCGTAAGTTCTCTACCTAATCCTTGCCAGAGTTCTAAAAGGAGATACATCTGATGGAAGTTTGCTAGAACTAATGAGAGAAACTCACTAATATTTGCACTTTTATATAAGCAAAGCCCCAGTGTGCGTGGGTGGAGGGGGAGCAGTGAAGCAGGCGGTGGCCCAAGATGCAGGAAATAGACAACTGATCAGGGTTTGGTGCCAGGACTCCTGTGCCTTCCAGGTCTCAGAGAAAATGAGGGTGGAGCTGGCCCAGAGCAGAAAAACTGGGAGGATAGTCCCAAATGAAGGAAGGAAGCAAGACCAGAATTGGATGGATGATGAGGGTGATGGAAAGACAAGGAGAAGAAGAGAGATTATCTTAGCCCAGGGCTTGGCTCAGCTCAGTACCATGGGGTAGGACACTTGCTGTCAGCCAGAGAAAAGTCAGAAGCTAAGAGGCAGGGAGGCAGTACCAGGGATCCTGTCTTACTGTGAAGCCAAAGTGGATCTGAGGTCTAGAAGGAGACAGTTCAGGCTGGCCTGAAGGCTTCGGACAATTAGAGGGCACGCTGGTTTCCGGGACTGGGCAGAGGGACTTTGAAATCCAGGACCATAAGGAGGGCCTGGAAGGCGCCCCCCGCCCCCGCCGCTGCCGCCACTGAATGAAATTCCTGTTCAGACAGGGAACAGTGTGAGATGGACCAGTGACCCCCTCGACCATTTGTCCTGCATCCCATAAGTGGGTGCCCAGGCTGGCCGAGAGCTGGGCCAAAGGGGCTGGTTTCCTTCAGCTGCCAGGGAGGAAAGAGAGGGGGTGGGAGAAAGCTCAGCTCCAATGTACAAACACCAGCAGCAGAGAGAGCTCTGCTTTTTCCTCCTGAAGAGTGACAGCCAAAATGAAATCCTTGCTGCTCCCCCAAAGCAAGATGCTCTCACTTCTTTATTTTACCCAGAATGGCTCTCCTGCTCTCTAAATCCTGACAGACCTTCAGAACCTCACTTTTCTCTGTCTCTCAGCTCCTGGGTAGAGGTGCATCTTCTTCTGACGGAGCCCTGCAACTCCAAGTACGATTTATTTTAGGAGAAAATTGCCCACCGTTTAGAGTAAATAAAGTTGAGAGCAGAGCTGAGCGACTTCATTTCCACTTCCCAGTATAGCGACTGAAGAGGGAGCTTCCTTCAACTCCAATTGCTCTTCTCAGAAAGTTTTTATTTAGCTTAATGGAAGAAAGCATGGTTTCTAGACCGAAGAGGAAGAAAATAAGACAAGGCAAGGCAAGTAAGTAAAAGACATTTCAGCTCAGACATTAAAAAAAAAAAAAAAAAAGAAGAAGTTTCCTCTCTTTCTTTTTCTCTTAGTTTGATTTGTATTTTTCACCAATAATCCACTGTAGAATACAATATGAATTATCAATATAATAGTCAAAGGTGTAGGGTACAAATGACAAGAGAAAAGACAAGAGATGGGACAAAAGGAACTGAAATATACATCCACAGCCATTGTGGTAAATGATATATCTTATAAGAAATGTCCACAGGGGAGCTGGTAGATAAATAGCATCTCAGTGTGAAATAAGGACTGTGCCTTATTTCTTGTAGAAGCTGCTGTTTTTGTGCCAGCGAGAAGATGCTAACAAAAGAACAAGCTAAGCGATGCCCCATCAATGTCTTTCCTTCCTGTGGCAGATTCGGTGTGTTATGTAAGGAGCAAGGGCTAGTGTGCTCACTTTGCCCACCTACATGCTTGATTTTTTTTAAAGATTAAAGGACACCATTCTATATGCAGCTGTCACACATTACTCAGTGTGGGCTGACATGAACCGTAGTGAGACGAACCCAAGTGGGTTGAATCTGAAGGGAAAATGAAGATACTGTACTCGCAGGAAGTTTAAATAATGGAATATCAATTATTTATTTCCCAGGCTGTAATTCAAATAACCAACAGGACAAGAAAAATAAAACAATAAAAGGCTGTGCACTGTACTTGGTGTGGTAAAGGTGTCTCCACCTAATGAGTCTCCTGGATACCTAGTTTGCGTCTGAATATCACCAGGGGTGATTATAGCTTGCAAAAGTAGACCAGAAAAAGGCATGCCTTCCTATGTCTCAGGCTGTAATTAAAGCTATGAGCCATCAGATACTGAAGAGGCCAGCTGCAGCCCTTCAAACCTTTAGTACCCCAGCATTAAAAATAGATTACAGCACAAAATATGTACCAAAAATAATCCCAATAAAAAATTTGCACATTTGATTACTATAATTGATTTTTTCTTCTAGATATGAATAAATGACCCAGGCTAAATGCCAGTTCCTTGCAAAGAATTTCATTTAAGCTTCACTGAATTGAAAAGGCTCAACCAGTCTCAACATTTCCAACTTCCTAGCAAGTAGCAGAAAATCTACCTGACAGTTGCTATGGCAACACGAACAGGAAGAGTGAACCACCAGCCTATAAATCCACAGAGAAACCTTTCTTAATTGGAAGGCCTTTAACCCACACATTTTTCTCATAGCTGCAGAGCTTATTTCTAAAGAGATTATTAAATTCCTCAATTGACTTATGAAGGATGCTTCCCACTATATTACTCTGCTTTGGGTTGCTCGTTCTTTATATCTGTTTCCAAAACTACAAAGCAGACCGGGGATAATAAAAGTTAACACAGATGTTTCAATGAAAAATCCATATGATATCCCAAAAATAACTTCAGTGGAAATGCTGAACAAAAAGGATTCCAATGCAGGATCCAAGATGGTATAGACATGTTTGTTTCAAGAGCCACATTGAAGTCATTAAACTTCACCATCCCCCTTCTCTCCAAATTCAACAGATTAATATGAAATCCTGATAGCATTTCCCAATATTAAAAAGCAGTGACCAAATCAAAAAGAAAAAAATGAATAAATGAAGTGGTGGAATATGATAATTTTATGCTTATTGTTGATTCTTTTAAAAACTCTCTTTACAATTGAAAGTAAATACAAACTAGTATGTGACTGACTAAACAAGCAAATAAATAACTCAGTGTGTCTGGGAATCTCAATTGGATTGTGGTAGTTTGGGTTGATTATAGTAAGTCCACTACATATGAACAAGTTCCCTTCTGCGAGCACATTCGTTAAGTCCAATTTGTTGGTAAATCTGACAAAGTTAGCCTAGGACCCAGCTAAATCAATTGGCTGTATAGCACTGTACTGTAATAGGTTTTCAGTATTTTTTCACTCATTGGAAAAGACCCTGATGTGGGATAGAGTGAAGGCAGGAGAAGGGGATGACAGAGGATGAGATGGTTTGATGGCATCACCGATTCAATGAACATGAGTTTGAGCAAGCTCTGGGAGTTGGTGATAGACAGGGCAGCCTGGCGTGCTGCAGTCCGTGGGGTCTCAAAGAGTCAGACACAACTGAGCGACTGAACTGAACTGAATACATAAAAAACAAGCACAAAAATCTTTTTAATCTTACTGTACAGTACCCTGAAAAGTACAGTAGTATAGTCCAATAGCTGACATACAGGGGCTGGCATCGAGTGAACAGGCAAGAAGAGTTGCTGACTGAAGTGGGGAGAGGAGGTGAGAGATGGTAGAGCTGAAGGATCGTCAGCAATAGGATATGGAGGGCAAGCTGCAATTTCACTCACCACTGATGTTGATGGAATGTACATCTGCATCTTTGAAAGCTCACAACTTGAAAGTTCATAGTAGGGGACTTACTGGAGTTCATTACTCGGTTTAATTGTGTAATACAGAGGATTAGGAGTCACAGTGGAGAATGGAGAATATATAAACCCACTCATATCCAGAGGCAATCTTTGCTCCTTCTGTCTTGCTCTGTGAAAGAATCATTATTCCTTGCAGCCCAAGCTGACCCTGCTGGGGTTCAGCTCCCACCCTCTTCACAGACCCTGGGTATACCTTTTTACGGGTCTCATGTATACATGTCCATAAAATCTCCAAGCCCAAGTTCTACTTTGGAGTGCGTTCTCTCTCTCCTCTTTCAGCCTGGTGTTTGAGTGAATTCCAGTCTCCTTAATCACCCTTCTTCCTCACTTTCTGTTCTCTCCTCAGTTCCCGGTCCCACACTGAGTCCTGATAGCCCCTGGCTTCTCCTCTGGAAGGGAGAACCGCTCCTGCCTTCTTTAGGTGAACTTTCTCCTTGTTCCCATCACACGGTGCTCTCCTGGCCTTTCCTCCACCTTCTCAGTTGTTTATCCTCTGCCTGCTTTTCAATATTCCTCAGACTATTTCATGAACCCTCTTTCTTCCTCCAGCTGCCATCTCATTTATTTTATGTATTAATTTATTAAGTCGCTTCAGTCATGTTTGACTCTTTGTGACCCTATGGATTATAGCCTGCCAGGATCCTCTGTCCACGGGATTCTCTGGGCAAGAATGCTAGAGTCGGTAGCCATTCCCTTCTCCAGGGGATCTTCCCAACCTGAGATCAAACCCACGTCTCTTATGTCTCCTGCATTGGCAGGTGGGTTCTTTACTACTGAGCCACCTGGAAAGCCCCTCCATTCCCCCCTGGGCAACCTCAAACCCTCCCATGGCTTCAATGGCCATCAACACACTAAGGACTCAGAAATGTTTATCTCAACCTTGTTGTAAAAGGGAAGATAAAAAATCTACCTCCTCAGGCTGTAGAGAACATTGGAGACAACATTTAAAACTTGTCTGACACATTATCAGCTCTCCATGGAAATGTTAGCTATTATTAGAATGTATTTTAGATGCCTTAAAGATAGCATGTGCAAAGCTGAACTCCCCGTCTTCTCCCACAGTATTTCTTCCCACCGCTTCCTTCTCAGTAAATCCCCTACTCAATTTTTAAGTCCATTTTCATCAACTCCATCAAAAGCTCCCCTTATCCTTCTTTGGTTAGATACCCCTCTTATGGGCTATCAGGTTTGCTGCATTATTAATGGTTGCATCCTGTTGCATTGTCATTGCATGAGAAGGCAAAACCGCAGTCTTATTCACTATTTTATCCCCGACAAATATTTATTTGGGGTGTGAATGAATGAAACTGGATCATTAAATAAAACAAACCATTAACTATAAACAGTTTTCTTCATAGTTATGTCATAAGGTTTTAGAAAGTTATCCTTAGTTTCATCCATCCCAACCTCCTTTTATAAAAATCTAGTTTTGCCAGTTAACCATATGGAGGTAGGCGATGGCACCCCACTCCAGTACTCTTGCCTGGAAAATCCCATGGGCGGAGGAGCCTGGTAGGCTGAAGTCCGTGGGGTCACTAGGAGTCGGACACGATTGAGCGACTTCACTTTCACTTTTCACATTAGAGAAGGAAATGGCAACCCACTCCAGTGTTCTTGCCCGGAGAATCCCAGGGACGGGGGAGCCTGGTGGGCTGCCGTCTATGGGGTCGCACAGAGTCGGACACGACTGAAGCGACTTAGCAGCAGCAGCAGCAGCAGCAGTGTTACTTTGGTTTCAAAATCACCTAGAATGACATGAAATTCTCAGGGAAAATTTGGGAAGTGGGGTCAAAAAGAAGGGGAGTAAAACCTCCTGAAGGGCTAAGGGCATGGATGCAAGCAAACATGTATTCATCCACATAGGCAGTATTCCCTCTGCATTCAGCTCTCAATCCTTCTTTCCCCTGAAAAACCTACCTGTTGTCTATTCTGCCCATTACTGCCTAGAGAAGAGCTGTTCTTGAAATAATTTGTTTAGTGATGTGGACAAAACCTTTCTCAGGTTAATGTGTTCAGGAGACATTCACAGACCACAAACTTTGAGGACTCTCTCAGACTGCTTATGCTGGGGAACTGGGCACAGATTCAGGGATTTTAGACAATGTGTTCAGGTGGGATTTGGGGAAAAGAAGTTGGGGGACGTGGGAGTCTGTGTGCAGAAACAAATACCCCTGAGGTCAGTATATGTATAAAACTATCTCACAAGCAATGCACAGGGTCAAAGCACCACAGCTGGGAGCTGTCCTGAAGTACCCAGGTGACCGCACATGTACACACTCATGCTCTTGGGAGGCTTGTGTCTTACTTTCTCATCCAAAAAATCCCTCTGTTTTCTGTTTCACATACTTGCAACTTACAGAATTTTGAAAGGGTCCATGTGCAGCAACTGGACCAAACATAGGGTGTGTTAACTCTGATCTCTTTACCCAAAAGAAACCACTGAGATTTCTGTGATCATCTACTTGGGGAGGCTGATTGCAACAGCAGAGCTTTGATGAACAAGAGGTTTGATTCCGAATCCAGCTCTGTATCTTTCTGGTCCTGTGACTTTAGGAAAGCTCACTAAATCTCAGTTGCCTTGCTTAGAAAGAAGAGAAAACAGTACCAGCCTTAGAGGATTTTTGTTAGTTATATAAGGTAATGTGCACAGGGTCAATAAATGTTCAGTAAAATGTAGCTGAAGAATAGGTGACCCAAATGGCTACATGAGGTCATCTCAAGTGAACATTACTGCTAACCCTTCCAGTGCTTTGATCAAAGGGATGGGTGGATGAATTAGCTCATGTATTGTTTTACCACCTGGAACATCACTTAGGATTTAAATACTAATAGCAGGAGCTATCTGTTTAGTTCTGACCCTTTTTGGAACACATGATTTCAAAAATATCCTTTGCAGCAGTAAGGTTTCAACCTACTCTTTAAAATTTAGAAATAGAAAATTGAACTTGTTTATTGAAAAACATAAAATGCTGAAATAATTTTAGTGATGTATCTGTAGGATACATGCAGGATAATGACACATTAGACAAAAAAGTAATTCCTTTGTATAGACACTGGAGTCAAGAGTTTTTTGCAGGAGGTGGGGATTCTGCTTTTCTTTCTAAAAAAAATACCAAGAGGATATGTCTAACCAAGAGTGAATCTAGAAGTTTGGCTCACTGACCTGCTCATCTGCACTCCAGTCACTGAGATTTCATCCTGTGACACAGTGGTACATATTTTCACATCCATTAACAAATTTAATCCTCATGATAACTTTGAAATATATTCAGTTTTTGGATATGGTTCCTATTTTATAGATGAAAAGACTAAAACTCAAAAATAATTTCTATAATCATACCAAGAATGAGGCAGAATCAAGATGTACACCCAGCTAAACAAAGACGATTGTTTTTCTTTGACGTAAGCTTCTCTCATGATATAAAGACATGTCACCTTCTTGATGTCACAGTGGTTTTATCATCCCAGGTTATGATAGTTCTCTATTCTTTATTCCTTACCTTCCTCCCTATTTTTTTGCACAGGTATATTTCTCCTGCTGGAGTACCTTCCTTTCTACCCAATATTTTGTAATTTATTTAGCATAGTCCTTTATCTGGAAAGGTTTTTGAGAGGTACTTTGGCTGTTTCCCTTCTTTAATTAATAAAAAAAAAGAAGATGGGATATGTTTATACTTATGACTGATTCGTGTTGTTGCATAGCAGAAACCAACACAACACTGTAAAACAATTGTCCTCCATTAAAAATTAAATTAAAAAAAATAAAAGGAGGAAAGATCCTCCTGTAATACAGGAGTGTCACCTATCCAGACTCCTTGACATGGTCCTCTGACTTCTTCCTGCCCAAACTTAAGCAGAAATCCTAAATACAAGGCTGAAAATTTACATGCTTTGTTCCCACTTTTCCTTTCAGTTTTATTTTCATGTCTACTTTGTTTAAAGATAAAATAAAATAATCATGGGCCAGAAGGCCTAAAAATTTTAGGAGTGTGAATTTGATCACAAATCCAAATTCTGGTTTGTAAGATTTAATATCCAGTGTTTCATATAGTAGAATTTTCCCCAAGCAGTAAAATATGATTAACGTATATGCAGTGCTGTTAAAACTATTTTCTAATACTTGACTAAATAGCTACTTCAAGGGAACAAGTGAAGAGGATTAAAAAATATCATAATACACAGATTGGAAAGCAACTCTTTGATCAAAGGAGGAGTCACATGGCATAATTATTGGCTTTAATCAATCAAAAATTCTTCATGATATATCCAAACAGAAAAATAATTCTCTTTTTAATTAAACCTCTATCATAACTTTCTTTGTGGCTTATACTTGCCCCCAAGCCCACCAATATCTATCTCTCTCTCTTACTTCTGAAAGAGGACTTAGTGAACATGAGAGCAGTTATACAGGCAGCAACATCTTTACTTGCTGTAAAAATTATTGGTGAAGGCAACTTTTACCTTCATCTCTCCCTTCTTCTTCCCACGAAGGAGGCAAAGTCCAGTCCAAGAAATGAGAAATAGGGCTATGCAGTGCTATTTCTAGAACGTAATGAATTAGACTCTTATAGTACACATAGATCCGCTAGAGAAGGGCTTGGCAACCCACTCCAGTGTTAAGCCTGGAGAATTCCATGGACAGAGGAGCCTAACAGGTGACAGTCCCTGGGGTCTCAAAGACTTGGACACGACTGAGTGACGAACACTTTCTCTTCTTTCTTTCACTCACAGTACACATACCTCTCTCACTTGTTTTAGACAATCTAGGGATCTGTATTAACTCTCAGGTCTCTCTTCTCTCCAGTAGTGTTATATTAAATCCAGTCTTCTTCATTTGAGGAATGAGAGAAGAAATGGCTGTTTTTTGAGAATCACAGCATTCCAGGGAAAGGGCCATTTTCAGAGAGGAGGAACACGAAGCATACAGATGAAACAACTTCCCTGCAGTCATAGATGTAGTCCCAGTTTGGACAGTGATTCAGAGCCAGCTCTTTCCACTGTACCATTCTGTTACTTACAAATAGAATTCTTTTTTTTTTTAGATAAAATAAATTCATGTTTTAAAATATATCTTTGGGTTCTGATTTTCAGTACTTGCAGAGTAGGTTGTATTGGATTAATTCTCCTGCTGATAACTATCTTTGAAAAGTGTCTGAAAGTGCTGGAGAGTGACCGAGTAGAGTGATCAAGTAGAAACTCAAGGGGGCTCAACTCATTACAGAAGGAAACCACAGTGGGTGAGACCAAGGTAACAGAGCTCTTCTCCTGAAGGAAACCACCAGTCCTCCCAGTCAAGGATGGATTAGATCAGGCAAACCGACACTGTTTGATTACCCTGATGTACAAGCAGATAAAGTCTCAGGATGCAGAAAGGCTGGGAATTGAGAGGTGGGGGGAGGGGGATACCTTAAAAAAATGAAATCACAGAGGGAGAAGCCCCTAAATTGGCATATAAATTCCCTTCAAATGCTTCAGACCTTGCATGGAGTCCCTGTGAGGCAAGTCACCTAGGACTTGAGGGTAATAGGAGTGTAAAGCACCAGAGGGCTGATGGGGATTCCAGAGCTGCCCACTGCATGGAAGACTGAATCAGGAGTTGTGGCCTCATCAAGTTAGAGAGGCTGGTGAAGACTTTCAGCTTTTTATTGAAACCTCACAAGGCTTGGGAGTACTACTTGAGGACTAAGCCAGTCACACTAGGATTAAGGACAAAACTAAAATAGATCCACCTTAGTGAAGTTTAAAAACCAAGCTTCTACCAGTCCAAGTGGATTTGCAAGCAATTTAACTACTTATTAGAATAAGACTTTTCTGATCCCTCAAATATAGGCAATAGAACCCAGAGTCTTAACAAAATATAATCCATATATTTTTTTGAAAATGGAGATAAACAGTGAGAAAAATAATTTTGTAAAACCAGGCCTTTTGTACCTTTTGTTTTTAACTCTTCCAGTAAAAGCAGAGAAACCGAGGTAAGCATTAGCAGGCAGGGGTTTAAAAATTATGATAAATAATCTAGAGGACTATACATATATAAGAGACATATCTATATATATTAAATCATAACAAGAGTATAAAGGAAGGAAGGGGTATAAATGGAGTTATAATGTTAAAAAACTTCTTATATTAATCACTAAGTGGTATAATACTAATATTAATCTCTATACACACACACACACCGAGTCTATATTTATTTAGTTCTAGATACTGCTTTTCTATTTTGCTTTTGCCTAAATAATAGCAGAATTCAAGCAGATGACATGTACTTTTATGAAGCTCCCATGGGAAAGCACTTCTCTCCTGCAGCATGGCATGGGGGTGAAGAATGCACACTCAGCAGCCAGACTGCCACCAGCTGTGGGAGCCTGGGCATGTTAGTTAGCCTCTCTTGTCCCAGTACCAACCTTGCTATGGAATGTCAGTATTAATGATTTTATAATGAAAATTTCTTAGACCGGTGCCTAGCATATAATAGGCAATGTTATGACTTACTCCTCTGTGATACATCTGGAATGCAGTCTGGCAGAAGTTTACTCATAATATACTCATCATCACTCAGTGCACCACAAGTCATCAATTTAGGCAAACCCCTGGTCTCACAGCATAGACCTCAATTCTTAATGATGTCATGTTTGGTAAATATAAATTTTTAAATACTTGTCTTCATGTTTGTTTTCTCTACTAAATTAAGGGTTTCTTGAAATCAGGGGCAGGCTTTCCTGGTGGTCCAGTGGTTGATAATCTGCCTGCCAGTGGCGGGGACATGAGTTCAAACCCCACTCTGGGAAGACCCTGCATATCTCAGAGTAGCTAAGCCTGGGAGCCACAGCCACCGAGCCCACGTGCAGCAACTACTGAAACCTGGACGCCTAGAGCCTGTGCTGGGCAACAAGAGAAGCCGTTGCAGTGAGAAGTCCGCTGACTGCAATGAAGAGTAGTCCATGCTCTCTGCAACTGGAGAAAAGCCCGCACACAGCAACGAAGACCCAGCACAGCCAAGAGTAAATAAATAAATCTTTTTAAAAAATAACAATTTGAAGTCAAGGACAAGGTCTTAACTAGAATAGAACTAAAATATGCTTAATAAAATCTTGGATAAATACTTTTTAAGTCAGAGGCGGGCCCTATTCATTTAATTGAAGGATAAAGTAGCAAGTTGTACGAGAATGTGGGCTTTCATTTTATTAAATATAAAAGTCTGGAATCCGTTTATCAAGACTATTATAAGGAGATGCCAAATCTGAATCTGAAATTTAAAATTACTGCTTTCCATTCCTAAGATTCTATTGTTTCATCTTCTATTCCTCGAGCATATGCTTACTGAGCTTTTATAATTAACCAAGCATTGTACTCGGCAATGGGGAGACAGCTAAAGTGACAAGGAACTTTCAATACTGAAGAAGAACAAAAGGTGAACAATTAAACAGTTAGAACTTTAATAGAGGTGATTTTGTTTGTCCTACAGGGTCAATTGGGTGATCACCTGAAGAGGTGAGGACTGAAATAAGAACTAAAGGTTGTGGAGCAGCCTGGTGGAATTCCAGACTGGAGAAGGTTTTTCAGGCACAAGGGTTAGAAAATTCACTCTAATATTAGGTCATGGAAGCTGTGGCTACAACCTTATTTCTCAGAAGAAAAACTAAGATGAATGGAAAAGAGAATGATTTGTTCTAAGGTCATTATTAATGATAGAATCAGGAACGGTATCCAAACTTTTAAAGTTTCATCTCTATTCTAAATTGGGCTTCCCTGGTGGGTGGCTCAGATGGTAAAGAATCGGCCTGCAACACAGGAGATATGGGTTCAATCACTGGGTTGGGAAGATCCCACGGAGAAGGAAATGGCAACCTGCTCCAGTATTCATGGCTGGAGAATCCCACAGACAGAGGAGCCTGGCGGGCTACAGTCCATGGGTCTATTCTAGATTGTTGTAAATTTCCATAAGCCCGTGATACTTTTAGAGCTGAATTTGTGCCCTTTCTATGATGTAACTCTTTTGTATTGATCCGTCCTCATAATAACAAATAGTAACATAAATTACAATCAATATTCTTAATAAAAAACACAACAATTTGAGGGATCTCTGCAGGCCACCAGGAACATTTTAAAGTTTTCCTTCTAACCCACATTCATGTCTAAGCCTTTGCTTGTTTTCCCAAAGGACAGTAGTCAGAATGTCCAGACATCTGTACCTCTTCTTTTATGTCCTCTTTTAGGCTAGCTCAGTGAATATGAATCTTAAGGTTCATAAGAATTCCACTCCAGGTCTGCATGCAAACAAACATGCCACATGCTATTTTATAGGTACTTTAGAAAATTCAAGGTTTAATTTGACTATACAATTTTTATTTTATGAGTTGGCTTTAGAATGAAAACTTCATATAAGATGTTTCTCTACTGTCTTATTATAATTACAAACTTATCTGATGCTCTTTAGTGATCCATTTCTATTTTGAAGCTGATTAGTTTCATTTAATCTTAAAAGAGAAAACAATCACAGGGTTATAGTGCTTATCTGCAACTCCTCTCCCCGCCCCCTTTTCCTATGCTAAACATGCTTTCCGGCAAATACCTCTGAAAAAAACCCTAGAAAGACCACTTTCTTGATACTGGTGCACCAAGAAGGCCATTATTGGTGGGTATGACAGTTAAATTCATCTTTTTCAGCCATGATAAACACTCTAAAAATCACCACCACAATTTTGGTAATAGGGCAAACTTGGAGAGAAGCAGACATTGCAAAACAAAAAGGATGACCTCTGTACTCCTCTTCATGTCCACATGAGTACAGGGGCCCCAGAGACCTGCATGGGTTCTTTTCACCCCCATACCACCTTTCCCTTAAGACAGCAGAGTTTCCCTCCCTTGTTTCGTGGAATCAGACTGTAAGATCAGGAGCATCTGGGATTTTCAGTGGCAGTTTGGCAGAGACTATGAACTTGCTCATTCATTCAGTACACACTGTGATCGCCTCCTAGTACACAGAGCCTGACAAGCTAAAAACTCCATTTCTAGCACTCTCCTTGCAGCTAGGGCTCCCAGGCATGCTTTAGGTCCTGACAAACAGATTCTCTCTTTTGAGTCCTCCATGTGAAGGAGCCAGATGAGGACAGAGGCAGGACTCAGTCATGCATTTAGAGTGGACTGTAGCCGAGGCAATGTCATTCTGGACCCAGAAGTTGTTCTGAATGCCTTCTTGATTCTACAGCTTTCTGTCGATAGAAGCAGTAGCACTCTGATGACCCAGTTTTGTAATGTGGCCTTAGGAGCCATTCCTGGAAACTCAGCCTACAGTTTGGTTCTTTACCCTATGGACTAGTTTTAGATCATTTAACACCATTTCTGCACAAACTTCATTCAATAATAAATTTCTTTCTGCTTAAACTATGAATAACATGGATTTTTTTATTAGAAATTGAAGCCTTCCTAATAAATTCTGAAAAGGGCATAAAAGCAGACCTCCAATCCGAGAACTCCTAAAGGGGCAGAGTTCTGAAAAATCTGTATTCTTTTACTGTAAATTTAGAAGTGCTCCTCATGCTTTTTGGAGAGCTAAATACTTTCACTTAGGTCTGAAGCCCCATGAGGCTGGGATGGCTCATAGGTTTGGTGAAGAGTTATCTGGTTCAGGAAGAATCAGTGCTTTCAGCAATCCTCATCTCTGTTCAGTACAGTGAAACCATTTCACTGACATCTCTAGGCACCAACTTCACAGGTTTAGGGGTAGAATGTGGGACTCTCTTGCCCTAAAACTGGTTCTGGAGATACAAAATCCCCTCTTCTAACCAAGACCACTCCCTAGCAAGGTTTCTTGCTCACACATATAGTTCAGATACTCCACACATTAGCAGGTGAATCTATTTTTCAAAAATGATTGAAGCTGTAATACATTATTTTAAATATCTCTCCATAGTTTTCCTGTACCATTTATCTCATTATTCTTTCAGCTGGGCAGTTTTCCCTAAATACCCTCGATGCAGTTTTATGTCCATTCTTTCTTATCTAGAACTCATTAGTATAACCTAAGGTGATTTGGGTTGTGTATAAGTCAATTAAATTTGCATAATGAGCCCCAGTGCCTCTCTGGCATGAACGAAGAACTAAGGAAAAGTTTGACAGCTTCAAGAGAGTCATACCATTCATTCTTTTGGGGAAGGGGGATCCCTTTATAATCTTTTAATTAGGGTTTGAAGACAATGTACATTCAAGTATCAGGAAAGACCAAGTCAATGACCCTTGATTAGAGCTGCACAGAAGTTCCCTCCAGCAGGGACTAGAGGTCAACTTTGTAGTGAAAACAGGTCTTCATTTACCGTATGGTCTTTGAGAAGCCAATAAGCTACATTCTACATAGAACTCCAAGGGAGAGCCCTTTCTAGGGCAGTGTCCAGGAAAAAAGAATGCTTATCCAAAACAGAGGGCGTACACCCAAAGAAGAAGACATGCCCAATCAGGTAAATTGCTATTGAAATTACTACCAAATAGCTGTAGTAATATGTGCCTTTTTTTTTTTTTTCCCACAGTTAACATACAATGATCAAGGTATCAGTATAAATTACATTCATTACCCTATACTACCCTCACATCCTATGAAGTCAATATTATTATTACCATCACCTTACAGATTATAAACTGAGGCTTAGAAATACTCAGTGATTAATCAACGTAATATAACCTGGTAGTAGACCCAAGATTGCAGCCTTCCTAATTTCAGTTTTCTGACCAGTACTTCATCCACGATCCAGTCCTGTGATCTCAGGCCCTCACAGAACTCCAAATGGATCATTTAGGTCATTGAGGATATACTCATCAGACAGACCAACACGCCAACGTGACAGCATGGCAAACCAAGTCAGAAGTGCCGACAGCAAAGAAACTGTACGAGAATGTACCCTAGGTGGGCCATTCCATCAAAAGGCAATGGGATACACGTGTAGTCCAGAGAGATGCTCTGTTCATGAATAATGTAGCCACTCTTGAGGAGCTGTTGAGAAACTATTTTAGAACTCATTAACTATTTGTTATTCATTTTTCTTTCCTTTGATTACACTTCCCTCTAATATAGTTATGGTCATATTGCTTTCAAGTGAAGTTTGCTAAAACTAGGAGGGTGTATTTCCAAGCTGCTGACAGTGAATTTCTGTGCAAAGTAATGTAAAAGGCTCCCACCTGAGGTAGTAACTTTCTGCCACCGATACTGTATGTGTTCATTAAACGTTACATTAAAAGAATGACGGGCATCACGATTCCCTGATTGGACTATAGCATGAGGTAGCAGAGAGATTGCGATTTTTAAAATTAGGCAATTCTGTGTTTACATGTTTACTCCATTCTATACTAGCTTTTTGAACTGTGGTAAGTCACTCAAAGGGCTTCCCAGGTGGCTCAATGATAAAGAATCTGCCTGCCAATGCAGGAGACGCAGGAGGCGAGGTCCCAAGGAGGAGAGGCGAGGTCCCAAGGAGGTCTCAACCCAAGGAGGTTTGATCCTTGGGCTGAGAAGATCCCCTGGAGGAGGAAATGGCAACCCACTCCAGTACTCTTGCCTGGGAAATTCCATGGACAGAGGAGCCTGGTGGGCTACAGTCCATGGGGTCACAAAGAGTTGGACATGACTGATCAACTGAACACACCACGCACACCCAAGTCACTACAAGTCTCTAAACTTCAATGTTCTCAAGTTTAAAATATATACCAAATCAGAGGCCATATATTAAGATCTACTTTCCTGCCGATAAAACAACACACAAAAGAGGTGCTCAGAAAATGGTCATCTTCCACCGGGAAACTAACTTTTGCATTATCTCCTTGCTTAAAAGGTCAGAAGGAAAAGCTAGGGATAGAAGGAAATTTCTCTATTCCACCCCCTCAAAATGTAGGCATGTTTTATTTCTTAAGTTATGAGAACTTTGCCTTCAAGGAATTAATATTAGCTTCTGCCAGCTGGCCCAAAACAGATTGGGCATTACCCAAAAGGCAACCTCCATGCAGACTTTAGATTTAGAGGGAAAAGTCTAGAATTGTAAGATGTAGATGTGTGCCAACCTTAGAAGAGAGAATTTGGAGAACTTCCCCTTTATGGCAATATTTTGTCAATCCTGGCAGGGACTGTGAGCACCCCCAGAATGTGGCAAGACTTAGACATGGGTGCACAGAGGCTCCAAGGTTTCTGCAGTACAGTCTGAGGGCCAAGGCTTACTCAGAGCCCCAGAGCCTGCAGATGGTTGGAGCAGGTGCCTCATGCTGTAATGATGGGGATGGGCAACACTGCAGATGCAGAGTCTGGCCCTGCCCTGGCCATATAAGCCCAGAATTCTTGTTTCATAAAATAAAGGTAGGAATGCAGGCACCTTGATAATGACAAAGTGGCATTTTTTTCCTAGCTAGGAAAGTGGAGTCTCCAAGAAGATTAAATTTGGGAGAGAGGAAAACAAAACAGAAAACAAAGAAAGAAAGGGAATATTACATTCCTCAACTGGTGTATTGTAGAATAACTTTTGTAATTATTATAGTACCCTCTGCATAGTACCTATGGCTTGTAAAAGACATAGTCTATTAAAAATTCTTAACATTGAGTACTCATTTTCTTTTAGCATTGAAAGATTTCATGTCCCCCCTCATAAAAGTAGTGGATAAAGAATTTATTTTAAAAAGTTTAAGAGGGAGAGAGAAGATAAGGAACTGAATCATGAATAGTTCAGATGAGCTTTCAGTCAACAGGACTGAAGGCTTCAACTTCTAGGTATTAGGGCAGGGAGAATAGTAGGAAAGAAGAAAGAAAGAATGGTCAAATACCCTCCTATGTGCCTGGCAGTCTGCTATGTGTGAAGAGCATAGATAGTACCAGCTTCACTTTTATAGCCATGGTGAGTCTCATAGGAGTTTTAAAATTTGTCTGTGTTCATACAGCTCATAAGCAGCAAAGATGAGATTTACGGGCGCACCTTCCCCTACAAACTATTATTCTTTCTGCCATTCCTAGTTGTCTCTGTAAAGTGTCTAGTGTTCCCTGGAGTGGGGTGGGGAGCGGATTTATGAGGCAAGCCTGAAATGCTTCAAGCAAGCTTATTGAAATTGAATGTCACCTGCCTTTTAGCAGGGAAACTCTAATTTTAAATGGGCTGAAGGAATTTTTTGAAACATACATTTTTAGCTATGACATGAAATTTTAAGGACAAGAAACATGAGTGATTGGAGCCAGGGATCACCCTGAAAAGCATCTGTGGGCTTGACAGCAGCCCCATGCCCAGAGGCAGGTTGTCTTGGGGAATAGTCGTGCCCAAGTTTGGATTTTTCATCTCTCTGCTCACCTGCTCATGCTGTTCACACCTGTGACTGAAGGGAGCATCCACACCCCCACCCCGCTTCCCTTCATTTGGGTGATGGAAAAACGCTTAATTTTTGGGGGAAAGGATAAATTACAAAGGATAATTCAGCTGTTGTAAATTATACATATTCCCTCCATGTCATCTCTCACTGAGTAGATTCAGGAATAGGAAGTCCTGTTATCTTTCCTGATTAGAAGTTTCTTTCATTTTCTTGGAAGTGGCATCTGTGCCAAACCAACCACCAGACTTGCCTTCTCAGCCAGGAAATCTAACCAAAGAGCACTTGGAAACTGGGCAACTCACCCATCAGCAGGAAACAAAGCCCACATTTGTCTTAAAGATTTCTCTTTTTCTGATAACACTTCACACATTAAGAAAAAAAGCAGAACAAATGCAAATTTGAAAAACGCTGGCAAAATAATTATAGTCATTCTTGAAATACCCAGAGAGGCTGGGTGAAACTTCAGAATGCTTATGTGTGAGGAAGCAAAGTGGCACAGCTAATTTCAGGACGGGAAGTCTCTTTTCCTTGTCCTGTCCGCTAACCTCAGGAAGCAATGTTTTCAGCAAGTCAAGTGCAAACAGTACAGAAGCAGATGAAAAAAATAAAATGGGATGGAGTGGATGGCTAGGCTTTGGAGGGCAGCAATATATCCATTCTACATTTTCTGGCCAAGGCCAGAGTGTAAACCAAGGACTGGCAGGATGCTTAAGCACGAGAACTGGTGCCTTAGTAAAGAGAGAAGGCTGGCTGAGAAGCTCGGATGTGATGGCATCCAGGAGAGCCCACGTCACTCCCACTTATTTCAGGTGTATTTCCTTCCTCACAATTATGAAGATGCTAAAGGACATTTTATGGCATAAAGTAGCTTCCTTTGTTTGAGACGTGTCCATGTTTACCTATCTTTCTGCTTCTTAATCTCTGTTTCCATAAAATGATGGCACCTCAGGGAATTTGGTATCATTATGAGTCTGTTTTTGTTTGATCTTATTCCCCTCTCCTTTATTTTCAAATTCCTTTCATTCCCCTCCTTGAAAGTATACACTCTGTTTTAATTGTATCCCATATATATATATATATATATATACACACACACACACACATACATGTATATATATGCATATATGTATGTACATATAAAGTTGTATTCTGAAGGAGATCAGCCCTGGGATTTCTTTGGAAGGAATGATGCTAAAGCCGAAACTCCAGTACTCAGGCCACCTCATGCGAAGAGTTGACTCATTGGAAAAGACTCTGATGCTGGGAGGGATTGGGGGCAGGAGGAGAAGGGGACGACAGAGGATGAGATGGCTGAATGGCATCACTGACTCAATGGACGTGAGTCTGAGTGAACTCCGGGAGTTGGTGATGGACAGGGAGGCCTGGTGTGCTGCGATTCATGGGGTCGCAAAGAGTCGGACATGACTGAGTGACTGAACTGAACTGAGCTGAATCATATAAAACATGTTATATAAAGAAACATGAATATATAAAATATATATCTAAATATCTATTAATATATATGTCTCTCTATAAGTACATGTGTGTGTGTATATAACATATATACAGCTCCTTCTGTGTATGTATGACTTTTAGTTTCCGTAAGCAATATAGCACTATGTATCTCATTCTTTCTTATCCTTTTCAGTCAACATTGTGTGTGTGTATGATTTTTTTTTTTTTTTAATTTGTGCATGTGTCTTAGCCTTTGTTCTCCTGAAGGGGAACTTGAGACAAAAGCTTCTGTGCAGGTGGTTTATTTGAGAATGATCCCAGACCGCTGGTGCCAGGGACAGGAAGAGTGAAGAAAGTCAATGCATAAATCTGTTTTTGAGTCATCATCACAGACCCTATGATGTGCCCATGATCCCTTAGACTTAGAAATTGTATGAAATGCATCTCAGAATTCTCTATCCAGGGGAGGGAAGTGGGAAGCCTGTATTTATCCATTGGCTTTTGTCCTACATTGGCCAAGTGGAGCCTCACAGCACTAATTCCCCGATACTTTGGGACTGACCTTGAAGGATTCCCCAAGGCACACCTTCCCACAGCTTCAGAGAAGCCCCGGGAAACAGTGCTTTTTCATATGGGTGAAGATCAGGGACCATCAGGTTGCACCCAGGCAACTCTCTCTGAAGTGGGAAGTTGCTATGGCAGTGACCTAGAGTTCTTGGTAAGACCTACAAACTAGGGAGTAATTCCCCATACGTATATGATACACCAGGCTACTGTGCTCCTATTTGGGCCACTTTCTATTGTGTTGTTACAGAATCTTCTTATTTTATCTGTAACCCTCTAAAACCACAACTGGAGTGAACATCCTCACTCAACAGTAATGACCCTAGACTTGGGCACAGGGGCTCCTGTCCTGGACTTCAGGCTCCAGGCACTGCTGTGCTCTGGAGAACTTTCTTGAAATGCTCTAAGTACCCTTATAGTGCCTGGGACATACCACGTTGGCAGAGCAATTTGGGGGGTGCCCTGAGCCTGGACAGTGATCTATCTGGATCTCATTCCCTATTTCTTCCCTTTGGGGCTGTTTCTGACTCTCTACCCTACATGTGGGGCTAATTAGTTGCTCTAGGGAGCTCTAATATTCACATCTATAGGTCTCCCCAAGGCCTGTGGGCCCAAGTTCCATGAGACTGGGTTGCCAGAATGGTGTTGATGCACTAATTTTGGAAGATTCTCTAAGGCAGCCAAAGTGATCACATCCATCCTTTATTCTCTGCCATCCCCAGCTCTCTCTCTCCCCCACTGCTGGCACCCAGACTGGTCACTTTACTTCCTCACAGGCTCTTCATGTCATTCAGTTTTCCATGGTTGGCTGGGCCCATCTCCTCCAAGAGTTTTGGAGATCTAAACTTTGGTTCACAATTCTAACAGGCCTTTCTAATCTGTATCTTCTCTCATCTGCAGTCAATTAGATGCATCATGGCATCATGTTCTCTGGTCTAAGGCAGTGACAGATGAAGGATGGACATTCTTTGAGAGAATGGTACTGGTATAAAATCCTCAAAATGAAATTTAACATGAAAATAGGATAAATTGTCTTTCGTATTTTCCTGCCCAATTTAGGTGGTCATTTATTTGTGGTCATTATCAATGAAGTGACACTGAGATAGTCTTTGAAATTCAGTATTCATAGAGAGCAGAATGTATGAGTAATTATGTAACTAGCATTAAATAACTGAAATTATGTATCTGCAGAGGCAAGAAGGCATTTTTTTAAGAAGCTGTTTTTGTTTGTTTGTTTGTTTTAATTCCAAATAGCCATGTGAGTAATGACCATGTTACCCTTCTTCTGTGGCAGGAGGTAAGAAATTGGCCAGAAACAACATATTTGACAATAAGGAACTTGAATAGATTATTGTCGGATCTGACCAAGAAGAAATAGTACTTGGACACCATGAAGAGTATTCACATGCACTACTTAGAAAATGAACAAATATTTCAATACCTCTTCTCTACCCATTATTCTGAATAATCAGTAAGCTACTATACCTCACATGGACTCCTTGATTTTTAATATTTAAAATATAATTTTAGATTTTAAATATATTTTTCTCCTTTTTATACTTAGCCCAGGGTTCTGACAAAAATATTTGTATGCATTCAACATGCCCTAAGAATAGTCCTGTTTGTACATATTTTTCTTTTATGAAATTATGAGAGATTTTCTCTGATCCCACATCATTCTAAATTCCCATCAGCTCTCCTTGTGATTCTATTTTTCCCTATATCTTTACCATTACTTATTATCTGCTTTTCCAATTTTTATGAGGATAACTGGTTTAAAATGATAGCTCATTGCTATAAGTTGTGATTTGTTGATTACTGCTGAAGCTCTAATACTTTGGCCATGTGATACAAAGAGCCGACTCATTGGAAAAGACCCTGATCGCTGGGAAACATTAAAGGCAAGTGAAGAAGGGGATCACAGAGGAAGGGATGTTTGGATGGCATCACTGACTCAATGGACATTAGTTTGAGCAAACTCCAGGAGATGGTGAAGGACAGGGAAGCCTGGTGTGCTGGAGTCCTGCTGCTGCTGCTGCTGCTAAGTCGCTTCAGTCATGTCCGACTCTGTGTGACCCCAGAGACGGCAGCCCACTAGGCTCCCCTGTCCCTGGGATTCTCCAGGCAAGAACACTGGAGTGGGTTGCCATTTCCTTCTGCAATGCATGAAAGTGAAAAGTGAAAGTGAAGTCGCTTAGTCATGTCCAACTCTTAGCGACTCCACAGACTGCAGCCTACCAAGCGCATCTGTCCATGGGATTTTCCAGGCAAGAATACTGGAGTGGGTTGCTATTTCCTTCTCCAGTGCTGGAGTCCATGGGGTCGCAAAGCGTCAGAGACACCTTAGCAACTGAACAGCAACCACAGTAAAACATTTATTTTTAATGATTCTAGCCCATTTTCTTTTTATCTATGGCTGCATTCTCCCAACAGGAAGCGGCCTCACCCACATCCACTGCTTTAATTACCATCATGACTCACAATTTTCCCAATTCTATAGCCCCAGCTCTTTCTTTTGAAATCCACATTCAAGTAGATTACTGATTGTTTAACAACATTTTCATCTAGATAGCTCACAGGACCTTAAACTCAAGGAACCCAGAGCAGAACTCACCATTATTCCTCTCCAAACCTACTTCTGCAGGTCTCCTGTCTTGGTAATTCAATCACCACTCACCTAGTGATTCAAACCAGAGATTTGTATGTTTACATTTAGTCAATAGTAAGGTCCCATTGAGTATATCACTTTTGTGAGTTTTGAGGCAGCATGCTTTTCTCAATTCCACTTTTCTGCCCAATTCTAAGAAACAAGCACCCTCCGCAATATTATCACAGAAGTTTACTGAATGGTCTTTCTACCACCATTCCTGCTCACAGTCAAACCATTTTCCATTCTAGGCAGTGTGGCTGGTAAAAGTTAAAATCTATTTATTTGATCTCTCTGTCTAAAATCCTTAAATAGCTTCCTTTCATATCATTTATTGGCTTCCCAGGTGGCTCAGTGGTAAAGAATCTGCCTGCCCATGCAGGAGACCTGGGTTTGAACCTTGGGTTAGGAAGATCCCCTGGAGAAGGAAATGGCAACTCACTCCAGTTTTCTTGCCTGGGAAATCATATGGACAGAGGAACCTGAGTGGCTACAGTCCATGGGTTCACAAAGAGTCTGACATGGCTTAGTGACTAAAACAAACAAATAACATATCATTTAGAACAAGGCCCCCAGTCCTGTCGACCACGGATTTTTCTGGGACAGCCACATCGCATGTTACTCTTTTCCTCATTTTGTGCACTCCAGCTTGCAAATACAATGTTCCTTCTTAGAATTTAGCTAAAAACCCTTAGTTTCACTTTGAATGCCCTCCTCCCTGTGATGGATTAAATATGTCATTTTTTCCCCTTCCTCCCTTCTAGAGGCAGAATTGAAACTGCTGGCATATAAATGCTTTGAACAATCTGAGTTAGAAACCTGGTCACTTTTCCTTTTTATGGTTTTGTGCATCTTGAGCTGCTCTCTAAAAAAGACTTTATTTAGGATTTTATTTATTTATTAGGACTTTATTCAGAGAACATATGGAAATGCCACATGAAGAATCAAGACTCTGAAACTCCAGGGAAAGAGAGAGGAGCCTAGCCACCTCCGCGGATGCCAGCCTTCCAGACATCTACCACCTAAGTGACAATCAGATACCCGCTCTTGTTGAGGTGTCCAGTGCCTGGAGTACCAACTGACATCACACGGAAGAATTACACACTGAGCAATGCATCACACAATCAGAAATGACACTTTTCTGTTAAAAATGATGGCTTTTGTGCAACCACTAAGTGTTGAAGTGGTCTGTTAGGCAGCAAACTGGAGTTGCCTTGTCAGAAGCAAGGGGTATTATGACAATGCTTAAGGTAGTCTGTCAATTCACAGATGGTGATTTTGGCGGAAATATTTCCAGAAGGGAAGCCAAATCCATTTCTAGAATAAGTGACTATTCCAGTGGCAGCAAATCACTTCCTCCTTCATGATGGAAGTGGTCAGAATAATTTTCCTGCCCTAAGTGGCTGGCTGGTGACCCCAAGAAATGGTACCATAACGTACATTTGCTGGCTAAAGAAGATCCTGTGAGTTGATCAAAGTCTTCCCTATGCAAATGTATTAACTGAATCTATCTGTGTAATCTGCTGTAAAATGAGAAATGTAAACACCCTTAGAATATGGCACTTTAGAAGTGAAATCTAGTATATTGTTCTAAAGCCTGAACATCTCATTTAAATAAAGCAAATATTTAACCTCCACATTAGACATTTAAACAGGGCCTCAATAAATCAATTAATTTCCTCATTTGTTTTGGACGCTGTTAAAGTATTCAGCTATAATCTGGCATACATACTTTTGGGATGCCTGGTTATAGAGAATTCTGAACTGTTAAATAAATAAAAGAGTCAACTTATATTCTAAATTCAGCCTTTCAGAATTCTTTTCTTTTCAGTTTTGCTTGAGCAGGAAATGCTTTTACCCCCTTTCATATGGAAATTATTTCCACAATATGCACCATCAATATTCATCAAGTATCACACCAATTAACAAACCGTGAATAATCTGGAACAAAAATTTAATGCATGAAAACCCACAAACATCTAGGTGGCTGTTAATAAGGCTATGTTTGAGGTAATCACACACAAATTTAATTTTAAATATACTTCCCTTAAGGAAGGGGTATCAATGTTAATTTAAGAATTTAATTTGTATGTTGTTTTAACAAAATGTCTTTCAAGGAATATGCAAAAGCATCACGCCAGAAACTTTGCTCATGAACCCAATATGAATTTTCTTTTATGGAATGGAAATAGACTATTCCTGTTATATTTATATAACTTAATACAACTCCTTTGTGAAGTTCACTTAACCCTATAGTATCAAAGTATGAGACAAGCAATACAAATTCTTTGAATAGATACTTCATAAAATGAGTAATTTCGAGATTAGCAGTAAAACAGCACTTTGTTTTCATGGAATATTAATATTTAGTTAAGGCACTTTGAGACTGATCATTTCTAGAAGTGAGCTTACACTGATTTTTAAATTTATATATAGTCTAATCAGCTTTCCAAACTTAGTGTTTCAAACTGGCAACTGCTAATGTAAGAAATATTTGTCTTTTCTTGTCTGAACTTGATGACATAGGAAGAAGGGATTGTAACCTCTCTTAAGCAATGAGAATGCCTAAGTCCAGATTTATGTAACTTTCCAAACAACTAGTGGATGGCAGAACATGGAGCTAGGACTAGATTATGTTTCCTTATCCTTACTAAGTTTCCCCCCTCATTAAAAGGATAAAGTCAATAAATGTGGAAGAGACAAAATTATAAAGATACAACCAAAAATTAATTACATTGAAAATAAAGATATAATGGGAAGATTATCATGAAAGCTAATTTTTACAAAGACTAATAAAGAAGATAAATCTTTGGCACAACAAACCAAGAATCAAAAAGCAACACAGATAACGAATATTAGAAATGTAAGGGAGGATTAAATATAGTTAGTATCGATGATATGTTTTAAATATTACAAGAGAAAATTAAAAAAATATCTTCATAGCAAATTTGAAAATAGACAAAAATTGCCATTTCCTAGAAAATATACCAAAGCATACTGAAGAAATAGAAAATCTGAAGAGATGTCTCATTATTAAAGATGTCATCCCACAGACAATAATTTACTGTTAACAAAAAAATCAATGAAAATATAAGCTCATATAAGTTTTTAGGCCTCTTCTACCAAATATTGAAGGGAGAGATAGTTCCAGTGTGATATAAACCCCCAAGAGCAGGGAGAAAAATGGGAGAACCACGTCTTCAACCTGTTTTAGGTAGCCAGTATAATTTAGTTAAGGTAAGAAGAAAATGACATTCCAGTAATATCACTCATGAACATGGATAAAAACTCCTAAGTAATCATTAGCAAGCAAATCTCACAAAATTTATATTTGGAAATATAAATTAGCTATTTTTTAATCCAAAAAGAACCTTTGTCTTTTCCCTAGAGCATTACATCTAATTGCATTTATTCGACTTCTGAATTATTTCTAATATTGCATTAAATAGTTCCTACTGTCCTGATTTCCTCCCATTTTCTGTCATTCCTTTCTTGTGTTCTAACTGAATATTTTTTCTTTCTTATGGTTTTCTATTTACTCATCTTTTTTTCCCCCTCCTTTTCCTTTGTCTCACTTTTTCTTTCTCGTTCTCATTAATTGTGTCAATTTTCTTTTTTGATTTCCCTGCCTTTATGTATCTGGAAATTGAAGGCCACGATTTTCTACAAATTTTTAGCATAATCATTTACTCCCCTCTCAGCTAGTTCAAGAACTATAGAAAGCTTTAGCTCCAATCAACTTCCTTTGTAATTTAAATGATGTTGTGGTCTGGTATTTCAGCTCTCTCCTGTTTTTTTCTTTCTAAAAGAGATTTATTGTTTGACATAGTCAATGTTTATTTTGAATTCCCTAAAATTTTTCCAACATCTCTATTCACCATTTTTTCTTTGCACTTTAGACTTTCTACCTGAAATCATTTTCTTTGTGCCTAAGGTATTTCCTTTATGAATCCCTTTACTGAAGTTGAAGATCTGTTGGTAGTAAATATCTCTCAGGTTTTATTGAAATTTGTTTCACTCTTATAGTTGAAACATACAGGCAGACCCTGGAGATATTGTGGGCTTGGTTCCAGATCTCCTACATAAAGCAAATATCACAATAAAGAGACTCCTCTCTGCTTAGATATTTTTAGGATTCTATGATTTGAAGTTAAGGGTGTGTGTGTCTGACTCTGAGACCCTTTTGACTGTCAGGCTCTTCCGTCCATGGGATTTCCAAGGCAAGAATACAGGAACAAGTTGCCATTTCCTCCTCAAGGGAATTTTCTCGACCCAGAGATTGAAACCTCATCTCCTTGTGTCTCCTGCATTGTGGGCAGGTTCTTTACCTGAGCCAGCAGGGAAGCACAGGTGAGTTCAACAATTTTAGGCAAATACCTAGCTACTGTATTTTAGAAATAGTTTTGTCCCACGCCTCTTTTAAATTTCCTCTGGCACACTGATATTATTTTTTTAATTCTGAATTTCTAAATTACCTTGCCAACAAAGGTCTGTCTAGAAAAACTAGAAAAACTACTGGTTTTTGTATGGATGTGAGAGTGGGACTATAAAGAAAGCTGAGTGCTGAAGAATTGATGCTTTTGAACTGTGGTGTTGGAGAAGACTCTTGAGAGTCCCTTGGACTTCAAGGAGATCCAACCAGTCTATCCTAAAGGAAATCAACCCTGAACATTCATTGGAAGGACTGATGCTGAAGCTGAAACTCCAATACTTTGGCCACCTGATGGGAAGAGCTGACTCATTGGAAAAGACCCTGATGCTGGGAAAGATTGAGGGCAGGAGGAGAAGGGGAAAACAGAGGATGAGATGGTTGGATGGCATCACCGACTCAATGGACATGAGTTTGAGCAAGCTCCAGGAGTTGATGATGGACAGGAAAGCCTGGCATGCTGCAGTCCATGGGGTTGCAAAGAGTTGGACATGACTAAGTGACTGAACTGAGCTGAATTTTTATGTTTTAACCTTTCTTCTTATTTTTCTAGTGTTTTATTTCCTGAGTGTTTCTTTTTTTTTAGCCATACCCTTTTTGGATTACATCCTTCACTAATTCACTCATTATATATGTTTATCTGGAATTTAATCTAGCCACTGAAATTGTACACTATTCTTTTCTTCCTCAGAGTTTCATTTGCTGCTTTTAAAATGTTTCATAATCCTCTATAGGTTCTATATTTTTAGTCATATTTCCAGCTTGTCTATTATATCTTTATATGTATAAATGTAGTTCTAACTACGTATACTTCTAATTTTTCAATATAATTTGTTTCTGAAAGGCTGTTGGAATTTCTGGATATATTCTATATGTTATTCATTTTTCTCTCACATTTTATGTTTACTGTATAGGAAATGGGCTACATTCTGGGGAAAATATTTGATATTCTAGTTCATTAATTGGTTTTATTTCTGCTTTTTTTCAGCAATTCAATTCAAATGAGATATTTGTTTTGGAAACATTTAAATTTCCACATTCTTAAAGAGATGGGAATACCAGATAACCTATCCTGGCTCCTGAGAAATCGGTATGTGGGTCAAGAAGCAACAGTTAGAACCAGACTTGGAACAGCGGACTATTTCCAAATTGGGAAAGAAGTACATCAAGGCTGTATATTGTCACTCTGCTTACTTAACTTATATGCAGAGCATATCATGCAAAATGCCAGGCTGGATAAAGCACAAGCTGGAATAAAAATTGCTGGGAAAAATGCCAATAACCTCAGATATGCAGATGACACCACCCTTATGGCATAAAGTGAAGAGGAACTAAAGAGCCTCTTGAAGAAAGTCAAAGAGGAGAGTGAAAAAGCTGGCTTAAAGCTCAATATTCAAAAAACTAAGATCATGGCATCTACTCCCATCACTTCATGCAAATAGATGGGGAAACAATGGAAACAGAGACAATTTTCTTGGGCTTCAAAATCACTGTGGATGGTGACTGCAGCCATGAAATTAAAAGATGCTTGCTCCTTGGAAGAAAAGCTATGAAAAACTTAGCATATTAAAAAGCAGAGACTTTACTTTGCCAACAAAGGTCTGTCTAGTCAAGGCTATGGTTTTTCCAATAGTCATGTACGGATGTGAGAGTTGGACTATAAAGAAAGCTGAGGATCGAAGAACTGATTCTTTTGAACTGTGGTGTTGGAGAAGACTCTTGAGAGTCCCTTGGACTGCAAGGAGATCCAACCAGTCCATCCTAAAGGAGATCAGTCCTGGGTGTTCATTGGAAGGACTGATATTGAAGCTGAAACTCCAATCCTTTGGCCACCTGATACGAAGAGCTGACTCATTTGAAAAGACCCTGATACTGTGAAAGATTGAGGGCGGGAGGAGAAAGGGATGACAGAGGATGAGATGGTTGGATGGCATCACCGAATCAATGGACGTGAGTTTGGGTGGACTCCAGGAATTGATGATGGACGGGAGGCCTGGCGTGCTGCAGTCCATGGGGATGCAAAAAGTTGGACGTGGCTGAGCACTTAACTGAACTGAACTGAAATTTCCACATTTCACACACATCTCAGAAGGATATCAAGTAAACTTACTGTGGAGTATTCAGTTTGCAGTAAAAGCATGATTTTCTTGGGTGCCAGTTTGTTACCCTCTTTAATGGTGTTTGCTTTTCGACTCTTGGTTAGCATGTAGTGTTTCTCTGGGAGATCCATCTCCCCAGGTTTAGTTGAGGTTGGTTCTGACTCCAGGAGGCCGCATCTTATGGGCCTGATGGGAAGCGAGCCTCAGATGCTGCTCCTTCTTCTCTGGAGTGACCTGGGCACTGCTCTGGACCTCAGAGTCGCAGCCTGTGCTTGGTTCTCTGTGGACACATTGCCTCCTGCTGAGTCCAAATGGGTGGAGGCTGAATAAATCGATGGCTTATTGTCAGATTACATTTCCCCTTTCTGTTGCAACATGGTTCCTCCTGCTTCTGCTCCAGGTAACTCTGAGATTCCCTGAAACTTCTCCTATGCTACCATGGTTTCTTCCTGAATGAGCTTTGGATTTTCATTTCCTCTGCTCTTGCTTCTCTGTGATTCTGATGTTACTCCATTTCCAGCTCTTAGGAATTTCTCAGAAATTGTCTTTGCCAGTATCTTTCCTTGTTTTCCACTGTGGTTATGACTTTATTTTATAAAACACAATTTATTATCTGGTATTTCAGTGATTTTGATGGGAAGAGAAAATAGGTACTAGTGTTCACTTTACCATTTTTTTCTAATCTTATCCTTTGACTTTTTTTTCTATTTCTAGTTTCTCTTTGTTTAAACAGAATTATCAACTTAATGACTTTATTAGCATTTGCTGTGTTGCTACACAGTTGTTTATTTAGACGTTGCCAACCATTTGATTCCTCAACTGTTTTACTGATGTAAATAACACTAGAGAGGGCATATGTAAAGAGATACACATTTTTACATATCCACAATTTAAATACTTCCATAGAAATATGCGGGAAATGGAATTCCTATCTAATATCTTTTAAAAGAAAATGAGAGGGTTGTTTCTACAGTGACCAGCAGATATCAAATTGGAAGTTTAAGATAATGCTGTGGGGTTTTGCTCAGTCTTCTGTAAAGAGATGCAGGAGCCCCAATTCCGGGTGCTTTTGCTCTTGGCCTATCTGTAATGCTGATTAGGAATAAATGGCTGATTTCACCCTGCTAAGTCTAACTAAATTTCACACTAAGAAGAAGTAACACTTCTGCCAGCTGTTTCAAAAACAGCTTATGTGCTATATATAAGGAAAGAGTGAAAGGAGATGTCATCACTTCTATTTTTATACTTGATTCTACTAATGATACTTCTGAGTCTATCGTTAGCAGAATATGTAGCTAGAATATGTATAATCTATCTCTCAACACATGTAAACATATATGTATATATGTGTGTTTGCACATGTTTATATTATGGACTGAATGCTCATGTCTCCCCAAAATTCATGTTTTGAAGACCTAATTTGGTGGGGTTTGGAGATGAAGCCTTTGGGAGGTGACTGATTAGATTCAGATAAGATCACATGGGAGGGACACTCAAGATAGGGTTAGTGCTCCTGTAAAACAAGATACCAGAAACTTTGCTCACTCTCTCTTCCCACTGTATGTACAGATTACAGTGAGGAGGCTGCCCTCTACCAGCCAGGAAGAGATCTCTCATTAGAACCCACCCATTCTGGGACTTCCAGACTGCAGAGCTGTGAGACATAAACTTAAGCCACTCAATCTATGGCACATTGTGATAGCAACCTGAGCTAAGACAGATTTTGGTGCTGGGAAGTGGGGGTGTTCCTGTAATTATTAACAAAACATGTGGAATTGAATAATGAAGAGAGACTGGGAGAATTCTGAGTTGCATACTGGAAATATGGATGTTCAGGGTTCTGGTAAGGACTCAAATGCAAATGAGAACCATGTTACTGGAACATGGAGGAAAAGTGATTCTTAATATAAGGTGGCAAAACTTGACCAAACTGTATTCTAGTCTTTTATGAAAGGTAGCACTTGTGAGTGATGAAATTAGATATTTAGCTGAGAGTATTTCTAAGCAAAGTATTGAAAGTATGGCTTCATTCCTTCTGATAAGTTAAAATGTGAAAGGAGAGAGATTGAAGAAGGAATTGTTAAGCAAAAAAGAACCAGAACTTGAAGATTTGGAAATATTCAGCTTTTCCATATTACAAAAATATGAGAAAATTTGTTCTAAAGAGGCAGGAAGATTTTCTTAGATGAGATCACAAGTACAGAAGAAACACAGCTTAGGACGGATCAGAAGATTAAGTTTGGAATATAGAACCCAGTTCTCAGCTGGACTCCCGTAATGTACTAGCTACGTAACTTTGAGTGAGATTCCTAAATTTCCTGATTTTAATTCTATGATCTTAGAATGGGAATGGTCACACCATTCCTTAGGGTCATTATGATATAAAAACACTTGATGTGAAGGCCCTTTTTTGGTCCTCAGTCGTGCAGTTTTATTATTATTACTATTAGTCCTGTTACTACTTTCACCATTGTTTCCATCTCTACCTCCAGTCCTTGCAAAATACGGACCAATCCTCATATTTATTGCTCTGACTGTCATCGATTGCACAGGGTTTTTAGTCTTTGAGAACTGGGCTACTTTCTTAGTTCTGTCATGCTCTGACCATGTAATTATGGAAAAATTGCTCATCCTCTCTGCATCTCAGTTTCTTCATCTGTGAATAAATGAACAACATTTGCCTTCTGCATCACTGTGAGGACTGAATAGAGTCATGTCAGTATGTGAATGTATATGAAGCACTGAGAATTGTGTCTCCAAAGTAAAGGCTGACAGTAAGCTATAGTTTCTATTAGAAATGCCTAATGTTATTAATTTTATAATGAATTAAAAAAACAAGCAAGAATTCTGGCAAAACTCGTTTAAGATACTTAAAACTTCTCCTGGTTTGTCCGATACTCATATGTAGCACAAGATTCTCTCTCAATTGGCCAAACCCCAAATTATTTTCTTTGCTTGATGCATAAGGGAGAGATGTTATAGGGAGGAAATCAAGCAAATAATTCAAGTAGACAAGGCTGTTAAAATGCACACCCCTAAACGCATTTTTAAAAGCGATACTAAATAACCCATTGTCCCCAAAGAAAAGAAAAGCAAACAGATAAGATCACAACATACACTATGAAAAAAGCCCCAAAGTGAAAAGGTAGTTATATAAAGAGCTAGTGAACAATATAAGTACTAAAAATACATACATAATTTCATCATTTGCTGTCTCACTGTTAGATGTACGCTCTTAGATTGTTATCATGCATCTGTTCAAGACAAAGCCACTGAGCCTCCTAAATTACTCACACCTCATAAAAACACACACTTTGGGCTGCAATTTTTTAAAGCAGCTAAATTTTATTTAAATGTGCCTAAAGACAGTTTTATGTTCCTGAATTTGGAAGGAGATAACATATTTCCCAAAACCAAACCACTCTTAAACACTAAAGACTTTATGGAATGCTAATTAAACCTAGAAAATATGTTGTAAATAAAAATAGAATTCCAGATTCATTTACACTTTATCTTTTATTTTAAAAGATAAAAAGAATCTAGCAGGTTGCAGTGAAAAATTAACTAGGGAGGGATTATTATTTTGAGTTTATTTACACTATCTAATTTCTAAGGACTCGATAAATTTATCCAAGATGACATTTCATCTCTAAGAATATTAGTATTTCCTGGACCATTGTATATTTTACCATGAGATATTAAAAACTGTTCCTTAATAATTCTAGAGAATACTTGAGTAGTAATACTTCTTTATAGCAAATCTACATTTTTCTTCATATAATCCTACCTCAAAATTTTTTGTGATATTTTCTAATTTTAATAAAACAATTCCATTATTTTATACACATTATTTTATTTTTATATACTTTAAAAATATTTAAAGGAGAAGACTGGCTCTGACTTTTGTTTGGAAACCTGGTTGACAAAATAAAACTATCTAAAAATAGAAGACCACATATTACATTTTATCCAATAATCTATATACACAAGTGGCGTTGATGAGGATTGTGAGTCCCAGATAGTGAATCCCTGGGTATTGTTGGCCAGGGAATTCTCTAATGCTGGTGATAGACCATGGGGAAACTGAGTCTACAGACACAATTCTACAGTTTTGAACTTTTCAGGAAGAAACAAGAAATACATTGACTTTTTTCTCCCTAAGGATTGGAAAGAAAACAGAGATGGGATACAGGAGATGGCTACTAGAAGCAGAAAAGCAGCATTAAACATCCCTTGTCAATGGAGACGAACTGCAAGATAATTAGAAATTCCAAGTATGAAAATTAATGTCTTCTTTCTAGTAAAATGTACTTTTCATATGCACTGCTTACAATCTATTGAGACCTTACATTGGCCAGAAATAGAAAGAATCTGATGGATTAAGAAAGGGGCATGGTCAGAAAGCTCAGAACCTTAGGATGTCTCTGATGATCTCAGAGAAAACAGTCACAAGATCACAAGTTGCATTGACCTAAACTTCAGTTTCTCGGTGATATAAATATAATTTTCTTCTTAAAATAAGAGCTTATTTTCAATGAATGGATTATAATCAGTATGTAAAAGACTGATTCATATGCTAGATTGGGCTTTATCTGATATTCACATTAGTCGAAGAATTAGATTGAGCCACTTCAAAGCTGATGTCTCATTGTTTGGTGGCAAAACACAGAATTTTAGGTCATGTGTCCAAAAAAATTTACCTTCAAAACCTAATACGCTGAGATGAGTAACTTCTGGGTTTCTGGATAGAGAACACTAGCATTTCTTCATCATTTTCAGTTCAGTTCAGTCGCTCAGTCATGTCCAACTCTTTGTGACCCCATGGACTGCAGCATGCCAGGCCTCCCTTTCCATCACCAACTCCTAGAGTTTACTCAAACTCACATCCATTGAATCAGTGATGCCATCCAACCATCTCATCATCTGTCATCCCCTTCTTCTCCCACCTTCAATCTTACTAAGCATCAGGGTCTTTTCAAATGAGTCACTTCTTCACATCAGGTGACTAAAGTATTGGAGCTTCAGCTTCAGCATCAGTCCTTCCAATGAACATTCAGGACTGATCTCCTTTAGGATTGATTGGTTTGATCTCCTTGCAGTCCAAGGGACTCTCAAGAGTCTTCTCCAATACCACAGTTCAAAAGCATCAATTCTTTGGCTCTCAGCTTTCTTTAAACTCCAACTCTCACATCCATACATGATTACTGGCAAAACCACAGCTTTGAATAGATGGACTTTGTTGGCAAAGTAATGTCTCCACTTTTTAATATTCTGTCTAGGGTGGTCATAACATTTCTTCCAAGGAGTAAATGTCTTTATTTTTTAATTTTATTTTTAAACTTTACAATATTGTATTAGTTTTGCCCAACATCGAAATGAATCCGCCACAGGTATACCCGTGCTCCCCATCCTGAACCCTCCTCCCTCCTGCCTCCCCATACCATCCCTCTGGGCCGTCCCAGTGCACCAGCCCCAAGCATCCAGCATCGTGCATCTAACCTGAACTGGCAACTCGTCTCATACATGATATTACACATTTTTCAATGCCATTCTCCCAAATCTCCCCACCCTCTCCCTCTCCCACAGAGTCCACAAGACTGATCTATACATCAGTGTCTCTTTTGCTGTCTCATACACAGGGTTATTGTTACCATCTTTCTAAATTCCATATATATGCATTAGTATACTGTATTGGTGTTTTTCTTTCTGGCTTACTTCACTCTGTATAATAGGCTCCAGTTTCATCCACCTCATTAGAACTGATTCAAATGTATTCTTTTTAATGGCTGAGTAATACTCCATTGTGCATATGTACCACTGCTTTCTTATCCATTCATCTGCTGATAGACATCTAGGTTGCTTCCATGTCTTGGCTATTATAAACAGTGCTGCGATGAACATTGGGGTACACATGTCTCTTTCCCTTCTGGTTTCCTCAGTGTGTATGCCCAGCAGTGGGATTGCTGGATCATAAGGCAGTTCTATTTCCAGTTTTTTAAGGAATCTCCACACTGTTCTCCACAGTGGCTGTACTAGTTTGCATTCCCACCAACAGTGTAAGAGAGTTCCCTTTTCTCCACACCCTCTCCAGCATTTATTGCTTGTAGACTTTTGGATCGCAGCCATTCTGACTGGCATGAAATGGTACCTCATAGTGGTTTTGATTTGCATTTCTCTGATAATGAGTGATGTTGAGCATCTTTTCACGTGTTTGTTAGCCATCTGTATGTCTTCTTTGGAGAAATGTCTGGTTAGTTCTTTGGCCCATTTTTTGATTGGGTCATTTATTTTTTTGAGATTAGTTGTTTGTCAGTTGCTTCATTTGCTATTATTTTCTCCCATTCTGAAGGCTGCCTTTTCACCTTGCTAATAGTTTCCTTTGTTGTGCAGAAGCTTTTAAGTTTAATTAGGTCCCATTTGTTTATTTTTGCTTTTATTTCCAATATTCTGGGAGGTGGGTCATAGAGGATCCTGCTGTGATGTATGTCGGAGAGTGTTTTGCCTATGTTTTCCTCTAGGAGTTTTATAGTTTCTGGTCTTATGTTGAGATCTTTAATCCATTTTGAGTTTATTTTTGTGTATGGTGTTACAAAGTGTTCTAGTTTCATTCTTTTACAGGTGGTTGACCAGATTTCCCAGCACCACTTGTTAAAGAGATTGTCTTTAATCCATTGTATATTCTTGCCTCCTTTGTCAAAGACAAGGTGTCCATATGTGCGTGGATTTATCTCTGGGCTTTCTATTTTGTTCCATTGATCTATATTTCTGTCTTTGTGCCAGTACCATACTGTCTTGATAACTGTGGCTTTGTAATAGAGCCTGAAGTCAGGTAGGTTGATTCCTCCAGTTCCATTCTTCTTTCTCAAGATAGCTTTGGCTATTTGAGGTTTTTGTATTTCCATACAAATTGTGAAATTATTTGTTCTAGCTCTGTGAAGAATACCATTGGTAGCTTGATAGGAGTAAACGTCTTTAAATTTCAAGGCTGCAGTCACTATCTGCAGTGATTTTGGAGCCCAGAAATAGAAAGTCTGTCACTGTTTCCACTGTTTCCCCATCTATTTGCCATGAAGTGATGGGTCCAGATGCCATGATCTTAGTTTTCTGAATGTTGAGTTTTATGCCAACTTTTTCACTCTCCTCTTTCACTTTCACCAAGAGGCTCTTAAGTTCTTCTTCGCATTCTGCCAAAAAGGTGGTGTCATCTGCATATCTGAGGTTATTGATATTTCTCTCGGCAATCTTGATTCTAGCTTGTGTTTCATCCAGCCTGGTGTTTCTTATGATGTACCCTACAAATATGTTGAATAAGCAGGGTGACAATATACTTGATGTATTCTTTTCCCAATTTGGAACCAGTCTGTTGGTCAATGTCCAGTACTAAGCATTGCTTCCTGACCTGCATCCAGATTTCTCAAGAGGCAGGTAAGGTGGTCTGGTATTCCCATCCCTTTAAGAAATTTCCAGAGTTTGTTGTGATCCACACAAATGATTTGGCATAGCCAATAAAGCAGAAGTAGATGTTTTTCTGAAACTGTCTTGCTTTTTCAATGATCCAGTGGATGTTGGCAATTTGATCTCTGGTTTCTCTGCCTTTTCTAAATCCAGCTTGAACATCTGGAAATTCACGGTTTATGTACTGTTGAAGCCTGGCTTGGAGAATTTTGAGCATTACTTCACTAGCGTGTGAGATGAGTGAAATTGTGCAGTAGTTGGAGCATTCTTTGGCATTGCCTTTCTTAGGCATTGGAACAAAAACTGACCTTTTTCTGTCCTGTGGCCACTGCTGAGTTTTCCAAATTTGCTGGCATATTGAGTATAGCACTTCAGCAGCAGCATCTTTTAGGATTTGAAATAACTCAACTGGAATTCCCTTACCTCTACTAGCTTTGTTCGTAGTGATGCTTCATAAGGCCCACTTGACTTCACATTCCAGGATATTTGGCTCTAGGATGGTGATCACATCATTGTGATTATCTGGGTTGTGAAGATCTTTTTTGTACAGTTCTGTGTATTCTTGCCACCTCTTTTTAATATCTTCTGCTTCCGTCAGGTCCATACCATTTCCCTCCTTTATTGAGCCCAGCTTTGCACGAAATGTTCCCTTGGTATCTTTAATTTTCTTGAAGAGATCTCTAGTCTTTCCCTTCCTATTGTTTTCCTCTATTTCTTTACATTGATCTCTGAGGAAGGCTTTCTTATCTCCTTGCTATTCTTTGGAACTCTGCATTCAAATAGGTATCTTTCCTTTTCTCCTTTTCCTTTCGCTTCTCTTCTTTTCACAGCTATTTGTAAGGGCTCCTCAGACAACCATTTTGCCTTTTTGCATTTGTTTTTCTTGGGGATGGTCTTGATCCCTGGCCCCTGTACAATGTCATGGACCTCTGTCCATAGTTCATCAGGCACTCTATCAGATCTAGTCCCTTGAATCTATTTGTCACTTTCACCATATAATCATAAAGGATTTGATTTGGGTCATACCTGAATGGTCTAATGGTTTTCCCCCCTTTCTTCAATTTAAGTCTGAATTTGACAATAAGGATTTCATGGTCTATGCCACAGTCAGCTCCTGGTCTTGTTTTTGCTGACTGTATAGAACTTCCCCATCTTTGGCTGCAAATAATATAATCAATCTGATTTCACTATTGACCATCTGGTGATGTCCATGTATAAAATCTTCCCTTGTGTTGTTGGAAGAGGGTGTTTGCTATGATCAGTGTGTTCTCTTGGCAAAACTCTATTAGCCTTTGCCCTGCTTCATTCTGTACTCCAAGGCCAAATGTGCCTATTACTCCGGTATCTCCTGACTTCCTACTTTTGCATTCCAGCCCCCTATAATGAAAAGGACATCTTTTTTGATTGTTAGTTCTAAAAGGTCTTGTTGGTCTTCATAGAACCATTCAACTTCAGCTTCTTTAGAATTACTGATCAGGGCATAGACTTGGATTATTCTGATACTGAATGGTTTGTCTTGGAAATGAACAGAGATCATTCTGTCATTTTTGAGATTACATCCAAGTACTGCATTTCAGACTCTTTTGTTGACTATGGTGGCTACTCCATTTATTCTAAGGGATTCTTGCGCACACCAGTAGATATAATGGTCATCTGAGTTAAATTCATCCATTCCAGTCCATTTTAGTTCGCTGACTCCTAGAATGTCGATGTTCACTCTTGCCATCTCCTTTTTGACCACTTCCAATTTGCCTTGATTCATGGACCTAACATTCCAGCTTCCTATGCAATATTGCTCTTTACAGCATCGGACTTTACTTCCATCACCAGACACATCCACAACTGGGTGTTGTTGTTGCTTTGGCTCATCTCTTCAGTCTTTCTGGGGTTATTTCTCGACTGATCTCCAATAGTGTATGGGGCACCTACAGACCTGGGGAGTTCATCTTTCGGTGTCCTATCATTTTGCTTTTTCATACTGTTCATGGAGTTCTCAAGACAAGAAGTGTTTTGTCATTCCCTTCTCCAGTGGACCATGTTTGGTCAGAACTCCCCACTATGACCTGTCTGTCTTGGGTGGCCCTACATGTCATGGCTCATAGTTTCATTTAGTTAGACAAGGCTTTGGTCCAGGTGATCAGATTGGCTAGTTTCCTGCGATTGTGGTTTTCATCACTTTAATTTATTCCAAAACCTACTACAGTATCCACAGTGGGGACTTTTTTTTTTAAGGCATAGCCTCAAATGTTGCCTGAAATAATAAGCCTATTAAACAGAAGCCTTTGGAGAGCAAGAGACTGTTTCAAAAGACTATTATGATAGGAATTCTTGCCTTGGTGCTGTGGACTATGCTAAGTACTTCTTATTGCGTTGGGGAAATGGTAGAATGAAAATGAACCCCTCTAGGCCGAGTTAAGACAATCTTGGGAAGGAAATTCTATGATTATCATAAATTAATCTCTTTTAGCTCCAAGTTATAGTTCAAGCTGATTTCTCATCCTTATTAAATTTCTCACATGCATGTTAGGGGAATTGATAGGAAAAGGTTGATGCTTTCAAACTGTGGTGCTAGAGAAGACTCTTGAGAATGCCTTGGACTGCAAGGAGATCAAACCAGTTGATTCTAAAGGAAATCAACCCTGAATATTCAATGGAAGGACTTATGCTGAAACTGAATATCCAATATTTTCACCACCTGATAAGAAGAGCTGACTTGCTGGAAAAGACCCTAATGTTGGAAAGATTGAGGGCAGGAGAAGTGGATGACAGAGGATAAGGTGGCTGGAATAGCATCACCAAGTCATTGAACATGAATTTGAGCAAACTCCAGGAGATAGTGAAGGACAGGGAAGCCTAGTGTGCTGCAGTCCATGGGGTCAGAATCTGCTCATGACTTAGTGACATAACAACAACAAGGGAAAAGGACAGAAAGCTGAGAACTGGAATGAAGGCAAATCAGATAAATCTGGGTATCTTGACCTCCATACAAATCCCTTTAAACCTTCCTCTCCAACAGATCCTGTTTCTCCTCTTCTTTCTCAGGAAGAAGCTTCTCTCATCATGAGGATAGTGAAATGACCTTACATTGCAAGGGAAAGCTTAGTTTCAAATGATCAGCCCTTGCTATCCCTCATGGCCTCCAGAACCATGCTAGAGTCAAACAGAACCTAATAATCAAAGGAAATAAGTACCAAGTCTGACTTGAGTGGAGTCAACTTACATACGGGAAAAAATTGCAAAATGTGGTTAGTTTATATAGGTAGAAATTAACATATATATATATGCATATATATATATGCATAAATGGAATATATGTGTACTTGACCAGGGTAGAAGAAAACAAGGTTGGAATGGCCAAATGCATCAATATGGTACACTTCTCAGGGATTCTGGATTTCACATGTTATATTGAGCAACTGGGAAAGACCTTCGCAATTTGCTTTCCCAGCTGACTAAAACTTGGATGTCATATTGGTTCACACACTAAATAAAGTTGAGGGCTTCCTTGGTGGCTCAGCAGTAAAGAATCTGCCTGCTAATATAGGAAACAGGGGTTTGATCCCTGGGTGGAGAAGAGCCCCTGGAGTAGGGAACAGCACCCCATTCCAGTATTCTTATCTGGAAAATCCCATGGAGAGAGGAGCCAGGCAGGCTACAGTCCATGTGGTAGCAAAGAGTCAGACACAACTTAGCAACTAAACAAAAACAACAACAAAATAAAGTTGAAATGTGCAATTTCCTTATTATAATGTAGAGAAATAATTCTAATGATCTAGGGAAATGGGAATGATGGAGTGGATGTATAATGTGTGACTTACCCATTTCCTGGTGTTCAGAGGACACTCTTTACAAAAGCATTGAGTAATAATTTGGTGAGGGAGCACCAACCTCCTCAGAAAGCTCTGCAGACAACCTCGGTAGGAGGGGGTGATGGCAGTTCCTCTTGAGGTAGCACTCTGCTACGCTGTCACGAGTGTGTACACAAGTGTGAGATCTTTCTCCCTCCCTTCCTTCCCCAAAGAAATGGGGAGCTCTTAGCTTGGACGACTGTGCATTTCAGAAAGGGAAGTAGGACTATCTGAAGTTATTGGACACTGACTCTGAGCTGGTGCTAAACCCAGGAAGTCTATTAATCAAGATGGGGACTTTTGAGGGTTGGTGATAAATAAGCTTCAGGCCTGACTCTTATTTCTTGATGTATCCAGTGGGTCCACAAATTTATCTGGAGTTCTTTCTCCATTTTTAAGTATGCAGTTAGAAAAGACAATACTTGCCAGGTGGTATAATCCCTTAATTGGTTTCTAGACCCATCCTGTTTCTAAAGTTGTTGGGCAATGTATATATCTGTATTCTCCCTTCTCCCTTCTTTCAAAAGGAAAGAATATCTTTCACCCATACCAAGTCTTATGACAGCACCCTTAGCTGGGTTAAAACATTTCTAGGGCAGTCAAAAAAGTTTTAAGTATTGGTTTGGGGAGAAGTCTTTCTAGTTCTGTAGGTCTTTTTCTCTATTCCTGTCATATACATGTTCTGATGAAAGTGAATCTGAGCTCATGATAAATATTCTGAATTTGGAACAACCAAAGCAGTAGGATATAATGATACTGATTTTTTCTAAATATAGTTAGTGTATTCTTATGAATTACATTTTTTCAATCTTTACACTTTGGATAAAACCAACCAACAAATTTTTATGTGGATTTTCTTTCAAATTGGGTGTGCATGATTCAATAGTTAAAACATAGTTAACAAGTTCTGTCACAAAATATTCCAGCTTCTAATTCAACATAACCTTCTATAATTATTTATTATGTACTCTTTCTTTTAGAAAATAACACATATGACTATATTTGCAATATGCATGAGAACACAGATTTTCAGAATTCTAATAATGAGGATGCAAACATAACCTTTGGTATTTCAGATCCTATCATGGGTGTCACTATGGAGAAGGTTGAGATGCAAACAGGAATGGGCATCAAGTATTGAACATCTGTGCACTTATATAGAAATTGTACATTCGGTTATTTTTGTATATCACTGGCACTCATCACCAGTGTCAATGATGTGATAAAATCCTAAGGATTTTTTCCCCCCTTTTCCCTTCCACCTGATTATAAATAAGATGATTCAGAATACATGAAAGAAACTAAAGTGGGGAAAGTGAGGCCGAGAAAAGGGCAAGAAAGTACTGGCAGTGAAAACCATTTCTACACTTCAGTTTTAATGCAGATGTAATTGTCTAAATGACAGAGTGCCCAGTAGCTCTCAGTGGACAGGGCACTTTTTCAGCTTTCTCTAAAGCTTGAGAAAAGAGCAAAGGTTAGTCAGTGGATTACGAGGTGGTGACATCCATACAAGTTTTTCTGACAGAAAAACATAAGTCAAAGGCCATAAACAAAAGATGACTCGGCTTTCTTAGTATATCAGAGCATTCATTATCATTAACTGAAGCTGAAACAAAGTATTTTAAGGACCAATAATATAAGACATTATATTATTTTAGCCGTTGTATGTAACGTGTTACCCCATCATGGGAATATGACATGCAAGGGGGTTTCTGCCCCTGACAGGCAACACCACACCCACCTATAAACAGCCCCCAGCCTGACTCATCACTGGGCCCCAGCCTTGCTGTGCACACACACAGTCAGCAGCCACAGGAAATCACACCAACATCTAAGCAGGCATAAAGTTAAAAAAAAAAAAAAAATTCTAAAATTTCCCTGGAGCCACAAAGGATTTTGAATAACCAAAGTAATCTTGAGAAAAAAGAACAAAGCTGGAGGCATCACAGTTTCTGTTTCAAATGGTAGGTAGCACAAAGCTATAATAATCAAAATGGTATGACACTGGAATAAAAATTGACCTATAAAGCAATGAAATAGAATTGAGAGCCTAAACAAAAACTCCAGGATATATCTCCAATTAATAACTTTACAAGGGAACCAAGAATACTCAATGAATAAAAAATAGTCTCTTCAACAAATGATGCTGGGAAAAATAGATAGTTATATGCAAAAGAATAAAACTAGACCCCTATCTTACATCACTTACAATAATGAACTGGAAACTAATTAAAGACCTCAATGTGAGACCTGAAACTGTAAAACTCTCCGGAGAAAATATAGGAACAAAAGCTCCTTGACATTGGTCTCAGCAGCAATTATCTGGATATGACACCTAAAGTACAACCAATAAAAGTAAAATAAATAAGCACACATCAAACTAAAAAGCTGCTGCTGCTGCTAAGTCACTTCAGTCGTGTCCAACTCTGTGCAACCCCATAGACGGCAGCCCACCAGGCTCCCCTGTCCCTGGGATTCTCCAGGCAAGAACACTGGAGTGGGTTGCCATTTCCTTCTCCAATGCATGAAAGTGAAAAGTGAAAGGGAAGTCACTCAGTTGTGTCCAACTCTTAGCGACCCCATGGACTGCAGCCTACCAGGCTCCTCCGTCCATGGGATTTTCCAGGCAAGAGTACAGGAGTGGGGTGCCATTGCCTCCTCCACTAAAAAGCTACTATGCAGCAAAATAAACAATCAACAAAATGAAACTAATCCATGGAACAGGAGAAAATATTTGCAATTCACTTATCTAATATGGGATTAATGTCCAAAATATGTTCAATAGCAGCAAAAGTAACAACCTGATTAAAAAATGTCAAGTCGTTCATGTCAGGTCAAGGCCCTGAATAGACATTTTTCACAAAGAAGACATACAGATGACCACAGATACATGAAAATATGCTCAACACGACTAGTTATCAGGAAAATGCAAATCAAGACCACAATGATATATCACCTCACACCAGTTACAACAGTTACCATGAAAAAGACAAGTGATAACAAGTGTTGGTGAGGATGTGGAGAAAAGGGAACCCTCACGCTCTGGTGAGAATGCAAACTGGTACAGCCAATGTGGAAAACATCATGGAGGTCACTCAAAAGTTAAAAACAGAACTAAAATATGATCCAGCAAGTTCACTTTATCTGTAGGAAACAAAAATCCTATGTCAAAAACATCACTATGTTTATAGCAGCATTATTTTCAACAGCTAAGACATGGAAGCAACTTGTGTCTATTGACGGATGAATAAAGAAAGTGTGGTATATATACAATTAAATATTATTCAGCCAAAAAAAATAATGAGATCCTAGCATTTGCAAAAACATAGATGGAACTCAAGGGCATTATGATGAGTGAAATAAGACTGAAAACCACAACTACAGTGTGATCTCCTTTAACTCTGAAATCTTAAAAAAAAAAAGATAAAAGATAAAAAAAAACCCCCAAAACATCAGATTTGTGTTACCAGAGAGAGGCGTTGGGAGTGAGGGAAATGGATAGAGGTCAGAATGTATACATTTCCATTTATAACATCAATAAGTATTGTGGATGTAGTATATGTTTTGGAGCTCTCTCTAGGTAACTGAATATATCTAATTTGCTCCTTGTTGTTGCTGAGTAATATTTATGAACATAACATATTGTACTTTCTGTTGTCTTGGTGATGAAAATTTGGTTTGTTTCAGTTTATTATTTTATGAAAATAAAATATACCATGCACATTCTTACACAAATATTTTTGTGTACATATGAACTTATTTCTCCTGGGCATATGGACTTGGGAGTGTAATTGCTGGGTAACAAACATATGTGATTAACTTTATTAGAAACATCCTAACAGTTTACCTAAGGGCTTATATGATTCTACTTTCACACCAGCAATGTATGAGGGCTTTAGTTTGTCTACATCCTTGTTAACATTTCATATTATTAGCTTTTTCCCAGTCATTCTTATAGATGTAGGTTGGTGTTAAACTGTGGCTATATTTCCTTAGTAATAAGGTTGAGCATTTTTTAAAGTAATGTTAAAAAGTGTGTGTTCAAATCTTTGGTCATTAAACTTTTTAGATTGATTTGTACTTTTGTATAAATAAATGTGAGTTTTTACATTATGAATGTTTTCTCTCAGTCTCAGATTGGCATTTATCTTAATGGAATCCACCGTACAATTTTGAGAACTTCATAATATACCATTTTATATATGTACAATCATTTACTTAAGTAGTCAAATCCTTTCCAATATTTGTTATTTTAAATAGTATTGTAAAACGTATCCTTGAAATTATTTTACCCACATTTTCTTAGGATGCATTTTACAAGAGATTAAATTTCTAAGCCAAAAATTATGTGTGTATACATGTAAATATACACACAATTCCTCTTCCCCTGGTTCAGATACTGTACACAAACATTAAAAACGTAGGATAAGTCTTTGGAGTTTCAGATTTTAGTAGCATACTTTCACTAATTACCAATTTCAGAACAAACTGTATCTTTCCCCTTTCCTCTTGTAACTTAACCATATTTCTCATCTATTAAAAAAAGAGCTTTCCTAAATATAATGTAGATAAAAAAGAATAAACAGTTCTTAAAACACACTATGTGTGGGGCACAGAGCTATTCTCTGGATATAAATGATCTCATTCAATCCACAGTGCACCCAATGAGTTTTATTCTCATTTCATTTTTTATAACTGAAGAAGCTGAAATCTGAGTCATTGAAGCACATCCAATTAGCAAATGACAGAGACAGGATTCAAATCAGGTGCTCTACCTCTAAATCGCAGGATTTTTCTCCATCCAATGGGCTGCTTTCTAGTAAAATTTCCAGAAAACAGCATAGCCAAACTGATATAAAAACACTGTTGTGTTGCTTCCATGCCCTGGCTATTGTAAATAGTGCAGCAATGAACACTGGGGTGTATGCATCTTTTTGAATTGTGGTTTTCTCAGGGTATATTCCCAGGAGTAGGATGGCTGGGTCATGCGGTACCTCTGTTTATTTTTTTAAGAAACTGCCATACTGTTCTCCATAGCTGTGCTGTGCTTAGTCTCTCAGTCGTGTCTAACTCTTTGCGACCCCATGGACTGTAGCCTGCCGGGTTCCTCTGTCCATGGGGATTCTCCAGGCAAGAATACTGGAGTGAATTGTCATGCCCTCCTCCAGGGGATCTTCCCAACCCAGGAATTGAACCCAGGTCTCCCTCATTGCAGGTGGATTCTTTACTGTCTGAGCCCCCAGGGAAGCATAAGAATACTGGAGTGGGTAGCCTATCCCTTCTCCAGGGGAACTTCCTGACCCAGGAATCCAACTAGGGTCTCCTGCATTGCAGGCAGATTCTCTACCAGCTGAGCTACCAGGGAAGCCTGTTCTCCATAGTGGCTGTATCCATTTACATTCCCACAAACAGTGCAAGAGGGTCCCCTTTTCTCCACACCTTCTCTAATATGTGGCTGATTCACTGCATTGTACAGCAGAAACGAATGTAGTATTTTAAGGCAACTGTGTCCCCTAAAAATACTTTATGCTTTTCAACTAGGAAAGAAAAATACAATTTAACTTCCACTCTCCAGAGCCACATGTAAGGAGCTTGAAAGTCACCACTTCATCCTGACAACAAGTAAAAAGATGAACAGATAGGAAAATCAAGAACTCTTGCATTCTTAAGAGAGGAGAGAAGAGGACACAGAACAAACAGGGTGTCCAAGATTGCAGAGACAGGAGAATACAAGCCATCCTAGCTTATCAGAGTAGAGACCCTTGAGCAGAAATTGACACAGATGGCAAATCTAAACTGAAAATGACAAACTGCTGGAAGCTCAGTGCAGACAAGTCTGAGAATTAATATTCCAGGGGGAACCAGACATGAGGGTGGGGCCAAAATATTGAGAGGCTTACCTTTAGGAGCTTGACAAGGTCCCAGTAAATATTGGAGAAATATTCTCTGGCAGGGAGGGAAAAAGGAACCATTTTGAAATATGCTGGGTCTTAACAAGACTAGACCTCAGGAGAAATTAATTAACCAGAGCCCAAGCTGCAGGGCTATTATCAGAGCATAACCAACACCTGAGCAAGGGAATTGCCCAGCTCCAGCCCACTGTAGCTATCCTGTCCTAAGGGGAGGGGCTTCTCCAGTGGCTCAGCAGTATAAGAATCCTGCCAATGCAGGAGACCCAGGAGACATGGGTAAAATTTCAGGAAAATCTCCTGGAGGAGGAACTAGCAACCCATGTCAGTATTCTTGCCTGAAAAATCCCATGGACAGAGGAGTCTCATGGGCTACAGTCCATAGGGTCACAAGGAGTCAGGCAGGACTGACTGAGCATGCATGCACCTAAGGGGCGGGGGGGGGGGGAGAGAGAGAGAGAGAGAGAGAGAGAGAGAGACCTGAGAAGTTCACAGGCCAGAGGCATAGGCTCACTAAACCTTGGAACCTGATCGTAGTTCTATAGGGAGCTTCTCATCTCAGTACACCTTACCACCATATTCCTAAAGTTCTATTTACAGCAATTCCACTCACCTGGTACACCATAGCTGGCTATTCAGAAAAAAATTACAAGACATACCAATAGGCTGAACACACAATTTGAGGAGACAGAGCAAACATCAGAACTAGACTTAAATATGGCAGGGAGATTGGAGTTATTAGGCTTGGAATTTAAAACAACTCTGAATAACAGACTAAGGATTCTAATGGATAAAGTAGACTGTATGTGAAAATACATGGGCAGGCTAAGTACAGAGATGGAAATTCTATATAAGCCATTGTAAAAGAAATAGCATGTGCCATGATGGGCTTATCCATTAAACTACACTCAGCTGAGGAAAGAATGTCTCCGCTAGATGACACACTAATAGAATCCTCAAAAACAAAGAAACCCAAAGCTGGTTTTTTGAAAAGATCAATAAAATTGATAAGCCTCTAGCCAGGCTACTCAAGAGAATGCATGAGATGGCATAGGTTACTAATATCAGAGTGAAAGTGAGCTGATAGGCATTTGCTGTTGCTCTTCAGTTGCTAAGTCATGCCCAACTCTTTGCAACCTCATGGACTGCAGCCCTCCAGGTTCCTCTGACCTTCACTATCTCCTGGAATTTGCTCAAATTCATGTCCATTGTCTTAGTGATGCTATGTAACCATCTCATCTTCTGCCATCCCCCTTCTCCTTTTGCCTTCAGTCTTTCCCAGCATCAGGGTCTTTTCCAAGAAATAGGCTCTTCACATCAGGTGGCCATTCAACGGGTAATAAAGGAATGCCATAAATAACCCTATGCCCACAAATTTGATAACCTAGATGAAATGGACCATTTCCTTGAAAGACACAATCTGTCAACATGTACACAAGAAGACACAGATGATATGGATACTCATATATTTATTAAAGATACTGGATCAAAAATGAATAACCTCCTCAATCACCTGCTGCTGCTGCTGCTGCTGCTAAGTCACTTCAGTCGTGTCCGACTCTGTGCGACCCCAGAGATGGCAGCCCACCAGGCTTTCCCATCCCTGGGATTCTCCAGGCAAGAATACTGGAGTGGGTTGCCATTTCCTTCTCCAATGCATGAAAGTGGAAAGTGAAAGTGAAGTCGCTCACTCATGTCTGACTCTTAGCAACCCCATGGACTGCAGCCTACCAGGCTCCTCTGTCCATGGGATTTTCCAGGCAAGAGCACTGGAGTTGGTTGCCATTGCCTTCTCCGAACTTGAAGTAGACCTAATTGTAAAAACACAAAACTGTAAAACTCTTCAGAATATAACACAGGAGACAATCTAGATGACCTTCGGTCTGCTAAGACATTTTTAGACACAACATCAAATTTATGATTCATAAAAGAAAAAACGGATATGCCAGACTTCATTAAAATTAAAAATTTATGCAAGAGTTTATCAAGAGAAGAAGAAGACAAGCCATGAGCTGAAGAAAATATTTGAAAAGCAGATCTGATAAAGGACTGTTATCTAAAGTAATGCAAGAATACTTAAAATTTAATAAGTTCACAAACAACTCAAGTTAAAAGAAAAAAGGACCAAAGGCCTCATCAGAAACCTCACCAAAAATATACAGATGGCAAATGAACATATGAAAAGAAACTCCAAATATGTCATCAGGGAAATTAAAATGACAATGAGATGCCATTACACTCGTATTAGATGGCCACTTTCTAGAACATGGAAACACTGAGAACACCAAGTGCTGGTAGGGGTGTAGATGAACAGGAACTCTCATTCACTGCTAGTTCGAATACAAAATGGCGCAGGCATTTTGGAAGACAGTTTGACAATTTCTTACAAAACCAAACATACTCCATATAATCCAGCAGTTGTGCTTTATGTTATTTATCCAAAGAAGTTAAAATCTATGTTCGCAGAAAAACCCATCACAGATGTTTACAGCAGCTTTATTCATAATTGTCAAAATTTGGAAGAAAACAGATGTACTTCAGTTAAGTGAATGGATACAGTAACTGTGATACAGCTAGACAATGGAAATGAGCTATCAAGCCATGAAAAAACATGGAGAAACTTTAAATGCATATTACTAAGTGAAAGAAGCCAATTTGAAAAGGCGACATACTGAATGATTCCAACTAGATGGCATTCTGGAAAAAGCAGAAGTCTGGAGACAGAAAAAGATCAATTGTCTCCAGGCAGCGGGAGTGGAAGGGGAGAGGAAGTGTCAAAGAACAGAATTTGAGGGTGGTGAAAGTTCTCTGTATAACATGATGACAGATGTATGACATTATGCATTTGTCCAAACCCACAGATGTACATTCTCCAAGATGGCAGAGTAGAAGGATGTGTGTTCACCTTCTCCTGCAAGAACTTCAAAATAACAACAGAATATTGTTGGATCCAACAAAAAAAAGATGCCCCATTTTCAGAGGCAAAGGAGAAGCCCCAGCAAGAGAGTAGAAGGGGCGAAATTGTGCTTAAAGTCAAACCCCATACCCACTAGCGACACTCAGAAGACTGTAACAAACCTTGTGTACACCAGACACAGAAAACCCACAGAGACTGAGCCAGAACTGTGTTTGAGGGTCTCAAGTGGAGGCACAGGTCAGCTGTGGACTGCTGCAGGGTCAGGGGCTCTGGTGCAGTATATCTGGATATGGCATAAGCCCTTTTGGAAGAGGTCACCATTAACCCCACCACAGAGCTGCCAGAACTTACATAGGACTGGGGAAACAGACTCTTGGAGGACACAAACAAAACCTTGTGTGTACCAGGACCCAGGAGAAAGGAGCAGTGACCCCATAAGACATGGACCCTGACTTGCCTGTGAGTGTCCAGCAGTCTCCAGCAGAAGCATGGGGCAGTGGTAGCCTGCTGCAGGGTTGGGGGCACTGAGTGCAGCAGTGCCTGCATGGGACATTTTGAAGGAAGTCAGCATTATGTTCCTTACCTCCACCATAGTTCGGCCTCAGGTGAAACAACAGGGAGGGAACACAGCCCCACCCATCAAAAGAAAGTTGGATTAAAGATTCACTGAGCATCAAAAACAAGACCAGGAGCTGACTGTGACTCAGATCATGAACTTCTTATTGCCAAATTCAGACTTAAATTGAAGTAGGGAAAACCACTAGGCCATTCAGGTATGACCCAAATCAAATCCCTTATGATTATATAGTGGAAGTGACAAATAGATTTAAGGGACTAGATCTGACAGACAGAGTGCCTGATGAACTATGGACAGAGGTTTGTGACATTGTACAGAAGACAGGGATCAAGACCATCCCCATGGAAAAGAAATGCAAAAAAGCAAAATGGCTATCTGGGGAGGCCTTACAAATAGCTGTGAAAAGAAGAGAAGCGAAAAGCAAAGGAGAAAAGGAAGGATATAAGCATCTGAATGCAGAGTCCCAGCGAATAGCAAGGAGAGATAAGAAAGCCTTCCTCAGTGATCAATGCAAGACTAGAGATCTCTTCAAGAGAATTAGAGATACCAAGGGGACATTTCATGTAAAGATGGGCTCGATAAAGGACAGAAATGGTATGGACCTAACAGAAGCAGAAGATATTAAGAACAGGTGGTAAGAATACACAGAAGAACTGTACAAAAAAGATCTTCATGACCCAGATAATCATGATGGTGTGATCACTGACCTAGAGCCAGACATCCTGGAATGTGAAGTCAAGTGGGCCTTAGGAAGCATCACTACAAACAAAGCTAGTGGAGGTGATGGAATTCCAGTTGAGCTATTTCAAATCCTAAAAGAAGATGCTGTGAAAGTGCTGCACTCAATATGCCAGCAAATTTGGAAAACTCCTCAGTGGCCACAGGACTGGAAAAGGTCAGTTTTCATTCCAATCCCTAAGAAATGTAATGCAAAAGAATGTTCAAACTACCGCACAATTTCACGCATCTCACACACTAGAAAAGTAATGCTCAAAACTCTCCAAGCCAGGCTTCAACAATACATGAACCATGAACTTCCAGATGTTCAAGCTGGATCTAGAAAAGGCAGAAGAACCAGAGATCAAATTGCCAGCATCCACTGGATCATTGAAAAAGCAAGAGAGTTCCAGAAAAACATCTACTTCTACTTTATTAACTATGCCAAAGCCTTTGAGTGTGTGGATCACAACAAACTGTGGAAAGTTCTGAAAGAGATGGGAATATCAGACTACCTTACCTGCCTCCTGAGAAATTTGTATGCAGGTCAGGAAGCAACAGTTAGAACTGGACAGGAAACAACAGACTGGATCCAAATAGGAAAAGGAGTACATCAATGCTGTATACTGTTACCCTGCTTATTTAACTTATATGTAGAGTACATCATGAAAAACGCTGGGCTGGATGAAGCACAAGCTGGAATCAAGACTGCAGGGAGAAATATCAGTAACCTCAGATATGCAGATGACACCACCCTTAGGCAGAAAGTGAAGAAGAACTAAAGAGCCTCTTGATGAAAGTGAAAGAAGAGAGTGAAAAAGTTGGCTTAAAGCTCAACATTCAGAAAACTAGGATCATGGCGTCTGGTCCCATCACTTCATGGCAAATAGATGGGGAAACAGTGGAAACAGTGACACACTTTATCTTTTGGGCTCTAAAATCACCGCAGGTGGTGATTGCTGCCGTGAATTTAAAAGGTGGTTGCTCCTTGGAAGAAATGTTATGACCACCCTAGACAGTATATTGAAAAGCAGAGACATGACTTTGCCAACAAAGGTCTGTCTATTGAAAGTTATGGTTTTTCCAGTAGTCATGTATGAATGTGAGAGTTGACCTATAACAAAAGCTGAGCAGTGAAGAACTGATGCTTTTGAACTGTGGTGTTGGAGAAGACTCTTAAGAGTCCCTTGGACTGCAAGGAGATGCAACTAGTCCATCCGAAAGGAAATTAGTCCTGAATGTTCATTGGAAGGACTGATGATGAAGCTGAAACCTCAATACTTTGGCCACCTGATACAAAGGATTGACGCATTTTAAAAGACCCTGATGCTGGGAAAGATTGAGGGCAGGAGGAAAAGGGGATGACAGAGGATGAGACGGTTGGAAGGCATCATTGACTCAATGGACGTGAGTTTGAGTACGCTCAGGGAGTTGGGGATGGACAGGGAGTCCTAGCACGCTGCAATCCATGGGGTCACAAAGAATCAGACATGACCGAGCGACTGAACTGAACTGAACAGAATGTATAAGACCAAGAGTGAACCCTAATGCAACCTATGGACTTGGATGATCGTAATGTGTCAGTATAAGTTCATCCTAAGGGGGGAAAAAATGCACCACTCTGATGTGTGACATTGATATTATCAGAGGCTGTGCACATGTGGGTCCGAGACATGTGTGGAACCTCCATACCTCCCTCTCAAAATTCATAGTAAGCCTAGAGTTCACTAAAAATAAAATTTTAAAAAGCACACACAGGTCCAGTGGTTAGAACTTCACTTTTCTATATGGGGAGTGTGGGTTTGATCCCTTGTAGGACAGCTAGGATCCCACATGCCTCACAGTCAGGAAACCAAAATATAAAACACAAATGATATTGTAACTGATTCAATAAAGACTTTAAAATGGTCCACACACACACATATCTTAAAAAAAAGTGTTTATAAAAAGCACATAAAATTTACATTATTTTCCATTTTCTCAATAGGAATACCAATTCAATGAGAAGTTACAAAACCATACATACCCTATTCATGCTATGTTTAAAACACATAACTAATGAGAATCTACTGCATAGCACAGGGAACTCTACTTGATGCTCTGTGGTGAACTTAATGGAAAGAAAATCCAAAAAAAGAGGGGATATATGTATAAATATAGCTGATTCACTTTGCTATACAGCAGAAATTAACACAACATTGTAAAGCTAGTATACTCCAATAAAAATTACTTTTTAAAAAAAGAGAAATTAAAAAATAGTGAAAAAATAAGCCTAGCTTTTCACATTAGGTACACCAGCTTTTAACTGATTATTTTGTATACATAGTGTTCAGAGCTAACGTCCCTTTTTTTAAAGCTGATATTAACTTAGCAAAATAGAATACCTCAAATCACAGTCATAATCTGCAGAGTAAATTGCAGCTCCTACAAAAGCCATAATCAGGGATAAAATTGGTAAGAGGAAGACGTTCTTCTTGGCCAACACATTAAAAGCAAGGCACATACATTGGAGCAAAGGTCATTTTTACTGGTTTTTGAGCCTGCTGGTATACAAATTGACTTTCATAAGCTCCTGAATTTGAAATAATAAATGGCTGGGGAAAGGGAGAGGATGGGGAACAGCAGTAGAATTGTCTCATCTGATATCTAAGAAATGGGTTAAGAGAGTGAAACCACTTTAGAAGCTGTGGTGGTACAACCAGAATAACTTACATTTTCATGGTTTGTTGCAAGGTTCCTGGAGGGCACGTGTTTAATGGCAGTGATAAAGATTTTCACTTGCCAAGAGTTCAAAAGTTGAACTTTGATATTCTGTACAATTAGCTAAAAAGTGAAGAGGAGATGGTTTGGAGACAGGAGACAATAAAGCCATTTGCAGATCTGTAGGAGAAACCACAAATATTTTCCTGCTAGATATTAGAGTAATTTATAGGTTAAATTTTTATAACTTTTATGTTTTAAAAATTGACCTTTTCTTTATGGTGACATTAAAAAAATCCAAGTTAACCCAAAGAGAACTCCTGCCACTGAGATCCAAGAGAAAATGAAATGGAATTATCATGGAAAATTTCAATAGTTTTAGGTTATTTCAGACCCTATATTCACCTACAATACTAAATACAACATGAATAAAATAAAACTTTGGAATGTGCAAAATAGGTTTTAAAATAAGTCTTATTTTTAGAACAATTTTATATATCTAGAAAAGTTAATTTGTAAACAGAATTTATTCTTCTATAACAGTTTTGGATTTATAGAAAAATTCAGATTGTAGAGAGAGGCGCTCTCTCTCTCTCTCTCTCTCTCTCTATATATATATATATATATATATATATATATAAATTTGTATGCAGGTCAGGAAGCAACGGTTAGAACTGGACATGAAACAACAGACTGGTTCCAAATAGGAAAAGGAGTACGTCAAGGCTGTATATTGTCACCCTGGTTATTTAACTTATATGCAGAGTACATCATGAGAAACGCTGGACTGGAAGAAACAAGCTGGAATCAAGATTGCCGGGAGAAATATCAATAACCTCAGATATGCAGATGACACTACCCTTATGGCAGAAAGTGAAGAGGAACTAAAAAGCCTCTTGATGAAAGTGAAAGTGGAGAGTGAAAAAGTTGGCTTAAAGCTCAACATTCAGAAAATGAAGATTATGGCATCCAGTCCCACCACTTCATGGGAAATAGATGGGGAAACAGTGGAAATAGTGTCAGACTTTATTTTTCTGGGCTCCAAAATCACTGCAGATGGTGACTGCAGCCATGAAATTAAAAGATGCTTACTCCTTGGAAGGAAAGTTATGACCAACCTAGATAGCATATTCAAAAGCAGAGACATTACTTTGCCAACAAAGGTTCATCTAGTCAAGGCTATGGTTTTTCCTGTGGTCGTGTATGGATGTGAGAGTTGGACTGTGAAGAAGGCTGAGCGCTGAAGAATTGATGCTTTTGAACTGTGGTGTTGGAGAAGACTCTTGAGACTCCCTTGGACTGCAAGGAGATCCAACCAGTCCATTCTGAAGGAGATCAGCCCTGGGATTTCTTTGGAAGGACTGATGCTAAAGCTGAAACTCCAGTACTTTGGCCACCTCATGCGAAGAGTTGACTCATTGGAATAGACTCTGATGCTGGGAGGGATTGGGGGCAGGAGGAGAAGGGGAAGGCAGAGGATGAGATGGCTGGATGGCATCACTGACTCGATGGACGTGAGTCTCAGTGAACTCCGGTAGGTGGTGATGGACAGGGAGGCATGGCGTGCTGCGATTCATAGGGTCGCAAAGAGTCGGACACGACTGAGCGACTGATCTGATCTGATCTGATCTGATATATATATATTTTTGGCCAACCCAATATATATATATATATATATATATTAGGTTGGCCAAAAATTTCACTTAGGGTTTTCTGTAAAATGTTACAGAAAAACCTGAATGAAGTTTTTGGCCAACCTAATATCTTGTACATTGTTTTCCCTACTTTGATATCAGTCTGGTTTACTTGTTATGATCAACAAATCAATACTGCTACATTATTATTGCATCCACAGTTTATACAGATGTATTTATTTTGACCTAATATTTATTCCAGGATTCCATCTGGACACCACATTGTATTTAGTCATCAAGTCTCCAGGCTCCTTTGGGCTGTGACAGTATCTCAGAATTTCCTTATACTTGATGACCTAGACAGTTCCGAGGAGGCAGATTTGGTCAAGCATTTTGTAAGATGCTCCTCTGCTGGAATGTTTCCAACGTTTGCCTCATGATTAGACCAGGGTATGGATTACTGGGATGAAGATCACAAGGATGGGGTACAATTTTCATCACATCATTTCAAAGGTACATACTATCAACATGGTATCACTGTCGAAGCAGACCTTGAACACCTGGCTGAGGTCATGTTTGGCAGGTTTCTTTGTGAGAAAGTGACTCATTTCCCCCCTCTCCATCCTATACTCTTTGTCGGGAAGTCACTGTACACAGTCTGCCCATAGGGAGTCTGGATATATACTTCCATTCTTTGCTGCTGCTGCTGCTAAGTTGCGTCAGTCGTGTCCAACTGTGCGACCCCATAGACGGCAACCCACCAGGCTCCCCCATCCCTGGGATTCTCCAAGCAAGAACACTGGAGTGGGTTGACATTTCCTTCTCCAATGCATGAAAGCAAAAAGTGAAAGTGAAGTCACTCAGTCGTGTCCGACTCTAGCGACCCCATGGACTGCAGCCTACCAGGCTCCTCCGTCCATGGGATTTTCCAGGCAAGAGTACTGGAGTGGGGTGCCATTGCCTTCTCCGTTCCACTCTTTAAAGTACTGTATATAGATAGCTAAACATGAGAACACCCTGAAGCCCTCGACTTTAATCTATTACAACATGGATCATTCTAGCCTGGTTCTCAGCAAATTCCCACTGTCACAGTGAAAAAAAAAACCTGACTCCCCTCACCCGACATCCATTTACAAATGTCCCGACATAATGGTGATTCAACTTATGGTTTTTTTGACTTAATGATAGGGCAAAAGTGTTATGCATTCAGGAGAAAATGTACATTGAATTTTGAATCAAAAGGTCTTCTACTCTCCTGATTCTGTTCAGTAGCAAGTCACAGCTCCCAGTCAGTCACACAATCACAACAATAAAAACCTGATAACAGTTACCACCATTCTGCACCCAGACAACCATTCTGTTTTATACTTTCAGTACAGTATTCAAAAGATGAAATGAGATACCCAACACTTCATTATAAAATAGGCTTTATGTTAGATGACTGCCCCAATTGTAGACTGATTGGGTGTGTTTAAGGTAGGCTGGGCTAAGCTATAATGTTCGTTGAGTAGGTTAGGGGTACTAACTGAATATTTGGGCTCCAATATTTTTCATCCTTGTTGTTCTTTAGTCGCTATGCCATGTCTGGCATTTTTTCAACTCCATGGACTATAGCCTGCCAGGCTGCTCTATCCATGAGATTTCCCAGGCAAGAATACTGGAGTGGGTTGCTACTCCAAGGGTCTTCCTGACCCAGGGATCTTCAAGGGATCCCCAGGGGATCTTTCTGACCCAGGGATACAACCTATAATTCCTGCATTGGCAGGTGGATTATTTACTGCTGGGTTACCAGGGAATCCCAGGCATTTTTCAACCTACAGTAGGTTTATTGGGACATAACGCCATTGCGGGGCTTCCCTCATAGCTCAGTTGGTAAAGAATCTGCCTGTAATGCAGTAAAGCGGGTTCGATCCCTGGGTCAGGAAAATCCCCTGGAGAAGGAAATGGCAACCCACTCAAGTATTCTTGCCTGGAGAATCCCACGGTCAGAGGAGCCTGGCAGGCTACAGTCCATGGGGTCACAAAGAGTCAGACATTACTCAGCGACTAAAAACCACCAAAGAAAACGCCATTGTGAGTCAAGGAAGATCTGTATAGTGATACCTTGGAGATATTGTGGGTTGAGTTCCAGACCCCTGTAGTGAAGAAAATACCACCATAAAGAGAGTCACATGAAGTTTTTGGTTTTCCAGTGCAGCATATAAAAGGTATGCTTGCATGATTCTATAGCCTAACAAATGTGCAATAGCATTATGGCTGGAAAACAATATGCACATCTTAATTTAAAAATACTTTATCACTAAAAATGCTAACGATCATCTAACAACACAGGGTGGCCACAAAACTTTAATCCATACAAAAGGAATAAATTGAAGAACAATAAAAGGAGCTATGCCCGTACTTAATTGTTTAATTCCCAGTATGCACATATACGTTTCCTCTGCTATTCAAAAGTGGAGTGTTCCTATGTAAGCTCTGGTAAGAAAGCAAAGAAGCAATTACCTGAAGACACACCTTGCTAATGGATGCACAAAATAAACTGAGATGGAGATGCTAATAGACAGTTCAAAGCAATGGCAGCCCGATGCTGATATGATGAGTGTACTTCCTGGGGAAGGAGTTTGGCAGTGCCAGTCCCATCGTGTGGGGTGCAAATTACCTCTGTAACAGCTCAGTGCAAAACAAATGTCGAATGCTATTCTTGCTTTTCACCTTTTTTCATAAGAGCAAAAATCCTCTTGGATTTCTTTCAGTTACTGAAAACGGGTACTAGTGTAGGTCTTACTTAAAAGTGAAGTAGCATAAAGGGAAGTTTTGAAAAGCAAAGGAAACTCATACAGCAGTATCAGAATTGGTAATCATATCCCAGTACTCTCCTGAGAAACAACTTTATCAACTGTAGTACAGCACTTATGTGTGGTTCCTTTGCTTGTTATAATCTTACGGAATTTACTTAGGTTCAGAATTACTTAGGTTAGTCCTTTCCCCATGTTCTCCCTTACCTGAGGTTGTTTCATACATTTAAAATAGAGCTAGATTCTCTTGTGACAGTCTGCGTTCCTCCCTGGCACACTCAAAACCTCCTATTTTTTTCTAATTTGCATACACTAAAGTCAACTCTTTGTGCTGTAGAGCTCTGTGAGTTTTGATGATGTGTGATGTCATGAATCAACTATTTTGATTATCATATTGGATAGTTTCACCACCCTACAAATCCCTCGTATTTCAGCTATTCAATCCTTATCTCCTTTGCAAAAAACAATCTACACACTTAATGCAATCACTACCAAAATCCCAAAGGCATTTTTTTGCAGAAACAGAAAAATCCACTCTAAAATTCACATGGAATCTCAAGGGACCTCAAAAAGCCAAAAAATTCTTCCAGAAAAACAATGTTGCACAAGTGATATCTGTTGCTTTTCATTAGGAGCAAAAGTCTGGACATGTCTGCCCACTGCATCTTGCTATCAAAGTCACAAAGGAAGGTCTGTCTATGGTTTTTCCAGTAGCCATGTACGAATGTGAGAATTGGACCAAAAAAATGGCTGAGCACCAAATAATTGATGTTTTTGAATTGTGGTGCTAGAGAAGACTCTTGAGAGTCCCTTGGACTGCAAGATCAAGACAGTCAATCTTAAAGGAAATCAACCCTGAATATTCACTGGGAGGACTGATGCTGGAGCTGTAGCTCTAATGCAAAGAGCTGACTCATTAGAAAAGACCCTGATGCTGGGAAAGATTGAGGGCAGTAGGAGAAGAGGGTTACAGAGGATGAGATGGTTGGATGGCATCACCCACTCAATGGACATGAGTTTGAGTAAACTCCAGGAGATAGTGAAGGACAGAGAAGCCCACCATGCTGTAGTCCATGGGGTCACAAAGAGATGGATGTAACTTAGTGATTAAACAACAACAAAGGAAACACAGTGCAGTCAAGCACTGGATAGAACAACAGTTTGCTCACACAGAGAAGAGAAAGACCAAGATCAGCTTCAGTGGTAGCATCTGTTCCCCACGGTCAATTGTCCCTCCCAGCAGTTGATGCAAAGCAACTGGCGTGCATGCCTCCTTCTTGTGCTGGAGCAGAAGAACTTCATCTCCTCTGCAAAGATACAGCAGTATGTTGGGCAGATGCTACATAATGTAGATGCTCAAGTGGACAAAGGAGCACAGCATTGAATCTGAAATAGGGAAAGATATTCCCACACAAGGTGAATAAGTCCAACACAGGCTATGAGGACTCTTTAGCTCTTCATCAAGAAGTGTTCCAGGCTCAAGGCTTGTATTCTATGCAGCCAAGTGGGTTTCAAAAGACTCCATGCATAAGAATGCCTTTCCCAACAAAGTTGGATGATTCACATACTCTCTGATTTCAAAACTTATTGTGAAGCTACAGTAATTAAAACAGTATGGTACTGGCACAAAGACACACATATAGACCAATGGCATAAAATAGAAAGCCTAGAAATAAAGTCTTACATAAACAGTCAAATTACTTTTGCAAGGATTCAAGACGATTCAATGGGGGAAAGGACAGTCTCTTTAACAAATGGTATGGGGAAACCAGAATGGGTCTGGTAGGGAGAACAGTGAATATTCTAACAACAATACCACATGCTCCAACTATTAATAATAGCATTACTTGGAGGGTAAGACCACAGATCACGGAGCGGGACTGCCTACCTTTAAATCTTGTCTATATCAATTACCAGCTAGGAGACCTCAGACAAATTACTAAACCTTTCTCTGTATCAGTTTCCTCATTTGCAAAATTAGGATAATTATATTAGCTACTTAGAGTTGTTCTAAGGATTAATTGAGATGATACATAGAAAACATTTACAGTGTTTCTGGCACACGTGGTACACTGTATGTGTTCACAATTATTATTATTAGTGGCAGGATCCAAGAGAGGACAATATGTGTTCAACCATTAATTTCTTAAATATTTGGTTATGTGTGTGTGTGTGTATCTATATGCTCATTTGCTAAGTTGTGTCTGACTATTTTGCAACCCCATGGACTGTAGCCCACCAGGCTCCTCTGTCTATGGGATTTCCCAGGCAAGAATAGGCGGGTTGTGTGTTGCCATTTCCTCCTCCAGGGGATCTTCTCAACACAGCAGTCGAAGCCTGTGTCCTGTGTCTCCTGCATTGGCAGGTAGGTTCTTTACCACTGAGTCACCTGGGAAGCCCAAATATTTGCTTACTATTTGCTAATGGGCAGAGGTTGTCCATTATTCTTTTGCTTAAAATATTTGTCTCTTTCTTCAGTTTAAGTTTAAGTTCTTAAGTTTATTTTATTTTTTTTTACCAAGTAGGATTTATTCTTAATTCCAGAATCATGGCATATTCATAAAAAACAATGAAGGGAAGAGTTGGTAATGGAGTCATATTATTTCAGGGTCAAAATCTTCAGATTTGTTCCATTGTCTATTAACTTACTGACAATGGTAGGATTCACTCAGTCAATCAAGTACTCTTTGCATGGCTCCTCTGTGTGATGAAGTAGGAATACGCAGAGTGAGATACTACTGCCTTTGATGCTTTTATTGTCTAGAGAGGGAGACAACATAATCACATGAAACACAAGACATTCTGGGTGAGGGTCGGGAGAAGAGGGAAGGAATGATGGTACATTACACATGGAGAGATCCCTATAAATATGATTCACAGTGAAATTTAATGTCTAACTGCAACTTGGGCAGACTGTCTTTTATTTAATAGAAGGAACTACCCAGTGCCATGAAAACCTGAACTCGAGGAGACAGAATGAGCAACAAATCTTGACTTGAAGACAAGGAAGGAACAATTTTAAATGCTTTGTTTACATTAAGAGAAAAACTTCTATCAGCTCATTTCCTCATTTAGCAATGATTATTCTCATTTACCTCTGCTATTTGCCAATTAGACCTACTGATTACTGTGCCCTCTAACATGGAGCTTCTGAGTTCCCAGCTTGATACCAAGAACAACAGGGAGTGATACTGCACTCTCTACTACAGAACTTAAATAAATCACGTAATTCTGGGGCCCCTGAGAAATCTTTGTACTTATTTTTCTAGGTTTTTGGGTATTTCAAATACAAGGCAGAGTCTACTCTTTTCCATCCCACTGAGGTGGAAAATACCAAAGATAAAATGGGTTCATACAGTATCTATCAAGAGTGACGTTCTCTACCCTCCCTGAAGAAGACTATAACTTGCCTCTTTATATCAAAATGAGGCCAGAATTTCAGTTCACCAACAAACAGAGCAGTGTCACAGAATTTAACATATCCTGGATTCCCTATACAATGCAGGCAACACAAAGTATTACCCTAGCTTTAAATTAATTAAGTTAGTTTAATTCTACTAATTTAAAGTAGGATCAGCTACGTAATTTGTGGGTACCGGTGCAGACTGAAAAGGCAGAGAGTCTTGTTTGTAAATCATTAAGAATTTCCAGGTGGATATAGTAGAGCATCAAACCATTCACAGAACACTTCTAAGCTCAGGATTCTGTGTCTTTGCACAGGGCGCAATGATGAAGCCCAACCCGCCCAAGTTCTCCACCTGAAGGCAGGATTTCTGAACAGTCCACATGACCCATGAGCACAGTACTGCCATTTTTCTGAGAATAGAGGTGAATGGCAGAATTGCCCAGGCTTTACTTCAATCCCTATGATTCTATCCAAGCAACTAATTGAAATGTGGGCTTCAGAGAACACTGGGGACCTACCTTATCACTGAAACACAAAGAAGCAAGCAAACATAATTTCCATAAAAGAGACAAATATTAATAGTTGAAAGAAATTTATTTACAGATTTTCATTTTTTCTTGTTTAAATCTTCTTGAGAGGGTCAAGAAAGAAAAATGCATGCCTTATTTAGATGATAATTAAAATCTGTTGTTTTCAGATTCTAATGAGAAGAAAAGAATAGTTTCATGGTGACGTTTTAGTCAATGTAGGCAAGGTTATGCTTAGAAACAAAGGGCCCCCACCCTGCAAAGAATGACTAATAAAAGCTCAGTGTGGCTGTAGGTGACTCTTCTGGGCAACTGGCCTTTATATGGCAACTAAGATAAGTACTTGCTTCAAACACATACACAAAGGAAATCCATAAACTCATTACAGAGCAGAGATTATATACAATTGAGAACCTTGCGCTCAAACACATGTTCTTTGTCTCCATCATGGCAAACTAGATCCAATACTTAGTTCCAGAATTTCATTCACACTTTCCCAATTGTGTCTTTTCACTCCAAACAACAGAAAGCTGCTCTACTAAGGTTTTACAGGGCAGCACAGTTTCATTTCTCATGGCAACAGGCAGTGAAATTTTGTATTAAATGTGCAACTATATCAGATATGCTTTTGTAGTCCTGAAAATCTACTCTTTCTTTGCTCAGGCAAATTCAACACAGAAACAAGATGATACATTGTATTTCAATCAAGAGTTGCACAGAGTATCAAAGACACAAACAAGATTTATGACTCTTTAGAAGCTATGGTGTATAAAAACAAAATTACTTCCAAAATTCTATTTTCTTAAAGTTAAATGCAAATCAAATAGGTGCTAATCTACTCTGCATTTATCTAGTGCCACTTTCTGGGGCATCTGAAAATTTAGCATTATTATTTAGCATTTATATGGCACTTGCTATTTGCTGTTTTTAAAAATTACTCCACTCAATCATTTTTAATTCATTCCATGAACTTTGACAGGCCAGTCAGTCCCATTTTATAGTTGAGGATGCCTTGAAGATCAGAGGTTCCCATGACATCAGAAGGACCCCAGTGTTTGATCTGGTAAGTCTGTTCATCTGAGGATATGAGGCGTCTGCATTTCCTGCCAAAGCCAGTAAGTGGGCTTGGGCAGGAACCTAAATCTCAGACATGCCTCAAATCTTCCTTAGTTTAGTCAATTATTTTCAGTCATCCTCAATGGTTTATTGCTTCATCTGATGCCTGCTTGAAAAAAAAATCAAATCTATTTGCTGATGTGCTCTCATTGGTTGCCTTAGATCATCAGAAGTTTCTGGGTAAAAAAACTAATTTGCAAATTATCCATAATTCACAGAGACGGGGCTATACCTTCACCCTTTTCCCACTAGTTGGGACCCAGTAGTGTGGCTTGACATAATAGTGTAAAAAGACTCTCTGTGACATTGAGATCAAGGTCATTGACAATTCCAGCATCACATTATCACATATCACGTTATCACCACAATCTTATGGATTGCACACACAGCCAGGAGGCTTAACTGACAAGTGTGGCCTTGTAGATCTTTCACAGTTGATCCTGAACATGGTAATCAGTACAATCCATCACTGGGACAATTCTGTCTCTGTGGCTGAGAAAACAATTCAAACTATATGAATAGAAATACTTACTTCCTCTGAGAAACTTCTGTGGTTCTCCTTGATAGGATTTTTGCTTCTTTCATCAACAATTTTAGTTCTTTTGTCCTGCACATAATAGACTTCACAGACTTTTTTGGATACAGACTTTATTCTTATGCGTGTGCATGTCTCTTGCTCAAATGTAAAGCACCATTGGTTCAAGGTCTTTGCTTTTGTATCTTTAAATATATTCATCCTCATATAAGACGTCTACATATAAGATTCCAATTCATGTTTGTTAAATATAATAGCACCAACTTTTATTTAAAATTGAATGAATAAAATGTCTGTGTTTGATCTCTGTAACCCTTGTTCTTCAGTCCCTAAGTCATGCCTGACTCTTTGTGATCCCTAGTAGCCCTGTAACCCTAGTGTCTTACATAAAGCATGTTTAGAATGGTGCTCAATATATTCTATTATGGATAAGTCATTTAAATTAGGTATTAGAGATTGGTATAGATAACTTCTAAGGCTGCTGCTGCTAAGTCACTTCGGTCATGTCCGACTCTGTGTGGCCCCAGAGACATCAGCCCACCAGGCTCTCCTGCCCCTGGGATTCTCCAGGCAAGAACACTGGAGTGGGTTGCCATTTCCTTCTCCAATGCATGAAAGTGAAAAAGTGAAAGTGAAGTCGCTCAATCATGTCCGACTCTTAGCGACCCCGTGGACTGCAGCCTACCAGGCTCCTCCATCCATGGGATTTTCCAGGCAAGAGTACTGGAGTAGGGTGCCATTACTTTAAGTCTATTCCAGAAGGCTCATAATGAATGGACTAAAAAGATTTTCTGTGAGACAACCAAAAAATCAGCTAGTTTCCCAGCTGGATATGAAACAGGATAAGGAAGCCTGATTACATAAAGAGACTAGAATAATGACATCAACCCCATAGTTCCCGGGAGATTTCAAAGCAAGGTCTCAATCACAACACATACCAGTTCCAACATCTTTCCTTTAGCAAGATTTCCTTGAACTTCTGATCTGTGCACAGATGAGTAACATGGGATTTCCTGAAAACTGCTGGGTTATGTTGTGTGGCTGTTGCAGCAGTGGGTGGTCCTGGGTGCAATTTCAAAGATGCCACTAGAGATTCTTTAGGGAACCATTCTTTAGCTCCTTTGCCTCATCTCATTTGGGTTGGAAGTGATAAATTGAAAAATATGCTAAGGCTGCTCCTTAATGTTTTCCCACTTGTTATTGGTGATAGCTGAGTACTGTTTCCTGTTTACTGAGAATTCTAAAAGATTGGACTGATATTTAAGTCTTAATTTAATTAAGTTTCAAATGGAAATCTGCTTACTTCATCTTCCTTTCAATTTGCATCAATAAACACCTGCCAAAAGAATATTCAGAGCATTTTGATTCAAAGTTTTTTTAGTAATTATCATGCCAACCTCAAACTTTCTTGTGTGTGTGTGTGTGTGTTTTTACGACTTCTCACGTTTCCTATTAGTGTTTCCCAGGTGGTCCTAGTGGTAAAGAACTCGCCTGCCAATGAAGGAAACTTAAGAGACATGGATTCGATTGGTGGGTTGGGAAGATACTCTGGAGGAGGGCATGGCAACCCACTCCAGTATTCTTGTCTGGGAAATCCCATGGAAATAGAGAGCCTGGCTGGCTACAGTCCATGCGGTCCCAAAGAATCAGACACGACTGAAGCAACTTATCAGGCACACATGAAAACACCTTTGACTGAAAAAGTTAACATAAATATAAAAATAGTTTTTAGAAGAGAAAAAGGGAAACATCACCTGCATTTTAAGACATTTTGATTCAGAAAAGTAAGTATATGAATACAAGTAGTCCATCTACGTCAATACTCAGATTTCCACTTGCATTTTATCTGGGGTGTTTTAATGACCTCAAACAAAAGTTGCCTTTCCTTTCCCTTCCATATAATCCAGGAAATTCTCCAGTCCAGTGAAAATGGTTTTTAGGTCCAGCAAGCTATGGCTACTCCCTCCATTTGATGATAAAATGAAAAAAAAAAAATGCTTTACTTGTTGAACGTGAACATTTATCTCTTGAGCATGGTTGAGCTGCGATCTGAGTTATTCAAACTTATCTCATAGTGGTCCAGACTTCCTTGCCTCCCACTGAAATCCTACTTGCTTTCCCTACACCCCTCTCCCCTAGTTGAAGACACTGAAAATTCATCTATTTATTTGTTTGTTTCTGCTTTAGGAATGCTGAATTCCAATCCTGAAAAACATAATTGGTGTTCTGAGCAGTTAATTCCAGTGTGTATGTGGAGAGAAGGGGATTTCCCACATCAACAAGCAGTTCTTAGACATCAGCTGGATGTCTGACAAGTTGACTCAATTCTAACACTATCTATCCAGAGAAAGCAACAGATTCCAAAGCTTAGAGTCTCAGTCTTAAAAGACATCCCTCCACCACCCCAACTCTCCTGCCAATTACAAGCCTAGGTTTCATCTGTGCACCTGACCAACCAGCTATAGAGTGAGTGTTCCAAACCCTCTTCCTTGGGGTCCCTTCCTCTGCTAGCATCAGAAAAGCATTCTATGTACTAGATCACCAGTTTATTGTGCGTGTGTGTGTTCAGTCATGTCTGACTTTTGCAATCCCATGGACTGTAGCCTGCCAGGCTCCTCAGTCCATGGAATTTTCCAGGCAAAATTACTGCACTGGGTTCCCCTTTCCTTCTCCAGGGGATCTTCCTGACCCAGGGATCGAGCCCATGTCTCGTGCACTGGCAGGCAGATTCTTTACCAATGAGCCACCTGGGAAGCCCCACCAATTTATTAGGTAAGAATATGGCTCAGGACAGGGAAGCCTGGCTCGCTGCAATCCATGGGGTCACAAAAAGTCAGACACGACTTAGTGACTGAACAACAACAACAATAGCAACAGCCATTTGTAGGAGACACACAGGGCAGTGCACAGGAAAGCCTGGGGCGCTTCCGAGTTCTTTCCAAGATGCTATTCTGCCCGCGTCTCCATGAGTTCACACAGTGTGGAAGCCTTGAAACCCATACTTTGGGATTTTGTTGAGGCTTCATTAACGAGGCATAATTGATTTAATCATGGCCACCGGTGACTGATTCAACCTTCAGTCCCTCTCTATCCCAGGAGGTCAGGGGTGGGAATAATCCCTCTGACCACAACACTCTAACCATAAGGCTGTTTCCCCCCACGTGACTAGCAGGACCTTATGGGCCCTCCAGGAACAGATCCCCAATACCCTCTGCTGTAGCTCCTCTGCAAAGTACCAAATGATAAATTGATGCACATCTCCTGAGTTGTTTTATGGACGCTGGGACCCCCACCAAATAGAAGAAGTGAACCCATCCCCTCCAGAGCCTGGCTGGAATCGGGAAATCTTTTCCAGCAACTTATTGCCTTTTCACTTTACTTCACCATTGAGAAATGAAGTCGTATCAGTAAACATGGATGTCATGGTCATCAGTGATTGGAGTCCTCCTATATGAGTTCCTGAGCCCTAAGGGCACTTAGGAAGGAGAACACCAGCCTTCTAATAGTCATCAGGCTGCAGCCATTCCCGACTTCTGAAGATGAGCCCCAAGGAAGCTCAGGATGTGAAAATCATAGGACACTGGTCCTAGAAAGGTGAGGTGTATATGAAGGGAATGATTTCAGTGAGCCCAGACTCATGCATCTTCCCACACATAGAAAAGTGCTCAATTCCTTAACTTGGGATATCTGGTTTTCTTTAATTAACAATACTCTTTTGATGTTCAGACTATTTGCCTTTTGTTGCAAAACTTCTGTATAACCTGGCTGCTCCTCTGAGCAGTTCTCTTAGGGTGACTTGAGATGCTGCCATCAGGGCTTGAAGTCCTAAATATTCCCACCAAATGAAACATAGCTCTGAACTTTTAGGTTGTGAATAATTTTTTTCAGTCGACACCATCAACCAACAGAGAATTGTGCGTGAGTTGCTCCCATATCCTGGGGCTCCCCTCCCTTGCCTGGCCCTTAAGAATGTTTTGCTGAGGGGCTTCCCTGGTGCCTCAATAGTAAAGAATCCCCCTGCCATTATAGGAGACACAGGTTTGATCCTTGGTCTGGAAAGATCCCAGGCGCTGAGGAATAACTAAGCCCCTGTGTTTTAGAGAGCAACTACTGAAGCCCGAGCACCCTAGAGCCCATGCTTCACAAAAGTAGCAGGGCATCAAGAATCCTGTACATCATAACTAGATAAAAGCCTGCTCGAAGCAATGAAGACTGAGCACAGTCGTAAATAAATAAAATTATTAAAAAAAAAATTTGTTGAAGCTCACCTGGGAGCTCAGGTGTTTTGAGCACTAGCTGTCACAGACTCCTTGTCTGGCACCTTACAATTAACACTGCACTTTCCTCCAGCACAAACAGGTATCATTACATCGGCTTTACTATGCATAGGTGACAGGACCCAAGTTTGGCTGGTAACAATACCATCCAGCCCCCATCCTTAGGCAAGGTCCGAAATTTACTTCATTAACATAATAAAAGACATCTTTATTATCTTTATCTCTTAAGAAATTCAAAGAGCTTTGAAACATGTATATCATGTATGAAACGAGTCGCCAGTCCAGGTTCGATGCACGATACTGGATGCTTGGGGCTGGTGCACTGGGACGACCCAGAGGGATGGTATGGGGAGGGAAGAGGGAGGAGGGTTAGGGATGGGGAACGTATGTATACCTGTGGTGGATTCATTTTGATATTTGGCAAAACTAATACAATATTGTAAAGTTTAAAAATAAAATAAAATTTAAAAAAAAGAAATTCAAAGAGCTTTAGAAGCTGTGTGCCCAAAAAGAAATAACAATATCACAAACATTTTGCATTTGTTAATGTCTGTTGACCCCTCTGGGTCCTCTCTACCCACACCTGCCCTGCTGGAGACTGGGTTGCATGGATTTGATCACCCAGTCTTACTGTCTCCCAGGACCAGAACTCCAGTGGAATGGACCTTTCTAGAGCTACAGAAGGCACTTGGTTTCATTAATCATTTCCCCTCTCACGCTCTCAGCCATCCTAGATCTCCCCTTAACCTGTGGCAGGTGGCTCAGTGATAAAGAATTCTCCTGCCAATGCAGGAGACATGAGTTCGATCTCTGGGTGAGGAATATCCCCTGGAGAAGGAAATGGCAACCCTCTCCAGTATTCCTGCTTGGGAAATTCCATGCACTGGTGAGGAGCCTGGTGGGCTAATCCATGGTGTCGTGAAAGAGCCAAACACAACTTAGCAACTAAACAACAACATCCCTAGGATACTTCCTCAGTCCATCAATTTTTAGTTATTTCTCTTTACCAACCAACCTGTTCATAAATGAAGTTTTATTAAATTCTCAATTACTGCATCTTAGCGTGCCATCTTTTTCCTGCTTTGAACCTTACCATATATATACATACATACGGACTTCCCTGGTGGCTCAGACGGTAAAGCGTCTGCCTATAGTGCGGGAGATCTGGGTTTGATCCCTGGGTCAGGAAGATTCTCTGGAGAAGGAAATGGCTCCCCACTCCAGTACTCTTGCCTGGAAAATCCCATGGACTGAGGAGCATAGTAGGCTACAGTCTATGGGGTCGCAAAGAGTCGGACACGACTGAGCAACTTCATTTCACTTCATACCTACATACACACATGTAAATTGACAGATAAAAAGATACAGAAGATATGAGGTCACTTATTTTTAGTATTATAATCTTTTTCACAGAGGACCAGGAAGCCTGGCATGCTGTAGTCCATGTGGTCGCAGAGTCAGGCACAAGTGAGCAACGAAACAGCAACATGCTGAACATGTCTTGCTTTTAGAAAAAGATCCAGATGCATGATGAGGCACAATCAAGCCATGTAATTCAGCATCTGCTTTGCTCAGGATGCTCCTAGCCAGTATTTCTTTTCAACTCTAGCTGATTCCCTGGCCCATCTCGCTGTTGAATATTTTCTAATCTTCCTCACATGCGCAAACCAACCTACTCGCCCTCTTTTCCACTGAGCTTTGATATCAATGGAGAAAAACAAATACGACTGATGGGAATTTTCTTATAACTTCAAAACTCCATAGCTTCAATAATATTGTCTTTTTTTCATCACCAAGAAGTTCGAAACCATTTTCCTTTCCAAAATTTACACCTACACCTGAACTTTAAAAACCACCCACTCTTACATTCCATAGGACTATCTTCATGAACCCTCTCTTTCTTTGTTCTCTTAAATCTTCAGTCTTACCCTGTCCACTGATTTTTTTCTTTATCATCTATAAATGTCATCCATTCTCTGGACTTATTTTTTAAGAAGAAACGGCCTATACCTGGTAGTACTTATCACTCAACCTCTTCCAGTTTTCTCTGTTCCCTGCTATCTATTTTATCTTCTCATTCTCTCTACTAAAATTGTGCTTTCAAAGGTCACCAGTGTCTTCACAGTTATCAAATACCAATAGCTTAACCCTCATCTATGGTATCTGAAAGTGCTGTTTTTTTTTTACTGAGTTATTTATTTATTTTCTCCTTTGGCTTCAGTAATGCTCCAAACACTTTGTGCTTTTAATTTCCCTCTGGAGATTGTTCTTGTGTTACTTCATCCACTTTTCGCTACTTTCCATTTGCTACAAGCTTTTTTGTTTGTCTTTTTTTTTTTTTTTCCCTTCTGATTTTATGAACTTTGGGAACTTAAGTGATATTCTTCAGCTTAATGACAACAAATTACATTTTTAGCAGTTTTTATATCTATACTGACTATGCCAAAGCCTTTGACTGTGTGGATCACAATAAACTGTGGAAAATTCTGAAAGAGATGGGAATACCAGACCACCTGATCTGCCTCTTGAGAAATTTGTATGCAGGTCAGGAAGCGACAGTTAGAATTGGACATGGAACTACAGACTGGTTCCAAATAGGAAAAGGAATACGTCAAAGCTGTATATTGTCACCCTGCTTATTTAACTTATATGCAGAGTACATCATGAGAAATGCTGGACTGGAAGAAACACAAGCTGGAATCAAGATTGCCAGGAGAAATATCAATAACCTCAGATATGCAGATGACACCACCTTTATGGCAGAAAGTGAAGAGGAACTCAAAAGCCTCTTGACGAAAGTGAAAGAGGAGAGTGAAAAAGTTGGCTTAAAGCTCAACATTCAGAAAACGAAGATCATGGCATCCGGTCCCACCACTTCATGGGAAATAGATGGGGAAACAGTGGAAACAGTGTCAGACTTTATTTTTTTGGGCTCCAAAATCACTGCAGATGGTGACTGCAGCCATGAAATTAAAAGATGCTTACTCCTTGGAAGGAAAGTTATGACCAACCTAGATAGCATATTCAAAAGCAGAGACATTACTTTGCCAACAAAGTTTCGTCTAGTCAAGGCTATGGTTTTTCCAGTGGTCATGTATGGATGTGAGAGTTGGACTGTGAAGAAAGCTGAGCGCTGAAGAATTGATGCTTTTGAACTGTGGTGTTGGAGAAGACTCTTGAGAGTCCCTTGGACTGCAAGGAGATCCAACCAGTCCATTCTGAAGGAGATCAGCCCTGGGATTTCTTTGGAAGGAATGATGCTAAAGCTGAAACTCCAGTACTTTGGCCACCTCATGCGAAGAGTTGATTCATTGGAAAAGACTCTGATGCTGGGAGGGATTGGGGGCAAGAGGAGAAGGGGACGACAGAGGATGAGATGGCTGGATGGCATCACTGACTTTATGGACGTGAGTCTGAGTGAACTCCGGGAGTTGGTGATGGACAGGCAGGCCTGTGTGCTACGATTCATGGGGTCTCAAAGAGTCGGACACGACTGAGCGACTGATCTGATTTGATATCTATACTGAAAAATTCTCAACTATTTTTCAGCATCTCAACATAGGAAACATGAAACTTGGATATTGTTTTTTGATGGGCAGCTATCTTGCAAGGGTTCTTGGATATAGCCCCCAGAGCAGAGTACTCAACTTGCCCAAGCTAAGTCCACAATAGATATCTTTGTTGATTCCCCATCCCTAACACTAACACAAACCCAAAGGCCATTCTAAAGTCTCATCCTAAAGCGCTTTCAAAATCACATATTTCATTATATCATGCCTCTTTTAAAATATACCCATATGCTCTCATTTTCTTCACAATTAATTCTGAATTTCATAGCATGAGACCCAAAGATGATTCATGTCACATACTCTATTTTTATGTTTTCTCTATGATTTACTTTTGTGTACCTATATCCAACAATGGTGAACAAAGATACATCATACGCCTGCATCCAGCATACTTCCTTTTTATGCCATCCTCCCAGAATGTCTCTTTTTCATCTATGTGATGGAAATTCAACTCATTTATAAAATCCAACTTGAATCTTACTAGTGAGAACTAAATGCTCTCTTTTTCCTATTACCATAATATGTTCTTTTGTAACCATATTTATTGCCTGTTTATAGGTAGCCCTCCTACACTGCAATGTGAAACTTGATTCCTCTATACATTTTTTGTTTGTTTTGGCTATGCCACTTGGCTTGCAGGATCTTAGATACCTGACCAGGAATTTAACCAGGCCCCCTGCAGTGGAAGCACAAAGTCCTAATCACTTGGGTGACCAGAGAATTCCCTGATTTCTCTACACTCTAATGAAAGGTGAAAATGTAATTTGGGGTTATAGTATAGCTAAGTTCTAACATGGAAATGGGGCTTCCCAGGTGGCTCAGTGGTAAAGAATCTGTCTGTCAATGCAGGAGACGCAAGAGATGCAGGTTGATCTCTGGGTCAGGAAAATCCCCTGAAGAAGGAAATGGCAGCCCACTCCAGTGTTCTTGCCTGGAAAATTCCATGGACAGAGGAGCCTGGTGGGCTACAGCCCATGAAGTTGCAAAACAGTGACTTAGTGACTAAACAACATAACAAAAAAGGTGGAGATGGGGAACAGGGAGAAAACTAATAAATATCTGGGACTAATATGTTATCTTATCAATTTGATATAAATACTTACCTTTTAAAAAGTATGGTAATACCAAAAGACAGTCAATTTGGAGATCATTTTTTATTTTAAAATAATTACTCAAAAGCTTTTAATTATATGTATTTCATACTTACCCTCCAATAATTCTGTTTACCTTTTCAACTTGCTTAGCAAACTATTTCTTTTCATACAGTGAAATACAAACTTTGGAAGTGTGTCTTTCTATATTATACAAAATTCTAAATTAAAAGTGTCTGGATGAATGAGAATTTATTACAGTCTAATACCTTTCATTTTATGATAATGCAATATTTCTAAGGTCTTCATAACCATTAATTACTTCAATACTTATGATATTGCTATGAGCTAGGGAGGAGAGAAACATTCTTTCTCCCTGGTTTAAGTACACACAAGAAAGGAACAAATAATTTTAATTTTGAGTAATTCATTATGATCATTCATGAATTAAGACACATCACACACCCAGTTTTACAACCTGGATTATTGTATTTTGTCCACAAAAGTTGTTTTTATGTTGTGCTTCCACACCACCAAATAGCTGTCAGATTTTAAAATATTCCGAGTTAAACACTGATTTTACTGACCTTTGCCAATATATTCAAAGAGAAAATTGAACCATGGTAGAAAACTGCTGAACTCTTGTAGTCTCTGGGTTATATGAAAATCATTTTTCTTAAGTGGTAAGTTTTTATAAAATAGGCTTCCCTATATTTTGTCCAAAAGTGAAGGACTTTGGTTTTGCAAACTTGTTTTTACTTCTTAATATAATGAAAGCATATGTGACCCAAGAAAACCTAAAAACAGTATGAATGGCACATATTTAATTGGGGCTATTTCTACAGGCCTGAGTATTCTCTTAGTAGTATTTTTAAACACTATTGTGCAATGATCTTAGTTCATTCCTCAGCCTAGATTTATATTTTTTTCCAAGAAATGGAAAGCAGCCCATTCATCACTTCCTATTGTTCAGATTATGCAAACTCTCATTTGCCTTGGCTAACCAGACTTTTAGAGTAAATCCCTGGAATTAGAGCTTTTAATAGAGCAAGCCGATGGGAATAACCTGGTAAATTTCAGAACTCTGGGACTGGAAAGGAAATTGCCAAGGAAACATAATCCCCTGTAGGTTCTCCTACCGAGAAGGCCAGCCCAAGATTTGAAACTCACCCAGTTGGTGGCAATAAGCCCAGAAAAGTGAGGCACCTGAGTCCCTTAAGCCAAGACTCTTTGGAATGGGAGAGACAAGTAAAGGATGAAAAAGAGCCTTGTTCAAACCATACAGATGGCCACTGCCAACCCCGCCAAATGGCTCACCAGGTCTGACAAAGGGGGCAGGTGATCTAACAGACTAAGGCTGAAATGACTGTTCTAAAAGGTACTGGAAAGGATGAGAGGGATGGAGGAGGCAGACAGAAGCAGAAGTAGTCAATTTATGGGGAAATTATTGTCCTATCCACCTGGCAGCGTGTCCTTTCAACATCTGCCTTCCTAGGGCTCTTGGGCTTCCACAGCCCTTGGGAAGATGACAGACTAGGTTCCTGCTGGAATGGAGACTAAGTCGCTGTGCTTTGTCAGCTCCACCCTGATGATGGATGGGGTGGTGAGAAAGTCACCACTCCATTAGCCTACTAGAGTTCTCTCCCTCCCATCAGAGAACCAGTCCTGAAAACAAAAGTGGACAGCATTCAAGAATGACAAAGGGGTGGGGGAAGAAGGGAAGCCACTGAAAATAAAATGACAGTTTGCAACACTGAATCTTCCCCATAAATGTGATGGATGTACATTAGTTCTCTCTGCTTTCCCTTTCAATCCGAGTCTCTACCTGAGCAAAGCTATATAGCCATAATTTATAAAACAATTGTTATTAACATTAAAAAAAAAACCCAGAAACATAGATCTACACTTAAACATAGAAAATAGCCTGAAATAAACACTGTTGCTTTTTTCCCAGAAGTGACTGTACAGATAATTGTTTTTCCTTACTTAAGTGTCTTCAACTTTCTTAAATGAAAATGCATTTTTACAAGCAGCAGGAAAATACACTCACTGAAGTTGACCGGCAAGTAAGCAGGAGTACAATAGAAGAACATTAAAATAAGAAAACTAATATTTAAAATATGATATTCACTTGTGAAAAATATAAAGTTAGGGCTGGGAGACAATCACACCACCTGCTAAATCCAATCTTTTGCTTATTTATTAAATTGATGATTTCATATTCTTTTTCATTTCCCTTCCTATCCCATAATTTCAGTGATGACATTTGGAATAATGAGCTCTTCAGTATATTTATTTCATTTATTTTGCCTCTTTAGGAAGGAGATGCCAGATTCTAGTGGCCTACTTACATCCTGGTAGCAGGACCATACCTTTTCACCATACCAGCATGCCTAACACAAAGGTGTCTTTCAAATAATGCCAGTAATTTCAATCAAACAGAACAAAAGGGTAGCTCCAGATATAGTGTCTATGACATTGTGATTTATAAGGAACATGTATATGCACTTGGTCATTTAGCTGACCAAAATATATTTCTCATTATATTTGATCTTCATCCCTAGTTCCTGGCTCACAGCTCCCCAGACCCTTGGAATTTCTTAAGTGACAGAGCAATAAAGCATCTTTGTTTATAATATTTGGTCTCTAGCTCTTGAAAACACTTTAGTGATATAAGGTGAAAGGAGTGTCTCATAACCAGTCCTTTTCACCACAACTAGATTCATGTTAATGTGGTGACGTTTGGAAAGTACCTGAGGATGAGGCTGGTTGTCAGGGGAACCATCATAAGTAGAGGGATGAAACTTTTAGTCCCGCCCCGCCAAAATCCAGGGAAGGGAAAAGGGCTAGTTGTCATTTAGTTGAGTCCAATTCTTTGTGACTCCACGGACTGCAGCACACCAGGCTCATCTGTCCTGCACTATCTCTGGAAGTTACTCAAATTCACATCCATTGAGTCAGTGACACTATTTAACCACCTCTTCCTCTGCCACCCCCTTCTTCTCTTGTCCTCAATCTATCCCAGCATCAGGGTCTTTTCCAGTGAGTCAGCTCTTCGAAGCAGGTGGTCAAAGCATTGGAGCTTCAGCTTCAGTATTCAGGATTGCTTTCTTTAAGATGGACTGATTTGATATCCTTGCAGTCCAAGGGACTTTCAAGAGTCTTCTCCAGCACCACAATTCAAAAGCATCAGTTCTTTGGCATTCAATCTTCTTTATGGTCCAACTCTCATATCTGTACATGACTACTGGAAAGACCTAGAGACTGAATCAATCACCAAAATCCAATGAGTTAATCAATCATGCCGACATAATGGAGCCCCCATAGAAACCCAAAAGGAAGGCGTACAGAGAGCTTCCACACTGGGGAACAGAATGTTCCATAGTGCTGGGACCCCTACTGTACAAGGATAGAGCTTTTCTGTTAGGACATCACACTGTGTATCTCTTCTTCAGGCTGTTGACTGGTATCCTCATAATATATTTGGTGATCTGGTAGGTAAACAGGTTTTCCTGAGTTCTATGAGCTGATTCTAGCAAATTGCTTAGACCCAAAGAGGTGCTGGTGCTGCCGCTGCTGCTAGGTCACTTCAGTCGTGTCCGACTTTGTGCCACCCCACAGACAGCAGCCCACCAGGCTCCTCCGTCCCTGGGATTCTCCAGGCAAGAACGCTGGAGTGCATTGCCATTTCCTTCTCCAATGCATGAAAGTGAAAAGTGAAAGTGAAGTCGCTCAGTCATGTCCAACTCTTAGCGACCCCATGGACTGCAGCCTACCTGGCTCCTCTGTCCATGGGATTTTCCAGGCAAGACTACTTACTGGAGCGGGGTGCCACTGCCTTCTCCACAAAGAGGTGCTAGGAACCTCTGATTTATAGGTGGTTGATGAGAAGTACAAGGGAGAAATACAGGTAACAAGCTGGACTTGGGACTAGTGTCTGAAGTAGAGGGCAGTCTCGTGGGACTAAGCTCTTTACCTGTGGAATCTGATGCTATATCCAGTGTCTGAGCATTGCTTGTTGGTGGAGAGAAGCACACACACACACACACACATACACACACACACACAGGAATTGGGTCCAGGAACCTAACTCGTATTCTTGGGAGTACAGATAAAATAGTTTACTAGGGCTGTCATAACAAAGTACCACAGACTGGGTGGTCTAAGCAATAGAAATTCTTTTTCTCACGCTAAAAAAAAAAAAAAAAAAAAATCAACAGGCTCACAATGGAATCGTTCAAACCCAGGAGAACAAACCAGCATTTCATTGCCATTTCAACCTTTCTTAAGAATGTGACCTTTAAACAAATAATCTGAAATTTCCTGATGAGCACCAGGGAAGTAATACACATAATAAGACCTCTGCCATTTCCTTTTCCCCAAAAGATGACCAGGACTGAAATAATTCTTTCTTTTCTTTTGCTAATGATTTACTTGCCCCACCCTCCCTCTGCCTATAAAACCTTCCGTTTTGTAAAACTCCTCATAGTATTTCTCTACTTGTTTTAGGATACTGCCCAATTCATGAATCATCAAATAATGACAGTTAGATCATCAAAGAGAGTTTTTTAACTCTCACACTTCTGGAGGCTGGAAAGATCCAAGATCAAGGCATCAGCAGGTTGGTTTCTCCTGAGGCCTCTCTCCTTGGCTAATAGATGGCTGTATTCTGTATCTTCACATGGCCTTTTCTCTTCTTATTGGTTGTCAGTCATGTTGGATTAATGCCTATTCTAATATCCTTATTTCTATTTAATTATGTCTAAGGATCCTTTCTCCAAATACAATCATATTCTGAGATACTGGGGGTAGGTAGGACTTCAACATATGAATTTGGAGGGTGGATACGACTAAATCTACAGCATCAGGTTTTTGAGGAAGACTGTTGACTGATATATTCCCCAGACTGATACATAATGTCCTTCTATTTCTTTTTGAAACTGATGGAAATCCCCCATCCAAGATAGAAGATATTGCCTAGCAGAGCTAAGTATTATTTGGCCTTCTCTTTAAATGTCATCCTTGGAGACTAAAATCCTCTTTCTAGAGTGCAAGAATAGACATATATGTTTATTGAAATTTATAGTCACATTCTGCAGGCTTCACCTTTGTGTAACTGATCTTCATACAAGCACATCGATATTCCTGTTGACTCGACTTCAACACAGAGTTTGTGGAAGGCAAAGGCTTCCAAGAGAACACAATTTACCTCATTCCCCACTGTAACACACAGCAGGTGTTAATTACTTTGTTATTTCAATTGATCAGAATGCCCCTAATGCCACAATGACTCTGGGCACACTTACCAACGCTATTTTCCTCCCATTTATTTAAAAAGCCTGCCTCGAGAGTGTCTATTTGTTCAGCCAGAACTGTGTTCCAAATTGATACTGGCTCATTCTTACCAGAATATGAAATGAATTCTCAAAGTTGACACTCAGATATGGATTTCTGACACTAATTGCAGTGAGAATATAAGGAGGAATGAATGTTTAGTCTCTCACTGGACAAAATTCATATCATTTGATACCCTAGAACTCACCCTTGTACAAATTGGTGCCATTTTACCAGTCCGTGTGAAAAGATACAATGGTTTCAATTTCCTACATAGTGTGTGTGTGTGTGTGTGTGTGTTCTGTAAAGGCACTTGCCAAACAGAGCTAATTCAGGGCGCCCTTGAAATTTTGTGATTAAAATGCATGCACAACAGTTCATGGAGGCCATGCACTCTCTCTAATAGGGGAGGTTGTTGCTGCTGTTTCCTTTACTCATGGAACAAAATGATTCTGGATTGATATTTTATCCATTTTAATCTTGGGGAAGATCAAAAGAACCTGTGCAAATTCTGGTCAAGTCCTTTGAAACTAAAGCAATTAGAGTTCAGGTCAAAAGAAGGTGGTCCTGGAAGTGACGAGTCTAGGTTTCCACAACCTTCTACTTGGACAACACCTAGAAGGTCCTAGTGGCACTCTGGCCCCTGGTTGTCTCCTCTGTTCCACGGCAATCACACACCACCTGCTCTCTACATAGTGCTTCACAGTTTAGGAAACACAGTGAGCATTCGATGCTTCCAGCTAATCAGCGCTGGAGACAGGGAAGGCTTATTAGTACTGTCATTTATCATATGAAGCTCCCAAGGCTCAGAAATGTGACTTGCCCACGGTTACCCAGGCAATGAGTAAGGAAAACAACACTCGTTTCCTGAAGGTAGTGGGGGAAACCGGATGTGCTTCTGATATGTCCTCCTGCTCCATGATCTGTGGTTTTATTGAAAAAAAAAAAAAATCAAGCCAAATTTTGGAAAGTCAGCAATAACTAGCAAAAAAAAAAACAAACAAACACAAAAAAACCCCACCAAAGCCAAATAACATTTACCCATACTAAAGAGATCCAAGGATAACATACATAATTTATATCTCCAGACAATACAAATCCTATTTTGCTTCTATGTAATTTCATTTGAACAAACAAAATAATATGGTGAAATCATCTGCACTGTTGAGTTTCTATTAGGTACTCAATACATGCTGGCTGAGTCTAAAACTAATAAACCTACTTTTTTCTCATAAAATGTTTTGTTTCATTTTAGGGGTTTTGCTCTAGTTTTCTGCTTGTTTGTTTGTTTTTCCTCTGGAACTGCTCTCCTTTTAGCATGCTTCATGGATCACCACTTGAGTATTTACAAGATCCCAGAAGTGGAACAGCTTTCAGTGGAACCCACTTTCAGGACTAAGAAAAGAAACAGCTTCCAGATCTATGTTTAGAATATTCTCTATTTCCAAGAAAGCTCATGAAAAGCCTAGACAAATATCTCAGGTTTCAAAATAAATATTACGTGAATAGTAGCTTTAGATGAATTATCTTTCCAAATCTCATTGCTTTTGGCCACTATATATATTTAGTTGTATTACTCTGCAAGTATGTGCATTCTTGTAAGCAATTTTAAGGCAAGATCTCCTAATTCCTGTGGTATTTCTGTCTTTCCTACTAAAGCATGTGGCAAAGGGGACTGCAGGGGGCAATAAAAAGAAGGTGGGTTTTTGAGTTAAAAGACTTGAATTTGAGTACTAGGTCCTCAAATTATCAGGCTAATTATGGGCAATTCGAATAACCACTGAACTCCTGTTTCTATTTCCAAAAATAAGGTTGATGACTAAAATAATTCACAGAGTTTTGACTCATTTATAATCCAATGAGTCTAAGCAGATCAAAGAGATATATAGGTACAAGACCTATACAAAATGTTAGTTCCTGTGCCAACAATAATAATTAGTTCATCTTTATAACTGTTTTCCTTTTGGGTGCACAAATTTGTTATATGTCAAATCATTCTTTGCAGTTTGGTATGGCCATATGACTAAGTTATGACTAATGGAATGGGCAGAAACAGACAGATAGTACTTTGAGGTCTAACACATTAAAAATTTCCCATGTGAGTCTCTTTCTGTGTCAGCCGGTTAGATACTGATGCCCAGAGTAAACCTGGAAGCTTTGTATTGAAGATGGTGAAGCCTTCAACTGCCTGAGTACCTGCATACTTTCATGGGACAGAATCCCCATCCAATCCTGCTGCCAACTGACTTCACAAAAATAGCAATTAAAAAAAAAGTAGCAATTAAATCTCTATTGTGTTCATATTAGCATTGGTACTTTTTTAGTTTATCTGGCCCAACAGCTATCACAGCCCTGATTAATACAGAATTATTATTATTAAATGCTAGCCAATTATTTTATTCTAATATCTGCAATTATTTTCAGCTTCTCTGGGTTGGCAGCACACTTTCAAAGACTAGAACTTTTAGAGCACACTTGAAATAATTAAAGGATCTGAAAGTCATCTGCATTATATCAAAAGCACTCCTGTAGTACAATAGTGTTCAGGCATCTATCGCCCAGTTGTTCCACTGTTTAGTTGGTCATCTTTTAACCCGATGTGGTCACTGTGTATCCTGGATACTTCAGTGATCTTGCTTTCAGATTTACTCGTGAGGCAAATTACTGCACATTCTGGTGACCACATGAACTGTCTCTTCACTCTAAGACCAAGAAAGTTGTACTGCTCATATCACAATGTCATAGGACCTCCATGGACGTTTTGAAAGATTCATATAAAGCTATGAACTCTTGAGAGTCCCTTGGTCAGCAAGGAGATCAAACCAGTCAATACTAAAGGAAATCAACCTTGAATATTTACTGGAAGGACTGATGCTGAAGCTGAAACTCCAATACTTTGGCCACCTAATGTGAAGAGCTAACTCATCAGAAAAGATCCTAATGCTGGGAAAGATCAAGGGCAAGAGGAGAAGGGGATGACAGAGGATGAGATGGTTGGATGGCATCACTGACTCAATGGACATGAGTTTGAGCAAGATCCAGGAGACAGTGAAGAACAGGGAACCCTGGCGTGCTGCAGTTCATGGGGTTGTGGAGTCAGACACAACTTAGCACCTGAACCATCACAAAAATGGACTCTCAAAGATATAGTTTTCATACTAATCAAAAGTTGGCCTCATATCCATCCTCATGATTTTCACTAAGGATCCAGGTCCTGGGTCCTTTAAGGAAACTCTTACTGAGTTTTTTAAATGCACAGGATACACACTGAGAAGCTGATGTGAAATTAGCAGCTTTGGCAGCACTGGTTACGTCAAGGTACCGACCACAAGTGAAGCAAAGGTGATCAGCAAGGTTCTCCTAATTCATTCCACACCACACTGATCAAAAGATTATCTCTAGCATTCTCTCAGCTCTGCCAAGCTGTTTTCCTTTGCAATTGCTTTCATATTTTCTTTGAGCTGGTATCTTTTATCCTAGTTTTGTGCCTGTTTCTTTTATCTTGAACACTTAACTTATGGCTCCTGATTCATGTTTATCACTCCATCCTGCCTTGTACAGAACCTGAACAAATTAGGAGCTCAACAAAGGTTTATCTGTCATCTTCTGATGTGACTATAACAAGAACTGCTACCCTTTGGCACCTGAGCCATGGTTTTTGAAGCGCATTCATATTCCTCACCCACCCTAACCCGGTGAAACCAGAGGCACAAGATTCCCATAAACAGATGAGTGGGGACTTACATAAGCTAAGATAGGTCAATCATTTGTCATGTTTCCATGACAAATAGACAGCAGATCTAAAACCAGTTCCACTCTTTCCTAATTTCTAGTCCAGGTTTCCTTCTACTGAATCACACACAGCAACTACAACATTCAATGTTGTCCAGTGATGATAAAGAGATAGTCCTTACCCTGAAGGGGCCATGGTCATACTGGTGCCTTACAAAATATCCTCGAGAATAAAGATGGTCAATAAAAAGGGAGAGCTAAGTCTTTTTCCCCAACAGCTTATTTTGAGCATATTTGAATGAGTATTTTTCCTGAATAAACAAGATTTTCTGGAGTAATATGATAAAACAAATATAACAGTTGGCCATGATAAGTAGGGCAGACACAGTCACTTGAGTCAAAGTCACAACTTTTTAAACCAGATGTTGAAATGAGGCTTCATCTATATGCAGAAAGGCTTTTGGAATTGTCTAAAACTAAGAAGATTAATTAGAAGGCAGTCCTAATTGGGAAAACTTGCAGTATTGAAGAGATTATAAGAGCATTCTGTATGGCTTGGCAGAGACTACCAGCTCAATAGCCAAAACTTGTTGACCCCTCTTTTGGGTTTAAGACTAGACTCTATCTCTAAGTCTTCCACGTAGTTAGATGTATTCATGTGAGTCAGGACTCTCAAATGGGGTGTGCCTGAGAATGTACATGCCACTTCTAGGTCTGAGCCATAAACACTCACCAAACTTTGGATCACCATGAATTCTTTGAACAGTAACTGTGAGATGTAAGGAACTTGGACCTCTATATGATTACATGGAGAAGAACATTTCTGTCACTTCTGATGGGCAATGTTGGCTTAAGGACCCCCCTCATCCTGGAGAGAACCTTTCAAGAACTGCCCTTACAGCTTAAAATTCTTTCTACCCAATCTCCTGTATTACTGCTTAAAAGTTCCTCTTGTTTTCTTTGGCTCAATCTCCTGGGTTCCACGTCTGGGTTTCTTTGTTATTTTGCCCTAGCCTATCCTAATATTCTAATACAAATGATCAATAGAAGTATACAAAGTAATAATGAAGAGATAGAGAAACAAACAAACAAAAAACCCTGAGGTAATTTACTGGTACTCCTGAAGGATGAAGTTACAGAAAGAAGAAATTTTAAAAAGAAATTGGTTGATAGAATAAAGCATCATTTCAAGAGCTTTCTATGTTTTTCACTTATTTGAAGAATGAAATATTACCATTTATAATCCAGGCAAGTAGCTGAATTAAATACAAGAAAAAGAGATTGAAGCTTTACTTTCTTTGCAAATAACTCAACATTTGGTCTAAAGCTATTTATACTGAAATGCACAAGGCACTCTCCAAAATAATGATCATGACTTCCTATGACTAATTTGAAAGCGTAAGAGTGATTTATGACATTTATAAAAGGAAAAGAATCATGCAAGTATTGAATTTGTTAACATTTTACATCATACCTACCACACTATTTTGTTTCACAAATATTCTAGCATAACTAGCTGTGCACCTGCCTACCTACAGACCCACCCGTCACAGGTTCTGAAATCCAACTACTTTTGTTAAAATCCAGCTATGTCACTCACTAACTGCGTGACTTTAGAGAAGCTATGTAACCTCTCTGGTTTTACCTGTTGTAAGATTAAGTGAATTTGTGCCTGTAGCAGTCATGGAAATGCATTGCTCAGAAACACCCCTGCAGGGAACAAAACTGACTGATGGTCCCAGCTGCTGATTTCCTGGATCCACCCCTGTGTTCAGCAAAGGTGCTAATGCAGACCCAATGCCTACAGAATGAGGAACACCTCTGATGGGCAACATTGGCTTAAGGAACCCCCTCATCCTGGCTGGAAGTTCCAAGGACCGCTCTACAGTTTGAAAATCTTTCTTCCCAATCTCCTGCATCATTGCCCACAGGTTCCTCCTGTTTTCTTAGGCTCCTTCCCCTTTATCCTTCGTAGCTATTTACTCAGTAAATCTCTTGCATGTCTAATCCTATCTTGAAGGGCCTAGAGTAGCAGCACCCTGTATGTGAAGGGCTTAGCACAGAGTGAGTGCTTGATTCATATTGACTGTTACCGTTCATGATCTTTTTATTCATTACATTGTTGCTGTTGTTCAGTTGCTCCGCCCTGTCCAACTCTTTGCAACCCCACAGACTGAAGCACAGCAGACTTCCTTGTTCTTCATTATTTCTCAGAGTTTGCTCAGACTCATGTCTATTGGGTCAGTGATGCCATCCAACCCTCTCATCCTCTGTCATCCCCGTTTCCTCCTGCCTTCAATCTTTCCCAGCATCAGGGTCTTTTCCAATGAGTGTCTCTTCTCATCAGGTGGCCAGAGAATTGGAGTTTCAGCTTCAGCATCAGTCCTTCCAATGAATATTCAGGATTGATATCCTTTAGAATTGATTGGTTTGATCTTCTTGCTGTACAAAGGACTTTCAAGAGTCTTCTCCAGTACTACTGTTTGAAGGTGTAAATTCTTCAGCACTCAGCCTTTTTTTATCATCCAGCTCTCACATCCACACATGACTACTGGAAAAACCATAGCTTTGACTAGATGGACCTTTGTTGGCAAAGTAATGTCTCTCTGCTTTTTAATATACTGTCCAGGTTTGTCATAGTTTTTCTACCAAGGAACAAGTCTCTTTTAATTTCATGGTTGTAGTCACTATCTGCAGTGATTTTGGAGCCCAAGAAAATAAAGTATGTCACTGTTTCCATTGTTTCCCCATCTGTTTGCCATGAAGTGAGGGCTCAAAAGCAGGGAGGACTCAGAGTAGACATTCAAAATTAGGGAAAAGCAAGTACAATGTTAGATAATCTCTTATCATAGTGAATAATGATACAATTACTTAAAATAATATGGAATATAAAAATCAACAACAAACAATATATAAGGGCTGATTTGGATTAATGCATGGTTTGGGTTAATTTTTTTTTTTAATTTACTTAGGTAAATTTAAAATCCTAAATCTAGAGATGTGGATTAAAAAGTTTGAAGGATTAAATGAAAAAAAAGCCTGGCTCATCATAATGTTGAATTTGTAAATTTTATAAAATGTACTTAAATCATCTTTTTGTCATATTTTTGTGGGAAAAGGAAATATGATAAAACTAGTAGGAACAAAAAATAATCCTTCTTGAATAAACATAAAAGAGTATTTTTCATTTATGAATTTTTAATACCAGACAGACATTCATTCTAATATTTAGGTTGACCCCAACCACAGTCTAATGCTGTGTGATTTGGGGGCAGGTATTAGAGTTCAAGTTAAAGGATAAAGGTCTGTGACTCTTGTTTTGAACTACTCAAGGCTTATGTGAATCTTCATATGTGAATATTTTATTAATGAACAATAATGAAGTACAACTCCTGTGAAAGTGAAAATGTGTTAGTCGCTCAGTTGTGTCCAACCCCTTGTGACCCCATGGACTGTAGCCCACCCATGCTCCTCTGTCCACAGAATCCTCTAGGCAAGAACACTGGAGTGGATAGCCATTCCTTTCTCCAGGGTATCTTCCCAACCCAGGGATCAAATCTGGGTCTCCTGCATTTCAGGCAGATTCTTTACCATCTGAGCCATCAGGGAAGCCCACAACTCCTGTACAGAAGTGCTACTAAAACTTGGATAAGATGACTAGTTCAATACTAAAAATAATAGTATTAATTAATATCGTTTCTCAATTACCCACCATGTGTCATGCATTTTATATCATTTATCCCATTAAATCCTTTCAATAACACTGTGAAGTCAGCTCTGTTTTATGAGGAAGAAAGCTGGGACGGAGGTTAAATAAGAGACCCAGAGTTTTAACTTGGGTTTAACTGGGGCCAGGGCCTTTGTTCTCAATCACTGGGCCAGTGGGAGTCCACAGTGGAAGCAGCCTGTAGTCCAATCAAATGACTTGTCAGGAAAGACAATTTTAAGGGAGAGAAGTTTTAGTAGTTCGCACATGTTGTAGCCTCCACTGAAAGGAGTACAGAAGCCAGGATTCCAAGTATGGACTAGAGAAGGGAGACCAGAGACACAGAATGAAACAAAGCATGTGTGAAAGAAGGAAAATAACCTATCCTGTCAGTATGAGAGGACTTCCCTAGTGGCTCAGTGGTAAAGAAACCGCCTGCTAATGCAGGTGACTCGGGTTCGATCCCTGGGTTGGGAAGATCCTCTGGAGAAGAAAATGGCAACCCACTCCAGTATTGCTGCCTGGAAAAATCCCAGGAACAGAGAAACCTGGTGGTCCATGGGGTCACCAAGAGTTGGACACGACTTAGCGACTAAACTGCCACCACCGTCAGTATGAGACGCTCTGTTTGGGAAATTAGGGAGAGATGAGGCCAGGAGCTGGAGGGGAGTAAACAAGTGATGAACAGCCTGAAATGCAGGAGAGGCAGATCTGACCCCTGTTGTTTAAGGACCTCTGTTCTGACAGGGCCTGGAATCCTGGGCACAACAGCCTGGTTTAGGAGCAAAACTGGAAATGGAAAACATGGCGTGAATCAGGAGTCAGAAGGTTGACAGAAGAAGTGCTAGGTATAACTGGGTGACGTCACGTAGAGGACGTGGGGAGAAAGGGGCCAGCCCCTGTCCACTGTCACCTCTGATTCCACACTGGACAGAGGTGTCATTTTAATAATAAAGGAAACTGAGACCCACCAGTCTATAGCGCTGCTTTCCATGTTTGTCAAAGACATTGGGGGCTAATGGACAGTCTGTCTGGGAACAGGGAACTGGACTAGATGGTCTGAGAGAACCCCATCCAGGTGTAGAACTGCCTGCCTCCAGGAATACAGCAAAGAGGCCTCTCTGCTCAAATCAGAGCCAGCCAGAATGCAACAGTCAGGCATCTGAGAAGCTTTACAGAGGAGTTTTGCAGTCATTCTCTAACCCATCCTTTTCCAGAGCAACGGTTAATCCCTTATGAAAAACACTGGACGTGTAGCCTCTTTCTCCTTGGGCACCATTGTGTTTTTCTGCAGCTTAAGTCAGCCTCCGTGTTCACAGCTAACAGTCGGCGGCCAGCACACTGTTGCCAACCACACGGCTGGCTAATCAGTGCCTATTATGCTCTAGAAAGTCGCACTGATGTGGCTCTTAAAATTTTTCCATCGACACACCTACCATCTGACACCGTACAATTAGCTCTGCTCTCTTGGAGCCCATGGTAGCGGCAACATTACCACATCAGAGAAATCATTATTTGAGATTTGGAGCAGCCCGCATACACGCAGAGTTCCTCTGCCCTTCTACAGCAAAGGATTGAGGGTGTTAGTCTTTATATTGTCCAAAGGTGTTAATTTTCCAGAGCATTTTCTGTTAAAACCATGGTGCTGTATTATCATCTGATTCATTGCCATTTACCCCACTGGGAAATGTTACCCCTTCTTGGTGCCGAGGAAATGGTACCTTGCTGAGCATTGCTTTGTATGTTTGACTGGAGAAGACTATCTGTTTGGGGACCTGTGACATTTCAGTTCACCACGTAATCATATAGAAAACCTCCAGGACATCTCTGAGTATTCTACATTCTCATGTCTTATCCCCAGGCTAATATCTCCCACACACTACCTTATACATACACAAAGACACACACAGACATACACACACATAGAGACATGTGCAGAGACCACAGACACACGCACAGATACACAGACACACAGAGAGACACATACACACAGATACACACACACAGAGACACACAGAAGCACAAACACAAGACACAAAGACACACAGACAGGCACTCGAACTGACACACAAATAGACGCTCACACACACAGATGCCAGACTCAAATCCAGTTCAAAATAGGACAGAGAGGACACTACTATGAAGGTAAACTCCTAGAAAAAAGTCATCGACACTTAAAGGTCTTCAACATTCAAAGCAGGCAACAAACTGGGTATAAATGTTACAAAGAAATTCTAATATGTAAAAAATATCAGGGCTCATGACATACTATGTATGTGGTTTTGAACAATGATAACAGAGCATTAGAAACCTGCGTTCTTAGACTATTCTAGATACATGCTTCTCAGGGGCATGGGGAACAGCCGGCAGTCAGCAGGCTGGAATGAAAGCTTTCCTGAGATGTGAACTAAACCACGGTGCTTCTCAAGCGTAATGGGTTTGGAGGAGGAGGCAATGTGCTCTGGGAGCCCTGTTTACACACCGAGTATTCCTAGCGGTGATGCAAAGTCACAAGTGAGGGGCAACCAGGAGGGACGGGCAGGGAATTAAAGGTTCTAGGATAATGTAAGACATCCCCTCTGGTGCTGATTTTATAACCAGGGAATAAGAACAAGTCCACCTTTCTCCAGTCTGTGTTTATCCATCTGTAGTCTCAGGAACCGACACAGGTCTCCTGCTGCAACTTCAAAAAGGAAAAAAAAAAAAGGCAAAAAATCCCTGAACCTTCAATGCTAAACATTTCAATAGCTGTTTTTTGTTATTGTTTTGGTGATGGTGGGGCCTCATTTTTTTTCTACTTCAGTTGCTGCTCTGAAACCTGTCATATTTATTGGGAAGTGCCAAGGGAACAGTTACTGCTGAATTTCCAGCTGGAACTTTTAGGAATGAAAATGCCCCAGTGTGCCAGTACTCATGCTATTTCTAGTCTTGTTTTGAATCAGATTTGACTAAGAATATGGACTTTCAGATTCTGGCAAAAAAGAAAAATATATAAGGAAGGAAGAAAGAAATCTTTATATTTGAAACTTTGAAGAAGACTTTCCAAAGACTTACCTATTGCTTTGGGGTGGGAATTGGTGGCTGGGCCAGGTAAAGCTCTATTGACTGTTTTGTACGATTTTAGAAGTGTTTCTAATAGACTTGTTTCCTATGTAAGTGAGGCTTCAGAAATTTCTCTGATTTCCCTGCTGTCAGCGGCATACATTTATATATTAGAGTATATTACAGCACAGGAGATTTCCTTTTGTTCTTTTATATGGACTCTCTCAATGTAAAAGTAAGCTAGCTTGAAGAAAATAATGGAATGTGAAGACCTGACATCAATGTCAGCACATCTTCTAATGAGCTTTAACCGTGGCGAACTGCCATACCGACGAGACCACCTGCTCCAGGCAGACAGACGGAGGCCCTACGGGGGTCATGGCTCCCCTTGTAAAGAAAGCTGGAATCACATACGTACACAGTTTTGGCAGGAAAAAACAACACCAAGGCACTGACACTTCACAGAAGACAGTAGTGACTTTGTTAAGGAAATGTCAGCCCTCCCAGCTCCCCGACTCCCTCTATTCCCCATCACCTCTCTGAATGGGCAGCCACATGTGTCCTTCCTTAAGCACATTTCTCTTAAGAAGAATAGGATGGGGAATTAGCATTCTCAGAGGCTCTGGCAATCATGTGGGTGGAATAAGTTGAGTACTTCGGGGAACAAAAATAAAACCCAGAGCAGTGCTTCTATTTGGGTCTATAGTCTCCTAATAGCAGCCATACAGTAATGTTGAATTTTGAATGATCAGAGATAGCTGAAAAAGGGAAGACAGTGACACCAAGAAAGAGGTTAGATGAGAAAAAAAAGGGGGCACAGCGGGTAGAAATTCCATTTTTAGGACAGTGTATGGGTGAACCATACTACAAGGAGATTCTTAGGAGATATACTTAAGGAAGAAAATTTGTAATTTTAGTGGAACAAAGATATGCTCTGTCTCCTAGCAAATATGTTAATAAAATTCACATTAAAATGTGATTACAGAAGGTGGGAAAATAGATTACTCTTTGTCCTATACAAAGCACAGCTTTATTTTTATATTAATGTTTGAGGTTCAAAGACTTTAAAATCCATTTTCATTTGTTCTGGAAGTCACATTTTCGATTATTAGAAAAGTTTTGGCTGCATTTGTTATATCAATAAAGAATAGATAAATTCATTCACTAACTCATTCATTCATGTTTGTCCCTTCATTCATGTCTCCACTGCACGATCCTGCAGACCATTTAGAATTCATGGTTCCCACTGACTAAATGGCTTAAGAATTCCCAAGTCATGTGACAACCAAAAGGAGAAAATAAAAAACAAAGAACAGGACTTCCCGGATAGGAGTCCGCCTGCCAGTGCAGGGGGACATAGGTTCAATTTCTGGTCGGGGAGGATCTCACACGCTGAGGAGCAACTAAGCCCACGAACCACAATGACTGTGCCCTCGTTCTAAAGCCCGCAAGATGTAACTACTGAGCCCACGAGCCACAGCCACTGAAGCCTGAGTGCCTAGAGCCCATGCTCCACAATGTCGGAGGCCACCGCAGTGAGAAGCCCGGGTGACGCAACTGCAGGGTAACCCCACTCTCTGCAACTAGAGAAAAGCCTACCCACGGCAATGAAGACCCAGCGTGACCAAAAAAATTTTTAAAAGAAAAGAAATAATATATATATATATTTTTTAAAAAAGAACAAAACCCTCAATTCCAAACATTCTGGAGGAGAAAGGACAACTCCACTTCCCCACCCCACCCCCCTGACCCGACCTCGCTCCATCATACCCCCACTTCCAGGTTGAGAACTCTCAAAAGAGGCTGTGGATATAAAACAGAAATATATGGGAATGGGAAAGAACAGTCAGGTGGGAAAATAAATGGGCCTGTATAATCATTTCATTGATGCATCGCCACCCAGTCTTGTCATTTATAAAACTTCTGTGCGATAATCAGTTCTGAGCTCAGCTCTTCTCTTCCACGAGCTCAGCCTGGAACTGTGCTCCCAGTCTCAGTGTGAAGGCGTGTACCTGCCAGACAGCTAGAGCAGCAGAGGTCTCCTCGTGGCACTGAGTTTGTGGGTCTGGCTGGTTCCGCCTGATGCTGCAGGAAGTGTGTCCAGGTAGGTGGCGTGTGTGGGTTATTTGGGGGGAAGCTGGGCTACCTCATCCTGTGCCGGCCTGGCTGAGGAACTCCTCATCAGAGAAGCAGCAGTGACTCTCTCTGGCTCTGCTAGCTGCTGACATCCCACCCTCCTGTCTAGACTGGGTTTCTCCTCCCTTGTAAGCATCCGTTCATCTCTGCCTCTGGACACCCTGCTCCTTAGAGCCATAGGAACAAAGGAGGCCCTCTCACCAGAAGTGACTAAGGAGATATGATGGTATATATCATGCACCATCTTGGATTGAATCCCTAGAGGATAATGATGTTAGAGAAAAGCAAGTATGATCTGAATAAAATCTGGAGTTGACTCTGTCATCATTCACTGATCCAATGTTGGTTTCCTGGTTTTTATTTTTAAACTATGCCATGGTAATAAAAGATGTTTACCTGAATGGAAACTGGGTGAGCATTCTATGAGAACTTGCAGCACTATCATGACTTTTATGTCACTCTATTATTCCAAAATAAAGACTAAGGTATAACTAAGGAGATCATGGAACAAAGCATGGTGTGGAGGAAAGGACTGACATAGAGTGGGAGAGAGAGGAGCAAGGGTGGTGTGATGAGTTTAAATGCAGAGTTTCAACAAGAGGGCTATTGCAACAGTCTGAGAAGGAAATCATGTGAGCCTGTGTTGGAATGTGTGTGTGTGTGTGTGTGTGTGTGTGTGTTTAACAGAGAGACAGAAAGAGGGAGAGAGAGAGGATGTATACATACATGGCAGGTTACTTCAGAACAAAGATGTTTCTTGTTAACTGCTACAAAGAGCTGTAGATACATTTTGTAATAAAAATGAAATATAAGTCATTGTTTCTATTTGGTTGTATTAGCTCTAACAAGATAAATTCAGTTGTTTTAAAGCTTTTTAAAAGAAAAAACTTCATCTGATTTGGAGACAACATTGCAGATTTGGCATTAAAAAGAAAAACACCTACATTCTGATCCTCCGTCAGCTCTTAGCTCTGTAATCTTGATCTAATCAATTCAATAGGACCGGTTTTTTCCATTTCTAAAACAAGCAGATTGAAACAGAATGCCTTTGATTTCTGAGATAGCTATCAGAGATGCTGCAATGAAATTACTACAATTGACAAATTATTGGATTAGAAGGTGATTAATCAGTTTCCTCCTGGGCTTAAGGAGAGAATTAATAATTTGTCGAGTACTTACCATGCAAAAAACATTTTTTACTATTAATGATTTTTTTTTATCCTATGAAAGTAACGCTGGCCTAAACAGCATAAAATTACTTTATTAACAAGAATTTCATCTCAACCTTTGCCATCTTATAAAATTTCTATGACTTTCAATATGAAGATCAATGACTTCATCATTTCCAAGAAATGAAACTTGCTTTGTAACTATGAAATTGTTTATAGTATTAAACTTGTTCGTAAAAATACTTGTAATGAATTAAGACTTCTGAGAAAGAAATCAACCAGGAAAAAGTTAGATGGGCCTTTTTGCAATAGATGTTCGCTGATTAAAAACAGCTGAAATGTGGATGAAATTTTTATAAACTTGCATTGTTATCTATGTATATGAACTATTACTAATACACGTAAGGTATTTATTTGTTAAGGCAAAGATGAACAATTAGACCCATTTAAGAAAACGTCCAAACTGAGAAATTTGATATAATTTTGGGGGGACAGGACACCAAGTAGATGAAAATTTTCCATAATTTGATTATACTCATGTATTTCTATCCTGAAGCAAGTGTGATAATCACATGTTTACACTTCTCTGACACATGCATTTCCTATTGCTCTAGCTCCTAAGTAATTTTGGATTAGAGTTTCTTTTGACGTTATAAAATAAGCTTTATTGTAATTAAAAAAAATATAGATTGATCCATGAAAATGTTTACTTTTTAAAATGTATAGTGCTGTACTGATGAGCACTCAATAGCAATTTATATCATTTTTGTATAATAGAATTTGTCCCCACAAAGTATAACACTAGATGTCACACTAGAAATCTGACTGTAGATTGTTTAAAATAAAAGCTTATTATTAGCCCAGGGCACATAAGTAAACATGATTGCTATTGAATTTAGTTATATTTTAGGGTCATAAAGGAGGCCCTCGGAAGCAACACAAAGAAAATCTTTGCAAGTTGCACATTGCAGTTTTCTCAGTAATTTCTACCATCTGTAGAAACTCTTGGAGGGAGAGAGTGCTTTGGCCTTGCCTTATATATTAGAGTAGTAAATCCAATTCTGATCTGTCAGAAACCAGTGAAGCTCATTTCTCTTCAGCATTTATTTGGCTCTGTTTCAATCTGTGTCTTTATCGAATAGCTTCTTCACTTTTAATTTTATGAAATTTAGAATGTTGAAAGCCCACATCAAGCATGAAAGAAGAAAAAATTGTGTATGATTACAGATATAGCTCAGCAGAACACACTAAAATTTGCACATGATCTGAAAAGAGAACTTGATATTTGATTGACTTATTCTGACAATTTTAGAGAAATAGAGAAGGCAATGGACATCTCAGTTGCGGCCATATCCTCATACCCCATTTTAAATTAGATCTACAGAAATATTCCCATAGATTCAATTTCAGTATAACCCATTGTCTAAGGGCAGCTTTCTGAGCCTTCTCTCTTAATTGCATCCCATTCTGTTCTTTAAGCATTAAACCAGTACTTACTTTTCAACTATTTTGAGAATCTTCCAGGTATTAATCGAACAAGATGGAAGCTGTTGTCCCTGAAAGATGCATCCCTATGTGTTCCTAAGGTGCCTTTTAGTCACTGGGAGAGCCTTGACTTTTACTTTAGTGTCCATGACCCACAAGATAAATGCCACCTGAATAGAATGACAAGAAAAGGAAAGAATAAATGAAACACAGAAATAAAGAAGCATTTTAAAGGTTTCTAAAAACACCAGGCAATATTTTTGCTTTTTTAAAAAAAAAACATAACATCAGAACCCTCAGTCCCTTATCTTCCAGCCTGTTATTTCAGGCCACTGAGCCATGTTGCCTCTCTGAATAAGTGGACAGAGATTAGAATTGCCTTTTCAGTGTGATGTGATTTTGGAAAACATATTGGATCTAGAACAAAGAAGCAATGGTGCCTCCCTAATTGATCTTGTTACCAGCATTCCTTCAATCAGAAGGCGGCTGCTTTTCTCTCATGGAAAGGCTATGCAGAGATCCCTTTCAAATGCTGGCAGAGCATAAAGATACAGCTGGTTTCAAAAATAAACGTAAAATTCCTGATCTTATATACACACATGCCCTGAATGTATAAGAAACTTTCATTTCAAAATTAACTAGATTTTAAACAGCAGAGAATGAACGTAGCATGCAAATATGAAAAAAGAAATGAGCATAAAAGCAATACCATTGGTGTATAATTATTTTGATATATTGAAGTACATTTGGCAAATAAAGGTAGTTGCTCAAGTTTTCCTGCTGATATTCTAGAAATAATGGCTTCTTTAACAGGACAAAGAATAAAGAATGGTAACCATCACACACAGTGGCTTTCCTGAGCCTGAAATTAGGATCTGTATCCTCAGAGTCAGTGTTTTCCAGAGGGTACACCAAATAACCTTACCTTTCCATGAATTCTCAGTCATCAAGGCATCATCTCTTAGTTTCGATCTTCTCTCCTGAGGTAGGTAGATGTAATTCTTTATTACCCTCAGAGCATTCCTTACCATACATAGTGACACTAGAACCAAAGTGCACACATTTGATTTTGTGAGAAAGAGGGTTCACACTCATTCTACAGGGGATTTGATGTTATACTTCTTATGAGCAAATGTACACCTCAATTAGCTAGATTTCATATCTGTTTTCCAAGTGTATGATGTGTAAATTATAAGGTTAAACATTCCGGAGGCAATAATTTTATTATCATTTCAAAAGTACACATTGTAACAAATAAGCCTGTGATTTACTTTCTTCTGTTTTCTGCATAATAATAATAATATTTTTAGTAATAAAAATATGTATCCTCCATATAAGAAGCACTTTTCTAAACTAGATTCCCATCAATTGGGTTGACTCATAAATGTTTTAGCAACATTTTTATAAAGTTTAAGATGTATTTTCTTATGTTACTGTACAAAGAACAGAATATCCAAAAATTATAATGTGCTTCGGTAATTTTTGACATTTAATGACAGTGGAAACTCAGAAAAAAATATTGTAGGAATTTTTCTTAATACTGGACAAATGTCCAGTGCACTTTCTGTACGTGTGTTCCATTCCATTACATAAATGTTACTTTGCCTTGGAATTGAACAAAATTCAAAGTATGAAAGAAAATGGTAAGAATTATATTTAGAATCCCTCAATTGAGCTTACTAAAACTCAAAAAATTCATTCACAAGCCCTTCCGAATAAAAGATAAATAGTAATTTGGTTCAGCAATCATTGCTAGATGAAACAAAGCATCACTTCAACTGAAATTACACCTAGAGATAAAATATAGTGTTAAATATTACACAAATAACAGGTTTCTCTAATACTATGTTGCCTACTCTACTGGTCTGTGATGACACTGAGGATACTGCAGTGGTCACCATGGCGGTTCTCAGTGCTACTCAGCAGGTTGGCTGGTTTTGCTCTTTGGGGGCACACAAGAGTGTGCTTCCCTGATCTTGTGAAGTGCAGTGACCACGTGACTTGTTTCACAATGAGATGAGGGCACTGATAAATAATTCTTGAATTCCCCCTTCTCCTGGGTCAGATTGTGCATGCACATGTTAATAGAGAGGGATGACAGGGAAACCAGATGCAGGATCTCAGTCCTAGAGACCAGGTCTGAGACAGTACAGCAGGAGCAGGAATACACCTTTACTGTGTTAAGCCACTGAGATTTTTGTTTCCTTCATTGATTCCTTAATATAGCATACCTAGCTATTCCAATGGATAGATAGCTATTGCCTTATCTGCATGTCTGCTAAGTCACTCCAGTTGTTTCCAACTCTTTGCAACCCTGTGGACTGTAGCACATCAGGCTCCTCTGTCCATGGGGATTCTCTGGGCAAGAATACTGGAGTAAGTTGCTATGCTCTCCTTCATGGGATTTTCCCAACCCAGGCATCCAACCTGTGTCTCTTATGTCTCCTGCACTGGCAGGCAGGTTCTTTACACCAGCTCTACCTGGGAAGCTTGTTGCCATAAATATACAACTCTAAGAGAAAAGCAAGTTTGGACAAGCAAACCCCTCTGATGTCAACCCATGAAGTTCATTCTCAAGGGGAATGGGATGTCTTTTCATGTTCTAGAATATCACTCAAAGGTATTTATGAGGACCTTGATGACCACAAGGAAATGAGTTTCTGGTTTACAGAGGGCAAAGAAAGATGCCATCAGTTCAGTTCAGTTCAGTTGCTCAGTCCTGTCTGACTCTTTGTGACCCCATGGACTGCAGCATGCCAGGCTTCCCTGTCCATCATCAACCCCCAGAGCTTGCTCAAACTCATGTCCATTGAGTTGGTGACACCATCCAATCATCTCATCCTCTGTTGTCCCCTTCTCCTCCTGCCTTCAATCTTTCCCAGAATCAGGGTCTTTTCAAATGAGTCAATTCTTTGCATCAGGTAACCAAAATATTGGAGCTTCAGCTTCAGCTTCAGCATCAGTCCTTCCAGTGAATATTCAGGACTGATTTCCTTTAGGATTAACTGGTTTGATCTCCTTGCAGTCCAAGGGACTCTCAAGAGTCTTCTTCACACCACAGTTCAAAAGCATCAATTCTTTGGCACTCAGCTTTCTTTATAGTTCAACTCTCACATCCATACATGACTACTGGAAAAAAATATAGCTTTGACTAGATGGACTTTTGTTGGCAAAGTAATGTCTCTGCTTTTTAATATGGTGTCTAGATTGGTCATAGCTTTTCTTCCAAAGAGCAAATGTCTTTTAATTTCATGGCTGTAGTCACCATCTGCAGGGATTTTGGAGCTCAAGAAAATAAAGTGTCTCATTGTTTCCATTGTTTTCCCATCTACATGCCATGAAGTGATGGGACCAGATGCCATGATCTTCGTTTTTTGAATTTTGAGCTTTAAGCCAGCTTTTTCACTCATCTTTCACTTTCATCAAGAGGCGCTTTAATTTCTCTTTGCTTTCTGTCATAAGAGTGGTGTCACCTGCGTATCTGAGGTTATTGATAATTCTCCTGGCAATCTTGATTCCAGCTTGTGCTTCATTCAGCCCAGCGTTTCTCATGATGTACTCTGCATATATGTTGAATAAGCAGGGTGACAATATACAGCCTTGACATACTCCCTTCCTGGACATAGAACCAATCTGTTGTTCCATGTCCAGTTATAACTATTGCTTCTCGAACTGCATACAGATTTCTCAGGAGGCAGGTAAGGTGGTCTGGAATTCCCATGTCTTTCAGAATTTTCCACAGTTTGTTGTGATCCACACAATCAAAGGCTTTGGTATAGTCAATAAAGCAGAAGTAGATGTTTTCTGGAACTCTCTTGCTTTTACTATGATACAACGGATGTTGGCAATTTGAATGGATGTATGGAAATCTGAAAGATGCCATAGTAACAGCAAATTGTTTTGTAAACCATGAAGAAACTCATTAGCTTTTTGTTATCAAGGTCCTCATATATACCTTTGAGTGATATTCTAGAACATGAAAAGACATCCCATTCTCCTTAAGAACAAACTTCATGGGTTGACATCAAAGGTGTTTGCTTGATCTGCATAACAGAAAACGTCCAAACGTGCTTTTCTCTTAGAGCTATGTATTTCAGGCAGTGGGCTTCCCAGGTGGTACTAGTGATAAAGAATCTGCCTGCCGATGCAGGAGATGTAAGAGACACAGATTGGATCTCTGGGAAGGTCCCCTGGAGGAGGGCACAGCAACTTACTCCAGTATTCTCACTCAGAGAATCCCAATGGACAGGGGAGCCAGGTGCACAACAGTCCTTAGGGTCAATTTACTGTTATTATGGCATCTTTCCTGGGACTTCCCTGGTAGCTCAGCTGGTAAAGAATCCACATGCAATGCCGAGACCCCAGTTCAATTCCTGGGTTGAAGATCCCCTGGAGAAAGGATAAACTACCCACTCCGTTATTCTTGGGCTTCCGTGGTGGCTCAGATGGTAAAGAATCCTCCTGCAATGCTGGACACCTGGGTTCCATCCATGGATTGGGATCTCCTGGAGAAGGGAATGGCAACCCACTCCAGTATTCTTGCCTGGAGAATTCATGAACAGAGGAGCTGTCAGGCTACAGTTCTTGGGGTTGCAAAGAGTCAGACACGACTCAGTGAGTTTTCACTTCACTTTCACTTCATGGCATTTTCCTAAGATTTCTCAAAATTAGTATTATGGTATATTATGATAATTCCTCTGTTTCTTTCTCTCTCTTGTTTCTTTGATCTTCTCTCAGGAGCTTGACTGAACATACCTAAGATGTATTAGGATGTGTTGCTGTTTCTTTAGAAACATAGCTGTGTAAATATGCAAATATTCAAATATCCACTGGAAAAATCATTAGAAAAAGACAAACACAGGAAAAATGGTGATAGATTTGCCACATGATAAAAGTCTACATCAGTTCAGTTCAGTTCAGTTCAGTCACTCAGTTGTGTTCAACTCTTCTACATAGATGAATATAATTTTAAAACCAGAAGAAAAGGTTTTTCATTTGCAAATGAAAGCTTCAGTTCAGTTCAGTTCAGTCGCTCAGTTGTGTCCGACTCTTTACAACTCCATCAATCGCAGCACGCCAGGCCTCCCTGTCCAACACCAACTCCCAGAGTTCACTCAGACTCATGTCCATTGAGTCGGTGATGCCATCCAGCCATCTCATCCTCTGTCATCCCCTTCTCCTCCTGCCCTCAATCCCTCCCAGCATCAGTCTTTCCCAATGAGTCAACTCTTCGCATGAGGTGGCCAAAGTACTGGAGTTTCAGCTTCAGGATCATTCCTTCCAAAGAACACCCAGGGCCGATCTCCTTTAGAATGGACTGGTTGGATCTCCTTGCAGTCCAAGGGACTCTCAAGAGTCTTCTCCAACACCACAGTTCAAAAGCATCAATTCTTCAGTGCTCAGCTTTCTTTACAGTCCAACTCTCACATCCACACATGACCACAGGAAAAACCATAGCCTTGACTAGACGGACCTTTGTTGGCAAAGTAATGTCTCTGCTTTTCAATATGCTATCTAGGTTGGTCATAACTTCTCTTCCAAGGAGTAAGTGTCTTTTAATTTCATGGCTGCAATCACCATCTGCAGTGATTTTGGAGCCCCCCAAAATAAAGTCTGACACTGTTTCCACTGTTTCCCCATCTATTTCCCAGGAAATGATGGCACCAAATGCCATGATCCTCATTTTCTGAACATTGAGCTTTGAGACAACTTTTTCAGTCTCCTCTTTCACTTTCATCAAGAGGCTTTTTCGTTCCTCCGGAGGGCTATGGGGTCACATAGAGTCAGACATGACTGAATGACTAACACACACACAATTTAATCCTTGTATTACTAACTCTATTTTTTTTTTTCCCTCATAACCTTAGCTGCTATCCATCTGCAGGAATCATTTCCATTTTCCCTAAAATCCTAAAACCAAATGTAAAACACCTCTTCACAAGACCTTCACTAAAGATGGATGAATCAGTCACAGTCCTAAGTATACATTTTCCATCTCTGGTTTTACCTTGACTGATCTCTCTGTCTCAACATTCAACTATCTATGTATCTGTATCTATCTCTCTAAATATCCAAATGCCTATATCTACTTATCTTTCTCTCTAAACATCCAACCATCCATATATATCCGTATCTATCTAAATATCCAACTATGTATACCTATCGATCTCTCTAAATATCCAGATATCTATCTGTACCTATCTCTCCAAACATTCAATTATTTCTATCTATCTATCTAAACCTCTATCTATCTATCTATACACATGCACACACATATACCATTTAATACCATACATATTGATATTATGAGGGAGGAAGACAGACACAGAAATATTCATTATAAGAAACTTGCTTACAGAACAACTTGAGTGTCTGAAATCTGTAGGATTTCATGAGGAAAATAAATTTCATTAAGGGAATAGCATGGGAAGGCTTGAACTCACAGGCAAGTGTAAAAACTATCATCTACAGGCTGAATTTCTCTTTTTGGGAAAGCTTCAACCTTGCTTTCAAGGTATTTTAACTGATTGATTCTGGTGCCACACAGTATCCAGGATAATCTTACTTACTTAAAGTCAATTGATTAGAGATTTTAATTAGATCTGTGGCAACACCTACATTAACACTTTATTGAATAACTGGGTACTGTAGCCTACCCAAGTGGACATGTCAAAAAAGCAATCACGATGGAGCCTTATACCACATAGAATTTGGCCACTTAAACTGCTTGCTTTATTTCCATTTTCCTTTTTCAGTAGCCTGACCATAATTATTATTCAGCTATAAGAATGCTTAAAATGTAAGGAAGCCCAAATGTCAAGGAAATAAACATTGGATCATGCTTTGAACAATCTCAGTTGGAACTTTTCTTTCATTTAGTTAACCATCAGCTCTCTAACTTTTCTTATTTTTTTTTTTTTATCTTCTTTTCCAAACATAATTTTATTTTATTTAATTAATTTATTTATTTTTTAAAAATTTTTTATTCCTTTATTTCTCATGTGTTCCCCATCCTGAACCCTCCTCCCTCCTCTCTCCCCATACCATCCCTCTGGGTCGTCCCAGTGCACCAGCCCCAAGCATCCAGCACTCAGGTTTTTCCTTTTATATGTCTATTGCTTAAGGATTTAATGACCTTACATTTTTATTGACCTTTTCATATTAATTCACTTAATTTTTAACATGTCTTTATAATTTTACTTTCTCATATAGTAGAGCCCCCTTCTGTTCAAAACTACACAGGTACCTATAGTAAAAGACAAGAGAAGTCATCAAGTAGAAATAAAGAAGGAGATAGAAAAGTATGCTGAACATTTGTAACAAATTAAAAAGTGAATACTGGCATGAAGTTCTATGTGAAAAGTCATTTTCATCAAGACTGAGTCATCAAAAAATTGAACCAGAACATGAAGAAAAACAATGTTAGAGAAATGATAGCTATGAAAGGTGAAACACAAATAACCATCATAAAAGGTTTTGTTTGTTTAATAGATATAAGGAAAAAAAAAAAAACATTTGAGAAGAAGAAGAATAGTCAAAAATCTAATGGATCCATAAGACGTAAATCAAAGAAAGATCTGTAAATAAAAATTGATAGGATTTATCATCTGCCCAAAAAGTCAATAAACTAACATGACCCCCCAAAAATCAATAAACTAACATGTAAAAATATATTTACAAAATATTTAAAGAGGCAAAGAAAGAATGCTATCAATAGCTATGTAGCAAAAACAGGTTACATCCAAGGAAACAATATTTGGCTAGTCTCTCAGATTTTATATATCATTACATTTTAAAACAAAATACAAAGGGAAATTATCTATAGTCATTTAGCAAAATGAATTGGAAATAACATTTTATACCTATTGGATTCCATTTTCTATAAATTCATGGAAAAGAATGCTTTCCATGTATTGTCAACCTTTCCTTAAAATAAATAATTATAATAAAAATTGGAGATTTCTCATGGAATATGGCAGAGACAACCCAGAGTATAAAGTCTCCATTTTTCAAACTGATAAAATTACAATAAATAAATAAACTTGCAAAAATGTACACCAGCAGTACAGAGCAAATAAAGATTAAAATCTAATATCAGATTTCTGCAACCATATTTGATAGAATAATTGGTTCTAGGCTGTTCCCCAGTCTGGGAAAAAATTATATATATATATACATATATATATATATATATATATATATATATATATATATATACACACATATATATGAAGTAACTGATTTCCTACAGAGCAAGACTGTGATTCTGAGAAGGAAAACATGTGAGGTAAGTTTCATATCTGCCCTGATGCTTTCCTGACCACAGCAGAGGATTGCTGAGCCCCTGTAGAACAGGGTGACCTCACCAGGATGAGGGAGCAGTAATGGGAGTACAGAGTCTAGGCTATTGGAAATCTGTTATGGGGTTAAATCAAGATTTGGTGGAATGATCTGGGGGTGATGTGCGAGTGGACATTTTGTGTAGGGTACATAAATTCTGTTGACCCAGTGAAAATGACCACCTGGGAAATTATGACCAATCTGCAGATCATGGGGGGCAGGGGATTGTCCTTTTTCTTGTTGACTCAGAAGATTAATTATGTGACTCATGGTCAGAATTGGCTGACCTCAAGTTTGTGGAGACAAAAAATGTACACCAGTGGTTTTCAAAGGGTGGTCACCAGGACAAAGGGACTGTGTAAACTGTGAAATGTTAGAAATGCAAATCAGTGGGTCCCAGCCCAGATCAAATGAAGCAGAAGTTCTGGGGTTGGACCCCAGCCATCTGTGTCATAACAAGCCCTGCGGGTGACTGTGATGTATGCTCAAGTTAGAGAACCACTGGCCTCTGCAACCTCAGGGTGGCCACTGAGGTCTCTCGATTTATCTGTGGTTGTGAAAGGGCCTCTGAGGGACATCAAGGAGATGACAGCTGTTGGCAGCAGGTCAGGAGACAGCAATGGATTTCCTTATGATCTTCAAGAAGGAAGTTTTAAAATACATCATGAAGGACCATCTATGTTAAAAAGCTTGCTGACATCCGCAATTTTGTTCAGCCATGTTTCTACACATTCATCTAGTTAAAATATTACTGTCACAGATTGAGGGCTGATAGCTGTGGCATACAAAACACTTCAGGTTGACATGAAATAGCCATCCATTTATGCAAAACATATTTGAGCACATACTACATGTCAGATATTATAGGCATTAAGCACTGGGAATTTAACAATATATCAGTTAAAGAACCCATTATGTTCTGGGGGGGGGTGTGGAATAGAGTCATAAGAAATGATTACAGTACAAGAGCAGGATTAATTACTATTTAAAAAAAGAGTGCAAGGTTTGTAATAAAGAGAGAGCAATGTAAAGTACCTGGTTGAATGATTCAAGTTTTTATACAGTAGTTTACCATTGAGTTAGGTCTTCTGAAAAAAAATTTTTTTAATTGAAGTATAGTTGGTATACAATACTCTGCATATAAGTTAAATAAGCAGGGTGACAATATACAGCCTTGATGTACTCCTTTTCTTATTTGAAACCAGTCTGTTGTTCCATGTCCAGTTCTAACTGTTGCTTCCTGACCTGAATACAGGTTTCTCAAGAGGCAGGTCAGGTGGTCTGGTATTCCCATCTCTTTCAGAATTTTCCACAGTTTATTGTGATAAACAGTGGAAAGGCTTTGGCATAGTCAAGAAAGCAGAAATAGATGTTTTTCTGGAACTCTCTTGCTTTTTCCATGATCCAGCAAATGTTGGCAATTTGATCTCTGGTTTCTCTGCCTTTTCTAAAACCAGCTTGAACACATGGAAGTTCATGGTTCACGTATTGCTGAAGCCTGGCTTGGAGAACTTTGAGCATTACTTTACTAGCGTGTGAGATGAGTGCAATTGTGCAGTAGTTTGAGCATTCTTTGGCATTGCCTTTCTTTGGGATTGGAATGAAAACTGACCTTTCCTAGTCCTGTGGCCACTGCTGAGTTTTCCAGATTTGCTAGCATATTGAGTGCAGCACTTTCACAGCATCATCTTTCAGGATTTGAAATAGCTCAACTGGGATTCCATCACCTCCACTAGCTTTGTTCATAGTGATGCTTCCTAAAGTCCACTTGACTTCACATTCCAGGATGTCTGGCTCTAGGACAGTGATCACATCATCGTGATTATCTGGGTTGTGAAAATCTTTTTTGTACAGTTCTTCTGTGTATTCTTGCCACCTCTTCTTAATTTCTTCTGCTTCTGTTAGGTCCATACCTTTCTGTCCTTTATATGCAGAGTATATCATGAGAAATGCTGGGCTGGAAGAAGCACAAGCTGGAATCAAGATTGCCGGGAGAAATATCAATAACCTCAGATATGCAGATGACACCACCCTTATGGCAGAAAGTGAAGAGGAAATAAAAACCTCTTGATGAAAGTGAAAGAGGAGAGTGAAAAAGTTGGTTTAAAGCTCAATGTTCAGAAAACGAAGATCATGGCATCTGGCCCCATCATGTCATGGGAAATAGATGGTGAAACAGTGGAAACAGTGTCAGACTTTATTTTTTGGGGCTCCAAAATCATGGCAGATGATGATTGCAGCCATGAAATTAAAAGATGCTTACTCCTTGGAAGGAAAGTTATGACCAACCTAGATAGCATATTGAAAAGCAGAGATATTACTTCGCCAACAAAGGTCCATCTAGTCAAGGCTATGGTTTTTCCATTGGTCATGTATGGATGTGAGAGTTGGAGTGTGAAGAAAGCTGAGCACCGAAAAATTGATGCTTTTGAACTGTGGTGTTGGAGAAGACTCTCAAGAGTCCCTTGGACTGCAAGGAGATCCAACCAGTCCATCCTAAAGGAGATCGGTCCTACGTGTTCATTGGAAGGACTGATGCTAAAACTGAAACTGCAATACTCTGGCCACCTCATGCGAAGGGTTGACTCATTGGAAAGGACCCTGATGCCTGGAGGGATTGGGGGGAGGAGGAAGAGAAGGGGATGACAGAGGATGAGAAGGCTAGATGGCATCACCGACTCGATGGACATGAGTTTGAGTGAACTCTGAGAGTTGGTGATGGACAGGGAGGCCTGGTGTGCTGTGATTCATGGGGTCGCAAAGAATCAGACACGACTGAGTGACTGAACTGAACTGAACTGAATGTTTCATTGTATATATAAACCACATCTTCTTTATCCATTCATCTGTTGATAAACACTTAGGTTGCAACCATATCTTGGGAACGATAAAAATGCTGCTGTGAACATTGCTTTGCAAGTATTTTTAAAATTATTGCTTTTATTTCTTTCAGATGTATGCCCAGGAATGGAATTGCTGGGTCATAGTGTACTTCTATTCTCAGTTTGTTCAGAACCTCCATTTTGTTTTCTACAATGCTTGTATCAGTTTACATTTCCGCCAAGACTATATGAGAATTCCCTTTTAGGCACATCCTTACCAGTTTTCTCATCTGCAATATAATGATAATATCACTTACCTTCTATAATTATTTGGCTTCCAGATGGGACTAGTGGCAAAGAACCCACCTGCCAATGCAGGAGATGTAAGAGATGCAGATTGATCCCTGGGTCAAAAAGATACCCTGGATGAGAGCATGGCAAGTATTTGCTACTCCAGTATTCCTGCCTGGAGAATTTCACGGACAGAGGAGCTTGGCACACGATAGTCCACAGGCTGCAAAGAGTCAGATGCTACTGAAGTGGCTTAATATGCACTCATGCACCTTCTATAATTATTATAAGGACCAACTGAAATAACATATGTAATGTATGCAAAAGCACTTTGCATAATCTTAATATTAAAAACTCTATAAATTGTAGTTAGTGAAAAAAAGAGATCATTTGGAAACAATAGCAGAGCTCATTCTGAAACCATAAGGTTAGTGGGGTCAGTTTTGACAAATTCATGTTACTGTATTACATCAGACAATGGTAAGAGGGGTCTGAAATACTATTGTGAAAGAAGGATTTTTAAAAAAATATAAAAAGAAACATTTTTGAGCCTGAAAGAAATTGATGATTGATTAGGTAATGTTGAAATAAGACATCACACTGACAGTGAGTTTGAGATCCAGTTTGGAATGGACAGCAGATGATAGTCAACCAACTGGGGTTCTCTTCATCTAAAGAATCCTCCTTTCAGTCTCTAACTTTCCTAAAAGTATTCTTTTAAATTTGTGCTCCTTTCTTAGACTCACATATATTATGTATATCTCTTAACGTTTAGTATATCCTTTAAACTTCTCCTTATAGAACTCTCTGACCACTAAATATTCTTCAGATAGCTATTTTCTCAGATGATGTAATCTTTTTAATAAGCCAAAACTTTCATTTTGTTCTTAGAGACCTTATCTTTTGTCATATCTTTTCTTTAATATCATAGTAATAATAAAGCATATGGAGTAATGATTTTGACAAAGTATGTGTCTACCCGAGTTTATAGTACTATCAGAAATATGAATTGCCAGTGGATCATAGTATCAACAGAAAACATGGAAAGTAACACTGCCAAAGAGTTATTTAAATTGCAGCAGAGTCAGCAACCGGAACTTGAATGTTATTCAAGCTACCAAACTAAGCATTTCTCTATGAAAAAAAAAAAACCCACAACAAAAAACTGCTTCTATTCAATTAAAAAAAAAAAAGTGGCTGGAGCAAACATTAAAAGATGAAACAGAAAACAAAAAAGAAGCCATGGTTTGTAATCAGTTTTGAAACATGCAAGGGAAGGCAACCTTGTTCAACTTCTGGAAGTTGAAGTCTATTCCATCAAATTTCTTTTTCATTTCTTGTCCCTGTTCCAATAGTCATACATTATCAGCAGAGACACAACCAAAATCTCTGAGTCATGGATAACTCCTTCTCACTGGAAGTAACAACACATGTTTGATTCCTTCCCCAGTGACAGTGCTTTTAAAAAATCAGTTAATACATTCTGGACAGAGCAATCTATAGAATCCAGAAAAAGCTTGGGGGCAGGGGGGAGATGAGTATCGGGAACTTTTCAGGCTACAAAATTGGCCTGAAATATCAATAAATATCTTTTCATATGATTTCATTTTCCTTGTTTTATTTTTAATTTATCCTGTTTAAGTTTGATTTCCTAAGCCACATTCTAATACCTGACATATGTGAAGTGTTCCTTAAGTGTCTGCTGCTTATATAGATTTGGCATCTTTTCCTCGCTTTCCATAATTATCACAAAGGCAGTACAAGATTCTGTTGATATCAAGACAGGAGGTTCTAATATGGAGAATCCCTCCTCACAGAACCATTTATTCATGAGCTTATTGAGGGTCTGCTGTCTTCAAAGAACAAGGCATAATTTTGGAGAAGAATAAAAGAATTGTCTACTAAGGTCTCTATCCTAAAAGAATATTTCATACCATGGCAGTGATAAGACATAGAAATCAGCCTGTGTATTAGAACTATGTAAATGTTAGAAATTTATGTTAGGATGTAGAGAAGGAAGAGAGAAATCAGGAAAAGTTAAACTGACATGAACAGACTCATTCCCAAGTGATAATCACTTTAAAATAACTGTATTGGCTGATTTGAATTTCTAAAAGCAGAGAGAATAGTGTCACATACTAAAGGGTTTTACAAATTAGTCCTTCTTAGACTTGGTTGTTACATGAAAAGTTTTCTAACAACCTTGCTATCATGACATAATGATTTTAGTCAACAGTGTTGTGTGATGAGTAGAATCTATGTGATGCAAGAGAAAAAAGAGTAGCAGTAAAAATATTCAGACTTGGCATCCAAGGCCGTCCATGGTTTCAATCCATCTTCCTTTCCTAGTTCTATCAGCCGGTGTTTCCTATGGTACTATGTTTTCAACACATCATTTGCTTTTACTCTTGTACATACAGGAAGATGTCATTTCACTAAACCCCTGACTTCCAGATAGTACCACGTATTAAGTCCTTATCAATGGACTCTGGTCAGAAGTGATGTACAGTGAATCCAGTCCTTAAGAATGATACCTTTTAATTTTAGTCTCTTTAACTGTGGGCCAGCTGAACTCTTTGCCTGTGGATGTGCTCAGTTGCTTAGTCGTGTCTGACTCTTTGTGACCCTATGGACTGTGGCCTGCCAGGCTCTTCTGACCATGGGTTTTTCCAGGCAAGAATACAAGAATGGGTTGCGATTTCCTTCTCCAGGGGCTCTTCCTGACTCAGGCATCAAACCCATGTCTCCTGCATCTCTTGATTTGGCAGGCAGATTCTTTACCACTGTGCCACCTGGGAAGCTTTGCAGAGACCTCCATAAAAGGAAGTCATATCAGAGTAGAAGAACCCAGCATTCCTGAGCTGTCACGTGCAATGCTGTCTGCAGAACACTTCATGGAATTATGAGGTGAATACGAAATCAAGGTAGTTTGTTAGGCTCCTGAGATTTGGAATTGCTGCAAACTAACATTAACTTACACGCAGAGTACATCATGAGAAACGCTGGGCTGGAAGAAGCACAAGCTGGAATCAAGATTGCCAGGAGAAATATTAATAACCTCAGATATGCAGATGACACCACCCTTATGGCAGAAAGTGAAGAGGAACTCAAAAGCCTCTTGATGAAAGTGAAAGAGGAGAGTGAAAAAGTTGGCTTAAAGCTCAACATTCAGAAATCGAAGATCATGGTATCTAGTCTCATCATGTCATGGGAAATAGATGGGGAAGCAGAGGAAACTGTGTCAGACTTTATTTTTCTGGGCTCCAAAATCACTACAGATGGTTACTGCAGCCATGAAATTAAAAGACACTTACTCCTTGGAAGGAAAGTTATGACCAACCTAGATAGCATATTCAAAAGCAGAGACATTACTTTGCCAACAAAGGTCCATCTAGTCAAGGCTATGGTTTTTCCAGTAGTCATGTATGGATGTGAGAGTTGGACTGTGAAGAAAGCTGAGCGCCAAAGAATTGATGCTTTTGAACTGTGGTGTTGGAGAAGACTCTTGAGAGTCCCTTGGACTGCAAGGAGATCCAACCAGTCCATTCTGAAGGAGATCAGCCCTGGGTATTCTTTGGAAGGACTGATGCTAAAGCTGAAACTCCAGTACTTTGGCCACCTCATGCAAAGAGTTGACTCATTGGAAAAGACTCTGATGCTGGGAGGGATTGGGGGCAGGAGAAAAAGGAGACAACAAAGGATGAAATGGCTGGATGGCATCACCAACTCAGTGGACATGAGTTTGAGTGAACTCCGGGAGTTGGTGATGGACAGGGAGGCCTGGCGTGCTGTGATTCATGGGGTCATAAGGACTTGGACACAACTCAGCGACTGAAGTGAACTGAAAATTAATTACCATGTTACATTCTATGTGTGCACTGGACTTTGCTCTGTTAAATTAGCCTGCTCATGTATTCCTGTTCCTACATAATCCTGTGAGGTTGAGCTGGGTGACCTTCCCCAACATGTTCACTTCCCAATATTCTACAGATATTTCCAGATTCAAATCAAATATTACCTTCCTATAGATACCTTCTCCCTCATTTCCAATAAGATGAAAACCCACATTCCATTGAACTCTGTAATCTTTCAATCACAGAAAACTAACCTATCTGATCATATAGACCACAACCTTGTCTAAGTCAATGAAACTATGAGCCATGCCATGTAGGGCCACCCAAGATTGACAAGTCATGGTGGAGAGTTCTGACAAAATATGGTCCACTGGAGAAGGGAATGACAAACCACTTCAGTATTCTTGCCTTAAGAACCCCATGAACAGTATGAAAAAGCAAAAAGATAGGACACTGAAAGATGAACTCCCCAGGTCAGTAGGTGCGCAATATGCTACTGGAGATCACTGGAGAAATAACTCGAGAAAGAATGAAGAGACAGAGCCAAAGCAAAAACAACACCCATTTGTGGATGTGACTGGTGATGGAAGTAAAGTCTGCTGCTGTAAAGAGCAATATAGCAGAGGTACCTGAAATGTTAGGTCCGTGAATCAAGGTAAACTAGAAGTGGTCAAACAGGCGATGTCAAGAGTGAACACTGGCATTTTAGCAATCAGCAAACTAAAATGGACTAGAATGGGTGAATTTCACTCAGATGACCATTATATCTACTACTGCAGGCAGGAATCCCTTAGAAGAAATGGAGTAGCCATCATAGTCAACAAAAGAGTCTGAAATGCAGTACTTGGATGTAATCTCAAAAATGACAGAATGATCTCCGTTCATTTCCAAGGCAAACCATTCAATATCACAGTAATCCAAGTCTATGCCCCAACCAGTAATGCTGAAGAAGCTGAAGTTGAACGGTTCTATGAAGACATACAAGACCTTTTAGAACTAACACCCAAAAAGATGTCCTTTTCATTAGAGGGGACTGGAATGCAAAAGTAGGAAGTCAAGAGATACCTGGAGTAACAGGCAAATTTGGCCTTTGAGTACAGAATGAAGCAGGGCAAAGGCTAACGGAGTTTTGCCAAGAGAATACACTGGTCATACCAAACACCCTCTTCCAGCAATACAAGAGAAGACTCTACACATGGACATCACCAGATGGTCAATACCAAAATCAGATTGATTGTATTCTTTGCAGCCAAAGATGGAAAAGCTCTATACAGTCAGCAAAAACAAGACTGGGAGCTGACTGTGGCTCAGATCATAAACTCCTTATTGCCAAATTCAGACTTAAATTGAAGAAAGTAAGGAAAACCACTAGACCATTCAGGAATGACCTAAATCAAATCCCTTATGATTATACAGTGGAAGTGAGAAATAGATTTAAGGGCCTAGATTTGATAGATAGAGTGCCTGAAAAACTATGGACAGAGGTTCGTGACATTGTACAGGAGGCAGGGATCAAGACCATCCCCAAGAAAAAGCAATGCAAAAAGGCAAAATGGTTGTCTGAGGAGGCCTTACAAATAGCTATGAAAAGAAGAGTGAAAGGCAAAGAGAAAAGGAAAGATATACCCATTTGAATGCAGAGTTCTAATGAACAGCAAGGAGAGATAAGAAATCCTTCCTCAGTGATCAGTGCAAAGAAATAGAGGAAAACAATAGAATGGGAAAGACTAGAGACCTCTTCAAGAAAATTAGAGCTATCAAGGGACTATTTCATGCAAAGATAGGCTCAATAAAGGACAGAAATGATATGGACCTAACAGAAGCAGAAGATATTAAGAAGAGGTGGCAAGAATACACAGAAGAACTATACAAAAAAGAACTTCATGACCCGAAAAACCACGATAAGTTGTCACTCATCTGGAGCCAGCCATCCTGGAATGTGAAGTCAAGTGGGCCTTAGGAAGCATCACTATGAACAAAGCTAGTGGAGATGATAGAATTCCAGTTGAGCTATTTCAAATCCTAAAAGATGATGCTGTGAAAGTGCTGCACTCAATATTTCAGCAAATTTGGAAAACTCAGCAGTGGCCACAGGACTGGAAAATGTCAGTTTTCATTAGTGGGTTGCCATTTCCTTCTCTAGGGGATCTTCCCGACCCAGGGATCAAACTCAGATCTCCCATATTGCAGGCAGATGCTTTACCCTCTGAGCCACCAGGGAGACCCATCCAAAACAAAGGCAACACCAAAGAATGCTCAAACTACCACACAGTTGCACTCATCTCACACGCCTGCAAAGTAATGCTCAAAATTCTCCAAGCCAGGCTTCAGCAATACATGAACCGCGAACTTCCAGATATTCAAGCTGGATTTAGAAAAGGCAGAGGAACCAGAGATCAAATTGCCAACATCTGTTGGATCATCAAAAAAGGAAGAGAGTTCCATAAAAACATCTGCTTCTGTTTTATTGACTATGCCAAAGCCTTTGATTGTGTGGATCATAACAAACTGAGGAAAATCCTGAAAGAGATGGGAATACCAGACCACCTGACCACCCTCCTTAGAAATCTGTATGCAGATCAGGAAGCAACAGTCAGAACTGGACATGGAACAACAGATTGGTTCCAAATAGGGAAAGGAGTACGTCAAGGCTGTATATTGTCACCCTGCCTATTTAACTTATATGCAGAGTGCATCATGAGAAACACTGGGCTGGATGAAGCACAAGCTGGAATCAAGATTGCTGGGAGAAATATCAATAACCTCAGGTATGCAGATGACACCACCCTTATTGCAGAAAGCAAAGAGGAACTAAAGAGCCTCTTGATGAAAGTGAAAGAGGAGAGTGCAAAAGTTGGCTTAAAACTCAACATTCAGAAAACGAAGATCATGGCATCTGGTCCTATCAGTTCAGTTCAGTTCAGTGCAGTCGCTCAGTCGTGTCCGACACTTTGCGACCCCATGAATTGCAGCACGCCAGGCCTCCCTGTCCATCACCAACTCCCAGAGTTCACTCAAACTCACGTCCATCAAGTTGGTGATGCCATCCAGCCATCTCATCCTCTGTCATCCCCTTTTCCTCCTGCCCTCAATCCCTCCCAGCATCAGAGTCTTTTCCAATGAGTCAACTCTTCGCATGAGGTGGCCAAAGTACTGGAGTTTCAGCTTTAGCATCAGTCCTTCCAAAGAACACCCAGGACTGATCTCCTTTAGAATGGACTGGTTGGATCTCCCTGCAGTCCAAGTGACTCTTAAGAGTCTTCTCCAACACCACAGCTCAAAAGCATCAATTCTTCGGTGCTCAGCTTTCTTCACAGTCCAACCCTCACATCCATACATGACTACTGGAAAAACCATAGCCTTGACTAGATGGACTTTTGTTGGCAAAGTAATGTCTCTGCTTTTCAATATGCTATCTAGGTTGGTCATAACTTTCCTTCCAAGGAGTAAGCGTCTTTTAATTTCATGGCTGCAATCACCATCTGCAGTGATTTTGGAGCCCCCAAAAATAAAGTCTGACACAGTTTCCTCTGCTTCCCCATCTATTTCCCATGAAGTGATGGGACTAGATGCCATGATATTAGTTATCTGAATGTTGAGCTTTAAGCCAACTTTTTCACTCTTCTCTTTCACTTTCATCAAGAGGCTTTTGAGTTCCTCTTCACATTCTGCCATAAGGGTGGTGTCATCTGCATATCTGAGGTTATTGATATTTCTCCTGGCAATCTTGATTCCAGCTTGTGCTTCTTCCAGCCCAGTGTTTCTCATGATATACTCTGCATATAAGTTAAATAAGCAGGGTGACAATATACAGCCTTGACGTACTCCTTTCCCTATTTGGATCCAGTCTATTGTTCCATGTCCAGTTCTAACTGTTGCTTCCTGACCTGCATATAGGTTTCTCAAGAGGCAAGTCAGGTGGTCTGGTATTCCCATCTCTTTCAGAATTTTCCACAGTTTATCACTTCAGGCCAAATAGATGGGGAAACGATGGAAACAGTGAGAGACTTTATTTTTTGGGGTTCCAAAATCCTTGCAGATGGTGACTGCGGCCATGAAATTATGAAACACTTGCTCCTTGGAAGAAAAGTTATGACCAATCTAGATGGCATATTAAAAAGCAGAGACATTACTTTGCCAACAAAGGTCCATCTAGTCAAAGCTATGGTTTTTCCAGTAGTTATGTATGGATGTGAGAGTTGGACTATAAAGAAAGCTGAGCACCAAAGAATTGATGCTTTTGAACTGTGGTGTTGGAGAAGACTTTTGAGAGTCCCTTGGACTGCAAGGAGATGAAACCAGTCCATCCTAAAAGAAATCAGTCCTGAATATTCATTGGAAGGACGGATGCTGAAGCTGAAACTCCAATACTTTCGCCACCTGATGCGAAGAACTGACTCATTCGAAAAGACCCTGTTGCAGAGAAATTGAAGGCAGGAGGAGAAGGGACGATAGAGGATGAATTGGTTGGATGGAATCACCAACTCAATGGACATGAGTTTGAGTAAACTCCAAGAGTTGGTGGAGGCCTGGTGTGCTGCCGTCCATGGGGTCAGAAAGAGTAAGACTGAGTGACTGAACTGAATTGAACTGAATATTTCTTTGAACACTTACAGTTCAATGTGCCATTTGCTACTTACATACACATTACCTGAGATTCTAGATCTATTTCATGACATACATTCAGTGTTACATTATTTATTCTGTATTTCCCTACTGTATTACTACAACTAGGTTCTTAAATGCAAATATTTGTTGAATTCATACACAATGCTTTTTGGACTTAAAAAATATAATAGAATTGGTTGCACTAGGATTTTAGCATTTTTAAGCAAAGTTAAGATATTTAGGCAACTGTGTTTTTATTCTGTACACATTATTAGAATATTTTCTAAAGCATCTCCCTATAACAAGAGATTGAAGCAAGGGTAGATCTAACTGGGTGCTTGGAGGTAAAATGAAAGATATGAGAACTATTATTATAATCAGAGGGCTAACACCATAAAGTTGACAGGGAAATCTGAGATAAACTTGAGGCAAAATGCTAAGAGAACATTAAGTAATTTGAACACTAGCAAGTGGTTAAAGCTGCAATCTCCAATACTGGGAAACTAGAATTTAAAATAACATTTCTTAACATTTATTTTTATTTGGAGGATGATTGCTTTACAATGTTTTGTTGGTTTCTGCTATACAACAACATGAATCAGCTGTAAGTATAGTCACTTTCTGCAAACTGTTTATTTAGGTAAATCCTTAGTGCTCTCCTTAGATTGTTACCGTAAAGTACCTTACCTGACATTTTGGTCCTGATTTCTGTCTCTTGGCAAAACTTCAGCTAGACCTATGGATATAACTAAGGAATATTTCCTTATTTAGTATCTATTATTCAATAATTTTCTTGGTAATTTCACTTGATCTTTTTCTCCTGGATAAATTTTGTCCTTGATTAATCCAATTCTATTCTCTACTAAATTCATCTGAGAGAAGATATTACTTTCTAATTGACCTTTTGATTCAAGGAAGAAAAAAAAACCTTAAGTACATTGAATTTTTTGGCCTTTTGCAGGAGGAATAATTCAGTCTCTTGTAACTAAAGCAAGGGTTTGAGGACCCCACATCTCCTCCTCTCTTTCCAAATAGACTTAAAGCCAGAAGGAAGACATACGTCAGAGATAAGAAAGCAACTTGGGACACTGAGTATATTTCTGAATGCCTGGATTATCTCTGCTTCCCACTTGCCATCAGCCAACTTAGAATGCAATACATTTGAATCAGTTCTAATGAGGTGGATGAAACTGGAGCCTATTATACAGAGTGAAGTAAGCCAGAAGGAAAAACATAAATACAGTATACTAACGCATATATATGGAATTTAGAAAGATGGTAACAATAACCCGGTGTACGAGACAGCAAAAGAGACACTGATGTATAGAACAGTCTTATGGACTCTGTGGGAGAGGGAGAGGGTGGGAAGATTTGGGAGAATGGCAATGAAACATGTAAAATATCATGTAGGAAACGAGTTGCCAGTCCAGGTTCGATGCACGATGCTGGATGCTTGGGGCTGGTGCACTGGGACGGCCCAGAGGGATGGTATGGGGAGGGAGGAGGGAGGAGGGTTCGGGATGGGGAACACATGTATACCTGTGGTGGATTCATTTTGATATTTGGCAAAACTAATACAATTATGTAAAGTTTAAAAATAAAATAAAATTGGAAGAATAAAAAAAAAAAAAGAATGCAAATATAGTTGGACGTGGTGGAACATTCCTTCAAATGCATGTTTTCCAAAAAGAAAAAAAGGTAAAATGAAAGAATTTATGCTACTCAAAAAATTTTAGATAACAGCGAGGAGAGAGGTAAAGTGTCTGGGCAGAAAGATGCTCCTTCTGGAATTTCTGACATTAGAACACAGGAAGCTATCAATTTTTGAGATTCTCCATTAATGCATACATTGGTTTCCAAAGTCTTATTTTATATATTTATACACTGTACACAGTGAATAGCAGCATGTATTAATAGTAAAGAATATGACAGTGTACATGAGATTCGTGATAGCATATTTGTATTAATTTTAGGTGCTACATTTTTACTTTAGCTATGGAGAAAAGTCTTCCCATACATATTCTTAAATTTGTATCCTTGCATTCACAAAATAATTCCAGGGGCTTCATTGCCACTACAAGAGACAAAGGTGCTGTAAACACCCTTTAAATTATATGATCTCTAAATCTTGACAATGAAAGGTTATAACATGAATTATATTTTTTCCATAAAAAAAAAAAAAAAAACAGAATAAGCCACCACAGATTGATTTAAGTAAAGCTATTTCAAATGCCCTACAATGGTATTAAATTCTATAAACTTTCTCCTTTTAAAGAATTTCAAGTATGTTAGATTAAAAAGCCCATTTCTATTTGTGATGAAAAGAGGCATAAAAAAATTGCATTAATCTCTGAACTCTGGGGAGATGTGGGAATCAACACAGATTCTTTGTTAGCAAAGAACTCACTGTATATCCTTATGTTCAGGATTTATGTTCAAGATTGTGAATAGTAAGCATAACTGCGGTCCTTAGATGGACTTTTATGATGGATACATACTTTATTCCCTTCTATTTATTAATGCTGGGACCCACAAAGACTTTCTTTAGTTATGAGGGGCCTCCTTTATTTCTAGATAGAATTCTGAATCAAGAATGAAATACTAAAGAAATATAACCAAATGCTTGAGAACCCAGATCCTGAAGTAAGATGAATCTGGGCTGCAATTGAGACTTGTCCATCCTTCTGATAACCTTGATCAAGTTAACTGTGTGTCCTTTAGTAAGTTGTTCTATTTCTCTAAGAATATGTTCTAAGTCTATGCCAAAATGTGAAGAATAACAGTATCTTTCTTTCAATTCACTATCAGAATAAAAATGGTATAACAGAACATTTACTTCTGGCTAGGATGTAGAATTTGGCAGTAGAACAACTGCTCTGTTAGAAACAACTTGCAAGCCAGATAACATACAACAACCATCTCTGTGAAGTCATCACAGACTATGGAGGTAATGAGGACCAAAGGGACTAAGCTACAGAATGGGAAGAACCTCTGAAAGACAACTTAGGAGCACAGAGCTGATGCTTACCTGGGGACATTCCCTGCTTCTTCATGTGGACTCGAGTCTGAGAATCTAGATTTCTTTGTACACAATGTCCAATATTTAATTATCATGAGATACACAAAGAATTCATACAACTGAATATCAAAGACAAACAAACAATCCAATTTAGAAAATGGGCAGAAGACCTGAAAAGACACATGAAAAGATGCTCAGCATCACTAATCATTGGGGAAATGCAAATCAAAACCACAATGAGAAATCATCTCACGCATGTCAGAATGGCTATTATCAGAAAAATAGCAAATGACAAATGGTGCAAGTATGTGGAGAGAAAGGGAACTCTCATGCACTGTTGGTGGGAATGTAAATTAGTACAGCCACTATAGAGAACAATATGGAGATCTCTCAAAAAATTAAAAAGGAAAATAGAACTACCACATGGTCCAGCAATTCCACTCCTAGGTCATTTATCTGAAGAAACCAAAATCTAATTCAAAAAGATACATGCACCCCTATGTTCACTGCAGCATTACTGTAAAATAACCAAGATATGGATGCAACCTAAATGCCCATCAATGGATGAATGGATAAAAAATATGAGATATGTATATATATCTTTATATTTACATATAAAAGAGAAAAATAAGAAAGTAAATTCAGAGATAAATTTTCTGAACTAATGATAAAGAAAAGTACATCAGAGTTCAGAGAGTCACCTATAGCCTTATATTTATATGTTAGAAACAGTGACAGTCTAAAAAACAATGCTGTAAGTGTCTATGTCATGAAGTGAGATAAAATAACAGCAAATACACCTCAAAGAAAGTAGAACTAAGGAATATAAGGAAAAATCAACAAAATTGAAAATGAATGTGTAATAGAGAAAACAAACAAAGCCAAAAGTTAGTTGTTGGAAACTGCAGAGAAAAAGCAAAGCTAACCTCTTAGAAAAACTGACCATAAAGAGTGATGGGGGAAATTAACAGATTAGTATTGGTAGGTTAAAAGAGGAGATGTGTGTGCTCAGTCATGTCTGACTGTATTCCACCAGGCTCCTCTATACGTGGAATTTTCCAGGCAAGAATATTGGAGTGGGTTGCCATTTCCTACTCCATAAGAGAGGGGAGGGGCATATATAATCAGAAGTGAAAAATCAAGCATCACTTCATCAAAAATTAAATAGATGATAAAATAATATTTTCAGGATTTTTTTTGCATGTTTTTTTTTTCTTGTTGTATATGGGGGTATTGACTTCCAAGTTCTTTACATGTCAGATCAAAACCTACAAGTGTTTTTTTTTTTTTTTTTTTTAAGTTATGTAAGCATATTGCACAATACACATATCCACAGATATCTGTAGTGTATATATGTATATATGTGTATATATATATATATATATATCATAAAATAAAGACTTCTTTTGAGAATTCTGAACCAACACAATTAAACCTAGGTATGTGAAATGAAAGTCACTCAGTCATGTCCAGCTGTTTGTGACCCATGGACTATATAGTCCATGGAATTCTCCTGGCCAGAATACTGGAGTGGGTAGCCTTTCACTTCTCCACGGGATTTTTCCAACCCAGGGATTGAATCCAGGTCTCCCTCATTGCAGATGGATTCTTTACCCACTGAACCACAATGGAAGCCCAAGAATACTGGAGTGGGTAGCCTATCCCTTCTCCAGTGGATCTTCCTGCCCCAGGAATTGAACAAGGCTTCCCTGGTGGTTCAGAGGTTAAAGCATCTGCCTCCAATGCAGGATACCTGGGTTCGATCCCTGGGTCGGGAAGATCCCCTGGAGAAGGAAATGGTAACCCACTCCAGTATTTTTGCCTGGAGAATCCCATGGATGGAGAAGCCTGATAGGCTACAGTCCACGGAGTTGCAAAGAGTCCGACATGACTGAGCGACTTCACTTCACTTTCCTGCATTGCAGGCAGACTCTTTACCAACTGAGCTTTCGGGGAAACCCTAGGTATCTCTTATTTTGGACATATGAAGACAAATTAATCCTATTTTTATAGTAATGTTTACATAATGAGTATTTCTTCCTAACTCACACTAAATACTTCTCCTTGTTTATAATCAAAGTCTTGGGGTGATAAATATATTTTTCCTTGGGTTGTATGCATGCTCAGTTGCTCACTTGTATCCGACCCTTTGCCACCCTGTGGACTGTAGACCATGAGGCTCCTCTGTCCATGGTATTTCCCAGGCAAAAATACTGGAGTGGGTTGCCATTTCTTACTCCAGGAGATCTTCTGGATCCAGGGATCAAACCTGTATCTCTGGTATTTCCTGCACTGGTAGGTGGATTCTTTACTACTGAGCCACCAGGGAAGCCCTCTGAAATATATAATATATATATAATTTTATGCACTTTTTTCTTCTTCAAGTCAACATTATTCTGTCTACTAACTTCTCTGTGTATTAGCTTGCTATGCTTCTCCTCCCCTAAATAACGTTAGATGCCCATCTTGCCAGACTCACTCTGTACTCTCTAGGGAATTCGTGGTAGTTCAGATAAAAGTAAGATAACTTCCTTCCAAGATCTTCTCTGTCAACTCTGAAACTCCCATTGTCTGGCAACACCCCCACTTCTTTCATTCATATCGAGACATTTACGATTTCTAAGAAGCATCAAAGGATTTCCCCTTCCTTTTGACTATAACTCAAAACCCTAAAAAATATACTGTTTCTGGCTCCATATCCCCCCAAAAATGTTTATCCTTTGAGCATCTCAGGCAGTTTTGTCTATTCTGTTGTTTTTGCTATTAAAAATATATCTTATGGTGCTTTTTGTCATTCTACATGTATATATACTCAATTATGTGTCACGCAACTGAAGTGGAGGGACCATTTTAATCTAATTACATTGGCAAGCCTCTGATCAAATAAATTAGCAGAAGCAGCTCAACTGATTGATTTGACAGAAAGCAAATACACATACTGATGTGGATGTTGACCCAGGTAACCCTATTTCCTCAACATAGGGTAGTTATCAATATGTTTTGGTTTAAATAAGCCTTAAGAAGTAGTTAGTTTTCTGTATTTCTCTTGTGTCAAGTGCCCTTTTTAAATCTATTCTGTATAATATATTCTCTGAAACACAAGTGTTTTAAAGTTTGCAACAGTAGAAAAAGACATTTGATATTTCACTAATCTGTGTTATATTATGAAAAATTGTTAGTGAATGGAATTTTACTGCTCTAAGGGAAATAGTTAAGATGTCAGTTTTAGCAGATGTGTAGGGTTTTTTTTTTTTTTTTTTTTAGCAGTTGTATAGTTTTTATATCTTTTTTAGAAGAAAGTTCAGGAATATGACATGAATGTCACATGATCTATGTTTCCCTGCATGTGCTTTATTTACTTCACTCTAAATCCTCACATTGAAACATTTCAATTATCATAATTTTCAAAAAGAAAACAAACTTTATTTTTATGTACTAGAAAAAATAACCTAGAACTGAAACAATATTTTTTCTTATGATCACAATGTTATAAATTCAAAGTAGAAATAAAGTCAGAAAACAGGGAGAATAAAAAGGTAGAAAATATTTTTTAATTTGTCAAGTTTTGTATAGATTTTGAGGTCACCAAAGATAGGGATTACATCTTGTTCATTGTGAAACCCTCACCCAAGTCAGTTACAGCAGATAAGTTTCTCAATGTATGTCAGTTAACCAAATCACTGCATTTTTATCTTTCCTCTGCTCTTATTGAGGGCAAACACTGTAGCCCATTGATGTTCAGTTACACACAGCAGCTGTTAACAGATAAATGTTTTATGTAAAGGTTTAAACTTATCCTGGCCTTGGTTAAACACATGCTCTTTCCTCTATGCATGTATGCTAAGTCCCTTCTGTCATGTCCAACTCTTTGCAACTCCATGGACTGTAGCCCGCCAGCTTCTGTCCATGGGATTCTCCAGGCAAGAACACGAGTAGATTGCCATGCCCTCCTACAGGGGATCTTCCCTACCCAGGGATCAAGCCCATGTCTCTTAGGAGTCCTGCATTGGCAGGGTGTTCTTTACCACTAGCGCCCCTTAGGAAGCCCTCTCTCCCCTATAACCTTTCCCATATCAGCACTTCTGATTGATGGGCAGTGAGAATGGGGTACAAAGTGGAGGCTCCAGGATCAGATAGCCTGAAAGCAAGTCCCACGTCTGTATTTACCATGTATGTGACTTTGGGTCCATGACTTATAATTGCTGTACTTTCAGTTCCTCATCTGTAAAACTCAAATTATAATAATACTGCCTTTCTTATGTGGTGGTGGTAAAAATAATACATTTTTTAGATGTAAGTCACTTAGCACTTTACCTGGCATATAAAAAATATTCCAAAAGAAGTAGCTATTGTAAAAAAATTAGCTATTGGGAATTCCCATTTTATTAAAAGGATCCTAAGTCTCTCCGGAGAAGGCAATGGCACCCCGCTCCAGTACTCTTGCCTAGGAAATCACATGGATGGAAGAGCCTGGTAGGCTGCGGTCCATGGGGTCGCTAAGAGTCGGACACGACTGAGCGACTTCACTTTCACTTTTCACTTTCATGCATTGGAGAAGGAAATGGCAACCCACTCCAATGTTCTTGCTTGGAGAATTCCAGGGACAGAGGAGCCTGGTGGGCTGCCATCTATGGGGTTGCACAGAATCGGACACGACTGATGCGACTTAGCAGCAGTAGCAAGTCTCTTAGTTAGCCAAGAACCAAATGTTAATCATTTATTAGCAATTTGTCAACTGAGGGTTAGTTACATAGCAGAAATTCTACAACATCTAAATTAGTTAGGACTAAGCTAACTAAAAAGGCAATTAAGCAACAAAGAGTGAGAAATTTTATAAAAAAAATATAATAGGAAGATATGGAAACAGAAAATAGAAGTGCTTAACATGTAGGAAGGGTCAGAAAACTATGTTCACTGAGAGTTTTTATCATGAATAGATGCTAAATTTTGTCAAATTATTTTTCTACTGCTATTAGGGTGATCATATTTTTATTAGGCTTTTGGTATGGTGAACACATGTGTGCTGGGTTGTGTCTCACTCTTTGCGACTCCATGGACCATAGCCCACCAGGCTCCTCTGTCCATGGGATTTTCCAGGCAAGAATACTGGAATGGAGTGCCATGCCCTCCCTCCTCCAGGGAATCTTCCCATCCTGCCCCATGGATTGAACCTGTGTCTCCTGCATCTCCTGCACTGGCAGGAAGATTCTTTACCACTAGCTCCACCTGGGAAGTCCCTTTAGTATGGTGAATTACATTAATTGATTTTTTACATTGGATCACCATGGATTCCCTAATCAAGTAATGCTATATTATCTTTTCTATATAAGGTTTGATTTGCTAAAATTTTAGGAAAATCATGAAGGCTGTTGGTCTGTCTTCTTTGAATGTTTCATATGATTTGGGTATCAAAGCAATGCTGGCCTCATAGAAGGAGCTGAGAAGTGTTCTTTCCTTTTCAATTTTCACAAATAATAGATGCAGAGTTGCTGTTACCTCTAATATTTGGTGGAATTTAATGGGTGAAGACTCAGTCCTGGAGTTGTTCCTATTGGAAGATTTTAAACTATAAATTCTATTTATTTAACAAATGTAAGGTATTTCAGTTATCTGTTAACTTTTGTATAAGCTTTTGTCCCTGTGGAGCTGAAATGTGACCACACTCTAGGCATATAGATTGTTCACCAATCCAGATGCTCTCCAAACCCCAGAGTTTAGACATTTTATGGAGACTTCATCACATATGCCTGATTAATTAATAACTCAAAATCCAGCCCTTCTCTCCTCTCTGGAGAATGGGGTTGGGCTGGGTTACAAGTGTCTAATCATGGCTTGGTCTTTCTGGTGATTAGCTTCTCATGTTGAAGCTATCTAGAGGCTCCCACCTACCAGCCATTTCACTAGAATACAAAGAAAACAATTATCACTCCAGAGACTCCAAGAGTCTTAGAAGTTCTTGTGTCAGGAACCAGAATCAACAAGCAAACATTAGAACAACATATGCTTCTAGCACTCCTATAATAACTAAGGAAATTACAAGGGTTTTAGGAGTTCAGCACAGGAACTGAGGACAAAATCAAATATATTTCTTATAACACCATTTATAGAATGAGTAAAATTAAAACAGGGAGGGAAGTCAGATATAGCGCACAATGAGTACAAATATCATCCCTGGAACTGGTAATTTTTTTTTCCTTTTGGTCCTGATGAATCTCACTAGACATTTATTAATTTTATTGATTTTATCAAGGAAAAATACATTAACTTTTTTATTAGTTTTGTATTTTCTATTTAATTTGCCTTCTCTTATATTTATTTCCTTTTAATATACATAGTCTGGGTTTAATTTGCTCTTTTCTTCTAGTTTTTTTTAATGTGGGAGCTTCAGGCATTTATTCCCAATAAGTACTGTCTCAGTTTCATCCACCACATGTTAATATCTGACTTACACCCCCCTCCGCTCTTTTTTTAACCCATGGGTTATATAACAGTTTCCAAGTATTTGGGGAGTTTTAAGACAGCTGTTACTGCTGCTGCTGCTGCTGCTAAGTCACGTCAATCGTGTCCGACTCTGTGCGACCCCGGAGATGGCAGCCCACCAGGCTCCCCCGTCCCTGGGATTCTCCGGGCAAGAACACTGGTTATTGGTTACCAACTTATTTTTAGTCATAGCACAAAATTTTGTGGTTGTATTCTTTTAAATTTATTAATACTTGTTTGATGGCTCAGATGGTATGTTCTATTTGTAAAATTTACATGTGTAATTTAAAAGAATGAGTTTTCTGCTGTAGATGAGTAGAAATGTTCTAAAACAATTCATTCCATTTAGTTGGTTGATAGTTTTGTTCAGGGTCTTCTATATTCTAAATGATTTTTCTGTCTACTTAGCCCGTCTATTATTGAAGGGTAGGTTTTGTAATTTTACATCCGTTGGATCTTCGAAAAAACAAGAGAATTCCAGAAAAAATATCTACTTCCATCTTACTGACTATGCCAAAGCCTTTGATGTATGGATCACAACAAACTCTGGGAAGTTCCTAAAGAGATAGAATCCAGACCATCTGACATGCCTCTTGAGAAATCTGTGTGCAGGTCAGGAGGCAAGAGTTAGAACTGGACATGGAACAACAGACTGGTTCCAAACAGGAAAAGGAGTATGTCAAGGCTGTATATTGTCACCCTGCTTATTTAATTTACATGCAGAGTACATCATGAGAAACACCAGGCTGGACAAAGCCCAAGCTGGAATCAAGATTGCCAGAAGAAATATCAACAACCTCAGATATGCAGATGACACCATCCTTACGGCAGAAAGCAAAGAGGAACTAAAGAGCCACTTGATGAAAGTGAAAGTGGAGAGTGAAAAAGTTGGCTTAAAACACAACATTCAGAAAACTAAGATCATGGCATCTGGTCCCATTACTTCATGCCAAATAGATGGGGAAACAATGGAAACAGTGACAGACTTTATTTTTGGGGGCTCCAAAATCACTGCAGATGGTGATTGCAGCCACGAAATTAAAAGACATTTGCTCCTTGGAAGGAAAGTTATGACCAAACTAGATGCCATATTAAAAAGCAGAGACATTACTTTGCCAACAAAGGTCTGTCTAGTCAAAGCTATGGTTTTTCCAGCAGTCATGTATGGAGGTGAGACTTGCACAATAAAGAAAGCTGAGCACCGAAGAAATGAAGTTGAACGGTTCTATGAAGACCTACAAGAACTTTTATAACTAATGCCAAAAAAAGATGTCCTTTTCATTATAGGGGACTGGCATGCAAAAGTAGGAAGTCAAGAAACACCTGGCTGCTAAGTCACTTCCATCGTGTCTGACTCTGTGTGACCCCATGGATGGCAGCCCACTAAGCTCCTCTGTCCCTGGGATTTTCCAGGCAAGAATACTGGAGTGGGTTGCCATTTCCTTCTCCAATGCATAAAAGTGAAAAGTGAAATTGAAGTCATTCAGTCATGCTGGACTCTGAGCGACCCCATGGACTGCAGCCTACCAGGTTCCTCTGTCCATGGGATTTTCCAGGCAAGAGTTCTGGAGTGGGGTGCCATTGCCTTCTCCGAGAAACACCTGGAGTAACAGGCAAATTTGGCCTTGGCATATGGAATGAAGCAGGGCAAAGACTGATAGAGTTTTGCCAAGAAAATGCACTGGTCATAGCAAACACCCTCTTCCAACAACACAAGAGAAGACTCTACACATGGACATCACCAGATGGTCAACACTGAAATCAGATTGATTATGTTCTTTGCAGCCAAAGATGGAGAAGCTCTATACAGTCAACAAAAACAAGACCGGGAGCTGACTGTGGCTGAGATCATGAACTCCTTATTGCCAAATTCAGACTTAAATTGAAGAAAGTAGGGAAAACCACTAGACCATTCAGGTATGACCTAAATCAAATTCCTTATGGTTATACAGTGGAAGTGAGAAATAGATTTAAGGGCCTAGATCTGATAGATAGAGTGCCTGATGAACTATAGAATGAGGTTCGTGACATTGTACAGGAGACAGGGTTCAAGACCATCCCCATGGAAAAGAAATGCAGAAAAGCAAAATGGCTGTCTGGGGAGGCCTTACAAATAGCTGAGAAAAGAAGAGAAGTGAAAAGCAAAGGAGAAAAGGAAAGATATAAGCATCTGAATGCAGAGTTCCAAAGAATAGCAAGAAGAGATAAGAAAGCCTTCCTCAGCGATCAATGCAAAGAAAGAGAGGAAAACAACAGAATGGGAAAGACTAGAGATCTCTTCAAGAAAATGAGAGATACCAAGGGAACATTTCATGCAAAGATGGGCTTGATAAAGGACAGAAATGGTATGGACCTAACAGAAGCAGAAGATCTTAAGAAGAGGTGGCAAGAATACACAGAAGAACTGTACAAAAAAAGATCTTCATGACCCAGATAATCACGATGGTGTGATCACTGACCTAGAGCCAACCATCCTGGAATGTGAAGTCAAGTGGGCCTTAGAAAGCATCACTACGAACAAAGCTAGTGGAGGTGATGGAATTCCAGTGGAGCTATTTCAAATCCTGAAAGATGATGCTGTGAAAGTGCTGCACTCAGTATGCCAGCAAATTTGGAAAACTCAGCAGTGGCCACAGCACTGGAAAAGGTCAGTTTTCATTCCAATCCCAAAGAAAGGCAATGCCAAAGAATGCTCAAACTACCGCACAACTGCACTCATCTCACACGCTAGTAAAGTAATGCTCTAAATTCTCTAAGCCAGGCTTCAGCAATATGTGAACTGTGAACTTCCTGATGTTCAAGCTGGTTTTAGAAAAGGCAGAGGAATCAGAGATCAAATTGCCAACATCTGCTGGATCATGGAAAAAGCAAGAGAGTTCCAGAAAACATCTATGTCTGCTTTATTGACTATGCCAAAGCCATTGACTGTGTGGATCACAATAAACTGTGGAAAATTCTGAAAGAGATGGGAATACCAGACCACCTGATCTGCCTTTTGAGAAATGTGTATGCAGGTCAGGAAGCAACAGTTAGAACTGGACATGGAACAACAGACTGGTTCCAAATAGGAAAAGGAGTATGTCAAGGCTGTATATTGTCACCCTGCTTATTTAACTTCTATGTAGAGTACATCATGAGAAACGCTGGACTGGAAGAAGCACAAGCTGGAATCAAGATTGCCAAGAGAAATACCAATAACCTCAGATATGCAGATGACACCACCCTTATGGCAGAAAACGAAGAGGAACTCAAAAGCCTCTTGTTGAAAGTGAAAGAGGAGAGTGAAAAAGTTGGCTTAAAGCTCAACATTCAGAAAACGAAGATCATGGCATCTGGTCCCATCACTTCATGGGAAATAGATGGGGAAACAGTGGAAACAGTGTCAGACTTTATTTTTCTGGGCTCCAAAATCACTATAGATGGTGACTGCAGCCATGAAATTAAAAGACGCTTACTCCTTGGAAGGAAAGTTATGACCATCCTAGATAGCATATTCAAAAGCAGAGACATTACTTTGCCAACAAAGGTTCGTCTAGTCAAGGCTATGGTTTTTCCTGTGGTCATGTATGGATGTGAGAGTTGGACTGTGAAGAAGGCTGAGCGCTGAAGAATTGATGCTTTTGAACTGTGTTGTTGGAGAAGACTCTTGAGAGTTGCTTGGACTGCAAGGAGATCCACCCAGTCCATTCTGAAGGAGATCAGCCCTGGGATTTCTTTGGAAGGAATGATGCTAAAGCTGAAACTCCAGTACTTTGCGAAGAGTTGAGTCATTGGAAAAGACTCTGATGCTGGGAGGGATTGGGGGCAGGAGGAGAATGGGACGACAGAGGATGAGATGGCTGGATGGCATCACTGACTCGATGGACGTGAGTCTGAGTGAACTCCAGGAGTTGGTGATGGATGGGGAGGCCTGGCATGCTGCGATTCATGGGGTCACAAAGAGTTGCACATGACTGAGTGACTGAACTGAACTGAGCACCGAAGAATCAATGCTTTTGAAATGTAGTATTTGAGAAGACTCTTGAGAGTCCCTTGGACTGCAAGGAGATCCAACCAGTCTATCCTAAAAGAAATCAGTCCTGAGTATTTATTGGAAGGAGTGAAGCTGAAGCTGAAACTCCAAAACTTTGGCCACCTGATGCGAAGAACTGACTCATTTGAAAAGACCCTGATGCTGGGAAAGATTGAAGGCAGGAGAGAGAGGGACGACAGAGGATGAGATGGTTGGATGACATCACTGACTCAATAGACATGAGTTGAGTAAACACCAGGAGCTGGTAATGGACAGGGAGGCCTGGCATGCTGCAATCCATTAGGTAGCAAAGAGTCGGACACGACTGAGTGACTGAACTGAACTGAGATTTTGTAATCACTGACTAATTAAAAATGTGTTGATTTCTTTTACCAGTTACATCAGTCTTTGCTTCAGATGTTTTGATGTTCTGTTATGGGATTGCTGTTGTTTAGTCTCTAAGTTGTGTCTGACCCTTGTGTGACCCCATGGACTGTAGCCCACCAGGTTCCTCTGTCCATCAGATTTCTCAGGCAAGAACACTGGAGTGGGTTTCTATTTCCTTCTCCAGGAAGGAAGATCTTGACAACCCAGGAACTGAACCCATGTCTCCTGTGGGTTCTTTACTGTCCTGTGATTCTTTACCAGGGAAGCCCGGCAGTTAACTTTCATACAATAGCCTTATTGCTTTCACAGGAGTTCAAACACATACATATTCCACAGGTTTTCAATAATAAGTAACTCCTTGTGGTGCAAATTTATAGAGACCTTGAAAGTCAAAATTTGTCTTGTCTGATCTCTTTCTCTTTTATTTTGCTGTGTTGATTTTTACTCTGGATGGATTCTTCTGTATTCACTTAGCACCATCATGCTCCTGAATAAAAAATCTCTCTACATTCCTGACTAATTAACGGAAATATTGGGCAATAGTGGTGTGGGAGTTAGGATGGGGGGTGAATGTGGAAAACATCCAAAGGAAAGGCAATAGATTGCTAAAGAAATCAGAACTTTACAATTTTATGAGACCTAGTCTCTAAGTTTGAGTTGAACTTAAGAAGTCACGGAGAAAATCACCTGGATATTAGCATATTCAATAAATTAACACATTGTTAAATATTCAATTAAAATCTCTCTTTACAAAGTGTGAATTAGAAGCATTATTTACAAAGTGTCACAATGTATAATAGAACCTACTGAAGGCTTACCTCTTGACGAGCTCTGAGCTTAACATTACTCAATTCACCTTGCTGATTCTCCAAGTAATGTGATCAGTAGGTAGCATTACTCATATTTTACCAGCAAAGACAATGAAAATAGGGAAGTTTATGTAATAAACTTGCCTATAATTACAGAGAGGAGGTGACTGAACTGTGATCAAAATAAAAATCAGTCTTATTCTAATATTAAAGTCAATATACAATTGTTAAAACAGATTTGTAAATACATTCTTGGCAACAACAGCAAAAAACTTAAAAAAAAAAAAACTATACTGTATAGATGTGTTCTTCGGTCCCCAGAATATCTGAAGTATTTTCACAGTGGAGATGCATATAATTTTAGCCTTTACAAAAAAAAAAAATTTTAGGCTTTTGTTTGTCTAGGGCTTTGGCTCCTATTTGGCACAATAGTAGCTTGAATCTATGATTTTTATGGTAACTTTGCCTCCTTTGTGACGATGGAGGATGCCCTGTTGGCGTTTCCTATTTGTTCTTCAGTCTACAAAGGTCAACATATTGAGATGACTGTTACAGATCTGAGGTTCACCCTTCATTCTGAAATGAACCATTTTCTGTGTGTGATTGTTCACATTTTTTATTGAGGGAAGTTTACTTTTTGTAACTGCGTATGATTTTTTTCTTCTTCTTTCACTCCTGGGTACTTAAAAAATGCTTTACTGTAAAATCATACATTTCTCCCACTCAATTCATGTAATTTTTCTCTTTGAGTCATTTCTCTTGCACCCACTTACTTTATACATATAATTCAAGCTTTCTAAGCTTACCCTTAGTAATTTATTTCACTTATTAATTTATTTCTAGAGACACTTTTCCTTTTTCCATCTAGTCAATTACTTTCATGCTACTTACCTGCCTCCCAAACTTCCCTTCATGCTCCTCTCTTCATGTAAATTTCCATCACAAAAATCATTAGTACAGGCTTTATTAGCCTAAGTTCTCAAAAAAGTCTCTTTGCTCCCTGTGTTTTCTTGTTTTGTGTGAGTCGAAATAGTATGTCCTTGTATGTGAACAAATTCAGTTTAACATTCTATGTGTGCACATTTGATAAAAATTTCTCTAATTTCTCTCTAATTCTTCATTCTTTTTAAAAAAATATCTTGTATATAACCAAAGCAACTCAAAAGTTAGGTCATATTGTATATAATATAACAAGTTCTGTTCATATGAAATCACCAGGCTTTTGTAATGTAAATAGGACTTCTAAAGGAATAGAGGAAATTAAGGTACTTAGCGTGGTCTGTGCTTTAAGATGCTTTCAGTTTAGCAGAAAGTAAAATAGGACTAAAATAAATACAATCCTGGGCTGTATATGAGTGTCAGTAAAGGAATGAACAAACAAAGATAAGCATTTAAAAGAAGGAAGAATCCCAACAGCAATGGGCATCAGGGAATATTTTATGTAGGTGTGATATTTGCTCTGTACCTGAAATTTAAGTAAGATTCTGACTGGCAGAGAAAGCAGGTTACAAGCAAGGTAAATGCACAGAGTCTGAGAAATATGGGGAATGTTCAGAGGATGAGATGGAAGCCATACTTACTGACATACACAGAACAGTGCAGGAAGATTCTTTATCATCTGAGCCACCAGGGAAGCCCAAGAATACTGGAGTGGATAGACTATCTCTTCTCCAGCAGATCTTCCCGATCTGGGAATCAAACCGGGATCTCCCACATTGCAGGTGAATTCTTCACCAGCTAAGCTACCAGGGCTCTAAAAAGTTAGTCACTCAGTTGTGTCTGACTCTTTGTGACCCCATGGACTGTAGCTCACCAGGTTTCACTGTCCATGGAATTCTCTAGTCAAGGATACTGGAGTGGTTGCCATTCCCTTCACCAGGGGAATCTTTTCAAGTTAGGGCTTGAACCCGGGTCTCCTGCATCACAAGCAGATTCTTTACCATCTGAGCCACCCAGGGAAGCCCAAGAGTGTGGGAAGGAGCATAAAAGGATAAGAGAGAACCTTAGGATGAGAGGCCTTAGAGAAGAGACGAAATGTGTGCATACATGCCAAGTTGCTTCAATCATGTCCAACTGTTTGTGACCCTATGGACTGTAGCCCACCAGGCTCCTCTGTCCATGGGATTTCCCAGGTAAGAATACAAGAGTGGGTTGCTATGCCCTCCTCCAAGGGATCTTCCCTACCCAGGGACTGAACCAGAATCTCCTTCATCTTCTGCACTACAGGCAGACACTTTACTGTTGAGCTACTGGGTAAGCCCTCAGTTCAGTTCAGTGGTTCAGTCGTGTCAGACTCTTTGTGAACCCATGAATTGCAGCATGTCAGGCCTCTCTGTCCATCACCAACTCCCAGAGTTTGCTCAAACTCATATCCACCGAGTCGGTGATGCCATCCAGCCATCTAATCTTCTGTCGTCCCCTTCTCCTCTTGCCCCTAATCCCTCCCAGCATCAGGGCCTTTTCCAATGAATCAACTTGTTGCATGAGGTAGCCAATGTACTGGAGTTTCAGCTTTAGCATCAGTCCTTCCAAAGAAATCCCAGGACCGATTTCCTTAAGAATGGACTGGTTGGATCTCCTTGCAGTCCAAGGGAGTCTCAAGAGTCTTCTCCAACACCACAGTTCAGAAGCATCAATTCTTCAGCATTCAGCTTTCTTTACAGTCCAACTCTCACATCTACACATGACTACTGGAAAAACCACAGCCTTGACTAGATGGACCTTTGTTGGCAAAGTAATGTCTCTAATTTTGAATATGCTATCTAGGTTGGTCATAACTTTCCTTCCAAGGAGTAAGTGTCTTTTAATTTCATGGCTGCAATCACCATCTGCAGTGATTTTGGAGCCCCCCCAAATAAAGTCTGACACTGTTTCCACTGATTTCCCATCTATTTCCCATGACGTGATGGGACTGGATGCCATGATCTTCGTTTTCTGAATGTTGAGCTTTAAGCCAACACTTTCACTCTCCTCTTTCACTTTCATCAAGAGGCTTTTGAGTTCCTCTTCACTTTCTGCCATAAGGGTGGTGTCATCTGCATGTCTGAGGTTACTGATATTTCTCCAGGCAATCTTGATTCCAGCTTGTGCTTGTTCCAGCCCAGGGTTTCTCATGATATACTCTGCATATAAGTTAAATAAGCAGGGTGACAATATACAGCCTTGACGTACTCCTTTCCCTATTTGGAACCAGTCTGTTGTTCCGTGTCCAGATCTGATTGTTGTTTCCTGACCTGCATATAGGTTTCTCAAGAGGCAGGTCAGGTGGTCTGGTATTCCCATCTCTTTCAGAATTGTCCACAGTTTATTGGAAGCCCTAAGAGACCAAATAACTCCTTTTAATTGATAAATAATAGCTGTCACATTTAATAAAATTTTTTGAAAATTTGAGTGAAAATTTACTTTGTCTTGTTTCATTCCTTCTCCTTATGTCATTTTTTAAAATAAATTAAATTTATTCATTTTAATTGGAGGCTAATTACAATATTGTATTTGTTTTGCCATACATCAACATGAATCCACCATGGGTGTACACGTGTTCCCCATTCTGAACCCCTCTTCCACCTCCCTCCCTGTACCATCCCTCTGGGTCATCCCAGTGCACCAGCCCCAAGCATCCTGTATCCTGCATCAAACCTGGACTGGCGATTTGTTTCTTATATGATATTATACATGTTTCAATGTCATTCTCCCAAATCATGCCACCCTCTCCCTCTCCCACAGAGTCCATAAGACTGTTCCATACATCTGTGTCTCTTGCTGTCTCACATACAGGGTTATCATTACCATCTTTCTAAATTCCATATATATGCATTAGTATATTGTATTGCTGTTTTTATTTCTGGCTTACTTCACTCTGTATAATAGGCTACAGTTGCATCCACCTCATTAGAACTGATTCAAATGTATTCTTTTTAATGGCTGAGTAATACTCCATTGTGTATATGTACCACTGCTTTCTTATCCATTCATCTGCTGGTGCACATCTAGGTTGCTTCCATGTCCTGGCTATTAGAAACAGTGCTGCGATGAACATTGTGTGTTCTTTCAATTCTGTGTCTCTTTCAATTCTGGTTTCCTTGGTGTGTATGCCCAGCAGTGGGATTGCTGGATCATAAGGCAGTTCTATTTCCAGTTTTTTAAGGAATCTCCACACTGTTCTCCATAGTAGCTGTACTAGTTTGCATTCCCACCAACAGTGTAAGAGGGCTCCCTTTTCTCCACACCCTCTCCAGCATTTATTGCTTGTAGACTTTTGGATCGCAGCCATTCTGACTGGTGTGAAATGGTACCTCATAGTGGTTTTGATTTGCATTTCTCTGATAATGAGTGATGAGCATCTTTTCATGTGTTTGTTAGGCATCTGTATGTCTTCTTTGGAGAAGTGTCTGTTTAGTTCTTTGGCCCATTTTTGATTGGGTCTTTTATTTTTCTGGAATTGAGCTGCAGGAGTTGCTTGTATATTTTTGAGATTAATTGCTTGTCAGTTGCTTCATTTGCTACTATTTTCTCCCATTCTGAAGGCTGTCTTTTCAGCTTGCTTATAGTTTCCTTTGTTGTGCAGAAGCTTTTAATTTTAATTAGGTCCCATTTGTTTATTTTTTCTTTTATTTCCAGTACTCTGGGAGGTGGGTCATAGAAGATCCTGCTGTGATGTATGTCAGAGAGTGTTTTGCCTATGTTCTCCTCTAGGAGTTTTATAGTTTCTGGTCTATGTTTAGATCTTTAATCCATTTTGAGTTTATTTTTCTGTATAGTGTTAGAAAGTGGTCTAGTTTCATTCTTTTACAAGTGGTTTACCAGTTTTCCCAGCACCACTTGTTAAAGAGGTTGTCTTTTCTCCATTGTATATTCTTGCCTCCTTTGCCAAAGATAAGGTTTCCAAGGGGGGTGGATTTATCTCTGGGCTTTCTGTTTTGTTCCATTGATCTATATTTCTGTCTTTGTGCCAGTACCATACTGTTTTGATGACTGTGGCTTTGTAGTAGAGCCTGAAGTCAGGCAGGTTGACTCCTCCAGTTCCATTTTTCTCTCAAGATTGCTTTGGCTATTCGAGGTTTTTTGCATTTCCATACAAATTGTGAAATTATTTGTTCTAGTTCTATGAAAAATACCATTGGTAGCTTGATAGGGATTGCATTGAATCTATAGATTGCTTTAGGTCGTATACTTATTTTCACTATATTGATTCTTCCTATACATGAACATGGTATATTTCTCCATCTATTAGTGTCCTCTTTGATTTCTTTCACCAGTGTTTTATAGTTTTCTATATATAGGTCTTTAGGTTCTTTAGGTAGATATATTCCTAAGTATATTATTCTTTTCACTGCAAAGGTGAATGGAATTGTTTCCTTAATTTCTCTTTCATTTTCTCATTATTAGTGTATAGGAATGCAAGGGATGTCTGTGTGTTGATTTTATATCCTGCAACTTTACTACATTCATTGATAAATTCTAGTAATTTTATGGTGGAGTCTTTAGGGTTTTCTATGTAGAGGATCATGTCTTCTGCAAACAGTGAGAGTTTTACTTCTTTTCCAATTTGGATTCTTTTTATTTCTTTTTCTGCTCTGATTGCTGTGGCCAAAACTTCCAAAACTATGTTGAATAGTAATGGTGAAAGTGGGCACCCTTGTCTTGTTCCTGACTTTAGAGGAAATGCTTTCAATTTTTCACCATTGAGGATAATGTTTGCTGTGGGTTTGTCATACATAGCTTTTATTATGTTGAGGTATGTACCTTCTATTCCTGCATTCTGGAGAGTTTTTATCGTAAATGGATGTTGAATTTTGTCAAAGGCGTTCTCTGCATCTATTGAGATAATTTGTTAATGTGGTTTATCACATTTATTGATTTGTGAATATTGAAGAATCCTTGCATCCCTGGGATAAAGCCCCCTTGGTCATGATGTATGATCTTTTTAATATGTTGTTGGATTCTGTTTGCTAGAATTTTGTTGAGGATTTTTTAATCTATATTCATTAGTGATATTGGCCTGTAGTTTTCTTTTTTTGTGGTATCTTTGTCTGGTTTTGGTATCAGGGTGGTGGTGGCCTCATAGAATGAGTTTGGAAGTTTACTTTCCTCTGCAATTTTCTGGAAGAGTTTGAGTAGGATAAGTGTTAGCTCTTCTCTAAATTTTTGGTAGAATTCAGCTATGAAGCCATCTGGACCTGGGCTTTTGTTTGCTGGAAGATTTCTGATTACAGTTTCAATTTCCGTGCTTGTGATGGGTCTGTTAAGATTTTCTATTTCTCCCTGGTTCAGTTTTTGAAAGTTGTACTTTTCTAAGAATTTTTCCATTTCTTCCAAGTTGTCCATTTTATTGGCATATAATTGCTAATAGTAGTCTCTTATGATCCTTTGTATTTATGTGTTGTCTGTTGTGATCTCTCCATTTTCATTTCTAATTTTATTGATTTGATTTTTCTCCCTTTGTTTCTTGATGAGCCTGGCTAATGGTTGTCAATTTTATTTATCCTTTCAAAGAACCAGCTTTTGGCTTTGTTGATTTTTGCTATGGTCTCTTTGTTTCTTTTGCATTTATTTCTGCCCTAATTTTTAAGATTTCTTTCCTTCTACTAACCCTGGGGTTCTTCATTTCTTCCTCTTCTACTTGCTTTAGGTGTAGAATTAGGTTATTTATTTGACTTTTTTCTTGTTTCTTAAGGTATGCCTGTATTGCTCTGAACTTTCCCCTTACACTGCTTTTACAGTGTCCCACAGGTTTTGGGTTGTTGTGTTTTCATTTTCATTCATTTTTATGCATATTTTTATTTCTTTTTTGATTTCTTCTGTGATTCGTTGGTTATTCAGCAGCGTGTTGTTCAGCCTCCATATGTTGGAATTTTTAATAGTCTTTCTTCTGTAATTGAGATCTAATCTTATTGCATTGTGGTCAGAAAAGATGTTTGGAATGATTTCAATTTTTTTTGAATTTACCAAGTCTAGATTTATGGCCCAGGATGTGAACCTGTGTGCTTGAGAAGGTTCTGTGTGCACTTGAGAAAGAGGTGAAATTCATTGTTTTGGGGTGAAATGTCCTATAGATATTAATTAGGTCTAACTGGTCTATTGTATCATTTAAAGTTTGTGTTTCCTTGTTAATTTTCTGTTTAGTTGATCTATCTATAGGTGTGAGTGGAGTATTAAAGTCTCCCACTATTATTGTGTTATTGTTAATTTCTTCCTTATGTCAGTCATTTAAAGAAGGGAAGGGTTCAGAACCTCTCTCCGGTGGTTAAGATTCCCAGCTTCCACTTCAGGGTCCCTTGGTTTGATCCCTGGTCAAGAAACTAAGATCCTGCCATGCAGTGTAGCACAACCAAAAAGATTAAAAAATAAAAATAATAAAAGAAGGAAAGAGTCACCATAACAAACATCACCTAGTATCCGATAGTAATTTTCAACTAAGAGGGAAAATAGAGGCCAACTTTTTGTCATGTTCAGGTCTCTCTGAGAGCTGAGAGTTTGGAGAAACTGACACATATGTGGATTATGCACTTTAGGTGGCCAGGAAAGCAGATTTACAAAAGTGAATGTGTAGGAACAGAAAAGAGTCCCTCTTCCAATCTGAGCTGAGGATCTCTTGAGTGCTTCTGGAATATAGAACAGAAAGTAGCTAAAGAAGAATCTGAAATTACATGTGTCTATTTTCGCATACTTTTATTATATGTTCAAGTGTGTTTATGATTTACCATTTGGGAATGCTCAAACTATGCACCTCTGTGACTTTGTCACCACCTGGTGACAGGTTGGTAAAATTTTAAATTTATTTATTAGATATTCATTTTAAAAATTGTGTGTAAAACTGTAAAACATCAACACATATACGAGAATGAAATCTGAAATCTGTGGACCTGGTGTTCCTGTTACCAATGGGACATGAAGAAAGAGGGAGCATAATTTAACATGACATCCTTTCTGCATTATCTGGATCCATTTTCCATTGTTACCTACCTTTAAGAAATTTGCAAGGCAAAGCTGAGGGTTACAGTGAAACAGAAGGTATTATTTCTTCTTGTAAGTTATTAATAATCCGTTTGTAAAGATCAGGTCTATACATAAAAGCTAAACTCATGCAGAATAGAGCGATCTCCAAAACAATGGACTATTGTTGAAAAAAGGAAGTGAACAATGGGTACCACAGGTCAGAAAATCTTCATCAAAAGGAAGAGACTTGAGTTGGCATTTGAAGGAATAGGACTTGGACAAGTTTAGGGCTTTTCAAGGGAGCACGAATAATAAACTCATGGATGTGGAGATGTGTAGCCAGACAAGTGTGAGATACTGAACGAGTTGGGTTAAGCATGGGTGTTTTAAAATCATGGAAGGAAACAAGTTCACGTGTATAGCCCTCCAGTGAATGCCTCTCTAAGTCTTATTTAATGTTATTCCATGACATGTTTCTTTGCCCCTTCTAGCATTAAAAGGGAAGGGTTACCATAACAAGAATCACCTAATGTCTGACAGTAATTTTCAACTAAGAGAGAAAATGGGTTATTATTATAGGGTGGTATCTTTTATCATTATTATCATTATTATTATAAGGTGGTAACAGTTGTGTCTGATTCTTTGTGACCTCATGGACTGTAGCCCTCCATCCTCCTCTGTGCATGGAATTCTCCAGGCAAGAATATTGGAGTGGATTTCCATTCCCTTCTCCAGGGGATCTTCCCAACCCAGGGATGGAACCTAGATCTCCTGAATTGCAGGCAGAGTCTTTACCATCTGAGCCACCAGGGAAGCCCAACCTCTTTATATAGTTGTTTTACTATTTCCTTAATGGCAATTATAGTGTTTTATGTTTATTAGCTAATTGAGCAATGCTTCTTAAATTCAAGAAGGAAGGTAGCAAGGAAATGAATGAAGAGGAATAAATGAAATACCTCATATTTTAGAAGATCTGGAATAGCAAGATAAAACAAAAATATTGACTCACCAATCCTTTCCTTCTCAGGAAAGAATTTTGCTTTTGACAAGAAAGACAAATATAAGTATGGTGAGGCCTCAATTTAAATTTTAATATCTATTAACTAGCACTAATTGTTGTTGTTCAGTCACTAAGTCATATCCAACTCTTTGTGACCCCATGGACTGCAGCACACAAGGCTTCCTTCTCCTTCACTATCTCCCAGAGTTCTCTCAAACTCATGTCCATTTAGTCAGTGAGAACTAATTAAGTAATACCCAGATAATCATGATGGTGTGATCACTGACCTAGAGCCAGACATCCTAGAATGTGAAGTCAAGTGGGCCTTAGAAAGCATCACTACAAACAAAGCTAGTGGAGGTGATGGAATTCCAGTTGAGCTCTTTCAAATCCTGAAAGATGATGCTGTGAAAGTGCTGCACTCAATATGCCAGCAAATCTGGAAAACTCAGCAGTGGCCACAGGACTGGAAAAGATCAGTTTTTATTCCAAATCCAAAGAAAGGCAATGCCAAAGAATGCTCAAACTACTGCACAATTGCACTCATCTCACATGCTAGTAAAGTAATGCTCTAAATTCTCCAAACCAGGCTTCAGCAATATGTGAACCATGAACTGATGTTCAAGCTGGTTTTAGAAAAGGCAGAGGAACCAGAGATCAAATTGCCAACATCCGCTGGATCATGGAAAAAGCAAGAGAGTTCCAGAAAAACATCTATTTCTGCTTTCTTGACTATGCCAAAGCCTTTGACTGTGTGGATCACAATAAACTGTGGAAAATTCTGAAAGAGATGGGAATACCAGACCACCTGACCTGTCTCTTGAGAAACCTTATATGCAGGTCAGGAAGCAACAGTTAGAACTGGACATAGGTTCCCAATAGAAAAAGGAGTACATCAAGGCTGTACCTTGTCACCCTGCTTATTTAACTTACATGCAGAGTACATCATGAGAAACGCTGGACTGGAAGAAACACAAGCTGGAATCAAGATTGCCGGGAGAAATATCAGTAACCTCAGACATGCAGATGACACCACCCTTATGGCAGAAAGTAAAGAGGAACTCAAAAGCCTCTTGGTGAAGGTGAAAGTGGAGAGTGAAAAAGTTGGCTTAAAGCTCAACATTCAGAAAACGAAGATCATGGCATCTGGTCCCATCATGTCATGGGAAATAGATGGGGAAACAGTGTCAGACTTTATTTTTTTGGGCTCCAAAATCACTGCAGATGGTGACTGCAGCAATGAAATTAAAAGACACTCCTTGGAAGGAAAGTTATGACCAACCTAGATAGCATATTCAAAAGCAGAGACATTACTTTGCCAACAAAGGTCCGTCTAGTCAAGGCTATGGTTTTTCCTGTGGTCATGTATGGATGTGAGAGTTGGACTGTGAAGAAGGCTGAGTGCTGAAGAATTGATGCTTTTGAACTGTGGTGTTGGAGAAGACTCTTGAGAGTCCCTTGGACTGCAAGGAGATCCAACCAGTCCATTCTGAAGGAGATCAGCCCTGGGATTTCTTTGGAAGGACTGATGCTAAAGCTGAAACTCCAGTACTTTGGCCACCTCATGTGAAGGGTTGACTCGTTGGAAAGACTCTGATTCAGGGAGGGATTGGGGACAGGAGAAGAAGGGGACGACAGAGGATGAGATGGCTGGATGGCATCACTGACTCGATGGACGTGAGTCTGGGTGAACTCCGGGAGTTGGTGATGGACGGGGGGGCCTGGCGTGCTGCAATTCATGGGGTCTCGAGGAGTCAGACACGACTGAGCGACTGAACTTGATTAAGAAATAGCCATTGTGATGATTAAAAAGGCACTTGCAACTCTCCACTATTCATATGTTATTCCACATGTGACTATGTCAATACTTGTCTGCAGAAACAGCATTACATATGTCCCACACATGATGTAATTTTGTGTGCGTGTGTGTGCTCAGCTGTATCTGACTCTTTGTGGCCCCAGGGACTGTAGCCCACCAGTCTCCCCTATCCATGGACTTTTCCTGGCAAGAATACCAGAATGAATTACCATTTCCTTCTCCAGGGGATATTCCCCACCCAGAGTTGAACCCCCTGCATCTCTTGTGCCTCCTGCATTGGCATGCGGATTCTTTACTGCAAAAGCCACCTGGGAAACTCTTAATGTAATTAATGCCCATCAAAAAAAGGTCATCTATAAAGAGAACTTTTTATGAAGAAATGTCTTAAAGTGCAGTGGGTTTGCATGAATATGTTAGGACCAAGGACAAATAAGACTAAGCCTCCATTAAAAAATCCTGCAAGTTAGAAGGAAGGAGTTTTTCCCTTTCCTCTCTTCTTAACGTTTCATGTTTAATAAGGCAAGCTGGATGAGGCTGAAAGTAGCCAGTAGAACTTTGCAGAGTGTGAAAGTGAAAGTGTTAGTCACTCAGTTGTGTCCAACTCTCTGTGACCCCATGGACTGTGACCCACTAGGCTCCTCTGTCCATGGGATTCTCCAGGCAAGAATACTAGAGTGGGTAGCCATTCCTTTCTTCAGGGGATCTTCCTGACCCAGAGTTAGAACCTTGGTCTCCTGCATTGCAGGCAGATTCTTATTGTCTGAGTCACCAGGGAAGCCCAGAACTTTGCAAACATTCTCACAAATATTCTGAATTCTCATTCTAAGATTGTAAGTACTGAAGTCTTAGTTTCACAGTTTAAATTTTGTGAAAAAGTAGTACTTATGAGAGAAGACATTCAGATATGATGCCTCCGTTAGGAGGACATTTTATTTGTTCTTGGTTAGTGTCAAAACGTTACCACTGCCTCTCATAGCAGTCAGCCTTCAACCCCATGGGGAGACTCTACCAGATCTTCCAAGGGGAGGTTTGCAGGAATATCTAATTACATGTCACTCTGCTCTCTGCCCCTTCCTTTCTCAAGAGTGGTGAGGATGCAGAAAAGAGGCAATTCATGAACTTTATATAAACTACATATGGGCCTGTGGCATTCTATTTTTTATCACTATGGGGAGATGCCATAATGCTGTTTTTTTTTTTTTTAATTACTTTATTTTTTAATTTTTGGGCCACTCCTGGTGGCATGTTGGGTCTTGGTTCCCCAACCAGGAATCAAACCTGTGCTCCTTTCAGTGGTAATAGAGCCATAAACACTGGGCTGCCAGGGAAGCCCCTGGCATGTGATATTCTTGAGGAGAAAGGATAGTCAGTTTATCATTCCCCAGGTTTCTAGAACACCAACTTTCCAAGCTAAACACATGAGTTCTTTTCTGGCATTTTTATTTTCACCTTAACAATTGTAAAAGAATTCCAACTACAAAGGGAAGAAAAGCCAGTTGTTTTGAAAATACATATGCCCTTCAACAGACTGTTCCCGCACACCCAGTACTTATGCACTGAGGAATTGAAAGGCTTTATTAAGCTTAATTCACTGGACCTCAAACCATTCAGTTTGAAGCACAGTTGCTAATTTTAAAGTCCAAAGACAAGTTCAATCCTTCTTCTTTTAGAAGCACTATCCCACAATGGCATAAAATAGGAAAAGGCAGTCACTGAGTTCTTCAAATTATAGTGTGGAGCACTTTGCATCACACTGGGACAGATTACCTCATAAAATATAATTTTCTCATAGAAAATAATTAGGAAGAATAATATAATTGTCTACAATCATTATCTTTTGAGGGGAAAATGAACAAAGAATAGACTCTAGGATTAAATAAAAATATCAGGTGGCACACTTTCTTTGGCATTTCCCACATATCTCCCATCTCTGCTAAACATGAAAAATAATCGAATTTGGTATTAGATATTGGAAGTGTGACATTAAAAGTCACATGTCAAAAAGATGTCATTTTAAGTATAAATATTTCCTATGTGAATCACAGAGTCATTCACCAAGACAGAACAGTAATACTTTTTTTGACACTGTTTTTTCTTTTAGCCATGCTTCAGACTGTAAAAGTGTCTGCCTACAATGCTGGAGACCTGGGTTTGATCCCTGGGTCGGGAAGATCCCCCTGGAGAAGGAAATGGCAACCCACTCCAGTACTCTTGCAAAGGAAAATCCCATTGACAGAGGGAGGAGCCTGGTAGGCTACAGTCCATGGGGTCACAAATAGTTGGACACGACTGAGCAACTTCACTTTCACTTTCACTTCCACATGGCACACAGGTTCTTAGTTCCCTCACCAGGGATGGAAATCTGCACGGCACAACACACCCCCTCTCCCCTCCGCCCCCCACCGCTGCATTGCAAGCAAGGAGTCTTACCACCGGACTACCAGGCAAGTCCTCCTTTCCTTTGCTTCAGAACAATAATACTTTTGAATGGACAGTGAAAGAGAGAAGGGTAGCCAAGAGCCTGGCAGACAGAGGTTTTTTTGTACACCCTAAACGTGCGGACCAAGTCAAGCTAGGGACTTTTTAATTCCCAAGTTTTACCACTTCATAGATCTGCCTCTCCTAGCAAGAAATATAGCTAATAAGAATGAGGTCATGACTAATAATACAAATGACAATATCCTTCTAGATTATTATTAATAGAATTCACATGCTAATTTCAGCTCGTAATTAATGGGAAAGGGGGGAAAATGTAACAGTGGTTCATGCAGATAAAGAGATTTCTATTTGCCATTGAGAATGACTCATTGGGAATACGATGCAGAAACCACACCATTTAAATAAATGTAGAGCCAATGCCTACAATTTTAAAATTGATTTTGAAGTGTTTATTTCCAGCTGTGGAATATAAGACTTTCCAGAGAGCTCTGGGTATAACTTTTCAAACCGTGGTTCTATCACACAACTTTTGCTTCATATTTAAATTTAAAACAATTACAAGAAACAAAGATAATTGTGGTATAACCTTGAAAAGCATACATAATGCAATACGTTGCCATTGTTTAGTTGCTAAATTGTATCCAAGTCTTCCCAACTCCATGGGCTGTAGCCCACCAGGCTCCTCTGTCCATGGGATTTCTCAGACCAGAATACTTGAGTGAGTTGCCAGTTCTTTCTCTAGGGGATCTTCCTGACCCAGGGATCGAATCTTCATCTCCTGCATTACAGGTGGATTCTTTACCACTCAGCTACCAGGAAAGCCCTCTACACTATGTAATATAATGGAAAGAAAATTAACTTTTTAAACATTAATGTGTGAAATATAAAGCCAGCCTCTGTAAATAGATAGTAATTAAAAACTTGAGGAATTGTTAATGAAAATACACTTCATTTATTAAGACTACATCTAATATTTCTGTTTTTTTTCTTTAACATATAAGAATAGTATGTTCTTGTATCATTTTCAAAAGCATGTAAAAGTGAATGTCATTCTGTCACATCCGACTCTATGCCACCCCATCCCTGCCAGGCTCCTCTGTCTGTGGAATTCTCCAGGCCAAGAATACTGGAGTGGATAGCCGTTCCCTTCTCCAGGCGATCTTCCCAACCCAGGGATTGAACCCAGGTCTCCCACATTGCAGGGGGATTCTTTACCATCTGAGCCACCAGGGGAGCACTTTCATCATTTTCAAAAGCATATCCCATCCTATAAACATATCCATCTACAATGTCTGCTGTGTCACAATTACCATGAAAATGGGTTAGCAAAAATATACTCTACTAACAGTAAATAAAAAAAAAAAAAGGAAATTGAATGAGTGGACTATAACATTAGAAGTGCATAAATGGAAGTGTTTGTTACGATTATGCATAAAGCCAACTAGACTAACGAATTCTACTGACCCCGTGTCTTGTCTGACAAACTTCCTGAGTCCTTCCAATGCATTCTTCTGTGTCTACAAAGTCCTACCTGCTTTTTGTCCTTTCCTCACACCTAAAACTTCAGATTCATCTTAATTTATGTAATCAATTTGGCCCTTGACAAAGGGAATATAAAGACTCTGTTCTTACAGTGAGGAATTGTCTATCAATATTTTCTGCTGAGTTTTGCCCAGGTTGATTCCAATTCTATTGTTTTAACCTTTAATACTTCTTAGATTGCCTTGCAAGGAGTAACCATGACCTAGAAGTAATGGCACCACTTCTTGCCTTTTCCCTTAGTCTTTTCAAAGTCTGAAATATGAGCTGGATCTCTACCACCTGTTGCTAACAACTCTGGTTGGTTTTACCTGTGAAACACAAGGATAGTGAATTATCAATCACCATGTTATTAAACTCTGACACTGTCCACTGATTCTCTACCTTGGACCTCTACTCACATACCTCTCATATTATACTTTCCCCTCCTCTTTGCTACTAAGACTATTTTTACAGCAGTATGTGTTCTGTGAATCTCAATGGGCCCTTCTTGTCCTTGGATCTTCAGTCATCCTTAATTTGGCACATTTATCTCTGATAAAATAGCTATGCTAGTGGTTAATATAATCATGGAATATGGCCAGAAACGGAAAACAACATTATGACAGTCTCTGAATTAATTCTTTGATCAATTTGGTTTCAACAGCAATTACAAAGAATAGACTATGTCATATTATTTCAGTGATCAGAATCTTGATATTCAACATGTCCTTAACTTTTCTTTCAGCAACAATATACTTAGCATTAATAAATTGGGTGGCATTTCTAAAAAATGTCAAGAGACATATTGAATCATTACACAGATGTTGTGTTATAAGTACTTTTCTGAATCTCAGATGAAGAAAATAAAAGGTTTTAAATAAAACAGCATTACATTTTTCAATCATACTAATGTGCTATGTTAATGAAGAAACCTAATTTTTATTATATGTGTTTTAAAATTTTATTCCTTTCATTTTATCTATGGATGCAGCTATCATACATATGGATGCTATGTTTTTTAAGGACTAGAGTTTAACTAAGGATAAAACGGGAAATAAATCACCACCATAGATTAATGATGTACATATTTCTTGATGTCAGAAAGAATGATGTTTTGTGTTTTGTGAGATATGACTAATGGGGAGGCTGCTGCTGCTGCTGCTAAGTCACTTCAGTCATGTCCGACTCTGTGCAACCCCATAAATGGCAGCCCACCAGGCTCCCCGTCCCTGGGATTCTCCAGGCAAGAACACTGGAGTGGGTCTGAGAAGCCAAATATATAATAATGATATCAGAATACTCCCAATAAAGAATATGTTTTTGTTCTTGACAATGTGATATAATGTATAAGCTGAAAAAAAACTCCAATTATAGAGCAAAGATAAATTCTGAATAAATATAACAAACATTCATTAAGATGCAGAGTTAAGCTCCCATGGAATCAAGGGAAATCTTCTGAGGTTAAAAAAAAAAATTTAAAAGAAGAATAGCAAAAAAGATTTACAAAGAGTTTTTCATAGGAAGATTTCAGATCTTGATAAACAGTGAGTTACAGTTTTAATGGCCACGGGAAACAGAAATGAGGACGGTTGATTCTTGAACAACTGACCCATACATTTGAATTGCACAGGTCCACTTATACGTGCTGTTTTCTTCAATAAATAATGACAATACTACATAATCTGAGGTTGATTGAATCTGTGGATGTGGAACCATGGATACAGAGGGCTGACTACGGTTCTGGAACATTCATAGATTTTGATATGTGGAGCAGGTCCTAGAACCAAACCTCCTCAAAGCCAGGATAAAAGCCTTACTGGATACTTATAAAGCAGTTATAAAATATTTAAAAATTAAACTATAAAAATAGATTTGATAAAACTCTCTAGAATATGTACAGTAACAGAGTTATAGTTCACACAAAAAAATGTAGAGTTTATGGAAGGAACAGGAACACTTTTATCAATCAAAATTTTGTTTGTCCAGTGTTATCATCACACATTTCAATCAGTTCAGAAGTCCCAAGCACTAGAGTTTTCAGTAAAATTTTCAGGATAAGGTGCTGAAACACTGGTATTATTAAATCTAAAACTATCTGGAGTGACATTAGCTGAAGTCATGCTTAACCTAGGGAGATAACTACTTAATGTAATTATTACTCCAACCTTAGTATTATATATACAGCTAAGATTCTAGACAGACATAGGAAGTGAGGAAAGAGAATATATCAGAAGGGAAAGATGTTTTTTTTAGCCCTTGGGATCATTATTCAACATAGGAAATAGTGTCCTCTTGGAAGATATGTCCATGAATATATGTCTTAGCAAATGGCTACATTAGTCTGTTTTAGGATTAATGCCACTGAATTTTTTTCACCAACAGAGTGAGCATATGTTCTTATTTAGCATAATTGCAGTCATGCTAAAGTAGCAAATCTCACCTTAGTATTATAATTTCCTTATTTTAAAAGGAAGTAAATAAATCTATGAAAACAAAACCATTGTTCTTATCTCTTTGGCATAAATTATGAATTCCCCAGAGTTGAAGTCACAAAGTTTGATGGAATAAAAACGTATATAAATCACTGGCTACAGATCTGTGACAAATACATTCTTTGACCCAATTATTATCTTGGCATACATTTGTTTACTTTAACTTATTCCATTAGATAAGAGTTGCCAAAAACTAATGACCAAAGGCTGATATTTTTATTAGTGCAATCATGGCTTTCATGTCAAAAATTTAAGTTGAGTCTAGCTTCTGAGGAAGGTTTTAATTCCAAGGAAATATCCTGATGCTCCCTACCTGCAATGATATATGTAACCAAAGTAACGTTATCTGTCTCAATATTATGTACAAGAAAATAGTTCACTGTCCTTTTTTCCCAGATTTATTGAGGTATTATTGACAAATAAAATTGTTAGACATTTAAAGTGTACAACATGGACTTCCCTGGTGGTCTAGTGGTTAAGAAACTTCCTGCAAATGCAGGGGAACAGGCTCAACCCCTGGTCCAGGAAGTTCCCATATGCTGGGGGGCAACTAAGCTGGTGCATCACAACTACTGAGTCCACACACCCCGGAGCCCATGCTCCACAACGAGAGAAGCCACTGTATTCAAAAGCACTTGTACAGCAGTTAGAGAGTAGCTCCTGCTCACCGCAACTGGAGAAAGCCTGAGCACAGCAGTGAAGACCCAGTGCAAGCAAAATAAACAAATAAATAAAATAAAGTGTACAACATGATGATTTGATACATGTGTACACTATGAAAGGATTCCTTCCACTGGGTTAATTAACACATCTATCACCTCCCATATTTACTTTCTTAGGGTTAGAATATTTGAGTTCCACTCTTTTAGTAAATTTCAATTATATAGTACAGTATTACCAACTATAGTTAATATGAATTCAACTTTTTAATTTAAGTTTTTCAATTCAACGTATAAGTGATACCATGGACTATTTGTCTTTATCTGTCTGGCTTATTTCACTTAGTATAGTCTCCAATATCCTCCAGGTTCATCCATGTTGTCACAAATGACATGATTTCTTCTTTTTTTTTTATTTTTTTTAAATTTTTTTAATTAATTTATTTATTTTTATTATTATTTTTTTAATAAATTTTATTTCTTACAGGTATACACGTGCTCCCCATCCTGAACCCTCCTCCCTCCCCCCTCCCCATACCATCCCCCTGGGCCGTCTCAGCGCACCAGCCCCAAGCATCCAGCATCGTGCACTGAACCTGGACTGGCATCTCGTTTCATACATGACATTTCACATGTTTCAATGCCATTCTCCCAAATCTTCCCACCCTCTCCCTCTCCCACAGAGTCCATAAGACTGTTCTATACATCAGTGTCTCTTTTGCTGTCTCGTATACAGGGTTATTGTTACCATCTTTTTAAATTCCATATATATGCGTTAGTATACTGTATTTATGTTTTTCCTTCTGGCTTACTTCATTCTGTATAATAGGCTCCAGTTTCATCCACCTCATTAGAACTGATTCAAATGTATTCTTTTTAATGGCTGAGTAATACTCCATTCTGTATATGTACCACTGCTTTCTTATCCATTCATCTGCTGATGGACATCTAGGTTGCTTCCATGTCCTGGCTATTAGAAACAGTGCTGCGATGAACATTGGGGTACACGTGTCTCTTTCCCTTCTGGTTTCCTCAGTGTGTATGCCCAGCAGTGGGATTGCTGGATCATAAGGCAGTTCTATTTCCAGTTTTTTAAGGAATCTCCACACTGTTCTCCATAGTGGCTGTACTAGTTTGCATTCCCACCAACAGTGTAAGAGGGTTCCCTTTTCTCCACACCCTCTCCAGCATTTATTATTTGTAGACTTTTGGATCGCAGCCATTCTGACTGGTGTGAAATGGTACCTCATAGTGGTTTTGATTTGCATTTCTCTGATAATGAGTGATGTTGAGCATCTTTTCATGTGTTTGTTAGCCATCTGTATGTCTTCTTTGGAGAAATGTCTATTTAGATCTTTGGCCCATTTTTTGATTGGGTCATTTATTTTTCTGGAGTTGAGCTGTAGGAGTTGCTTGTATATTTTTGAGATTAGTTGTTTGTCGGTTGCTTCATTTGCTATTATTTTCTCCCATTCTGAAGGCTGTCTTTTCACCTTGCTAATAGTTTCCTTTGATGTGCAGAAGCTTTTAAGTTTAATTAGGTCCCATTTGTTTATTTTTGCTTTTATTTCCAATATTCTGGGAGGTGGGTCATAGAGGATCCTGCTGTGATGTGTGTCAGAGAGTGTTTTGCCTATGTTCTCCTCTAGGAGTTTTATAGTTTCTGGTCTTACGTTGAGATCTTTAATCCATTTTGAGTTTATTTTTGTATATGGTGTTAGAAAGTGTTCTAGTTTCATTCTTTTACAAGTGGTTGACCCGATTTCCCAGCACCACTTGTTAAAGAGATTGTCTTTAATCCACTGTATATTCTTGCCTCCTTTGTCAAAGATAAGGTGTCCATATGTGCGTGGATTTATCTCTGGGCTTTCTATTTTGTTCCATTGATCTATATTTCTGTCTTTGTGCCAGTACCATACTGTCTTGATAACTGTGGCTTTGTAGTAGAGCCTGAAGTCAGGTAGGTTGATTCCTCCAGTTCCATTTTTCTTTCTCAAGATCGCTTTGGCTATTCGAGGTTTTTTGTATTTCCATACAAATTGTGAAATTATTTGTTCTAGCTCTGTGAAGAATACTGTTGGTAGCTTGATAGGGATTGCATTGAATCTATAAATTGCTCTAGGTAGTATACTCATTTTCACTATATTGATTCTTCCAATCCATGAACATGGTATATTTCTCCATCTATTAGTGTCCTCTTTGATTTCTTTCACCAGTGTTTTATAGTTTTCTATATATAGGTCTTTAGTTTCTTTAGGTAGATATATTCCTAAGTATTTTATTCTTTTCGTTGCAATGGTGAATGGAATTGTTTCCTTAATTTCTCTTTCTGTTTTCTCATTATTAGTGTATAGGAATGCAAGGGATTTCTGTGTGTTGATTTTATATCCTGCAACTTTACTATAATCATTGATTAGTTCTAGTAATTTTCTGGTGGAGTCTTTAGGGTTTTCTATGTAGAGGATCATGTCATCTGCAAATAGTGAGAGTTTTACTTCTTCTTTTCCAATTTGGATTCCTTTTATTTCTTTTTCTGCTCTGATTGCTGTGGCCAAAACTTCCAAAACTATGTTGAATAGTAATGGTGAAAGTGGGCACCCTTGTCTTGTTCCTGACTTTAGAGGAAATGCTTTCAATTTTTCACCATTGAGGATAATGTTTGCTGTGGGTTTGTCATATATAGCTTTTATTATGTTGAGGTATGTTCCTTCTATTCCTGCTTTCTGGAGAGTTTTTATCATAAATTGGTGTTGAATTTTGTCAAAGGCTTTCTCTGCATCTATTGAGATAATCATATGGTTTTTGTTTTTCAATTTGTTAATGTGGTGTATTACATTGATTGATTTGTGGATATTGAAGAATCCTTGCATCCCTGGGATAAAGCCCACTTGGTCATGGTGTATGATCTTTTTAATGTGTTGTTGGATTCTGATTGCTAGAATTTTGTTTAGGATTTTTGCATCTATGTTCATCAGTGATATTGGCCTGTAGTTTTCTTTTTTTGTGGCATCTTTGTCAGGTTTTGGTATTAGGGTGATGGTGGCCTCATAGAATGAGTTTGGAAGTTTACCTTCCTCTGCAATTTTCTGGAAGAGTTTGAGCAGGATAGGTGTTAGCTCTTCTCTAAATTTTTGGTAGAATTCAGCTGTGAAGCCGTCTGGACCTGGGCTTTTGTTTGCTGGAAGATTTTTGATTACAGTTTCAATTTCCGTGCTTGTGATGGGTCTGTTAAGGTTTTCTATTTCTTCCTGGTCGAGTTTTGGAAAGTTGTACTTTTATAAGAATTTGTCCATTTCTTCCTCGTTGTCCATTTTATTGGCATATAATTGTTGATAATAGTCTCTTATGATCCTTTGTATTTCTATGTTGTCTGTTGTGATCTCTCCACTGTCATTTCTAATTTTATTGATTTGGTTTTTCTCCCTTTGTTTCTTGATGAGTCTGGCTAATGGTTTGTCAATTTTATTTATCCTTTCAAAGAACCAGCTTTTGGCTTTGTTGATTTTTGCTATGGTCTCTTTTGTTTCTTTTGCATTTATTTCTGCTCTAATTTTTAAGATTTCTTTCCTTCTACTAACCCTGGGGTTCTTCATTTCTTCCTTTTCTAGTTGCTTTAGGTGTAGAGTTAGGTTATTTATTTGACTTTTTTCTTGTTTCTTGAGGTGTGCCTGTATTGCTATGAACTTTCCCCTTAGGACTGCTTTTACTGTGTCCCACAGGTTTTGGGTTGTTGTGTTTTCATTTTCATTTGTTTCTATGCAAATTTTGATTTCTTTTTTGATTTCTTCTGTGATTTGTTGGTTATTCAGCAGCGTGTTGTTCAGCCTCCATATGTTGGAATTTTTAATAGTTTTTCTCCTGTAATTGAGATCTAATCTTATTGCATTGTGGTCAGAAAAGATGCTTGGAATGATTTCTATTTTTTTGAATTTACCAAGGCTAGCTTTATGGCCCAGGATGTGATCTATCCTGGAGAAGGTTCCATGTGCGCTTGAGAAAAAGGTGAAATTCCTTGTTTTGGGATGAAATGTCCTATAGATATCAATTAGGTCTAACTGGTCTATTGTATCGTTTAAAGTTTGTGTTTCCTTGTTAATTTTCTGTTTAGTTGATCTATCCATAGGTGTGAGTGGGGTATTAAAGTCTCCCACTATTATTGTGTTATTGTTAATTTCTCCTTTCATACTTGTTAGCATTTGTCTTACATACTGTGGTGCTCCCGTGTTGGGTGCATATATATTTATAATTGTTATATCTTCTTCTTGGATTGATCCTTTGATCATTATGTAGTGACCATCTTTGTCTCTTTTCACAGCCTTTGTTTAAAAGTCTATTTTATCTGATATGAGTATTGCTACTCCTGCTTTCTTTTGGTCCCTATTTGCATGGAAAATCTTTTTCCAGCCCTTCACTTTCAGTCTGTATGTGTCCCCTGTTTTGAGGTGGGTCTCCTGTAGACAACATATGTAGGGGTCTTGTTTTTGTATCCATTCAGCCAGTCTTTGTCTTTTGGTTGGGGAATTCAACCCATTTACGTTTAAGGTAATTACTGATAAGCATGATCCCGTTGCCATTTACTTTATTGTTTGGGGTTCGAATTTATACACCATTTTTGTGTTTCCTGTCTAGAGAATATCCTTTAGTATTTGTTGGAGAGCTGGTTTGGTGGTGCAGAATTCTCTCAGCTTTTGCTTATCTGAGAAGCTTTTGATTTCTCCTTCATACTTGAATGAAATCCTTGCTGGGTACAATAATCTGGGCTGTAGGTTATTTTCTTTCATCATTTTAAATATGTCTTGCCATTCCCTCCTGGCTTGAAGAGTTTCTATTGAAAGATCAGCTGTTATCCTTATGGGAATTCCCTTGTGTGTTATTTGTTGTTTTTCCCTTGCTGCTTTTAATATTTGTTCTTTGTGTTTGATCTTTGTTAATTTGATTAATATGTGTCTTGGGGTGTTTCGTCTTGGGTTTATCCTGTTTGGGATTCTCTGGGTTTCTTGGACTTGGGTGATTATTTCCTTCCCCAGTTTAGGGAAGTTTTCAACTATTATCTCCTCAAGTATTTTCTCATGGTCTTTCTTTTTGTCTTCTTCTTCTGGAACCCCTATGATTCGAATGTTGTAGCGTTTAATATTGTCCTGGAGGTCTCTGAGATTGTCCTCATTTCTTTTAATTCGTTTTTCTTTTATTCTCTCTGATTCATTTATTTCTACCATTCTATCTTCTAATTCACTAATCCTATCTTCTGCCTCTGTTATTCTACTATTTGTTGCCTCCAGAGTGTTTTTAATTTCATTTATTGCATTATTCATTATATATTGACTCTTTTTTATTTCTTCTAGGTCCTTGTTAAACCTTTCTTGCATCTTCTCAATCCTTGTCTCCAAGCTATTTATCTGTGATTCCATTTTAATTTCAAGATTTTGGATCAATTTCACTATCATTATTCGGAATTCTTTATCAGGTAGATTCCCTATCTCTTCCTCTTTTGTTTGGTTTGGTGGGCATTTATCCTGTTCCTTTATCTGCTGGCTATTCCTCTGTCTCTTCATCTTGTTTAAATTGCTGAGTTTGGGGTGTCCTTTCTGTATTCTGGCAGTTTGTGGAGTTCTCTTTATTGTGGCTTTTCCTCGCTGTGTGTGGGTTTGTACAGGTGGCTTGCCAAGGTTTCCTGGTTAGGGAAGCTTGTGTCAGTGTTCTGATGGGTGGAACTGTATTTCTTCTCTTTGTTCAGTCGCGCTGTGGGGAGGGAGGGAGGGAGGGAGGGAGGGAGGGATGCTGCAAACAAATAACACTGGCGTGCGCTCGCAGTGCCTCAGCCACACTGGGTCTGCCCCCGCTCACGGCGCGTGTAGCCACCCTGCCCACACTGCTCGGGCTCTAGGTTGTTCCGCCGGGAACAATCCGAGGCTGGCCCTGGGTTGCATGTACCTCCCAGGTCCAAGCCGCTCAGGTTCAGGCACTCGGGTAGTCCTCAGAGGCGCAGACTCAGTTGGGCCTGAGTATTGTGCTCTTCCCAGGTCCGAGCAGCTCAAGTGATGAGGTGTTTGGCGAGCGCCAATGCTGCGACTTATCGCCTCCCCGCCACTCGGTTATCTGGGCGTAAAACCGGCGCACCTTCTTAGGCAGATGTTAACTGTCCAGACCCCCAAGAAGTTTTAGTTAGCAAAGAAGCCTGCTTACAGTTTTATATATAATGTCTCTCTGGGGCTGCGATTGCCGGCTATCTCTGTTCACCTGGCGGTGTCTTAGGTTGGGGCTGGCTTTTCGCGTGGTAGATATCCCACAGTCTGGTTTGCTAGCCCAAATTATTTCGCTCAGATAGTGCTCAGGGTATTCAGGCCAGATTCTTACTCTAAGCGATGCAGCCCGCGCTGCACCTCCCTGCCCAGCCCCCGCTTGTTAATGGCGCGTGCAGGCGTCTGCGCTGCTTCTCCGCTGGGGGAGTTACCGTAGGACTCGCAATCTTTGAGTTTTAATTGTTTATTTATTTTTTCTTCCTGTTATGTTGCCCTCTGTGCTTCCAAAGCTCGGCACAGATTCGGCAGTGAGAAGGTTTCCTGGTGTTTGGAAACTTCTCTCTTTTTAAGACTCCCTTCCCGGGATGGAACTCCGTCCCTCCCTCTTTTGTCTCTTTTTTTGTCTTTTATATTTTTTCCTACCTCCTTTCGAAGAGTTGGATTGCTTTTCTGGGTGCCTGATGTCCTCTGCTGGCATTCAGAAGTTGTTTTGTGGAATTTACTCGACGTTTAAATGCTCTTTTGATGAATTTGTTGGGGAGAAAGTGTTCTCCCTGTCCTACTCCTCCGCCATCTTGGCTCCTCCCTCTTCTTTTTTTTTTTAAGGTTAAATTCTATTCAGTGGTGCCCACTTTAAAAACGGGCAGAAGCTTGAATAGATAATTTTCTAAAAAGGACATACAAATGACCAACAGGTACATGAAAAATGCTCAATATCACTAATCAACTGAAAAATGCAGATCAAAACCCCAATGAGATCACATCACACCTGTTAGGATTGGTAGTGTTGTTTAGTCGCTAAGTTGTGTCCAACTCTTTGTGACTTCAGGGGCTGTAGCACCCTCAGGCTCCTCTGCCCATGTGATTTCCTGGCAAGAGTACTGGAGTGGGTTGTCATTTTCTTCTCCAGGGGATCTTCTCAACCCAGGGATGGAACCCATGTCTTCTAAAGTGGCAGGCAGATTCTTTGCCATTGAGCCAGCAGGGAAGACAACTTATTAAGATGGCTATTATTAAAAAAAAAAAAAAAAGGGGGGGGGGGAAGAGATAACAAACACCGGTGAAGCTGTGGAGAAAAGGGAACTCTTGTACACTGTTGGTGGGCACGTAAATTGGCACAGCCACAGTGAAACACAGTATGGAACTGCCTCAAGAAATTAAAAATAGAACCACAATACGATCCAGTAATCTCACTTCTCTATCTCTATCCAGAGGAAATGAAATAATTTTCTTGAAGAGATATTGTACTCCCATGTTCATGGCAGTGTCATTCACGATAGCCCAGGTATGGAATCCAGCTAGGTGTCTGTCACTGGATGAGTGAATAAAGACAACTGTCCATTGTCCTGATCAGATCAGATCAGATCAGTCGCTCAGTCATGTCTGACTCCTCGTGACCCCATGAATCGCAGCACGCCAGGCCTCCCTGTCCATCACCAATTCCCGGAGTTCACTCAGACTCACGTCCATTAAGTCAGTGATGCCATCCAGCCATCTCATCCTCTGTCGTCCCCTTCTCCTCCTGCCCCCAATCCCTCCCAGCATCAGAGTCTTTTCCAATGAGTCAACTCTTCACATGAGGTTTCCAAAGTACTGGAGTTTCAGCTTTAGCATCAGTCCTTCCAAAGAAATCCCAGGGCTGATCTCCTTCAGAATGGACTGGTTTCATCTCCTTGCAGGCCAGGGACTCTCAAGAATCTTCTCCAACACCACAGTTCAAAAGCATCAATTCTTTGGCGCTCAGCCTTCTTCACAGTCCAACTCTCATTTCCATACATGACCACAGGAAAAACCATAGCCTTGACTAGACGAACCTTTGTTGGCAAAGTAATGTCTCTGCTTTTGAATATGCTATCTAGGTTGGTCATAACTTTCCTTCCAAGGAGTAAGTGTCTTTTAATTTCATGGCTGCAGTCACCATCTGTAGTGATTTTGGAGCCCCCAAAAATAAAGTCTGACACTGTTTCCACTGTTTCCCCATCTATTTCCCATGAAGTGGTGGGACTGGATGCCATGATCTTCATTTTCTGAATGTTGAGCTTTAAGCCAACTTTTTCACTCTCCACTTTCACTTTCATCAAGAGGCTTTTGAGTTCTTCTTCACTTTCTGCCATAAGGGTAGTGTCATCTGCATATCTGAGGTTATTGCTATTTCTCCCAGCAATCTTGATTCCAGTTTGTGTTTCTTCCAGTCCAGCGTTTCTCATGATGTACTCTGCATATAAGTTAAATAAACAGGGTGACAATATACAGCCTTGACATACTCCTTTTCCTATTTGGAACCAGTCTGTTGTTCCATGTCCAGTTCTAACTGTTGCTTCCTGACCTGCATACAAATTTCTTAAGAGGCAGATCAGGTGGTCTGGTATTCCCATCTCTTTCAGAATTTTCCACAATTTATTGTGATCCACACAGTCAAAGGCTTTGGCATAGTTAATAAAGCAGAAATAGATGCTTTTCTGGAACTCTCTTGCTTTTTCTATGATCCAGTGGATGTTGGCAATTTGATCTCGTTTCCTCTGCCTTTTCTAAAACCAGCTTGAACATCAGGAAGTTCACGGTTCACATATTGCTGAAGCTGACTTGGAGAATTTTGAGCATTACTTTACTAGCATGTGAGATGAGTGCAATTGTGCGGTAGTTAGAGCATTCTTTGGCATTGTCTTTCTTTGGGATTGGAATGAAAACTGACCTTTTCCAGTCCTGTGGCCACTGCTGAGTTTTCCAAATTTGCTGGCATATTGAGTGCAGCACTTTCACAGCATCATCTTTCAGGATTTGGAATAGCTCAACTGGAATTCCATCACCTCCACTAGTTTTGTTCGTAGTGATGCTTTCTAAGGCCCACTTGACTTCACATTCCAGGATGTCTGGCTCTAGGTCAGTGATCACACCATCGTGATTATCTGGGTCATGAAGATCTTTTTTGTACAGTTCTTCTGTGTATTCTTGCCACCTGTTCTTAATATCCTCTGCTTCTGTTAGGTCCATACCATTTCTGTCCTTTATCGGGCTCATTTTTGCATGAAATGTTCCTTTGGTATCTCTGATTTTCTTGAAGAGATCTCTAGTCTTTCCCATTCTGTTGTTTTCCTCTCTTTCTTTGCATTGATCGGTGAAGAAGGCTTTCTTATCTCTTCTTGCTATTCTTTGGAACTCTGCATTCAGACGTTTATATCTTTCCTTTTCTCCTTTGCTTTTCACTTCTCTTCTTTTCTCAGCTATTTGTAAGGCCTCCCCAGACAGCCATTTTGCTTTTCTGCATTTCTTTTCCATGGGGATGGTCTTGAACCCTGTCTCCTGTACAATGTCACGAACCTCATTCCATAGTTCATCAGGCACTCTATCTATCAGATCTAGGCCCTTAAATCTATTTCTCACTTTCACTGTATAATCATAAGGGATTTGATTAGAGGCACTTTATTTCAGGAAATCAGAGAAATGAATCAGTGATACTATTATGATACACTTCACTATTACATAAGTGAAGAAAACAAGTATAGGGATATTAAATGTCTTGCTTCCTAGGCTTCTCCTAATAAATGTGATAGGGTCAAAGTTGCTAATATGAACTCTAGAAGTTCAATCTCTGCTCATCCAAACTGAACTCTTGATTCCTTAGTTTCTTCTCCTACCTCACCAGTTATGTTCTTTGGGCTTAGTTTCTTCTCCTCCCTCACCAGTTATGTTCTTTGGGCCTGTGTGCCATAGAATAAAGAAATGTTTCATTATATGTACTAAAGAAAGGACTTGGGGATAAATGACATACTGAACAGGCTGGCAAGGGAGAATTTCAGTGAGTTAGAAGAGAGAGCTGAGGTGTACAAAGAGAGATTCCAGTGTACTTGCTCTAGGTTACACAGTGTCTTCTGAGTGTTGAAAACACATGATAAAGGCATTTCTGAGGTTTTATCCCACTGTGGTCCCTGATTAAAAGATATAACATTTTATATCACTAAGAAAAGTCAATGCTGCCCTTTAAACTAAGACAAATTATTAATAAGAGATATAAAAGTGTAGGAAAATGTGTGTCATAGAGTAAATGAAACTCAGTAAGTTTGTTTGTTATATTGTGTTTCTTTCACAAGAACTTCACATTGAAAGTTGGCTGCACAGGAAGTGGCTTCATTTTCTATACTCTATAAACTATGATAAATCCAGTCTCCTCAGAAGATGCAGAATTGCAATGGAAAGTGATGAAATGAACTAAAGACACCCAGGAGGATGCTCAGAAGAAAAGCAAAGACACAAAAAGAAACATCGTTCTTAAGGAGCCACAGTCAGGATCTGGCAAAGAATAGTGGGTGGAGAATATTTTTGCCTCAAAGTACAAAGTAAGCAGCGATGAATGAGAAAGAGTGCTGTGAGGATCTGATGAGTCAGAGGGCCCATGGAGTATGGGGTAGGGGTGGGCTACAGCGGAGGGGGAGAATGAGAGAAATATTGCTAACGGTTAGGACTTGGAAGTCCTTCATATCATTCGAGAAAAAAAAAAACAATAAGTTGTGAATTCCTTTAAATTCTTTTCTATATGTTTTGGACTGTGCTTTTAAAACTATGATACAAGTTTACAAAAAAAATTTAACCTATTGCATATATAGATCTATCTATCTATCTGGGGTTCCTAAGTGGCACAGTGGTAAAGAATCTGCCTGTCAATGCAGGAAATATAAGTTGGATCTCTGGGTGGGGAAGATCCCCTGGGGAAGGAAATGGCAACCCACTTCAGTATTCTTGCCTGGAAAATTCCATGAACAGAGGAGACTGCTGGCAATAAATAGTCCATGGGGTTACAAAGAGTCAGACATGATTGAGCATGCACACATATCTATCTGACTATTTTTTAACCTCAGAAATAGAATAAAGTCAAAGAGAAAAGACTAAAAATTGAAGAGATTTTGTAGAGTAAATTTATTTAGTTTCTTTATTATTTGACACCCTCTTTCTATCACACCAACTTCCCTTTTGTGTTAGGAAATGGCCATTGTTTCCAAGATAAACTTATTGGTATCAAGTTCAGCCAGGCCATTCTGTCTTGGAGATGTGAGATTTTGCTGCTGTTTTATTTTGCCATCTGTTCTGTTTTGCTTTACATTCTCTTGTGCGTGCAGGAAGCTGAGCTCCATATAAAGGATCAGAAGTGAGTGAAGAGCCTGGAGGGGTTGTATGCAAGGGGGAGAATCTGCTTGCACAGAAAGGAAAGGCTGAATTTGCACAAGGCCTGGGTCTGACCAATGTGAGCATCAGGATACTGAAAGCCTTGTGCCCAGAAAATTCACTCAGACAGTTCCATTCTTCATTTTTTTTCCCCTTCTTGTCCTTTCCTCCTTCTCAGTGCACCTCCCCCTCTTTCTCCTCTTTCAAGTTTATTGAAATAAAATTGCTATCTAATGAAATTCATCCTTTTTGTGTAAATTTAAAGAAGTTTGATTAACATTCATATAACCACAACTACCACAAGAGAATTTCCATCATTCCAAAAGTTCTATCTCACTCTTCATATTTAATCTTTTCCCTCCAGGTCCAGGCTTCCCACATGTCTCAGTGGTAAAGAATCCCCTGCCAATGCAGGAGACACAGTGATGTGGGTTTGATCCCTGGGTTGGGAAGATTCTCTGGAGGAGGAAATGGCATCTCACTCCACTCCAGTATTCTTGCTTGGAGAATCCCGTGGACAGAGGAGCCTGGCAGGCAACAATCCATGGGGCTGCAAAGAGTTGGACATGACTGAGCACACACACACTCTAGGCCCAGCCGCAGGGCTGACTTGGTTTCTACTCGCTTAGGTTTGCTTTTTCCAGAATGTCATATAAATGAAATCATACAGTATTTATACAACTTTTTGATTTTGGCTTCTTTATCCTAACCTGATGCATTTGAGATTTCTCCCTGTTATTGAGAGTAGTGGTCCTCTATCCATTCTTAATGCTGAACAGTATTTCATTATGTGGATATTCTTTTTACCAGCTCATGAACATTTCAATTGTTTCTCAGTTCAGTTCAGTTCAGTTCAGTTGCTCAGTTGTGTCCAACTCTTTGTGACCCCATGGACTGCAGCACGCCAGGCCTCCCTGTCCATCGCCAATTCCTGGAGTTTACTCAAACTCATGTCTATTGAGTTGGTGATGCCATCCAACCATCTCATCCTCTGTCGTCCCCTTCTCCTCCTGTCTTCAATCTTTCCCAGCATCACGGTCTTTTCAAGTGAGTCAGCTCTTCGCATCAGGTGGCCAAAGTACTGCAGTTTCAGCTTCAACATCAGTCCTTCCAAGGAATATTCAGAACTGATTTCGGTTGTTTCTAATTTGTGGCAATTGTGAATAAAGCCACTCTAAGTGTTTTCATGCATGTTTTTGGCTATTTATTTTATTTCTCTTGGGTAAATAAAACAATGGAATTCTGAACCATAGCTGGGTGTATGTTTAACTTTATGAGAAAATTTCAAACTGTTTTCCAGAATGGTTACCCTTTTGCACTTCCACTAGGAATCTATGAGAAGTCCACTTGCTTTGCATTTTCTTTCAGTAATTGATAGTTTTAATTTTCTTTTTAAGCTATTCTTCTAATTTTAATAGGCAAACATCGTCAACAAGTTTTTGATGATTATGTTCTGAGCAGAATCAGACAAAAGTAAAAGTCTCCCAATAAATGTGTGTTCTGATGAAGTCTGTACTGTTGAGTTACATTAGTTTATAATCATTGCAAAAGGTTACAAAGGAGGAAGTGGAAATGAGATGTGACATATAGGTTATTATTGGGTAATACTGAATAAGTGTTTCTGCAAAAGAAGAAGAAAAAATTAAATATTGTTTGTATTTTCATTAGAGCTATATCTATATATACCATAGTGAACTTGGTGGCATTTTAAAAAGACATTGAATTTAAAAACAGTAATAAACTAAGAAAAGTGTTTCTCCAGGGGAAAAAAGTCATGTTGAAATTGATGCTAGTATATACTAGCAAAGGTGTCAAATAAAATATTAATAATTTACATTTCTCCCTATGTTTTACATGTATTAACTGAATTTAGAACTATTGACATATACATTTCTCAGGATAGTGTTATATTTTATGCCAAAATTCTCAGTTTTTAATAGCATTTATTTCTAACTGCTTATTGAGACTATTTGCATGAATGACAGATGCAAATAAGGGGAAGGTTTAATTCCTACTTGAACCTGAATGTTAGAATAAAATACCACTTGCATTCAACAAAACATTATTGAATAGCCACATAACATACTCCTAATTTTGGTTAGTCATCTTTCAAACTGTAAATACTATTCTATCTGGAAAAAAAATCACCCTGAACTAATTAGCATTAAGATCAGACTTGTCACAATTAAAATTTTTAAAAATTAATAATTTTAAAATACAAATTTGGGGGTGAGTTTGAGAGATCAGAGACAGAAAGCAGAAAGTGAGATAAGATATACAGATTGTCAGAGTTAGGTTTTCAAGTTCCTGGTGTTTTCAAGTTCAAACGCCAGATCAAGAGAAGTAAAGGTGTGATTATGCTCATGGACTTACCGGCCCCACAGTAAGAAAGGCAAAGTGCTACAGAAAAAAAAAAAAATCCTGGAGGTCATTGATCTGACAGTGATGTAGCTGAGAACACAGAAAAGAACATGATGTTTGAAAATGGATGGGTCCAAGTTTAAATTCTGACTCAGTCACTTATTAGCTATGTGCCACTGGACAAATCATGAAAATATTCCATGCCTCAATATCTTATTTCAGTATTGGGTAATGCTGGCCTCATAGAGTGAGTTAGGAAGTGTTTTCTCTGCTTCTGTCTTTCACAAGGGACCTCACTGGTAGCTCAGCTGGTAAAGAATCCACCTGCAATGCAGGAGACTCCAGTTGAATTCCTGGGTCAGGAAGATCTGCTGGAAAAGGGATAGACTACCCACTCCAGTATTATTGGGCTTCCCCAGTGGATCAAATGGTAAAGAATCTGCCTGTAATGCAGGAGACCTGGGTTCAATCCCTGGGTTGGAATCTTACTTTCGTCTTGCACACTTTTTTCTGCCTTTGTGGTTTTAATTGAACATTTCATATGCTTTTATTTTCTCTTCTTTTTTTAAAACTTTTAAAAATAGCTGTCCTAGAATTTGCAATATTCATTTACAACTAATTCAAGTCCACTTTCAGATAACACTCTATTGATTCACAAGTAGTGCAGGTACCTTATAATGATAAAATACCCCTAATTCCTCAGTCACATCCATTATATCATTATTGTCACTCACTTCTACATAAGAATTGGTAACTATATATATATATATATATATATATATATATATATATAAGGAGGCTGATTAGATACAGTCCATGGGATTGCAAAGAGTCAGTCAAGACTGAGCAACTCACATACACACACACACACATATATATACACATTTTCCTTCAGAAAATCTCATTAAGGTGGCAGAAACACATGAAAGAATGAATTTATATTAATGCTATGAACAAGAAGAAGGAAGACTCACAGGTAAACTATTTGAGTTTCTCCTGGAAAATTGAAAGTGAATGAGACAAAATTAAGGGATAAATTAGGGTAGAAGAGATCAAAGCCAAGAAAAGGATAGGAGAAACCTATAGTCTTTTTTTTTTCCGCCATGGAGAGTTTCCAGGCTCAGAATCAACAGGTATGGAGCACTGGGTAGTTAGCCATCTGAGTAAGTAATCCAATCACTGAACATCTAACAGGTGGTATTGGATTTATCATCCCATCTTCAATGCTAGAGAATGATCGGAAGACATAGGACCATGTTTGCTCCCGACAAAACTGCAGATCTAATCTTCTCACTGGAATATATTACCCACAAGAAAGCTAGTGATCCTAGTAGCTAACTGACAGCTCCCAATTTGAGTTGCCATGATTTTTGCACTCAGTAAGGAAAGCTTCCTGAGTCTCATCCTAAAGTACACTTGACCTCTGAACAAGTGATGGTTAGGGGCACTGACCCCAGCCCCACCCTGAGCACAGTTGAAAATCCAAGCGTAATTTTACAGTAGGCCATCCAAAGTTTTGCATCCTTGGATTTAATCAACCACGAATTAGATAGCACTGTAGTGTATGTATATTGAAAAAAAAAAACACATATAAAATCTGCAATCTTTAAATTTTTACACTTAGAAATAGATTATTCCTTCATATTTCTGAACGCATTTTATTTCTGTTGAATTTTGGGTGAATTTTCCAATTCATGAATACTGTCTTGGGAAGATATTTTTATGCTAATATATATTTTAAATTTCAAAAGCTATGCTTTTCCTTTATAATGTATGCATAGGGTTTAAAAAATCTTCCTGTTGTATCATTTCTGATTTTTTTTATTTGATCTTTGCTTACCTTTAAGAAATGAAAATATTGGTTCATATATAAGTAATTATTTCTTTTAAAAATTAACTCATTTATTACTTTGAGCATTTAAATTCTATTTAAAGTTTTTCCAAATTCAGCAAATAAAATACTGTTTTTGAAATTAAGTCTGTACCTATCATTATTTCTATGGTGTTCCATCTTATTTTTTTCTTTTTTTTTCATGTATCTTTGAAATTCTGGTTTAATGATTTATTTTATGTGGAAACAATTATGTATTGAATTTTGCCTGTTTCTCTCTATACCCTTTCTTATCTGAACTTTTAAGTATTTCCTTCACATAATTGCTTGTAGCCACCTGGCAGGAGTGAGGTTTGGGGATCCTCCTCAGCTAGGAGATTGGAATATTTAAACACCTATTCATGGAGTAGATGCTATCCTCTCCACCTCCTTGGCATCAGAATTCATCTTTGCCTTCTGGCCTTTCTAGGCCCAGAGCTTCCTATGAAGCCATGGATCCATGCAGAGTAGTTTTTCCAGTCTTTCTTGTATATTGCTAAGCACCAATTTATCCAACCCTGGCTTTAAATGTAGGTATTCATCTTATTAGCTCTTTTATTTTTTTTATAATGAGCACTCACTCTTAGGCTTTGTTCCCTAGGAGAAACCAAGATTCTAGTTTCTACGTCTACCTCTCTTACACCTGTCAGTTTTCTGCACTCTGAGCATCGATGGAAATGTCTATCTTGTTTATAAGACTAGAGACAACCTACCAACTATCTCATTTATATTGTTATCTATTATTATTCTATATTGATATCATTTGGAGAAGAGAGCACACCAAAACATACATTTATTGTACCACACTTATAAAATATGGGCTTTCCAGATGGCTCATTGGTAAAGAATCTTCCTGCAATGCAGAAGACTGAGGAGATGCAGGTTCAACTTCTGGGTCAGGAAGAACCCCTGGAGTAGGAAATGGCAACCCCTTCCAGTATTCTTGTGTGGAGAATCCCATGGACAGAGGAACCTTGCAGGCTATAGTCCGTGGGGTCACAAAGAGTCATACACAACTGAGCAACTGAACATGCATGTTCAGAAATATGTATAAAATATATTTCTTGTAGATTAATTAATCTTACAATATTCTCTAAAAATGTGGTAAGCTGATCAACTGACTGATCTAAACTCCCTTTCCACAAATCAAATTCACAGATTTTCCTCTTTATGGTTACCTTGTTAACACTTATGTGGCTTTCAGAAACAAATTCTATTATCAATAAAAGAATTGTAAATGCTATACTAGATGGCAACAACTCTCTTATTTGGGGTAAAAAAAGCAACCCCCCCCCCAAAAAAAAAAAACAAGGAAAAAGTCCCAATTCCTAAATGTAGCAATTTTGAAGAACCATCCAGCTTGTTAAAATGGGATCATTGTATTGCTATTCATTTTCCAGACTTGTAACTTTTATTGTCATCACCCTCATTAAATAGCATATAATTGACTGTTCCTTTGGTATTTGGCACAGTTCTAGGTGTTTTAGTATTTAGCTAAGGAATTAATGAACAGTGGAAGCAAATCAGTATATGAGATTTTTATCTCTCCAACAAATAGCCAAAATACACCCAGGGCAGCGTTTTTGGAATTCAGATAGCTCAATATTATATAAAATACTGTTAGCTCCATCACCTCTGTGGCAATTATTCCAGCTTTCTAACAATGTATTTTGCAATGTTGGATTGATCATTTATTGAATAATTATTTTAACAAATGCTTAGAGAACACCTATTTTGGGACAAGCACTCTACCAGATGGAAAGACAAATTATTCTATATCAATATCTCTGATTTGCATCTCTTTGCAGTCACTCCTAATATTACGCCTAGCTTATGTTAAGTGCTAAGTGAATGTTTGTTGACATTAACAAGGGAGTGAATCAATCAACGAATAAAATTAAATGCCTTTAGAGGATAAAAGTGGTATAATAGGCAGTTTCATTCTCTTAATACAATATATTAGCCCCTTAATTTTAGAACAAAGTCATCACTTGTCCACTGGGATAAATTAATTTACCCATTAGTTTTTTCAAGTAGCCCATTCTATGTTTCTAAAATGCAAATGAAACCATATTCCCAAACCTCCCCTATACTTAGGAAATTCCAAGTAAAGCAGTGTGAGCAGAAACAATGTAGTGTGTAGAAGTGCTCACCTATACAAGGTTCTGCTTTTTCTTTTCCCATGCATGGGATTCTCCAGGCAAGAGTACTGCAGTGGGTTGCCATTTCCTTCTCCAGAGGATCTTCCCGACCAGGGATCGAACCTGGTCTTCCGCATTGTAGGCAGATGCTTTACCATGTGAGCCACCAGGGAAGTCCTTCCCATGCAGTTAGAACAGTGAAAGGTGAACCTAAGAACCATGTATTGAAAACTGAGCCTTAAGATAGAGTGAGGACCTCCAAATCAGTCCGTGGAAGAGAACTGTTCAAGTAGAGAGGTTCACATTGGTCTGATATGTACACTTGTATGTATTTCATTTTGCTAATCAACAGAAATTTTAGATTTGATCTGTTACAGCTGATCATAAGTAAAACCTTTATGAATCAACTCAAGTTCATGTGACTATAAGAATTAAGCAATATGACCTCTGAGTTTTATATGTAGCTTTTCCATGCTAGCATAGTTTAATAAATGAGAGTTAATATTTTTGTAAATACTTTTTCTTATTTTCTTCTAATAAATACCCACCAGAGATTGAATTTTGAATTCAGAGGACGGGAACAAAAAGAGAAGAGACTGACAGTTCTACCAAGTTAGATATGTTGGTCATTTTGTTTTAGTTTTCTTATTTTAAAAAATAAAGTGAAGCATTACTAATAGCCTGGTCATAGAAAGAAGTGTGGTATTATGTAAGTGTTTGCCACCAAATCAAATCTGAGGACATTTTAATCCATCAGATTGCCTTTCATCTCTATAAAGTTTGATCACTGAATGAAAGACAACTTTAGCAATAGTGAATTGCTTATAGTTCATTAAACCCAGCATGGTGTTTCTTGTCTATTTCCTCTGTCTGGAATGACATTGCCTTCTTCACTTGGTTACTGACTCTTCATTTTGCCTCAGCATCACCATCTCAAAGGCTGACCCTCCAAGGCTGAGCTAAGTGACCTTTACATACTGAAATTACATTTTTCTATCTCTTTCACACATATATAGGCACATCAATGGCAAAGATTGTGTCCGACTCATCTTTCAATTCTTAATACCTAGCACAGTGCTTGTTATGTATGCCTGGGCCTTACTAAAATCTGTGCATGACCTAAAGGACTGTAGGATAGATGTGCTCACTTTTGACTGGAGAGGAATCAGAAAAGGTGATCATATCACTTGGCTTTTAAAAGATGGCAAGCTTTCCACAGTGCTGTGCAAAAGCAAAGTATTCCAGACATGGAGTGGGGGACTATAATTAAGGATGTGGAAGGAGTAATATAAATACTTAAGGAGATGCTGGAGAAGTAAGATGGGATAAATGTGGAAGTAAGATGGGATAAATGTGTATGTAAGATGGATAAAATGTGTATGTATGTTCAGTTCAGTTCAGTCGCTCAGTCATGTCCAACTCTTTGCGACCCCATGAATCGCAGCATGCCAGGCCTCCCTGTCCAACACCAACTCCCAGACTTCACTCAAACTCATGTCCATTGAGTTGGTGATGCCATCCAGCCATCTCATCCTCTGTCGTCCCCTTCTCCTCCTGCCCCCAATCCCTCCCAGCATCAGAGTCTTTCCCAATGAGTCAACTCTTCGCATGAGGTGGCCAAAGTACTGGAGTTTCAGCTTTAGCATCAGTCCTTCCAAAGAACATCCAGGGCTGATCTCCTTCAGAATGGACTGGTTGGATCTCCTTGCAGTCCAAGGGATTCTTAAGAGTCTTCTCCAACACCACAGTTCAAAAGCATCAATTCTTCGGCACTCAGCTTTCTTTAGAGTCCAACTCTCACAGCCATACATGACCACAGGAAAAACCATAGCCTTGACTAGACGGACCTTTGTTGGCAAAGTAATGTCTCTGCTTTTCAATATGCTATCTAGGTTTGTCATAACTTTCTTTCCAAGGAGTAAGCGTCTTTTAATTTCATGGCTGAAATCACCATCTGAGGTGATTTTGGAGCCCCAAAACATAAAGTCTGGCACTGTTTCCACTGATTCCCCATCTATTTCCCATGAAGTGATGGGACCGGATGCCATGATCTTCATTTTCTGAATGATGAGCTTTAAGCCAACCTTTTCACTCTCCTCTTTCACTTTCATCAAGAGGCTTTTGAGTTCCTCTTCACTTTCTGCCATAAGGGTGGTGTCATCTGCATATCTGAGGTTATTGATATTTCTCCTGGCAATCTTGATTCCAGCTTGTGCTTCTTCCAGCCCAGCTGGAACATCTCATGATGTTAACAGGACAGTTAAGTCTAGAAAGGTAAATTACAAAGAGATTGTGGAGGACTCAGAATTATTTGCCAAATTAGGCCATTGGACCTTCATCTGATTAGAACTGGAGAATCATTTTAAAATGTTTGAAAAGAAACAATTTTAAGAAAAAGAAAAAATAAATTTCACTTATGAATTTTTCTGACTTCCCTGGTGGCTCAGATGGTAAAGCATCTGCCTATAACGCTGGAGACCAGCTGCCTGCAGTGCAGGAGGCCCGTGTTCAATCCCTGGCTCAGGAAGATCTCCTGGACAAGGAAATGGCAACCCACTCCAGTATTCTTGCCTGGAAAATCCCATGGACAGAGGAGCCTGGTAGGCTACAGTCCATGAGGCCAGAAAGAGTCAGACACGACTGAGTGACTTCACTTTCACTTTTTCACTTTAATTTTTATGAATTTTTCTACTCCTCCTTTTACTCCTCTTTTTTCAGTAAAAATAGATAACAAAAACATTTATTCTGTGGTCAGCTACCACATCCAAGGAAGACAGCAAGAGTGTAAATTAACCACTCCTGACCAGGGGAGGTAGTGATGGAAAATAACAATATAGGACTCTTTGAAGGGCCTGTAGTTGGATTGAATCCTTTAAATCTTTTATCAAGGATATATTAGAGGCCAAGTCTGGTGCCACCAGCTGCTGTAACTCCAGCTCCAAACGCTACTTCAGTTAAAAAGATCTTAGTTGGATCTTGGGAGCCTGTGGGCAGTTGGAGGCAAGCCACCGCCAGTCCCTGCCCCTTTTGTCTTGGCACCCCCTCAATGCTCTTAGCTGTGTCCTGTGGGCCCCAAAGTGTTTGGGCTTCCCTGGTGGCTCAGATGGTAAAGAATCTGCCTGCAATATGGGAGACCTGGGTTTGATCCCCCACTGGGAAGATATCCCTGGAGGAGGGCATAGCAACCCACTCTAGTATTCTTGCTTGGAGAATCCCAATCGGCAGAGGAGCCTGGCAGGCTACAGTCCATGGAGTTGCAAAGAGTGACTAAGTACATACACACATAAATATCTGGGCTTTCCTGGTGGCTCAGATGGTAAAGAATCCACCTGCAATACTGGAGACCAGGGTTGGATCCCTGGGTTGGGAAGATCCCCTGGAGGAGGGCATGGCAACTCACTCCAATATTCTTGCCTGGAGAATCCCATGGACAGACGAGCCTTGTGGGCTACAGTCCATAGGGTCGCAAAGAGCTGGACACAGCTGAGTGACTAAACACAGCATAGCACAGATAGTATGCTCTATATGCTGTCAGTTACTTTGAAATGTGTGTACTTTGACCCATTGGGTGATTGTTTTTCATAGATTATTCATATGCACATAAAAAAGTGTATTTTGGAGTTAATTGTAAACATACCCATTTGATCAACTTTAATTGTACTATTCAAAAATTCTATCTGTCCACTGACTTTTAAAAGATCTGTTTTACTACTAAAATTGGTGAGTGGAAAATCTCCCACTATGATGATGGATTTCTTTTACCCCTTGTATTTTTATCACCTTTTGCTTTATATGTGTGGTGGCTATTCTATTAAAAGTATACAAGTTGTGAATTAAAAACAAAAACAAAAACAGTTTGAAGAGGAAATAGGCATTTCTTATTTCATTCCAGAATTATAGACCTCTACATCCCAATTCCCAAGAAGGGTAGTACCAAAGAATGTGCTAATCATTGGACAATCATACTCATCTCTCATACTAGTAAGGTCATGCTTAAAATTTTGCAAGCTAAGCTTCAGCATTATGCAAACCAAGAACTTCCAGATGTCCAAGCTGGGTTTAGAAAAGGAAGAAGGACTAGAGGTCAAACTGCCAACATTGGCTGGATTATAGAGAAAGCAAGAGGATTTCAGAAAAACATCTATCTCTGTTTCATTGACTACATTAAAGCCTCTGACTGTATGGATCATGACAAACTGTAGAAAACTCTTAGAGAGATGGGAATACCTGACCATCTTACCTGTCTCCTGAGAAACCTGTATGTGGGTCAAGAAGCAACAGTTAGAATCCTGTATGGAACAACTGATTGGTTCAAGATTGAGAAAGGAGTACAACAGGGCTGTTGACTGTTTTCCTGTTTATTTAACCTATACACTGAGCACATCATGAGAAATGCCAGGCTGGATGAGTTACAAGCTGGAATCAAGATAGGTGGGAGAAATATTAACAACCTCAGACATGTGGATTGCACCACACTAATGACAGGAAGCAAAGAGGAACTAAAGAGCCTCTTGATGAGGTTGAAGGAGGAGAATGAAAGAGCCAGCTTAAGAATAAATATTATAAAAGCTAAGATCATGGCATCTGGCCCCATTTCTGCATGGCAAATAGAAGGGGAAATGGTGGAAATAGTGACAGATTTCCTCTTCTTGGGCTACAAAATCACTGTGGACAGTGACTGCAGCCTTGTAATCAGAAGATGATTGCTTCTTGGCGGGAAAGCAATGACAAACCTAAGACAGTCTGTTGAAAAGTAGAGACTTTACTCTGCCAGCAAAGGTCAACATTATCAAGGCTATGGTCTTCCCAGTGGTTATGTATGGTTGTGAGAGCTGGACCAAAAAGAAGGCAGAATGACAAACAATTGATAATTTGGAACTAGGGTGCTGGAGAGAACTCCTGAAAGTCCATCGGACAGCAAGGAGATCAAACCAGTCAATCTTAAGGGAGATCTATCCTGAATATTCATTGAACGAACTGATGCTGAAACTGAAGCTCTAGTATTTTGGTCATCTGATGTGAACAGGTGACTCATTGGAAAAGTCCTTGATGCTGGAAAAGATTGAGGGCAGAAAGAGAAGAGGGCATCAGAGGATGAGATGGCTGGATGGCATCACTGATAAAATAACATGAACTTGGGCAAACTCCAGATGGTGAGGGACAGGGAGGCCTGGTATGTCCATGGGGTTGCAGAGTCGGACATGACTAGGTGACTGAACAATAACAACAACAACAGGGGTTGCACTATAGGGTCCAGAATGAGATCACGTTCTGGTGAAGAGAAGGCAGTCCAGGATGGCACCGTGGTTCCAGGTCTGGAATACGGCTTTGGTTCATTGGCTAGGAACACGTTAGTTGCAAGTAACAAGAAACCTAATTTACAGAAGTTTGTACAACTGGCTAAAAGTCGGACACGACTGAGCGACTTCACTTTCACTTTTCACTTTCATGCATTGGAGAAGGAAATAGCAACCCACTCCAGTGTTCTTGCCTGGAGAATCCCAGGGATGGGGGAGCCTAGTGGGCTGCAGTCTGTGGGGTCAGACAGAATTGGCTATGACTGAAGTGACTTAGCAGCAGCAGCAGCAGCAGCAGAAGCATACAACTAGCAGATTATTTCACATATTACAAGAAGTATGAAGTTAAGTGACTGCTGACATTAACTTAATAGCTTAACTAAGGCTGACATATAATGTCTATGTGATTCTCTTGACCTTTCATTCCCAGGCACAAGTTGGGCACTGAAGTTCAGCAAAATATCTGCATTAGAGACAAAAGAAGTGGGGAGGGATTTTAGGAGTTGCAGCTATACCTTCCTCAGTAGACTTCAGCCATGTCTCATTGGCTGAAATGGTATTATCTGGGCTTTTGAGATCCATGGGAAGACTGAGTAGAGGTTTTTAAATGTACAGCTTTCAAAATGGGAAGTATTAGAGAAAGCTGAGAACCCAAGTTAAGTTTTTGCCACTGTTTAGTCGCTAAATTATGTCTGACTCTGTGACCTCATGGACTATACCCAGCCAGGCTTCTCTGTTTATGGGATTTCCCAGGCAAGAAAACTGGAGTGCGATGCCATTTCCTTCTCTAGGGGATCTTCCCAACCCAAGGATCAAACCCTGTTTCCTGCATTGGCAGGAGGGTTCTTTACCACTGAGCCACCAGGGAAGCCCACAAGTTAAGTTAGATATTCTATAATGTCTGCTGCAGTTAGTGACTTATATAAAGGAATTCAAGTTTGAGATGTTTTCAAGGAAGTAAAATACTTTAAACTAACTAAGAGACTTCCACAGACTCTTGTAGGTGAGTCAGATATGTTGACAGGATATTCAAGTCTATACTAGTTTTTTTTTTTTCCTACAAACTACTCTAGATAAGATGGTAAGAGCATCGGTAAAGAGAGCAGAGTACGGCAGCATTCCCAGGCTCTCCAAAGCATTTCCAGGGATGACAGGGATTAAGCAGATGTGACAGGTGGTCCCTGGAGAAAAAGGACCAACCATGGCTTTCTTGACAGGAGAGAACCCATTTTGACATATGCCATTTTGTGATCTAAGCCTGGTTATAATGCTTGCCCTTGAACAGGTCCTGGTAATGAAGGATCTTAAGGAAACAAAGGAATGCAGGAACAGAGAAAAGGCAGTCAAACAATAGTGCAGTGATAAAGCAGAGTCCTGGGCTTCTGAGGTGGCTCAGATGGTAAAGAATCTGCCTGCAGTGCAGGAGGCCCGTGTTCAATCCCTGGGTTGGGAAGATCTCCTGGAGAAGGGCACGGCAACCCACTCCAGTATTCTTGACTGGGAAATCCCATGGACAGAGGAGCCTGGCAGGCTTCAGTCCACGGGGTTGCAAAGAGTTGGACATGACTGAGCAACCACACTCACTTTCAAAGCAGAGTCCTAGTTCCTTCTGAAAGGATTTACATCATAATATATCTTTGATTCCTACAGAAACAAAAGCCCAACAAGGTGGAGGATGCAATGACGATGTTGATCCTCCTGACTTCAATCAACTAAGACTTGGACTCTCTTGACCTTTGTCCCAATTCTATGCTAAATTCTCCTCTGGTCTAGCCCCTTCATGAATATGCATGTGTATATGTTTGTTACTTGCTCAGTTGTGTTGACTCTTTTCAACCCTATGGACTATAGCCCACCAGGCTCATCTGTCCTAGAATCCTCCAGGCAAGAATATTGGAGTGGTTGCCATTTTCTTTTCCAGAGGATCTTCCCAACTCATGTACCATTAGCTTAAATCTTGCCCAGTTTTGTTGTTGAGGAGATATGCCTTGGGGGAAAATCCCTGGTGTCCTCTTTATTTGCTGCAAGTAATAATAAATCTTTCCTTCTCCTAATTTTTGGTTGTGTCTATTGGCTCAACACCCACCCACAGGTAAACCCAGTTTTCAGGAAATATTATTAACTGATGAGAACAGACTTGTCATGAGAAGATACCTAGCTAGAAGTCACCAAACCTCTTCCTGGAACACCATTGCTTCTTTCTTCTTCTAGATCGATCTGACTTTTCCTTCAAAGGCCATCCAAAAGTAGCACCTCCTCTGTGAATCCCTTCCTGATTTCCCCAGGCTAAAGTCATTTGTCTCCTATATGCTTGGTCATGTGTTCAACTCTTTGCAACTCCATGGACTGTAGCCCACTAGGCTACTCTATCCATGGAATTCTCCAGGCAAGAATACCAGAGTGGGTAGCTATTCCCTTCTCTGGGGGATCTTCCTGACCCAGGGATTGAATCAGGTCTCCTGCATTGCAAGTGGATTCTTTACCACCTGAGCTACAAGGGAAACCATTAGCTAGTATTAGTAAAGAGCTCTTTACTAATGGTTTCAAGAAACCAGTAGTAAAGAACTCTTTTAGCACATGGATTTTAAAAAGTATCTACTCACATTATGTGTTCATAACTAAATATACAATTCTAAAGAGCCAAAACCTCAGAATGGCTTCTTCAGCCATTTCTTTGAACTGGTGATCCTGTCTGATCAGTTGTCATCACTTAATAAATGTGAATATTGATATAATTTGCCTTCTTTCTAACTTCATAGCTAACAGCTAGAAATATCAAGTTTTTCAAAAAAGGGTAAATTTATCTTTCCTATGAAGTGCACAGAGTTGTGGAACCAATGGACGGAATCATCTATATTGTTACATAAAGTATTAATTTAGAAGTAAAAAGTTGATGTATCACATAATAATGACAGCAAACACATATAGAATGCTTATCATGGGCCAGGCACAGTTCTAAACACTTTGATATTTTACTCCTTTAGTTATCACCACAGCTTTGAGACAGTTTCCATTTTTTAAATATTTATTTATTTGGTTGCATTGGGTCTGAGGTGCAGCACGTGGGATCTCTCCAGTTTTGGTGAGTGGGCTTAGTTGCCCGTAAGCATGTGGGATCTTAGTTCCCAGCCAAAGATTCAATACATGTCCCCGCATTGGAAAGCAGCTTGTTTTTCTTTTTGATTATTATTATTTTTAAAAATAGTTTTGGCTGTCCTGGGCCTTCGTTGCTGTGTGAGCTTTTTCCCTAGTTGTGGTTAGCAGGGGTTAGTCTCTAGTTGCAGTGAGTTGATCTTTGTTGGCAAAGTAATATCTCTGCTTTTTAATATGGTGTCTAGGTTTGTCATAGCTTTTCTTCCAAGGAGCAAATGTCTTTTAATTTCATGGCTGCAGTCACCATCTGCAGTGATTTTGGAGCCCAAGAAAATAAAGTCTGTCACTGTTTCCATTGTTTCCTCATCTATTTGCCATGAAATGATGGGACTGGATGCCATGATCTTAGCTTTTTGAATGTTGAGTTTTAAGCAGCTTTTTCACTCTCCTCTTTCACCTTCATCAAGAGGCACTAAGGAAAAGAATCTTTAAAAAGTGGATATATGTATACGCATAACCGATCCACTTTGCTGTATACCTGAAACTAATGCAACACTGTAAATCAACTATTCTCCAATAAAAAAAAAATTATTTTTTTAATGCAGATGAGAAAGCACAGGACTGCTAGAAGGTGGGGTGGGTGTGGCCTTCCTAAATGTATTGAGAGTCACCAGGTGTCACATTCTTCAAAGTGAGTCAGTATCTCCTTGAAGAATCTCTTGGGAGACTGGAGGGGACACCAAGATGCCTGAGTTTTGTTTGTGTTTCCGCAGCCAGTTGAATAGGACATTTAAATTGAGGTTTGTTTTGTGGAGAAGACAGATAATCATAGAATACTAATGCTGGCAGTGACCTGAGCTTAGAGTTGAACAGCTTCATCAAGAGTCCATGCCTGGAGGGATGATGTATCTTTTCATGTCCATTTAGGTTTTTATTTTTGCAATAACAGCATGTGGTAGAAATTTACAGTGTCTCTGGGCCTCATAATTTTGAAAACTTTGCTGCATGCAAATTTACTGCAGCATTACTTTCCTTGATGCACTCTATTAAAATAGGCATTTGATGCATGTTCAGTGAATTTGACAATTTAAAATAAATAATTATACATATTAGGAGCAGATATAAGGGAAACACAAGTTGTAGCTCTCAGTGGAGTGGACAGGGGATGGAGTGGGAGAGATACAAGGGTCTTGGAGTGGCCAGTTTTTCCCCCAGACACATTGCTATGGTTCTGTCTTTATAATTTCCCATTTGAGATCATACAGATTTGGGGATAAAAATACCCTATGCCATATGTGAGAGACATGTTGTATTTTAGAAATTTCAAGGGATATAGGTTTGCCTGTCAAATGGGTGATATAAGGAGCTCTAATTGGCACAAGAAAGCAGGCTTTCCCTTAACTTTTCTTCTCTGGCTTGAGCACATATGCTCAGAACTAGTCACATGTGTCTTATGCCTTTCTCTGCCTTAGCAATTTTTGAGACTCTGAGTTTTCTGCTTGGATGGTGCCCAGTTCTCTGTTCCTTATCAAGTTGGCAGCTGAGCCCAGCTGCCTTTGCCTGAAAGCAAAACCAGAGGTGCTTTCACTGAACCCTGGTCCCTCTCCTCCAGGAAGCTAATCAACCAAAGCTGATCTGGAGCTTCTTACATTGACATCAGGGGCTTCCACGGCAATCACTGATAGAACAAAGTAATAAAAATGGAGATGATTCTCTGCAGAGCTAACAAGAAAAGAAGGAATTTCTAGAGATAACGGTGAGTCTCCTCTGCATCAAAGCTAAATGAGGCAGTGAGCTGAAGAGGATTTCAAAAGTCATCACCTGAGTTCAAAACATTGGCTACTTAGAAACAGACCAAGGCAGTTGCGGAATGGAAATCTCAGATGCTTCCCTGTTTTTAGTTAATAGACAATACTTCTCTGATGGGGAAACCTCATAGAAAGAGATCACATTTATAATTCACATGGGGGAAAATGAATGTCAAAAAATAGGATTGAGACATGATGTTTTTCAAAATCGAGCCAAGTTCCACCTCTTCATAATGAAGAGGTTTCTACCATCACCACACAGAGTATGTAGAGGTGAATTCCTAGAACTCAAAGAACAGGAGTATCAGTATCATGGGACTTAGAATTTTATCCAACATTCTGTGGCTGATAATGATAAAGTGACTTCCCAAGATCATACATCTATGTTCTGGAAGAAATGAAAATTGTCTCATTTTATGGATTCAGTCCTGGGTCTCTGAACAATTCATTTTTTCTTTTGGTTGAACTGAGATGCCAAAGCCAAGGTCTAATTGTTTCAAGCAAATTATCATTCACTCAGTGTTTTATGTCATTTTAGAAACAGAGTGTGAGGACAGCCCTATCTGGATATGCTTGGAAATTTTGCCTGGAGTCCCAGAATCACTGGGACTTGCCTCTAGGATGTTTTCATGGTTTTCCAACCATTTCAGTGACATCAGGAAATATGTTGAATCCCCTAAGGTAAAAAACCCCAGACACTGAAATTTGTGACATTGCCCAGTGCCTATCAAAGGCACACACCATAGAAGCATGCAGAGTTCATCATTTCAGCAAAAAATTGCCGTAAATCAGTATATGCTGAAATGGTGATTTGCTCAGTAGGATCAGTATGTCACATATAATGTGTGGTTTGATTGACCAGAAAGTGGTACCTGCAGAACAATCCACATGCATCGAGAATACGATTTAGAATTGATGTGGTCTTTTATATTTTCAAAGTCTTTCACAATCATGCATTATTTAGATTCACACTGAACCTGGGAGCTGATGCCCCATGCTGAGCACCCTTTTGGGGAAAATGAAAGCCACTAATAGTACACACCAGAGTTACAGGAGGTACCTGTGTCCCGGCTCTGTCCCGGCTTTGGATTCCATAGACGTCTTTGCCTACATCAGACTGGGATCTTGACTAATTAACTATTCCATGCATCCCAGCTGAACTCTGATATGTGACAGTCACCATTCATGATGCTGGGGATTCAGTGGTATAATCAAAACAGATAAGGTCACAGTTGAGATGTTTGAGTTCATAATACTTACATTCTAGATGGAAAGGACAGACAATAAGCACTTACACATCTACATGAGACCATTTCAGATAGTGAGAAGGGATGCAGAAAATAAATCTGAGTGATCGGGTAAAGAGTGACTGATGCAAAAGGATGAGGCCAGCCACCTTCCTTCAGATAGGGTAGCTGAGGAAGGTCACTTTGAGGAAATAACATTTATGGGACATATATGATGAGTAGAAACTCATTAATAGGAAGATCTGGGGAAGAGTCCCCAACAGGAGGATATTAAAAAGAAGGTGGTTGGAGATTTCCCAGAAAGAAGAAAGTGGCCGATGTGGTTGGTGCAGAACACAGGGATATAGTGAACATTGGCTGGTTTACAGCAGCCCTCTTCCCAATGTTTAGAGAATTCCTCACCTTACACACTCTGGCGGGAAGCAGAAGTTTCCTCCTGTTATAGTAACTAACAGGGCTTCCCTGGTGGCTCAGATGGTAAAGAATCTGCCTGCAATGCAGGAGTCCTGGGTTCAATCCCTGGGTCTGGAAGACCCCTGAAAAAAGGAATGACAATTCACTCCAGTATTCTTGCCTGGAAATCCCATGGACAGAGGAGCCTGGTAGGGGCCAGTCCATGGGGTGGAAAAAGTCTGACACTGAGGGAGTAATGCTATAGAACTAACAACTCACGTCTCTTGGTTTTTCAGCTTCTCTAAGCAAACACCAGATAAGGTGGAGACAGAAAGCCATAAGCATAAGGCCAGACCAATAGGACAGACCTTGCATTTGGAGCTAGAGATGGATGACAACAAGATGTAGCAGTGGCAGGGGTGCCAACAGAGACCACTGAGGTCTAAGGTAGGACCTCAGAGAGACAGAGTCAAGTCTGATATCCCATACTCATTGAAGGCAGCAGAAACATCTCACAAGAATGAATCTGAGGACCTCTCTTCTGGTCCAGGGGTGAAGAATCTGCCTGCCAATGCAGGGGACACAGGTTAATCCCTGGCCTGGGAAGACTCCACATGCCACGGAGCAGCTAAGCCAGTACCCCACAAGTACTGAAGCCCAAGTGCCTGGAGCCTGTGCTCTGCAACAAGAGAAGCTCCTGTTGAGAACCTCAGTGAGAAGAACTTCAGTGAGAAGCCCAGGCACCACAACTGGAGAGCAGCTCCCATTCCCTGCAACTAGAGAAAGCCTGTGCACAGCAACAGGGCCCAGCACAGCCAAAAACGAGAAGAGAAAAGAATGGATCTGAACATTATTTTCAAGTCCCTTTGATTTTTCCAGTTTTCTCTGCTTACTTCTCCAGCATCTCCTGTAAGTCTATGAACAAGATAATAACTTTTCAAAACCTTTATTTTCTGCTTGAATCATTCAGAGTTGGTCTGGTTGTTTGCAACTGAAAGCCTTTCAGCTTGATACAGAAATTGGCTCCAGGAGTGGATCCACATAACAGACCATTATGGTTGGGGGAAGCAAGCTGGAATTGGTTTTCTGCCTTGCTTAGAGCTGAAGGCAATAAAAATCAACTAGTGTTAGGGAATATGATCTCAGCACTTCATGGAAAGCAGCGGTGAAGAAGCTTACCTAATTCTCACCTATGGTCACCTGCTATGAAGTGCCATTGAAGACTAAGCTGTGAGGACTTGAGAAGACCCTTCCAGGAAGAGACGGCTAAATTCAAGGACTGTGATATAGATGCCTATTTCTAACAAAATGCTGGGAAGCTAAAGAAAAAGGAGTGCTAATATGAAATTCTTAAATCTTCCAAACAAGTTATAGACTGATATTTTGTGACTATACTAAAAGAGATTTTTTTCTTTTATGACTATATTATAAGAAACTCTCATTTTAGCTTTCTCATGAAGGCTGAGAGATCTTTTCTCTTGCTGCACCAGTAGGCTAATCCAATGGACCCCATGATTGTGCGCTTATATTTACAGTCTAGGTCTCTCATGAGAATTTTAGGACATTTCCTAGAAAAGTGTATGACTCCCGCCAGAGTAATCCGAGAGCATTCAGAATTTCCTGAAGTACTCTAGTCCTCTGACTCGGCTGCACCCAAACCCTCCTTAAATCTCTTTGAGAAGTGGGCACCCTCCCTTCTCTTACTTGGAGGGACTTAGCTATCCTTCCAAAGACCCAAAAACAGCCTTATTCATGGTCACATACAAAGAGATGGCAATTCTCTTCATACCCTGACATCAGCAATCAGTTTCAAGACTACTGATTAGAATCAGATTCTGGCAAGCTTCAGGAGCACAAAATTACAAGCTTCACCTTGGGAGGTGAAAGTTGACAAATCCTCCAAGTTGTAAAACTTAATCTTTTTTTTTTTTTTTTAATTTCAGTAAAAACTGGGGGGATAGATGTGGAAACAGATTAAAGCAAAGAGGGTAGAGCATCCTTTTGGATTAGTCTGAATTTATCAAGAGAGATGTGTTGATCAGAGATCCTCTACTAAGTGTGCTAACTGGAGTAGACAGAGCTGTTTCTACATTTTTGCACGGTTACTTAAATGAATCCTGGATGAAACAGTGACTGCTGCTGAAATGTGCAGTATATAGCACTCAGTTCCCTGCCCAGTTGAAGAACAACTCTGGAAAGGAAGCAGAAGGAAAAGATGGAGGCAAATACATCAGCTCTCTAGAAAGTTGTCCTACCACTAGGAATCTGTAGGTAACCACAATTTTAGTCTCTTAGTCAAGTATGCTTGCTAATAATGAATTCATATAATCATGGGAGCATTGGATCAGGGAAGATATTCACCAACATCCCCTGTCTACTCTTTCTCACTAGGCCAGGAATTAACCATTTACAATGGCAACTCTACCCATGTTCACTATGATGCCTGCAATCAAGCCACAGAGCTTGAAAAGAGCAAATATTATTTCTCATTCCTTATATTTAAAAGGTTTATAAATAACATTGTTTCCTCTACCATGGAACTCTTAACCACTGACATACCAAGAGCAGGGTGGAGGGGTCAGTCAGTCTGGTCTGAAACATTAAGAATATGCTTTACAGACTTCCCTGGCAGTCCAGTGGTTAAGAATATGCCTGCTAATGAAGGGAACACAAGTTGATCCCTGGTCTGGGAAGATTCCATATGCCATGGGGCAACTAAGCCCATTCACCAACACTACTGAAAGCCCACATGCCTAGGCCCCATATTCTGCAAAAAGAAAAGTCATCTCAATGAGAAGCCTGTGTACTGCAATTAGAGAGTAGTTCCCACTAGCTACAACTAGAGAAAGTCTGCATGCACCAATGAAGACCCAGTTGAGCCAAAAATAAATAAATAAAATTATAAACATGATAAAACTTATTAAAATTGGTCTTTTTACTATTAACATTTACCAGCACCCCACTCCAATACTCTTGCCTGGAAAATCCCATGGATGGAGGAGCCTGGTAGGCTGCAGTCCACGGAGTTGCTAATAGTCGGATACGACTGAGCAACTTCACTTTCACTTTTCACTTTCATGCATTGGAGAAGGAAATGGCAACCCACTCCAGTGTTCTTGCCTGGAGAATCCCAGGGACGGAGGAGCCTGGTGGGCTGCTGTCTATGGGGTCGCACAGAGTTGGACACGACTGAAGTGACTTAGCAGCAGCAGCAATTCTAAACAACATAAGTGATAAAATAGTCCTTTCTGATAAAATCTTTTGTTAGTCTAAGTTCAAAATGATTGCTATCATTAAGTTTGAATAATACATAAGCATTAAATTTGCACATTTTTACCTACCCTTTAACAAATGTCTTATTTTACCTGGAAGATAATTCTGAACACCCCCATGTAAATGGCTATACCCCCATGTAAACCCCTGACATATACAGACTCATCTATATACATTTGTTTCAAAAGCAAGTGTGTAAATGTTGGGAACTGTTCAAGTTTGTTCCAGGTGCAATTTGTATCCCCAGATGCCCTTGTGGTATTACATATTCCCACATTTAAACTGCAGATTTGCATAAGCAGGATGGCACAGTTACTGTAAAGGCAAAGAAACTAATTTTGGTTTATTTAGTTCTGTCTGTGCAAACACTGAAGCTTGTATTTGTGTTTAACCTTTGCAAGAATGAAACAGAATGCCAGCTATGAGATGTAGTATTTTTGTTTGTCAAGTCTAAATTTTAGTTCATACATGAAATATTTTATTGAATTTCAATAACATCTTTAAAACAGAAATTTATTCTTCCTTTGTTGTTTACAACTGAAGAACAAAAACAATGATTATACTGATTATTACATGGTTATTATGAAAAATAAGTTCATCATATAGACGACTGGGTATTCATAGAAGATCCACTCTGGATACCAATACCTATTAGCTCTAATCGTGTCTTCCTAGGGAAAACCAAGGCAATAAACTGAGGCAGCCTTCATCCTGAGGTCCTGATACTGAATGGTAAAACTTCATAAAGACCCATGTGGCTGGCCTTGCTATGTGGGTCCCAATGTCTGGCCAAAGCCTGTCTCCTTCTTGACTCAGATCATCTGCCTCTTGGCTCGGATATGTGACCTGTGCTTTGTAGAAGCCCAGGAGTCTTTGTTTCAGTCTCCTCTTATACAGAAATAGGCACTTACTTGTGGAGCACAAAGTGTAATCAGCCCCTGAGGTCAAAACCCCCGTGGCTGACTTAAAGTCTCTTACCCCAACCAGGACAGCTTAAAGCCAACTGTACCACTGTAAGAAGCTGACCAGTTCAGCATAGGTCTGTACACACCCTCATCAAAGTACCTGCCCACATTCAGAGCTTCCCTGGTGGCTCAGATAGTAAAGAATCTGCCTGCAATGCAGGAGACCCAGGTTTGATCCCTGGGTCAGGAAGATCCCCTGTAGAAGAGAAAGGCAACCCACTTCAGTATTCTTGCCTGGAGAATCCCATGGATAGAGAAGCCTGGCAGACTACAGTCCATGGGGTCGTAAAGAGTCAGACATGACTGAGCGACTAACATATTCATGTTCAGAGCACAAGTCCAACATCACAGAACCCAGCTCCACTGAAACCATACATCATCTGTATTTTGTGGACCCAAATTCCATTATCTTTAAGAGCGTCTCCAAGGAGACAATATGCCAGAAACCTTTTGGAATAATAGAAGAAATGATCCAAACATCCACAGAGAAAGGATCACTAGAATTGCTTTATCTTTGCCCATTCCCCCAACCACTTGAGTTCAATCTATGGCCCCTGGGAGGACCTAAAAGACAGAACCATCCCAAAATCTTGAGAAAGACTGTGGCGAATGAAGGTAGTGAGGTGGCTCTTGGGCAAGAATTTCACAGCTGTATTTGGAGGCTGGTAGTTGCTGTTGTGTGGGAGACTTTGCTAGTGGAATGGCATCTCTGACTTGCAAAGGAAATAGCAAGATCCTGGGGTGGTGGAACCAAAAAATAACACTAAACCAGCAGAGGCGAGGGATAGGTGGTGACCCTGACAGACAGCAGACCAGCATCTCCCCACCTGTGACTTCATGTTTCCACAAACATGTCTATAAGATCAGACACATGTATAATTTCTCCAAGATGTATACAATGAGAAAATTCCAGGTTGACCAAAGACAGCCCTGGTTTAAAAGACCCCATTAAAGTCACAAGCCCTGTCTTAATTCTCTGATGTGAATTCATTCACAAACTTAGAATAAAAGAGGGTGCTGGCAACTTTCAGGAAGAGTTCTATCAAACCATAACACATGGAATAAATGAACACTGGAATAAAGGAAATATCCAGCCAGAACTTTTAGTGTCTCTGAGCTAATACTAATTTCTGGGGATCCAGCTTACTACTATTACTATGCTCTAGGGACCAGTAAGACTCAAGGGAGACATTTGGGATAAGTAATATTTGGGCTTAAGTCAGCTTCACAATAGGGTCAGGGGTATCTCAAATCCTTGTCATGCTTATTTCCTTAGTTCCTTTGTTTAGCGTTGGAAGAGCTCCTGCCAACAATGGCTTTTTGATCCCTTCAGCAGAGAGCTCTGATAAGAAAAGACAGACAAGCTCACAACAATACCTGTTGCTGCAGGAACTGCTAAGAGCCTGTCCTTACCCAGGTATTGATAGAGACAGGTGGCTAAAACCATCACTACCCATATGACTCTAGTCTTATCGATATATAACATGAGTAAGTTCAGAAGACATAGAATTATGGTTCATTTAATCAAGTCTTTATTCCAATCCTAGGTGGTTTTCCAGATATGTCTCTTCATTATAAATCAAGAGATGCTCTGGAATTTAGTATGCAGTCCGAAGTCACGTCAGGCTTTGCTGACAAATATGCTACAAAATGATAGTGTAGTTGCTAAGTCATGTTGAGTCTTGCAACCCCATGGCCTATAGTCCACCAGGCTCCTCTGTCCATGGGATTTCCTGGGCGAGAATACTGGAGTGGGTTGCCATTTCCTTTTTCAGAGGATCTTCCCAACTCAGGGATCAAAACGACGTCTCCTGTGTCTCCTGCATTGCAGACAGATTCATTACCATCTGAGCAACTAAAAAAAAAAAAAATGAGGCTTCCCTACTGACTCAGGTGGTAAAGAGTCTGCCTGCAGTGCAGGAGACCTGGGTTTGACCCCTGGATCTGGGAAGATCCCCTGGAGAAGTGAATGGCAACCCACTCCAGTATTCTTGCCTGGAGAATATTCCATGGACAGAGGAGCTGGATGGGCTACAGTCCATGGAGTCCCAAAAAGTCAGACACAACTGAGCGACTAACACTTTCACTTCACTTTCAAGCTACAAAAACTTAATTTTTAGAATTAAAAAAAAATTCATAATTTTAATAAAAATTGTCCTCTAATTTACCCAGGTACTTAGTTACTTCTTCTCTTCCTTATTCAAAGACATGATCTCCTACCTGGACCTTAAATGCGGTCATTCCCTACCGCCAAATTAGAAATCTATTTCTCTTCAAACTCAACGCACTCCCCTTGGGTATTTTTATCTATTCCTCTGGACTCAGTTTCTGACTCATGAATACAAGTCTGTATCTCCTGTCCAAGTATCTCCCATGAACACCAGTTCCATAGACCTGATAGAATTCCATTTAACTCTACCTCAGAGAGGTCAGCCTCATCATATTAAAAATTAAGCTTGTAATCTTCTCCTCCAAGCCTCCCTTATCTTGGTAAACAGCATGCATATTCACACCAGAACAGTCCCTCAACCAGGACACAGAGAGGCATGGCTGTCTGTTTGGGATAAGGAAGCCAGGATTCCAGTGCATGCTCTGCCTCTAATTTTAGGCAGAGGTCTTGTGCAAATCACTGAACATTCTGGAACCTAAACGTCATCACCAGTAAAATGGGATATTCTTAATTGGAAGGTGGCCAAGTTTTTAGACCTGACTCTACCACTTTGGACACGACTGAAGCGGCTTAGCAGCAGCAGCAATGTCAGCTACCACTTCCTAACTATGCGACTTTGACCATTTTGTCATCTGTAAAATGATAATAACAACACAAAGTTTGTAAGGTTGTTGAGGGAAAAGGAAACCCTCCCAGACCAAAGGATATATAGATGAATGCCTTTTGTAAAATGTATAACACTACACAAATTCTTTCTTTTATAATTATTATCTCTAATTTTTTTAAAGCTTTGAATCAGTTTCTATGGGTGTGGAAAGGAGCAGACCAGAATATCCTGTTGAATACAACAAACCAACTGGCTATGTTATAAAAATCAGGAAGTGGGAAGGTATCTGTTCTCTCTTTTTTTTTTAATTTAAATATTTTAAAAATAAGAATTGTATGTATCTATGGATCACAACATAATGTTTCTATATACATGTTATACAGAGATGATTATAGTCAAGTTCATTAACAAATATGTTTCCTCACATGTTTACCTTTTGTATATTTTTCTGGTGAGAACATCTGAAATCTACTCTTTTAGACAATTTCCAGTATAGAAAACAGTATGATTCACTATAGTCATCATGCTGTACATTAGGTCTTAAGACTTTTAAGACTTATTTTTCCGATATAACTGCAGTCTCTGTTCTGAATGGAAAAACTTGACGAGGTCAGGAATCGTGACTGGCAACTCGAGGCCACAGCCATTCAGGCTGAAAGGAAAGAAATCTCGGGTCTGGACTTGTTTCAGCCCCCACAGTGAAGCTTTGTTTGCATCCAGTTGAATTCTGTACCAGCTCTCTGGGCAAAGATCAGAGGCATTTTTGAAAGTCAAATGTGCAAGGAGAGATCTTCCTGAGCAGAGTAACCCCTTCATCTACCTCCTTCCTCCTCTTTAGGGCTTTCAAAGAGAAAGAGCCATTTCCTTTTCTTATTTCCTTAAAGTCTTTCTTTTCATCTCCAGCACGTCTAACTCTTGTCTCATTATAATTTCACTTATTTCTATAAAAGAAACCTGACAGCTACAGAACATTTGCAGCGGGGAGTGGAAAGAGGGTGGGGATGTGGGGGAGTGAAGCAGGCAGAAAGAGAAAAAGGGATGTGCTCACAGCTCAGAGTCCTCTGCTAACTCCTTTGGGTGACACTTTTCAGAAAGGCCTGCTTCTCAGCCATATGGCAGCACAGTCCCTTGGCATTATTTTCAGAAGCACCTAGAGCATTAATAGAAAATGGGATGAAATCATCACAGTATAAAAAGCAGAGAAACAGCCTGATTTCCGCTTAAATCAACACTTAGTTCTTTTATAGGGACCCTTAACAAGGATGCTGGACATGGCCATTTCCATCTGTGTTCACAGCAACCATGAGGTATGCTCTCGTTAGAGGCAACAAGTCCTGACTCATTCATTCATTCTTTCATTCACTCACTGATAACTTACCTCATTCCAAAGAGTGAATTGAAGGGTGTTATGGACTGTTATGGACTTCCCTGGTAGCTTAGACAATGAAGAGTCTGCCTGCAATTCAGGAAAGTTGGGCTCGATCCCTGGGTCAGGAAGATCCCCTGGAGAAGGGAATGGCTACCCACTCCAGTATTCTTGCTTGGACAATCCCATGGACAGAGGATCCTGATGGGCTACAGCCCAAGGGGTCGCAAAGAATTGGACACGACTGAGCCACCAACACTTCCTCTTTCCCAGGTGGCACTAGTGGTAAAGAACTCATCAGCCGATGCAGGAGACTTAATAGATGTGGGCTCGAACCCTGGGTCAAGAAGATGCCCTGGAGAAGGGCATGGCCACCCACTGCAGTATTCTTGCCTGGAGAACCCCATGGACAGAGGAGCCTGGTGGGCATAGTCCATGGGGTTGCAAAGAGTCAGACACGACTGAAGCGACTTAGCACAGCACACAGACTGTGTATGTTTCCCTCCCCCAGTTCATACGCTGGAAGCTTAACCTCCAGTGTGATGATATTAGGGTAGCACAGACACGCAGTCCCTGTGCTTTGCTAAGACGCTTCAGTCGTCTCCAATTCTTTGCAATCCTATGGACTGTAGCCTGCCATTGTAGCCCCTCATGACTGTGATTAGATCACGAGAGTTGGAGCCCTGCTGAAAGGGACTAGCCCCCTGATAGAAAAGGCCAGAGAGCCAGCTTTTTTCTCCCATAGTGAGACTACATTGAGAAGCCAGCAGTCTGGGACCAGAAGAGAGCTCTCATCAGAACCCCAGCTTGCTGGTTCCTTTACCTTATACTTCCACCCTTGAGAGTAAGGAGAAATCAAGCTTGTTTATAAGCCATCCAATCTATGGTACTTTGTTGTAGAAATTTAAACCAAGCAAAGGGATATAAACTTTGACTGCTTTTTACATACCTATCCACTCTAATTATATCCACTCTAGTATAGCAGATTTTGCAATTAATTTGAGAAAATTATATTCCTATGGAAACTGAGAGCACAACAAGCTTATAGATTTCATATTTTCCATGATGTACCCACGATTTAGATTCTAGGACTGTACTTGTTACATTTGAATCTTTTTACAGACTTAATAGATTTTAAATTATACTCCACTGTGTTATGATCTCTGTTTTAGCTCTCCTGGTGGCTCAGATGGTAAAGAATCTGCCTGCAATGCAGGAGCCCTGGGTTCAGTCCCTGGATCAGGAAGATCCCCTGGAGAAGGGAATGGCTACCCACTCCTGTATTCTTGCCTGGAGAATTCATGGACAGAGGAGTCTGGCAGGCTACAGTCCATGGGATCACAAAGAGTTGGACACAACTGAATGGCTAACACTTTCTGTCTTGATCATAAAAATTGACATGAAATATGTAGTATAATTTTGAAGTAAAAAATTGTCACTTACTGATCTATCAAATATTTGAGCAACAGACAAAAAGAATAATCTAGATGATTTTCCTTGTTACTAATACAGCAAAATACAAGACTTCCTTGAGTTTTGAAATAAAATAGAAGGAAATGTGTGTTTCTTTCTAATAAAGCATTAACCTAAGACTCATTGTTATAAAAGCTGTAAATTTTACGACCTTCCATAGAGCTTCCTAAAGATAAACTCTCTCACATAAGCCATATATTTACTTTTATAATTTTCCTTTCCTTCAAGTTCCTGCTGATCATTTTTTTTATACATATACATTTTGGAGTGGGAAAAAGATGGAGTTTGACAGCTACAAACAGGAAGCTGGCAGTGGTCCCCATGTGTGGGAATAACTGTGATAATACAAATGCTGTCTCACCCACCTTCAACAGATTGAATAGGAATAATTTGATCCTTTCATACCTTTTTAATTGTTATTCTTTCCAAAAGGAAAAGTCTATGTAGATTTAGGTTCATAACACTTGAAAGCGTTCTCTTTTTCTTCCTAACTTGTCTTTGTGAGTTTTATCTGTACTTTTGTTATTCAGTTCTTTTAAGAATCATAATTAGTGTGATTATCGTTGCTATGAGAATAATTAGCCATAGTTTTTTGACACCCTAAATTGGGAATATAGAATTTTCAGGCTGTGGGGACTGAACAGCTAAACTATATTTCTCTTTGAAACTGCAAAGGACTCTGCTGATTGAATTAAGGTACCATGATTCTGAGTTTTCTTGCAGTTTCTACTTAATAAGGCAGAGGGAAGAAATAAAGCAGCTCACATCTTCACATGAGAAATTGAATGGAAATCTTAATGGGCTAATTGCCTATTATGACCAATAAATAAAAAGAAGTGAGCGATAAGTATACTGAGATTCAGATTTTTCTGCATCGACTTACTGCATTGCCTTGGATAATGATTGCAATGTTTTAAAACTTCAGACAAGAAAGCTATCACCGTGATAGCAGACTTAAACATTTGCTTCTCTCTCTCACCATTTAGAGTGCTCTAATATTTGAATGAAATGAGATTTTTGTTCCAAGGAAAGATAAGTCGAGGAAGCTCTGAAATATCTAGAGGGGTGGCACATTAATTTACATAATCACAGGGTTAGATTTTATGTTTACTTTGATAATCTAATGTAGTCAATTTTACTTTCTCCAACACTTAGATCGCTTTTTTATCTGAATCCAAAAACAATCCAGGGACATTGCAAACATCATCAAACGATGAAGAGAGAAAATAGAATTTCTCTGAAGGTCTTCCTCCCAGAGATGATTGATGTGTGCACTGCGGTTTGTACCCTCCCACAAACGAGGCCATGCTATACATGATTTATAAACTGTTTTTATATCCAATAACGAATAGCAGTTCACTGCAGAGTCACTAAAAATAACATGCCTAATCCATCTTAATAATGTGCCATAATTTATTTAGCCAATCTTCTATTGATGGATATTTAATATTTGTTTTTATGAACAATCTTTAAGAGAACAGAGTCTTAACACCCTCTGGGGAATTTCCTGATTCTACTCTTAACATGTGACCATAGACTTTCGGAGTCAAATGGGAGCTTAGAGAAGATCTAATCCAATAAGGGTTCAAGAGTTTACAATTTTTGCTCAAAGTTATAGACTTCATTGGGCTTCCCTGTTGGCTCCGGTGATAAAGACTCTGCCTGCAATGCAGGAGTCATAAGAGACATGGGTTCGATCCCTGGGTTGGGAGATTCCCTGGAGGAGGACATGTCAACCCACTCCAATATTCTTGCCTGGAGAATCTCCAGGACAGAGGAGCCTGGTGGACTACACTCCATGGGATCGCAAAGAGTAGGACATGACTGCAGTGACTTACCCCCAGACTTAATTAGTGACAGAGCTATAAACGATCTATTGACTAAACACAGAAGATGAGTCTTGTATGGCGACAAGTACTGGGGTAAGCAAAAATGTAAATTTTGAGACAAGAGTCTCTGAATTGCCATGAGGAACCTATCAAAGCAGGAGCAAGTAAATTGTGAGCCATGTAAAAGTTGTCTAATAATTGTGTGGTTATGAAACTAGACAATCTCACCTGATATCAGAACTTTCAAAACCTGTCCTAAGTATTAATAAGGGCTTCCCTGGTGGCTCAGTCGGTAAAGAATCCACCTATAATGCAAGAGACCCAGGTTTATCCCTGGGTCAGGAAGATACCCTAGAGAAGGAAATGGCAACCCACTCCAGTATTCTATCTTGGGACATCCCATGGACGTAGGAGCCTGGCTGGCCATAGTCCATGGGGTTGCAAAGAGTCAGACATGACATAGTGACTAAACCCAACACCAAATATTAATACTTTTTCTGCTTAGTCTCTCATTTTGCCTACTCAACTTGCCTTCAGCTCTAAGTTATTAGTTTAGAACCAAAGTTCTTTACACAATGTCTTGTGCAATTGTTTATCTTAGTAAATTCTGCTGAACCTCGGCACAAAATTATCACTCTTTGCTGAGAGAATAATGAGCAAATAGAGACTGTAGATACAATTCAATAAAAATTTGAAGTTGATATTTTTATTGAATAGATTATTAATAAATTATAATCAGTTTGCCTTTAGAGGTTATACACATGATGATTTACAAGGTGAAATGGAAGCAACCTTGGACTTGACTAATGGCTGTGGGACTGGTGAAGAAAGGCCAGCTCACGCAAAGTGTGAGGAACAACCACAGAATCAAAGCGCTGGTTATGTGGGAATTCACCTGAGGGGAACAGAAAAAAGGAGTATTTTGAAAGAACATTATAGGGATGATTCCGGGGACCTGAAAAATGACCTTTTTTTTCTTTTTTTGCGAATTATGAAAGCAGGGGAAGTGCTTAGAGTAAAAGTAGATAAATTCACTTTATTTGTGGGGAATCTAATTCCTTATTTTCTTAGTAACTCTAATTTAACTTCTTCATTGGATAAGAACGCCCAGGCTTGGGCCAGCGAGGACAGTATGCCCTGAGAGTCTTTGGCAAGTACACAATGACATCTTATTACCTTGTGCAATTCTGAGACTTTTTTTTTCTGTGGCCATCAAAAATTAAAACAAGCATTTGGCATTCATGGAAGTAAACACATATTTAGACTGTTTGCTATTTAATAAATATTCACAATCTCTTTGTTTAATAATTTATCTTAACATTTCATGGATGATGTGGTTGTGGATCACCAATCTTTAGTTTATTGTAGAATTCTATATGCTATGCCATAAAATAGATTTAGAACCAGATCTAGACTAGAGTCAGTGCTTGATATAGTTTTTTTTTTTTTTCCAGGAGAAGGAAGGATTTATTAATTATTACTGGGGATCTTTCCCCAAATAGTGTCTCCATATTATAGCTGTTTTTAAATTCATTCACAGACATTAAATGAGCATCCCTTATGGATCAAGTGAGCATGTATAGAAAGTAGCCAATATACCATAGCTACCTATGAATCAATGTGCTCCTTAAAAAAGAATCCTTTCTTTCCTTTTTCTTCTCCTACTTTTTCCCTTTGACTTGGATAAAACTTTGAGTTGAACTCCAAGCAAGAAGGCACTCTCCAGCTTCAGGGCGTTTGTATCTTCATTCCTGCCCACCTGGACTGCTCTTCCCTGGACATGTAGGGAGCTTCCTCCTTCCCATGCCTCAGGTTTTGCTTAACTGTCACTGTCATTGAGAATACATTTCTGACCACCCTATAAAAACATCCCTCCCACCACTGCCTGATTCCTTTATTTTAGTCTGATAGTTTTTCGTTGTCATAGCATTTTCAGGACCTGATGTATGTATTTTCACTTACTTATTTCATTTATAGACCCATCCTTTCCCACCTAGAGCATGGAATTTGTCTATTGTAATCAATGTCATTTGCCTGACACCCAACACCCAGCAGTAAGGAGACACTCAGTAATTATCTGTGTAAGGAATAAAGGAGAAGAAAAAGAATGACAGCCATCTATTAAATGTTGGGTTGTGCCAGGCAGCATGCTAAGCACACTGGATACCTGTTTCATTAATATTCAGAATAACCCTATGATAAAGGCTTTATTTTTGCCCCTTTAAAATTCGAAGAAATGACTGTTAGGGCTCCAGAAAACACGGAAAGAGTATACCTTATGGTCAGGAGGCAGGGATGAATTTTCACAGAAGGTGAGTTTCATACTGAAAGTCCAAACCCTGAGAACTCTGTGCAATTTGTGTAGGTTTGATTCCAATGCAAAGAGATCTGTGCCACAGTCCCTGGGGATGCTTTTATGCTGGAGTCTACACAGTCTCTCCTGATGTGATTTGGTTTGAATTATGTACTCGTTAGTCAATTGGAAATTTTACATTTCATCTGGTGCTTTGCCATATAAATAACCCTGTCTTTACTCGACACAAGATTATGTACTAGCCTGACTGCCCTTTTAAATTAAACATTACAAAATCAATGAGATATCATTAAGGGCACACTGCCTGAATGAAAAAAAAAAAAAAAAAAGAAAAATTCCTAAGCAAAATACTTTATGGCTTTTTCTGGGTAGTGGTTAGGATGTGGTCTGTATGTTGGGGCTACCAGATTGCATAGGCTGTGTTTTTATTTCTCTCGATGCTGTTTTGACATACTGATGAATCATTCCTGAATGTCAGATAGTGAAATGACATGAATATCCCAACTTTCCCTATTACTATGAGAACATCCATTAAAATATGTCCAAAGTAACCAAAGTTAGGGAAAGTAAGCAATGAGGGGAGAAAAAAAGGAGAGAAAATATATAGATCCCAGATTTGTTTTACAACTGAAATAAAAATACACTATAGACAAAATATGGGGCTTCCCAGGCAGCAAGAGTGGTAGGGAGTATGGAGAAATGCCTGCCAATGCAGGAGATATAAGAGACAAAGGTTGAATCCCTGGGTTGGGAAGATGCCCTGGAGGAAGACATGGCAACCCACTCCAGTATTCTTGCTTGGAGAATCCCATGGACAGAGGAGCCTGGTGGGCTATGGTCCATAGGCTCGCACAGAGACTTGGCACACATGCACAGACACAATGTGGGCTTCCCTGATGGTTCAGAGGGTAAGGAATCTGCCTGCACTGTGGGAGACATGTGTTTGATCCCCAGGTCAGGAAGATCCCCTGGAGAAGGGAATGACTATCCAGTGGAATGTCTACTCAGTCTAGTATTCTTGCCTGGAGAATTCCATGGACAGAGGAGACTGGTAGGCTACAGTCCATGGGGTCACAAAGAGTTGAACATGACTGAGCAACTAAAATTGACCTTACCTGTAGACTTAATAGGGGCTTCCCTGGTGGCTCACACTGTAGAGAATCTGCCTGAAATGCCGAAGACCCAGGTTCAATCCCTGGGTCTGGAAGGTCTCCTGGAAGAGGAAATGGCAACCTACTCCAGTATTCCTGCCTTGAGAATTCCATGGACAGAAGAGCCTGGGGGGCTAGAGTCCATGGGGTCACAGAGTCAAACACAACTGAGCAACTAACACTACTACTATAAACATAATATGTTTCCTCTGTAAATTACAAGCATTTGAATGGGAGTATCTTAGTCCATGTAGAAATTTCTTTCCTAATGTAGAAGTGAGAGAGGACAGCTCTTCCTCCACAGGGCTTGGCCATTTGGCTTCATATATATGTTGGAAGGAAATCTCTGGTTAAAGAAAATTTCTGTACAAATTCATTCTAGTGCAAAGATCCTCAGAGGCATACTGGATAATCCAACAGTATGACCAGAAACTCCCTTGAAATTCTTACTGTTTGAAGAAGCACTGGATTATCAGTTAGTGGCAGAACTGAGATTATAATCTGATTTTCTACTGTGTATCCTTGCACATCAGTTTGTCTTTCTCTCAAATACATAGTAGGAATTTTAAATGCATAATATTTCTAAATACGTAGTAGCTTAGAAACAAGAACTTCAACAGAAAGTCTATTACCAACCATATAGATGAATGAATACATGAGTATTTATTGTTGTTATTTAGTTGCTATGCCCTGACTCTTTTGCAACCCCTTGGACTGTAGCCTTCCGAGGATTGAACCCAGGTCACTTGCATTGGCAGGTCAATTCTTTACTGCTGAGCTACTTTAAATATATAATACATGCATCCATAGGTATATATGCATGTGTGGATATACACACATACATGCATATATATGCATATATATGTACATATATCCATGTATACATACTATGAATGAGGAAGCTATAGGCTGCTCTTCCTAATTCTAAAACCCTATTGTACATGAAAATACATTGCTGCTGCTGCTGCTGCTAAGTCGCTTCAGTTGTGTCCGACTCTGTGCGACCCCATAGATGGCAGCCCATCAGGCTCCCCCGTCCCTGGGATTCTCCAGGCAAGAACACTGGAGTGGGTTGCCATTTCCTTCTCCAATGCATGAAAGTGAAAAGTGAAAGTGAAGTCGTGTCTCCTAATTTGGGGACTCTGTTTATACATTGTATGATCACTTGCAAGGATCATGGGCCAGGTGAGGAAAGAGATCATGATGTGAAAGACAGAAGTGAAGAAACTAAGTCAACAGAAGTTTTGGAGTAGTAATGCCCTATAATGGGATACCCAGGTGGACAGTGGTAAAGAATCTGCCTGCCAATGCAAGAGATGCAAGAGATGTGGGTTCGATTCCTGGGTTGGGAAAATCCCCTGGAGTAGGAAATGGAAACCCACTCCAGTATTCTTGCCTGGGAAATCCCATGGACAGAGGAGCCTGGCAGGCTGCAGCCCATGGGGTCGCAGTAAGATATGACTGAGTACCACCACCATCACTATGCCCTGAAATGGCCAGAGGGCAAATAAATTTGATTTTTTTAAAATAAAATTTACAAACAGTATCAACCCAACAGAAAAAAGTTATAACCAAAATGGATAAAATATGTAATAAAAAAGTGTTAGAAAGAAGAAGCATGCTAAGAGATGTCAAGTTCTGTTAGAGTTGGGTAGGCATAGACCTATATGCGGACAAGTTTCGAGATACCAACTGGCTACAGATTCCTGAACTGAAGGCCCAGCATTGGTGGAGTTACAGCCAAGTTCTAGAAGTTTTATGTGCTTTTATAATGTGTGTGTTTCTATAATACTTAAAAGTTTGTGATTTTTTTTATTGTTAAACTATGTATTTGGTATGTGTGTGTGCATGCGCTAAGTCGCTTCAGTTATGTCTGACTCTTTAGGACCAAATGGACTGTAGCCCATCAGACTCCTCTGTCCATGGAATTCTCCAGGCAAGAATACTGGAGTGGGTTGCCATGCCCTCTTCCAGGGGATCTTCCTGACCTAGAGACCTGTGTTTCCTATGTCTCTTGCACTGGCAGGTGGGTTCTTTACCACTAGTGCCCTTTGGGAAGCCATGTGCTTGGTACATATGGTTAAAAATATCATGTATCTGTCAGGTAAAATATCAACTTTTTCTACTTTCCACCGGCAATTTTGCACCAGCAGTGGGACATACTATGCAGTTTGTAAATTTACCCTCTTTGGCTCTAAAATGAAGGAAATCTCTAAAGACTCTTCCGGCTTTAGCACTCTTTAAGCCAATAATTCTATGTCAGTACACTTCATCTAGATGAAAGGTAAAGAGTGAGAAACATTATATGGAAGAGAAAAAAAAGATAAAAATTAAGCTTGTGCAAGAAAGAAAGTGCAACATCCCATTTAGGGGATGTTTAAGGGTCTCTCTTTACATCCTTAGAAGGACTGATGCTGAAGCTGAAGCTCCAGTATTTGGTCATTTGACGTGAACAGCTGACTCATTGGAAAGGTTCCTGAAGCTAGGAAAGATTGAGGGAAGAAAGAGAAGAGGGCATCAGAGGATGAGATGACTAGATGGCATCACCAATGCAATGGACATGAACTTGGGCAAACTTCAGGAGATGGTGAGGGACAGGGAGGCCTGGCAATCCATGGGGTTGCCAAGAATCAGACATGACTTGGGTGACTGAAAAACAACAAAGGATCTATCATCTTATATTTTTTTAAATCCTGAATCCAATCATATTAATTTCTAGTCCACTCTCCCTATGTCTCTAGAACACTGACTAGTAAGCCACGTTACCTTTCCCTAGTACGTTTTTAGGAATTTTTGGAGACATTTTTTATTGTCTCAGTGTTTATGATGAAGATGTGTGTGTTTGCTAATTACACTGACTGGGCCACACAGTGATGGTAGCTTAGCTGTCCTAAAATATATGGTTTTCCTAATCAAAAAATGGGCCAAAGAACTAAATAGACATTTCTCCAAAGAAGACATACAGATGGCTAACAAACACATGAAAAGATGCTCATCACTCATTATCAGAGAAATGCAAATCAAAACCACTATGAGGTACCATTTCACGCCAGTCAGAATGGCTGCGATCCAAAAGTCTACAAGCAATAAATGCTGGAGAGGGTGTGGAGAAAAGGGAACCCTCTTACACTGTTGGTGGGAATGCAAACTAGTACAGCCACTATGGAGAACAGTGTGGAGATTCCTTAAAAAACTGGAAATAGAACTGCCTTATGATCCAGCAATCCCACTGCTGGGCATACACACTGAGGAAACCAGAAGGGAAAGAGACACATGTACCCCAATGTTCATCGCAGCACTGTTTATAATAGCCAGGACATGGAAGCAACCTAGATGTCCATCAGCAGATGAATGGATAAGAAAGCAGTGGTACATATACACAATGGAGTATTACTCAGCCATTAAAAAGAATACATTTGAATCAGTTCTAATGAGGTGGATGAAACTGGAGCCTATTATACAGAGTGAAGTAAGCCAGAAAGAAAAACACCAATACAGTATACTAACGCATATATATGGAATTTAGAAAGATGGTAACAATAACCCTGTGTACGAGACAGCAAAAGAGACACTGATGTATGGAACAGTCTTATGGACTCTGTGGGAGAGGGAGAGGGTGGGAAGATTTGGGAGAATGGCATTGAAACATGTATAATACCATGTATGAAATGAGTTGCCAGTCCAGGTTCGAAGCACGATACTGGATGTTTGGGGCTGGTGCACTGGGACGACCCAGAGGGATTGGGGAGGGAGGTGGGAGGAGGGTTCAGGATGGGGAACACATGTATATCTGTGGCAGATTCATTTCGATATTTGGCAAAACTAATACAATATTGTAAAGTTTAAAAATAAAATAAAATTTAAAAAATAAAAAAACAAAATATATGGTTTTCCTTACTTTCTCAAATTTTCCCAGATATTTATGAAGATATAAAACCCATTTACAATTAAGAACATAAGTCTATTTTATGTGTAAACACTATATTATTGTACACTTTGCATATGTACCAAATTTTACAAGAATGAAACTAACATATAAGTTGAGAAAAAAATATGTTTTTCCTTTGCAACTTGTTCAAGAGTTGTTCTGCATTTTCAAAAAAATTATGCCAACCTTGACAATTACACTCATTGCACTTAAGTAACCAACATAATCCACATATTTTTTCTTCCTACTAAAGCTACCCCCTTGTCTGGTTATTCTACAGATAGATGCAAACATTTGAATACTGAATCTTCTACAGTTATTTGCCCAAGTATTTACATGTGGAAACACCTATCATTTAAATATAAATTGTCTCCTTTTAATTGTGACTTTATATTATAGTTATAATAACTTTAAAATGTGTGTATGAAGGTTCTGCAATCTATAAATTTAATTTCAGGATAGTAAATAAGGATTACAAAATAGTTGATTGGTCTGGACAGGATTGAGAATCACCCTTCTGGAATATTCTCTTTCCATCTGCCCATCACAATACCTTTCTTCCAACTTCCAGGACAAATACAAATAATTATACTTATAAATCCTGCTGTCCTCTAAAATTTCCAATTCAATTTGTGTGAAACTAAAGGCAGGACCCCATCCTTTCTTGGTCAAGGAACTAAGATACCATATGTCACGTAAGTGCAGCCAAAATAAAAGAAAATAAACCAGATAATTTGCCTGTTTCTTTCATTCTTATCTAGACCCAGATTTCTTGGTACGCCTTGATGTATGGTCCCCTTTGATTTCTACCCCTGAACTCCTAACAGAAATTGCAATTCAGACCCTCTGTATGGTCTGTCTTGTGCACTAGTAAATATGTGCTGAGGAGGATAGGTCTCATACACTCAGATTAGGGATTTTAAGGATAGAAAGAATAGTTCAGGAGTATGGAGATGCTCATGTTGAAGCAACACTGTAAAACAGTTGGTATTAAAGTTCCTATTATGGAATAAAGAACCAAAGCCACAATAAATCTCAGACTCCAGTTCCTGAAGATCTATGTTCTTGGATTATCTTTGAACATTTGGACTAAGACAGAAGTCTTTGTTTTTCATCTTTTAGCCACCTTCCCATTGCATATCTCATTTTATGCAACAGCACCCCTGGAGTTCCAGATGCCTGACCCACCTGACTGGTAATACCTTTCCCCTGGCCTTAGAGTCTAACTCCCTTTAAATAAAACTAGAAACTTTATTCAATGTGAGGCTTAGGTAATACAGTAAGTGTTGAAAGAGATTTTTACTCTTTGCATGTGTGTGCTCTTTTGGTTGGGCTTCTCAAGTGGTAAAGAATCCATCTACAAAGCAGGAGAGACAGGCAGACACAAGTTCAATCCAGGGCCAGAAGGATCCCCTGGAGGAGGACATGGCAACCCACTCCAGTATTCTTGCTTGGAGAATCCTATGAACACAGTAGCCTGGTGGGCTAAAGTCCATAGGGTCACAAAGAGTCAGACATGACTACTGAGCATGCACACACGCTCTCTTAGTTGGCAAAGAGTTGGTGTTCATTTAATCTTCAAATAAGTAAATCATTGCTAAAATGAGTAATTTTTAGAAGTCTGAGAACTGGAAAAATAAACTCAATCTTCGATGAAATTAGGAAGTATTTCTAAAAACAAAGCCTAATATGTGAAAGAAAAATGGACTGAAAAACTAGGAAATGACTTGACATAGACCCAGCACAGCCATAACTAATTTTTAAAAAGAAGTTTAAGAGGACATAAATTAGGAAAGCATTATTTGAAGATATATTAGATAAATAGAAAATAAGTTGTCAGGAAAGAGTAATGAGATGACCAAGCAGCTGCAGATGACAGATTCTCCACACTTAACCCTTTCAGAATTTAATTAACTACTCTATTGGAACTTCAAGGAGAATTGAATTTTTCAAGGAATGGGATGTGGGGTTAAGCACTTATTGCAACAGAATTTAGTTTAGAATGCTCATATTCTATAGCCACCACAGAGCAATTCTGTAGTAACATTTATCAAGCCTTGCTCTAACAAACAGTGAATATTGTGATTTATTTCCTTTTTTAGTCCTAAGTCATTATTCACTTACAGGAAGATAGCATTATACTTCAAGACCAAATATATACTCTACCATGTTCAACTTAAAATGTACAACCGAAGAGAATATTTCTTTTTCTATCTTGTGGGGTAGTTAGGGGGGATAGAAGGTCTAGATATTTATTCAGTGGCAATAAGGCATAATCCTTCAATGGTTTCCCAATGGTCTTGGGATAGAGACTAAAAACATAGACTAATCTCAAAGTCTTATGTAATCTGGCCTACCTCTCTCTCTCTTAGTTAATCTCATGTCACTCTTGCTTTCCTTCTAAGCCAGCAATGCTCTCATTCATGTCAGGAGTCTTTGCTTGTATTGTTCCTTTTATATATCAATTTTAACATCATTCTCAGGGAAGACTTCTCAAGCTTACTTCCCCATCCCATACCAGACCACATCAGGTTTTCCGATGTATATTTCTAGAGCACCCTGTCCTTTTTCTTCTAAGCACTTGACATCACTTATCAGAATTAAGTGATTTGATAAGAAATTAAATGCATTTCTATCCTAATGTGATTAATATCTTCCAGGCCAACCTACTACAGCCCACTGCAAAAGTTCATGTTTCCTTTGTTGTATCACTTTATTCTTAGAATCTAGCACCAGAGGTGGTGTATAGCAGAAGTTCAAAGTGAGAAGGAAAGTGATAGTTGCTCAGTCACGTCCAACTCTTTGCAACCCTATGGACTTTGGCCCAGCATGTTCCTCTGTCCATGGGATTTCCCAGGCAAGAATAGTAGAGTGGGCTGCCATTCCCTTCTCCAGGGAACCTTCCTTCCCAGGGGCATGAACTCAGGTCTCCTGCATTGCAGGCAAATTGTTTACCATCTGAGCCACCAGGGAAGCCCAGGTGTTCAATAATATTTCATAAATGAATGAATCAATAAAAAACTAACTTTAAGGTTTGAAATTATTAAATAGGATAGGCCTGAGGTTTTATAATTATTTCATTATTTGAAAAGAATCATTATCCCTAAGATATGAATTTGATTCAAAAAGAAAAGGATCATAGAGTCATACAATTCAAAAGAAGAGAAAGGCTCCTCTGTCCATACATTTCTCAAGGCAAGAATACCAAAGCGGGTTGTCAATCCCTCCTCCAGGGAATCTACCCTACCTAGAGATAGAACCTGGGTCTCCTGCATTCCCTGAGCCACCAGAGAAGCCCTCTTTCTTTTATTACAAGAGATAATATCTGATCTTCATATTCAAGACACAAAACTAAGCACTTGAAATAGAGTAACATCTTTAAAGTAGTAAAAGTACTACTGATTAATGCAGTTACCTACCTTTATGGTCTAGCTTGGGCCAAATTTCAAGAAGGTAATAATGGAATTCCAGTTAAGGCACTCTAAAGAATACAATTTTTTCTAAGAAAGACAATAACTAAAATCTCAGTGTAATATTGCAATTGATGGTACACATGTAAATGACATCTATCACCATAAAACAAGCTGTAAAGAAAGTGTCTTACTTGTTGATTCTGAAAATGCATGGCAATTTGTCAAACACAGTGGTTTGAAAATTATTCTGAAATAAAATGGGTTTATGACTTCTCCTACCTGGAGTGCTTAATGACCATTTCTATGAACTTTTACTTTAGTTTTATTTTCTTACAATGTTATATTATTAAATACTATAGAGCAAGAAAGGCAAGAGGAGAGAAAGAATGGAAACACTTCAAGAAGAAATGTATCTCCTCCTCTTGATGTTCAACTTATTCACCCATTATTTCATCTAATACAGAGTATGTGCTAAGGTAATAATAAAGTAAATAAAGGAAGTAATAAAGTAAAGTAATGTTCAAAATTCTCCAAGCCAGGCTTCAGCAATATGTGAACTGTGAACTTCCTGATGTTCAAGCTGGTTTTAGAAAAGGCAGAAGAACCAGAGATCAAATTGCCAACATCCGCTGGATCATGGAAAAAGCAAAAGAGTTCCAGAAAAACATCTATTTCTGCTTTCTTGACTATGCCAAAGCATTTGACTGTGTGGATCACAATAAACTGTGGAAAATTCTGAAAGAGATGGGAACACCAGACCACCTGATCTGCCTCTTGAGAAATTTGTATACAGATCAGGAAGCAACAGTTAGAACTGGACATGGAACAACAGACTGGTTCCAAATAGGAAAAGGAGTATGTCAAGGCTGTATATTGTCACCCTGCTTATTTAACTTCTATGCAGAGTACATCATGAGAAACACTGGACTAGAAGAAACACAAGCTGGAATCAAGATTGCCCGGAGAAATATCAATAACCTCAGATATGCAGATGACACCACCCTTATGGCAGAAAGTGAAGAGGAACTCAAAAGCCTTTTGATGAAAGTGAAAGTGGAGAGTGAAAAAGTTGGCTTAAAGCTCAACATTCAGAAAACGAAGATCATGGCATCCGGTCCCACCACTTCATGGGAAATAGATGGGGAAACAGTGGAAACAGTGTCAGACTTGATTTTGGGGGGCTCCAAAATCACTGCAGATGGTGACTGCAGCCATGAAATTAAAAGGCGCTTCCTCCTTGGAAGGAAAGTTATGACCAACCTAGATAGCATATTCAAAAGCAGAGACATTACTTTGCCAACAAAGGTCCATCTAGTCAAGGCTATGGTTTTTCCTGTGGTCATGTATGGATATGAGAGTTGGACTGTGAAGAAGGTTGAGCGCTGAAGAATTGATGCTTTTGAACTGTGGTGTTGGAGAAGACTCTTGAGACTCCCTTGGACTGCAAGGAGATGCAACCAGTCCATTCTGAAGGAGATCAGCCCTGGGATTTCTTTGGAAGGAAGGATGCTAAAGCTGAGACTCCAGTACTTTGGCCACCTCATGGGAAGAGTTGACTCATTGGAAAAGACTCTGATGCTGGGAGGGATTGGGGGCAGGAGGAGAAGGGGACAACAGAGGATGAGATGGCTGGATGGCATCACTGACTCAATGGACTTGAGTCTCAGTGAACTCCGGGAGTTGGTGATGGATAGGGAGGCCTGGTGTGCTGCGATTCATGGGGTCGCAAAGAGTCGGACACGACTGAGCGACTGATCTGATCTGATCTAATCTGATGTGCTAAGGAATATCTAAATCCTTGTTTTTACTATCTGCCTGAGAAATGAACTGCTGCTAAGTCGCTTCAGTCATGTCTGACTCTGTGTGACCCCATAGACGGCAGCCCACCAGGCTCCCCCTTCCCTGGCATTCTCCAGGCAAGAACATTGGAGTGGGTTGCCATTTCCTTCTCCAATGCATGAAAATGAAAAGTGAAAGTGAAGTCCCTCAGTCGTGTCCGACTCTTAGTGACCCATGGACTGCAACCCACCAGGCCCTCCGTCCATGGGATTTTCCAGGCAAGAGTACTGGAGTTGGGTGCCATTGCCTTCTCCGAGAAATGAACTATTTCTTGCCATATCAGTAAATAAGGCTGTAATGGTCATCAGTGATTGCAGCCCTCCAATGTGAGTTCCTGAGCCCTTTTTAAGGGCACTCAGGAAGAATATCTGCCATCCAACAGCCATCAGGCTGCAGCTACTCCCCACTCCTAAAAGGTGATCTTCAAGGAAGCTCAGGATGTGAAAATCATAGGACAATGACCCCAGACAGCTGAAGGGCCTATCAAAGGGATGATTTCAGTAAGCCCAGACTCTTACATCTTCCTATACATAGGAAAGTGCTAAATTCCTTAACTTCAGTTATCTGGTTTTCTTTAATTAGCAATACTCTTTTGATGTTCTGACTACCTGCCTTTGTTGCAAAACTTCTATATAATCTGACTCCTCACCTCCTCAGAGCAGTTCTCTCTGAGATGCTGTCTCCCGGGCTTAAAGTCCTAAAAATTCCCATCGAATAAAACAATCCTCAACTTTCAGGTTGTAAATATTTTTGAAATCAACAATCTAACTGCAGTTCTCACATATAGCATCACTGTTTACCACATAATTGAGAGCATATTGTGTAATTAAAACAAAAACAAAAATTGTAAGTAGAAAAGTCCTAGTTCAAATGTCAACTATATATACTGATTTTAATCAAGTTTTAGTTTTCTCATTAGTAAAAGATTTCCTACCCCACACAAAAAAATTTTTGGCGAATATTAAATAATACATTAAAGTACCAGACATATAGTGAATGGAAACATTTTGGAAAACTTTGAGATGACAGTTGTACTTTGAATGTGAAGGGTTACGAATAAGAATTACTGAACCTCTTCTGGTCCCCTAAATGGTATACTATTATAACATTTTTTTTCAGGATTTAAATGTAAAGATTTTTTTTTCAGAGGGTCAGATATAATAATTATGGCATTTCTTCAACTTCTTCAATTGCAATTTAAATTTAATCTGCATTTTTGTTCTATAAATACCATCTTATTTTAAATGAAAGAGGGCATATTGTACCCAATTTTCCTGATTTTCTAGGATGCTGTTTTTGAAAGCTGTTCTAAAACTCTGGTCAATAACAGAAGAAATGATTTTTCACCAGCTGTGTTCGATAGCTACAGGCCATTAAAATTCTCCTGATAAAATTCTCCTTTGGTGTATAAAGTAATACATTTATCAGACTGATGGATATAGATATAATTTATAGATTTCTAAGGAACCAAACAAGGAACATGCATAAATATAGATTCCTGCAGAAAGATGACTATGTAAGAACCAATGAGCAGATATATTTCCAATAGATGCTTGTAATATTCTGATGTCTTCTCTGCCACATTTATTTTGACAAAGGCTTTTAGCTTTTAGAGTTAATGCTTCTCATTGACTTCTAAAATTGATATCAACTTGGAGAAGGATAAAGACATGATAAATAGCACATCTGTTTCATAAAGCTGGCTTGGTGGATAAAAACTTGAGAAAAGTATAGACTGGATACTCTTTATTTAGATATATTAACACGCACACATCCCAAGTTTAGGGATCATTAAATTCACAAGTCTGTTTCAGCTCAGCCACTATTTAACTTGGAAAAGTTTTTATATTTGTCATTTATCAAAGCTTATTTTAGCACCTGATAATTGCCTGGATATAAATATCTAAATACAATTGTGCGATTACCAGTCAAATCAATTAAAAAATTCTAACGTGACTGGAAGCCTCCAAGAAACAATCACGATATGTTTGTATGCAAAAGGCATAGTGCAAATAACACATAGGTCTAGATACTTTAAGGAAAAACAGTTTTTGAAATTATTATTTTGAAATATCAGATGAAAGTGAGAATGTTACGGCCTTAATTCTGAGTAATTGCTTTGAATTTTTTTCATTGTGTATGTATTTGTGAGACTTCTACCTGCATTAATTTAAAGCTATTCTTTGTACTTTCAACTGAAAAAAATGTGGAGAAAAGTAAAGTAAATCCTATTCACTTTTATTTGTGCTAGAATTCAAATCTACTAGGTACCACTTTACAATTATTACTTATCATTGTAACAATGCCACTTCCAACATACCCCTAAAAAAGGGAAAAAAAGAAGGAAAGAAGGAAGAATAATGAACCAGTAAAGCTGATTTAGTTGTAAGTGGAGCTGCCTGGAAATCAAAGTGCTCTTAAGAGTCCATTGTTATTCTGCATTAATCTACCATCTATTAAATGAAAAGTGTTTGGGGTTGACTTTCACATTTTAAATATTGGGAGATATTTTCAGACATTGACTTTATGGAACTCTCTTCTAACCTTACTGTATTTACAAGTCCAATAATAATGTTAATATTTACAAGGAAGTTTAACAATTTAAGGTAAAAATTTGGAATTGTTTCATGTAAACCTAGACAAAATTTTTAAATGTATGAGAATTGTATGGCAAAGAAAAATTATATGTGAGATTATAAAAATTAGCAATGAAAGCAACTTTTAGTATTACAGAGTGTGAAAGACCTTGGAAAGGGCCTTAAAAATCACTCTTTTGTCTTGAAAGAGTACCTCATTAAAATTTTCCCATCCAAAGAAGGAGCAACATATTCTTCAGTAAAACCTACATACTTCAAAACCCTATAGAAAATTATTTTTTCAAAATGTTACATAAAAACAGAGGAAAAAAATGTTTGAATTTGGCTTTATATAATTTTTTTTTAATGTATATGCAAGGGCTCATCTAAAAAAAGAGTAGATGACTGAATTGTGGCTATTGCAATTCCAAAGTAAAATATGTCTAGATGTTGCATCTTTAGAATTTCAATAGTTTGCTGGTTATATCAATATTCAAACTCAATAAAATAGTAAATAAGATAATTAGCATGGATCAGAAACCCAAGTTGAACTGGCTTTAAAATAACAGAGAAAAATTTATGTTCTAAACCAGATGAAGTTACAGACCATAATTCACCTTCTCACCAGAGACAACTAAGGAGAAAAAAACAGCAAAATATAGGAAAAATGATTTAAAAGAAATAGGACATCAGGCAATAGAGGGCAATGATTTATGAGAGACAAGAAACAAATGAGATGAGCTCTTACATTCATCAGTTTATCACCAACGGACAGTTTCCAGGGCCCAGCATAAGATGGGGAACCAGAGCAGTGCCCAGAGATCTCTTTGTGATGGAATAAATCTTGAATTCTGATCAGGAAAGATACCTAAAATTTACAGGACAAAGAGAGAGAGAGCGCTACACACAGAAAGAGATCTCTAAAGATATGTAGAGGATCTCCCTTAAGTCTTCAGCTGAATACTGATCAGTGAATGCATGTGGGAAAGTACCATTAAAAGGATTAGAAGGACAAACTCCAAGGGTTCAAACCTGGCTGAAAATAATTCCTTTTACTACAAAAACAGAGTAATTCAGAGGGTATCACATAGAGCATGCAGAAAAGCTTTGCTTCAGTAGTGGGTGGAAGTTAACCCTAGATAACTACTTCTTTGTTCCACATCTGAAAATGCAAGACCTAAAAAGATCAATTTCCTAACAACTTAGCCAAATCTCCCTAAAACTTCTCAAAAATATTTATAGGAAAGCAAAAATATCAGGACACAATGAGTAAAATCCAACACAAAACTTCTAAACAGACAAAGGAGCAGAAATATTTTTCATAATTAACAGAAATGACAATCTGCAAAAACCATACCAGAAATGGAACAGATGATAGATTAAGTAGCTGCTGCTGTGCTGCTAAGTCACTTCAGTCGTGTCCGACCCTGTGCGACCCCACAGACGGCAGCCCACCAGGCTCCTCTGTCCATGGGATTTTCCAGGCAAGAGCACTGGAGTGGGGTACCATTGCCTTCTCTGAGATTAAGTAGATAAAAACATCAAAATAGTTATTATAACTGTGTATATAATATGGTCAAAAAACTAGGAGAATGATTGAGGATGTTATATAGAGGAGTGAAAGATAAGAGAGAGAAAAGACCCAAACTGGACTTCTAGAGATGAAAACCGCAATGTATGAGGTAAAAAATAAACAAAAGGGCTTAACAGTTTAACAGTATATTATACAGTGCCATAGATTATATTAGCAAATTTGAAGATATGGCAATAAAAACCATACAAATGAAATACAGAGGGGAAAAAATAGGTAAAAAGTAAACAAAATATCATGATTTCTGAGAAAACTTCAAACAGCTTAATTGGAGTCTGTAAAGGAAAAATACATTAAGAAATAATGTCCCAAATATCCAAGTTTAACAAAAACAATTATCACACATATGTTCCAAAAGATGAATATCATAATAGCAGCAGACTTCTCATCAAAAATAATGCTTGCCAACTGAAAGTGGAGCAAAAAATTCCAAGTACTAAAATGATTAAATTAAACAGAAATACTCTCAGCTTAGATTTCTACACCAATGAAAATATTTTTTAGAACTAAAGACAAGATAAGTACTTTCAACATGTAGCGACATTGAATGGGTTCCTAAGTATAGCAGAAGTACACTGAAAGGTCAAAGGGAGAGGGAAAATGATATAAGGTAAAATTATAGACCTATACACAGGAATGAAGAGCACCAGAATTGTCAATAACATGGGTAAACATTAAAGACCATATTTATAACTATTTAATGGAAACAGTGTCAGACTTTATTTCTTTGGGCTCCAAAATCACTGCAGAGGGTGACTGCAGCCATATAATTAAAAGACGCTTACTCCTTGGAAGGAAAGTTATGGCCAACCTAGACAGCATATTCAAAAGCAGAGACATTACTTTGCCAGCAAAGGTCCGTCTAGACAAGGCTATGGTTTTTCCAGTGGTCATGTATGGATGTGAGTTGGACTGTGAAGAAAGCTGAGCACTGAAGAATTGATGCTTTTGAACTGTGGTGTTGGAGAAGACTTTTGAGAGTCCCTTGGACTGCAAGGAGATCCAACCAGTCCATTCTAAAGGAGATTAGCCCTGGGATTTCTTTGGAAGGAATGATGCTAAAGCTGAAACTCCAGTACTTTGGCCACCTCATGCAAAGAGTTGACTCACTGGAAAAGACTCTGATGCTGGGAGGGATTGGGGGCAGGAGGAAAAGGGGACGACAGAGGATGAGATGGCTGGATGGTATCACCGACTCGATGGAGGTGAGTTTGAGTGAACTCTGGGAGTTGGTGATGGACAGGGAGGCCTGGCGTGCTGCGATTCATGGGGTCGCAAAGAGTTGGACACTACTGAGTGACTGAACTGAACTGAACTGAACTGAATCTCTTTAAAGGGGAATGGATCATGAGAAAGAGAAGACAAGACACAGACTAAACAAACAAAATCTTGAGAAGCAAAGATCTGAATAGCTATCTCACCAAAGAAGATATACAGATGAACATCCATATGAAAATATGTTCCACGTCATATGTGACCAGGGAAATGCAACAACAACATTTTACTACATATCTATGAGAATGAATTTAGAATAAATTCTAAAACAAACACTGACAACACCAAATTCTGGCAAGGGAATCTCACTTATTGCTGGTGGAAATACAAAATGGTAATGCCATTTTGGGAGACAATTTAATAGGTTTTTTGCAAAATTAAGCCTATGATCCAGCAATCACTCTCCTAGGTATTTATTCAAATAAGTTGAAATTTTATGTCTACACAAATAACTGCATGTGGATATTTATAGAAGATTTCTTTATTATTGCCAAGATTTGGAAACAACTAAGAAGTCCTTCAGTAAGTGAATGAATATATAAACCATGGTATTAATATATCCAGACAATGAAATATTATTCAGTGCTAAAAATAAATGAGCTATTAAATCATGAGAAAATATGGAGGAAACTTAAATGCATATTCCTAAGTGAAAGAAGCCATCTGAAAACATTGTATGATTTCAATTAAAAGTTCAGTGATTTTTAGGGGTAATGAGGAAGGAGGGAAAAATAGAACAAAATATTTTCCAGACAGTTGAACTATTCTCTATGATACTACAATAGTGGATACATGTCAATATACATCTGAAAAAGCTCATAGAATGTGCAATATGACAGAATGTAAAAACCCATAGGACAAGCCAAGGTAAACTATGGACTGTGGATGATAATGATGTATCAATATAGGTTCACTGATTGTAACAACTATACGACTTCTGGTGTAGTATGTTGACAGTGTGTTGGGTTGTAGGTTTGGAGAGGCAAAGTCTACACAGGAACTCTGATCGAAATTTCTATGCACCTAAAACAGCTCTAAAAAGCAGTCTATTAAAAACAAAAACAACAACAGAGTATGTACTAAGGCAGATCTAATAACTGTCTGATGCATAAGTAAATGTATGACAAGACTAGTTCAAAGAATAGGAAGACAGAAAGAAGTACATTTTCATAAGATTATCATATGGGAAGTGATTATAATGTCCCTTGAATGTGCAATATGATAAGTAAATGATATATAATACAAATCCAAAAGTAACTGCTAAAACAACACAACAAATAATTACACCCCAGGTGGCAACAAGTGAAATCAAATGCAATTATGAGAAATACTTGATTAAAAGAAAGCCAGAAAAAAAGAGGGGAAAATGGGGAAATTTTTTAAGCAAATAGATTTGAATCTAACTTTGTCAATAATGATAATGTATGATATTGTCTGGATAGCCCAGTTAAAAGGCAGATATGATCATTTTGCCTAAATGAGCAAGACCCTGTTTAAAACTGATGTCACGTAAGGATAAAAATAGGTTAAATGTAAAAGAGTAAGAAAAATATACACCAGAAAATCACCAATTAAAAGAAAGAAGGAATGGCTCTACTCCTATCAGAGGAAGTAGATTTCAGAGTAAAAAATATTACTAAGGATAAACATGACCATTTTAAAATGAGAAAGGAGTCAGTTCATCCAGAGGACACAACAGTCGTACATAATCATGCACCTGATCACATCAGTGATCATGCACCAGAGCACGAAGGGAAAAATGGATACAACTGCAAGGGGAAATGAGCAATCCATAATTGTACTAAGGAATTTTAATAACCTACTCTTTGTCTATGGGATCCCAAAGAGTCAGACTTGACTGAGCAACTGAGCATGCATGCACGCACACAGGCTTAATTATCAATATAAGTATACAAGCCATAAATAAGTAAATGAAAGGTGTGAAAAATACTCAACTAAGTTGACTTAGTTGATGTCTTCAGAATATTCCATCCAAAAATAAGATCCCATGAATACAAGAGTCAATGTACTTGTTCAAATGTATGTGGAACACAGTTGTTGTTTTTCAGTTGGTAAGTCACATCTGACTCTTGTGTGGCCCCCCATACACTGTAGCACACCAGGCTCCTCTGTCCTTCACTGTCTCCTGGAGTTTGCTCAAATTCATGTCCATTGAGTCAGTCATGCTATCTAATCATCTCATCCTCTGCCACCCTCTTCTCCTTTTGCCTTCAATCTTTCCCGGCATCAGTGTCTTTTCCAATGAGTCGACTCATTTGTAGAACATTAACTAAAACCAAAATAATCTGGCCCATAAGAGAAGTCACCATAAAAGTAAAAGTAATCAAATCATATAAAATATGTCATCTGACTACATTAAAATTAAATTAGAAATACATAACAAAGTAAACTTGACAAATTGAAATGTTTGGAAGCTAAATCACTTTCTTCTAAATAATTTAGAAGTCAAAAAAATCAAAATGGAAAATAGAAAATATTTTAAAGGTAACAAATTGAAACAAAACATATTTTGTAAAAAAACAAAAAATTTCAAAGCAATAGCCTTAGAATTTACCTGAAGGCAAATTAGAACTAAGTAAAGATAAATTACATTTCAATAAGGAGAAGAAAGAAATAGTAAATATCAGGACAAAAGTCAATTAAACAGAAAAAAAAATAGAGAAAATAAGTAGGGAAAGCTGCTTTTTTATAAATTCAATAATAATAATCAACTTCTAGGTGGGAAGCACAGAGAGAACAAACAAATTATTAGTATCAGGAGTGAGAGTGTTGATATAACAACAAAGTCAATAACACCAAAAGATAAGGATGAAATATTATAGATTATTTTATGTAATTACTTTGGCAATGTAGATGAAATTAAAAAAAAAAACCCTTGAAAGTCTTAAACTACAAAGGCTCAATCAAGAATAGACAAATATACACAGTAGCCCATGTGAATTAAAGGAATTAATCTGTAGTTCAAAACCCTCCCCCCAAAATTCAGACTCAGATAATTTTACTTGTGAATTCTACTGAATTTCTAGGGAAAATAATACAAATTCTACATAACAACCATGATGAAGCCAGCATTACTCCAATACAAAAATCAGACAATTACATGACAAGAAAAGAAATTACAGGCCAATATTTCTCATAAACTAAATGTAAAAATTATAAACAAAATCATAATATATCTAATCCAATAATACATATGAAAATGATAATATATATTAGGACAAATTGGGTGTCTATCCCCAAAATGCAAGTTTGATATAACACTCAAAAATCTATCAATGGATTCACCATATTAACATATTATTGAATGGTGAATTTTTGCAGAAACTAATGCCTGTGGCCAGCAATTTGTCATGTAAGTGATTATTGAAACACTCTGGTTAAAGTTTGGTTAACAAAAGATGTATTCATACATCTCTGATCAATAAGTTATTAATATATTATGAAAGAAAACCCATATATCTGTCGACTAAAAAATGATGCACAACTTGAGAGTTGCAAGTTAAGTTTTCTTTGGGGGCAAAATGAAGACTGCAGCCTGGGCGAGAGCATCTCAGATAGCTCTGAGAGACTGCTCCAAAGCTGCAGTGGGAGAAGGTCAGTATGTAAGGCTTTCATGAAGGGGGAGTTCAGTACTATGAGGCACTCATTTTACAAAAGGTTTTTTGTCAGTCATGAAGATCTGATGTCACCATGAAGCGATTTAGTGTTTCTCTAGATATGAGGAGATGCAAGGATTGAGATCATAAAATCTGTTCCTAAAAGCATCCAACTATCTAAAGATCTGTCCCACAAGATTCCCTGGAGCACAGAGTACCTCACTCCACCCTGAACTCCCTCAGGAGTTGTTGAAGGTCAACAGCTATAGCAGCACGGGGCTCAATCTTCTGTTAAGATGGCAAATGCCTTCGTTGTTCAGTCGTTGGCAATGCTCTTGGTAAGTGCCAATTTCTAGCTGACATGGCCCCCTTGTGGGCATAAATCTGACCATACTTTGAGGTGCATTTCATGACCATTTTGTCCCACTTTGCTGGGAAGGCTCATTCCCAGTTCTGAAGAAGGTTTTTGTTGATAGGCCACTCAATGTGTTATTTATTAATGGACTAGGTCTTAAAAGTCAAAGATCTCTGGATACCTGTCTTCTAGTTATGATCCAGAAAAGTATTCTCTTTTGTTGCATCTTCCTATATCTAGAGTTACACTATTACAATCATTGATCATACATTGAGCTATACATTTGATCAACTGCTTTAAGTCTAATCATCATTATTTTCTTTTGAGGCTCAGTTACACACTTTGTAATACAAGAAGCAAGAATCTTGTTGAAACGGGCAAAATGCAAATAGTATAGTTAATATTATTAGTGGAATTAAAAGTAAATATTTTAGCCATGAGTCTCCCACACCAAACCAGTTTTTAAAAAGATCATCAAGACTAGGGACCGGAGAAGGCAATGGCACCCCACTCCAGTACTCTTGCCTGGAAAATCCCATGGATGGAGAAGCCTGGTGGGCTGTGGTCCATGGGGTTGCTACGAGTCAGGCATGACTGAGCGACTTCACTTTCACTTTTCACTTCCCTGCATTGGAGAAGGAAGTGGCAACCCACTCCAGTGTTCTTGCCTGGAGAATCCCAGGGACGGGGGAGCCTAGTGGGCTGCCATCTATGGTGTGGCACAGAGTCAGACACAACTGAAGTGACTTAGCAGCAGCAGCAGCAGCAAGACTAGGGAACGGGTCACTTAAAGCAGAAATCTGATTTTTCATATGGTTCATCAAATGCGTTACCTTAAAGGATTTTCAGGAATGAAAATATAGCATTCACTTTGAACTGTAGCACAGATATCTCCCTGAGATGCTGTAAGGTGTCAAGGGCCTTGCAGTTGTGTAGCACTGCCTTTCTCATCATAGAGATCTCAGAATTCAATAGGCTAATAGCCCAGTTACTCTCATGTAAACTTATGAAATTTAAGGCTTCAGTATGGTCAGTTACATCCTCTAACCCCGTCGAGGTCACACACACACACACACACACACAAAGCTGCTAAATGGTCATACCAGTAGAATACAGATCTTTGACCCACTGGGATCATACCAATGGTAGATTGGTTAGGGTTACCTCTAATTTGTTAAAATGTATGACCTTAAATTCATGGGGCTTTCAGGCTACACCTTCATATCCATCCCTGTAGATGTCAGGGCTGTAAATTAGTGCCACAAATCCACTGAGTTCCATACCAATCACTCTCTCTAAGGGTAATAATAGGCATAGTTCATAAAGGACCCAGCCCTGTCTCATAATTATCAGGTTGACCATTTTTAGTATGATTTAACCATTCCCAACATAGAGGAGCATTTAAACTTAAAAAGCAGAGACATTACTTTGCCAACAAAAGTCTGTCTAGTCAAGGCTATGGTTTTTCCAGTGGTCATGTATGGATGCAAGAGTTGGACTGTGAAGAAAGCTGAGCACCGAAGAATTGATGTTTTTGAACTGTGGTGTTGGAGAAGACTCTTGAGAGTCCCTTGGACTGCAAGGAGATTCAACCAGTCCATTCTAAAGGAGATCAGCCCTGGGTGTTCTTTGAAAGGAATGATGCTAAAGCTGAAACTCCAGTACTTTGGCCACCTTATGCAAAGAGGTGACTCATTGGATAAGACTCTGATACTGAGAGGGATTGGAGGCAGGAGGAAAAGGGGACGACAGAGGATGAGATGGCTGGATGGCATCACCGACTCCATGGACATGAGTTTGAGTGAACTCTGGGAGTTGGTGATGGACAGGGAGGCCTGGTGTGCTGCGATTCATGGGGTCGCAAAGAGTCGGACATGACTGAGCGACTGAACTGAACCGTAGCCTGGTGCTAACCATGTAGATCCACTCCATAATTGTGGGACTTTTCCTTTTAATAGCTGAGAGGTTAATTTTTCATTGAGATTTAGCTCATCATTCCAATTGAGTTTGAATGACCCTATGAGAAAACTTAAATCTATGGCCAGCATCAGAGCAGGTATTGTTAATTGGCCAGGTGAGAGGATCCCATCTAGTAATATCATGAATAGACAGAACAACACTGAACATTCATCTGAAATAAATTTGCTAGAGGGTATCCAATTAGAGCCCTAGAGATCAGAAATCCCCCAAGGTAACCCAGAAGTACTAGACACAGGTAATTGTTCACAACCAAACAATTGGATTGAGTTTCAAACCAGCATAGAATCATGTCCATGATAGAAAACATTTGATTGACAGGCATAGGTCCAACGAATCAAGAAAACACAAATAATCATGCAAGTCAGATCAGGATCTTGGGCAAGCTGTCTACTTCTGATATTGTCTTCTTTTCATCCTAGTGTAGTACAGTTTCCTCTGTTTGAGCATTGTTTTAAGGTGAGTTTGAAGTCAGCAGGCTTCTCTAGAGACCAGTCCAGCTTAGGGGCCTTTGGAAGTGGGAGTTAACCCAAGAGTCAATTTCCCTTCAGTTTCACTGGGTATGAGCTAGTTAAGAGTACCTGATAGAAAGGATCTTCCCATGGAATTTTCCAGGTGAGAATACTGGAGTGGGTTGTCATTCCCTCCTCCAGGGGATTTTCCTGACCCAGGGATCGAACCCATGTCCCCTGCATCTCCTGCATTGCCAGGAGGATTCTTTACCACTGTAACACCTGGGAAGCCCCATGAATGGGATTAGTGCCCTTACAAAAGAGATTCTGGAGAGCTCCTTCACTCTTTCTGGCCATGTAAGGATACAAAGAGAAGTTGGGGGTCTTCCCAACTGAGGGATCACACCAGGTCTCCTGCATTGCAGGTAGATTCTTTATCGTCTGAGTCACCAGGGAAATCTACAAAGAGAAGCTGGCGATCTGCAACCCAGAAGAGAATTTTCACCAGAACCCAATCATGCTGGTACACTGATCTCAGACTTCAAGCCTTCTGGACTATGACAGAGAAATTTCTGTTGATTATAAACCATTCAGTTTATGGTATTTTGTTGTAGCAGTACTAACATGGGAAAATAGGCATATCAAAGAAGTTTCCTCATTATTGATTAATATTGCAATGATAAACTAGAATGTATACTTATAAAACTGAAGAATTGCTTTTTAAAATAAACGAGGAGAATAAGAATAAATAACATAATGTAATATAAAAAAATAAAAAATAAAGGTGATGGTTAGTTGCAACTTACCAAGAAATAATTTATGTCTCTGTGGTACTTTATATAAATAAATTAATTCATCCCTAAATAAAAAGAAAGGATCTTTCATCCAGGTTGGAGACAGTTCCTTAAATTATGTCTTCTTCCAGTCTTGGTTGCAGGTCATGGGTGAGGCATCTGATCTTCATCCAAAGACAGATTACTGAGATAAGCTTCAGAAACAACCCTAGAGTGTCCTTTAATAATTCAATTAAATTTTACAGTAATATACCCTAACAGCAAAGAGGGCTTCCCTGGTAGCTCAGATGGTAAAGCATTTGCCTGTGATGCGGGAGACCTGGATTTGATCCCTGGGTTGGGAAGATCCCCTGAAGAAGGAAATGGGAACCCACTCCAATACTCTTGCCTGGAAAATTCCATGGATGGAGGAGCCTGATAGGCTATAGTCCTTGGGATCACAAAGAGATGGACACAACTGAGCAACTTCACTGCTTAACAGCAAAGACCTATCCAGGAAATGCATCTTAGTAGATACAGATCTGCATTAACAAACTGGGGTTTAACAAACATTGAAACATCTTCTTCTCTCTAAAATCACATTTTTACCAAATATAAACAAATTAAGACTTATTTGTATTATAGGTCTGGTCTCAATAGACTTGGCCTGATGATTTATATAATGAAAATTGATCATAGACCCTTTTGCTTTGCTGAAACTTTCATAAAGTCTCAGACTGAACCTTTAAAATAAAACCTCTAGGGCTAGAAAAGTCATGCCAAAGGCTTATCACAGGTTTTGCCTAACAGATCTAAATGAATTCCTCCCTTCTCAAGGTCTCCAAAATTCCTTGAGATTTCTGTACTTGTTAGTGAGATAATCTTCCTGACTTATCTAATTATAAAATATAATTTTACCAAATTACTGTCATAATTAGCTTGACATGAAGGTTTTCCTTATACCCAGAAAACACAGATTCAAATCATTAATTTTTCAGGTAGAAACCTTAAAAGTTACAAGTATATTCACCAGTTCATTCAGTCCTTTTGTTAACCATTGTGAAGTCATCAGATTTTTTCATTAGAATCTTTACCCAGTACAGAAACTTGTATTTATCCAAAAGTCCTTTCTATAAATCTTTTTGAAGAGGAAGCATTTTTGTAAAACTTGATAAGTGCTATGACAATATTTTAAGATAGTAACTAGAATTATAACTGATAACATTTTACCCAAAAAGATCAGAATTTTAGGAACTCCATATAGTTTTTAGGATATCTATATTAATAACATTTACCATACAATATTTTGGAGCCCAAAAATCACTGCAGATGGTGATTGCAGCCATAAGATTAAAAGACGTTTACTCCTTGGAAGGAAAGTTATGACCAACCTAGACAGCATATTAAAAAGCAGAGACATAACTTTGCCAACAAAGGTCCATCTAGTCAAGGCTATGGTTTTTCCAGTGGTCATGTATGGATGTGAGAGTTGGACTGTGAAGAAAGCTGAGTGCCAAAGAATTGATGCTTTTGAACTGTGGTGTTGGAGAAGACTCTAGAGAGTCTCTTGGGCTGCAATGAGATCCAACCAGTCTATCCTAAAGATCGGTCCTGGGTGTTCACTGGAAGGACTGATGTTAAAGCTGAAACTCCAGTACTTTGGCCACCTCATGTGAAAAGTTGACTCATTGGGGAAGACCTCTGATGCTGGGAGGGATTGGGGGCAGGAGTAGAAGGGGATGACAGAGAATGAGGTGGCTGGATGGCATCACCGACTCGGTGGATATGAGTTTGAGCACACTCTGGGAGTTGGTGATAGACAGGGATAGACAGGGATAGACAGGGAGGTTATGAGTTTAAGTAAACTCCAGGAGTTGATGATAGACAGGGAGGCCTGGTGTGCTGCAATTCATGGAGTGGCAAAAAGTCGGACACGACTGAGCTACTGAACTGAACTGCAAGAGTGTGTTTAGGGGTCAGGGATGTAATCTTGTAGGACTGAGCCCCTAACTCGTAGAATCTAATACTAAATCTGGGGAGATGGAATTGAATTGAACTCCCAAATATCCTGATGGTGTCTAAGTGTTGCAGAAACCAGCTATCGAGAAGCCAAGCAGCACTCAGAGAGTTGGAAAATTCAGGTTTATCATGCTGGCAGGCCCAGAGGAGTTAACGCTCCAAGCTCTGAGCTGTGAACAAAGGGGTTACAAAGTTTTTATAGAGAGTGTATGACATCAGACTATAATGGATGATGCTGGTTTTTAATAGGCTGGTTTAAACTAGGGGTTTCATATGCAGGAACAGAGGTTAGGACAGGGCAGGCGAATGCCTGACCTTTATACAAACAAGCATGGTTAAGCAGGATTACAGGGGCTGGGCAATTGAAAAAGCAGAGCAAGGGTGAATGAGATAAGCTTCAGTTCTTAGCACTGTTGTAAGTCTCCATTTCCCAGAGGTTACATGACTTACCTGACTTTGCAAGAAGCAAGCTGAGTTACAGAAGCAGAATGAGCATGAAGTTATTGTAAGTTTTAACTTTTTCTCTTCATGACAATTGCTTGGAGGTGTGTAGGAAGCCCTGGCTCCTCATCCCCAACAAACACATTGGAATTGGGCCCAGGAAACTAATTTAATATGTTGAATCTTATCATACTGTTCATTTAAAATACATGCAGTTTGTTGTATGAAGCTGCCAAGAGATCACTATAATGCTTCAGAAAGATAAATAAAAAATAAACCTTGAAATTATCTACTTCTGCATCATTCATTGATTTGATAATATTGACTCACATAAAAGTACATAAGATCACTTTGATAGCACTAGAAGTTAATCATGAGTTATCTTTTGTATAGCCGTATCACGAGTTCAATTAAAATGGAAAGAGCATGAAGCTGGTGCAAGCTGGTAAGCACCGAAAGTTGACTGGGTATATAACTATGAATTTAGTATTTCTAAATACTTTGGTAGTTCGTCATAGAAAGTTAAAAAGCAATGCAGAGCCAAATTCATGTCTTCAAGGAACCAATCAATCTGGGCAGATAGAACTAAAGCGTTCAAAGCACTTAGAGAAAATTAGGGGACAGCTGTGTGACAAGAATGACTTGTATACCAGGCTTTCCAAAAGGGCAGACAAAGGGTAGACAAACTAGACCATAGAAAAGACATACAGATAAAAGAAGAGATGATGTATTAGTTGAAATATAAATTGAGGGACTTCCCTGGTAGTCCAGTGGTTAAGAGTCTGCCTTGTGAAGCAGGGTACACAAGTTTGATTCCCAGTTGGCAAACTAAGATCCCACATGCCACACTGCACCACCACTACAGAGCTTGTGGGTTGCAACTAAGACCGGACACAGCAAAATAAATACATTTGTTGTTCAGTTGCTCATTCATGTCTGACTCTTTGTGACCCCATGGATGGCAACATACCAGGACTCCCTGTCTTTCAACATTTCCTGGAGCTTGCTTAAACTCATGTCCTTTGAGTCAGCAATGCCATCCAACCATCTCATCCTCTGTCGTCCTCTTCTCCTCCTGCCTTCACTCTTTCTTAGCATTAGGGTCTTTTCTAATTATTCTGCTCTCCACATCAGGTGACCAAAGTATTGGAGCTTCAGTTTCAGCATCCATCCTTCTAATGAATATTCAGGATTGATTTCCTTTAGGATTGACTGGTTTGATCTCCTTGCAGTCCAAAGGACTCTCAAGAGTTTTCTCCACATAAGAGTCTTTGTCCTCCTAGTGGCTACCAAAGAAAAACTGCAGTGGACAGAATTAAACAGGTAGATCTTATTCAGTACTATGACAATAAAGGATGGAGTTTAAATGCAAATCCACTAAAATAAAAGGCAGGAGGATTTTTAAGCACTGGCAAATGTGGCGAGCATATACTGGAGACGGTTGGGGGAAAGTTGGTCTATGAATTAGGCATCTGTGTTTGCTAATTGTAACTTTTCAATATTGGGCTCTTACCCTCTCAAAGAGACTGGAAAATAGGAGTGTGGTCTCCTTTGATGATGCCATTTCCAAAAGATGGTTCTCAAGTCCTTGAGAAAGGCATTTCTCAGCTATAAAAGTAAACCTGGTCAACCACTTGTAAAAGAATGAAACTAGAACACTTTCTAACACCATACACAAAAACAAACTCAAAATGGATTAAAGATCTAAACGTAAGACCAGAAACTATAAAACTCCTAGAGGAGAACATAGGCAAAACACTCTCCGACATACATCACAGCAGGATCCTCTATGACCCACCTCCCAGAATATTGGAAATAAAAGCAAAAATAAACAAATGGGACCTAATTAACCTTAAAAGCTTCTGCACATCAAAGGAAACTATTAGCAAGGTGAAAAGACAGCCTTCAGAATGGGAGAAAATAATAGCAAATGAAGCAACTGACAAACAACTAATCTCAAAAATATACAAGCAACTCCTACAGCTCAACTCCAGAAAAATAAATGACCCAATCAAAAAATGGGCCAAAGAACTAAATAGACATTTCTCCAAAGAAGACATACAGATGGCTAACAAACACACGAAAAGATGCTCAACATCACTCATTATCAGAGAAATGCAAATCAAAACCACTATGAGGTACCATTTCACGCCAGTCAGAATGGCTGCGATCCAAAAGTCTACAAGCAATAAATGCTGGAGAGGGTGTGGAGAAAAGGGAACCCTCTTACACTGTTGGTGGGAATGCAAACTAGTACAGCCACTATGGAGAACAGTGTGGAGATTCCTTAAAAAACTGGAAATAGAACTGCCTTATGATCCAGCAATCCCACTGCTGGGCATACACACTGAGGAAACCAGAAGGGAAAGAGACACATGTACCCCAATGTTCATCGCAGCACTGTTTCTAATAGCCAGGACATGGAAGCAACCTAGATGTGCATCAGCAGATGAATGGATAAGAAAGCAGTGGTACATACACACAATGGAGTATTACTCAGCCATTAAAAAGAATACATTTGAATCAGTTCTAATGAGGTGGATGAAACTGGAGCCTATTATACAGAATGAAGTAAGCCAGAAAGAAAAACACCAATACAGTATACTAATGCATATATATGGAATTTAGAAAGATGGTAACAATAACCCTGTGTACGAGACAGAAAAAAGAGACACTGATGTATAGAACAGTCTTATGGACTCTGTGGGAGAGGGAGAGGGTGGAAAGATTTGGGAGAATGGCATTGAAACATGTAAAATATCATGTAAGAAATGAGTTGCCAGTCCAGGTTCGATGCACGATACTGGATGCTTGGGGCTAGTGCACTGGGACGACCCAGAGGGATGGTATGGGGAGGGAAGAGGGAGGAGGGTTCAGGATGGGGAACACATATATACCTGTGGCGGATTCATTTTGGTATTTGGCAAAACTAATACAATTACGTAAAGTTTAAAAATAAAATAAAATTTAAAAAAATAATAATAAAAAAAATAAAAAAAGGAAAAAAAAAAGTAAATAGGCTGGGAGAAGATTCACATCTCAAAAGGACAGAGAAATAATTTACAATTATAAGTTTTCTAAATGAAATGCTCTAAAAAAAAGGTCAGGGGCCTATAGACAGGAAAGAATTTGTCTCAAGTTTAGTCAAGCTGGGGGAACATTAAAGCCCTCTTGATCAAGGGCTGAAACATTTGTATCCATTTATTTCTCTTTACAAAGATAAACATCTTGTACATACTTAGTGCACAGTAAATATTTAATAAAACCACAAACTGTTAAAGATGGAAAAGATTTTATGACACATTCAATCCAATCCTCTGCATTAATACATTTTTATTATATGTATTATATATAGTATAATACATAAAACACACACATGAATTATAAATTACCAGAGATAATTATATATATACTACAAAAGCTAGATGTGATAATTTCTAAGCTATGCTATTGTGTTAAGAAAAGTCTATTTCAGATATTTAAGAGTAGTTTAAAAAGTTAAAACATAGGCTTTGATCCTACTGGTTTTTCCTTAGATCTTGAAAGACGCAGTAGTTACTAAAAGTTTAAATCAGCTTGAAAGATAAACATCTTGAAGTGTATGGCTCATCAAGTGCTATCCCCAAGCTTATTGCACTTTATAACACAAAAATTCTTTCTTCTTTCTTAAATTCTGTCTTCATTCAGAAATGATATTTTCAGTCAGTTACATCTAAAACAAATCAATCTATCCCTTTTAAGAGTGGGGAAACTGCAGCTAGTTGTTTGAAAAAAAGGACTATATAATATTGTGAAATGAAAATATCTCCTGCCATATTAATAAACAAGAAATGTGACAGCCATCAGCGATGTCTGGCCTCCAAATGTGAATGTGTGAATGTAGGCTCCCAAAGCTGTGAGCCAGCTGATGCTGCCAACCCCCAGGGTAACTGTAGAGGAGCTGGGGGATGCAGGTGAACAGAGAACAGAGTTGGCCCCATATAGCTGCGGTGCATGTGAAAGAACCGAATTCAGAGAGCCCGGAGGCTTGATCTTCCCATACACAGAATGCTAAATCCCTTAACTGGATACCTGACCTTTGATGTTCAGACTGGCTGCTCCCTTAGTTGCAAACTTATATATAGCCTGACTTCCCCTCCTGTCTCCTTGGAGCAGTTTCCTCAGCACTCCTGAGATGCTGTCTCCCAGGTTCAGAGTCCTCAACATTCCCACCAAATGAAATAACTCTCTGCTTTCAGGTTGTGACTATGTTTTTTAGTTGACAATATCCCTATTTCCATTTTCCAAATGGCATAACTTCTTTCAGTCTGGGAATTCTAACCATTAAAATGCCTTGCTCTATGAACGTAAATCAATCCTAAAGGAAATCAACCCTGAATATTTAATGAAAGGACTGATGCTGAAGCTGAAGCTCCATTACTTTGGCCACTTGATGCAAAGAGCCTGACGATCGGAAAGACTGAGGGCAGGAGAAGGGGGCAACAAGAGGATGAGATGGTTCAGTTCAGTCGCTCAGTCCTGTCTGACTCTGTGTGACCCCATGGACTGCAGCACACCAGGCTTCTCTGTCCATCACCAACTGCCAGAGCTTGCTCAAACTCATGTCTATTGAGCTAGTGATGCCATCCAACCATCTCATTCTCTGTCGTCCCCTTCTCCTCCTTCTTTCAATCTTTCCCAGCATCAGGGTCTTTTCAAATGAGTCAGTTCTTTGCATCAAGTGGCCAAAGTATTGGAGTTTCAGCTTCAGAATTAGTCCTTCCAATGAATATTCAGGACTGATTTAGCTTTGGATGGACTGGTTGGATCTCCTTGCAGTCCAAGGGACTCTCAAGAATCTTCTCCAACACCACAGTTCAAACACATCAATTCTTCAGTGCTCAGTTTTCTTTATAATCCAACTCTCACATCCACACATGGCTACTGGAAAAACCAAAGCTTTGACTAGACAGACCTTTGTTGGCAAAGTAATATGCCGTCTAGGTTGGTCGACTGAAGCGACTTAGCAGCAGCAGCAGCAGCAGGTTGGTCATAACTTTTCTTCCAAGGAGCAAGTGTCTTTTAACTTCATGGCTGCTGTCACCATCTGCAGTGATTTTGGAGCCCCCCAAAATAAAGTCTCTCACTGTTTCCATTGTTCCCCATCTATTTGCCATGAAGTGATGGGAGCAGGCACCATGATCTTAGTTTTCTGAATGTTGGGTTTTAAGCCAACTTTTTCACTCCCTCTTTCACTTTCCTCAGAGGCTCTTTAGTTCTTCTTTGAAGAAGTGTGGTGTCATCTGCATAACTGAGGTTATTGATATTTCTCCAGGCAATCTTAATTCCAGCTTGTGCTTCATCCAGTCCAGCATTTCTCATGATGTACTCTACATATAAGTTAAATAAGCAGGGTGACAATATGCAGCCTTGACATACTCCTTTCCCGATCTGGAACCAGTCTGTTGTTCCATGTCCAGTTCTAACTGTTGGTTCTTGAACTGCATACAGATTTCTCAGGAGACAGCTCAGGTGGACTGGTATTCCCGTCTCATTAAGAATTTTCCAGTTTGTTGTGTGAGATGGTTATCTGACATGATTGGTACAATGGTCATGAGTTTGCACAAACTCTAGGAAATAGTGAAGAACAGGGAAGTCTGGCATGCTGCAGTCCATGTGGTCACAGAGTCAGACACAGCTTAGCAACTGAACAATAATGAATCTAAAAATTGAGTGTTAAAAATCATTTTCAAATCTATACAACCCCTTCTGAGCTATTCTGTTTATTTTTTAATGTGTATTCTATGTATTTTTTCATGTGAAAAATAAGTCAATATTATTTAAAAGACCAAATTTATGGAAGCCTTAAAAAAATTCCCCACCCTTATGATTTACATAAAAAATGAATCATGCAAACTAACTCAAGTTTTCAATATTTGTAACACAAAGATTTCTGTCAAAAAAACAGTTGGAAATAACATGCTGTTTGCAATGTAATTGTTACTATTCACTAAAGCAGAAAAGGGAAATGTGGAGAGCTAAAAGGCTGACAGCCTAGTCATTTAAAACTACAGGTTGTCTCAGGAATGACAATGGTTTTGAAATTCAGCTCAACCCATGCCGAGAAGTTGCTAGCTCTAGATATTGGAGAATATTTAACACTTTACTTGAATAAGTTTCTCCTCTTTTTCACCTCAGAACATTTCAACTAACCAAGGAAATCTTAGCCTTTGTATTTTAAACTATATTAAATATTCAAATGGGCACTGGTCTTCTCTGCAGAGAGCTTCAGGGATCTGAATTTTTAATGAGGACATTTGTTAAATGTGAGTGATCAACAGAGCTGCAAAGACCACCAATGGTTTGTTTTTTTCTGCTAGGGATAAAAGGAAAAAACAGAAAGCACAGGCTAGGTTTGCTGTATGTAACTTTTTTTTTTTTAATTTTTACTTATTCATTTATTTACTTTATTATTTTTGTGGCCATGTGGTGCGGCATGCAGGATCTTAGTTCTCCAACCCTGTATTGGGAATGTGAAATCTAGCTACTGGACCGTAGGGAAGTCCCAGGTGTAACTTGTAATAGACCCACATATTTGCTTACGTTTTTTGTTTATTTTTAATTCTTAAAGCAATTTAGATCTGAAGTTGGAAGTTCCCTCACTGGGGCGTCTGACCTGAGAGATTCTCAGGCTCCTTGGGTCCTCTGTGTGCATTGCTTGTCCCTGAAAAGGACTCTCTCCTGGACCAAGCGTTAGTCAGTTTACACTGAACCTTTTCACCCGGAAGCCTTGACCTTAGTCCTCCATCCTTGCCAAGCCTGCAAATCTCAGTTATAGCAAGAATCCTGTTAAGTAACTTTAGGGAAAATTCCCTGCGCTTGACATCTACTCACCTTTGTTATGCCATCTACACAGAAGCACTTGCCCTCTACTTCTACAAGGATTAAATTATGAGCCTCAGCAGCTGCTGACAATCAACACCCCCTGAAAAGAGTTCAACGTGGAGAGCAGAATAAGGCACTCTGTGTTCTGGGGTGGGGGGGGAACAAAGCTGGCAGAACAGATCTTCAGATATTTATTTTCAGGAGAAGATTTTATGAGCCCAATTATTGCATCTCCTCAAATCTAGAAAATCGCTAAAATCCTTTATGGTGATGTCTGCTTCTTGTGACTAGCAGTAACCTTCACAACACTAACAGAAACCTTTTGAAAAAATATGTGCTTGATTACATGTACTCCCCCTTCACAAAAATCACATTTATACTGATCTTCTCCCCACCTCTTTGGAGCAGTTTCACAGAACTGTCTGAAGTGCTATCTGCTGGACTAGAGTTCTCATTTGGCCCCTCATGTTGCTTTGTTTTTTCCAGTCAACAGTTTCGTGATCAAACGTATCCCAGATGATATCTGATCACCCCGATGTGCCTTCAGCAAGAAACCTGTTGGGTCAGTTCAGCAAGGCTTCCCCTGCCTTTGAGGCCCCCTCTTAGGAATTTCCCATCCACCGATCCCCTCACTCTGTCTCTTTGCTGTATATCCCCACTTGTACTTGCATTTGGAGTCAAGCCCAGTTCTACACTGGAGTGTCTTTCCCCCTACTCAGTACTTCCTGGATGAATCTTGATTTTGCCACATTAATTACTATCTGTTTGGTTTTCTCTAACACCCCGACTTGTCCCATTATCTTGAGTGAGTCTGACTTCTCTGATGCCCTGATTCATTTTGCAGCGGCCACATGATTCTTCACAACAGAAAAGGTTTGAGTGGTTGGCCGCCAGCCCTGTGCTCCTTGATTTTTGACTTTGTGGTCTTCTGATTGCACACAAGGAAAAGACCAAGATAGGATAGTGCCATCTGTGTTTAATCTCTTTCTGTGCCTTTTTTCCTTTCTAAATTTGAGCTCACAGCTACTAAAAACCAGAGAGATAATACCTACCAAATACTACCTTCCTAAATAAAATTATACTAGCCTGAATTGAAAGGTATTTTAGACATCATCTAATCCACCACCATTTTACAATCAAGGAAACTGAGGCTCAAGACTTTGTATTTCTACTTAACAGCAAACTTAGGATTAGAGATCAGCTCCTTCCCAATTCAATTCATGGTCCTTTCTAATAGAACACATTGCCTTATAAAATCAACATTTTTTTGTTAATGTACTCTTTTTTGTTTTGTTGACATTTTATCTATTGGCAATGTACTTAAGTGCCTCCAACAACATTACATTTCTCATGCGTGGTATTCCTTTTTCAGAGAGGCTAAAATAGGAATTATATTATTAGACACTTGTGAGTTTAAAACCTGCTCTCCTCCTTACATATGATCTCTCACCCACTCCATTTGAAATATGTAAGAGAGAGGTGGAAGATACTAATGGAATAGTATTTATCATCACAAGCTATAAATGTGGTATTGTAATATGCTTGCATGAGTTACAGAAATCTTCCAATAAATTGATTTGTATTTTTAACTACAGACCTTATCAAAATACCTATGCTGCTGCTGCTGCTAAGTCGCTTCAGTTGTGTCCAACTCTGTGCAACCCCAAAGACAGCAGCCCACCAGGCTCCCCCGTCCCTGGGATTCTCCAAGCAAGAACACTGGAGTGGGTTGCCATTTCCTTCTCCAATGCAAATACCTATAACACAAATTAAAAAGAAAAACACAAATCTACATACTTTGGAGATGACAGAGACCCTGAACAGCCCAACCTGCTCCTTTGCTGATTGCTGCTAGGAGAATCAACCTCCTATGATTAGATTTGTGAGTGTTGGAATTCAAAGCTAACAGAACAAGTCACTGGCTATTTCTGTAACACAGCAAAGTCTCAGCATGTCACTTACCAAATCAAGACAATGCAAGTGGACTTTATCCTTGTTTTTTTTTTTATACATACAATAGTTTTATAGAGAACTGAATTTTGATCCATGTCTAAGACAGGGTATTTTTGGATTTTGTAGTGACAGATTGTGTTATATAATGAATTTGTTACCTTTTTTTTCCCCAGGAAAATGTGTCTTCAACATTCAAAATGACTCATGGTATTTTACAGGTAGTAAATGAGTAACTACTACCCTATGGAATTTATTTGAAATGGAGTTTCTCTCTTATTGCAAGGGCTGTTATTTATTCCTTTTTTTGTTGTTGTTTTTTGTATACATCTTGTTGCCTTCAGCTAGGAATCCTCCTTTGAAATACCATGGAAACAAGCAAATATGCCTCATTAAACTTTCCTTGCAAGAGAAAAATTGAAAGAATTTTTAAATTGTAGAGTAGATAAAAATAAAACACATTTCCTGTAGAAGTGATTAGACTGTCCTTTAAAATTCTTTAAGGAAAGGTATCAGAGTTGGCAGAAAAAAAAAATTGGTGTCTTTATATTTGTGAAATTGTAACAATTTAAGAAAAGTGATAGCGTATTGTATTTCTTCACTACTGAAAATAAATATGAAATTATTTTTCATATTTAGTACTAAATGACATTTTAGATATATTATAAAAGTAACTATTTCTAATAATGCTTAAACATAATTATGGGTGACATTAGAGAACTTCTCAATTAGCAAACATAGCTTCCCTTGTGGGTCAGATGGTAAAGAATCTGCTTGCCATGCAGGAGACTGAGGTTTGAACCCTGGGTTGGAAAGATCCCCTGGAGTAGGAAATGGCAACCCACTCATCTTCTTGCCTGGAGAATTCCATGGACAGAGGAGCCCAGTGGGCTACAGTACGTAGGGTCATAAAGAATCGGACGTGACTGAGAGATTAATTCTTTCTTTCTTCCTTCTATTTGGATTAATGCTTTTGGTTAAGGAGAAGGACTTTTAGAGAGAAAACAAAAAAACACCTTTTAAATTTAGCTCTATAGTAACTTATGAGTTCCTATACTATGATGGACATGTTTCTTCAACACATGAGACCAGAACCAGGTAGAGTCTTAAGCTGTCTCATAATATAAGTAAAGCTTCTAGTGAGATAGGAGCTTTTGAATTATCTGGTCTTTTAATGGCCAAGTAATAAAGAAAATCCTTTGTCTTGAATATATTCTTGCCTCCCCCACAAAATTGAAGCTAAAATTGATTTATATTGATATATATATCAATATATATATTTATATTATATTGATTAAATGTATCATATGATACATTCATATCATATGAAGTGTTAGTACTATCATCACATAGCTTGGACCTTGGGATTTGATGAAAATGTTAGTTTTTAGTCCTGTTAACTTTATCCTTCCCTATTAGAATAAGTCTAATAAATAGATCTCAGAATGCACAAACATCACCATTAGTCAGAACCCCTCCCTCTTTATTCTGCCACCTTGTACTGCACTGTGTATTCTAAACTAAGGCAGCAACTATTAGGAACGTGTCCTGGATTAAACATCCCCCTTTTGAATAAAACTGAATGATGTTTTTAAAAGCACACTGGGAAGTGAAAGGAGTTATTGATTTTTGTTGAGTTAGCATTTTGTACATTGAAATCCACTTTAACAACAGAAATCAATATATAACTCTTTCAAATCACTGTTTTGGAATTGTTACTGTTGTGTTTTCTTTTTTTTTCCCCTCTCTCCTAAACCATGGATGTAATTCACTTAGTAACAAGTTAATTTCCTATCCATCTGGATTGAAAGGTTTCTAAGTTAGTGATGTATTAATTGAGCTACCTAAAGGGTAGCATGGAGTCTCTAACTCATTAAGCAAACACAGCGCTTTGAGGTATAACATGACAGGCCCAAAATATGATTTGTGCACCGCAATTAATCATCTAAATCTAGACAACACTGTTTTGCTTCAGCAACTGTTGGTTACTTCCTGGCAGTTAGGGATCTGAGTTTTATTCTGTTTCTTCTAAAAAAACATGAGGAGGAGGGAGTCATTATTAGAATTCACAGATTTCAGGTATCAGATGACAATCGTCCCGCTCCACATAGATTGCATGATTGAGTCTCAATCAGTCCCTGATGCTGGGAAAGATTGAAGACAGGAGGAGAAGGGGATGACAGAGGATGAGATGGTTGGATGGCACTACCGACTCGATGGACATGCATTTGAGCAAGCTCCGGGAGTTGGTGATGGACAGGGAAGCCTGCTGTGCTACAGTCAATGGGATCGCAGAGTCAGACATGACTGAGCGACTGAACTGAGCTGAACTGAGTCTCAATAACCTCAGTTTCAACCTTGACTAAATCGAAAAAGGTAATTGAAGTTGGCTGATAATGCCTGATATAAATAAGTCATTCCAATAATATCCAGATTTTCTTTTTTTTCCCTCTTATCTGGTTTTCTTGATTGCCTTGTTTACTCATAGACTGTTCACTTGAGCTCTCAAATCCCTTTGCTTGGTCATAGTTTTGTTTACTATGTGGCCATATAATGTTACCATAATTAGAAAGATTATATATCTCATTATGAATTATGAATATTTTTTCTTCACTGATGATAAATCCATATTGCTTTTCCTTCTTTTTTGTTTAAAATTTAGCAACAGAGTTCAGTTCACTTCAGTCGCTCAGTCGTGTCCAACTCTTTGCGACCCCATGGACTGCAGCATGCCAGGACTCCCTGTCCATCACCAACTCCCGGAGTCCACCCAAACCTATGTCGATTGAGTCGGTGATGCCATCCAACCATCTCATCCTCTATCATCCCCTTCTCCTCCTGACCTCAATCTTTCCCAGCATGAGGGTCTTTTCAAATGAGTCAGCTCTTCCCATCAGGTGGCCAAAGTATTGGAGTTTCAGCTTCAACATCAGTCCTACCAAAGAACACCCAGGAATGACTCCTTTAGGATGGGCTTGTTGGATCTCCTTGCAGTCCAAGGGACTCTCAAGAGTCTTCTCCAACACCACAGTTCAAAAACATCAGTTCTTCAGCACTCAGCTTTCTTTATACTCCAACTCTCACATCCATACATGACCACTGGAAAAACCATAGGCTTGACTAGACGGATCTTTGTTGGCAAAGTAATGTCTCTGCTTTTTAATATGCTGTCTAGTTTGGTCATAACTTTCCTTCCAAGGAGCAAGCATCTTTTAATTTCATGGCTTCAATCACCATCTGCAGTGACTTTGGAGCCCAGAAAATAAAATCAACCACTGTTTTCACTGTTTCCTCATCTATTTGCCAAGAAGTGATGGGACCGGATGCCATGATCTTCATTTTCTGAATGTTGAGCTTTAAGCCAACTCTTTCACTCTCCTCTTTCACTTTCATCAAGAGGCTCTTTAGTTCCTCTTCACTTTCTGCCATAAGGGTGGTGTCATCTGCATATCTGAGGTTATTGATATTTCTCCCGGCAATCTTGATTCCAGCTTGTGCTTCTTCCAGCCCGGCATTTCTCATGATGTACTCTGCATATAAGTTAAATAAGCAGGGTGAGAATATACAGCCTTGACGCACTCCTTTTCCTATTTGGAACCAGTCTGTTGTTCCATGTCCAGTTCTAACTGTTCTTCCTGACCTGCATATAGGTTTCTCAAGAGGCAGGTCAGGTGGTCTGGTATTCCCATCTCTTGAAGAATTTTCCATAGTTTATTGTGATCCACACAGTCAAAGGCTTTGGCACAGTCAACAAAGCAGAAACATATGTTTTTCTGGAACTCTCTTGCTTTTTCCATGATCCAGCAGACATTGGCAATTTGACCTCTGGTTCCTCTGGCTTTTCTAAAACCAGCTTGAACATCTTGAACATCTGCCTCTACTTGAATATCTGGAAGTTCACAGTTCATGTATTGCTGAAGCCTGGCTTGGAAAATTTTAAGCATTACTTTACTAGCGTGTGAGATGAGTGCAATTGTGCAGTAGTTTGAGCATTCTTTGGCATTGCCTTTCTTTGGGATTGGAATGAATACTGACCTTTTCCAGTCCTGTGGCCACTGCTGAGTTTTCCAAATTTGCTGGCATATTGAATGCAGCACTTTCACAGCATTATCTTTCAGGATTTGAAATAGCTCCACTGGGATTCCATTGCCTCCACTAGCTTTGTTTGTAGTGATGCTTCCTAAGGCCCACTTGACTTCACATTCCAGGATGTCTGGCTCTAGGTAAGTGATCACACCATTGTGATTATCTGGGTCATGAAGCTCTTTTTGTACAGTTCTTCTGTGTATTCTTGCCACCTCTTCTTAATATCTCCTGCTTCTGTTGGTCCCTACCATTTCTGTCCTTTATTGAGCCCATCTTTGCATGAAATGTTCCCTTGGTATCTCTAATTTTCTTGAAGAGATCTGTAGTCTTTCCCATTCTATTGTTTTCCTCTGTTTCTTTGCATTGGTTGCTGAGGAAGGCTTTCTTATCTCTCCTTGCTATTCGTTGGAACTCTGCATTCAAATGGGTATATCTTTTCTCCTTTGCTTTTCGCTTCTCTTCTTTTCACAGCTATTTGTAAGGCCTCCTCAGACAGCCATTTTTCTTTTTTGCATTTCTTTTTCTTGGGGATGGTCTTGATTCCTGTCTCCTGTATAATGCCACAAACCTCCGTCCATAGTTCATCAGGCACTCTGTCTATCAGATCTAGATCCTTAAATCTATTTCTCACTTCAACTGTATAGACATAAGGGATTTAATTTAGGTCATACCTGAATGGTCTAGTGGTTTTCTCTACTTTCTTTAATTTCAGTCTGAATTTGGCAATAAGGAGTTCATGATTTGAGCCACAGTCAGCTCCCAGTCTTGTTCACTTCTTTTGAATTCTTGATAATGTGAACAACAGAGTTCACTTCTTTTGAATTCTTGATAATGTTAGAAAAAAATTTGCTGACTCTGCTTGTTACTTATTTTAAACTTGTTGGGCATTTTCATCCTCAATTTTACAGTCTAGCATCTGTGAGAGTACAACAGTATTTTTGAAATTATTTTGCTTGATATTGCAAATCTATAAGTTTTACCTCATCCATTTACTTTCTTTTTCTTTTTGACATTTATAAATATAATAAGAGGAAGAGACATTTGCAGTCTGCCAGGATTCATTCCTAAAGAGGAATCTTCCCATCTATGTGAAACAATCACAATCTATGTGAAACAATCTTCACATCTATGTGGGTATATCAAGGAAATGAAACTTTACATGGGGTAGGAAAGACTCCCCCCTGGGGAAGGAAATGTCAGCCCACTCCAGTGTTCTTGCCTGGAGAATTTCACAGACAAAGGAAACTTGAGGGCTACAGTCCATAGGATCGCAAAGAGTCAGACACGACTAACCGAATAAAATACACACACTTGATCTACAAGCAAGATGATGCAAAATTAGGAGGTGAATAACATAGTTTTTGTACTAATTTTGACATGACATTATTTGCATAATCAGCACCCATTTTACAGAATTGTTCAGGTTCTTTCATTCATCTTTCACTTTCCATATTTATTCATTGAAACACACACGCACAAACTGCATGGGAAGTTTGTGGTTGCTGTTCAGTTGCTAAGTCACGTCTGACTCTTTGCGACAACATAGACTGCAACCTGCCTTCCCTGTCCTTCACTATCTCCTGGAGTTTGCTCAAACTCATGTCCATTGAGTTGATGATGCCATTCAGCTATCGCATCCTTTCTTGGCCACTTCTCCACTTGCCCTCAATCTTTCCCAGCATCAGGGTCTTTTCCAGTGAGTCAGCTCTTCACATCAGGTGACCAAAGTATTGGAGCTTCACTTTCAGCTTCAGTCCTTCCAATGAATATCCAGGGTTGATTTCCTTTAGGATTGACTGGTTTAAATAGGAAGTATAGTTCATTTCTATTATCAATATTTTACTGACTTTATAAGAGTCAATGTCTTTAACCCATTTTGAATCTGGATCTCAAATAGCAGAGTAACCTCTATGGGAAAAGAAGAATGAGGAATTAAAAAGGCCCAGAGAGAGTTAATGGGGAGCAGGAAAGATTTACAAAGCAGGTGGTTCCCTAGCTAAGGGTAACAGGAGGAATTAGCCAAGCAAATAGGAAGAAAGAAGGACTGAGGGGAGGCTGGAGGAATATATTAAGTACAGGGAAACCAACTGGCTCAAGGCAAAATGGCATGAAAGATGACAACCTACGAGGGTACAGGTTGGGGATTGATTACAGATGCAGTAGCAGGATTGACAGGTGAGATCAGAAAAGCAGTTATAAGGAGTTTAGACTCAGAGCACAGCCTCATCTTAGAAGTTCCAACACCACTTTTCTGTCTGTCTAATATTCACATATATTTTAGCAGTTGACGGCATGGTCATATCTTTTGCAGTCCTCTGGACTTAAAATCCATCCTTTGAGTTTCTGTATTTTTGGGTTTATACTTCTAGTGTAACGTAACAGAAAAAAATTTTTCACCCAGAATATGTTGAATCTGACCTGTTATTGATTAAATGACTTGTCCTTAAGATCTTTTCATGTCTCTAAGTCTAGAAATACTTCACTCCTTAAAGCTCCTGCATAGTTTTTCATATGTTCATTTCCACAAAACTTCACTTACTTTGCATTTTTGCAAATGTTTATTTACAACTCAATGTTTTTTAAAATTTTTCTTGCATTTCTTTACTAATTAGTAAGGTTGAAAATTATTTGGGGACATTTTATTACCTCATCTGTTTTTTTGCCTTTATATATATCTATATCTATCTATCATATTTTGTACTATCAATGTTTATTAATTGGTATACCTTTTACATTTAATTAAACAGTATACATTTATTAATTTATATATCTACAATATTTTACCTCTGTTTTATATGTTGTAATATTTTCTCCCATCCTGTTCCTTGTATTTTATTGTACTAGGGCATATTTTGTTTCAAAGCTGTTTATATCTAATACCATCAAAACTATCAGATTAATTAGAGATGACTAGAAAGGAAAAAAACTGTATTTTTCCCTTATGAATTTCAAGTTGTAGATGTCCCATATTTTATTCATAATGATTTCATATTTATATTTTTCTCCTTTAGTTTAACATTTAGGTGTAACTGAAATTTATCTTTAAAAAAGCATAAAATTAGAACTTTATCACCTACTGAATGGAAGAGGGAAGGCATATGGATCATTCTGTTGCTTGAAGAAATTCAGCTCTGCAGAAACTCTTTGGTTCTTGTGATTATAGGAAGAGAGACCAAAAAGAATAGTACTAAAAGAGAACAAAACTAACAATAGCAAAGGAAGGGTTTATGTAAGAAAAAGAAACAAAACCACTTCCACAATTTCATTTAATGGCCTAACTTGCTAGAGAATAAAATATCCAATTTTTGTGACACATGGCACAATGAAAACCCAGACTTTAGAGGAGCTGAGCAAACATTTTAGCTCATGGGCACAAGAAACTGGAGTAAGTAACCACCACTGGGACCAGCACTCTCTCAAGAGAACATGCTCTGAGTCACATTCCTTAAGAAGTTATTTTTCCAAAACAACTGGAAAGTTAATAATGCTTTATATGAAATTTGACTTCAGAACCCTCCCAGGAAAATGAACGGCTTAACTAGAGACAACAGATAAGTACCTAGTTTCTTAACTCTAAAAAAAATTTAAATATTGTGTTTTCTATTCCAACTGTAAGTCTGACTACTAAGCAGATAATTCAAAAAAGGACTTTTTTTTTTGTTTGTTTCTGGCCCAACTGAAAATTAACAGGACAAAGTAGCAGAAAGGGAATGGAATTTTGATCTTGTTTTATACAGGTTTGGCATAATTACTTGAATATTTTGTAACTTCCTTCACTTTTGTGTCCTTTAGTTTTTCTTAGCTACAACATCCACTAGGATGGCTACTGTAAGGAAAAAAAAACAAAAACAAAAAACCCCACTTACATCAGTGAACAGATAATACAGACAGAAAATCAACAAACCAACAGGGGTCTTAAATGACACAACAGACCAGTTAGACATCTTCTGGGTCAGGAAGATGCCCTGGAGAAGGAAATGGCAACCCATCCCAGTATTCTTGCCTGGGAATTCCCATGTGAAGGAAAGTTAAAGGGCTCAAAATAGCCTGGAGTTAAAACTCCCCTCTGGGTCCTCCCTACCATTGTATGCAAAACAAAGAACTCTCTCACCTGAAGAAAAAAAATGGACATTAAGGTTGATTCTGCCCAGCTCCCAGCTGGTCCCAGCCTCTGGATGATCTCCAGAACTCCTTGCCCCAGCCATTTAAGAGATAATTAATCCGAACAACCTTGGAGAAGAACAGGCCCCCTTAAGACAGTAGATTTCCACATACAGGCCTATATATACTTAATCTTTTCTTGGGTTAGTGCAGCAGTTCACTGATCTGACTGCTGCCCCTTCTCGCCTCATTAAAGGTGATCTGTTCCCATAAAGTGTGGGTCTCATTCTTTTTCCAAACCTTACCTTCTCTAACTCCCTTACCCTACACCATGGACACAACAGCCGGTGGGTGATGGTGGGCAATGGAATCACAGAAAAGTCAGACTAAACAACAACAACAACGATGAACTTTCCATCCAAAAACAGCAGAACACACATTCTTTTCAGGTTCACGTGGAGCTTTCCTCAGCATGAATCATGTGCTGGGCCACAAACAAGTCCTAACAAAATTAAGAGAACAGAATTTATCTGAAGCTTTTTTTTTTCCCAACCACAATGGTATGAAACTAGAATCAATTACAGAAAGAAAAATGGGAAGAACAACAACACATGGAGACCAAACAACATGCTATTAAAACAAAAATGGGTCAACGAAGAAATCAAAGAGGAAATCAGAAAATACATCAAGACAAATGAAAATACTGAGACACCACTCCAAATCTATGGAATGCAGCAAAATCAGTTCTGAGTGGGAAGTATGCAGTGATACAGGCTACAGGAAAAAACCTCAAACACCCTAACCTAACCATCTAAAGAAATTAGGAAAAAAAAAGAACAAGCTAAGCCAAAGTCAGCAGAAAGAAGAACATAATAAATATAAGAGGGGATTTTAAAACGAGGCGAAAAATTAGAAAAGATCAATAAAAATAAGAGCTGATTTTTTAAAAATATAAGCAAAATTGATAAACTTTTAGTCAGGCTCATGAAGCAAAAAGCAAGAGGACTCAAGTAAACAATGTAGTTTCCTCAGAAAACTAAGTATAGACCTGCCATCAGTTCAGTTCAGTTCAGTCGCTCAGTCATGTCCGACTCTTTGCGACCCCATGAATCGCAGCACGCCAGGCCTCCCTGTCCATCACCAACTCCCGGGGTTCACTCAAACTCATGTCCATCGAGTCAGTGATGCCATCCAGCCATCTCATCCTCTGTCGTCCCCTTCTCCTCCTGCCCCCAACCCCTCCCAGCATCAGAGTCTTTTCCAATGAGTCAACTCTTCCCATGAGGTGGCCAAAGTACTGGGGTTTCAGCTTTAGCATCATTCCTTCCAAAGAAATCCCAGGGCTGATCTCCTTCAGAATGGACTGGTTGGATCTCCTTGCAGTCCAAGGGACTCTCAAGAGTCTTCTCCAACACCACAGTTCAAAGCATCAATTCTTCGGCACTCAGCTTTTTTCACAGTCCAACTCTCACATCCATACATGACTACTGGAAAAACCATAGCCTTGACTAGACGGGCCTCTGTTGGCAAAGTAATGTCTCTGCTTTTCAATATGCTATCTAGGTTAGTCATACCTTTCCTTCCAAGGAGTATCTTTTAATTTCATGGCGGCAGTCACCATCTGTAGTGATTTTGGAGCCCAAAAAGATAAAGTCTGACATTGTTTCCACTGTTTCCCCATCTATTTCCCATGAAGTGATGGGACCAGATACCATGATGTTCATTTTCTGAATGTTGAGCTTTAAGCCAACGTTTTCACTCTCCTCTTTCACTTTCATCAAGAGGCTTTTTAGTTCCTCTTCACTTTCTTCCATAAGGGTAGTGTCATCTGCATATTTGAGGTTATTGCAGTTGCTCAGTCATGCCCAATTCTTTCTGACCCCATGGACTGCAGCATGCCAGGCTTCCCTGTCCATCATCAACTCCTGGAGCTCGCTCAAAGTCATGTCCATCGAGCTGGTGATGCCATCCAACCATCTCGTCCTCTGTCATCCCCTTCTCCTCCTGTCTTCAATCTTTCCCAGCAACAGGGTTTTTACAAATGAGTCAGTTCTTCGCATGAGGAAGAACTCTTTGCCTCACAGCCTTCATTGGGGGGATTTCCTTCAAGGAAAGGAAGAGTTGGAAGAAATTTCAGTGATCATCTGGCCTTAATCCCTCACTTCACAGAGGAAGTAATGAGCCCAGGAAAATTAAATAACTTAGCCAAGGTCATATGCGCTACCTGACAGCTGGATGTGTAAGGCAGATTCTGTAGCCCCAGCCCTGTTCAGATTATACATATATGGCCCTTATAGCAGAGACATATTTACTGCACCTTGACAGGCAGCAAGATACTGCTTTTCTACATGCTCTTCTTGTAGATTATACTTGAGAGCAAATTTTGATGATATATGTGACTCTGCCATCAATATTTCTGGGAAGTATCAAATTAATGGGTCAAATCAAAAGTAAACTGTTGATCTTGAAGCAGTAATATTAAATAAGTGTAAGGGTTAAGTTAGTGTGGTGAAAAATCAGGGTTTTCTGAATGTGACTTAGGACTCTGACAGTGCACATGAAAACCAATTTCTCTACTCACTAGGCCATAGGTAGCCTCTCAATCTACCACTGAATGATACGCTCCACTCTCTGATTTCATCTACTTCTCAAAATGTCCCTGACATTTTATAAGTACAAAGTAAGCCCCTACATTTCACCAAGGACCTCTACAAAAACTATTCAGTCTTATTCACATGTGAGCAAATATTCTATTCTTCTGGAGGAGTCAAGTCATTTAAAAATCTTAAGTAGATTCTGCTATAAAAATCAGAATTGCTGCTTTGGGATATATGAGTCTTTGATATTATTACTCATGTAGGAAATGCATTTTTCATAAAATATCATAGAATAGAGCTGGTTTTCATCTATCCCTGGAATAACATAGAGCATATGAGTTACGGCTGACTTAACAGTGACATGTATTAATATGTGAGTATACGGTGCACTGTAATATGCTTGATCAAAATTTAACCACCAATTCTTAAAAGCCTGATCCAAGCAATTTGGAAGTAGGAATAAGGTAGAGAATAGAATAAGAGAGGAAATAAATCTATGAAAAACATTGTTTCTGGATGATTCTAACAGTTATTAAATATAGGAAAAACAACATTTTTCCCTTTATTTCTGTTTCATCTCTTCCTTAATCCTCCACATGATTTCTATAGCTTATACATCCTGTTACTGCTGTATTCAGGGATAGCATATATTTGAATAATGTAAGCTTGAGGATTAAAGGAAGACATTGGTAAAAGCCCAAGGGAAAATTTGGGCAGAGCATACAAGTAGGATGAATGGAATGGATTTGGTAGAAGTGGGGAGAACAAGAGAATGATACAAAGGAGGGACAGAAAAAGAGAGAATAGAGAATATTGTTGTTAATATTTATCTTCTGCAACCCAGTCCCCAAAACAGGTCTTACAAGTGGGATAATCTTAATTACCAGAAACTGAGATGTATGAAAGATGTTGAATATTTATGCCTCTGGGACACTGACACTATCTTAAGTTCTTTACTCTGCAACCCCTTTTAATTTAAATACTGTTTGAATTTACAAGCTGAACAAAGATTCCAATTCAAGTGAGAGAGGCTAATGTATAGCAATGAGTTTACAGTCATTTTGTACCTGAAAAACAACAAAACAAAACAGCATTCATCATTTCTGTGATTTCAGGAGAGAAAGAACTGCTATAAGCTTTTATTTTTTTATTTTTAAACTTTACATAATTTTATTAGTTTTGCCAAATATCATAATGAATCCACCACAGGTATACATGTGTTCCCCATCCTGAACCCTCCTCCCTCCTCCCTCCCCATACCATCCCTCTGGGTCGTCCCAGTGCACTAGCCCCAAGCATCCAGTATCGTGCATCGAACCTGGACTGGCATCTCGTTTCTTACATGATATTTTACATGTTTCAATGTCATTCTCCCAAATCTTCCCACCCTCTCCCTCTCCCACAGAGTCCATAAGACTGTTCTATACATCAGTGTCTCTTTTGCTGTCTCGTACACCGGGTTATTGTTACCATCTTTCTAAATTCCATATATATACATTAGTATACTGTATTGGTGTTTTTCCTTCTGGCTTACTTCACTCTGTATAATAGGCTCCAGAGAAATGCCAGAAATGCACTAAACTGCATTTGTGTTTTATGTTTATGCAATACTTTTTACAGTGTAGTAAAACATGTTGTAATACAAAATCTGAATATTTAAAATCTTCAGTGTCAATCTAAAACTCATTAAAAGAGATACATTTCCTAGTCATTTTAGCTTCAAGTCTACCATTTTTAATAGCCATTAATTCATTTATTCAACACATATATATTTACCTACCATTTTTCTACTATCTACCATGTATTTTTCTGTATCAGCACAGAGTAGATTTCAAGGCACACACTGTTCTTATCCCCACAGAGTTTATAGTATAGGAAGATGAAGGCCATCTAGGTGCCTACTGTATACAATATACCTTGTTTGGTACACTAATTAAAAAAATAGAAACATAAAATCATATAATATAGATTTTAATAGTCCTATCTTTAAACTTTCCACTGGAAAGGAAAGGAGAATTGGTTTTAGACTATCCTTTGCAAATGACTACCCTGCTTTTGCTTAAATATATTAATAGGTACTTCACTAGTTTGTAGCTGACCTATTGTTTCTTATTCAGTTCTATTTATGAATTTGGTAAGAATCATCATGTTTATGCTATAGAGTCTTTCCATTCTTGAACATAATGTTTTGGGTTTTTTCCACAAACATCTGGAACATTTAGGTTAGATTTATGCTTTAGGGTTTTTTGTTGTGATTAGTAAGAAGTTTTCTTAAATTCCTTTTTTAAATTGGTGGTTCTGCTATTTTAGACATAAATCTTGTTTGCATTCTCAGAATCGCTTGACCTTTCATTTCTTTTTCTCCCAACTGCCCAACGGGAACCTTTTCCCCATCAGTTTTCTTTTTTTAAAACTAGGATAATACACTCTCCCATGGAGTATGAAATATGGCTTCCTGAAAAGTGGCTGAGGGGTTGGAGATGTAACCCAAATACACAGGAGACTTAACATCCTATGCTGTGAGCATTGACCAATGAACCATTAGGACAAGGGAAGCAGAAGGCAGATATATTTTCTCACTGTCTTCTCTCCTCTGGGGGTTCCCTGGTGGCTCAAATGGTAAAGAATCTGCCTGAAAAGCAGGTTTGATCCCTGGATTGGGAAGATCCCCTGGAGAAGGGAATGGCAACCCACTCAAATATTCTTGCTTAGAGAATTCCATGGACAGAGAAGCCTCATGGGGTATAGGCCACGGGGTCACAAAGAATCAGACACAACTGAGTGACTAACACCTCACTTACTCTCCTCTGGATAGCTCTAAGGTAATCCCAGGTCAGCCTTGACAGGGGAGCCTGGAGGGAGCTGTGCCTTAGAAGTTCATTTGGAAGCAGCATTAAAATACTGCTGGAATGGTAGTGCATTATATAGCTTTGCTTAACATCTTTTCTTACCTCACTTTCATTTTTTCCTTACCCTACTCATCTAAGCTTGCATTTTTGCAAATAAAGTGTCAGTTCCTAATTTTGCTTTCTAGACAGCATTGACTAAAACATTATTAAAATTGTGTTACAATATAGCATTTTAAGAATATACAATTCAATAAATGAAAGTGGATCCTTATTTGACAGCAAACAGAAAAATGTTTTTAATGGTTTAAGAGACATAATTGTGAAAAGCAAACATTTAAATTCTGCAGAATAAAATACAGGAAAATATATTTTATTAAATCAGATATTAAGGAATATATATTGAATAAGCCACAAAAGGCAAGGCTTAAAGGAAAATACAGACACATTTGAATTCATTACAATTATATATGGAAGCACAGATTGAGAGATAGCTAAAAATCTTTGATGAACTGTATCAGGCAAAGCATTGTTATTACATGAGATATATAGAGATATTCTCTAAATTAAGAAAAAATAAGTGCCTGTCTAGTACATTAGCATTGGAAATAGTGAGAAGAGGCCAAATTCTAATGTATCCTAAAACAAAGTTTGTGATGTAAAAAAGAGAAAACCAAACATAAGTGTGAGATTTTTGGCTTGAGTCACTAAAAAATGTAGTTAATGACAATTGATTCAGAAGATTCTTCATAGAGCAAATGTGTGGGAGATCAAGATGGCAAGTTTGCGCATGTCAAAGCATAGATGCTCATAAAACATCTAAGAGGAGATGTCACATATCTTTTGGATATATGAGTAGGAACAACGTGAAAAGTGTGAGCTGTATCTGTCCATCTGACTGTTGTTAAATGATTCGTATTTAGAAGCATGCGAGGGATGAGTTCATCAAACATTTGAGTGTTTACAGAGAGGAAAAGAGGGACAATGAAAAGTATTGACTGTTACAATGCCCCAATGCCAAGAGGCTGGGAATAAGAAGAAAAAAGAGGAAAGGAGATTGAAGAAAAATGGGCAGTTTTGTAGGAGAAACATAGAGAAAGGTGTCCTGGAAGCAAAATTGCAAAGCTGTATCAAGGAGGGAGTGATGTGCTATGTCAAATGCTGCTGATTTATCAAGGAAAAGGAATGAGAAATGATTCTTGCATATAGCAGTGCAGAAATCATTGACGGTCTTGACAAAAACATTTTCAGATAAGTGATTGGCATGAACGTCTGACCAGAGTGGATTGAAGAGTCAGAGAATGGAAACTGGAGATAGTAAGAATAGACAACCCTTTCAGGAATTCTGCATCAAATAAGAGGCAAGAAATTGGAGGAGGTAGATGAAGATGAAAGAGGAGAGTAAAAAGTTGGCTTAAAGTTCAACATTCAAAAAATGAAGATCACATAGTATCCCGTCCCATCACTTCATGTCAAATAGATGGGGAACCAATGGAAACAGTGACAGACTTTATTTTCTTGGGCTCCAAAATCACTGCAGCCATGAAATTAAAAGACCCTTGCTTCTTGGAAGAAAAGCTATGACAAAACTAGACAGCATATTAAGAAGCAGAGATATTACTTTGTGAACAAAGGTCCATCTAGTCAAAGCTATGATTTTTCCTGTAGTCATGTATGGATGTGAGAGTTGGACAATAAAGATGGCTGAGTGACAAAAAATTGATGCTTTTGAATTGTGGTGTTGGAGAAGACTCTTCAGAGTCCTTTGAACTGCAAGGAGATCCAACCAGTCCATCCTAAAGGAAATCAGTCCTAAATATTCATTGAAAGGACTGATGCTGAAACTGAAGTTCCAAAACTTTGGACACCTGATATGAAGAGCTGACCCATTAGAAAAGACTGTGATGCTGGGAAAGATTAATGGCAGGAGGAGAAGGGGATGACAGAGGATGAGATGGTTAGATGGCATCACCGACTGAATGGAGATGAGTTTGAGCAAGCTCCAGGAGATAGTGAAGGACAGGGAAACCTGGCGTGCTGCAGTCCGTGGGGTCACAAAGAGTCAGGCATGACTGAGTGACTGAACAACAAAGATGAAGATAAACATGGAAAAAAAAATTAACATGAGGAAATAATAGCATGTTTACAAGTATTAGAGTTCTCCAGAAAAAGAAGGATTTATTAATGTGGCTTATTTTTTATATGAGGAGACAAACAGATGAACAATTTTTTAAAAATATGCATATCCAGTCATTGTAGGATGATTTGTTGACAAGACTCCCCTTGCTGCACTGAACTGCTGTATCCTTTGTCAAAAATGAATTGAATCCATCTGTAGGCATATTTCTGGACTCAATTCTGTTTCATGGATCTATTTGTCAATGTTTATGTCTAGAATACAGAATGTTAGACTACATTCTCTTTTTTCAAAGTGTTTCAGCTATTTTAGGTTTCTGGCACTTTTCATTTGAACATTGGAATAAGATTATCAATTTGTATTTTTACTGGAATTGTATTGAATTTGTAGACAAACTTTGGGGTAATTGATATCTACATAATATTGAATACTTGAATCAATTAACATCATATATTAATTTATTTATGTCTTCCTTAATTTGCTTAAACAATGCTTTATAATTTTCTATATATTGATATTGCTATTTTTTTGCCAATTTTTTCTCAAAATACACCATATTTTTGAGGCTAACCTGATTTTTGATGCAATGTGAATTTTACTTTCAAAATGAATCCCTATCACTTGAAAAAGAGTCTATAGATTTGTTTTTTTAATACAAACGGAGGACTACATCCATTTAAAATAGCTTTCAAGAAGTACAATAGTCATTTTAAAAAATTTATGATAAGAATACTTGAGATCTACTCTTACACGATTGTTGTTCAGTCGCTAAGTCGTGTCCACCTCTTTGTGACCCCATGAACTTCACATGCCAGACTTCCCTGTCCTTCATTCTTTCCCAGAGTTTGCTCAGACTTACATATGATAATGTTTTCAATTCAATTTTCAGTTGTTCATTAATAGTATATAGTAATACAATTAGATTTTGTATATTGGTCTTAAATCTTGCATATGTTCTAAACTCACTAATTAGTTCTATTTTTCACTAATTAGGCACTATTTTTCTAACAGATTACATAGGATATTCTACACAGTCATATGTCTCTAGAAAAAACTTTCCAACCTGAATACCTTTAATTTCTTCCTCTTGCTTTACTGCACATGCTAGATGCTTACTACAATGTGGAAAGAAGTGGTGAATGCAGGTATCCATACCTTTACCTTGATACTCATTCTAGGAGGAAGGCACTCTGTCTTGGCCATTAAGAATGTTCTTAGTTACAGGTTTCTTCAAATTATCTTTTATTGAGTTAAGAAAGTTCCCATCTATTTCCAGTTTGCTGATATTTTATTATAAATTACAGTAGAATTTTATCAAAGGCTGTAAACTGAGCTCCTTTGAGGGCTCCTATATATTGTTTTCTTAATCTTTTTTCAGTTTGGTCACTCAGTCATGTACTTGACTACATTGATTTTTAAATGTTAAATAAAACTTGTACTTCTAGGATAAAATACAGTTATTCTTAGTGTATCATTTTTAAATGTATTCTTGGATTCTATTTGCTAAGATTTTAAGAATTTTTCTATTTTCCCAAGGGATAGTAACCTGAAGTTTTCTTATAATGTCTTTGTCTCATTTTAGTTCCAGAATAATATGGAATTCATAAAGTCAGTAGGGAAAGATTTTCTCCTCAATTTCCTGAAATAATTTGTGTAGAACAGACATTATTTCTTCCTTATAAGTTTATTAGAATTTACCACTGATGCCCTCTGGCCTAGAGATTTTGCTGTGAGATTTTAAAAAACAAATTCAATTTCTTATATAATAAAAGAAGGGTTAATTGGGTTAGCTATTTTTTCCTTTAGCAAATAGTTTACATCTTTCAAGGAATTTGCTCATTTTATCTAATTTGTGAGTTTATTGGCAAATGCTATTCATAATATTCTTCATTATCCTTTTAATCTCTGTAGAAGCTTTTGTCATGTTACCTAATTCCTACTATTAATAATCTGCATTTCCACCTTGATTTTCTTGATTAGTCTGGCAAGAGGCTCATCAATTTTTACTTTTTCAGAGAATCAACTTTTTGTTTTATTTTCCATTCATTTATTTCTCTCTGATCTTCATTACTTCTCTTCTTCTGATCATTGGGGGGTTCATTTGCTACACTTTTTTTTTTTTCTAATTTTAAGTTGGAAACTGAAGTCATTAATTTGAGATCTTTCCTTTTTTTCTAAAACAGGTTTTTTTTTTTAATTTTATTTAATTTTTAAACTTTACATAATTGTATTAGTTTTGCCAAATATCAAAATGAATCTGCCACAGGTATACATAAAGTGATGCATTTCCCTCTAAGTATGTCTATAGTTGTATCCTACAAATTTTATACTTTGCTTTAACTTTCTTTCAGTTTAAAATAATTTCTAATTTCCTTTTGAGTTTTTTGATTTAGGAGTTATTTAGAAATGTGTTGTTTAATTTTTGTGTTATTTGGGGATTTTATAAATATTTTCTGTAAATTATTTCTAATTTATTTGTACCGTAGTCATAGAACATACATTTTATGACCTGACTCCTCTTAAGTTTGAGATTTGTTAACACAAATGGTCTAGAAAATGGTTGGTCATTATAAATTTTCCTGTGCCCTTGAAAAATGTGTGTACTGTGATGTTGTAAGTTGAGGTCTTCTATGCATGTCAATTAGGTTGAGTTGATTGATAGTGTTGTTCAAGTCTTCTATATCCTTACTGATTTATTATTGGCTCATTCTATAAAATACTGAAAGAAGAGTGCAAATTTATTTATTTACCCTTGATACTCTATCTTTTTTTTTTCATGGAATTTTAAGGTTTAATATCAAGTTCATGCAAGTTTCAGTTCAGTTCAGTTCAGTTCAATTGCTCAGTCGTGTCTGACTCTTTGCAATGCTCTGAATTGCAGCACGCCAGGCCTCCCTGTCTGTCCATCACCAACTCCCGGAGTTCACCCAAACTCATGTCCATCGAGTCGGTGATGCTATCCAGCCATCTCATCCTCTGTTGTCCCCTTCTCCTCCTGCCTTATTATTTCTCCTTGGTGAATTAAACTTCTATCACTATCAAATGATCCTTCTTTTGTTTTGAAATAGGATACTATAGTCATTTCCACTTTTTTTTTTGGAACAGAGTGAGCTTACTATATTTTTTATTATCCTGTCTTTTTAATCTATTTGTGTCTTTAATTTTAAGTGAATTTCTTATAGGCAGAATCTAGTTGGGTCTGGATTAAAATAAATCCAGTCTCCCAATGTCTGGCTTTAATTGGGGTATTTAAAATTTTAATTGGGATTTTTAATTGGGATATTTAACTATTACATTTAATATGATTGTTGATCTAACTGGGTTAAATGTTCCATCTTACTCTACCATTTCTATTTTTTCCCATCAGTCCTTTGTGTTTTTTTTTTTTTTCCTTTTTTATTCTTTTATATCATATCATTTGGGTATTTGCAGTACTTTTTAAAATCTCCTTTGCTATCTTATTAACTCTTCATTTTGTGTTATATTAGTAGCTTCTATAAGGTACATAGTGAGCATCTTTAACTTACGAATGTCCACTGCAGTGATATTATACAACTTCACATATAGTAAAGAACCCTACAGACACACATTTTTCTCTGTACTTATCCTTTGTGTTATAGTTGTCCTATATTTCACTTGTATGCATTTTTAAACCCCACAGCATATTGCTATTATTTCTGTTTTAAGCAGTCAACTTTTTCTTTAAAGCATTTACTTAATAATAAAAAACATTATACATACTAAACTTTGAATTTACCATTCTGGTTCTTTATATTACTTTAGGTGGATTATGTTTCCTTCTGGTATCTGGCCTAAAGGAATTTCTTTACTATTTCTTATAATGCAGGTGCTGATAATTAATTCTTTCAACTCTTCTGTATCTGAGAAATTTGATATTTTATCATCATTTCCAAGAAAAATGTTTTTGCTGGATATAGAATTCTAGACTATTTTAAAACTTATTTCCAAAGATGTTGCTCTACTTTTTCTTATTTGCATTATCTCCCAGGAGAAGTCTGCTGTTATCTTTTTCTTTGGCTTTTGTACATATTGTGTACATTTTCTCTTGCTACTTCTAGGGCTTTCTTTTTACCACTGGCTGTAAGTTATTTGATTATGATGTGTCTTGCTGTGGTCTTCTTCAAGCATTAAGTACTTGAGGTTTATTGAGCTTTTGACCAGTTATCTTTTAATTCTCTCTTTTCTTTTTTCCATTCTACTTTTAATTTTAAGTAAACTTATTTCATATACAGCATCAGAATTAAAATACAATAAAACTATTTCAATATTTCTTTCCTTTAGGTACTCAATCTCTCTATCTACTGTATATTTGGCTGCTTTTACATAAAATGATTCCCTTGAATAATAATTAATCCTCAGTCCCACCTTTTTTTCTCTCCTCATATCAAAATTTATATTATTCAGAACAATTGTGTCCCAGCACAGATACAGTGACGCTCTTGCTAGTAATATCATTTCACGCAAACTTTTGTTGTTTAGGTAAAGATAGTTTTATATATTATGCCTGTTAGCAACATTCATAAATTATCATGGGACTCTTAGTTACACAATGACAACCTAACATTCACAGGAGAATCCTAAGAATAGGATCATCCGGCAGAAAACACATCTGATAGATGATAGAGACAGTGACAGAAAAACTTTTACAACACATGTGAATACCTAGGTCCACATATAAGACTGACCTTATATAACGTAACTGAATTATTCAAAAGTTTTCATTTATCAGGACATATTTCTGAAAGCAAGGAAATGAAAAACCCTTTGGATATTACCTGTTTAAGTCTTTGTGATTTCTTTTTTTGTGTGAATGGGTGTTGGAATGGAATAGGGTATAAGAATGCCTAGCAATGGTCTGTAGAAAAGGGTTCAATGAACCTATCTTTATGTTTAATGAAATTGCCTTGAGGGGCTCAGTAATAGTCTTTTAAGTTCTCACTCCCTGAAAGTAGTGCCCATTTCATTCTCTTTATTCTTTTTTATTCTTCTCCTTTATGACCTCATTAGCAATGAGACTTAATTGAACACACCTTCTCTTAAAATGATAAGCATTCCCAAGTCTATTACATTATCTCTAGGATTGACAGCCCAAAAGGATTCAGTGGAATGTACTGTTCACTTTAGTGAACAAAAACTAAAATTCAGTGATATTTTCTCCTGCAAAAAATGAATATGATGTCATTGCTCACTCATATTTTAAAAATACCAATGCAAATTCTCAGATGATAATTCTATGCTTTTTTCCCTCAGGCTTGTAATAATGGGTCTATAAAATGTAGCCTTTTGGCTCACATATGTACTTAGAGGTTAAATTATATCATCATCACACCGTAATAAAGCCTTATAAGCAGTTCTCGTGGGATGCTAGACTGAACTCTTAGGTCAGAGCTTTAAAGATGCTGAATAATTATCTCATGTATTTAGATAGTAGAATCAGTATTTAAGCATAAAATTCATAGGAAATAACACATTAACTGTGCCTTTTCCATGTCTTGTATCATGGAATTCTTTGTTAAATTTCTTTTAATTTAGTTCTTTCGCTCTTCAAATGAGCAGTGATTTTTGCTATATGATAGCCCTGAATATAATTCAACATGATACAGAGTTTTGATATGTTTTCTGTGTCTTATTCTCTCAGTTCATCTAATTGCTCACGTTTGGTTTCATTTAAATATACAGTTAACCTCAAAATAGTGGATTCCACCATATTCAGCAAAATGTGCCTGCAATACAGTCATGTTCTGACTGGAATATCTGAGAATGATTCTGATTCTTGTTATTATTTTAATTATTATTATTACCATTTACTCAGCAATAACTGTGTCTCTGATAAGGTGATATGCACTTCATAGTACTACCTCATTTAATTCTCAAAAGAACATCAGTCAGATACTATTAACCCACATAAGAAATTCAAGAAAACTGAAGGGTTTAGCACTTTAGTAATTTCTCCAGGCCTTAGATTTAAATCATGGCTCTCAAAAATATAGTGTATTGTTTCTGGTCAAATTTGTTTCCATAAAGTCTACTTTAGAATGATATGTAAAATATAATCTAGGAGGAAGAAACTTCTATATATTTGGTAGTTTCTATCAACTTGTGGAGTCATACATTCAGAGGGATACACTGTCTTCTGAATCTGGATTAACTTTTCAGGCCACTTATAAAGTAAACCTGTTTAAATATTTTCTAAGACTCATAAGCAGTGTTGAGCCTACACATAAGCACAATTATAATGACTCATTATATTATGAGGGGGAAAACTTTAGAGGATCTTTTGTAATTGATTAAGACACAATTCATTTTGGGCTTACTTGGTTTACAAACGTGGGCAAACTTTCTGGAAGCTAGCAAAAGAATTTAATATCAAAGGATGAACTAAACAGATATGTGGGAGATAAAGAGAAAAGGATTATTAATAATAAAATGCTGAAATGAGTAAAATAGATGTATTAGCTACTATCTTCCTTATAGTGTTAGAAAACAAGTGAAAATGAGTTAGGATAGGCTTTACAATAGTGACTTTATGCAGATTTCATAATAGAGAGCAAAGTCTTTGACACTATATCCACCTGCTTGTCTCATAAGATTGATCTCTCCCTTCCCACCTCCCTATCTCCATCCCTACTCCCTCACCACACATAACACAGAACCATCCCCAAGGAAAATAAATCTCACCTTACAGTTATAAAAATGATATTAGTTTCTTTTGCATATGTGCAATCAGAATTAAATCTTTTGAGAAAAGGTGGTCAAAAAACAAAAAGAGAAAATGTTAGCTGATGGGGAAGAGAGTGCAAAAACATTTAAATTTGAGTATAATCATTGACAAAAAACAAGTAGCTGCCATCCTGAACACTATGCATAAATCTTCCAACAAGTTGCAGAGAATGAAGAATAGCTGCTTCTGGATCAATGCACAGTCATTTAGTGGGCCCATCAAGCTGACAGTGAGAGTACCAGACCTGACACACACGGATGCCCAAAAAGAGTGTCTCTGGATGTCAGCCCTGTGCGTGTCAAGGAAACAAGAGCACAGGAGTATCAAAGCACACTAACAAGCCACTGGGAAGCTTGTTTCTGCTACAAATACAAAACCAAGGCTAACGGTGATCTAATCTTTGAAACTTGCTGTAGTATTAGTAGCCTTTAAAGCACTGGGTATACCCCCACACACTGTGTATAATAGGGAAAAATAACAGGCTGAGAGCTGAACAGGAGTCTGCATTGCATCTGAAAAACAAGCTCATTTGAATGGTCACAGTTATCTAATTTTTGGCTTATTTTGGGGGGTGTTTCTGTTCCTTATAAGCACTAATGTATTTGTTATGAAGGCCATTCTGCACTTAAATAACCAAAGTTTCAGAGCATTTTGTGACATTTAATCATCTTTACAGTGATGTCCCTCAAAAGACTGCCATCTTATATAGTGCTGATTTTGGTAGGCATGAGCTTTAGGTTCACTACTTTACCCTGAATTAAACTTGGAATACTTATTTTATAAAATCTTTTAGTTCAGAGAAAACAATTCTTTTGTGTCTTAGTTTAAAAAGAAATATTAACTGATAAAAACAGTTCTGCTAGGAAAGTAGTTTATATGTTGTGACTATAGAACACATAGGGTTTCATCTTCATATCTGTCTTAGATACTCTGTATCTAAAATATTACTGTTTACATAATAGATCAAGTGTAGTATTATATTATCCTATAAAATTTAACTATATCTACTTATTCTAAAGATTAAATATATTTATCCATTCTAAAGACTAAATACATGTATCTATTCATTCTAAATATATCTATTCATTGTAAAGATTAAATATATCTATTCATTCAAAGATCAATTGCCGATATAAAATAGTTTGCTGTAAGATGGTCCAACTGCAAGATAACATTGTCCCTTTCACTAATGCTGGTATTGAATATAATTACCAATACTAACATATTGTTTGTATATCTGAACTTTGAGTCAACAAATATTTAAACAGCTTGCCAATGGTTCAGTAGCATTAGGAAGATACTGTTAGTGTCCACTGCCCCACTCACTCAAAAAAAAAAAAGCTTACATAAATTTAACTTAGGCTGTGGTGAGTCTTGGAAATGTATATGGCTCTGGCAATGCCAGAGATGCAGGTTTGATCCCTGGGTCGGGAAGATCCTGGAGAAGGGAATGGATACCCACTCCAGTATTTTTGCCTGGAGAATTCCATGGATGGAGAAGCCTGAAGGGCCACAGTCCCGGGGGTTGCAAAGGGTTGGACACAACTTAGTGACTGAACAGCGACAATATATACTCCTTTTAATTGTAAAATGCTGACATCCAACAATAGAATTTATGTAGAAAGCACTATTGGTATTAACTCAAACAGAATAGCTTCAAGGTAATAAGCTAGCCATTTTCTACCCTGACTTTTGTTCAGTATCCACTGTAAACACACAAGTGACATCTCTCACTTTGAAGAAGCACATGGTTTCAAAGGTTAGTTATGCAGGAAAAAGAGAAAATGTCTAAGCTCAAGATGCTTCCAAGAGATGCCAATACATTTCCACACTGCTCTTTTATCTCAATTGTACCTAGAAATACTCTCCCAATTAATTAAGAACAAATCAAATTAGCTTAGAATGCAATTTAAGCACAAGCCTATAAATTTTAATTAAAACTGCAGGCTCTTGGTAAAAATTTTTCAAAATATTTAAGTAGGGTGAATTTCAAAATGACATATGTTTTTACAGTAAACTGATAGAAGAAAATTTATTCAAATGATGGATTTTAAAATAGCATTTAATTAGCACTTTAGTCACAGTGATTTAGAACTATAGATAAGAAAATGATATTTACTCACTGTATATGATTAATAGGAGATTTTATATTGCATATCTCAATGGCCAATTATTATTATTTTTCCAATAAACTGATTGATTAATAAAAATTAAATACAAATGAAGAATTAAAGACTTTTAAAACTCGCTAACGACAGTATTTCATAAAATCCTATGAGGCTTCTGTTGATATGTTATTCTAACATTTTTATCAGTATCAATATTTTGTATTCACAAAAAGCACTTTGGTGTTAAAATTTCTCCAGCTTGAATTTCTATGTATGTATAGCACAGAAGCTTATTTAAATATATTTATTAATTATAAATCAAATTAATGGCTTTATTCTCTCTAGTTAGTTGTCATTATTAAGTAAATGCCTTGTTAATCAAATGAAACTTGGAAAACTATCCTATTATTTTTTCTTAAAAACAAGCAATATGATTACAAAAGGTGAGAGTATTTTTTAAAAATGTCTAGAGTCTAATACTTATAGTTTAAGTTGCATAAACCAAATTGGATTCTTTCAACAATATGGTACTCTAAATGGATCAAATTTTTTGACTCATCTCAAATTTCTTGAATGTTCATTCTATTAATAGTTCTAAATCATTCTTTAGAATTATTAATAGAATGAACATTCAAGAGATTAGGCTTCTAGTGGAACTGAGTACTTAAAAATTATTTCTCTTATAGAAACTGTTCTTTCGTATATGTTTACTGAATCTATTTTTTTGCCATACAAATTTTTTTTTTTCTTTTTTGTCCTATATCAACATTCCTAAAGAAGAGATGAAGATCAGCATACTCAACTTACACTTGAAAGAATGTATTAAGTCATCCCTCAGATTTTCTTTCCTCAGTTAAGATTTCTTCACTTTTAAAAGACAAGTGAGAAGATTTCTAAGATGCTGAATGTGATAAAAATCAGTTGAAATCACTGAAACTTCTGGGTAATTCCTGCTTTCTAATTTTGTTCATTTGCTTTGTCATCAAAAGGAATATAGTTCTCTTTAATCTGGTAGTTTCCATTAGAATTATTAATATTAGGTTGCTTGTAGATAATTAATATTGTTTTTATTATTATTATATATAGCACAAATTATATGTTCCATCTAAAAAACCTGAAAGAATTACTGGAAAGAGAGTTTTAAAAAAAAAAATACATTTGAATCAGTTCTAATGAGGTGGATGAAACTGGAGCCTATTATACAGAGTGAAGTAAGCCAGAAGGAAAAACACCAATACAGTATACTAACGCATATATATGGAATTTAGAAAGATGGTAACAATAACCCTGTGAACGAGACAGCAAAAGAGACAGTGATGTATAGAACAGTCTTATGGACTCTGTGGGAGAGGGAGAGGGTGGGAAGATTTGGGAGAATGGCATTGAAACATGTAAAATATCATGTATGAAACGAGATGCCAGTCCAGGTTCGATGCACGATACTGGATGCTGGGGGCTAGTGCACTGGGATGACCCAGAGGGATGGTATGGGGAGGGAGGAGGGAGGAGGGTTCAGGATGGAGAACACATGTATACCTGTGGTGGATTCATTTTGATATTTGACAAAACTAATACAATTATGTAGTTTAAAAATTAAATAAAATTAAAAAAAAAAGAATAAGGGCACTGAGCTCCCTACATTATGTAGAAACTTCATATTGTTGTACAGAGGAAACAGCACAACACTGTAAGGAAATTTTCTTCCAATTAAAAAATATATTTAAAAAAGTAAATAAAAGAAAAAAAGCAAAATGGTAAACATTTGGACATGATATGATAAGGTAAGAAAGTAAAGTTGAGCTTGGGATCAATCAGATTATTACAATTTAAATATAAAAATGTTAAATACTGTATGTTGAATAAAAGGATTCTGGGGAAGAAATAAAAATAAAGCAAAGAAAATATGACTGTATTACAGAAAAAAATCAAGAATTATTAAAGAACAACTATTTCTTGATGTGTATGCATGCTAAATTACTTCCGTTGTGTCCAACTCTTTGCAACCCTGTGGACTGTAGCCCACCAGGCTCCTCTGTCCACAGGATTCTCCAGGAAAGAGTATTGGAGTGGGATGTCATTTCCTCCTTCAGGGGATATTCCCTACCCAGATATCAAACCTGTGTCTTATTATGTCTCCTGAATTGACAGGCAGGTTCTTTACTGGTAGGTCCAACTGGGAAGACCAAGGCAAAGAAGTATTCCACTGTAATTCATAGCCTCAAGAAGCTAAAGATCATGCAGTATAAGTCAGCAATAAGAAATGTTATTAAATCCTCAAAAACTATTTTTCGGGGCTGATTTAGATTCACAGAAAAATTGAGAGGCAAGTGCAGAGTTTTCATAGAAGGCCTTTCCCAACACATGCATCAGTACAGTTCAGTCGCTCAGTCGTGTCCGACTCTTTGCAACCCCACAAATTGCAGCACACCAGGCCTCCCTGTCCATCACCAACTCCTGAAGTTCACCCAAACTCATGTGCATCGAGTCCGTGATGTCATTCAGCCATCTCATCCTCTGTCGTCCCCTTCTCCTCCTGCCCCCAATCCCTCCCAACATCAGAGTCTTTTCCAATGAGTCAACTCTTCACATGAGGTGGCCAAAGTATTGGACTTTCAGCCTCAGCATCAGTCCTTCGAAAGAACACCCAGGACTGGTCTCCTTTAGGATGGACTGGTTGGATCTCATTGCAGTACAAGGGACTCTCAAGAGTCTTCTCCAACACCACAGTTCAAAAGCATCAATTCTTCAGCACTCAGCTTTCTTCACAGTCCAACTCTCACATCCATACATGGCCACTGGAAAAACCATAGCCTTGACTAGATGGACCTTTGTTAGCAAAGTGATATCTCTGCTTTTTAATATGCTATCTAGGTTGGTCATAACTTTCTTTCCAAGGAGTAAGCATCTTTTAATTTCATGACTGCAATCACCATCTGCAGTGATTTCAGAGCCGCAAAAAATAAAATCCGACACCGTTTCCACTGTTTCCCCATGTATTTCCCATGAAGTGATGGGACCAGATGCCATGATCTTAGTTTTCTGAATGTTGAGCTTTAAGCCAACTCTTTCACTCTTCTCTTTCACTGTCATCAAGAGGCTTTTGAGTTCCTCTTCACTTTCTGCCATAAGGTGGTGTCATCTGCATATCTGAGGTTATTGATATTTCTCCCGGCAATCTTGATTCCTGCTTGTGATTCTTCCAGTCCAGCGTTTCTCATGATGTACTCTGCATAGAAGTTAAATAAGCAGGGTGATAATATACAGCCTTGACGTACTCCTTTTCCTATTTGGAACCAGTCTGTTGTTCCATGTCCAGTTCTAACTGTTGCTGCCTGACCTGCATATAGGTTTCTCAAGAGGCAGGTCAGGTGGTCTGGTATTCCCATCTCTTTCAGAATTTTCCACAGTTTGTTGTGATCCACACAGTTAAAGGCATTGGCATAGTCAATAAAGCAAAAGTAGATGTTTTTCTGGAACTCTCATGCTTTTTCCATGATTCAGCAGATGTTGGCAATTTGATCTCTGGTTCCTTTGCCTTTTCTAAAACCAGCTTGAACATCTGGAAGTTCACAGTTCACATATTGCTAAAGTCTGGCTTGGAGAATTTTGAGCATTACTTTACTAGCATGTGAGATGAGTGCAATTGTGTGGTAGCTTGAGCATTCTTTGGCATTGTCCTTCTTTGGGATTGGAATGAAAACTGACCTTTTCCAGTCCTGTGGCCACTGCTGAGTTTTCCAAATTTGCTGGCATATTGAGTGCAGCACTTTCACAGCATCATCTTTCAGGATTTGGAATGGTTGTACTGGAATTCCATTACCTCCACTAGCTTTGTTCGTACTGATGCTTTTTAAGGCCCACTTGACTTTACATTCCAGGATGTCTTGCTCTAGGTTAGAGATCACACCATCATGATTATCTGGGTCATGAAGATGTTTTTTGTACAGTTCTTCTGTGTATTCTTGCCATCTCTTCTTAATATCTTCTGCTTCTGTTAGGATCATACCATTTCTGTCCTTTATCGAGCCCATCTTTGCATGAAGTGTTCTCTTGGTATCTCTAATTTTCTTGAAAAGATTGCTAGTCATTCCCATTCTGTTGTTTTCCTCTATTTCTATGCATTGATCACTGAGGAGGGCTTTCTTATCTCTCCTTGCTATTCTTTGGAACTCTGCATTCAAATGGGTCTATCTTTCCTCTTCTTCTTTGCTTTTCACTTCTCTTCTTTTCACAGCTAATTGTAAGGCCTCCCCAGAAAGCAATTTTGCTTTTTTGCATTTCTTTTCCATGGGGATGGTCTTGATCCCTGTCTCCTGTACAATGTCATGAACCTCAGTCCATAGTTCATGAGGCTCTATCAGGTCCAGTCACTTAAATCAACTTCTCACTTCCACTGTAAAATCATAAGGGATTTGATTTAGGTCATACCTGAATGGTCTAGTGGTTTTCCTCAGTTTCTTCAATTTAAGTCTGAATTTGGCTATAAGGAATTCATGATCTGAGCCACAGTCAGATCCTGGTCTTTTTTTGCTGACTGTATAGAGCTTCTCCAACTTTGGCTACAAAGAATATAATCAACCTCATTTCGATGTTGACCATCTGGTGATGTCCATGTGTAGAGTCTTCTCTTGTGTTGTTGGAAGACGGTGTTTGCTATGCCCAGTGCATTCTCTTGGCAAAACTCTATTAGCCTTTGCTCTGCTTCATTACATATTCCAAGGCCAAATTTGCCTGTTACTCCAGGTGTTTCTTTAGTTCCTACTTTTGCATTCCAGTCCCCTATAATGAAAAGAAATCTTTTTGGGGTGTTAGCTCTAAAAGGTCTTATAGGTCTTCATAAAGCCATTCAACTTCGGCTTCTTCAGTGTTACTGGTTGGGGCATAGGCTTGGATCACCGTGATATTGAATAATTTGCCTTCAGAAATGAACAGAGATCATTCCGTCATTTTTGAGATTGCATCCAAGTACTGCATTTCAGACTCTTTTGTTGACCATGATGGCTACTCCATTTCTTCTAAAGGATTCCTGCCCACAGTAGTAGATATAATGGTCATCTGAGTTAATTTCATCCATTCCAGTCCATTTTAGTTTGCTGATTCCTAGAATGTCATTGTTCACTCTTGCCATCTCCTGTTTGACCACTTCCAATTTGCCTTGATTCATGGACCTGACATTCCAGGTTCCTATGCAATATTGCTCTTTACAGCATCAGACCTTGCTTCTATCACCAGTCACATCCACAATTGGGTACTGTTTTTGCTTTGGCTCCATCCCTTCATTCTTTCTGGAGTTATTTCTCCACTGATCTCCAGTAGCATATTGGGCACCTACTGACCTGAGGAGTTCCTCTTTCCATATCCTATCATTTTGCCTTTTTATACTGTTTGTGGGGTTCTCAAAGCAAGAATACTGAAGTGGTTTGCCATTCCCTTCTCCAGTGGACCACATTCTGTCAGACCTCTCCACCATGACCTGTCCATCTTGGGTGGCCCCACATGGCATGGCTTAGTTTCTTTTAGTTAGACAAGGCTGTGGTCTGTGTGATCAGATTGGCTAGTTTGCTGTGAGTGTGGTTTCAGTGTGTCTGCCCTCTGATGCCCTCTCGCAACACCTACCGTCTTACTTGGGTTTCTCTTACCTTGGACATGAGGTATCTCTTCACGGCTGCTCCAGCAAAGTGCAGCCTCTGCTCCTTACCTTGGAGGAGGTCGCTCCTCCTGACCTTGAACGTGGAGTAGCTCCTCTTGGTCCTCCTACACCCGCGCAGCGCCCCCTCCTTGGATCCTCCCCCATTATCGACACCCCTACCAGATGGTACATTTGTTAGAACTGATGAAACTACACTGACACATCATCATTCTCACATGGAGTCACAGTTGCTATCAGGGCTCACTCCTGGTGTAGATTCTATGGGTTTGTGTAAAAGTATCATGCCATACATTCACCATGTAATATCACACAGAATAGATTTCACTGCCCTAAAATTTCTCTGTGTTCTATCTATCCATCCCTGTAACTTCCCTAATCCTGTGCTGTGCTGTGCTGTGCTTAGTCATTCAGTCATGTCTGACTCTTTGCGACCCCATGGATTGTAGCCTGCCAGGCTCCTCTGTCCATTGCAATTCTTCAGGCAAGAATACTGGAGTGGGTAGCCATGTCCTACTCCAGGGGATCTTCCTAACCTAGGGATCAAATCCAGGTCTCCTGCATTACAGATTCTTTACTGTCGGAGACACCAGGGAAGCCTATAATCTTTTTCTAATTCCTGATTAATTGAGCTGAATTAGCTGTGTCCTCTGATGGCTCAGTCGGTAAAGAATCCACCTGCAATGCAGGAGACACGGGTTCGATCGCTGGCTCAGGAAGATCCCCTGGAATGGGTAATGGCTACCCACACCAGTACTCTTGCCTGGAGAATGGCATGAACAGAGGAGCCTGGTGGGCTTACAGTTAGTTCATGGGGTTGCAAAGAATCAGACACAACTGAAGTGACCGAGTATGTACGCGTGCATGCATGCTTGTCGAGATATCGTATCAGACACCAGAGACTCCTTTAGATAGTTACAGAGACTCTCCCTTTAGTAAGTACTCTTTAAACTTCTGCTATAACTGCTGAATCTCTCCCTACCTCTGTTACTCCAACTAAAACTCCAAAAGTTATTTTCTGCTGTAGGAATATTTTTGTTTGGAATTATTTTGAAGGTTTTCCTAACTCATAATATTCAAGGTTATTTTCTATCTGCTGTGATAGACATATGCCTAGTTAGTTTAGGGCTTAACATTTCTTTTTAAGAACATGCTAGAATGGGAGCTGTAGCTACTTTCTGCCTGATGTACATACTGGATTTAATGAGAAGATATTCCTTTTCAGAAAAAAGCAAGTTGAAACAAATACACGACCAATTTAGGTAAACAAACAAGATATATCTAAAAAATATAAACTGAGAACACAAGTATTATACTTTATATAAAGGATGGAACATTGTGTTGAATAAAACCATGGTATAGACACTTTATACATCTCAGTTTGACCAGAGGGTGAGTTATGAAGTGGGGAGGTGGGCAAATGATAGAAAGGCTGCTGCTGCTGCTACTGCTGCTAAGTCGCTTCAGTCGTGTCCGACTCTGTGCGACCCCATAGACGGTAGCCCACCAGGCTCCCCCTCCCTGGGATTCTCCAGGCAAGAACACTGGAGTGGGTTGCCATTTCCTTCTCCAATACATGAAAGTGAAAAGTGAAAGTGAAGTCGCTCAGTCGTGTCCGACTCTTAGTGACCCCATGGACTGCAACCCACCAGGCTCCTCAGTCCATGGGATTTTCCAGGCAAGAGTACTGGAGTGGGGTGCCATTGCCTTCTCCAGATAGAAAGGTTACCCATGGCCAAATGGCCCTCTAAAAGATTATGTCACTTAAACAAGCTGCATATAAGGTAAGCCAATTTCCTGTTCATTCTCTGCTCAGACTATCTCCTGTACTTCTTATATACCTAACTAATAGGTGCTTCGTGTCTTAGAGAAAATCACACCTTGGTACCTTATCCCAAATCACCCTAGTGTTCTTTGTACTATTTAAACTTATCAATATTTCTTGGTTTTGTTTGGATTTATTATTTATTCTCATATATGAGCCTATTATATACACACATTAATACATTTTTTAAAAACATTACATGCTGCACTTGAATACACTGGTTTTGCCTGTCTGGAGTAGATGTTTCCTCTTCTGATAATAGGATGTATTTCTTTGGGAAATTATCCAAAAATCTGTATTATTTTAGAAAAAAATATTTCTTTATGAAAGGATAATATACATACAAAAAGTTCACAAGTGATGAGTATATAGTTTCATGAATTAAACCCAAATATGGAACCAGAACCCAAAGTAGGAAATAAAACATTCCCAGCACTTTACATGACCTACCTTTCTCTCAACTGTAAACACTGTTCTGATTTCTGAACCATTTTTTTGAACTTTATTATGAACAGAATCAACCACACAGTATGTACATTTTTGTGTATGGGGCCTCTTTCATTCTACCTTCTACTTACGAACTTCACTCATACTATTGCTCCGAGCAATACTAATACAGTGTTCTAACTAAGAACACAGTCAATCCTAAAGGAAATCAACCTTGAATATTCACTGGAAGGACTGATGCTAAAGCTGAAGCTCCAATACATTGGCCACCTGATGCGAAGAACTGACTCATTGGAAAAGACTTTGATGCTGGGGAAGATTGACGGCAAAAGAAGGGGGAGGCAGAAGAGATGGTTAGATCACTGACTCAATGGACACAAGTTTGAGCAAACTCTAAGAGACAGTGAAGGACAGAGAAGCCTCACATGCTGCAGTCCACGAGGTCATAAAAAGTTGGACATGACTTAGGGACTAAACAAAAACAAAGACATTTTTTGTCTTAATCCTTGGAGGCTGTGAATAGGTTAAGTTGCACAACAAAAGGGATCTTCCCCACCCAGAAATTGAACCTGCATCTCTTGATTCTCCTGCATTGGCAGGCAGATTCTTTACTACTAGCACCATGTGGGAAGCCCCTTTAGTGGGTAGTGTCAAATAGATTTCCAAATCGCTCTGACAAATTTACACCTGCCGAAATAACTTAGCTGGAGAAGGAAATGGCAACCTACTCCAATATTCTTGCCTGGAGAATCCCATGGATAGAGGAGCCTGGTGGGCTGCTGGGGGTCACAAAGAGTTGGATATGACTGAATGACGAAGCACAAGTAATTTAGGAAAGACGGAATTGTTCCAAACGCTTCTTATTTTAGTTGACAGTGAAAGTAAAAGTTGCTCAGTTGTGTCCAACTCTTTGCAACTTGATGGATTATACAGTCCATGGAATTCTCCAGGCCAGAATACTAGAGTGGGTAACCTTTCCCTTCTCCAGGGGATCTTCCCAACTCAGGGATTGAACCCACGTCTCCTGCATTGCAGACGGATTCTTTACCAACTGAGCTATCAGGGAAGTCCTGTTATTTTAGTTAATTTGAATTATTCTGTTATCTGTAATGATTCCTCATTGTGATTTTAACTTGTATTTCCACGATGTCTAATAAAACAACATCTTTTCATATTAGATAATTCATTTGATCTGGATAATCTCATTTTTGTGAAGTAACTGTTCATGTCTTTTGCTCATTTAAGAAATTATTTTCATATTCTGATAGATTTTTATGAGGGTTTTGCATACAAAATCATAAAATCAATAAGGATCTTATACAAATACATTTAAATACATGTATAAAAATCGATTCCCTATTGTGGTTTCTATTTTCTCTCCTAGTGGTATTATTTCATGGACAGAAGTTCTAACATTGAAATTAGTACATTTTTTATTTTTCAGTGGGTGGTCTCCTCTGTAATACATTCTATTCCCAGCCAATGTTTCCTCTAAGTGCTTTATTATTATTATTACACTTCTGGCCATGCTGCACAGCATGGGGGATCTTAATTCCCCAACTAGGCATGGAACCCATGCCCTTTGCATTGCCAGTGCAGTCCTAACCTCTGGAATGCCAGGGAAATCCCGGCTTTAGTTTTTATTTTTAGAAGTCTAATAAATCTGGAATTGAATATTTCATGTGCAGTGAGGTAGAGGTGAACATTATTTACCAGTGATCTAATTTATCCAGATCATTTGTTGATGCAGCTATTCTTATCTTCTCTGTGCTACAGTGTCATCTTTTTCATATACTTGATTGTTGCTTGTAACAATGCCACAACTCCTACTGGCTTCTTTTAGGCAATGACTGAGTGATGCACACAGACACTAAGATACTCATAGGGCCCTTCCAACAGCCACCTCTGGTTTCAAGATTTCTCTATATCTTTGCCTAGCTTGCTTTTCTGAGATCACCTGCAGTCTAGATCCCTTTCACCCTACCTTTTCTTTCTCTTTCACCCTGGGCAAGAACTGCATCCTGGTCTGACAACTTTTCCATATTTCTCTGGCTCCCACCCAGTTCCCTCACACAGGCACTTTTCCTAATAAAATACTCACATGTTTAGTTTCATTTCAGAGTGTGCTTCTTCTGTTAGGTCTGGGCGGACATAAGTGTTGCCAAGAGTGGTCTGAGTAAACAGGCAGCAAGATGGGTATTTGGAATTGACTCAAACGTGGGAAGTGGCCCAGATGTAGGTAAGGTAAAGTTATCAACTTGATTGTGAAAGATTTCACCAGTGGTGAAACCCCAGATTGGTAGCTGCCCAATATGCTACTGGAGATCAGTGGAGAAACTCCAGAAAGACTGAAGAGACAGAACCAAAGCAACAACAACACCCAGTTGTGGATATGACTGGTGATGGAAGTAAAGTCCAATGCGGTAAAGAGCAATATTGCATAGGAACCTGGAATGTCAGGTCCATGAATCAAGGTAAACTGGAAGTGGTCAAACAGGAGATGGCAAGAGTGAACATTGACATTTCAGGAATCAGTGAACTAAAATGGACTGGAATGGGTGAATTTAACTCAGATGACCATTATATCTACTACTGTGGGCAAGAATCCCTTAGAAGAAATGGAGTAGCCATCACAGTCAACAAGAGTCTGAAATGCAGTACTTAGATGCAATCCCCAAAACAACACAATGATCGCTGTTCATTTCCAAGGCAAACCATTCAGTATCACAGTAGTCTAAGTCTATGCCCCGACCAGTAATGCTGAAGAAGCTGAAGTTGAACAGTTCTATGAAGACCTATAAGGCCTTCTAGAACTAACACCCAAAAAAGATTTCTTTTCATTATAGGGGACTGGAATGCAAAAGTAGGAAGTCAAGAGATACTTGGAGTAACAGGAAAATTTGGCCTTGGAATATGGAATGAAGCAGGGCAAGGCTAACAGAGTTTGGCCAAGACAAGGCACTGTTCATAACAAACACCGTCTTCCAACAGCATGAGAAGACTCTACACATGGGCATCACCAGATGGTCAATACCAAAATCAGATTGCTTATATTCTTTGCAGCCAAAGATGGAGAAGCTCTATACAGTCAGCAAAAACAAGACTGGGAGCTGACTGCGGCTCAGATCATGAACTCCTTATTGCCAAATTCAGACTTAAATTGAAGAAAGTAGGGAAAACCACTAGACCATTCAACTATGACCTAAATCAAATTCCTAATTATACAGTGGAAGTGACAAATAGATTCAAGGAATTAGATCTGATATACAGACTGCCTGAGAAACTATGGACAGAGGTTCGTGACAGGAGGCAAAGATCGAGATCTTCTCCAAGAAAAAGAAATGCAGTAAGGTAAAATGGTTGTCTGAGGAGGCCTTACAAATAGCTGTGAAAAGATGAGAAGCAAAAGGCAAAGGAGAAAAGGAAAGATATACCCATTTGAATGCAGAGTTCCAAAGAATAGCAAGGAGAGATAAGAAAGCCTTCCTCAGTGATCAATGCAAAGAAATAGAGGAAAACAACAGAATGGGAAAGACTAGAGATCTCTTCAAGAAAATTAGACATACCAAGGGAACATTTCATGCAAAGATGGGCTTGATAAAGGACAGAAATTGTATGGACCTAACAGAGCAGAAGATATTAAGAAGAAGTAGCAAGAGGAATACACAGAAGAACTACATAAAAAAGATCTTCATGACCCAGATAATCACGATGGTGTGATCGCTCACCTAGAGCCAGACATCCTGGAATGTGAAGTCAAGTGGGCCTTAGAAAGTATCACTATGAACAAAGCTAGTGGAGGTGATGGAATTCCAGTTGAGCTATTTCAAATCTTAAAAGATGATGCTGTGAAAGTGCTGCACTCAATCTGCCAGCAAATTTGGAAAACTCAGCAGTGGCCACAGGACTGGAAAAGGTCAGTTTTCATACCAATCACAAAGAAAGCCAACAGCAAAGAATGCTCAAACTACTGCACAATTGCACTCATCTCACATGCGAGCAACGTAATGCTCAAAATTCTCCACAGCAGGTTTCAATGGTACATGAACTGTGAAATTCCAGATGTTCAAGCTGGATTTGGAAAACGCAGTGGAACCAGAGATCAAATTGCCAACATCCGTTGGATCATCAAAAAAGAGAGAGAATTCCAGAATAACATCTACTTCTGCTTTATTGATTATGCCAAAGCCTTTGACTGTGTGGATCAAACAAACTCTGGAAAACTCTTAAAGTTACAGGAATATGAGACCACCTGACCTGCCTCTTGAGAAATATGTATGCAGGACAGGAAACAACAGTTAGAACTGGACATGAAACAGCAGACTGGTTCCAAATCAGGAAAGGAGTACATCAAGGCTGTATATTGTCATCATGCTTATTTAACTTACATGCAGAGTACATCATGAGAAACGCTGGGCTGGAAGAAGTACAAGCTGGAATCAAGATTGCCGGGAGAAATATCAATAACCTCAGATATGCAGATGACACCACCCTTATGGCAGAAAGCAAAGTGGAACTAAAGAGACTCTTTATGAAAGAGGAGAGTGAAAAAGTGGCTTTAAAACTCAACATTCAGAAAAGTAAGATCATGGTATCTGGTCCCATCATTTCATGGCAAATAGATGGGGAAACAGTGGCAGAATTTATTTTGTGGGGCTTCAAAATCACTGCAGATGGTGACTGCAGCCATGTAATTAAAAGATGCTTGTTTCTCGGAAGAAAAGTTATGACCAACCTGGACAGCATGTTAAAAAGCAGAGACATTACTTTGTCAACAAAAGTCCATCTATTCAAAGCTGTGATTTTTCCAGTAGTCATCTATGGATGTGAGAGTTGGACTATAAAGAAAGCTGAGCACCAAAGAATTGATGCTTTTGAGAGTCCGTTAGACTGCAAGGAGATCTAATGAGTCCTCCCTAAAGGAAATCGGTCTTGAATATTCATTGGAAGGACTGATGCTGAAGCTGAAACTCCAATACTTTGGCCACCTGATGTGAAGAACTGACTCATTTGTAAAGACCCTGATGCTGGGAAAGATTGAAGATGGAAGGAGAAGGGGATGACAGAGGCTGAGATGGTTGGCTGGCATCACCGACTCAATGGACATGAGTTTGAGTGAATTCTGGGAGTTGGTGATGGACAGGGAGGCCTGGTGTGCTGCAGTCCATGGGGTGGCAAAGAGTTGGACACGACTGAGCGACTGAACTGAACTGAACTGAACTGACCTGACCTTGGTAATTATCCCAGTGGGGCTGGGATGCTGTAGCAGGTACACTGATGGAGGCATTTGAAATATATGAAGTAAAGTGTACAAATAATATGGTCAGGTGGTTCCTGCCAAATTGTAGTCACTCCCTATAGAAGGATGATGGGAGACCCAGAGCTGTTAACAAACAGCCGTTAATGGCTAAATGTGAGAGTCAGAGAGCCTCCGTGGTACATATAAAGGGTCCTTATCACCTGTGCTGGAAGGGCAGATACAGATGAATAGCAGTTTGCAGACTTAATTGTGAAAGCAGAACTCCAGAGGTGCTTGAATTCTCAGCTAAGGCAGGTCTGGTATGTGAAGGTCAGGACCTGGTAGAAGAAACTTTGGACCCTGAAAACTTGGATGAGGTCCCCAGGACAACTATCCCTGATAGTATTGACTCTACCATTCTCCTGGACTTTTGGGATATGTAGAGGCACCTCTAGCAATTTTTAGCACTTACACTGTGCTGGAAGACATTGCAGAAGTCCATTTTCACCAAAACAACATATGTCCCCTCAGGAGGTGCCCTGCCTTCTGTCCCACAGGTCAGGCTGATACCAAATTTCAAATCCTAGCATAAACAACCCCCAAGGCCCTATGACCAATGGTTGGCCTGTAAAGAGAAGATATTAAGAAATATAAGAATTAGGTGACATGTACTACAGAAGCTATGAAGGTATTCCCAGGGTTTTATTTTAGGGTGCATCATCAAGAAGGCTGCAATTTAAGGCTGAATGAGCAAGAATTTATTGACTTAGAAGTACTTCCTCAGGAGGCATAATTCAATACCCTACAAAACCATGAGGGAATGTGGCAAATTTGCTGCTGGGCTGGCTCTTAGATGCCTGGAAGAAATGATGGCCAAGTCTCAGCAAAGCAAAAATGCCTGAATTACCCTGGAAAATACAAAGGAAAGAGTAAAGAACTTAAGGGAAGTGAATGTGATGGTTAATTTTTTGTATCAAACTTGACAATTTTATGTATCCACTTGACTGTCAACTTGACAGCATGCCCAGATATTTGGTTGAATCTTGTTTCTTGGTATACATGAGAGTGTTTCTTGCTCACATTAATATTTAAGGCAATAGGCTAAATTAAGCAGATGGTCCTTCCTAATATAGGTGGCCTTAGCCAAACCTTTGAAGGCCTGAGTAGAATAAAAGGCTGAGTAAGAATTCTCCCTCTCTGGATACATGTATATGTCTGGATGAGTCCCTTTGCTATCCACCCGAAACTATCACAACATTGTTAATCAGTTATACTCCAATACAAAATAAAAGGTTCAATTAAAAATATATATCTCTCTCTCTGACTCTGAGAGTTAGACATCAGTCTTTGAAGGCTTGGACTCAGACTGGAACTATAACATCAACCCTCTTTTAAGATAAAAGAAAAACCAACCAAACAAAAAGCATTATTTAATTTTTTCCCTCTAGGAGTAATTTTTGCTGAGATGTTTTTTAGGGCCACACTACTACTGCAAGACTATAGTGTTGAAGTTGTCCACTTTTGAAAAGGACCAGAATATTGTTCAGAACTGTCTATAAAACTGCATTTGTCTTCTGCAGTCGGTTGCCATGGGAATTAGAACCACTTGTTCATGCTACCCACTTGTGCTTTCAGGATGTGCTCAAACACAAATTTCTAAATAGGAGTTTCATTTGATGATGGAGGGCTCCTGCCCATGCACCAAATTATGGTTCAGACAACTCAGTTCATAGTAGTCAATTTGTGTTGCATGGCACACTGAAAGTTCATGGGAAGACATTCAATCTTCACTAAGGCCCAGGAGCAAGCTGGCAGTTGGTTTTCAAATAGGTATCTGAAAAAGACAGCTTTTCCCCTGAAATCTCAGGGGTTTTTTGTGATTCATCTTCAGAACCCTATAGAGTCCATAACACATCACTGTCTTCCACAGACCCTTCAATTAACATTTGATATGCTTAGTCTTATGGCCTATTTGCAGAGAAGGCAATGGCACCCCACTCCAGTACTCTTGCCTGGAAAATCCCATGGACAGAGGAGCCTGGTAGGCTGCAGTCCACGGGATCGAGAAGAGTCAGACATGACTGAGCGACTTGACTTTCACTTTTCACTTTCATGCATTGGAGAAGGAAATGGCAACTCACTCCAGTGTTCTTGCCTGGAGAATCCCAGGGATGGGGGAGCCTGGTGGGCTGCCATCTGTGGGGTCGCACAGAGTCAGACACAACTGAAGTGACTTAGCAGCAGCGGCAGCAGCAGCGTGGCCTATTTGACAAAGTAGCTTTTGTGGCAGCAACTCTTTTGGAGCTGCCTTTATATTTTCAGAGGTCCACTAAAAACTGGCAACAATGTATGGCTTAGAATACCTCACAGAAGTATATAATCCATCAAAAATTCAGAGCCCTACTAGACACTGTGCTTCCTCTATAGTGATAAGATATGCTAAATAAACTAATTTGTCCTTTACCTTGGAGAGGACATTTGACATATCCTGGGCCACTGAACCTCTAGAAATTTCACCAAAGTGACAGGATCTTGAATTTTTGTTGTTTTACTTTATCCTTCAGAACCAACATTTCTTTACAAATTATCTAGCATATTCTCTAGTTTTTGACCAACACATATCATTATGATACCAACAATCATCATTGTGATATCATCAATGTCATGGACCAGGCTGATTTCCTATAGAATGGTTGGAAATCAAGTATTATGCAGACTAAATTATCAAAGTGTTGTGATACTGGTGAGTAAGACTGTGAGAGTATATCATTGTCCTTTTCAGGTGAAACCAAGAGGCTTTTAACATATATATAGGGGGGAAAAAACAGATAAATACCTGCATACCAGGTAGCTATATGATGTTTTGCATCTACAAACGAACTGCAATTGCAAAAGCAGTTGCATCTCTGCAGCCCTTCCAAGAATGCTGTATTGCTTTTGATTTTCTATTTTGGTAGACAGAGGCATTTCTAGGTGCTTAAACTTGATATTTCCTACCACAATGATCCATATTTCATATGGGAGGGAACCAATATTGAGAATTTACCAGTTGCAGAGTATGTCTATTTCAATTGTATTTCAGAAATGGGTAAATGATCATGGGGGTTGTTCTGGTATCTATCAGGCCTGCTGTGAGATAGACCAAAATAAAAACTCAATTAATTACCCAAACCTGAAAGTTCCCACTCTTACTGATAGATCACAATCACTTTTTGTTTGGTGAGGATTTAGCAACAGTTCAGAGTTAGTGTTCAATAATCCCCTCAAAGCCATTGTATTTTCCTTTCTCTAATACTATAGCTATTAGTCCCTTTGAGGCAAGTCTAAAGGGAAGGTTTACAGTATAAAGTCTAGGCATTGGTGTAGGGTGCTTCCTCAAGGGGATCTCAGTCTTCATTATAGATTCTTTTCACTCAAGAGATTCTGGGACTGTGAATTTACTAAAGTTAGGGAAACAGGGAGAGAACCATTATTCTAAATAATGATAATTTATGTCAGACATTCATGGAATCTAACAAATTCACTTGTAAATGTATACTTACATGTACAAGATCCTGAGAATATAAAGACAGAAAATGTTATTTCTTTTTCTATAACACATTTCTTAAGCTCATATATTATTTTTACTAGATGTGTATCAAATCAAATTCAATTTTATATTTTATATTTCAGAGTCCCAGATTAAAGTAGCTAATATTAACAAAATATTGTATCATCAAAAGTAAGTCTAAGCCAAAATTCACATATTCCTATAAACCATGAAAATGAAACAACAAAGCAAAAACATTGACTGAATGTGCTCACTTGTGGACATGATTATGATTCATTCTAAAACATTGCCTTTCTGATACTAGTTGTTAGATTTAATCATAATATGAAGAATATACTAGTCAGTTTGTATTCAAAATTTCATTTTTATGAAAAAGCATGAATAAAACAGGGAAAACAGAATGACCACTTTTACTTTAAGAATTAGTAGGAACTTGGAATTTAAAATTTGTTTCTAATGCTGTTTATTTCATGCACAAAGAACTAGAATAGACCTCTGAAATAAAAGTAGAGATTTCTATAAACATAATAGGCTGTATTAAACCAGCCATTATGTTGGGTACGATTTTCATTTAATGTCAGAAATTGGCTTTTGAAGATGGCAATCTAAAAATCAAAGTGTTCAAGTTTTGCAGCTTCTAAATTGATTAAAGTTGAAAAGAAGTAAGTGTTAAAGAAACATTTTGAGAATATAGTCATTCAAATCTTATTTCTTTTTTTGGGGGGGGGGGGCAGGTAGTGCTTTGTTTTTATTACATCAGAAAAGGAAAAGGTATGACTGAGAGCAGCAATAAAAGATAAGTATGTCAAGGAGAGTAAAGTCTTCACATCAGAACTCTCTAGCCCTTCACTATTAGAATATAAATGCTACACCTTGAAATAAACCAGAAAATGAATGAATATATCTTTCTCTTTAAAGTGCCAGATCAGAAGAGGTGAGCTTTTCTCTGAGAATCAGGAAAGCTGCCTTCTAAGATTTCTGTGATCAAAAATGGGGAAAGCACTGATGTAGAAAGACTGAATCTCAGAAAACTGGTTCTCAGCACCAGTTGTGTTAATAGAAAAAATACCAGAGACTCCAATACTGTCTCACCCATTCACAGGATGAATGGGCAGTTGGGGAAATCTAACTCCAAACTTACATGGAAAAATCATTCAGTAATATTTCATTACATGAATATCCTTTATTCATATAATTTCTTGTTTTATTAAAGTAATAAGAAAGCACTGATACTTGTAGCAAAATAGAGGTAGAAACGAAGGAACACTTTGTGTCTCTAAATTAGCTCAGTTTATTTGTGGGGAGATTTTCCTCTACTGGCATTATCATTACATTATCTCTTTGTTTTTACTTTTGTTATTTTATTAAAATAGCATACACCCTTATCTCTTAAAGAGAACATCTCAGTGGTATGAATTCAGCTTTATTCCAACTAAGTCATTGAAAAAAAGAAAAAGAAAAGAGGAATTAGGAACAGATCTTGGGCAAAAAATTAGCAAAGCCTTTCCCATTAAGTTCTGGCCCAGGTTTGACATATCTGTGGTACTTTTTCATAAGTGATTTCATCTGAACTGTGGCTGCTCATATAACTTACAGAATTTTATTCAAACTCCTTTAGTCTCTGATTCATACTTTTCATTTAAGAAATCCTTAGTGACTAGTGCTTAGCATAAATTTCATGCTCAATAAATATTTATTAAATTAAATAACCATTCTAGTCCAAATCTGTTGGAATTCCAATACAGTGGCAATACAATAAATTAGGACTAGTTCCACAGTTTTACAGATCAATTAGAAACATCATTTACTGGTTATATAACCTTTACATTGAGCAATTCACTTAAGTTCTCTTAATTTCAGTTTTATCTTCTATAAAACTGTATGAGATTGTTCTGCACATTATGTCACATCTATGAAGAGCCTTCCACAGACTCTAACACATCAGTGAGGTTGTTATTATTTTTACTGTTATTATCAACGTTTGCAAATGGCAGATGAGTTTTCATCTCTGAGATTTGTGACACTACTTTTCCTTTGCATTCAATATCTTAAAATCGATCATATACAGGAAGCCACATTTTCAAAGTCCCAGATCATCATGGGTCAATTACAAATGGCACTTTCTTTCTTGTTTCTTTCAGGACACACACACGGTAGTTTTATAGAGTTTCCCATAATTCCTGTTAAAGATGCTACTCTTTCTCCTGTCATCTGTTTATCATAAAATTCTGAGGATAGAGACCTGATTTTCAGACTGTTTTTTTATTCACTAGAGCTCCTATTCACCCTCTTTGTATGCGGAACTCAAGTGCTCAAGAGAAGGCTCTGAATGTTATACTGGTGGTAGCTGTTGTTTTACTTCTTCCAGGAATTGTCAAGAAGGGTTATTCAAGAGCACATTTATTTATTTTTATTTATACCATTTTTGATGCAGCCACAAAATAGAAAGAACAGGCAGTTGAGACTCAAGAAACTGAGAAAAGGCAAGGCATCCCTGTTGAATATGAGCATAAGGGCAGCACTGCACTCAGTTTTGGATGATAAACTATTTGTTCAACAGAAAATCCTATGGCTGCAGGATGCTCCTGCTGCAGTGAGAAGAGCACGGCACACGTTCAGCCCATAAATGCAACAGTGGTTGCTTTAATCCATGAGGCAAAGTGAACAGGTAGCTGCTCTAAACCACATTGTACGAATGAGTGGAAATGACTCACTAGGTCACAAAGTGAGGACTGCTCCTGAAGGAAGAAAAGTCGGGACGAGGTATTATTTATCTGCAAACAATAGCTGTCACTAGCCCCATCAACCTTTATCATTATGATCACTTATTTAAGTTACATTTATGGAAGATTTATGTTAAATCGGAACACCATGAAGTCTCATTTCTCTTTGCTTCCCAGTTTTAGCCACCTGCCCCAGCCTGTGCGGGCTTTCCTGGTGGCAGTAAAGGATCTGCCTGCAATGCAGGAGTCCTGGGTTCGATCCCTGGGTTGGGACGATCTCCTGGAGAAGGGACTAGCTACCCACTCTAGTATTCTTGCATGGAGAATTCCATGGACAGAGGAGCCTGGTGGGCTACAGTCCATGGGGCTAACACTTCACTTTCACTTCCCATCTGGTGATCCCTACCTACCAGACCCCTCATGTCTGTCTACTGCCTCAGGCCTGGCCTCCTACCTGCCTTTGCTTCTGATTCTATTTCATGCCGCTCCACTCTCTGAGCTCCTGAGTGAACATTCTAAACTAAAGGGCTTTTTTTTTTTTTTTTCACTTTCTTGTTGAAATCCTTCAACTTTCTCCTATTTCTTTGGGAAGATACTCAAATTTATTATCACAGCCTCTCACAAGTCGCCAATGTAATATTTGTTTCTCTTTCAGAGAATAAATGACATCAATAAATCACAACTTTCACTTTGAAAGCAAGATAAGCCATACAGTTTGCACATCAGTACCGAGGAGAAGGAATTTTCAGGGTCTGAAGGCCTGAACATCCTCCACTAAAAGTTTCTTAACTATTAACACGAATGTGTCGAAAGGTTCTTTGCCAATATCTCTCTTCATTTTGAAGTTATGCCTGCTTTGTTTTCTAATGAGATACACATACAAATACACATTAAATATACATATTTCATTTCCATTTCAGGTTTCACTCACACTAGACTTAGGCATCCTTTTGTTGAACATAAACAATTTCAGAGAAACATCAGACTGGGCTACTATGTTACCAAAATCAAGACGCCTTCACATTTGTGTCTAATTACAGATATCAGCAAACTTCCTGTACATCCAGCAAAACACTGACCATTCCCCAACTGCTGGTTAATATGAGTGATTGTTGCTTCTTTAACAATATGCCTTCAACCTCCTTCTAGTCTGCCTTTTTTTCTAGATAAGATTTATCAACATATCCAATCACAGAATTATGCCATTTCCTGATATCACCCAATGCAGAGAAAATGCCTACTTCCTTGAATTGTCATCAGACCATCAAAACAAAGCCCAGATTCTTTAAGAAGCCCTTTCTCACATCCTCGTACTGAGATGCCCCGTAGTTTCTGTGTATGGTCTCCCCATTTGCAACAAAGAATGAAACCCAATTTATTCACCACTGTGAGTGTGTTTCTACTAGTCTTTGATTAGTAGCCCATGCATACCCTCTGCGGAGAAGGCAATGGCACCCCACTCCAGTACTCCTGCCTGGAAAATCCCATGGACAGAGGAGCCTGGTGGGCTGCGGTCCATGGGGTCGCTAGGAGTCGGACACGACTGAGCGACTTCACTTTCACTTTTTGCTTTCATGCATTGGAGAAGGAAATGGCAACCCACTCCAGTGTTCTTGCCTGGAGAATCCCAGGGACAGGGGAGCCTGGTGTGCTGCTGTCTATGGGGTCGCACAGAGTCAGACACGACAAGCGACTTAGCAGCATACTCTCTGATTGGTTGAAAGTATCTACCTTCAGGCTGAGGAATCATAAACTCCTTTGCTTTTATGTTTCTTTGTTTACTTGTTCAAGCACAAATGCAGCCTGTACGTATTTTCTTTGTTTATTTTTGTGCTTTTCCCCACTTTTGTCAGAAAAGACTGATACTCCATTAGAAGTGACTGTAAAGCCTTTTCTATTTTTGATGCCCATTGCTTGACATATGGCAGGTGTTCAATAAACTTCTGCTGAATGACTGAACTAAAAACTATATCAGCAATAATTATTTAGGAAAAAAATCTATTGGATCCTTTGAAATTTATTTTACTGTGCACTAAGTTATTGATCAAACTTATCAAGATTCTAAACACTAATACATTTTGAAGGAGAATTTACATATTTATAATTTTGTCTTCTGGTTCTAGAAATATTTTAACTTTTCATTATTTTGATTTAATTTTTTTTTATGTTCTTCAGTTTATTTTTATCAATTTCTTCTTTTAAACTTTGTATTTTATCTTGCCGGTTTACTCCTGAATATATCACAGAATCTGTAATTTATGAAATAATATTCCAAATGCAATTTCTCAATATGGTGAAAAGATTACCACCATTTTAATATGCTATGGCAACAATCAAAGTACACAGAAGCTTCTTTTATTTATAAAGATGTTATTTGTATGTTGAGAGTGAAATGGCACTTTGAATGTCTGAAGAATCTCACTCAAAAATCCTAAGGACTCCATGGAAACTTTCACTGTTACCATGTAAGAAAAACAGATTGCAATTGAAAAATAGCTTTCATCTATTTAGAGTCCAGTGGGACATTCATTATTTGTATTTCTTCTTTGATAATGTGATTATGAGGTTTGACCTTCCACTTAGAGATGAGAAAATCTAATCATGAGTTTATATCCCTTCATATTTCTACTAGTCAGAGTACTGCCTGAAGAGGGACATGTAAGCATATTCAAACTGATGAAAAATGACCTTTTTTAATTTGTAGTGGTTGAAAGTTGAGGCTGTACCTGCCTACTCAACATTCAAAGTGCTGCTTTGGGGATAAATAGATCTGGCTCTTCTGTGTCCATATCCATTAATTGGGCTTGGTTGAGTTTTCTTGCAATAATAAAGGATTCTAAAATCTCTAGACCTTAAAACAATGGTGGTTAATTATCGATATAGTCAAAGTGTGCTGTGGGGTGAGGCCACCCTCCAGGACACATGTTCTCCAGATGCCTAACCTTGCATCTGCATGTCACCATCGGTGTTCACAATAGACATGGCAAGAGAAAATGAGAAGGGGAGAGCTGTGTACCAGCAATGAAATGCCTCTGCTCAAAATAACACACTCCATTGCCATGCACACTTTTTAAACAAAGCTCATCCCATAGCTACACCTCATGTGAAGTTCAGGACACAAGAGGGAATGCAAAAGTACAAACCTACATATAATAGACCAGGAAGAAGTAAAGCAGGGGTGAATGGTTGTAATGTTCGCTCTGCTACACAGTTGTGATTTACCAAAACCCAGAAATATGCATCACTGGTAAATAAAAAGAGGACACCTGGATTCAATGCTTGTATTCTATAGCAGTGAGGCATCTAAATTCCATAGGTGCACTCTCATGTGTTAATATATCCAACTGAGATGGAGACAAACAGAAACATACAACATACAAGCATGCTAGATGATCTTCTACATGTAAATATTACTGAGACTTTATTCCCTATGAAAAACATAGAAAGACTGGAAAAGATGACTATTCCCTTCAATCACTTAGTAAAAATAAAAGCACTGATTTTGGAGAGAGACAAACCCGAGTTTTAGTTCTAGCCTTTTGGAGTGACAGGTAGTTTTCCTACAGAATATATTGAAAATGTTCCCATTTAATTGATGGAGAAATTGAAGGACCAAAATGAGGACTTACAATGAGAGAAACAAAGGTAGATTTTAGAGCCTATATTAGTCTGACTGTTTATCATCTTTAATTGAGGCTCATCATTGTTTTTGAAACAGTGTGATTTAAATTAATATCTCATCCTGTGATAAATAGTCCATGTAAAAATATATGCTAATAATAACATTTCTATAAAACACACTGTAAAAGTAGGAAACATGGACAATTCCATATTTTTTAGAAAATAAAATATTTTATATAATAAAAGTGTGTATCACAAGTGTATCACAGCATATAAGTCACACTCCAATATTATGAGGTATACTGGGCACAACTGAATATGAGTTTCTATTACCTAATAAGTCATTAAATTACTTGCTTTCACAGACAAAGCATCATCCACCTTTGTGATTCTGAAAAAAAAAAAAAAAAAACAATTTTTCCACTGCCAACTTTTCTTCATAAGTGGTTAAATATTTTATGTTTTGCAAAGTGGTGCTTTTGACTCCACTTTATTGGATCACAATAAACTGTGGAAAATTCTGAAAGAAATGGGAATATCAGACCACCTGACCTGCCTCTTGAGAAACCTATATGCAGGTCAGGCAGCAACAGTTAGAACTGGACATGGAACAACAGACTGGTTCCAAATAAGAAAAGGAGTTCGTCAAAGCCATATATTGTCACCCTGCTTATTTAACTTATATGCAGAGTGCATCATGAGAAACGCTGGGCTGGAAGAAGCACAAGCTGGAATCAAGATTGCCAGGAGAAATATCAATAACCTCAGATATGCAGATGACACCACACTTATGGCAGAAAGTGAAGAGGAACTAAAAAGCCTCTTGATGAAAGTGAAAGAGAAGAGTGAAAAAGTTGGCTTAAAGTTCAACATCCAGAAAACTAAGATCATGGCATCTTGTCCCATCACTTCATGGGAAATACATGGGGAAACAGTGGAAACAGTGTCAGACTTTATTTTTTTGGGCTCCAAAATCACTGCAGATGGTGATTGCAGCCATGAAAATAAAAGACGCTTACTCCTTGGAAAGAAAGTTATGACCAACCTAGATAGCATATTCAAAAGCAGAGATATTACTTTGCCAACAAAGGTCCATCTAGTCAAGGCTATGGTTTTTCCAGTGGTCGTATATGGATGTGAGAGTTGGACTGTGAAGAAAGTTGAGCACCAAAGAATTGATGCTTTTGAACTGTGGTGTTGGAGAAGACTCTTGAGAGTCCCTTGGACTGCAATGAAATCCAACCAGTCCATCCTAAAGGAGACCAGTCCTGGGTGTTCATTGGAAGGACTGATGCTGAGGCTGAAAGTCCAATACTTTGGCCACCTCATGTGAAGATTTGACTCATTGGAAAAGATCCTGATGCTGGGAGGGATTGGGGGCAGGAGGAGAAGGGGACGACAGAGGATGAGATGGCTGAATGACATCACTGACTCAATGCACATGAGTTTGGGTGAACTCCGGGAGTTGGTGATGGATAGGGAGGCCTGGTGTGCTGCAGTTCATGGGGTTGCAAAGAGTCGGACACGACTGAGCAACTGAACTGAACTGAACAATATAGTCAAAAGCTGTTCTCCTACCCAAAGATTCACAGATTAGAAGAAAAGATTTCACTTGTGTTAAGGGTTTTAGACATGGACTTTTTCTGAGCCTATTCTGAACTGCATACACAAGTTACATGTATTAGCCTGTCTGTTATTTCCCATGAAATTGTTTTACCTATTAAGTTTTTAAACTCTGGGTCATGGCATATTCTGCAGAGGTACAGATTTGTTCTCGTGTCATATTCCCTGAGGCTAAAATTATTTTGGTGAATGAAATACCAATAGATTTAAAAGACTGCCTTGGTGAAAGTGTTAGTTGCTCAGTCATGGCCAACACTTTGCGACCCCATGGGCTGTTGCCCACCATGGAATTCTGTCTACAGAATTCTCCAGGCAAGAATACTGGATCGGGTAGCCTTTCCCTTCTCCAGGGGATCTTCCTGACTCAGGGATTGAACCCAGGTCTCTTGCATTGCAGGCAGATTCTTTACCATCTGAGTTACCAGGGAAGCCCCAATAACACTGTCAAATGGTTTACAATACAGATGAAAATTTTTACATTTTATTTCCATGCTAGAGCTATCAATAATTTTTTAAAATAATAATTTAGAAAATGTTTATAAATCCTAAGGATCATTCACCTTTGAAGAAAAGTGAAAAAAAAAGTGAAAGCGAAAGTTCCTCAGTCCTGTCTGATTCTTTGTAACCGCATGGAAGTACAGTCCATGGAATTCTTCAGGCCAGAATACTGGAGTGGGTAGCTGTTCCCTTCTCCAGGGGATCTTCTCAATCCAGGGATCGAACCCAAGTTTCCCGCATTGCAGGTGGATTCTTTACCAACTAAGCCACGAGGGAAGCCCATTCACCTTTGGAGGCACTTAAGCTGGGATGAAAAGAGATGAAGAAAAAGTAGTTCATATTTATTGAGCTTCTAGTTTGTATTCAGTTTCAAATATTTCTTGGTGTTTTGTAAGCATTTCCCAGCATGTTTCCAGCAAATGCTTAAACATACATACAGGAAAAATTAATATTCAGGATCATTCTTCTTCAAAATCGATGTTCTTTCCAGGGCCTTCCGCAGTGAAAGGGAATAACATACTTGTAATACCAGAATTAATACAACCATGGCTACCACCTTTTTAACCACAACAATGATGTAAACATTAGAATTAAGTTTATTTCTTAATTCTTACTATATTTCAGGCAATAATTTCAAACATAGATTATTTAATTTAATCCTCATGAATCTATGAGCTGTGTACCACCATCACTTTAACCATTTACAGATGAGAAAATAGTGAGTTTTGAGAGTTTAGAGTGACTTGCCCAAAGTTACATGGCAAGTAACTAAGTTACTGGTGAATCAGGAATCAAATCCTGTTTGTTGGACATCAAAGTTAAAATTCTAAACCACTTCTTATCAAAACTCAGAATCATAACTGACAAGAGGTCTTTACTTTGAAGAAAAAAGAATTGTGATTGAAAAAAAATTGTCTAATTGAACTGACAGTTATTATGCAGGCATCTATGATTAGAAAGAAGGTGCAGCCCTACATGTTGACAATCTGAATGAGAAGTAGAAATTCCCAATCATTGAAAATGATCATCATTTAAAGGGAAAAGGAATGTCAGACTCATTTGCAAGCTGTTTCAGGATATATTTTATGGCTCATTAGCTTTTCTTGTCCTTTTCATATCTGTTCGACTTCTGTGTGAACATTTGTTCACAACGGATCAAGCTGTCCATCCATTGGCAAGGTCAGGAAGCATACCTGGGTCAACACTCACCAGCTCTACTGTTAAAAACGATCAAATGCTCTCATCTTACAGCAGAGAGGGTTTGGAGAATCTCTGCTATACAGAAAGGTTGGTGCCTTGCATTTCAGCCAGAGGACAGTTGGCCCAATTCCATCTTATCAATTCCACACTCTCCTGCACCTGTTTTTTTTTAATTGAAATATGATCATTCATTGGAAGGACTGATGATGAAGCTGAAACTCCAACACTTTGGCCACCTGATGCAAGGAGCCGACTCATTAGAAAAGATCCCAGTGCTGGGAAAGACTGAAGGAAAAAGGAGAAGTGGGTGGTAGAGGATGAGACGGCTAGGTAGCATCACGGACTCAATGAACATGAATTTGAGCAAACTCTGGGAGATAGCGGAGGACAGAGGAGCCTGGTGTTCGCAGTCCATGGGCTCCTGAAGAGTCCAACATGACAGCTACTGAACAACAATAGTCGACTTACAATATTTCAGGTGTACAGAAAAGTGATTCAGTTATACATATATATGTATATATTTCAGATTATTTTCTTTTACAGGTTATTAAAAAATATTGAGCATAGCTCCCTGTGCTATACAGTAGGTCCTTGATGTCTATGTATTTTATATATAGAAGTATCTGTCAATCACATCTGGCTGCTCACTGTGCTAATGACATCCATCATCTACCGCACACTCCAGCAGATGTTGGCTGTGACCCCTTTCCCATATGGCTAGCTCCTACCAAGTCAGTGTCTTCTGGCTGATGTCAGACTATAGCACCTGGAAACTTTTGCCTGAGTAACTTATTTCCATTAGTACAAATCCTTTTGCCTTCATATGCACTGCAGGTCCCCAGCGTCAGGGAATTGACACTCTGGGAGTAGCCCTCAATTAACCACTGATGGGAATTGCCATATGAACTCCCAGCTCACACACCTCTGACCAGGTGTAATCTGACACTGGGTTTCACACTTTTTCCTGAAGTTTCTCTGAAGGATTAAACTCCCATTGCCTGTTGTGGACATTGGTTCCATTCCTTTTCCACTCCTGCAGGGTCTGCACCAGGGGATTCCCACAGGGAAATAAAAAAAGTAGCACTGACATGGTGTCAGCACCATCAGAGTCACTGAGCATGTAATCATGATTAAGATACACTTTCCTAATTCAGAGAACTTCCCAGTAAGGAGGAAAGGTTGCTCAGTTGCTAAGTTGTGTCTGACCCTTTGTGACCCCATAGATTACAGCACATCAGACTTCCTTGTCATTTTCTGTCTCCCAAAGTTTGCTCAAATTCATGTCCATTGACTTGGTGATGCTATCTATCCATCCCATTTTCTCTCACCCCATCTCCTCTCGCCCTCAATCTTCCCCACCATTAGAGTTGATTCCAATGACTCGACTCTTAGCATCAAGTGGCCAAAGTATTGGAGCTTCAGCTTCAGCATCAGTCCTTCCCATAAATACTCAGGGTCGATCTTTAGGATTGACTGGTTTGATCTCCTTGTTGTCCAAGGAACTCTCAAGAGTCTTCTCCAGCCTCACAGTTCAAAAGCATCGATTCTTCAGTGCTCAGCTTCCTTTATGGTCCAACTCTCACATCCCTACATGGCTAATGGAAAAATAATAGCTTTGATTGCATGGATCTTTGCCAGCAAAGTGATACCTCTGCTTTTTAATATGCTGTCTAGGTTTGTCATAGCTTTTCTTCCAAGGAACAAGCATCTTTTAATTTTGTGGCTGCAGTCACTGTCTGCAGAGATTTTGGACCCCAAGAGTCAGATGCAAAAATATGGCGGGAAAACATGGAGCATTTGATGGAAGAGGCACTCCAGGCAAGGGGACAGCATGGAAAAAGGCATGGTGATTTGTCAGAGCAGGTTGCATGAAAGGGCTGGTTTCTGACTCTCAGCTTTCAACTCCAATGTATTCCTCATTCTGCTGAGGAATTAATTTTCTAAAGTAACACACTGGTCAAAGAAGAAGAAATTGAGACAAAAGAGGCTTGAAGGATAAAAGTGAGATGTGACAAATTATTTAAGTATTTCTTGGACATTCACCAGAGATTTAACTCAAGAACTTCTTTGATCTTGAAATTCACACAATTAACTATAGCATATATTGTTCTCAGCTACTAAATAGAAACAATAACACTTATCTTCCTGAGTTGTGATAAAAATCAAATGAGCCCTGGAAGCTCGTTTGAGGTGAAAATGCTGAGAAATCCATTTCTCTTCCAAAGTGTACTTAATTGTGATTAAAATAAGCACCTTATAAAAAAAATTCCTAATTTACTATGGGTCATGGACCTTGGGGGTTGCTCCTGAAAATTGTAAACACAGAATGGTACATACGAACATTTTAATGTCCTCTTTCTTTTATTGTGGGCAACCTTGAGATATTCATTCATCTCTCATTCTCAGTTTCTCCAAATGTGATAATATAGAAGAGATATCAGTCAAGTCTCTGCTTACTATAGATTTTTGGATCTTTGCTAAACTCTGGTAAAAAGTTTCTGATACAAAATAAAAATGCAACCTACTAAAAAGGAGAAAATATCTGAGAAAGGCTTGATATCCACAATGTGTAAAGAACTCACACAACTTAATATCAATCCTCCAAAAAAATCTGATTAAAAAATGGGCTTAGGATCTGCCTAGACATTTTTCCAAAGAAGACATACAGGTATATCATTAAAACCTCTTCAGTTCAGTTCAGTTCAGTTCAGTCGCTCAGTTGTGTCCGACTCTTTGTGACCCCATGGATCGCAGCACGCCAGGCCTCCCTCTCCAGCACCAACTCCCAGAGTTCACCCAGACTCATGTCCATCAAGTCAGTTTTGCCATCCAGCCATCTCATCCTCTGTCGTCCCCTTCTCCTCCTGCCCCCAATCCCTCCCAGCATCAGAGTCTTTTCCAATGAGTCAACTCTTCACATGGGGTGGCCAAAGTACTGGAGTTTCAGCTTTAGCATCCTTCCTTCCAAAGAAATCCCAGGGCTGATCTCCTTCAGAATGGACTGGTTGGATCTCCTTGCAGTCCAAGGGACTCTCAAGAGTCTTCTCCAACACCACAATTCAAAAGCATCAATTCTTCGGCACTCAGCTTTCTTCACAGTCCAACTGTGTGGACCACAGTCCACAGTGGTCCAACATCCATACATGACCACTGGAAAAACCATAGCCTTGACTAGATGGACCTTTGTTGGCAAAGTAATGTCTCTGCTTTTGAATATGCTATCTAGGTTGGTCATAACTTTCCTTCCAAGGAGTAAGCGTCTTTTAATTTCATGGCTGCAGTCACCATCTGCAGTGATTTTGGAGCCCCCCCAAATAAAGTCTGACACTGTTTCCACTGTTTCCCCATCTATTTCCCATGAAGCGATAAAACCTCTTAATGATATGAAAATATGTTTTTTAAGATAAAAGTCACTCATCATAAAATAGACAACCTTCAATCAATAAACAGATACTGTTTTTTATTGCATCATATGATTTGACTTCTATCTATATTTAAAATATTAGGGATAATAACCAATATTAAAATGGGTTCTGCTGCTGCTGCTACTGCTAAGTCGCTTCAGTTGTGTCCAACTCTGTGCAACCCCATAGACGGCAGCCCACGAGGCTACCCCATCTCTGGGATTTTCCAAGCAAGAACACTGGAGTGGGTTGCCATTTCCTTCTCCAATGAAAATGGGTTCTAGTTTCTCTAACTAACAGAAGGAAGGCCAGATAACAATTAAAAGATTGCAAAACAAGTCTGTCCAAATTTAAGTTAGTGTTATTATTTAAAATCTTTAAAGTTTTCTAGAAAGTTTATGAAAATTAATAAATTCTCCATTTACAATTTTATGTATCTTTTAGAGAATGAGTGATTTTAGTCTGATTATATACTCTTAAGTGACAAATCATGGTTTTAATGTTATGTATTTTAGTACATTGGAAGAGAGTATGGTAACCCACTCTAGTATTCTTGCCTGGAGAATCCCATGGACAGAGGAGCCTGGCGGGCTACAGTATATAGGGTCATAAAGAGTAGGACACAACTGAAGCAACTTAGGTCATAGCTCATGTTAGCACAAGTCATTCAATAAAATTGTTAGGAACCCACAATTTATACATTCAGTGTTAAAAATGAGTTATTGTCTTTAGTTGTTCCAATACTTCTATTAGGGTAATTTTATATTTAAGGAGTGGAATTATTTTAAAATCATCAAAAATGTTTTCCAAGAACAAGTATCTTTTTGTACAACTTAAATGAGATTGGACAATGGAATGATTCAAAGCAAATTTCTAAAATAAATGCTTTCATTTAAAATTTTCATTTCTGTGTGTGGTAGAGTCTCAGCTTCTTGAAGTATATACTTTCAGATGACCCTGTTTATATGTATATACCTTATATGTATATCAGTTATAATTTTATATGTGCATATTAAAACAGTATGATTTTTTAAATGTATTTAAATATTCAGTAGAGAGGAAAGTCTGTGTAACCCCAGAGACTGTAGCCCACCAGGATCCTTTGTCCATGGAATTCTCCAGGCAAAAATACTAGAGTGATTAGCCATTCTCTTCTCTAGGAGATCTTCCTGACCCAGGTATTGAACTCGGGTCTCCTGTATTGTAGGCAGATTCTTACCATCTGAGCCACCAGGGAAGCCCAAAATGTGTTCAAATATTTAGTAAAGAGAAAAGCCTGTGCAGCTTTTACTAATGCATGATTTTTTCCATTATTCAAATAATGATAAAAATAATTTATATCGGTGGGTTTAAAGAACTGAAAAGTGTGCCAGCAAATAGATATAACTTTTAGAGTAATATTTAAATGGTTACTACCTGAGAAATCACATGATATTTACATGGTCTAATATTTAAAGAATCCATTTCATTTCTTATCCAGGAAAAATTTAAGTTATACTATTAACCAGAAAGGCAGAATTTTTTCAAGATAACTTGACACATGAAAATATCCTCTTTACTGATATCATGTTAGTGACTGAAAGGTAAAGCTGTTTACTTAATTAGTGGGAGAAACAGAGGTTTAGACATAAGTCTAAAAAGTGTTGAAAGCCTGAGAAAACATATCATTTTGAGGGAAAAATCAAAGAATGAGAAATCTAGTTTGCAAATGAATAAAAAGTGGAAAAATGCTAGAACTTGATGAAAATAGTAAAGAAATTCAAAAAAAGAAAAAAAAAAAAAAAAGGGCTAAGATGCTACAAAGAACCTGACCCCAATTTCCTGTCAAATTACTGAATTGTATCATTTCTGCAGCTCTGGATGACATACTTACTAGGTTGTTAAGGAATTAGCTAATGAAGTTACTGGAACACTGGTAATTATTTTTGAAAAGTCTTCTAGAATTGGGAAAGTGATAAATTGAAGGACTCCAAAAAAAAAAAAAAAGAAGCAATATTGTTTCTGGTGTTCAGAAAGCACAAGAGCAATAATCCATAAATTCATTGGCCAGTTAGTCCAACTTCAATTTTATATAAAAATGAAAAAAAGAAAAACCTTCCACTATGTATATTATTCTGCAATTTAGAAAAGAAAAAATTTTCTGACAGCAACCTGGGTTCATGTAGGGATTTTTTGTTTACAAGTAAAAATATAATAACTTAATGATGTCAGGGTAGAGTTATGGGGAGGGATACTGAGTAGATAATATTTTATTATTATAGTTTAAGGAGGGTCTGATATCTTGACATTATTGAAGTAAAGTTCACATTTGTTTACGTATGAGCATTGCTTTATGTGTCTAAAGTTGGCAAAGCACTTAGGATAAAGAAACATTATAAATGACATGACATCAAGTGGGGAGGGACCAGAGGGACTATAAATATTGATGTAAGGTCTATTTGAATGTGATGTCTTCTCAAATGATCCAAGCCAAATATTAAAAACATTTAGAGATAATACATGAGAGGGAGGTGTTATAAACCCCAATCAGGACTAAGGTAAAATAATAATTCTTTTAAGGACTACAGAGAATTGGCAAATAGGCAGGACATGACAAATGAGATCCAACTTGAAAAATATGAGCTGATATATCAGGGGGAAAATATTCTGAAAAAGATACCAGCAGGAGGAAGTCAGTGTCAGAGCTGTAGAAAGGTATTTCCTTTAAAGAACATTTAAAAAGGGACATACCTTCAAAGATGGCTTCTATTAGCCCAGCAGAAAAATCCCACTTTGGGTAGAGCCCATCTTACTCAAAACTTAATATTTTCAGTTATCTCCAGGAGAGTTAAAAAGAAAGAGGTTAATCTTCATATTACAGGTGAAGGCATTGTGCATAAATAATTGAACTGGTTGTGTTGGCATTTGACCTCTTTATTACCCTGAAAGATGTTCTATGCTGTTAATATCAATACATAATTAAAGAATGAATGAAGCAACCCACTCAACACATAGTTAATTGAGTACATGTTATGTGATACCTACCATTCTTGTTGCTGAAAACAGTAGATAACAACACAGTCCCTAACTTCAACAGTGAAACGATCTACCAGTATGTAGCTGGACCAGGGATGGAGGGTAGAGGGCAGATACTAGAGACATTCATCAACCTGTAGCATCTGTTTGCCAACTCATGGCTGAATCTTCAATTTAGATCATGAATATGAAAGATCCTTACTCTATAGACGCATGGGTTAATTTTTTCAATCTGTGAGCATGAAATTAACCAAATATAAAATCCATATTTAAACCACAGTGGATAGTTCTATGTAATAATAAAATAAGTTAGGGTGAGTATCTGTAGATCATTCAAGGTAAAAAAAAAAAAAAAAACTTCTTTAAACACCAACTCCAAGTGCCTTTGATGTTTCTACTTACGATGAAGAATACCTTGGAAAGAAATATTGTATTCAATTTTCTCAACATGGATTAAATGAAGAGTAAGCATTCAAAGCTTCTTCCTACTCCTACTTAAGTTGTTGAGTGGTAAAAAGATACACAGACTCCATCAGAACCCTGCATTTGAAGTTAAGAGGTTCTCTCTGCAAAAGGGAGTCACTTGTGTTCATTTTTCCAGGCTCATGATCCTTTCTCTGCAAATACGGGAATTTCCTGGAGGCAAAATCACAGAGTCTGGAATCTGGCATTATCTAAACTAGAGCAGTAAAAAGGGGGCATCCTTTATTTTGTCAGCAAACCCCTTCCTCCTCAGTTCTGTTGAAGCATATAACTAGTTGGTGAATTTTTGCTTTTATTACATTAACTTCTGACGATTTGGAAGTCAGGGTCAGATGACTCCACGGGGCAACCAGGCATTTCCCAGTGGTCAACTGGCAACATTTCATTTTATGGCCTCAATCAAGCATGGAATGGGTTTTGTATGTGTGAATGTTCCTGGATTTCTGTATTATTAAGAGAAGACATTGTGGGGAAACAGGTGTGAAGTGAATTAACCCTTGGAGTTGTGTAGAGTTAATATAACATGCTGTGTATGAAGTCAGAATGGTTAGGACTGAAGTTATGTGCAAATACTAGCCAAGGTATATACAGTTTTCATGGCTGTCAACAATTTGACCATTTTGACATATGGTTAATTGACAATTTGGGTACTACAGAAAATGACCATGACTTTTTCATTTAATATGGGACAATTCTGAAACAAGGAGAGGTAACTAAGGATAGTTAAGCCTTGGACTGGAAGAAACACAAGCTGGAATCAAGATTGCCAGGAGAAACATCAAAAACCTCAGATATGCAGATGACACCACCCTTATGGCAGAAAGTGAAGAGGAATTAAAAAGCCTCTTGATGAAAGTGAAAGTGGAGAGTGAAAAAGTTGGCTTAAAGCTCAACATTCAGAAAATGAAGATTATGGCATCCGGTCCCATCACTTCAAGGGAAAGAGATGGAGAAACAGTGGAAACAGTGTCAGACTTTATTTTTTTGGGCTCCAAAATCACTGCAGATGATGACTGCAGCCTTGAAATTAAAAGACGCTTACTTCTTGGAAGGAAAGTTATGACCAACCTAGATAGCATATTGAAAAGCAGAGACATTACTTTGCCAACAAAGGTCCATCTAGTCAAGGCTATGGTTTTCCCAGTGGTCATGTATGGATGTGAGAGTTGGACTGTGAAGGAGGCTGAGCACCGAAGAATTGATGCTTTTGAACTGTGGTGTTGGAGAAGACTCTTGAGAGTCCCTTGGACTGCAAGGAGATCCAACCAGTCCATTCTGAAGGAGATCAGCCCTGGGATTTCTTTGGAAGGAAGGATGCTAAAGCTGAAACTCCAGTACTTTGGCCACCTCATGCGAAGAGTTGACTCATTGGAAAAGACTCTGATGCTGGGAGGGATTGGGGGCAGGAGGAGAAGGGGACGACAGAGGATGAGATGGCTCGATGGTATCACCGACTCGATGGACATGAGTCTGAGTGAACTCTGGGAGTTGGTGATGGACAGGGAGGCCTGGCGTGTTGTGATTCATGTGATTCAAAGTCAGACACGACTGAGCGACTGAATAGTGTCCTAAAAAAACTGGGACATAAGGTAATTAAAAAAAAAAAAAGTTTATATATTATGTCCCTGAAATGTCCCAAGGTGGAGGAACATTACTGTGACTGTAAACTCTGACAATTTCATTCTCTCACCATTCATTGGCCCACCTGAATAATGGTCACATTATCCCCTTACAACAAATCAACCATAATACTGTTACCTGTGGTGGATTCATTTTGATATTTGGCAAAACTAATACAATTATGTAAAGTTTAAAAATAAAATAAAATTAAAAATAAATAAATAAATAAAAATATTTCAATAGTTTCTAATTATCCGAGTAGTTTACATAGTTACAAGGTCCCTCTAGAAATCCTAGGATTCAAAATCATCATTTTCTTATTGCCCATAACCTGACATACTCTACTCGTCACACTAAATAGCCTTAATTTCTACAACCTTTATTCTCTTCTTTAACTCTTAGTGTTTTTCATGGTTTTTTCCATCTACTTGGGACTCATAATTTCATCTTATTTACTTGGTCAATCCATTATCCATCAAATCTCACGTCAAACATCCTTTCTGACAGACATTGTTTCTAGATCCCCAAACTATTCATTGTTGTCAATAATCTGCAGGGAGCCGGCAGAGGACCTCCACCCGTGGCAAAGGTCATGAGGAAGGAGGCTCGACATACACAAAGGCAGGATCGAGCCTCAGGAGTCCCCCTGGAAATCCTTGAGCATCTACCCCCATAACCAGAGCCTGTCTACTTTACTACTTTGTGCTCTCACCTACACTTCTGACTTTACAGGGGGCTGTCCCCCACCACCTTTTTCCGAGAAGGAGTTAACTTAGAGCTCCAGTTAATAAAAACTCCTGGGCCTGACAAGAGTGTTTTAACCTACAAACTCCTCTGAAGGTTCTCTAGCCTGCCTGACAGGCTTGTCCGGCCACATGTGATTGCTCACAGCCTCCCAACCGTGAGAGGCACGAGATGGCTTTAAACCTTCTAAAAACAGGTTCCTTAGAAAACTGTTAGTATAAGTATAGTGGGCTGATTAGAAATTGTATTGGTGAAGGGTTTTTCATTTGTTGAGCCAATCACTGTTGCTAAGTCTCCACATCCCCTGCCCTTACACACATTAATGAATATATAGAAGAAATAAGTATTAACCTTTGATATTAATCACTTTGGACCTTAGGCTAAGTAAATTCTTTCCTTAATTAAAACCCACTACACCCTCACCCAATAGGAATGTAACTTTATCTGGTACCTTCGGAAGGTGGATTCTTTTTTAAGAATAATCACCCCTAGAGAAATAAGTGTCCTGGTTGACTGACCACTGTCACAAGGAGAGGGTCATAAATTGTCAGCAGGCCCCCTGGCCAGAAGATGATGTAACACCCCTAAGACCTCTGTATACATTTGTATGAAGCACCTGACTTTGATAAAAGTTAGGACTGCTGACCCTGCATGACTTTTGCATAACATCTCAGTGTATAAAAGTACACCATGGAAAATAAAGAATTGGGATCAGTTTCTCGAAATACTGGTCTCCCCATGTCGCTCTCTCTCTCAAACTCTGGCTGAGTCTCCATCTGGAGCGCGGAATCCACCAAGCTTACTAATTTTGCCTGGGCTTCTAAGATCCGATCGGGGAGGCCTCAGTGTCTCCTCTCCTTCGGGAGAATGAAAGGACGCCTGCGGCCCTTGTAAGGGGTACAAACTTCTTGAAGTTTTATTGGTCTCCCGTGTAAACCATGCTACTCAGCCTCTTTTCTCCACTAAATTTTCCTACTGAGCTATCCTCATTCTATTACTCTTTACATCTCTAATTAATATCTAATTGAAGCTATTGTATCCTGATTCTCGCCGACGCCGTCCCCGCTTCGAACTCCCTGGATCAGCCGGGGCTGGACCTCGGCAATAATCCCTTCCTCTGAGCACTGTATGTCTTCTCTCAGACAATCCAGGACTCTTTATTGATATTGCATGTTCAATGTTTTGTCTTTTTCTTCATTACAAAGAAAACTTGATTAAGTAAAGTTTGTTTCTCCAACATCAGATATAAGAAGGAGGCTAGTGACAGACTGATTATGTAGATGAAACATACATTATCTGAACATTACTGTGTCAGGCAGTTAATCCTCCAATTGGCTCAATAAAAGATGTATTCTTATTATACCTATTTTAGAAGTGAGAAATTTAAAGGCAGAAGTAATTTAAAAAATTTAAGTCCATCCTAAAGGAAATCAGTCCTGAATATTCATTGGAAAGACTGATGTTGAAGCTGAAACTCCAATACTTTGGCCACCTGATGCGAAGAGCTGACTCTTTTGAAGAGACCTTGATGCTGGGAAAGATTGAACGCGGGAGGAGAAGGGGACAACAGAGGATGAGATGGTTGGATGGCATCACTGACTCAATGGGCATGAGCCTGAGTGAACTCCGGGAGTTGGTGATGAATAGGGAGGCCTGGCATGGTGCAGTCCATGGGGTCTCAAAGACTTGGACACGACTGAGCAACTGAACTGAATTGAACTTAAAAAAACTAACCATTTTTACACAGGTAGTACTCAGAGAAGCCAAAAAGCAAACCCCAGAATGTCTTCAAACATTTGAGGGTTTCTGTGTGCTAATGTATGTATTGACTTTAATTGCATTTGAAGAGTTTTAATTAGAACTCTAAGATATAACCAGTTTAGTGTGAGGTATAAGTAAAACTAGTTCATTATAAAGTAAAATCTTCAAAATGCTGATTGAAAAAGATTACATGCCTTGTGAAGTAGTGAACTCCCCATCATTTGGAAGAGTTTAAACAAAGAGCTGTTAGCCTTTTCAGAGATATTTAGAAGGCTTTTCTTGTGGCTCAGAGGTAAAGAATCTGCCTGTAATGCAGGAGACACAGGTTCGATCTCTGGGTCAGTAAGATCCCCTGGAGAAGGAAATGGCAACCCACTCCAGTAATTTTGCCTGGGAAATCCTGTGGACAGAGGAGCCTGGCAGGCTACAGTTCATGGGGTCACAAGAGTAGGACATGACTTAGTCACTAAACCACCACCATCCAAAATTTGCTAGAAAAACAGACAGTTGACCTGGTAGGACTCTAAGAGTCCATGAAAATAATTGTGTGACACTTAAAGGGCAATTGAATGGCTTCTTAGCTCAGAGATGAAGCCATCTCAGAGATAACCTGCAATTTTAGCACTTATCAAGAAATCTTCAGTCGCTGTAAATCCTACCCAATTGGCTGGCATCATGGACCTTCTTTCCAGTTAGTTTTGCCGATATCCCAACATAATTGGACCCTAAATGTTTTCCCTGTAGAGCTCTTATCTTGTGAACCAACTGCGTAATCTATTTTGGCAGATCCAGGATTCATAGCTCTTCAGGGAGCTGTAAAATATCTTTTTTAAAAAAGTCAGCCTAGTCCAGCGGGATAGCCAAGTGACAGACTTCATTTTCTATTCTGAAGTTTTCCTCTTGCATGGTTATTATATTATTGTGCAATACTTTTCTAATATCTTGCAGTTTTAATGTCATTTTATGGTGTTTGAACACTCAGGATGTTTTTGTAATAGACATTTAATTACTCTGATCAAAAAGGAGAGTATTAATGTTTCTTAAAAACTATACAATATAATACAACAGTAGTATTTTTTTTTTTTTTTTTCAAATGAGATAAAAATGTTGAGTCTTCAGCCATGTGGGCTAATGGTAGAATTTCAGAGTGAGAAAGACTTTCCTTAAATCTCACTTCCTGTCACAGATTGATTGGCTGGAAAGAAATTCTTGGCAGGCCAAAGACTCTCTGCTCTTCAGTGTGCCAGGACTAATTTTACTAGAAATAACTTATTGCTCATCTGATAATATTTCTGCTTAGATTTAGTACTTTTTGTAAAGGGAAAGAGTTATTTTTGTTATTCTTTGAGTCATGACTTCAGGATAGAAAACATATTCTTCTCTCCAGGTACTCACATCTATAGGGAGATTATCATTCAGAGTTGAGTGGCCTTCTCTTTCAGAAAGAAACCACAAGAAGTTAAAAAAAGTTCAAACCACAAGAAGTTAAAAAATGTTAAGAAGTATGAAAAGAAATGAGAATTTGACACAAAGCAAACTAAATAGGATGGATTTTTTAAAGGTTAGAAATTGTACATATTTGTCTCATTTTATTTATAAAAGCACTCATAAATTAGGAGTATGGCATTAACAGATACAAACTATTATATCCAAATAAATAAGCAACAAGGATTTACCGCATAGCACAGGAAAATATGGGCTTCCCAGGTGGCATTAGTGGTAAAGAAACTGCCTACTAATACAGGAGATATAAGAGAAGTGGGTTCAACCCCTAGGTTGGGAAGATCCCCTGAATGGCAACTGACTCCAGTATTCTTGGCTGAAGAATCCCATGGACAGAGGAGCCTGGTCGTACAATCCATCGCAAAGAGTTGGACATGACTGTATTGACTTAGCACGTACACACAGGGAATTATATCCAACATTTTAACCTATAATCAAAAATAATCTGAAAAAATGTATATAGAACTGAATTACTTTGCTATACACTTGAAACTAACACAGTATTATAAATCAATTATACTTAAATAAATAAAAACATATTTTTTGTAAAAGCACTTCATGATATGACTAAATGTGTGGTGTGGATAGATAGTATAAACTATATATGAAATGTTACAGCAAAATTATGACATAATCTACTTTAAACAGTTTTAATTAATCCTAAATTGGATCACACTTTATTATTTACTACTACTTTGGAGATAACTGGTGAATCAAAATGATTGATCTCTGTACTAAACATCAGCCCCTTTGTTTCCATCAGCATCTCAGATTTTAAAGACAGTTGTGCTTAAGCATAACATAAATGTATTCCATAAAACAAAATATATGCAATGTTTGTAAAATTTAGTGGTCATGTACAGTTTCCAAAATAATTCCTTTGTTCTTTCTATTAGCATAGCTTATAAGAATAAATTATAATGAACAACATCTAAATATGGGGGAAAAGCAGGATAAAAGTTGAACCAAGCATATTCTTACTACAATTATTAGTTAAAAAGAGAAACAGAGAAAAGTAAATAATCTGGACTCAGTGGTTTGTTCCTCCTAGCATCCCCCCAAAAACGTGCTATTTGAATTCTGGGAGAGAAGTTCCTACATTTATTTATTTTCTCTCATTCTCCAAAATGCTCATGTCTGCTAAAGAATCACAGTGTTGGAGAGAACCACAGATGTGGGATTTAGGGAGGGGTCATAAAATCCCACCCTTAAGGGAAAACAAGATAATCAGAGTGTTCAAAATTTCAGTCAGGATAAAATATTTTGAAATCTAGAGACCACTGAGAGGGAATAATAAAATAGTACCTAGTATTTATAGTATCCCACAGCTCATGTCTGATTCTTTCCCGTAAATGCTGTAGACTGACTATCTTTTCTGGACTCTTACCCAAACTGGAGTTTTATACATGAGCATTGGAAACAATTCCCTTACTGCAGAGCCATTTTTAAGTGTAATAAATCCTTTTGTTTGTGCAATCAGCCAATAGGAGGTTGACAATTTTTAGTGCTCTAACCTCTACATATCTCTGTTAGGCAATTTATTGCTGTGTAGTGAAAATACATAATAATTCAGCTAAAATTAAAAGGAAAAAACTTCTTTAATTAGTATAAAAGAAATAGACATTTCTACACACTTCATTTTGGGTTTTAATGGAATGAACACATGTTGTAAATACTTCCAGATCTTAAAATGGTTCAGTTTTAAAACAATTGTTTGTAGTTATTCTTCAATCATCATGCAATGCATGCTTTTATTTTCTATGAACTTTGTGTTGCCTTAGAGCAAAGTCATAGAAATTAAGAGAGAACTATTTGCTTAATTATTAGAAGAGTTTAAAAGATGAAAGTTCTTGCTTTCAATGTCATTTATTATTTTTGTATATTTGTTGGGCTCAATATGGATGCCAAAGATTACAGAAGGCAACCTCCTTAAAAACACTTATGGGTAGAATGATGACTTTCAGTTCAGTTCAGTCGCTCAGTTGTGTCTGACTCTTTGAGACCCCATGAATCGCAGCACGCCAGGCCTTCCTGTCCAGCACCAACTCCCGGAGTTCACCCAGACTCATGTCCATCGAGTCAGTGATGCCATCCAGCCATCTCATCCTCTGTCGTCCCCTTCTCCTCCTGCCCCCAATCCCTCCCAGCATCAGAGTCTTTTCCAATGAGTCAACTCTTCACATGAGGTGGCCAAAGTACTGGAGTTTCAGCTTTAGCATCATTCCTTCCAAAGAAATCCCAGGGCTGATCTCCTTCAGAATGGACTGGTTGGATCTCCTTGCAGTCCAAGGGACTCTCAAGAGTCTTCTCCAACACCACAGTTCAAAAGCATCAATTCTTCAGTGCTCAGTTTTCTTCACAGTCCAAATCTCACATCCATACATGACCACTGGAAAAACCATAGCCTTGACTAGACTTTACAGCTCATAAAATGAACTGCACAATTCTTAAAGTGAATACCAGAATTATCAGAGCAATAACTCTAAAGGTCTACATACTTATCATGATGTACTTTTACTTTGTCCCAATAGATCTTCACTATAATACATATATATATATATATAATGTATAATATTTATATCTATATAGTAGCAAAATTACAGGGATGAAAAGAATGATAGGAAAAGAGGGCAGGAACAAACAAGATCAGATCAGATCAGATCAGTCGCTCAGTCGTGTCCGACTCTTTGCGACCCCATGAATCACAGCACGCAAGGCCTCCCTGTCCATCACCAACTCCCAGAGTTCACCCAGACTCACATCCATTGAGTCAGTGATGCCATCCAGCCATCTCATCCTCTGTCGTCCCCTTCTCCCCCTGCCCCCAATCCCTCCCAGCATCAGAGTCTTTTCCAATGAGTCAACTCTTCACATGAGGTGGCCAAAGTACTGGAGTTTCAGCTTTAGCATCAGTCCTTCCAAAGAAATCCCAGGGCTGATCTCCTTCAGAATGGACTGGTTGGATCTCCTTGCAGTCCAAGGAACTCTCAAGAGTCTTCTCCAACACCACAGTTCAAAAGCATCAATTCTTCTGCACTCAGCTTTCTTCACAGTCCAACTCTCACATCCATACATGACCACAGGAAAAACCATAGCCTTGACTAGGCAAACCTTTGTTGGCAAAGTAATGTCTCTGATTTTGAATATGCTATCTAGGTTGGTCATAACTTTCCTTCCAAGGAGTAAACGTCTTTTAATTCCATGGCTGCAGTCACCATCTGCAGTGATTTTGGAGCCCAGAAAAATAAAGTCTGACACTGTTTCCACTGTTTCCCCGTCTATTTCCCATGAAGTGATGGGACCAGAGAGTTCATGTAATTAAAATAGACCTATTTCTAAAGGAAATCAACCCTGAATATTCATTGGAAGAACTGTTGCTGAAGCTGAAGCTCCCATAATTTGGCCACTGGATGTGAAGAGCTGACTTATTGGAAAAGACCCTGATGCTGGGAAAGACTGAAGGCAAAAGAGAGGATGAGATGATTAGGTAGCATCACTGACTCAATGAACATGAATTTGAGCAAACTCCGGGAGATAGTGGAGGACAGAGAAGCCTAATGTGCTGCAGTCCATGAGGTCACAAAGAGTCAGACAGGACTAAAGTGACTGAACAAGAACAACATTTTTAATGGATTCATTATCTGAGATGTTTAAAAAGTTTGAATACACTGTAGCTTTTCTCCTGTGAAGTGGTCCTCAACTTGGGTGATTCAGATACTCCCTAGATATGTGGAGTAGATGCAATAAGCCTGGTTTGCCTACTGTCTTCAGTACCCAGGTTCCTCTCCACTTAAGCCCTTCCCAGATATGAGAACAATTCTGAACACACGAAAGTCCACCATCCTCTTTTCCTACAGTTATATGTGTGAAATATGTAAGCCATCATTCTCTTTTGTATTTTTACGAAATGCAACTTCTAGGGGCTTCATTTTCTCCCACTTTGACAAGAAACAGCATAGGTTGGAGGAGGGAAATGGCATAAGAGAGGGGCCCTAATTTTGGTCCTTCCCCAACTCATCTGTGGAAGAATTCATGCAGGATCAGCTTTTATCCGTTATTATCAGAAATAGATAATACCAGGAAAGAACCAAGAGGCCTGCAGTCTGATTTCTGGCATATTTTAATGACCTCCAGATCTGACGGTTCCAGATTTCACCACTCCAGGCCACACTACAGTTGGTGGGACGCTCTCAGTGGTGGACCAAAGACACAGGATTTGGGAATTCCCTGGTAGTCCAGTGGTTAGGACTCCATGCTTCCACTACAGGGGACACGGGTTCGATCCCTGGTTGGGGAAATAAGATCTCATATGCTGTGTAGCATGGCAAAAAAAAACAAACAAAAAAAACCCCTACTATTGTAGGGAATAAAACAGTGTGTCCAACTTGTAGTGCGTTGCATTTCAAGAAAGAACTAAAGTTGCCTTAAAGGCTGATGGAGGTGGAGTAGGTGAGAGGGATCGAAACACTTTTTTTTTTTTTTTTTTTTAGAAAGCAACTAGGGACCAGGAACCTGTGGCATAGAATAGATGAATTTCATGCAAATTCTATGTAAATCTGTGTAAATATCTTCACAGAAGCCCTGAATCATCTACTCATGGTACCAAATAGCAAAAACAAAAAGGCAAAAATATAATACTGCTTCCCATGTTGCTTGCCTAACCTAATTAGTCATAGTGCTCAAAGATCTGCCATCAATGAATCATTGACTGGATTTTTAAAATTTTTAATTGGAGGAAAATTGATTTACAATGTTGTGCTGGTTTCTGCTGTACAACAATGCAAATAAGCCATAATTATGCATATATCACATCCCTCTTGAGTTTCCCTCCTATCCCTCCATCCCACCCATCTAGGTCGTCACAGAGCACGAAACTGAGCTCCCTTTGCTATACAGCAGTTTCCCATTGGCTATCTATTTTACATATGGTAGTATACATGTCACTTCTCAATTCCACAGCTCTTAGAACCAAATCCAGGTTTCCACTGAGCTGACTCCCTGTCCCCTGAAGCCACCCATGGCCTTGAAACATGGATGGACAAAGCCCAGCACTGGCTTGAAACCCAGACAAGCCAGGTTCCTCCACCACCTGCTGTCAATGCTACTTTCTCTTGAAAGACAAAAGAGAAACCATGACAACGTGTATAAATTGTAGTCATTTACATCTCAACCTGTTTTGCAGACTGTGATTAGTAAATTAAGGTTTAATGAGACAGAATGATACATTTATCTTCGAAGGAATAGGAAGACACTTACAGGGTTGAATTGATAGAAATGGCTGTTGAATGTGTGGGATGATAAACAGAGAGATGTCAAATGTCTTTCCTAAGTCAGACATTTGGGTGAATGGTGACTGCACATAGGAGATAACAGTGATATGTTAACTTCAAAAATATAGTAAGAGCTTCAAGCCTTCCTGAGGCTAGTCAGTTTTCACCTCGTTCTCCTGTCACAAAAGTTAGCCATAGTTGAGACACTTTATCACCTACCAGAAAGAAACTTTCCAAAATGTTAAGGCACACCCTGAGCATCTCTTCCAGCGACTAGAAATCACTCCTTAGTAATGACCTTTCACTGTATGTTGAGTGACCTTTTTCCTTATGGCCAATGTTATGGGCATGCTTAGGTACAAAATGCCAGCCAGTCCCACTGCTTACTACCTGAGCTGTCACAGTTCTCAGTGTGCCCAGCAAAAGAATATCACTCATTAAGACTAAGTAGGTAAATAATCTGCCTGCAATGAGGAGATGCAGGAGATGCGGGTTTAATCCCTGAGTTGGAAGATTCCCTCAAGGAGGGCATGGCAACCCACTCCAATATTCTTGCCTGGAAAATCCCATGGACAGAGAAGCCTGGTAGGTTAAAGTCCATGAAGTCACAAAGAGTCAGAAACAACTGAAGCAACTGAGCACACAAGACTAAATCCAAAAGAACAGGAACAACGAGATGCTAACGTCTAAGTTAACCGAGAATTTCCAATAGTGCCTTTATAGTTATGCTTTTATTATATACACTGATAATACTTCAGTTGGGGGACTAAAATCTGTGAGATATAACTTGGGATTATGGCACCATATACTCAGCCTGGAAATCTTGTTTAATTGCTCAGAATTGTCCAAATACTTCTTGAGAATGTTAATCAAGGCAAACTACTCAGTGTCTGCAATGGTTGGCCACTAGCTCACATTTATTTGCTGCAGGAATTTAACTGTAGTCTTTCCATTTATTGTATGCAATTTTATAAACCTCGAAAACCCCTTTGTGGGGTTAAAAAAAGTATCTAAGTAAATGTATATAAATTAGCACTTACTTTTGTCTTTGAGATCAAATCCCAGAGCTAGAAACATAGTGAATATCTTTATCTTCATAATAAAATTTTTCTTTTCATTTTAGTTTGAGTCCTCACGTGAAAACTTTATGCGAAAAAAAAACAGATGTTAAAACATCTGGAGTCACTAGTTCTACTGGAAGATGTGATATTTGAAACCCTCCCTATCTGAACCTACTACTACAGTAGGTGATTCCACCTTAATGTTGGAATTGTAATGAAGACTGGACCTGGGTGGCTCAGTGGTAAAGAATCCGCCTGCCAAGCAGGAGACGTGGGTTTGACACCTGGGTTGGGAAAATACCCTGGAGAAGGAAATGGCAACCCACTTCATTATTCTTGTCTGAAAAATCCCATGGACACAGGAGCCTGGTGGGCTATCGTCCATGGGGTCACAAGGAGTTGAACTTGACTTAGTTACTAAATAGAAACAAAGACTAGGATTACAAAGGAAATGAGGAATATGTTTCCAATCAAGATTTGTTTGATATAAATAAGTTCCTGTACACTCTGTCAATGTGTCATTTGTTCATGAAGAATACAGTTTTAGGAGAAAATATATTGTTATTATAGAAGACAAAAATTGTATCCATTTGCCATACTATACAGAACATATCTAGAAATGTCTACATGAAAACATTAACTTGATGATTTCATATGTGAATATTTAGAATATATTAGGTAAATAAGCACATACAGAGGAATATTAAATTAACCATCTATTTAGCATAAATTTCTAAAGTTCACTAATTTCAACAGGAAGATTTGAAAAGCAAGAGATTTCAGAATAACTCCAAATGAAAGGTTATTTAGTTGTTTTCTTCTAAAATGTCTAAATGATTCTTCATTAAATGATCCTTGATATATTAGTTCATTCAAAAATTACACTCCTGTGTCAGCTGTGTAAAATTAAATGGCAGCCATTTTTATGAGAATGTATCTGTATTAAGTTTTAAAAATTTGTATGAAAAAACACCTTATCTAAGCTTATACCATAGTCACAAATAAATAGATAATTTGAAATGGCAATAGAGATTATCAAAGATAAACATCAGTCACCTCTTTAGAAAATTAGACTACCCATATTTCTTATTACAATCCATAATCTCACCTAAACATAGAAATCAGGGCCTCTGTATTGTGCAACTCCCAGAAATATTATTTATTCTTCAGTCTTAGTGAATGGCACTCCCAGAAGTTGTGCAGTTTACAGCCTGAACAACCATACAGGGCAGTTTTGAAAGGAACCACTGCTGATAATGATATCTCAGATCTTTCTCAAACATGCCTATTCATGTGTCTATATATTTTGCTGTAATAATTTCTAAAATACAAAATCTATTTATTATATACTTTTGGTCAATTGTACCTTAGAAGTCTGCTAAAATCACAAAACTAAACTATTATGGATTCTTGGGGTTTGGGGATCTGCATACAGAAGGACCAGTCAGGTATGATCCAATTGACTAGGTGTGTCCTGTTTATGGGGCTTCCCAGGTGGTACTAGTGGTAAAAAAAAAAAAAAAAAAAAAAAAAAAAACCCTCCTGCCAATGCAGGAGATGTAAGAGAAATGGGTTCGATCCCTGGGTTGGGAAGATTCCCTGGAGAGGGCATGGCAACGCACTCCAGTATTATTGCCTGGAGAATCCCGTGGACAGAGGAATCTGGTGGGCTACAGTCCGTGGGGTTGCAAAGAGTCGAACATGACAGAGGTGACTAAGTATGAACACTCCCTCTAACAGGAAGTAAAATCAACAAAAATATGAAAAAAAATCCACTTCTTTATAGTTATTTAGCGTATCCTTCTTTGACAGTACTGTCTGAAGTCATAACAGAGATATAAAGTGAAGAAATCAGTAATTCTGCTCTAGTCATTCTTCAAGTAGAGTCACCTGGCAGGGCTAATATAATGCTTTTCCTATTGTATGTTTCAAAGAAGTTTCCTGATAACACTAATCTTGTCAGTCTGCAGACCACACTTTGAGAATGACTGCTCTAGGATAATATAGAAATCCCCTAACCAATGAGAATCCTTATGGACTGAAACTTCTAGAACAACATCCAGGTTAAATGAAGACAACACAGGATAAAAGTTTTATGCATTATATATTCCTCAATTTGTAATAAAGCGAACATTACTGATGGAATAAAGATTTTTTTGAAATGCATAACGTTTTTAACTTTATGACGATCAATACAGAGTTCCAAACAAACATGTCCCCAACAGAAACAGCTCTCAGCATCAGACACACCTCAGAACCACCTGATAAAATGCCCAAATGACACTCAGTGCTCACAAACGGTCCTCAAAGTCAGACACACGTCAGAACCAACTGACAAAAAAAGCCCAAACAGTACTTTGTGCTCAAGAGAGATGTTTGCCTGCCACGCACTGGTGGACTTACTCAGTCTTGGAGCTCCTCAGCTCATCCAGATGCACGTTTCCATTCCATAGAGGAGTACACATCAGCTGGCAGTCAGTGCCAAGCTGGGGAGAAACAGGGAGAATCCCCGAAACAAACGGTTTCGTCAGCTGCCGGGAACTTTCCCTCCAAAGCCCCTCTGAGGGCTAGCTAGTCAGGAGCAGCGGCCTCCTCACAGCCCTCCCAATGCGCCTTCCATCACGGCCACTGCTCTGCAGGTGGTGGGAGGGTGATGGTAGAAATCCGGGGCAGCCAGGTATCGCGAGACTACGGCAGCCTCACACTGTATGCCAAAAAACCTGACCAAAAATAGGGGTCTGACTGCTGCTCTAATTCCAATAAAGAGGCAAGGTTGGTGGAAAGGAAAGTTTGCTTTATTTTGGAAGCTGGAAACCTGGAGTGTGAGGGGGTGGGGGGGGGGTGGGAGGGCTCATGTTCAAAGGCTGACTCTTGCCCCACTCAGCCCCCAACAATCAGTAGGCAGGGGCTTTTAGAGGTGAAGAGGGGAGGGAGGCTACATGCAGAAACAGCACAGTCAGCTCTGCCTGGCCTCTTGAAATTGACTGTGGGTTGTCTAATCAGCATCTACCTGACTGTTAAAAGTACAGTTAGTCTTCAGTTCCAGGATCAATTTGTTCCCATTTCTTTGAGGCTGGTTCTTTGAATTGCCAAAATTTATGTCATGGCTACAGTCTGATCATCACGTACCCACCTCGTGGGCATTCCAGTATCTATAAGACAGCTCACAGGTTGTGGCTCAGCGGGGTAACTAAAGGTCCTTGGCTTTGCTTGATGACTAAACTATTATTGTTTTGTCCTATTTCTTTTCTTTGTTTCTGTGTTGTCTCACTTCTCTGATTAAAGTTATTCTTTGGCTAAAGTTTCTCCACAGGCAAAAGACAAGGCAGGAAATATGGGGGAAAGACCCGAGAGTCTTGCTCTGTTTCAATACTTTTCAGTCAGCTGCAAGCTAGTTCTGTCCTGTCTCTAGAGTTTCATCCTTGTGCACAGCCTTGTTGACTCATCATTCCCTACAGGCATTTTGAGGTATTCTAACTCATGACTTTGGTCCCTCTCACCATCCTGCCATGACACAATCTCCTTTTTGTCTTCCCCATCCACAAATATTATCCAGCTTCAATACATACTGGAAAATATATCCATTTATAAAAACCTAGCCAGAAGCACATGAAAGATTTCTTCCTCCAAAGTTCACATGAAACTTGTTATGCAAAATATTTTTCAAATGGTTCACCCCCTTGAGGAACCAAAAGATTGATTACAGTTTAATTTTTTTAACATATTTTGCACCATTCAGAATTGCTTGTTCCTTACACTCACTTTGGTCACAAAATAATCATTGTCATTTCATACATTTGCTTGTCCCTTAAGTCATTCTTCCCCTTGGGGTGGGGTGGGCTCCCAGCAAGAGGAGTTGATAATTTCCTGTCTAGTTTGGGAGACATTATGCAGAATGATTTGAGACAAGAGGCCCCTTTAATCTTTCCATTATTTTCTAAGGCTGTCCCTAATTGTTCATGTTTACAGAGCTGGGAACAGCATATATATTATTATAATAATTTTTTTAAAAATCACATTTATTATACATTATAGGAGTCAGCTAAAACCATACAACCTAACTATAATGGGTCTTTAGGTCTGAGGATAAGAGCACAGATGCACCAGAAGAGGTACTTACAAGGGTCTTCTTTTCAGAGAAAAATATTAAATAACAAAAACAGGAAAAATGCCTTCATCACAATTCCATCACACTATGCGTTGGCTTCTTCAGAGTCCTTCCCCTCAAAAGGACTTCAAAAAATTCCCTTCAAAAAATTGCAAGTGGAACCCTTTGCTCAAATACCCAAAATGGAGAGATGTTGAAAATCAAAATGTTCAAGCAGTCTTCATGGATTGACTAGGACAGCCCAAAGAAGAAAATTGACAATATTCTATTCTGCTAAAATTTGAGTCCATTCAGAGCACCCTGGATTAAGAATGGGTTCTGTCTACTTTGTTGGGTCTTCATATAGTGTAAAGGTAGAGAATGTGCATCACTGCTTTCCTGTAATGTCAAGCTTGTATGTTGGGTAATAGAAAGGAAAAAACTCTGCCCTCACATTTATAATTAATATGATCACATGGAGCTAAAAACAAGAACAGTTTTCTGCTACTGCCCTGACTCCGCTACTCCCTACCTGAACGACTTAAGCTCTCCATTTCTTGTGTTCCTAAAATTAATGAGTTTCAAAGAGTGGTGGCTTCCAAATCTGGCTGACTAGAGACACTTAACAAACTTTTTGAAAATATACTTTTCTGCCTTCATCCATGGATATTTTTATTCAATATGTTAAGGTATCTGTATAAGGCATTTATCAAGAGACTTATGAAAATTAGATTTGAGAGAATTAAAGGCCCTTCAAAAATCTAAAAAATCTATTTTTGTGTCTCTATCCCTTCCATTTCCCATCCGTAATGAAACCTACATTGTATGCACAAAGATGCTTATAGTATCTTTCATGCATAATTGCCCAAACTTGGAAGTAACCAAGCTATTTTTCAGTAAGTGAAAGGATAAACTGGAACATCCAGGCAATGGAATATTATTCAGCACCAAAAATAAATGTTATCAAGCCATCAAAAGTCATGGGGGAAACTCAAATGCACATTCCTAAGTGAAAAAAGCCAATCTCAAAGGGCTGTGTATTGTATGATTCCAAGAATATGACATGCTGGGAAAGGCAGAAGGATGGCAACAGTAGAGACCAGTGGTTGTCAAAGGCTTGGAGGGAGGAAGAGACAAATAGCTGGAACACAGACCACTTGTGTGTATGCTAACATATCGTGTGTAAATGTCCAGACCCACAGGATGTATAATACCAAGAGTAGACCCTACTCTAAACTGTGGACCATGGGTGATAATGATGTGGCAGTGCTGGTTCATCTTTTGTAACAAGTATACCACTCTTGTGGGGCTTGCTGATAATAGGAGTGGTGTGCATATGTAGGAGATGGGGGCTAGGGAGAAATCTCTTCACCTTCTGCCAAATTTTGTTGTAAACCTGAAACTGCTCCAAAAACTAAGGTCTACTAAAAATGCATTGTAGGATACAATAGGAGTCAATGAAGAGCCATTAATATTTCATTTTTAAGGAAAAGATAAAAATGATATTACTTTTAGTTTATTGCTTTACTTTGGTTTTTATTTTTTTCTATCATTGGTGTCAAAGTTAGGTCCTTTCCTTACGTTAGAATAAATGCAGGGTTAAGGCAATTGACTATGGCCATCCTCTTCAGTATAATGAAATCATTCCTTAATATTCTAAAATAATCAGCACACACTTTAAGGAGAGTTTTCAGTAGCTCAGACAATATACCTGTAAGAAAGAGGAAGAATAGAGCTCCTTTTTCTTGAGTCAGTTTGTTTGCGACTGTAAAGTTTAGGTGAAAGATGCTCCCTGAGTCTTCCCCTACTCTCAATCGAAAGCACATACATTACTCTTAATCAATATGTGCAGAGAAAACACATCCCCCAAACTATGATATTTAAATTGTTCTTTTCTTAAAATAATGCTTTTTCAGTCACCTTGGAAAGATGTGCAAATGCAAATCTAAATCCCACAGGCAGTAATGATTTGGTTGAAACAAATACTACTCCCTCAAGCAATGTTGGTTTGGGGGAAAAAATTACTCTTCTAATGGGAAGATTGCAATGGCTCTGTTCCTAAGGCAAAGAGATAGAATAAAAAAAGCCATACAGATAAGATGCTCTTATTTATAACATATAATAAGATATGTAGCAAGACACAGCATCTTTCTGATGACTTATCCTGCTGATCAGAGTACAAGAGAGTTTATTTTTATAATTACAACAGATGGAAAACAATAAAATTATACTTTAGGCTAATGCACTCTTACCCTTATTATCCTTTTTTTTTCTTGCATGTGTGTCTCCCCTGAAGCTATTTTATAACAATATAAAAATTTCAGAAATATGGCACCGCAGAAGCCTGACCAGATTTCCTAATTATCTGTCATGACTCAAGACTGCAGTGAGAAATTAGCTCTCCTGGGAAAGAAAGAAATTTGATGGAACCTAAAATAATAGAAAGAAGCTTATGATGTCTCTCCTCAACAAGTTGAAAAAAAAATCTATTCATTTTTAGTAGGATTGTCCTAACTTTCTCATTTCTTTCATATATATACATTCCTTAAAACATAATGTGTTGTCATGGAAAGATTCACTCTTGTTTCATTAATCAAATTTTATTCACCCCCATTTCCGATCCATCCTTATCTTAATTAATATACATAATACAAATTAATGCACTCGGAGGATATATCTATATCTATATCTATATATATCTATGTATGCTTAGTCCCTAGTCTTGTCCAACCCTTTGCCACCCCATGGACTGTAGCCTGCCAGGATTCTTTGTTTATGGAACTCTCCAGGCAAGAATACTGGAGCATGTTGCCATTTTCTTCTCCAGGAAATCTTTCCGACCCAGGGATCAAGCCTGCATCCCCTGCTTTGCAGGCAGTATCCTGAATTGAAGGCAGATTCTCTACTGCTGAGCCACCAGGGAAGCCCATATCTGTATAGTTATCTATGTGTGTGTGTGTGCTAGTTGCTCAGTCATGTCTGACTCTTTGTGAACGCATGGACTATAGCCCACCATCTTTTCTGTTCATGGGATTCTCTGGGCAAGAATACTGGCGTGGGTTGCCATTTCCTTCTCCAGGGGATCTTTCTGTCCCAGGGATCAAACCCGGCTCTCCCACATTGGCAGGCAGATTCTTTACCATCTGAGCCACCATGGAATCCCCATAGTTATCTATAGCAACATCTATATCTAGATATATAATAGTGTCTATCTATCTATCTATATTATCTATAACTGTGGTTCAGACAGTAAAGGATCTGCCTGCATGCGGGAGATCTGGGTTCGATCCCTGAGTTGCAAGGACAGAGGAACCTGACAAGCTACAGTCCATGAGGTCTGTAAAGAGTCAGACACGACTGAGTGACTAACACTTCATTTTATCTATAACTGTATCTACATTTATATTTATCAACATACTCACTTCCTTTACCTCAGTATTTCCCAGCCTCCCTTATACTTAGATGTGCCCAATGAGTGAATTCTGGCCAAGAGAATGCAGGCAGAAGTAATAAGCAGTCCCCAAACAGCTTCCATGTATTATTTTTCTCTCTCTCTTATCATTCTTTGGATGAATAATAACACCTGTGTGACTAAGGAAGCCACACTTTGTGACAAAACCTTCATCAGATTTGGTCCTTCAAGACTATGTGGATCTTAAATATATATATCAATATAAATATATCACAATGATTATAGCCTTACTGTTAAGTTCAGTTCAGTTGCTCAGTCATGTCCAACTCTTTGCAACCCCATGGACTGCAGCACACCAGGCTTCCCTGTCAATCACCAACTCCCAGACCTTGCTTAAACTCATATCCATCAAATCAATGATGTCATCAGACCATCTCATCCTCTGTCATCCCCTTCTCCTCCTGCCCTCAATCTTTCCCAGCATCAGGGTCTTTTGCAATGAGTCAGTTCTTCACATCAGGTGGCCAATGTATTGGAGATTCAGCTTCAGCATCAGTTCTTCCAATGAATATTCAGGACTGATTTCCTTTAGGATTGACTGGTTTGATCTCCTTGCAGTCCAAGGGACTCTCAAGAATCTTCTCCAACACCACAGTTAAAAAACATCAATTCTTTGGCACTCAGCTTTCTTTATAGTCCAACTCTCACATCCATACATGACTACTAGAAAAACCATAGCTTTGACTAGATGGACATTGTTGGCAAAGTAATGTCTCTGCTTTTTAATATGCCATCTAGGTTGGCCATAGCTTTTCTTTCAAGGAACAAGTATCTTTTAATTTTTTTAATTTCATGGCTATAGTCACCATCTGCAGTGAGTCTGGAACCCAAGAAAATAAAGTCTCTTACTGTTTCCATTGTTTCCCCATCTATTTGCCATGAAGTGATGAGACCAGATGCCATGATTTTAGTTTTTTGAATATTGAGTTTTAAGCCAACTTTTTCACTCTTGTCTTTCACTTTCAAGAGGCTCTTCAGTTCTTCGCTTTCTGCCTTAAGGGTGGTGTCATCTGCATATTTGTGGTTACTGGTATTTCTCCCAGCAATCTTGATTCCAGCTTTTGCTTCATTCAGCCCAGAATTTCTCATGATATACCCTTACAGGAATTAGGAAAACACTTCTAATTTAAATCCCTGGAATTGTAATGTTTATCTGTATTCCATTGATGTCACCATTTATTTCACTATAAGGAACTGTCTTCAGAGATTCATTTTTTTCCCATGTGGACCATTCTTAAAGTCTTATTGAACTTGTTACAGTATCGCTTCTGTTTCATGTTTTGGATTTTTGGCTACAAGGAATGTGGGATCTTAACTCCCTGACCAGGAATCAAACCTGTTCCCCTGCATCGGAAGGCAATGTCTTAACCACTAGACTGCTAGGGAGGTCCCCTCCTGTGATCTTTAGGTTGTCGAATCTTTCCATCAGTACTTGTCTTTTGTATTTCAAAGTGTGTGGAAAGCCAGTCTATAGAGAAGACAGTAATGTGCCAAGTGATTTTTGCTCTAACCCTGGCTAACAGTGACAAGGTTTAATGCTGGACTTCTAGGGCAGCTAGAAATATGTTTACCACTCAACCATCAACTCCATTGTCAGAGCATGGAACATGCTTTAATAACTGAAGTCAAACTACCTTAACCAAAAAAATTGTGTCAATGTGGTGATCTCATGTGTCTTGAGTACACTGAAAGTCCTTATGTGAAAACATTTGACAAGTACTTGTCAAGTCAGATTAAATGCTACCTTGTTGCTTGCAAAAAACAAAACAAAAACCATCTCTAATTAAAAAAAAATATATATATATATGCCCTCTATCAAACTAAATCACATAGGCTTCGGTCAGAGTACAGAAAACTGACCCTAAACCCACTTATTGTGCCTGAGGACTCCTAGATCCATAGATGGTTTAGGAAGGCACATAAATACTGGGCATGGTGGTATTAGGGTTCTCTATGAGTTGGGCTGATAAGGTATTTTTAAATTTTTAATAGACATATTTTAGAGGAGTTCTGGGTTTATATAAAAATTGAACAGGAAGCACTGAGGTTTAAAGAAATTAAGCTATTGCAAATATGCATAAGAAACCTATGCATTAATAGGTTTAGTGAGTTTTATTCCTCAGAAAATGAACTGATATGTGAATTTTTCCTCCTGGTTCATCATACCAGGTATCTTATTTACTTAATTTTTCCTTTTCCACTAAAACTGACAAACATTTTCACCTCACCAGTAACTACTATAAAGATAATGTTTCTGGGAGTTATCCCTCCCTTAAACAATTACAAAGAATTCAACATTCTGTGCAGTTACCTACTTTCATTACAACACTAAGCTATCCTCTCTTGATGGAGTCAGTGCTATTAGTACTCATTTCCCTGAGGTCTATTTCTCATTTTTACTTTTTCAGGAGACTCTTAGTCTCCCTTTCTAATTTAGATTATAAACTCAGGGGAAGGGACTTTGTCTTACCTGACATCAACTAGGTGTTCAATAAACATTATTAATTATCAGTATTAAAATTCATAATGATGTCAGGCTTTGTCTAATCAATTTTAACTCAGCTTAATCTAGTTCAATTAAGTTTAATATAGGAGGTGCTGCCCTGACATTTTTTTAACCTAAATTTGCAATTTAGCTCTGCCATAGGTGCCTCATTAATTTTTTTTTTGGCCTCATAAATTCCTTCTATAGGCAAAAAGTTTTCTTTGTGCTACTGCTAAGTTGCACTTTATCTGATAAATAGTTTTTAAAATATTCTAACTTTCTTGCTCATTCAGAAATATTACCCACAGTTTTTCTTGTTAAAGCTGATTTTTCTCCATGTGATTTCAAAGAAGATAACCAAACAAACTCACCTCTGGGAGTCACAGTGAATATTAGGAAAGTGGGGAAAAAGCAGGGTATGACCAACTGTTCCTGTGCTTTCTAGAAAGCTTTCCAGTAGCAGAATAGAAGATGGACTGAGCTGCACAAGAATGGAGACATCAAGATGCATTAGGAGACCATCGGATTTCTCCAAGTTAGTGATGATTAGGGACTGTACTAAGCTCTGACAATAAAGACAGCAATTAGGGTGCAGACAGACACTGAGAGGGGTAAGAAAAAGAGCAATTGCTGATGGGCAGGAAGTGGATTGGAAGTTGAGAGAGGAATTAAGGATGACCAAGATGCACTTGGTTGCAGTAGGTGATATGGGAGGAGCAGCAAGTCTGGTGCATATGGTGGTGTGAGCAGAGAGTATGATCAGTTTTAAGAAATGAAGGTTTACAAAGCTGGAAGCCACCTCTCCTTAGGAAAGGATTTGTTGTTGTTACTGTTTGGTCACTAAGTCATGTCTGACCCTGTGATCCCATTGACAGCAGTATGCCAGGCTTCTCTGTCCTTCACTATCTCTTGGAGTTTGCCCAAAATCCAAACTCCAACAATGGACTCATGTCCATTGAGTTGGTGATGCCGTCCAACCATCTCATCCTCTGTTACCCACTTCCCCTCCTGCCCTCAATCTTTCCCAGCATCAGGGTCTTTTCCAGTGAGGAAAGAATGGAAAGGATGGCAGCCCTGAAAAGAAGGAGGGTAAGTAGTATACAAAGAGGGTAGAAATTGGGAATATACAGACTGCCAATACTTGTGGAGACAAATAAATACAAATCAAAGAAGTATACTGAGCATGAGTGAACGGAAAAAAAGGACAATGAGGAAAACATCAGATTAGATAAACCATCTGATATTTCATCATCAGAGGCTCTTGAAAAGGAGATCAGCACATGCCTTTGAACCTCTAGTGTGTCCTCTCTCCGAAGAACGAGACTAACTTACAAGACACTGTAAACAAAGGTGATACAAACAACTGAGGAGGTTTATTGAGCTGGTAGTCACTGGTACAAGTCTATGGAAATTGGAGGGTAGCATTTTTTTCCAATACATGAGCCTGTATAGTGTTAAACACTTAGAATATCACCTAAAGTGACTTTCTCTGCTTCCTCCTATCTGCCCTACATTGAGTATTTCATTGTTCCCTCCTTCATCCATTTCAGCTGTTGTCTTCTTCCTCTTTAGGCAAATATACAGTGAAGGCTCAAATGATGAAGTGTTGAAATAAACATCTGTTCAAACACATCCTGTTGAAATACAGACTAAAGCCTCAAGCATTTTTAGCTGACAAGTTCTCTGTACATATGCAGCACTTTACACTTACCAAGAAGAATTCTATGTGCTAAAAGCAGGCAAAAATGAGATCTTTAATGCTATAATGTATGAAGATTTTCCTTTGGGTTCTATAATTTCCATGCTATTATAATCATGTTTGGCTACAATGTCATCGTCTAAGTTATAAGGATTTTGATCTTCACATGGGGGTCAAAATGAAGTTATTTTGATTTATTTTGCATACAACAAATAGTAAAAATTTGTGATTTCCTGAAGCAATAGATCTTCAATTGGAGATGGAGTGGGTGGAAAAACTCATAAAACAAAATTTCAAACTAAGGATTCCACCAGGCTCATCTACAACAGAGGTAATGAGATGTTGCAGGCAGTAGTGAACAGAGAACTCACTTGATATTGAGGGTCATGGTAGTTAACTCCTGACTCACGAGTAAAAAAGTGAATTAATAATGCTTTAGACTCCACTATCAATATCTCTAAAGTGTGGATGCTTGATATAAGAACTCTAAAATCTAACAGAAAGTCACCTAGAGATACATGGGCTATAAAAGGTAGCTAACAAATTCTAGTTGCCCTTCTCAAATTACAATCTTAACATACTGTGATTTTACAGCTGTTAGTCACAAGCAACAGAGAAGGCAATGGCACCCCACTCCAATACTCTTGCCTGGAAAATCCCATGGACGGAGGAGCCTGGTGGGCTGCAGTCCATGGGGTCACTACAAATCAGACACGACTGAGCAACTTCACTTCCACTTTTTACTTTCATGCCTTGGAGGAGGAAATGGCAACCCACTCCAGAATTCTTGCCGGGAGAATCCCAGGGACGGGGGAGCCTGGTGGGCTGCGGTCTATGGGGTCGCACAGAGTCGGACATGACTGAAGCGACTTAGCAGCAGCAGCAGCAGTCACAAGCAAATGTTGTGTTTTGGTCAACTGTACTAAAATGCATTTAAATGGCAACTTCATAGCAAATTAAAACAGTCAATTGTTGGGGGCCAGAGTGAGGCACTCGGCCCGTGGCAAAGGTCATGAGGAAGGAGGCTCGACATACGCAAAGGTGGGATCGAGCCTCAGGAGTTCCCCTGGAAATCCTCGAGCATCTACCCCCATAACCAGAGCCTGCCTACTTTACTACTTTGTGCTCATCTACACCTCTGACTTTATGGGGAGCTGTCCCCCACCACCTCTTTCGGAGAAGGAGTTAACTTAGAGCTCCAGTTAATAAAAACTCCTGGGCGTGACAAGAGTGTTTTAACCTACAAACTCCTCTGAAGGTTCTCTAGCGTGCCTGACAGGCTTGTCCACATGTGATTGCTCACAGCCTCCCAACCGTGAGAGGCTTTAAACCTTCTAAAAACAGGTTCCTTAGAAAACTATTAGTATAAGTATAATGGGCTGATTAGAAATTGTGTTAGTGAAGGGTTTTTCATTTGTTGAGCCAATGTTTGTTGCTAAGTCTCCATATCCCCTGCCATTACACACATTAATGAATATATAGAAGAAATAAGTATTAACCTTTGATATAAATCACATTAGACCTTAGGCTAAGTAAATTCTTTCCGTAACTAAAACCCACTATACCCTCACCCTATAGGAATGTAACTTTATTTGGGTGGCGTCTGTTTTAAGAATAATCACCCCTGGAGAAATAAGTGTCCTGGTTGACTGACCGCTGTTACAAGGAGAGGGTCATAAATTGTCAGCAGGCCTCCTGGCCAGAAGATGATGTAACACCCCTAAGACCTCTGTATACATTTGTATGAAACACCCCTAAGACCTCTGTATACATTTGTATGAAGCACCTGACTTTGATAAAAGTCAAGACTGCTGACCCCGCGGTGACTTTTGCATAACATCTCAGTGTACAAAAGTAGACCATGGAAAATAAAGAATTGGGATCAGTTTCTTGAAATACTGGTCTCCCCATGTCTCTCTCTCTCTCACTCTGGCTGAGTCTCCATCTGGAGCACGGAACCCACCAAGCTTACTAATTTTGCCTGGGCTTCTAAGATCTGACCGGGGAGGCCTCAGTGACTCCTCTCCTTCGGGAGAATGGAAGGATGCCTGCGGCCTACGTAAGTGGTGCAAGCTTCTTGTCTTGAAGTTTTATTGGTCTCCCGTGTAAACCAAGCTACTCAGCCTCTTTTCTCCACTGAATTTTCCTACTGAGCTATCCTCATTCTATTACTCTTTACATCTTTAATTAATACCTAATTGAAGCTATTGTATCCTGATCCTCGCCGACGCCATCCCCGCTTCGAACTCCCTGGATCAGCCGAGGCTGGACCCCGGCAGTCAACATTTTACCCTCATTTCTTACCTAATGTCTTGCATGGTAATAACTTTTTAAAATTGGTGTATAATTGCTTTACACTGTGCTGGTAGTTTCTGCTGTACAACAATGTGAACCAGCTATATGCATACATATCGTCCCTTCTGCTTGAGCCCCGCTCCCACGCCCCATCCTACCCCTCTACGTCATCACAGAGCACCAGCTGCTGAGCTCCCTGTGCTGCACAGCAGCTTCCCACTAGCTGTCTGTTTCACATATGGTAGTATATATATGTCAGTCCTACTCTCCCAATTTCATCTCACTCTCCCTTTCCTGCCTTGTGTCACATGTTTATAGTAATAACTTTGAATGTAAAACTTTGACAGTGAAGGGAAATGATCATATTATTAAAAGGCAGGTTAAGCTTTTTTCTCCCTATAACATTGTCAGAAATGACAGTGTAGATGGTCTCATAGCTTGCCTATTGCAAACTCTGAAAACTTCAGGTCCATTCAGTTCAGTTCAGTTGCTCAGTTGTGTGCAACCCTTTGTGATCCTATGAACTGCAGCACGCCAGGCCTCCCTGTCCATCACCAACTCCTGGAGTTCACTCAAACTCATGTCCATCAAGTTGGTGATGCCATTCAACCATCTCATCCTCTGTTGTCCCCTTCTCCTCCTGCCCCCAATCCCTTCCAGCATCAGGGTCTTTTCCAATGAGTCAACTCTTTGCATGAGGTGTCCAAAGTACTGAAGTTTCATCCTCAGCATCAGTCTTTCCAATGAACACCCAGGACTGATCTCCTTTAGGATGGACTGGCTGGATCTCCTTGCAGTCCAAGGGACTCTCAAGAGTCTTCTTCTCCAACACCACAGTTTAAAAGCATCAATCCTTCAGCACTCAGCTTTATTCACAGTCCAACTCTCACATCCATACATGACCACTGGAAAAACCATAGCCTTGACTACATGGACCTTTGTTGTCAAAGTAATATTTCTGCTTCCGTCTAGTCAAGGCTATGGTTTTTACTGTGGTCATGTATGGATGTGAGAGTTGGACTGTGAAGAAGGCTGAGCACCAAAGAATTGATGCTTTTGAACTGTGGTGTTGGAGAAGACTCTTGAGAGTCCCTTGGACTGCAAGGAGATCCAACTAGTCCATTCTGAAGGAGATCAGCCCTGGGTTTTCTTTGGAGGGAATGATGCTGAAGCTGAAACTCCAGTACTTTGGCCACCTCATGCGAAGAGTTGACTCATTGGAAAAGGCTCTGATGCTGGGAGGGATTGGGGGCAGGGGGAGAAGGGGACGACAGAGGATGAGATGGCTGGATGGCATCACTGACTCAATGGACATGAGTCTGAGTGAACTCTGGGAATTGGTGATGGACAGGGAGGCCTGGCGTGCTGCGATTCATGGGGTCGCAAAGAGTTGGACACGACTGAGCGACTGAACTGAACTGAATATGCTATCTAGTTTGGTCATAACTTTCCTTCCAAGGAGTAAGTGTCTTTTAATTTCATGGCTGCAATTACCATCTGCAGTGATTTTGGGGCCAAAAAAAATAAAGTTTGACACTGTTTCCACTGTTTCCCCTTCTATCAGGTCCATTACTAAATACAGTAAAATTTAAAGTAAAAAAATTCCAAAAACATACCCATACATTAATTTACATTTATGTTATGGTGACACACAATGTGTGAGTTTTTGAATAATACATAGGCTAGACATAGAGTTTTAAAACGGTCTTCAAACAATGGCTGGCACAGGGCTTTTTGTATGGCATAAACACCTATTGAATTGGTTGAGATCAATTGAAATCAGGGAACCAAGTGCTAGTCCTAAAGGCTGTAGAAGGTTTGGGTTGATGAGACCATTACAGCTTTAAAGTTCAAAGAGAAATTATAGGTGAATGTGTTAAGGTTGATTGGTGGAGCAAAGCTGCATGTTAGTAAACAAAGAAAAAAGAAAAGTTAATAACACCTGAAAAGTAAAATCAAAGATAATGCCTTGACCTGAGCTCACAGAAGCTGGGAGACTCAGCGGTGATGTTTTTCACTTTATCCATAACACATGCTGTTCTTCTCTGGTCCTGAAAATAGCATGTGACCTATGAAGCATTCTATTAGCTGTTGCAGAAAAGCACATTTTCTTCTGAAAAGAAATCAGTTTAAGAATCAAAGAAACGAGTACAAACACAAAGCCAACACACTGGGGTCCACGTTGGGCACTCATTCAAAATGTCATGTCATTCGAACATGTCTCCCATTTTTAATGGTGCTTCACTTGGGTCTAATCACATTCAGACCCTGCTGGGTTGCATGCCATTAGATGCTTTAAAAATGTATAGCCAAGACACAACTAAAATAAAAAACCCACACAAGCCAGCAGCTGAAGCACAGAAAGAAGAGGCCTCTGGGATTTTATTTCATCCAGAGCAACCGACTTACAAGGTCATCTCCGACTTCTTACCCACCTGTGCTCTGTTCCCCCATTGTTAAAATAACAGTGATCATTAGAAATGATTGAGGGCCTCAGGGTGTCATATTTATTTTCTTTACATTTAGGAGCCAGTTTTAGGAAACGAGACCAATAGTTCTTATTGTCTTCTTCCCTTTTCTGTTACAACACGAACATCACTGGGAAGATATTCCCAAACATACGCTTGCGTGTCTGCTAAGTGTCTTCAGTTGTGTCCAACTCTGAGACCCTGGACTATAGTCCACCAGGCTCCTCTGTCCATGGGAGTGTCTCCAGGCAAGAATACTGGAGAGGGTTGCCATGCCCTCCTCCAGGGGATCTTCATGACCCAGGCCTCGAACTTGTGTCTCTTACATCTCCTGCACTAGTAGGCAGGTTTTTTTAATCACTAGCACCATCTGGGAAGCCCTCCCAAACATATACTTCTACCAAAATGTAAGCCATGTTATTTCTGTATTTTCCAGGAAAGCCATTGTTCAGAAAAGTTTCACATGAAAAGATGATACAAAACTTTTCCCCAAATATTTCAAATCGTGAATTTTCTTGTTCTGATCATTTTAGCTTTGTAGAAGGCCATATTAAATTATATGTGCACATCAAATGGTATGTATCTTTAGGCAAGTACATAGGAATAACTGGTCCTTTGATTATTTTTCCCTGAAGTTTGAACATTTGCTCATGAAGCCTTTGCTATGTTTTTATTTTTTATTGTTGACATTCAAATGGAATTGAACCAAGAGTTTTCTGGTTGGAAGATGGATAAAGATAAAACTGATAGAAGCCAAAGGAGCTTGTGACAGTGTGTGACAGTCTCCCAGTGTGGCTGCCTCCTCATCCCAGCTGTCTGGGTGATGTAATCAGAAACAAAGTGCATGTTATGAAAAGCGACTTAGGGTAAATGCAGCTCACAAGGGAGATTACACATTTCTTCTCTTTTGCTTTCTCAAAAAATACTTTTGTCTTGAATTGCCTTAATTATTAGCTGACCCTCAGAAGTAAAAAGGAAACACAGACACACCTCTACTCATCAGGTTTGGTTGACAGAGCTAAGAGGTGGCCACATTAGGTCTGGTTTGCCTAATCCCAGAACAACTACACATTAACACGTTTTACCCTGAATAACTGTATGTGACACGAAATATGAAAGAACATATTGGAGATGCAGGCAGTTCTTCCTAAAGTGAACTAAAATGGCAGCAGTTTCAAAAACACTCTTGGAGGAGGCTGCTTTTCATCCACAAGTTGATCTGTGCCATGGACAAAATCATCAGACGTCAAGAACAGAACTGTGGCCCAGGAGGCGAGCCGGAGACTAGAGTCCAGAGCTGTTGGGCCGAGCAGTTGCAGAAGCTAAGGAGATACTAAACATCTGTGAGCATCAGATGGGCACGTCAGGGGCTTGTGAGAGCTGCTAAGAGACCATGTCAGAGGAACAGCATTTCAGCACATCAAAGGGACCACTGCACGGTGGACCCTGAGATGACCAGTGCGGAGGTCACAACAAACACAGTGAATGGACATCATTTTCCAGCCTCTGTCCAAAGTGGGAAGCCCACCAAATGGCAACAAACACCCCTCAATCAGACCAACAACCATTGAACACATCCTTCCAACATCCTAAGCAGCATAACCTTAAGACGACAGAGTGCTTTGACATGTGTAATAGCAGGGCCACCTGACCATCTTCTTGCAGCCAAGCCCCCTTTTCCCAGGCGAATCCCATGTTCAGGTGTGGAGAGTCCACAGGTTCAGGCTGTTAGTTATAAAGCTCTGCGAATAAGCTACCGATGACTGGATTTGACAACAAGGCAACTCCTGCTTGAGGACCAAACTCTAAGAGAACAAGCGGTGCTCAGACTTGACTTCACAAATTAACCTTTTAGGACCATGTTTAAACATTATTTTCCCCAATACCAGGAATGAGAGTTAGTGAGGAAGCATTAATGCTGGCACTAAATGATGCCTTACCTTTATTCAGCCCAACTTTTTCACTCAGAGGTCTCCTGTTCCAAGGGCTGCTGAGCTGTTCATCTCCTTCCCATCCACCTCTGATGTCCCCTTCTGACCTGAGAATGAGCATGCTAAGTCATGTGAGTCATGTCCGACTCTGTGCGACCCCATAGACGGCTGCCCACCAGGCTCCCCCATCCCTGGGATTCTCTAGGCAAGAACACTGGCGTGGGTTGCCATTTCCTTCTCCAATGCATGAAAGTGAAAAGTGAAAGTGAAGTCGCTCAGTGGTATCCGACCCTCAGCGACCCCATGGACTGCAGCCTTCCAGGCTCCTCCGTCCATGGGATTTTCCAGGCAAGAGTACTGGAGTGGGGTGCCATTGCCTTCTCCGGAGAATGAGCATAAACCTTATTTAATTGCCACCTCTGTGGCATTAGCAGTGTAGGATGGGAAGCCGAGGTACTAGTCTTAGATGAGCGGTTTTCACCTGGAGTTGGCATCAGAATCACCTGGAAGGTGTCTGAAAGGTCAGCGCTGGGCTCCATTCAGGCCATGTCTGAGTTTGTACATCTGGGTGGGACCAGAGCATGTGTATTTCTCACAAATCCCAGGTAATGTTGATGCCTCTGTCTTATAAGATCATCATTCAGACTATAGTTGTCTCCTGTACTCCTCTCTCTATTAGGTAAAAATAACATTCTAGAGCTTAGAAGGTTGTAGAAAATAGGTAGCTCAACATCTCTTTTTAGAGGAAACTATGTCCCAGAAAGGTTAAAGGGTGTGACCAACACCACAACCCAGGGTGCCTGACGTCCAGTTCAGAGAGGCTTTCATGGTATTATCCTCATGGTCTCTACTGTTTCAATGAACTTTAATCCTGCCATGTTCTCCTTAATTTATATTGGTTACATAAAACATTATGAGAGGCTTTAAAAACAATATGATTCCTCCATGCTAAGCACCAAATTAAGGATCAAACTCCCATTTATAATGATCATCTTTAATTTTTGAAGAGACATTCTTCATTTTCATAAGAATTGGACTATTCTTGAGTATTTGCTTTAGTTGCTCAGTTGTGTCTGACTCTTTGTGACCCCAAGGACTACAACCAACTAGGCTCCTCTGTCCATGGAATTCTCCAGGCAAAAATACTGGAGTGGGTAGCCAGTCCTTTCTCCAGGGGATAGAACCCAGGTTTTCTGCATTGCAGGCAGATTCGTAACCATCTGAGCCATCAGGGAAGCCCTTTGAGTATCTAGCAGAGACCAAACCTTTGAATTTGTTGGGTCTGCTGGAATAATAATTTTCTGTTTACAATAATTTTCTGTTCACAATTTTGTTTGTTTGTTTTTGGTCAGTAGCCTGTATGTTCAATTTCAACATGACAAAAGCTAGTACCTTTCTGAATAAAGCTCTGACACAAGACATTTATCTCTCGCATTGTTGAAGTTCAAGAATATTTTTGTGACATCCCTGAGTCAGTCTGTGTGTGTGTGTGTGTGTGTTTGCATTTGTGTTTGCTGGTGGAGGCTGCAGAGGAGCCAGAGGGACACAGCGATGCTGTCTCTTTTGTGGCATCATTCTCATGTTGCAGTTGACTATTCCTGACGGACATTATTTCAAAGCTATATCAATTTTTCCAAGACAGAGATCATTCTTTGGTTGTATTTGCAAACAGATTTTGAGCAAGACGTGGTAGTGAACAATGGATCACTTATAATCACAAATTCTACTTGCAGGGAAAAATGTCTAATGACCATCACTGACCTGAAGCCAAGGTACAAATAGGGACAGTCTTCTGCGTGTCATAATCCAGATGACTGAGAAAGACTTCCAGGGAGCTGTTCTTGGGAAGCTATGGGTTTTCAAGGAAAAAGTTTGAAATCGTGAATTTTTGTTTGGTTTTACTGTTTGGGGCTTTGTTATTCTCATTGCCAATCCTCTAAAGATGGATCTGTCCCCACTATAACAGAGCGATAGGACACGAGCATCTTGTCATGCTAGGTGAAAAGCTGGGACAGGAGATGTGAGAAACACAGGCAGCAGGAACTCTTCAGAAAACACCTCTCCTGGAATGGTGACAGGTGTTTCGTCCAGGATCTTAATACTTCCTTAGAGTTGCCAATTATTTTCAGTCCATCCAAACCAGGAGCAGAGCATCCTTAGGTACCTGGCAGCTGTGAATAATATTCCTTGGAGGTTGCCTACAGTTACAGGGACTCACATGCTAATTCCTGAAGCTGCCTCTCTTACACAAAAAAAGTTTTTAAAAAGCAGTATGTGGACTTCACATGCTTTGTGATGCTATGGATTTTTAAATTTGGGCTTCTAAGAGACAGAGGGCTGCGAACATTCTTCTTTACAGTGGAACTTCAGTGTGCAATTCACGGTGAATGACCTTGACCACCAAAGACAAAATCTAGAGTCAGTTAGATTTCACATCTCTGAAATTGTTGGTGGGAACACAGCTCTGGAATAATGGAAAGAACCTTGAGATATCATCTGGTTACAGACACCTTAGCTTATGAAAATGGGATTTAAATAATCTGGGGGCAAATGTCCATTTTCCTTTTGAAAGATTATAAAAAGAATCAGTTCTGAGTTAGCTCTCTTTTAATAACTAACAAAATTAATATATTAGATGCACATTGACCCTTGCCCCAGGGAGCTTATCATTTAGAAGGAGAATCAGCCATGTAAGTAACTATTAAGTACTGATAATAATTTAAATAAATAGACTAGTAAAAATAAAGTAAAAATTCTGTGGAAGAACAGAGGTAAAGGTGATTCAATTTACCCAGCCACAACTAGAGGAAGTTGTTAAAAAAAGGTAGCATTTAAGCTGAATCTTTAAGGATGAAACTTCCTTTGGTAGGTAAGGAGAGTTCTGGGATAGCCACCGAGAGCTCAGAATGTGCACAAATATGTCGGGGAAAATGGTGAATGTAAGCAGAGTGAAGAACTAAGGAGGGTGAAGAAGTAAGACTAAATGTATTGGAAAGTCCAGGTGGAACAAGACTTTGAATTCTATGTTAAAGAGTCTGAAATATATTCTTCAGGCAATTTCAACCCATTGAAGGTTTCGGGCAGAGGTGCACCTATGGATTTGTGTGCTAAGTTGCTCCAGTCATGTCTGATTCTTTGCGACCCCATCAACTGTAGCCTGCCAGGCTCCTCTGTCCATTGAATTCTCTAGACGAGAATACTGGAGTGGGTTGCCATGCCATCCTCTAGGGCATCTTTCCAACCCAGGGATTGAACCCACATCTCTTATATCTCCTGCACTGGCAGGTAGGTTCTTTACCAGTAGTGCCACATGGAGTTCAGTGCTAAGGGGCTCCCTGAACCCACGTCTTCTATCCTTCCACGTGCCTCCCTGCTATTCCACGAGCCCACCGAGCCTGCTCCAACCTCTGGGTCTTTGAACTTGCTGTTCCTTCTTTCAGGACACCTCTTTTCCCAGGTATTTACACGACCTCCTATTATTCTGTCCCATCTTTCATTTCTCTGTGCAAATGCCACTTGGTTAGTTAAGCTTCCCTTTTTGAGTCTAACAGAGCAAATCACCTCACTCGGATTCCCAACTTTCCTTTATGCTACATTTTTTCTACAGGATATGTCACCATGGAGCACACACTATATGGCACCTCCCTCCTCCACTCAACACGAGGGCAAGGATTCTTGTTTTCCTTTCTGCTTTATTTATTGTCTAACACACATCTTGGAGCACACAGGAGGCTCAAGAAAAACTTGTTAAGTGAGTGGAGAAAAGATAGAGAAGGATCATGGCTTAGTCTGCTCCATAACAGTCTGCTCCATATTTGTTAGCTGCCATAACAAATACTAAAGACCAAGCAGCTGAAAAAACAGAAATGCATTTCCTCACAGTTTCTGGGGGTCTGAGATGTGGGTGCCCACCTCTTTAGGCTCTAGTGAGAGCTCTCTGCCAGGCTGTCCTCTTGTAGTCTCTTCATGGGACAGGGAGTCAGAGAAAGGAAGAAGCACTCTTATGTCTCCGACAAGGACCCTAATCCTACTCTCATGACCTCCTGTAAAGTGTAAAGCTAGTTCTTCCTAGGGTCCCCACCTCCAAATACCATCACCTGGGGGTTGGGGCTTCAGTGTGTGAATCTGGTGGGGGCACAAGCATTCAGTCCACAACAGAGCAATTAGAGAATAAAGAGGGGAAATGAATGGGATGCTTTCTGACTTCAAGGGAGGAAATACTTCTTGGCAGGGATTAGCTGCCCTTCCCCGCCCCCACCTCAAACAATCCCAGCAACTGACAGTCCCAGAGGGAAAGTGGGAATGACTACAACAAAAGGATGATTGTAACAGGTCAGAAATTAAAATGCCTTTTAGATGGAGTAAAGATGGGACTGTAATGAAGGAGGCATAAAGGGCAAACTGGAAATAAATAGAGGTCACAGAGACAAAGGGCTTCCCTGGTGTGGCTCAGTGGTAAAGAATCTGCCTGCTAATGCAGAAGATGGGGGTTTGATCTCTGGGTCAGGAAGATCGGTGAAGAAGGAAATGGCAACAGAATCCAGCATTCTTGCCTGGGAAATCCCACGGACAGAGGAGCCTGGTGGCCTACAGTCCATGGGGTCACAGAGAGTCAGACATGACTTAGTGACTAAACAACAACAATGGAGACAAAAATCCCTACACTGTTCAAACACCACTGCTTTGAAAGGATGAGAGACAGGAAGATAAAGAAGAAAAGAAACTGTGCAGGAACACATTGCTGCAAGGCCTGGTCAGGCTTCCTACACCACCATGAACTAGATGGAGAACATAGCCCTTGGCATGATTCCTGGTGTGGGAGCTGAGGCTGCAGGCAGGGGGTCTGTAGGATGTCCCTCAGGACCAGGTGAGAACCTGTACAAAGGTCAGAAGTGAGTGTACAGACTAGAGAGAATTCTTTTTCCTCAGAAGCATCCATATTGAACAAAAACTAGCCCAGCTGTGCTTCCCACTTCATGGAAAAATAGTAAAAACCTATAAAACTATATAACTTTATAAGTATAAAAAGGCAACTGGGTCAAAATAAAGGGGCCATCTATCAATTAATAAACAAAAGGAATTCGGTTCTCTGAAAGAGACATACTGAATAGAACAGAAAATATAGATTAATTCAGAGGCAAGTTCTGAAGAAAATTGCAAAAATATATCAACTCTACTACTTTGATATCTTAAGGAAAAAATATATTTAAGATTTGGAAGAGAAGACGTTTAAACAAGATGGTGAAACTGTGAAATGGGAGAGATACCACCACAGAAAAAAAAATAGATGGAGGAAATGATTATGCATGTAGATGATACCAAGAATTCACAAGTAAAAGATAGTGTATGAGAGACATGGGAAATAAAACAGACCCAATCTATGTGAAAAAGAATTTATGGAATTATAAAAATGTCATTTTTAAAAGAATGGAAGGAATAAAATAAATAACTGAAGAGATGCATATGCATACACAGCAGAGAGATGAATTGCATGTGGTTCCTAGGGGACCAGACACATCCCCTCCACCTACCAACAACCCAGCACTTCACCTGCCACCATATTGCCTCTTGACCTCCTCTTTCTTGGGAGAATTTCTCTAGCCACTCATCTCAGAGTCACTAACTCCTCATTCCTTCTTCTCCAGGAACTGTATTTTATTCATGGGATGTTCAAATATGCATAGAATCTCTGATGAAATAAGACAGAAGATATGTAATGTTTTATTACCCTAGATTTACTACTTACATGTTAAATTAAAAATTAAGAGCTCTAGGTGGGCTTTTATAAATATATATATATATATAAAACCAATGCTAGCATTCATTCAATGTTTAGAATAGTGATCCTGACTTTATCAGGCTTCCCTGGTAGCTCAGTGGTTAAAGCGTCTGCCTGCAATGTGGGAGACCCGGGTTCGATCCCTAGGTTGGGAAGATCCCCTGGAGAAGGAAATGGCAACCCACTCCAGTATTCTTTCCTGGAGAATCCCATGGACGGAGGAGCCTGGTGGGCTACAGTCCACGGGGTCACAAAGAGTCAGACACGACTGAGTGACTTCACTCACTCACTCACTCCTGACTTTATACAGAACTAGAAACCTGCTCTTTGTCTAATGAAAATGACTTGGAGACATTAATGGGACTCCATATCCTTCAGCCTGCAGGAAGACGAGTAGGGAAGCTTGATCATTGTGTTCAAACTAGTTCTGGACTTGATCACTTTTCTTTTCTCTTTTAAGTTTCACTTTGGGCCACCGTCTGACTTGAGTAACTTTTAGACTTTGAAAAATGATATTGTGATCCTTGGAGTAGAAACCATGACAGAAACGAGAGCAACTGGTAATTCTCAAATTCACAAGGAAGGTAACGTTTCAGGGTCATCCTGGACTTTGAGCACAGATGTTGTCTTGACCTCTGATGGCTAGTGACAGCCCCTCACCCAGGTCGGAGAAGATGACCTGTAGAATCCAGCTGCTGCCTGTCCCTGTGATGATGCTGGCGTGGTCTGGAGCCACTAATGCCATCACCTTGTCTGCATTCCTTGTTTATCAAATGACTTTTATCAAAGGCCTAGATAGTTTATATTTATGGATCCTGTTGGAGAAGGAAATGGCAAACCACTCCAGTAGTCTTGCCTAGAGAATCCTATGGACAGAGGAGCCTGGTGGGCTGCTGTCCATAGGGTCGCACAGAGTCAGACATGACTGCAGCGATTTAGCATGCATGCATGCATTGGAGAAGGAAATGGCAACCCACTCCAGTATTCTTGCCTGGAAAATCCCAGTGACAGAGGAACCTGGTGGGCTGCCATCTATGAGGTCGCACAGAGTTGAAGACTACTGAAGTGATGCAGCAGCAGCAGCAGCAGTAGCATGGATCCTGTTATAACTGTTGTAAGTCTCTGATAAAACAAAATCATGATGGACAACAGACAACATTCAGACGTACACCTGAGTGCATGATGTGCAGAAGGGCCACTCCCTCAGCACTTCCTAGAATGGCTCATGCAGCCCAGAACAGCCCAGCACAGCACCGCACTGCAAACTGAGCCCAGCATAGCTGTCTTCTGATGAACTCCACTCTACCTTGAGCACAGCCAGTCTTCTGTAATGTACAAAGGGAGTCCCATGGGCACCCAAACAGTCACTTCTTCATTAAGAGAGATTTTTGTTGAGGTAAACATATTTATATTTATTGCACATTCTGTGAAACAGATGTTTATGCAATTTTAGTATAATAGTCCGTGGTTTTGTTATTCTCATATTTTCCCTTTTTGGTTGTTTTTTGTCGCTAAGTCATGTCTGACTCGGAGAAGGCAATGGCACCCCACTCCAATACTCTTGCCTGGAAAATCCCATGGACGGAGGAGCCTGGTGGGCTGCAGTCCATGGGGTCGCTAAGAGTCAGACATGACTGAGCAACTTCACTTTCACTTTTCACTTTCATGCACTGGAGAAGGAAATGGCGACCCACTCCAGTGTTCTTGCCTGGAGAATCCCAGGGACGCAGGAGCCTGGTGGGCCGCGGTCTATGGGGTCGCACAGAGTCAGACACGACTGAAGCAACTTAGCAGCAGCAGTAGCATGTCTGACTCTTTTGTGACCCCATGGACTGTAGCGCTCCAGGCTCCTCTGTCCATGGAATTTCCCAGGTAATGATACTGAAGTGGGTTGTTGATTCCTTCTCCAGGGGATATTCCCAACCCAGGAATCAAACCCTCATCCCCTGCATTGCAGCTACCTAGGAAGCCCATTTTCCCTTTATATCCTGCACAAAAGAGAAGTAGATTAATGCAGTGAACTTTTCCTAAGACTCCCAAGGTGTATATATCAAAGGGAAAGTGAAGTGGAAGTCTCCACCCAGGAAGTGTTAAGTCTTGACAGAATCTATTACATAGTAAATGTGTATACTGAGTCAGGGAACTGGTGAAGTACATGGGATCAGAGGAATCATACTAACACAATGTCCTTCTATATAGCTTTATTACAAAGGACATAAATGTGGTTAACACTTGCTTTTCTCTTTGGACTTCATTGCAGCATTATCACTGAGAAGTAGCACACACTGTATTTCCAATATAACCCTTTAGGTTTCTAAAATAGTCAAGGGCATTAATCGCTTGACCTCCATGGACTGTAGCCCACCAGGCTCTTCTGTTGTGGGATTTTCCAGGCAAGAATACAGGAGTGGGTGGCTGTTTCCTCCAGGGGATATTCCCAACCATAATATCAAACCCATATCTCTGGTGTCTTTATTAGGCAGATGGATTCTTTACCACTGAGCCACCTGGGAAGGCCATAACTACAGGGATTTCCTCCTAAATTAGTTTTAAAAAATTAAAGAACTGTTTTATCCAAACAAAATAAAAAACACTTAAAAATATCACTTCCATCTCCTAGCAACAAAAGATGATGAAGACAAAGATAAGGATAGAAGAAACTAAACAGAACAAAGCAAAAATTGCTTTTCTATTTTCATCTAGGGTAATATATCTTTTGGCCTCTGATTTCCTGGAATATACAGGTGAAATCAAACAGCTGTCTGGATTGAATCCTCTTAACATGTCCTAAACTTTGTTCTGTAGAACCAAAATGCATCTTGAAACATTGATAGGTATGTTATGAGAAAGGATGTTCCATGTCCCAGTACATTTGGAAATGCTTTCTGCTATTTCTCCTCTTGGAGACAGTTCAGTTCAGTTCAGTTCAGTCACTCAGTTGTGCCTGATTCTTTGAGACCCCATGGACTGCAGCACGCCAGACTTCCCTGTCCATCACCAACTCCTGGAGCTTACTCAAACTCATATCCATCAAGTCGGTGATGCTATCCAACCATCTCATCCTCTGTCGTCCCCTTTACCTCCTGCCCTCAATCTTTCCCAGCATCAGAGTCTTTTCCAATGAGTCAGTTCTTCACATCAGGTGGCCAATGTATTGGAGCTTCAGCTTCAGTGTCAGTCCTTCCAATGAATATTCAGGACTGATTTCCTTTAGGATTGACTAGTTGGATCTCCTTGCTGTCCAAGGAACTCTCGAGAGTCTTCTCCAACACCATAGTTCAAAAGCATCAGTTTTTTGGCTTTCAGCTTTCTTTATAATCCAACTCTCAAATTCATTCATGACTACTGGAAAAAACACAGCTTTGACTAGATGGACCTTTGTTGGCAAAGTAATGTCTCTGCTTTTGAATATGCTGTCTAATTTGGTCATAGCTTTTCTTCCAAGGAGCAAACATCTTTTAATTTCATGGCTGCAGTCACCATCTGCAGTGATTTTGGAGCCCAAGAAAATAAAGTCTCTCACTGTTTCCATTGTTTCCCCATCTATTTGCCATGAAGTGATGGGATCAGATGCCATGATCTTGGTTTTCTGAATGTTGAATTTTAAGCCTACTTTTTCACTCTCCTCTTTCACTTTCATCAAGAAGCACTTTAGTTCTTCTTTGCTTTCTGCCATAAGGGTGGTGTCATCTGCGTATCTGAGGTTATTGATATTTCTCCTGGCAAGCTTGATTCCAGCATGTACTTCATCCATCCTGACATTCCGCATGATGTACTTTGCATATAAGTTAAATAAGCAGGGTGACAATATACAGCCTTGACGTACTCCTTTCCCGATTTGGAACCAACTTATTGTTTCACGTACAGTTCTAACTGTTGCTCCTTGACCTGCATACCGATTTCTCAGGAGGCAGGTCAGGTGGTCTGGTATTCCCATCTCTTGAAGAATTTTCCACATTTTTTTTGTGATCCACACAGTCAAAGGCTTTGGCATAGTCAATAAAGCAAAAGTAGAAGTTATTCCGGAACTCTCTCGCTTTTGTTGATGATCCAACAGATGTTGGCAATTTGATCTCTGGTTCCTCTGCCTTTTCTAAATCCAACTTGAGCATCTGAAAGTTCACGGTTCACGTACTGTTGAAGTCTGGCTTGGAGAATTTTGAGCATTACTTTGCTAGTGTGTGAGATGACAGCAATTGTGTGATAATCTGAACATTCTTTGGCATTGCCTTTCTTTGGGATTGAAATGAAAACTGACCTTTTCCAGTCCTGTGGCCACTGCTGAGTTTCCAGCTTTGCTGGTATATTGAGTGTAGCACTTTCACACCATCATCTTTTAGGATTTGAAATAGCTCAACTGGAATTCCATCTGAGAAGTCCTAGAGAAATATGTTTTTGTCTGTTGAACTCAGATTTACCAACTTGTATTTTTACCATGGAAACACACTCTCTCTTTACCTAGAAGGTCTGGCTTACATGAATGAGTACAAATCTGATTGAAAGGGGGGGAATTTAGATTTCCTTAAACCATTGCTTATTATTTCTACATGTCTTAAAATTGCCGACTAGATAACAATAAAACAACCACACATGACCAATTCCCTTACACTAGGAATATTCCTTATCTGCTTATTTATGTCAAACTCGATGCTGAACTAATGATTTCATGACAGTCAACTTTTTTGTGCTGCAGTGCTGCTAAAGTTTAAAGACAAGTATTTTTTTTCCTAATAATATCCCTAGTGGCATTTTTATTTTTCCTGTGCTTCCCTGGTTCCCAGAATATGACCTTCATCTCTTTCTTTCTTTTGATGATTATGGGCATGAAGAGACTTAGATAAGGAGGGGAAAAGATAATTGTCCCGGGCCACAGAAATAAGGAGTGACTAAGTGTATAGAGATTATACATCTTGAAATCTTGTTTCCCCTAGTGCAATCATGACTGCTGCCATGACCACCCCATGAGGTAAGGGGGCTCTCTAATTTCTGAAACTAGTTAATAACAAAACAAAGCTCAAAGAAAAAAAAATTAAAAATAACCCTATCCCTCCCACGTTACTCTATTCCTGGCTAAATATATTTGACACTATCAATTTGTATTCATTATGTTTGATTTTTCTACCTGCACCCAATCATGCAGATGTTGCCTGCTGCTGCTGCTGCTAAGTCGCTTCAGTCATGTCCGACTCTGCACAACCCCATAGACGGCAGCCCACCAGGCTCCCCCGTCCCTGGGATTCTCCAGGCAAGAACACTGGAGTGGGTTGCCATTTCCTTCCCCAATGCATGAAAGTGAAAAGTGAAAGTGAAGTCGCTCAGTGGTATCTGACCCTCAGGGACCCCATGGACTGCAGCCTATCAGCCTCCTTCGTCCATGGGATTTTCCAGGCAAGAGTACTGGAGTGGGGTGCCATTGCCTTCTCCAGCAGATGTTGCCTACTTAAGAACTTTGTCTATGCCCATAGCAGCACTGTAGCCTGGGGTGACTTGTGTTCTGAAAATGTCAACACACCTAAAATCACATTGACTGTATTATGCACAAATATCACACAGACAAAAATACAAAAAGAGAGAAAAATTTTGAGAATGGTTGATTTTTTTGCTTATTTCTTGTTTGTTCATGTGTGTGACTGTTTTGTTTCGAATGTAAGATTGTGTTGGAAGAAGGAGTCTGCACTTTTCAAAGCTCAATATTTAAGGAGATTAGATATTGGGGGATGCTTTTTGCTTCCTTGTGAGGAAAACTGAATATTTCCAACCTCCATTACTTAGTAAATATTTCTCTGGCACATGATTTTTTTTTTAATTAGTGTAAATAAGTTAGCAAATACCCAATGAGGTGCTGTCCAAGCAAAAGCTGGAGATTCTTCACATTAAATATTATGGAGGATGTAGAATGACACTGGCTGGCTAAGAGAGGTGAGAGTCATGAAGGTAGTGGAATTCTTTTCTTCTGAAGCAAAGCAATGTAGGTTTTGAGGATATTTGCCTTAAGCCTTCCCAATCTCTCCTCTTATTCATGATCTACAGTGAAAGTGCGTCCCCTTCTCAGGAAATCATGATTCCTACATTTTCCCTACATTTCTGCTTCAATCCTACACAGAAGTGGCTCTTGGCTGGTTTATCAATGGTCATTTATTTGCTTGTAAGAACTAGTGACCTCGTAGCCCATGCCTCTCGGGCAAATTTTTTTTTCTTGTTTTTGCTGGCTTTTGCTCTGGGACATTGGGTCTTCTCAAGCTCTTACCTGAGTTTTCTGTTTTCCCCGGATTACTGCTAACTAAACCTGTAGACTTGGGCTTCCCTGGTGGTTCAGTGGTAAAAAATCTGCCTGCCAATTCAGGAGATGCAAAAGATGTTGGTTCGATCCCTGGGTCAGGATGAATCCCTGGGGTAGGAAATGGTATCCCACTCCAGTATTCTTGCTTGGAAAATTCCATGGACAGAGGAGCCTGGAGGGCTACAGTCAATGGGGTTGCAAAGAGTCAGACATGACTGAGCATGCGAATCTATGTAACTAGTCCAGGGAAAGTTGAGCCCCTTCAAAAGATGAACACAAATACTTTTAGTCAGCCTGGAGAGTAAGAGACTTACCAGTCACCTTGAATGTTAGGAATCCAGCCCAGCCTCCAATTCCAGGAAAACCAAGAAAAACAGAAATAAAAACAAAAATAAACCTGACCACTTGGATTCATTGGCAGAGTGTCGGGCATTGAGAAAAAAGTTGTGAACAAAAGGAAAAATGCACAAACAAACTTTAAAACTGCTCCAAATCTTTCCAAATAGTTTCTTTAAGAAAATAGATGTGGCACTTACATAAACATATGGCACTTCAAAATAATTGAGTCAAATTGATTCACCATAATGAAGTAAAATGGCCCTCCTAGACTATTTCCAATGAAGAAAATTCCATTTATTTTGATGGGTTATTTTTTAGATACTTCTTACCTTTAAAAGAAATAACCCTATTTAGTTGCCAAGTGTATGACATTAATTAGCTACCCCTTATGTAGAAATTCTGCTTATTTATAGATCTCCCAAATAGTGACCAATGTTTTAAATGGTTTGCTCTCTGAGTTCCAGGATTTCTATCATTTTTAGTTGTTCAGTCATTAAGTCAAGTCTGACTCTCTGAGACCCCATGGACTGTTGCATGCCAGCTTCCCTGTCCCATCTCTGAGAGTTTGCTCAAACTCATGTCCATTGAGTTGATGATGCCATCCAACTCTTTCATCCTCTGTCATCCCCTTCCCCTCCTGCCTTCAATCTTTTCCAGCATCGGGGTCTTTTCCAATGAGTCAGCTCTTCACATCAAGGGGCCAAAGTATGTGAGCTTCAGCTTTAGCATAAGTCCTTCCAATGAATATTCAGGTTTGATCTCCTTTAGGAATGACTGGTTTGATCTCTTTGCTGTCCGAGGGACCCTCAAGAGTCTTCTCCAGCACCACAATTTGAAAGCATCAATTCTTTGGTGCTCAGCCTTCTTTATGGTCCAAACTTCATATCTGTACATGACTACTGCAAAGACAATAGCTTTGACTATATGGACCTTTGGCTGCAAAGTGATTTCTATAATGGCCATACTTCTATATCCCTTAAGGAAAGAAGAACAAAGAAAAGGTCTGAGCGGTGAAATTCTAGATTATATCATGTCTTGAGGAGAAAGAAATCAACTAGTCATTTCCAAATCAGTGAGATGAGAATGATCTTAAGAACCACAGTGTTTATCCCTGGATTAGTTTCCAAGTTCTTGTGGTTGGAATCTTTAAAAGTAGCAAGGAGAACTGAAGGATAATTGATCAAAAGGAAGGAATGAGAGCCCAGCCCCCTACATGGCTGGGTCAGTAGATATGTAGACGCATCAGGCTGAAGTGGATTATATGTGGAAGTATCAGGCTGAAGTGAATGCCTGTGATTTCTGTACTTAGTCCATTGTGAATCCCCAGCACCTGACACCTGGAAACGAGGAGGAAGACAAAGACTCGTGAAATGCCCAAGTCAGTCTTGAAATGTCATGTTGCCCTTGGAAATGCTCATGAACCCCTCTAGACAGAAAAGCCCATCATTTAAAAGAGCATTACTTTATAATGGAGTCTATTCAACCCTCCACAGCAGGGTAAAGAACACAATATTAGCGCCGTATCATTTTTCCCATTGTCTATGAAACATTTGAAGTGGAAATGGCTTCTTCCAACACCAAGAGACCATGTGGGCACTGACCTGCTCAGCAGATGAGTTGACAGGCACGGTGGGGAATTTCATTACACCTTAGTATTTGAGTGGCAGGAACAGCTCACTCTAGGCCCTCCCTAACCTCTCTGGCAAGAGCTCGGAATTGAGTCTGTAAATGTTAATCAATATTTCGGGCCTATTAAGTAAAGAAAGGTATTGTGAAAATCAAAAGACTAATGGCCAGTCGGGCTCTGTGAAGGTCTGTTCAGCTGTCAAAAGCATAATATCCCGCAAGAGAGAATATATTTTAACAAAATTCTTTCAAATTTATATAAAACATAATGTCTTTGTTCTACCAAAATACATATAATATCAGTGCCTTAGAATATTCAAACCAGTTAAATGGGAATATATGTATCTCTCCAAAAACAGTGGAAATGAATATCTTTTAAGCATAAAATGCTGTCTAGAGGTGACTTTTTAATCATTGAAAATTTTAGCAAAGAAGCCATAGTATAATATTCATATTATACTACTGCCCCCCAAAACAACAACAACATTCACGCATATGTGAGACTTAAATGTAAAACACAAAAGCATTAAAGGAAAATATATTCCTGAAGTTGGGAATGCTTTCTTAATGCAGATATAAAGTTGAATCCCTGAAGAAAGAACAAATTGTGAATGAATAAAAATCATAAAGAAATTTCTGAAAAAAAAAGAAGTTGTCATAAAACTAAAATCATGCATTATTACAAAAGAAAATATTTATAAATTTTGGGACAAATTAAACCCAAAGATATATAAGCAGTTCTAATAAATCAAAAAGAAATGCAATTACCTTTAAATTAGAAAAAAGGCAAAGAAGTAAGCAATTAGGTCATATAGAGAAATAAGTATATACACATAAGAAATTACCTCCTCATAAATAATTAGAAATTTATTTTAACAAAGAATATCACTTATATTAATTAAACAAACATAGATAATTGGTGATATCCATTATTGGCAAGAATATGAAGAAATAGATACTCATAAATATTCATGTAAATGTAATTGACATTGACCTGGAGGACCATTGGAATTTAAAATGGCCATAATTTTCCTATTAACAATTGCACTCCTAGGAATCAATCTGCATACAAATGAACAAAATTTTAAAAAATTAAAGAAATATTTATTGAATGGAAACTATGTGCTAGGCATGTTTCTAGAGAAGATGGATACAGAAGAGATATAGCAGAAATAAAACAGAAAACAATCTCTGTTACTGGCTAGATGGAGTAGGCAGTAAACAAAGAAAATAAGACATTAGTATGTACATTAGTACATTAGTATGTACATTAGTGTTACATACAATACATAAAGTAGTAAGTGCTCAGGAGAAAAATAAGGATGTGGGTGCTGAGGTTACACATGACTGGGCACATGGGTAGCAGTTTCAGGCAGGATGGCCAAGGAAGGCCTCACTGTGACACCATTTGAGAAAAGCTTCCAGAAGAAGAGGAAAAAAAGCTATGTAGAGAACAGATGACTGAGCTTTCCAGATGGAAAGCCTGAATGGTAAAGATGCTGAGGCTGGAACATGTCTGCAGTGATGAGTGAACATCAAAAACACCAGTGCAGCTGAGTGAGGAGAAGGAAAGAGGAAGTGAGGTCAGAGAGAAAACAAAAGTTCAGACAATGCGGGGACTGCCAGCTACCCTCTGACATAGAAGTCCACACTTAAAGAAGACTCTTGCAAAGTAATCTAACTACTGCATTACAGAGGCCTGGAGGGGCAAGGGCAGGCTTGGGGAGACCAGTCAGGAAGAGTATACAGTATCTTTGCATATCTATTGCAACACTGTAGCAGATAAAGGGAAAAAAAAAATCTAAACTCATCATTACTCTCTTACAGACTTAGCTGAATTATATTTCTATAGAATATTATATGGCCATTAAAAAGAATGAGGTAAGCTTACTAAATCCCCAAGACACATTATTGAACAACAAAAAAATATATTTCCATTGATCTCATTTATGCAAAAGAAAACAAAAAGACCCTAAATATAAAAAGCAACTGTGTCAATCTGCACATTAGTCAGGAAAAACTTTCTAGTTACATATACAACCAAAGAGCAGGGTTGGGGTGTGGGGGTGGTAAGAGAGTGGCCTTTTACACATTCCTTTTACACAGTCATAATTACTGGGTCTTATACAAGCATTTATTTATTATTATTGTGTAATTTAAAATATCATACCTTTGAAGAGGGGAATAAAGGAAATGGTGAATGCAACATATCTTTCCAAGTATGACTATTCAGTTCAGTTCAGTTCAGTTGCTCAGTCGTGTCCGACTCTTTGTGACCCCATGAACCGCAAGCACTCCAGGCCTCCCTGTTCATCACCAACTCCCAGAGTCCACTCAAACTCACGTCCATCGAGTCGATGATGCCATCCAACCATCTCATCCTCTGTTGTCCCCTTCTCCTCCTGCCCTCAATCTTTTCCAGCATGGCTGTTACAAATGTGGTATTTGCATTGTACCCTTGAAATAATCTATTTGTCTGGTGACAGGGGAAATATTCTTAAAAACTTGTTATTTATACATATATATATATATATATATAATTTGGCTACTAAAAAGGTATGCTAAAGGAAAAAAGTAGTCTCTAAAGGGACCAAAATTCTAAATGTAATGAATTTTGGGTACCCTTGTATATGTTCTAAATTGCTAATAGATAACCAGAACAGAAAGAGAATATTTCAGGCAGTATGTTTCTTTAAACAGATGGGCAACTACAATCTAGGTCAACTTTCTAGGTGTGTCTGTGTATGTGTATGTGTGTGTGTGTGTTTGAAAGGAAATAATTTTAGTACTTTAACTTGGCTAAGAGAAGAAAAAATGTGAAGGAATATGAAGGCTGCACATTACAAGTCAACTTCTCTTGAGTGGGAAATTCCAAAAGCGTAAGTACATGCTCCACTTGAACAGAGGAAAATCCAAAGTGACAATTCAGCTCAGCATTTGGCATCACCTTTTAGACATTTCAAATTTAAGTTTGAAAACACTTAGTATTTGAAAACTGGTTAAGCATTCAGGGGGAAAAAATTATAAGTTTCTGTCTCATACTTTGGAAGAATAAATAGAAGCTGGATTCAAAATTCAAAAGATGAAAATAGCATATTAAAATTATTAGGATAAGATGTATGTGAGTATTTATGTAATTTCCATGTGGGAAAAAAGTTTCTTAGCTTGGCACCAAAATCAGAGGCTTAAAAAGGACAATATTGATAGCCTTGATTAAATGACATTTTAGAATGCATACAATATAAACAGTAAATGATAAAAAGTTTTTAAAAAGTAATATGAATAAACAAAAAACAAGTAGCTTGTATATGTATAATGTGTTGTCACAAAACAATAAGAAAAAATGAATTCTCTGGTAGAAAAAAATATACTAAGGACATCAGTAGGCAGCTCATATGCCAAAAAAGTAATGCAAACGGGTAATGCTACATTAAAAAGATTCAACTAAATGAGTAATAAAATGCCACTTCAATCAAGGTGTACTTTTTCATCATAATTACTGTGTATGTTTGTGTGGGTGTGAGAGAGACAGAGACAAAGGGAGAGATAGAGAGACAGAGGGAGAGAGAGACAAACACAGAGAGACAGAATGTAAAATCTCTTGGGGTCCGCTGACATTAACCCTCCCTCTGAATGGGCTCGATTTGCTTACTTCTCCAAAATGAATGAATGAATGAATCTCCCTCCCTGCTACTCCCCTATTTTCTCCATCATTTGATATATTTCTTGAAAAGTCTTCACCTTACTGGACACTTTTCTTCCCTTGAATTTTCAGATACCACACACTCCTGTTTTTTTCCTCCATAGCTCTGGCAATGTGCCCTGTTTCCTTTGTTGGCTTCATCACTGCTACTTGGCTGCAAAATGTGGGAATTTATTTAGGCTCAAGCCTGAGTCCTTTTTCTCTTCATACTTTAAATTCTCTCTCTAGGCCAATTCCGTTTCATGGCAACCAAGTTCCAAGTGACTCTAAATGTACACATTCATTCTCTGAACAAGCAGAACTCTTCCTGACTGGTAAATCAAAATGGCGTGCTAAATATCAGTATCTGAACATCTCAAAGACATTGCAACACCTCAATCAAAACTAAATTTCACTATTCCCTGTTTCAGTGCATGACACCTCCAACCATCCACTTAGGAGAGCCAGAGATACAGGAATCATCCTTGTTTCCTGTCTTCTTTTTACCATCCGTGTCCAATCCATCACAAGGTCCTATGGTTAAAGGATTAGTCCCAAAACCTAACATTTACTTTTCTATCTTCCTCAGTATGACCATAATCCAAGCTACCTTTCAGCCCTTGCCTAGAGCATTACAACAGCTTTCTGATTTCCAGTACTTCCATTCATCAACCAAGCATCACATCAACCTCCAGCTCAAAACACATTAGTACTTCCCATTGCTTTGTTTGTTTATTTTTGGCTGTGTCATGCAACAGGTGGGATCTTAGTTCCCTCTCTTAGGGATCGAACCCATACCCCCTTCATCAGAAGTGCCGAGTGGGCAGCCAGGGAAGTCCTTCTCCCACTGCTTTTAGAATTAAGAACTGGTTTCTTTTTTTTTTTTTTTTTTTTATTTTTAAACTTTACATAATTGTATTAGTTTTGCCAAATATCAAAATGAATCCACCACAGGTATACATGTGTTCCCCATCCTGAACCCTCCTCCCTCCTCCCTCCTCCCTCCCCATACCATCCCTCTGTGTCATCCCAGTGCACTAGCCCCAAGCATCCAGTATCATGCATCGAACCTGGACTGGCATCTCGTTTCATACATGATACTTTACATGTTTCAATGCCATTCTCCCAAATCTTCCCACCCTCTCCCTCTCCCACAGAGTCCACAAGACTGTTCTATACATCAGTGTCTCTTTTGCTGTCTCGTACACAGGGTTATTGTTAGCATCTTTCTAAATTCCATATATATGCGTTAGTATACTGTATTGGTGTTTTTCCTTCTGGCTTACTTCACTCCATACAATAGGCTCCAGTTTCATCACCTCATTAGAACTGATTCAAATGTATTCTTTTTAATGGCTGAGTAATACTCCATCGTGTATATGTACCATAGCTTTCTTATCCATTCATCTGCTGATGGACATCTAGGTTGCTTCCATGTCCTGGCTATTATTAACAGTGCTGCGATGAACATTGGGGTATACGTGTCTCTTTCCCTTCTGGTTTCCTCAGTGTGTATGCCCAGCAGTGGGATTGCCGGATCATAAGGCAGTTCTATACATATCCACTGAAGCTTTAAGTGGTCTGGTTCCTATTAAACCTCATGTTACACTATGTTTTCTCCACACTAAATGCTACCTAAGTATAATTTCTAGACCAGCAGCATAGATTATCACCTGGGAACTTGTTAGAATACAAATTATCAGGCTCCACCCTAAAACTACTAAATCAGAAACTCTGGTAGAGGTAGGGACATCCCTGATGGTCCAGTGGCTAAGACTCTGTGCTCCCAACACAGGAGGCCTGAGTTCAATCCCTGGTCAGGGAACTAGACCCCACATGCTGAAACTAAGACCTGGTGTAGCCAAATATATAAATAAGATTGTTCTTAAGGAAACTCTGGTGGAAGAGTTGGGGGATCAACAGTATATATGTGTGTAATTTTATTTAAAACACTTTAACCAACACAATATTGTAAAGAAAATTTCCCCCAGTTAAAAATAAATTAAAAAAATTTTTATTGGAGTAAAGTTGCTTTACAATGTTGTGTTTTTTTTTTTTAAATTTTATTTTATTTTTAAACTTTACAAAATTGTATTAGTTTTGCCAAATATCAAAATTAATCCGCCACAGGTATACATGTGTTCCCCATCCTGAACCCTCCTCCCTCCTCCCTACCCATACAATCCCTCTGGGTCGTCCCAGTGCACCAGCATTTCTACTGTACGGCAAAGTGAATCAGCTATATGTATACACATATGCCCTCTTTTTGTTGGATTTCCTTCCCAACACTATGTATTTAAACTAGCTCTTCAGGAAATTCTGATGCATGATAGTTTGACAACCACCACTTCAGATGCCTGTGTTCCTCCCACAGTGGACTTTTTTTTCTCCTGGAATTGGCCATGCTCTCTTGTGCCCCCATTTTTCACATGGTCTCTCCTCTGAGTCTTTTTTCTCTGCCCTGTACAATAGCCATCTCCTGTTCTTTAAGATCACAGCACTTTTATCCTTCCCCACCAGTCAAATGCTCCTTTTTTTACTATTTCAGAGCATTTGTCTCTTTGGCATGACATTCATGACACTTTTAATGTTAGATATATTTTTAGGTGATTGTGTGGTTATTTTCTGTCTCTCCCAACAGAATGTGAGCCAGCGATAGCCAGAGAGGGTTTGCTCACCATTATACCCAGAGCATTTGCTACATCACTTGACACAAACTGAAATATTAACAAATACTTTAAATGAATGAATACTGGTATATTGGTTGACATGCCTATGAACTTACATGTTCTTGGTGTTATTCTTCAGATGATTGGGTTATTATCTTTATTTGTTGCTGTTCAGTTGTGTCCAACTCTTTGCAGCCCCATGGGCTGCAGCATTCCAGTTTTTCCTGTCCTTTACTGTCTCCTGGAGCTCACACAAACTCATGTCCATTGAGTTGCTGATGCCATCCAAGCATCTCATCCTCTGTCAACCCCTTCTCCTCCTGCCTTCCATCCTTCCCACTGCCAGGGTCTTTTCCAATGAGTTGGCTCTTTGCGTCAGGTGGTCAAAGAAATGCTTCACTGAAGTGAAATGCTTCACTTCAGCATTAGTCCTTTCAATGAACATTCACGATTGATTTCCTTTAGGACTGACTGGTTTGATCTCATTGCAGTCCACGGGACTCTCAAGTGAATGTGAAAATGAAAGTCACTCAATCATGTCCAACTATATACTCCATGGAATTCTCCAGGTCAGAATATTGGAGTGGGTAGCCTTTCCCTTCTCCATGGGATCTTTATAACCCAAGGATCGGACCCAGGTCTCTCACACTGTGGGCATCAATTCTTTGGTGCTCATCCTTTTTTATGGTCAAACTCTCACATCCTACTGGACTACTGGACTCACATGACTACTGGAGAAACCATCGCTTTGACTAGAAGGACTTTGTTGGTAAAGTAGTATCTCTGCTTTTTAATACACTGTCTAGGTATGTCACTGATTTCCTTCCAAGGAGCAAGCGTCTTTTAATTTCCTGGCTGACACCCTGCCTCTTCCTGCACATAGTGGATTGTGGGATTTCTCATTCTCTAGAATCATGAGTTCCAATTCCTTATAATAAATTTCATTCTATAGTATACATATCCTATTGGTTCTATTTCTTTGGAGAATCCTAACTCCCTCCACAGTTTGCATTTAATTTTTATGAAATGATTATCAGCTACATATTTTTCAGCTGAAGTTATTGTCTTCTCAGTGGTCATTAAAAGTTAAATGATTTAATAATACTTTATAAAACTTTATTCCTATATATATATATATATATATATGTAATTAAGAATATATAATTAGGATTATATATTAAGACTTCCCAGGTAGCTCAGTGGTAAAGAACACTCTTGCTTATGCAGGAGAGACAAGAGATGTGGGTTTGATCACTGGGTTGGGACAATCCCCTGGAGTAGGAAATGGCAACCCACTCCAGTATTCTTGCCTGGAAAATCCCATGGACAGAAGAGCATAGTAGGCTAGAGTCCATGGGGTTGCAAAGAGTTGAACATGTCCGCATGATTGACCAATGCACGTCTGCTATTGTTGGGCATTTTGGAAGCTTCTCATTAGGACCTACTAACTCTGGTGTTTCCTTGAATATTCTGCATGTTTTGAATATCTGAACTTATTTCTGTTGTGTATATCTCTAGTATTGGAACCACAGAGTCATAACATGTACATATTCTAGTAGACCCCATCTAACAATTTAGCAAAATAATTTTACCAATTTACACTACAGACTCACCAGCAATTTGAGCCTTGGCTATTCCACATCTTTGCCAACATTTGTATTTTCCAATTTTTAAATTTTGGCCACTGTTGAATTTAGTGCAGGGTAGTTTTAATTAGAGTTTGACTAATACAGCCAACTATCTTTTCAAAATTTAAGAGGCTTTTTAAACACTAAATTTATTTTTCCAGGGTCAATTTTGCAAGTGAAAACAAATAATTTACTATGAATAATACTAATTCCTTAAATCTGTTAAAAATAACAACAAACTACTTCATTAAATGTGCATATAGTGGAAGAATAGCTAATCTGAATACTTGTGTGTACATATGCATACATATATACATATGAGCACACCTACATTTAATGCATTTGAAAAAATCTTAAGATATTTTTATTTTTTATTTTTTTTAATTTTATTTTATTTTTAAACTTTACATAATTGTATTAGTTTTGCCAAATATCAAAATGAATCCACCACAGGTATACATGTGTTCCCCATCCTGAACCCTCCTCCCTCCTCCCTCCCCTACCATCCCTCTGGGTCGTCCCAGTGCACTAGCCCCAAGCATCCAGTATTGTGCATCGAACCTGGACTGGCAACTCGTTTCTTACATGATATTTTACATGGTTCAATGTCATTCTCCCAAATCTTCCCACCCTCTCCCTCTCCCACAGAGTCCATAAGACTGTTCTGTACATCAGTGTCTCTTTTGCTGTCTCGTACACCGGGTTATTGTTAGCATCTTTCTAAATTCCATATATATGCGTTAGTATACTGTATTGATGTTTTTCCTTCTGGCTTACTTCACTCTGTATAATAGGCTCCAGTTTCATCCACCTCATTAGAACTGATTCAAATGTATTCTTTTTAATGGCTGAGTAATACTCCATTGTGTATATGTACCACTGCTTTCTTATCCATTCATCTGCTGATGGACATCTAGGTTGCTTCCATGTCCTGGCTATTAGAAACAGTGCTGTGATGAACATTGGGGTACACGTGTCTCTTTCCCTTCTGGTTTCCTCAGTGTGTATGCCCAGCAGTGGGATTGCTGGATCATAAGGCAGTTCTATTTCCAGTTTTTTAAGGAATCTCCACACTGTTCTCCATAGTGGCTGTACTAGTTTGCATTCCCACCAACAGTGTAAGAGGGTTCCCTTTTCTCCACACCCTCTCCAGCATTTATTATTTGTAGACTTTTGGATCGCAGCCATTCTGACTGGTGTGAAATGGTACCTCATAGTGGTTTTGATTTGCATTTCTCTGATAATGAGTGATGTTGAGCATCTTTTCATGTGTTTGTTAGCCATCTGTATGTCTTCTTTGGAGAAATGTCTATTTAGTTCTTTGGCCCATTTTTTGATTGGGTCGTTTATTTTTCTGGAGTTGAGCTGTAGGAGTTGCTTGTATATTTTTGAGATTAGTTGTTTGTCAGTTGCTTCATTTGCTATTATTTTCTCCCATTCTGAAGGCTGTCTTTTCACCTTGCTAATAGTTTCCTTTGATGTGCAGAAGCTTTTAAGGTTAATTAGGTCCCATTTGTTTATTTTTGCTTTTATTTCCAATATTCTGGGAGGTGGGTCATTGAGGATCCTGCTGTGATGTATGTCAGAGAGTGTTTTGCCTATGTTCTCCTCTAGGAGTTTTATAGTTTCTGGTCTTACGTTTAGATCTTTAATCCATTTTGAGTTTATTTTTGTGTATGGTGTTAGAAAGTGTTCTAGTTTCATTCTTTTACAAGTGGTTGACCAGATTTCCCAGCACCACTTGTTAAAGAGATTGTCTTTAATCCATTGTATATTCTTGCCTCCTTTGTCAAAGATAAGGTGTCCATATGTGCGTGGATTTATCTCTGGGCTTTCTATTTTATTCCATTGATCTATATTTCTGTCTTTGTGCCAGTACCATACTGTCTTGATAACTGTGGCTTTGTAGTAGAGCCTGAAGTCAGGTAGGTTGATTCCTCCAGTTCCATTCTTCTTTCTCAAGATAGCTTTGGCTATTCGAGGTTTTTTGTATTTCCATACAAATTGTGAAATTATTTGTTCTAGATCTGTGAAGAATACTGTTGGTAGCTTGATAGAGATTGCGTTGAATCTATAAATTGCTTTGGGTAGTATACTCATTTTCACTATATTGATTCTTCCAATCCATGAACATGGTATATTTCTCCATCTATTAGTGTCCTCTTTGATTTCTTTCATCAGTGTTTTATAGTTTTCTATACATAGGTCTTTAGTTTCTTTAGGTAGATATATTCCTAAGTATTTTATTCTTTCCGTTGCAATGGTGAATGGAATTGTTTCCTTAATTTCTCTTTCTGTTTTCTCATTATTAGTGTATAGGAATGCAAGGGATTTCTGTGTGTTGATTTTATATCCTGCAACTTTACTATAGTCACTGATTATTTCTAGTAATTTTCTGGTGGAATCTTTAGGGTTTTCTATGTAGAGGATCATGTCATCTGCAAATAGTGAGAGTTTTACTTCTTCTTTTCCAATTTGGATTCCTTTTATTTCTTTTTCTGCTCTGATTGCTGTGGCCAAAACTTCCAAAACTATGTTGAATAGTAATGGTGAAAGTGGGCCACCCTTGTCTTGTTCCTGACTTTAGAGGAAATGCTTTCAATTTTTCCCCATTGAGGATAATGTTTGCTGTGGGTTTGTCATATATAGCTTTTATTATGTTGAGGTATGTTCCTTCTATTCCTGCTTTCTGGAGAGTTTTTATCATAAATGGATGTTGAATTTTGTCAAAGGCTTTCTCTGCATCTATTGAGATAATCATATGGTTTTTATTTTTCAATTTGTTAATGTGGTGTATTACATTGATTGATTTGCGGATATTGAAGAATCCTTGCATCCCTGGGATAAAGCCCACTTGATCATGGTGTATGATCTTTTTAATGTGTTGTTGGATTCTGATTGCTAGAATTTTGTTAAGGATTTTTGCATCTATGTTCATCAGTGATATTGGCCTGTAGTTTTCTTTTTTTGTGGCATCTTTGTCAGGTTTTGGTATTAGGGTGATGGTGGCCTCATAGAATGAGTTTGGAAGTTTACCTTCCTCTGCAATTTTTTGGAAGAGTTTGAGCAGGATAGGTGTTAGCTCTTCTCTAAATTTTTGGTAGAATTCAGCTGTGAAGCCGTCTGGACCGGGGCTTTTGTTTGCTGGAAGATTTTTGATTACAGTTTCAATTTCCGTGCTTGTGATGGGTCTGTTAAGATTTTCTATTTCTTCCTGGTCGAGTTTTGGAAAGTTGTACTTTTCTAAGAATTTGTCCATTTCTTCCACATTGTCCATTTTATTGGCATATAATTGTTGATAGTAGTCTCTTATGATCCTTTGTATTCCTGTGTTGTCTGTTGTGATCTCTCCATTTTCGTTTCTAATTTTGTTGATTTGATTTTTCTCCCTTTGTTTCTTGTTGAGTCTGGCTAATGGTTTGTCAATTTTATTTATCCTTTCAAAGAACCAGCTTTTGGTTTTGTTGATTTTTGCTATGGTCTCTTTTGTTTCTTTTGCATCTATTTCTGCTCTAATTTTTAAGATTTCTTTCCTTCTACTAACCCTGGGGTTCTTCATTTCTTCCTTTTCTAGTTGCTTTAGGTGTAGAGTTAGGTTATTTATTTGGCTTTTTTCTTGTTTCTTGAGGTGTGCCTGTATTGCTATGAACTTTCCCCTTAGGACTGCTTTTACCGTGTCCCACAGGTTTTGGGTTGTTGTGTTTTCATTTTCATTCGTTTCTATGCAAATTTTGATTTCTTTTTTGATTTGTTCTGTGATTTGTTGGTTATTCAGCAGCGTGTTGTTCAGCCTCCATATGTTGGAATTTTTAATAGTTTTTCTCCTGTAATTGAGATCTAATCTTACTCCATTGTGGTCAGAAAAAATGCTTGGAATGATTTCTATTTTTTTGAATTTACCAAGGCTAGTTTTATGGCCCAGGATGTGATCTATCCTGGAGAAGGTTCCATGTGCGCTTGAGAAAAAGGTGAAATTCATTGTTTTGGGATGAAATGTCCTATAGATATCAATTAGGTCTAACTGGTCTATTGTATCATTTAAAGTTTGTGTTTCCTTGTTAATTTTCTGTTTAGTTGATCTATCCATAGGTGTAAGTGGGGTATTAAAGTCTCCCACAATTATTGTGTTATTGTTAATTTCTCCTTTTATACTTGTTAGCATTTGTCTTACATATTGCGGTGCTCCCGTGTTGGGTGCATATATATTTATAATTGTTATATCTTCTTCTTGGATTGATCCTTTGATCATTATGTAGTGACCTTCTTTGTCTCTTTTCACAGCCTTTGTTTTAAAGTCTATTTTATCTGATATGAGTATTGCTACTCCTGCTTTCTTAGTCCCAAACAGGATAAACCCAAGGAGAAACACCCCAAGGCACATATTAATCAAATTAACAAAGATCAAACACAAAGAACAAATATTAAAAGCAGCAAGGGAAAAACAACAAATAACACACAAGGGAATTCCCATAAGGATAACAGCTGATCTTTCAATAGAAACTCTTCAAGCCAGGAGGGAATGGCAAGACATACTTAAAATGATGAAAGAAAATAACCTACAGCCCAGATTATTGTACCCAGCAAGGATCTCATTCAAGTATGAAGGAGAAATCAAAAGCTTTTCAGACAAGCAAAAGCTGAGAGAATTCTGCACCACTAAACCAGCTCTCCAACAAATACTAAAGGATATTCTCTAGACAGGAAACACAAAAATAGTGTATAAACTCGAACCCAAAACAATAAAGTAAATGGCAATGGGATCATACTTATCAGTAATTACCTTAAACATAAATGGGTTGAATGCCCCAACCAAAAGACAAAGACTGACTGAATGGATACAAAAACAAGACCCCTACATATGTTGTCTACAAGAGACCCACCTCAAAACAGGGGACAAATACAGACTGAAAGTGAAGGGCTGGAAAAAGAAAAAATCTTAAGATATTTTTAAAGCCAAGACCCCTTGATTCACTATTTCATTATTTCCAATAGTGTCAAGATAACATAATTACTTCCAACACTGAAATTCTCAATAATTTTGGCAATGACACATTCCTTGTACTAGATTTTGAAAAATTCCCACAGAATTCATTTGAAAAATTTGAAAAATTTTTGAAAAATTCATTTGAAAAATTCCCACAGAAAAGGAAAATCACTGCTGTCTTCTTCTTGTAATTCTGGGAAGTCTCAGGAAGAGATTCCCTCTCATTTAGCCTTTTTTAGACACCTCATCTTTTATGGCCTCTTGGCAAGCTCCAAGATTTCCTTTCTATTAGGCTACCAGAATTAAACTCATATTGTAGGTTGGGATCATTTTCAAAATTATAATGGAAACTAGTAAACCAAAGAGTACCTCATATTGAGAAAAACTAGGGCAAAACTATGTTAAAAGACCCTAGGAACCTTAGACTGGGGCTACAATTCATTCAGACTGGTTTCTTGGTTGTCATTAAAATCTGTGCTTGGAGAATTACATACAGATGGGCTAGTTTTTCTAATGTCTCCATGAGAACATCAGAGCTTTAAGTATTCTACCTATTAAACTCAGAGCTACAAATCTCCTTGGAAAAATTTTTCCCAACTGTATGGACTTAGAGAATTCAGTCTCCTTTACCACCATTCCAGTTGGAGCCCTTACTCTTTAATTTTTGAAAAGATGCAGGAGCTTTCTAACAGATCTCATTTCTGGTCACTCGCAAGTCACATTGCCCTACATATGCCTTCAAGGTTAATTTTCTAGATCCACAATCCCTGTTTACCCTCCCAGAGGAAATTTTCATATATTGCAAAATCAATATCTGTCTATACTCCAAATATGACATCAACTGACTTTCACTAATACTCCCAATTTTTCATTTTTCTATTGGAAGATATTCTCAGTATCGCTTTGGTAGTCAAGTTTGTCTTCTTTTAAGGCCACTCTCTAATGCTACATGTTCTAATGAACCTTGCTGGACACTTCCAAATGACCATATCTCACAATTTAAATTTAAATAGCATTGTGTATATTCCTCATGAAGTCGATCATGATTTACTTAATGTCATAGTTATTTTCTAGAATCTTCCAGTTTCCTTAAAGCTCGTATATTTCTCCCACTTTTTTACTGGTTCAATACATTCTAATAATCTACAATATCCTCATCAAGAATCTAGTATATTTCAAGATATTTCACAGGCTTTCTACTCATTCTCAATATAAATTCTTAGTTCATAATCTTGTTTCTTATTAAAATACTGGCCTTAATATTTGTACATAAAAAGGAATATATGGAAGTCATAAAGCTATAGCAATAAAATGAGCACCCATGAACTTATGACAGCTTAAAAATTAGAATATTACCAATATCTTGCTTTTTCCTATGTGATTCTCTCATCTTATAACCTGCTTTTCTCCCAGAGACAAACAATATCCTGACTTCTATAAAAAATAAAAATTAAAATGTCATTCTTTCATTCTTATTTTTAATTTCTTAATTATGAATATATGCTTAAATAATATGATATTTAGTCTTGGCACTAAAGTTTAAGAGAACAGAATTGACTTTATATATTCTCCTGCAAAATGCATGAACCACTTCTGGTTCATTGTTGCATTATTTCACTCTTGTTTAGACCTTGGGGTCATTCCTAGTTTTCTGAAACTATGATTGATGCTAGTATGAGCATTCATTCTTTATTTTTTCCATAATAAAAACTTATTCTTGCACAAATCAGTCTTGAATTTCTCTTGATATACACACATAAAAACTATCTCTAGGATATACATATACAGACAAGAGAGGAATTACTGAGTTAGGGAGTAATGAAGGTCCAAATGCATACGATAACACCAGATTCTTTTCACAAGTAGCTGTACCAATTTTATTCTTCACCTGCTGTGTATACGAGTTCACACTGATCCATGCCCTCCCTAAAGTATATTATTTACTCTCTTAATTTTAGAGTCCCATGGACTACAAGGAGATCAAGCGAGTCTAAAAGAAATAAATCCTGAATATTCACTGGAAGGACACTCACTGATGCTGAAGCTCCAATACGTTGGCCACCCGATATGAAGAGCAAACTCATTGGAAAAGACCCTGATGCTCAGAAGATTGAAGGCAAATGAAGAAGGGGTGGCTAAGGATGAGATAGATTGCATCAGTGACTCAGTGGACATGAATCTGAGCAAACCCTGGGAGGTAGAGAAGCACAGGGGAGTCTGGTGTGCTATACTCTATGGGGTTACAAAGAGTTGGACATAACCTAGTTACTGAACAACAACACGACAACAAATTTTTGCCAATTTAGCAGTATGTCCTTATGGTTTATATTTGCTTTTACCAGGTTGCTTCAAATGTTGCTTTGACTTTATTCTGTTTCTGATATCTTTCTAATATCTATGTTTGTTAATTGCTGTTTCTAGACAAAGAAAGCAAGATTTATGGTCTAAGTCCCATGCTTCAGGGAGCTTAAAATTTTTTTTCTGGCAGTGTCAACTGGGCAGAATGCCTAAGCCTGGACTGGGACTTGTGTGGACCCTGGTCCTTGTTTCTTCCATATGAACATTTGAAGACCTCTCCAACCTTTTGCACCAGGGGCCCCAACCTCTGGGAGCTAATGCTTGATGATTTGAGGTGGAGCTAATGTAATAATAATAGAAATAAAGAGCACCATAAATGTGATGTGCCTGAATCATCCCCAAACCATACCTCCTTCCAGTCTCTGGAAAAACTGTCTTCCATGAATCTAGTCCCTGGTGCCAAAAATGTTGAGGACCCCTGCTTTATACTGCAAGTGGGTCAATCAGACCCCCAAGTAGCTCCAGAACTTCTCTTCATAGAGTCTTCCTGGGACCCTATGCCTGGATCGTAATTTCAGCAGGACAGCCCAGTGAATAGATGGCTCCTTCTGACTGGGGCTGGAGAACAAATGGCAACCCACTACAGTAATCTTGCCTGGAGAATTCCATGGACAGAGGAGCCTGGCAGGCTACAGTCCATGGGGTTGCCAAAAGTCAGGCACGCCTAAGCAGCTATCACTCACTCACTCACTCTGGCTGGGGCAGTATTTCTTTTAAGGGATCATCCCATATGGGGCTGCCAGAATGGTACTGACATAACGCGAGTGATTTTGACTGACACTGGACACAGTACAGGTTCAGGGCTTTGAGCTTCCAGTGGTCCACTGCCTGTGGATGTGGTTAAGAGCACGAGCCCACACCTACCCATGACCTAACTGGGCTGCTACTTCTGATCCACAGCCCCCCGGCCAGAAGGAGTGTCAGCAGCCTTCCTTTACCCCAGGTACAGGATCCTGCCCTTTCTACAGAGGTCACCCGCCTCGTCCCCAGGCTCTGTGGGAGGTCCAGGCAGTCCTCTGGAGAGGGCTGTTTCTGTCTTCTCTGAGGGCTTTGAAGACCGTTACACCACAAAACCAGTGGGCCTTTCTGATCCTGCTCTCTCTTGCCCTGATAGCTGTAGTGATATTGTACTTCCCTTTGTCTCTGTTTATGCCATTCTGGTATATGTGTGTCTGTGTGTGTGTGCTATTATGTCTGACTCTTTGTGACCTGCGGAAAGTAGCCCGCCAGGCTCCTCTGTCCATAGGATTCTCCAGGCAAGAATACTGGAGTGGGTTGCCATGTTCTCCTCCAGGGGATCTTCCCGACCCTGAGATGGAACCTGGGTCTCTGACATTGGCAGGTAGGTTCTTTAACACTTGTGCCACCTGGGAAGCCCCAAGCCATTCTGGATAAGGAATGCATGTTCCTTTGTGAATAAAGGAACGCTTCCTGCTTTGTGCATTGGCCCCTTGCTGATTGTCTCCCTGGGCACTGTATGGAAAACTGGGGAGCAAGCAGTATCTAAGGAAGGAATTTCTTGATAGAGGCCTTTATTTTTGTCATAAAATTCTAAACTGTAAATTTAACATAGCATAAAACAAATGACTGCTAACATTTCCTTCATATGAGTAAGGACATTTCCTTCAAGTGGGTAAGACTTGTGTTTGTGGTCATCATCAAAGAAACACAGTACTAATTATGAGAGAGGGAGAGTGAAAAAAATGTTTATGGGAGGCATGATGGATAAGCAGCAGTATAAGTAGTGATACAACCAGCATTTAGTAATCGGGACTGAAAAACTTCAGAGGCAAGAACATCTGTACTGACTCAATACAGTAGCCAAGACAGCCAAGGGAGTGTTAACCAGGAGCCAAGACAGAAGTGAGTGTTAACTAACTTTTCTCATGAAAGAAGTGAATGTTGTTAACTTTTCTCATTAAAGTGAAAGTGTTAGTTGTTCAGCTGTGTTTGACTCTTTGCAGCCCCATGGATTGGAGCTCACCAGGCTCCTCTATCCATGGAATTCTCCAGGCAAGAAAACTGGTAGACATTCCCTTCTCCAGGGGATCTTCCCAATCCAGGGACTGAACCCATATCTTTTCCATTGCAGGCAGATTCTCATAGTGGGTGATATAAAGTTAGCCAAGAGCCACTCATTTGGTTAAAACAAACATTAGATATGGTTCCCAGACCTGAATAGGAAGAGAAGATCTTGAATTCTGTAAAACAACTTCACCTACAATGACTGGATGATAAACAAGTACATAAGTGCCTCTTCTTTACTAGTTATTCTATATATATATAAGTAACTCACTATGATGCTTTTGAACTGTGGTGTTGGAGAAGACTCTTGAGAGTCCCTTGGACTGCAAGGAGATCCAAGCAGTTCATTCTAAAGGAGATCAGTCCTGGGTGTTCATTGGAAGGACTGATATTCAAGCTGAAACTCCAATACTTTGGCCACCTGATGCGAAGAACTGACTCACTAGAAAAGACCCTGATGCTAGGAAAGATTGAAGGCAGGAGGAGAAGGGGACAACAGAGGATGAGATGGTTGGATGGCATCACTGACTCAATGGACATGGGTTTGGGTGGACGCCGGGAGTTGGTGATGGACAGGGAGGCCTGGCGTGCAGTATTCCATGGGGTGGCAAAGACTCGGACACGACTGAGTGACTGAACTGACTGACTGATTGAACTCACTATGGACTCATTGGGGCTCAGTGGTAAAATATCTACCTGCCAATGCAGGAGAAGCAGGTTTGATCCCTGGATCAGGAAGTTCCCCTGGAGTATGGCAACCCACTCCAATAATCTCGTCTGAGAAATCCCATGGACTGAGGAGCCTGGTGGGCTACAATCCATGGGGTTGCAAAAGAGTCAGACAGGACTTAGTGACTAAATAATAACAACAATGGACTCATCAATTCTTTATTAAAATTTAATCAAATTGCTCATACAAACAGAGGCCTCGCAAACATAATCTAGGCAAGGCCTTATTTAAATTATAATTTTTTGCTCTCATGTTTTTGCTGTATTTTTGTATCCTGAATCTCCTATTCTTCATTTTCCCTTTTTTTTCCCTCACACGAGTCATTGTTATTTTCTTGTGACTTTGTTTCCAGATTGAGAATTCTGTTTTCCATGTAAAAGCTTTGTTGTTGTTGTTGTTATTTCTAAGTTGGGTTATTTCATTTTTCAGTTCAAGCATAACTGTTCATTATTTTTAGGAATCTTCCATGTCATTTTATTTATGATGTGAATTTTTCTGAGACTCTCAATTTGTCTTTTTTTTTTCTCTCAGTCACGGCAGGCAGGTTATTTTATGAATGATTATATCTGATAAATACATAGTCTGGACTTGTATTTGTGCTATTTCTAGTTCATGATTCACTTTGGTCACTTTTTCACAGACTTAGCTATTTTTCTCATTTTGACAGAACTCTTTACTTGAAACATTCACCTCTAGATATAATTTAATTATAAGATTGGTAGATTTAGGTTTATTACTCTCAGATGCTTATGGTCACCAACAATTAGGGGATACTGTCTCCACATTTAGCATTGGACTAATTGAGTTGCAGTACCTTCTATTTCCAGTTTATGTTTTTATCTATGGTTCAACTGTAAGTGTCCTAAAACATAGGGCGTGAGATTTATTATAACTTATACAATGACTTAAGGCTTCCTAGGTGGTGCTAGTGGTAAAGAACCCATCTGCCAGTGCAGGAGAATTGAGAGACAGGGGTTCGATCCCTGGGTCAGGAAGATCCCCTGGAAAAGAGCACAGCAACCCACTCCAGTATTCTTGCTTGGAGAATCCCATGAACAGAGGAGCCTGGTGGGCTATAGTCCAAGGAGCCACAAAAGAGTAAGACATGACTGAGGTGATTTAGCAGGCACACACGCACAATGACTAGCTCTGTATCCACAGTTTCACTCTCAAAACACTGAGAATAGGTAAAAAACAAAACTTCTTAGGTGCTCAGAAACTTACTGAAATTTTTCAGATAGGTTAACATCTCCGGGGAAAAAACATCCCCAAATGTCAGACTCACTTCTCTTAATCTCAAATGTCTCCCAGATCTTGGCTTGAAAAACGTGCCATAGGTTTCTTTAGCAGGAGAATTGGTCCAAATTATGACCCACCATTATAGAAAGTAGAAATCATTATTTACTTTCTAGTAAAAGGTTTGGTAAGTTGGTGTTATTCTCCCCAGCATAATCAATCAAAAACTGAAATTCAGAAGTTTTAAGTTACTTGCCTGAGGTCACCCAGTGGTAAGTGGCAAAGCCATGACTCAGACTAAGTTTTCAGATATTTATTTTGTGTGCTTTCCTCTAAACCTGATTATCCCCACAATTCTTTGGTGGCTCCTTCCTTCAACTGTATATGTACAATTCTACCCCTAGACTTTTCTTGGTTTTCTAAATTGTAGTCACTCTATTACACATCTTTACTTCACATCTTATTTACTTTGTTGCTTGTTTATCCATTTTTTACTGAGTGCCCATTTTGACCATGTTAATGTACAAAAATAGCATCTAGTAAAGTGATAGAGCCAAAGAAAAGCCTACAAATATTAGTTGAATGAATATGTTAATAAATATAAGTGATACAATATGATTCAGTTCAGTTCAGTTCAGTCGCTCAGTCATGTCCAACTCTTTGCGATGCCATGAATTGCAGCACGCCAGGCCTCCTTGTCCATCACCAACTCCCAGAGTTCACTCAAACTCATGTCCATCAAGTCTGTGATGCCATCCAGCCATCTCATCCTCTGTCATCCCCTTCTCCTCCTGCCTTCAATCCCTCCCAGCATCAGAGTCTTTTCCAATGAGTCAACTCTTCGCATGAGGTGGCCAAAGTACTGGAGTTTCAGCTTTAGCATCATTCCTTGCAAAGAATACCCAGGGCTGATCTTTAGAATGGACTGGTTGGATCTCCTTGCAGTCCAAGGGACTCTCAAGAGTCTTTTCCAACACCACAGTTCAAAAGCATCAATTCTTCGGCACTCAGCCTTCTTCACAGTCCAACTCTCACATCCATACATGACCACAGGAAAAACCATAGTCTTGACTAGACGGACCTTTGTTGGCAAAGTAATATCTCTGCTTTTCAATATGCTATCTAGGTTGGTCATAACTTTCCTTCCAAGGAGTAAGCATCTTTTAATTTCATGGCTGCAATCACCATCTGCAGTGATTTTGCAGCCCCCAAAAATAAAGTCTGACACTGTTTCCACTGTTTCCCATCTATTTCCCATGAAGTGATGGGACCAGATGCCACAATCTTTGTTTTCTGAATGTTGAGCTTTAAGCCAACTTTTTCACTCTTCTCTTTCATTTTCATCAAGAGGCTTTTTAGTTCCTCTTCACTTTCTTCCTTAAGAGTGGTGTCATCTGCATATCTGAGGTTATTGATATTTCTCCCTGCAATCTTGATTCCAGCTTGTACTTCTTCCAGCCCAGCGTTTCTCATGATGTACTCTGCATATAATTTAAATAAGCAATTATCTGGTGATTAATGATGCTGAGAACCATTTTCATTGGTTTACTGGCCATTCTGATATCCTCTTTTGTAAAATGAGTATTTAACAAGCCTTTTGGACATTTAAAAATTTGAAATACAAGAACTTTGTTGGATATGTTCATTACGGTCTACGGTCTATGTCTTATCTTTACACTTTGTTTATGGTATCTTCATTGTAACAAATCTAATGCAGTCAGTAAGTGGAGAATTTGGGCAACTCCTTAATGAGGTGATTACGATTAGCATCACATATAAAAGACAGATGGATATTCTGTGTCTCAAGGTTTAATACTCTGAGAAGGAAACAGCATAAACTAAGCAGCTTTCTGAGACTGTATAACCTAAATATAATTAAAGAAAACTCAGACAATATGAGAAACATTGCATTTAAACAAAAATGGAGACTGCATTCCTCAAAATGTCAATCAGATAAAAGTCAAAGAAAGGCTATGGAAATGTTGCAGATTCAAGGAGAGTAAAGAGACACAGCAACTTGATCATTCCTAAACCTAGACTGGATCCTGCACCAGAGAGAAACTGCTATATAGGCCATTATCAGGTCAAATGACGAAATTGGAATATGTATAGGAATTATTTCTTCAGAATGTCTACATTCCAGTTACTACTGTCTCTGCTATCCTTCTATATTTATGCTATGATAAAAATGTGCATGTGTGTTCTGGTGGTTATTAACTGGCATAAAAGACATATTAGTAATGAGTTTTTATCCACAAAACTGGTGGGAATTCAAATATATGGACTGCCTAAAATACCAGAGAAATACTCCGCTACCCTGCATGAACAAAATATAAAAGCCTATATTCTTTATTGTTTTTTTAATTTTTTATTGAAGTACAGTTGATATCCTACATTGTGTTAGTTTCTGGTGCACAGCAAAGTCAATCCGTGATACATTTATACACATATTCTTTTCATATTCTTTCTCATTATGGTTTATTACAGGACACTGAATATAGTTCCCTATATACAGTATGGTAGGATTATTATTTTAGGGAATTAATTTGATTTTATGGATGGTTTCCCCATCTGTATTGATTAATATTGGGAAATCACTTAGGCTAGAGGGAAGATCAGCCAGGAGGCACAATAATTAAGCCAATGTATCTTAATCTCTTGGGTTTCCAGGTGGGGCTAGTGGTAAAGAACCCACCTGCAAAGTGGAAATGCAAGAGATGTAGGTTCGATCCTTGCCTGGGGAAGATCCCCCGGAGGAAATGGCAACCCACTCCAGTATTGTCTGGAGAATTCCACGGACAGAGGCCCCTGGTGGGCTATAGTCCATGGGGCTGCAAAAAGCGGTCATTACTGAGCACAGCACAGCACATATTAAAATCTTAATTTGAGAAATGACAAATTATAATGTAATACTTATTCCCATAGGTCTTATAAAGGATGAGAAAATTTAAAAACTGGTAAGACCAGATTAAATGTTCATAAATTGTGTCAAATGATGTCAAAGTGGTTGATTTCTTCAGCTCTTGCAACACAACGTAGACCTCATAATAAATGGATTTACTTTTATTTATTTATTTATTGGCATTATTTTCAGCACCTGCTTTGTGCCTGTGTGTTCAGAGCTGCAAGCCCTAAGTTAATATCATTATAGTGTATCCAATTTAAAATATTGGATATTTAAAATGCATGTAGAACACAAATTTTAAAAAAAATTCAACTTTCACTAAATTTTACCCTAAGATAAAACATATGGGAAAAAATATGTTTAAGCCAGACTTTGGTCATTAGACTCTTCCTTAGGTTTCTTTTCTGATGAATTTTAATTATTTTTCCCTCAAGGCACTTCAGAAGAATGTGTACATGTGAGCAAAGTCTCTTGAGTCATGTCCAACTCTTTGTGACCCCATGGACTATAGCCTGCCAGGCTCCTCTGTCCATGGGATTCTCCAGGTAAGAATATTGGAGTGGGTTGCCATTCTTTTCTCCAGGGAATCTTCCTGACCCAGGGATGGAACCCGTGTTTCCTGAGGCTCCTCCATTGCAGGTGGATTCTTTACTGCTGAGCCACAAAGGAAGTGTGTTAAAAATCGAGCTCTATCTAATTGCAGATTTTTTTTGTTTGTTTACATTATTTCAGTTGATGTTTTCTGTTCCACACTTGTCTCTTACTTTTTTTTTTAATCACACATTTCTCCTTCCAAGATTTACTTGCCAACACATTACTGCTTAATTCTTTATGAATGTTCTTTGCTGTTTTATTGGACATTCACAGTAGTAATTTCTTTGTAAACCAAAACTCAGAAATCCAGAAAACTCTAAGGAAGAATTTAAAATGTCTTGTAGTGGATACCCGTTCTCTTCTCCAGGGGTCCTTCCCAACCCAGAGATTGAACCTGGGTCTCCTACATTGTAGGCAGATTCTTTACCCTCTGAGCCATCAGGGAAGCCCTATATGAGAGGTAGCAGCTTGTACATCAGTTCAGTTCAGTCGCTCAGTCATGTCCGACTCTTTGCAACCCCATGAACTGCAGGACACCAGGCCTCCCTGTCCAGCACCAACTCCCGGAGTTCATCCAAACTCATGTCCATCGAGTCAGTGATGCCATCCAGCCATCTCATCATCTGTCATCCCCTTCTCCTCCTGCCTCCAATCCCTCCCAGCATCAGAGTCTTTTCCAATGAGTCAACTCTTCACATGAGGTGGCCAAAGTACTGGAGTTTCAGCTTTAGCATCAGTCCTTCCAAGGAACATCAGGGACTGATCTCCTTTAGAATGGACTGCTTGGATCTCCTTGCAGTCCAAGGGACTCTCATAGAGGTAAGGAATTTCTCAACTAAGGGGTATTCTATTTTTAGGGACTTCTAAAAATAGGAATAATTCATTTGGAAAACACATCTTGGTTTTATGCTAAATTTAGGGAAACTGTGAATGACCCAGATTTATCTGACTTCTTATTTATCCATCTTTTCCACATTACTCAGTGAAGATATTCAAAGTGTAGGGTGTTCATGCTGGTGTGCATACAAGGTGAGTCATTGGTGTGCAGAAGGCAAACATGAGAACACCTTTTCATATTTTTATCATTCATCTTATCCTTTAAACTTTTGTATTTTCTCTATATTGAATACCAGAGAGTGCTGCATCTTTGTTCAATAGATTAAAAACCCCAAATATCCTGAAAACCATTTCACTTGGGTAACCTTCAGAATGTAGGGGCTGTTGTAGAATATTAATATATTTGGTGAAATTGTTTAAGCACTGCAAGAGGTTTTGTGCCTATGTAGAAAGATTTTTTTTTTTAAACTTCAAAAAGCTGTCAGTGGAACTCTGATAATGACACTTACTGTCAAACTTATCATGCCTCAATTATGTTAACACCTTCTTTTGAAGTTTCCTTTTTAACATGAAAAACACAATTTATTATAAAAGATCTCTGCATAAGCTGAAAAAATTCAAAGGCCTCCAATAGGCTGCTCTTGAGAGAACTGTAGGCAGGGAAAACTTTATATTCATACTGTGAGCAACTTAGTTTCACTTTGCTGTGAGAATAAATCACAAGAAAAAGTGCACCTTGAAGTAGGCGCAGCCACCATGTAAAATGTTATGGCATCGGAGCGAATGTTTCTGAGGCTCCCTGACAGTTCTTTCAGAGTCTGCAATGGAAGATTCTCCCAGTTACCCAGGCATGGGGGCACCATACTTCCCTGTCCAGTTGTTGGTTCACGTGTGCCTTCTGTTTCACACATTCCTCATCTTTGCTTTGCTATCTTTCTATTGTCACATACCATTTGCTTTTTTTCTTCTCTAAGTCATCTGCCAGATATTGATGAACACAGACTCTCTTATCATTGCTGGATTTTAGTTTCTTTCTCCAAGAGGCTGAGATTATTGATTCCATTTAGGTCAGTACATTTTCTGTCAATTATGTTCATTTGTGTCCATTAATTACCCACAAGCCATATTTTGTTCATCCATCACTGCTGCTCACTTTATGTACCTATTTGGTATGGAGTGATTTTATGTATGTGTGTGCACACTGGATTAGCTTTTTTGTCAGTGGAACCCTGCTGAACAAGAAGATTGCATGCTCTGCCTTCTATGCCTTTGCCCTGCTTCCCACCCCCAACTATGCACCTACTTGTGTTTCCTTAGATCACATTTATTATCATGATCTTTCTTTCCTATGAATCCTGTTTTCAATTTCTCTGTCAATTCTGTATCATTTCCTTTGTTTTCTGACTTATGAAGAATGCAAATATATTCACTACAAGGAGATATTCTTCAATCAAAGACTGTTATCCTCCTCATATTCTCCAAGTTTAGGGAACAAATATTGATAAAGAGCATGGCATCATATATAACTGTGTTTATGCTACAGATCATGGAAATTATATGTTTTGGCATCCTGGTCCAGTGTTTTGTGATATTTTCATTTTGATTTGGGCATAAGTAAATGTATGCTACTCTTCAAGTTCAGCTAAAGAGGAGCACACTTTGCAAATCTTCCTTTGCCAGACCAAAATAATTAAAATTTCTGATACTTCAATAAATGAGCATTTATAAAACATTTTCCTGTTAGAATATCTATTCTTTCAGTTGGCAAACTCCATTAACTTCCTGCAATTGATAATGTCTTTTTTCTATATACCTAATTCAGTTATTCTTCTTACAGAAGTGAAATTTTTTAGCACAGTTATCCTTGTTTCTATTATAGATATGAATGAATCATGATACTCTTTCATACTAGCAAAGATAGGTCTACAACACAACCTTGGTGAAGCTATGATCTATTTATGAGAGTGGTATGTAATTTATTTTATTTTTAAAATATTTATTTGGCTTCATTGAGTCTTAGCTGGATCATGCAGTATGCTTCTTTATTGTGCACGGGCTCAGTAGTTATGGCATACAGGCTAAGTTGCCCCCCAGCATGTAGGCTCTTAGTTCCTTGACCAAGGATCAAACCTCCTTCTCCTGCATTAGAAGGTGGATTCTTAACCAGCATTCTTAGTTAGGGAAGTTAATCAAGGGAAGTCCCAAGAGTGGTATGGAACTTAAAATGTATTTGACATCTTTGTCATAGGCAATGTATTTTCCAAAAATGGATATCCTAAAATATATATTTACTAAATGCTAAAATAATATTTATCAGATCATATCAGATCAGATCAGTTGCTCAGTCGTGTCCGACTCCTCGCTACCCCATGAATCGCAGCACGCCAGGCCTCCCTGTCCAACACCAACTCCCGGAGTTCACTCAGACTCACGTCCATCGAGTCAGCAATGCCATCCAGCCATTTCATCCTCTGTCGTCCCCTTCTCCTCTTGCCCCCAATCCCTCCCAGCATCAGAGTCTTTTCCAATGAGTCAACTCTTCGCATGAGGTGGCCAAAGTACTGGAGTTTCAGCTTTAGCATCATTCCTTCCAAAGAAATCCCAGGGCTGATCTCCTTCAGAATGGACTGGTTGGATCTCCTTGCAGTCCAAGGGACTCTCAAGAGTCTTCTCCAACACCACAGTTCAAAAGCATCAATTCTTCGGCCCTCAGCTTTCTTCATAGTCCAACTGTCACATCCATACACGACTACAGGAAAAACCATAGCTTTGACTATACGAACCTTTGTTGGCAAAGTAATGTCTCTGCTTTTCGATATGCTATCTAGGTTGGTCATAACTTTCCTTCCAGGGAGTAAGCGTCTTTTAATTTCATGGCTGCAGTCACCATCTGTAGTGATTTTGGAGCCCAGAAAAATAAAGTCTGACACTCTTTCCACTGTTTCCCCATCTATTTTCCATGAAGTGGTGGGACCAGATGCCATAATCTTCGTTTTCTGAATGTTGAGCTTTAAGCCAACTTTTTCACTCTCCTCTTTCACTTTCATCAAGAGGCTTTTGAGTTCCTCTTCACTTTCTGCCATAAGGGTGGTGTCATCTGCATATCTGAGGTTATTGATATTTCTCCCCACAATCTTGATTCCAGCTTGTGATTCTTCCAGTCCAGCGTTTCTCATGATGTACTCTGCATATAAGTTAAATAAGCAGGGTGACAATATATGGCCTTGACGAATTCCTTTTCCTATTTGGAACCAGTCTGTTGTTCCATGTCCAGTTCTAACTGTTGCTTCCTGACCTGCATACAAATTTCTTAAGAGGCAGATCAGGTGGTCTGGTATTCCCATCTTTTTCAGAATTTCCCACAGTTTATTGTGATCTACACAGTCAAAGGCTTTGGCATAGTCAATAAAGCAGAAATAGATGTTATATATCTAGGTAAAGCCAACTTATACACCATTATTAAGACTTTTACTCATTTCATGTTTTTAAAAATGTGTTGTATATTCTATTGTAAATAAGTAGAAAAGAGGAACCAAGAACACAGCCTGGGTTTTTTAGTTTGTGTCAGGTTAGTCTGAAAAGATGCAAGATTTTTTAAAACAGATTTTACAACAGCATTTAGACCAGGGAGTGGACCAAGCCCAGTTATCATTTCAATTCATGCAATTACAAATAGAAAAGGAGCAAGCAGAGCATTAGGTCTTTCCTTCTCAGGGCTCTCTCTGCCTATTCTTTCCCCCTTTTCCATGTAATCATTAGAAAACAAAACAATGAAACTTTAAAAATAATTTGACAATCAAAAGTGAGTTAATGGTGACAAATGCAAATACTGAGTCAATTCTTTTTTCCAGAGTAGGTGTATTTACTTTAGGTTGTACAGCTAAGACACTTAAAATACAGGAACATCTGATGGAAAAGGGTTACCACTGTGTCATCTGGGACATGCTTTTATTTCAGCTTTCAGGATAAATTATAAGTTAGAGGAGACTAGAGAAATCCTTTAACTTCTGGTTTTCCCTTTTAGTGAGAGCAATCATGGAGAAAATTATGATCATTATCGAGGACACTCATTTAGATAACACAACTGCAGGAAGAAGCTCCTTGGCACATATTTTGCCTGAGAAACAAAGGTCTGGGAGTACCTACCATGCAACACTTTATTCTCCTTCCAAGGAAAAACACAGACAATCAAAAAGATTTTCACAAGAAATTAAAGAATCAGGGTCAGACTGCCCCCAGAGGCCTTCAGAAAGTTTCTGAGGCTTGAAGTGTGGTGGCAGCCCCCACCCCTACGTGCCCCACCCCCCGCCCCCAAGTTCTTCAAAATGGAAAAATGGGAGAGATTTTGTTATGAATAAGTCACCTAAGAACCATGATTATAGGCATAAACCATCAGAAAGCACAGCCGATTTTCACCTTGAAAGTTTCGATGTTGTTCTTTATTGCTTTGCAACTTAATTGTACTTGGTGGTGTTTGCAGCTTAGAAGGTACACAGTTATGCTTGTCACTGTCTTTGGGAGACCATTCTTGATCCCCAGTATCCTGAAAATGTTCTTCCAGTTGGAATTTGATGGTGGTCTGTATTAGTTACCTGTTAGTATGTAACAAATAACCCTAAAACTTAGAGGCTTCAAACAACATTTTTTTTTCTTCTTATGATTCTGTGGGTTAGAATTTGGGCAGAGCTCATCTTTGTACTGCTTATGCCCCAGCTGGTGTTAGCTGTGATCACTTACTCTAATATTTTCTTCCTGGAAATCTCTTTAACCAGATTCTCATGTTCCTTGGGGACATTTTCTGTAATTTTCATCTACTGTGTTACTGCAGGGGATGTCTTTTCTCTAACCTCCAAGACCAATTTTCTCACTGTTTTCCAAATTCCACTAGCAATCTCCTCATGAGTCCTCAGGCTTCTACCTTCCTTCCTACAAAGTCATTAGCACCTATTTTAGGGTTTTGTTAGGGTGACAACCTATTTCTGGTATTCATTTTTGTTTCGGTTATCTAATTCTGGATAACAAACAATCCTCAAACTTGGTGGTTTGAATATCACAACAATGATTTTTTTTTATTTCTTATGAATCTTTGGGTTAGGAACTCAGGTAGAGTCAGCTGGGTGTTTCTGCAGCTCCACTTCGCAATGCCTGAGGGCGCTGCATCAGCTGCATTTAGATGCTGGTTGATCTGGGCTGGAATATCCAAGATGGCTTTATTCACATGTCTGAGGCCTCAGTGCTTCTTCATGTGGGTTCTCCCTGTATCTGCTTCCGTCTTCTCATATAACAGTCTAGCTCAAACTCCTTTACATCATACAGACCACATCACCAGGAGTGAAAAAGCAGAAATTGCCACGTCACTTAAAAGCAAGGCACAATGTCAAAACAGGCCACAATTCCAGCGGATGGAAATGGACTTATTTGCTGATGGGAAGAAAGGCAGGCACATACAACAGGGAAGGGAGGAACTGTTAAGCCATATTCAGAATCTATCTATGGCATGATCAAATCTGTAAATTCCACATAAATGAGTCTAATTTTATACCTTGTCAACTGGTATAAGAATGTTCTGTTTTAATAGATCAATTTACTCTTTTCTCATTTCTTATGAGAGACTAAAACCCCATTAATTTACCCTATCAAAGAAAGGGAAAATCTTTGAAAACCAAGCTAGCACATTTTCTGGCATCTAAATATTTCCCTAGGTCTGGGTTGTTTATGTGCAGAATAATACTTGCATATTGTATATGAATTATATAAAAATATGTACATATATATGTAAAGTGTATTACTTCAAAGAATATCATCTTATTTTACAATCCCATATCTTACAAAAGAGTTTGGCTCATATCCCCTTCTGAGTCAGTCCACTTTCAAGCCACACTATTCTAGTTTCAACGATAGCTTTAAACTCTATGCCCAGTTATTTATTATTTAACTATTGGTCACCAACTCAAATTCTTGGAACACTGCCATTCTCTTTTTAGTATTCCAAAGTAACATTAATACCAGACTTCTAGAGAAGGCTTAAGGATTAAAAACAGCAGATGAAGATACTGGTAATTAAATTCCGAACCTACTTATGCTACAAATACACCTATTATTTGTTGCCACAGGGAATTTCTCACTAGCCATGTCCCATTTTTAAGTAGAACTTTTAGACCTATTATCAACGAACATACTTCCTCTTCACAGAAACCCTACTTTTTTCCCTCAGATTTACTACTCTGTATACTTAAGTCCTGCTACTCTTTCTTATTTGCAGTAAAAATCTGTGTAGCACAGGACGCCCAGTCTGGCCGTCTGTGATGACCTGGAGGGATGGGAGGGCAGGATAGGAGGGAGACGAGGGAGGGAGGGGGTGAATGTATAATTCCGGCTGATTTGTGCTGTTGTACGGCAGAAATACTGTAATACTGTAACATAATATTGTAAAACGTAAAAATATATATTTGAATAAATGAAAAAATCATACTTTAAAATTTTTCTACCAAGAGGAAAATTTTGTAGGGGTAATGTTCTGTTTTAATAGATCAATTTACTCTTTTCTCATTTCCTTCATCTATGTTTGCCAAGGGTCTTCTACATTAAAAAAAAAACAAAAAAAAAAAAAACACAAGTCCATCAAGGGGTTTTCTGAAATAAGAAGGACACTCTTCCACAGTGGCTGCTTTTAGTATTTGTTTTAAATGGTGAAAATTCCCTTCCCCATAAAGACATGGGAGAGATATGGATTAGAAGGTGTACACTTTTTAGAAGGATTAGAGTGATCTCAACTTGGGATAGGGTAGGAGGAGCATATTAAATTCTCAAACAAAAACCCCCCAGCCTTACCCTTAACTTCCAGGCTTGGAGAGAGAGAGGATTGTGGCTTCATATTTCCCACAGCTTAAGGACCACTCTGCTAGCGACCCTGCTGGTACGGGGTGTTCTCTCTTATGACATAAGAATGTCTGGGTCAAAAAGTTTGAGTTCAGGGTATCCTACACATGAACTTGTGTATAATTCAGAAGCCAAAAGAACTATTAATTTTTTATTAGTTATAATCTTTATTAATCATAAACATCATTGCATTGCTCTTTTACTGATGAAAAATATGAACTGACCAGTGCATATATTAATGTATTTGAGGGAATGAGCAAAGATTTGAACCCAGGTCTTTCTGATTTCAAAGTGCATGTTCTTTCAGTAACAGCACGTTTTCCCTTAAAATATGTGCTCCTGTCCACTGTTTCCTATGATGAGCTAGGGAAGAGTGCTAAGGAACTATTATTTCAGTTTCTAGAATTGGGGAGGCTCCTCTTTAAGGGGCGAGACGAGGGTTCTGACCAGCATTTTGTGACAGAGGTTTATGAAGCCAGAAGAGAAAGTGTAAGATAAGGTCCACTGAGGCAGGTTTCATCTGCTTCAGAGGCCAGCAGGAAGTTGCCACAGAGAAAAGAAGGGTCAGAAGAAAACTGGATTTGAGGTCCTCTGTTCAGTCTAAGATGAAAACCAAAACATTAGCTTTGCAACAGTGTATTCCAGTAAGCAGTTACCATCTAGGCAATAAACAGTGTTCTCTCTCTTCTTTCCTTTTTTATAAAATAGTTTTATTAAGATACTATGTTTTCAGTGTATTCACTGCATTACACAACCATCACCACAATCTAACTGTAAAACATTTGCATCTCCCCTCAAAAAACCTCACACCCATTAGGTGCCCCTCCCCATTCCCTACCCCAACCCTCTCGCCTCAACCCTAAGCAACCAACACATATTCTCATTATATGTAGATTTGCACATTCTAGATATTTTATACAAATGGGTCATATAGTATGTGATAGATTTTCTCTTTTAACATACAGATATTTTTAGTTTGTTTTGGTTCTGATTTTTCTGTAGTATCCTTTTTTTTTTTTTTTAATTGGAGTATCTAGTTAGTGTGTGTGCTCAGTCATGTCTCACTCTTTGCAACTCCATGGACGTAGCCCACCAGACTCCTCTGTCCATGGAATTTCCCAGGCAAGAGTGCTGGAGTTGGTGGCCATTTTCTACTCCAGGGTATCTTCCTGACCCAGAGATCGAACCCACATCTCTTGTGCCTCTTGCATTGTAGGCAGATTCTTTACCGCTGAACCACTAAGGAATTCCAATTGGATCATAGTTGCTTATCAACGTTGTGTTAATTTCTGCCATGCAACAAAGTGAGTCAGCTGTATGTATACATGTACTGCCTTCCTCTTGGACCTCCCATCACCACACCGCATCATCCACAGAGCACCCCATCCCATCCCAGCCCCCATCCCATCTGCTCCCCGATCCCATCACCACAGAGCACCAAGCTGAGCTTCTGCACTCTACAGAGCTTCCCACTGTCTGTCTGTTTTACCCACGGCAGGAGATTGGGATTAATGTTTTTAAGGTTCATCCATATGATAGCATAATTGAGGACTTCATTTATTTTTTATTGCTAAGTAGTATTCCACTGTACAGATATACAATATTTTTCTGTTCATCAGTTGATGGACATTTGGGTTATTTTCACTTTTCAGCATTATGAATAACATTTCTGTGAACATTCATTTATAAGTTTTTGTAAGAACACGTATTATTAGCTCCCTTGGGTAAATACGTAGGAGTGGAATTGCTAAGTCTACGTTTTTTGGCTTTATGAACAATGTTGCTATGTTTACATGTATTTGTATGAATATGTTTTCTTTTTTGTAGAGTATGTACCTAGCAGTGTGACTGATAAATCATGTGGTAACTCTACATTGAAATTTTTGAAGAACTGCCAAGCTATTCTCCACAGCAGCTGCATCAACTTACATTCCCGCCAGCAATGTATGAAGGGTTCAAATTTATCCGCATCTTTGCCAAAACTTATTATCCACTGCTTGCTAATATCCATCCTAGTGGCTTTCCCCATGTCTCAGCGGGTAAAGAATCTACCTGCAATGCAGGAGGCAGAGGAGACACGACTTTGATCCCTGGATGGGAAGATCCCTTTCCAGTATTGTCTGAAAAATCCCATGGGCAGAGGAGCCTGACAGGCTACAGTCCGTAGGGTCACACAGAGTCGGATATGACTGAGTAAGTAAGCATGCAGACGCATCCTAGTGGGTTAGTGATGCATTTTATATTAATTTTTTTCTTTTGTCAAAAAATGAATGAGATAGTTATCAGTATGGTTCGAGTAACTTCTATAAGAACTCAAAATTACTTTGGCTTAACAAAATAAAGGCTTATTTCTCACTCACATCAGAGTGTAATATGGGTAGAATGGCAGGGTGAGCAAGAAATGGGGTTTCAATTACCCAGGAAACCTCCTTTATATTACTGGCCTTCCCATCCTTTCTGCAGAAAGGTCTGCAGCCAGCACGGAGGGTTATTTGAGAGGCATTAGTTAATAGCCTTTAAACAGCATGCATGACCCACCATTTTTCATTTCTCAGAGTTCAGTCATCTGTCTCTCATCTCACTGCAAGGCAAGTTTGGAAATACAATCTTTCTGAGTATCCAAAAGGTAAAGAAAATTAAGTTGAAGATCACATTAGATTTTCTCTGCCACCACACAGATGTCATTAACAAGGACTGGACAATTTTACTTAAACATGATAATAGGAATTTTGGTTTTAATACTGACAGAAATTCATTATGTCATCTTGGCATAGGTGTTAAAAATTTCTGGTGATGGTTCTTTATCGTTCAGTTAGCTCTGGTATTCACACTACTTACATTCTCAATTTTTTTTTTACTGCCTTTTGATGTAAAAGAATCTTTAAAATTCACATTATTTTAATGAAATTTAATGGCCACTGGAATTATTTAAAAATACATTGCACATGTTTTAAAAAGCAAAATCTTCTGTGATATGTTTGTCTTTTAAAACTCCCTCAATCTATTCCAACAATCATTATAATGCAAAGTAAGATTATGTGCCCACAGTTAAAGTTTATTGGTTATTTCATACTGAATTGCTATTTGCAATACAGATTGTAACCTGATTGTGTCCATAAGTATTTTTTATCAAGCCTTTAAACAGGTCTTATTGGCTTCATAAATACTGAAATCTTACATGGCCTTATAATATTCTGTGGTGTAAATCTTGTGTATTCAAAGTTTATATGCATATTTATTGTATTGATCATAATATCACTACCAGAACCATAGGCAGTAACTGCTGGGCATAAATTTTGTTCTTTATATAAAAATTTAGATTTTAATCCTTGAAATTCAGGAAGCCGTTTATCTGCATATATGCAAATTGAATTTTTAAAAAAATATTCATACCCACACATAGCCTCAGAAGTGTATTGCACTTTTAGTTTTTAAAGATATATATTTTTATTTCTGCTCGATGGCCAGCAATTTGCTTGCCCACCCTTTTTGATTTCCATTTTTATTTCCTTATTACCTAGCATATTTGATTAAATTTTCGTTACCTTTTCTTTTTACCTTGCTTCCTCAATTCTACTTTTTCATCTGAGATTATATTCTAAGAACTTAAACAGTTTGTTAAATAGTGACTGATATAAATGTTGATAAATTATGCAGAATATAACATAATGTGATCAAAGACCAAAAAAATTAAGAGGAATGTTGAGTTACTCTGTAAACAGAAGTATCTGCTCCTGAATTACATATAATCTAGTCTAAATAAGCACAGGAAATAATATTGAACTGCAAGATTGCCTATTGTAAAGTTTATTGAACACAAAGTACTAAGCATTATTGTCCACCATTCTGTGGTTCTGCAACAGATCTCACACTTATCCATCACACGAAGCAAGGGAAACTGGGTGGGAATTTGACTGTGACTTAATTTGCCATCTGTGTGTTAATAACATAATTTGCCATTTTTTGATTGCTTCACAGAGTTTAGTGAGGCAAACCTGAACACCAAGTGCCATTCAAGAAAATTCTGCTTATTTTTTGTTTACTGATGTTCTGATAGTTCATAATAATGTAACATGGTTTTCATATTGCTTTAATAATTTTATTTATTTTGGGCTGTGCTGGGTCTTCATTGCTGCAAGGGCTTTTCTCTAGTTGTGGTGAAAGAAACTGAAAGTCGCTCAGTTGTGTCTGACTCTTTGTGACCTCATGGACTCTGCAGTCCATGGAATTCTCCAGGCCAGAATATTGGAGTGGGTAGCTGTTCTCTTCTCCAGGGGATCTTCCCGACTCAGAAATCGAACTGGGGTCTCCTGCACTGCAGGCGGACTCTTTACCAGCTGAGCTACCAGGGAAGGCCCTGGTAGTTGGCGGAGAGTGAGGGCTAGTTGTGGGGAGGGCTACTCTCTAGCTGTGGTCCATGGGTTTCTCATTGCGGTGGCTTCTCTGGTTGCAGAGCACAGGCTCTAGGGTGCACGGCCTAGAGTAGTTGCAGCACGTGGGCTCAGTAGTGGGTGGCTACCAGGCTCTAGAGCACAGGCTCAATCACTGTGGCACACAGGCTTAGTTACTCTGTGGCATGTGGGATCTTCCCCAATCTAGGACCGAACCCATGTCTCCTGCACTGGCAAGCAGATTCTTTACCACTGAGCCACCAAGGATGTCCCTGGTTTACACTTTTTTTAAATTTTTTCATTTATGATGATGAATACTCAGCAGAACTTGGGAACCCAGGAGTATATATCTGTGAATTCTGACAATATGGAAGGCATTATGTCTTTAAAGGGGGCTTCCCTGGTGGCTCAGACACTAAAGAATCCACCTGCAATGCAGGAGACCTGGGTTCAATCCATGGGTTGGGAAGATGCCCTGGAGATTGGAATGGCAACCAACTCCACTCCAGTATTCTGGCCTGGAGAATTTCATGGACAGAGGAGCCTGGCAGGCTACAGTCCATGGAGTCACAAAGAGTTGGACATGACTGACAGACTAACACACACACACACACACACACACACACTTATTTAAGGACTCCTTCTCTTCTGTTTTCCACTTGGAATCTTTCTAGAATTCCTACTAATGATCTATGATTTTTTATCCTTTTCTTATTATCTATCTTTGTCTCTCCTACTTCCAAGAAACCTCCTTAGAGTTATGTTACTAATCTTTTCTTAAAAGTAAAGACATTATTTCTCTTAACTTTTATGTTGAAATATTTATACATTTATAGAAGTTGCAAAGATAGTAGAGGTACTATTCACCTTGCTTCTCCCGATGGTTGCATTCTAACTTCACTTCACTTCAGTCACACAGTCGTGTCTGACTCTTTGCGACCCCATGAATCACAGCACGCCAGGCCTCCCTGTCCATCACCAACTCCAAGAGTTTACTCAAATTCATGTCCATCGAGTTGGTGATGCCATCCAACCATCTCATCCTCTGTTGTCCCCTTCTCCTCCGGCCCCCAATCCTTCCCAGCATAAGGGTCTTTTCCGATGAGTCAACTCTTCACATCAGGTGGCCAAAGTATTGGAGTTTCAGCTTTAGCATCAGTCCTTCCAATGAAAACCTAGGACTGATCTCCTTTAGGATGGACTGGTTGGATCTCCTTGCAGTCCAAGGGACTCTCAAGAGTCTTCTCCAACACCACAGTTCAAAAGCATCAATTATTCGGCGCTCAGCCTTCTTTACAGTCCAACTCTCACATCCATACATGACCACAGGAAAAACCATAGCCTTGACTAGATGGACTTTTGTTGGCAAAGTAATATCTCTGCTTTTCAATATGCTATCAAGGTTGGTCATAACTTTCCTTCCAAGGAGTAAGCATCTTTTAATTTCATTGCTGCCATCACCATCTGCAGTGATTTTGGAGCCCAGAAAAATAAAGTCTGACACTGTTTCCACTGTTTCCTCATCTATTTCCCAAGATGTGATGGGACCAGATGCCATGATCTTCGTTTTCTGAATGTGGAGCTTTAAGCCAACTTTTTCACTCTCTTCTTTCACTTTCATCAAGAGGCTTTTTAGTTCCTCTTCACTTTCTGCCATAAGGGTGGTGTTATCTGCATATCTGAGGTTATTGATATTTCTCCCGGCAATCTTGATTCCAGCTTGTGATTCTTCCAGCCCAGCGTTTCTCATGATGTACTCTACATAGAAGTTAAATAAGCAGGGTGAAAATATACAGCCTTGACATACTCCTTTTCCTATTTGGAACCAGTCTATTGTTCCATGTCCAGTTCTACCTGTTGCTTCCTGTCCTGCATATAGGTTTCTCAAGAGGCAGGTCAGGTGGTCTGGTATTCCCATCTCTTTCAGAATTTTCCACAGTTTATTGTGATCCACACAGTCAAAGGCTTTGGCATAGTCAATAAAGCAGAAATAGATGTTTTTCTAGAACTCTCTTGCTTTTTCAATGATCCAGCAGATGTTGGCAATTTGATCTCTGGTTCCTCTGCCTTTCTAAAACCAGCTTGAACATCTGGAAGTTCACGGTTCACATATTGTTGAAGCCTGGCTTGGAGAATTTTGAGCATTACTTTACTAGCGTGTGAGATGAGTGCAACTGTGTAGTAGTTTGAGCATTCTTTGGCATTGCCTTTCTTTGGGATTGGAATGAAAACTGACCTTTTCCAGTCCTGTGGCCACTGCTGAGTTTTCCAAATTTGCTGGCATATTGAGTGCAGCACTTTCACAGCATCATCTTTCAGGATTTGAATTAGCTCAACTGGAGTTCCATCACCTCCACTAGCTTTGTTCGTAGTGATTCTTTCTAAGGCCCACTTGACTTCACATTCCAGGATGTCTGGCTCTAGGTGAGCGATCACACCATTGTGATTATCTTGGTCATGAAGATCTTTTTTGTACAGTTCTTCTGTGTATTCTTCCCACCTCTTCATAATATCTTCTGCTTCTGTTAGGTCCATACCATTTCTGTCTTTTATCGAGCCCATCTTTGCATGAAATGTTCTTGAAGAGATCTCTAGTCTTTCCCATTCTGTTGTTTTCCTCTCTTTCTTTGTATTGGTCACTGAGGAAGGCTTTCTTATCTTTCCTTGCTATTCTTTGGAACTCTGCATTTAGATGCTTATATCTTTCCTTTTCTCCTTTGCTTTTCACTTCTCTTCCTTTCACAGCTATTTGTAAGGCCTCCCCAGACAGCCATTTTCTTTTTTGCATTTCATTTCCATGGGGATGGTCTTGATCCCTGTCTCCTGTACAGTGTCACAAACCTCAGTCCATAGTTCATCAGGCACTCTATCTATCAGATCTAGGCCCTTAAATCTATTTCTCACTTCCACCGTATAATCATAGGGATTTGATTTAGGTCATACCTGAATGGTCTAGTGGTTTTCCCTACTTTCTTCAATTTCAGTCTCTATTTGGCAATAAGGAGTTCATGATCTGAGCCACAGTCAGCTCCCAGTCCTTTTTTTGCTGACTGTATAGACCTTCTCCATCTTTGGCTGCAAAAATATAATCAATCTGATTTCAGTGTTGACCATCTGGTGATGTCCATGTGTAGAGTCTTCTCTTGTATTTTTGGAAGAGGGTGTTTGCTATGACCAGTGCGTTCTCTTGGCAAAACTCTATTGGCCTTTGCCCTGCTTCATTCTGTATTCCAAGGCCAAATTTGCCTGTTACCCCCAGGTGTTTCTTGACTTCCTACTTTTGCATTCCAGTCCCCTATAATGAAAAGGACATCTTTTTTGGGGTGTTAGTTCTAAAAGGTCTCGTAGGTCTTAATAGAACCATTCAGCTTCTTCAGTGTTACTGGTTGGGGCATAGGCTTGGATTACTGTGATATTGAATGGTTTACCTTGGAAACAAACAGAGATCATTGTGTCATTTTTGAGACTGCATCCAAGTACTGCATTTCGGACTCTATTGTTGACCATGCTGGCTACTGCATTTCTTCTAAGGAATTCCTGCCCACACTAGTAGATATAGTGGTCATTTGAGTTAAATTCACGCATTCCAGTCCATTTTAGTCTGCTGATTCCTAGAATGTCGACTCCTGCCATCTCCTGTTTGACCACTTCCAATTTGCCTTGATTCATGAACCTAACATTCCAGGTTCCTATGCAATATTGCTCTTTACAGCATCAGACCTTGCTTCTATCACCAGTCACATCCAAAACTGGGTATTGTTTTTGCTTTGGCTCCATCCCTTCATTCTTTCTGGAGTTATTTCTCCCTGATCTCCTATAGCATATTGGGCACCTACCAACCTGGGGAGTTCCTCTCTCAGTATCCTATCATTTTGCCTTTTCATATTTTCATGGGGTTCTCAAGGCACGAATACTGAAGTGGTTTGCCATTCCCTTCTCCAGTGGACCACATTCTGTCAGACCTCTCCACTATGACCCATCTGTCTTAGGCCCCACAAGGCATGGCCCCACATGGCATGGCTTAGTTTCACTGAGTTAGACAAGGCTGTGGTCCATGTGATCAGACTGATTAGTTTTCTGTGAATATGGTTTCAGTGTCTGCCCTTTGATGCCCTCTCACAACACCTACCATCTTACTTGGGTTTCTCTTACCGTGGACGTGGGTTATCTCTTCACAGCTGCTCCAGCAAAGTGTAGCTGCTGCTCCTCACCTTGGATGAGGGGTATCTCCCCACAGCCACTTAATTAAAATACAATATCAAAACTACGAATTAAGCAGTGATATGACGTGTGTATATAATTCTATATCATTTCATTACTTGGGTAAATTTGTGTTAACTACAACCTCCACCAAGATACAGAATTATCCCACCATCACAAAGATTTCTCTTATGATAACTGTTACTTACAACTATACTTCCCCTTCTCCCCAGACACCCTCATGCTCTTCCATCCTACCATCCCTATGCCTGGCAACCATTAATCTGTCTTCCACCTGTATAATTTTGTCATTTTGAGAAGCTTATATAAATGGAATCATTCAGTATGTAACCTTTCACACTGGTCAGTTTTTGCTCAGCATGACAACCATCTAAGCTGTTGAGTGTATTAGTAATTTTTTCTTTTTTGTAATTGCTGAACAATGTTCTATGGTATACCACCATTAGTTTAACCATACTCCTATTAAAATACATCTTAATCATTTCCAGTTTCTTTTTGATTTCCCTGTGGTTGGAGAGCAAACTCTGTATGCTTTCAGTGTTTTTGTTGGCTAACGTTTGCTTAATAATCCAGGGAATGGTCTACATTGGTATAAGTTCCATGGTCACTTGAAAAATATTTTTTCCCATTGTTGAGTGGAGTGTGGTATATATGTTGATTACATTCTGTTGACTGAAGGTGATGTTAAATTACTCTGTAACTACTCTTTTCTGTCTAACTGTTCTACCAGTCGCTAAGAGGAGGGTACTGGAGTCTCCAACCATAATTTGGAAAGTGTTTTGATTTTTTTTTAATCAATTTTTGCTGCACACGTATTGCAACTCTCTTGGTGGGTGTATCCACATTGAGGATTTTTATAGTTCTTAGACGGTTGATCCTTTTTACCGCTATGTAATGTTCTCTTCTGTCCTGATAATTTTCTCTGATATGGTACCTACTTTATCTGACATTAATACAGCTTCCCTGATAGCTCAGTTGGTAAAGAATCCACCTGCAATGCAGGAGACTGCAGTTCAATTCCTGGGTTGGGAAGATCCTCTTGAGAAGGGATAGGCTACCCATTCCAGTATTACTGGGCTTCCCTGTGGTTCAGCTGGTAAAAAATCTGCCTGCAATGCAGGAGACCTGGGTTTGATCCCTAACTTGGGAAGATCCCCTGGAGAAGGGAAAGGCTACTCACTCCAGTATTCTGGCCTGGAGATTTGCATGGACTGTAAAGTCCATGGGGTCTCAAAGAGTTGGACATGACTGAGCAACTTTCACTTCACTTCACTTCTACATAGTTACAGTTGCTTCCCTTTGCTTAATGTTTGATTATATATTTTACTGACTTTTTACCATTAACATACATATACCATTTAACTGTTGTCAGCATATAGGGGTTTTTAAATCTCTTCTGCAAATGTATTTTAATATATTTAGACTATTGGCATTTAATGTAGTCTTTGATTTGTGTGCATGATGCTCATTCAGTCATGTCTGACTCTGTGACCCCAGGCACTGTAGTCTGCCACACTCCTCTGTCCATGTAATTTTCCAGGCAAGAATACTGGAGCAGGTTGCCATTTCCTACTCCAGAGGATCTTCCTGACCCAGGGGTCAAAACCGCATCTCTTGTACCTCCTGCAGTGGCAAGCAGATTCTCTACCTCTGGGCCACCTAAGAAGCCCAACTGTTGGGTTAGGGCTTAAATCTGTTTTCTGTTCACCCTGATTTTTTGTTTCTCTATTTCCTTTTCCCTGCCTTATAATTAATTACTTAAACACTAAAAAGAATTCCATGTTGATATACCTATGTTTTTGAATATATCTCTTTATGCAGCTTTATAAAAGTTGTTATAGATATTATACCAAGTATTCATAACTTATCAAAGCCTTCTGATGTTGACATTTTACTCCCTCAAATGAAGCATGGAAACCTGACTTCCTTTGATTTCCCTTTACCTTCCACCATATATAACGTACTTTTCTTAAATATCACTTCTACATATTTGAGAACCACATTTGACACTCTAATTTTTGCTTCAGTCATCAACCAAAATTTAGAAAACTCAAGTGGATCTGGGAAATCTGTTGTATTTACCCATAATTTTGTTCTTTCTATATTTAATCTTTTTCCTGATGTTCCAAGATTTCTTATCATTTACTTTTTTATTTAGAGAACTTCCTTTTCCATTCTCTTAGGATAGAATTGTTGGGTAAAGATTATCTTAGCTTTCCTTCATCTGAGACCTTCTTGATTTCCCCTTCATTCCTGAAGGAGGTTTTCACTAAGTATCAAATTCTTGGTTGATGGTTCTTTTTGTTCAGCTCTTGGGAAATATCTCAGTGCTTCCTTTTGGAAAACATGGTTTCTGATGAGAAACCCACTGTCATTGGGATGATCTTTCCTTTATATATAAAGCATTATTTCTCTGACTTTTTAAGAGTTTTTCCTTTTTAGGAGTTTCACTGCAAAGTGCTTTGGCATAGATTTTCTTTGAATTTATTCTCTCTGTAAATTACTCAGCTTTTTTTTTTTTTTCCAAAATATACTTTATTTTAAATTTTTATTTATTTATTTTAATTGGAGGCTAATTATTTTACAATATTGTGGTGGTTTTTGCCATACATTGACATGAATCAGCCACAGGTGTACATGTGTCTCTGTAGGTTTATACTTCTTGCCAAATTGGGGATGTTTTATGTCATTATTTCTTTAAATATTTTTCAACTTCATGCATTTTATTCTCTCCTTCTGGGACCCCAACCACACAAATCATTTTTTTTTCTTTAATCTTCCCACAGTTTCCTGAGACTTCTTTTGTTTTTATCTTGTTTGGTCTAATTTTTCCATTTTTTAGATTGGTAGACTCTATTGTTCTGTTTTAAGATCACAGATTATTTCTTCTTTCCTCTTCTTTCTGCTGTTGAGTCCACCAATTCAGTTATTTTTTTAATTAAAAAATTATCATCTGGTTCTACTTTATACTTCTATATATTTTTCTGCCACTTCATTTTTCTTGTTGCCAAGACTTCCTATTTTTTCATTTGTCCAGTCACAGTTGCAAATATTCAGTGAAACGTTTTTATTATGGCTGCTTTAAAAACTTTGTCAGATATTTCTAACATCTTGCTAATATCAGTGTTATCTTAGTATTGGAACCTGTTCATAGTCTTTTCTCAATCAGTTTTAAATCTTGATTCTTTACCTTGCTCCTGCTGAGGGGTGGTGAAAGCCCCACCTCTCCCCTACCCCTCCTCTGACATCACCCGAGCAGGGAAGAGGAGAGTACCACCTTACCTTTGAATGGAGGTGGGGGTGGGGGTAGAGGTCCAATCTCCCTATGATCCCAACTGACACCACAGAGGTCCAGAGTACTTTGTTACAGCTCAACAAGGGTGGACATCTAGGCTCCTTTGCTGGCAGAGGTGGGATTAGAATAACATTAATTTTGTTGGTGTTTGTCTGGAGTAGTATAGTTATTATCTAAAAGTCTTGTTTTGTTAGGCACCCTCTTTCCCATCCTTTGGCTAAAAATAAAAAGGTTTTCTTGGCGCTTTTTTCCTTCTGCACCTGTTGACACTTCCCTGATGCCAATTTCTCCAGCACCTAGTCTGGGATATCTGAGACAAAAAAAATTAAACAAAACTTGGAGTCTCATCAGTGTGTTGTCTCTTGGGCTCCATGTTACCTAGCCAGTCTGCCTTCTTTCTCCACCTTTCAGAGTCTTCTTTCATTTGTTTAATATACAATGTCCAGGATATTGAGTTGTACTTAGGAGAGGAACAAGAAAAAGTACATCTATTACATCATCCTGGAACCAGGACACTCAAGCAGATTACCAAGAGTTTATTTTTGTCCTCTGAATTTTTTTTTTTTTTATTCAGAGCATCTTATCTCATATTTTGCCTTTCTAATGCCAACAATTATAGCTGACTATTTTTTGGAAAATTTTCCTTCTTCCCACCATGTAGTCTATTTATTCTTCTTTTAGAATTTATTCTTCTGTTTTCCCTACAGTAAAAAAAAAAATCTGAAATACTTTGTCTCATAATTTTTTTCACATTATGTCATAAGAACTTTCCATGTTACTGCATTGCTGTTTTCAGTCGCTACGTCATGTCCGATTCTTTGCGACCAGATGGACTGCAGCACACTAGGCTTCCCTGTCCTTCACTATCTCTCAGAGTTTGCGCAAGCTCGTGTCCATTGAGTCAGTGTTGCTATCTAACCATCTCATCCTCTCTCGTCCCCTTCTCCTTATGCCTTCAATCTTTCCCAGCATCAGGGTCTTTCACAATGAGTCAGCTCTTTGCACCAGGTGGCCAAAGGATTGGAGCTTCAGCTTCAACATTAGTCCTTCTAATGAATATTCAGGGTTAATTTCCTTTAATGTTACTGTATACATTTTATAATTATAATTTTAATGCCAGTTCTGCTTGTTCATTTCCATGAGTATTTTAGAGCTTACAGAATTCTTTAATTAAAAAAAAAAATACTTAAATTTTTAGAGCAGTTTTAGATTCACAGAAGAACGGAAAGAAAGGTACATGGATTTCCCATATGTCCCCTGTCCCCACACATGTCTCCTCTCATTAAGAACCTTACTCACCTGTGTGGTACATTTGCTACCAAGGATGAATCTACATTGATATAATCACTCAAAGTCTAAAATTTACATTAGGATTCACTTTTGGTGTTGTACATTCTGTGGGTTTGGACAAATGGAAAGTGACATATTTTCATCACTATAATATCATATGGCGTATTTTTACTGCCCTAAAAGCCTTCTATGATCTGCCTATTCATCCTTCCCCATCTCCCTAAACCCTAGAAACAGATCTTTTTATTTTCTTCAAAATTTTGCCCTTTCTAGAATGTCATGTAATTGGGATCATTCAGCATTTAGCCTTTTCAGTTGGCTTCTTTCACTTAGTAATATGCATTTAAGATTCCTCCATGTCTTTTCACACCTTGAAAGTTCATTTATTTTTAACACTGAATGATATTGTTGTCTACATGCGATGCAGATTATTTATTCATTTACCTACTGATGGACATATTAGTTGCTTCCAAGTTTCACAATTATGAAAAAAGTTTCTATAAATATCTGTGTGCAGGTTTTTGTATGAATATAGTTTTCAGTTCCTTTGTGTAAGTACTAAGGAGCACGACCTTTATATCATATGGAAAAGTATGCTTAGTTGTTTTTTTTTTCCCCCGTGCGATTTAAGTTGTGGCTTGTAGGATCTACTTCCCTGATCTGGGCCCCCTGCATTGGGAGCCTGGAGTTTTAACCACTGGACCTACAGGGAAGTTTAGTGTTTTTAAGAAATTGCCAAGCTGTCTTGCAAAGTGGCTGCGTCATTTTGCATTATCATTAGCAATGAATAAGAATTCCCATTGCTTCACATCCTTCACAGGAGACTGGCATGCTGCAGTCCACCATCCAGTCTCAATTAGGGTTAGGGTTAGGGTTGGGTTGCAAAGAATCAGACACAACTTAATGACTGAACAAAAAAGATCACATTCTCACCAGCATTTAATGTTGTCAATGTTTCCAGATTTTGGCTTTTCTAATAGGTGTGTGCTCAGTCCCTCAGTCATGTCCAACTCTCTGTAACTCCACGGACTGTAGCCCTCCAGGATCTTCTGTCCGTGAAGTTTTACAGGCAAGAATACTGGAGTGGGGTGATATTTCCTCTCTAAGGGATCTTCCTGACCCAGGGATTAAGCCTGCATCTTCTGCATTGGCAGGCAGATTCACCACTGAGCCACCTGGGGAGCCCAACAGGGATGTAAGTATAAGCTTGTTATTTAAAATTTGCATTTCCCCAAAACATATGTTGTAGATCATCTTTTTCATATGCTTATTTGCCATCTGTATTTATATCTCCTTTGGTGTGGTGTTTGGTAAGGCCTTTTGTGCATTTTTAGTTGAATTGTTTGTTTTTGTTACTGTTGAACTTTAAGGCTTCTTTGTATATTTTGAATAACTGTGCTTTATTAGATTGCACTTTTTGCAAGTTCTTTGTCCCAGTCGTCTTATCTTCTAAATCTCTTGATGTTGTTTTTTCATGGAGCGGTTGTTTGTTTATTTGTCTTGAACAAATCACTATCAATGATTTATTTCATGCACCTTGTCTTCGTTGATGTATCTAAAAAGGTATCACCATACCTAAGGTCATACAGGTTTTCTTCTATGTCATCTTCTAGGGGTTTGATAAGGGGAATTTTTTTTTAAGAGTGAGACATTATAAATTTGACTGGAATTTCTGTGTGTGGCCAAGGCTTATTGATTATTGGGTTTACTGTAGTATGACATGTGTGACCATGTGGCTTTTAAAAATGAGGATAAGACCCAATTATTATCCATAAAAGTCTTTTCCTCTGGGGTGATTTAGTTTCTCTAGTCTTCAGATGCTGTGCCCTAGTTAAGATGAGATATAATTCCAGCCATTGCCATTCCAGAAGTCAATAGAGTGAAAGAGCTGGGTGTCCAACTGTCTATTAATAGATTGTCACTTAATTTTTTATTTTCAACACCTATCTCTTTATCCCCATGTTTTCTCCCATGTTTCCTCTCTATCCTGTCATATCACCAAAGTTCCAGAGTCTATTTGCTCAGCTTTTCCAATTTCCCACTAACAGAAGGGCTAGCTCTCTAATCATTCCATATTCATATTTTCAACCAATTCCCAAGTTTTCAGTTTAGCATCTGACCTACTGTTCCTGAGATAAACTGGGTCTCTCCGATTCCTAACCATTTGGAGATGATCTTATAGGAACAAGTAAATTTGCTTCTTACTGACATAAACCTCAGTAGCCACCTAAGTTATAACTTTCTCCTCCAATCAAGCATCTTATTTACATCCTGAACATTATTAAAATTACTTGTCTGATGTTATCTTTTCTCTTTGCCCTTCGGAATCTATGCCCTTATCATTATCTTACTGTCATTTTAATGACATTTAAAGAAGAGGAAATAAACATGTACAGTCAGTATTAAGTCTTACATTGTCACCATTTGCATCTATAAGATTCACACTATTAAAGATGTTGTTAATGATCATTATTGGGTCACTAAATAGTTCATACTATATGCTAAATGAGGTTGATTAGCTGTGTTTGTTTTTTTTTTTTTTATCAGAATGCCTCAGTATATTTTCTTAATAGTCCATGCTTGAAACCATTGTACTTTAGTCATACACTAAACTATGTATGCCAAGCCCCATAAATCACATAATGTAATCACTGACAAATAATTACATTTTACCTTCAAAGAACTAAGTGAACTTCAAATAGACTCTGGTAGGATAGGACCATAAGTTCACTTAAAAATACATTTATTAAAATAACAGAAGGAAAACCGTGACTTCCTAAGCAATTTAAAAATTTTCTTGGTTGTCGTAAGATACAGTGAAGCATCACTAAAACTTTTTAAGAATTTCATTTTTCATTACTAGTTTGACAGTAATTCAAACTAGTAACACATAAGGTGTCTAAGCATAGTCATTTTAAATGATAATTCATTGACTTGCGCATAACACTAGTTTTCTTAGCTTTCAGTAGCCTATGGATTCAAATGGAGCCTATTTGAATTTTAAAACCCACATCTTGCTATTTCCCATACTTATCCACTCAGGACTGAAGCCCTCTTGAAGCTACCTTTTCCTATCCCTTCACACTCTGCTGGACTATTTCAGAGCAGAACCACCTGTCCTTACTATCAGTGTGAACTGCTCCTCCTATAAATCACCCCTTCTGATCTAAGCTCAGCTTGGAAACACAGGTCACTTTGATCACTGTAAGATCTGACCAACCAGTGTTATTTCTAACACTGCCTTAGGAATGCAGCTTTGGGTAACTTATGTCTTCGTGTCTGGGTTGTTAGTTGCTGTATCATGTGTCACCATCAGCGATTGCTTCCGTGTCTCCTGACTCACTGCTGCTGCTGACCACTGCTGGAAGTGGTCCAAGGTCTTCCCTATCCACCCCTGCCTTCTGCTGCTCTGACAACCCTCCTTGCTGCCCACTGTGCCCACTGGAACTGCCAGTTCTCAGGCTCTGTGGCAAAGTGAAAGGGCAGTGGACTCTTTCCCTGTGTGCTGAGCATTTTAAGACTCCGAGGGAAATCTTGTTTGGTTTCCAAGACATTACAGTGTTTAATAAACAGTTTTCTTATTTCACTCATAGGCCTTTTCTCTGTGACTAGAACGTAGCTCGCAGACGACAGTTTCACAATGGAATCAGGGCCTAGAACCATCACCTCCTTTTGATCCTGTCAAATAGCAGTGTTTTTCACCTGGTGATAGTTTTGCCTTTCAGGGGATATTCATCAGTGTCTGGAAACACTTTCAGTTGTGACATCTAAGCAACTCCTAGTGGCAAGCAGTGGGTAGAGGCCAAGGAGACTGCTAACTATTCTACAAAGCACAGGACAGCTCAGCCCTTCATAACAAGGCATTATCCATCTCTCTCAAATGCCAACTGCACCGGGATTGAGAAAGCCTGTTATAGAGGAACGGAAGGGAATGGGCAGGCACACCACAGACATGACAAGGAAATCTTGAGAATTCTAAACGGTGTGTGGATGACACAGATTACTTTTCTGCAGAAATGAAATCTTGTGGAAGTGGTCCAAAATGGACTTACTATATACTTCACTCTGCTTTAAACAAAGAATGGGATAACAGTTTTCCCACGTGATAACAGCTGCAGAATTTGTAGAATGACATGAGGAAATACATGTATAATGACATGTGTAGACATGTATAATGACATGAGGGAACACAACCCTCCAAATATTTACTTTTTAGCTGATCTTATTCCATATAAACGTCTGCCACAAACAAAAAAGTTTTCTCTGGATTTATAATGGCTGAGTAATATTCCATTGCATATATTTACTATGTCTCCTTTATCCTGTCCTCTGTCGATGGACATTTAGGTTGCTTCCATGTCTTGGCTATTGTAAATAATAGTTCTGCAATGAATATTGGGGTACACATATCCTTTTGGATCTTGTTTTTCTCTGGATTTAAAAAGTAAATTCAGTAAAATAATAACCAATAAAATAAACTCTCTTCAGCTCCCCATGAGAGTGTGTATTTTTTTAAAGGGATGAAAGTGTACAAGTGCTAGGAACAAAGGCTAACAGGAGACCTCATGGTAGCATATGAAAGAATGTCCGCTAATTGGGACTGGACTGAATTCGAAAGCAACAGCAGCTGCTATAGAAGATCCTGGCTAGTGGGGAATGGCTTAAATAAGCCTCTGGCTTTCTTTTATTGTTTGGCATAATTCTGGAGCACAGTGGCTACACTAAACAGAAATCCAAGAATTCCCACACCACGTCTGTCCATCTCTGTGATGTGAGAAACAAACTGTGAAAGAGCCAGAGATATGTCTCCTTTCTATACTCTCATCTTCACCTCAGTCAGTTCAGTTCAATCGTTCAGTCATGTCTGAATCTTTGTGACCCACGAATTGCAGCACGCCAGGCCTCGCTTGCTGTGAACTCCTAGAGTTCACTCAAACTCTCGTCCATCAGCCTTTTTTACTTCCTTTCCGTCCATAACTTTCAGCATGAAGTATTAGAAGAGGAAGGCAGGTGTATAGCCCTGTGCATCCTGAAATGTATTTACAACCAGACTATGGTTTTTCCAGTGGTCATGTATGGATGTGAGAGTTGGACTGTTTAGAAGGCTGAGTGCCGAGGAATTGATGCTTTTGAACTGTGGTGTTGGAGAAGACTCTTGAGACTCCCTTGGACTGCAAGGAGCTCCAACCAGTCCATCCTAAAGGAGATCAGTCCTGGGTGTTCATTGGAAGGACTGATGCTAAAGCTGAAACTCCAGTACTTTGGCCACCTCATGTGAAGAGTTGACTCATTGGAAAAGACTCTGATGCTGGGAGGGATTAGGGGCAGGAGGAGAAGGGGACGACAGAGGATGAGATAGCTGGATGGCATCACTGACTCGATGGACATGAGTCTGAGTGAATGCCGGGAGTTGGTGATGGACAGGGAGGCCTGACGTGCTGCGATTCATGGGGTCACAAAGAGTCGAACACGACTGAGCAACTGAACTGAACTGAAAACATCAAAGATAGAGGCAGACCTACAGGGTGAGTTCTACAAGCAATGCATGCTTCTAAGTCTGCCATATATTACACTCAGATGAAGTAGTGCATGAGGCTGCATCCCTGGCATAGAATTTGACCATTCAAACCTTAGTAGACTTTAACTCTGCTCAAAAGTAACACACTGAATTCCTGCTCGGTCATACAAACTATATTCAGGGTTGTGAAGAGCAATCTTCCACCTGTCTTAAATACTTGAATAAGAATCATGAGACAGCTGAGTGCCAGTGAGAAAGACTGAGGACACTAAATCTACTGATGTACCCTGGAATAGGGTAGAATGCTTGTGTTAGTTTCCTACTGCTTCTTACCACAAACTTAGTGGCTGAAAAAAAAAACACACACTATCATGCAACCTTGAGAACAGATATGTAAAATGGGTTTCACTTAGCTAATGTCAGGTTTGGCAGAACCGTCTTCCTTGTGGGGTCTTCAATGTGTGTGTTCAGTCGTGTCTCATGCTTTGCAATCTCATAGGTTGTAGTCCCCAAGGACTGTATCCCATCAGGCTCCTCTGTCCTTGGGATTTCCCAGGAAAAAATACTGGAGGGGTTGCCATTTACTTCTCTAAGGGGTCTTCCTAACCCAGGGATTGAAACTGGGTGTTCTGCATCTCCTGCATTGGCAGTCAGATTCTTCAACACTGGGCTGCATGGCAAGCCAGTCAAACTGGTAATCAAAACAATCTTTCAAGATTATTAACCAAACCACATCTACAAAATGCTTTTTTCCATGTGGGATAACATATTCACATGGCATTAGGGCATAAACATCTCTAGGGGCCATCAAATGCCAGCTATATACATTTTAGACAAAGGCTAGTTCAAAAACTTAAATTGAAGAAAAGTAGGGAAACCCACTAGACCATTCAGGTATGACCTAAATCAAATCCCTTATGATTAAACAGTGGAAGTGACAAATAGATTCAAGGGATTAGATCTGATAGACAGACTGCCTGAAGAACTATGGACGAAGGTTTGTGACATTGTACAGGAGGGACTGATTAAGACCATCCGCAAGAAAAACAAATGCAAAAAGGCAAAATGGTTGTTGGAGGAGGTCTTACAAATAGCTGTGAAAAGAAGAGAAGCAAAAGGCAAAGGATAAAAGGAAAGATATACCCATTTGAATGCAGAGTTCCAAAGAATAGGGAGGAGAGATAAGAAAGCCTTCCTTAGTGATCAGTGCAAAGAAATAGAGGAAAACAACAGAATGGGAAAGACCAGAGATTTTTCAAGAAAATTAGAGATACCAAGAGAACATTTCATGCAAAGATAGGCACAATAAAGGACAGAAATGGTATGGACCTAACAGAAGCAGAAGACATTAAGAAGAGGTGGCAAGAGCACACAGAAGAACTATACAAAAAAGATCTTCAGGACCCAGATAACCACATTGGTGTGATCACTTACCTAGAGCCAAACATCCTGGAATGCGAAGTCAAGTGGGCCTTAGGAAGCAAAACTATGAACAAAGCTAATGGAGGTGATGGAATTCCAGTAGAGCTATTTCAAATCCTAAAAGATGATGCTGTGAAAGTGCTGCACTCAATATGCCAGCAAATCTGGAAAACTCAACAGTGGCCACAGGACTGGAAAAGCTCAGTTTTCACTCCAATCCCAAAGAAAGGCAATGTCAAAGAATGCTCAAACTACTGAAAAATTGCACTCATCTCACATGCTAGCAAAGTAGTACTCAAAATTCTCCAAGCCAGGCTTCAACAGTATGTGAACCATGAACTTCCAGTCGTTCAACCTGGATTTAGAAAAGGCAAAGGAACCAGAGATCAAATTGCCAACATCTCTTGGACCACCATCGAAAATGCGAGAGAATTCCAGAAAAACATCTACTTCTGCCTATTTAACTTATATGCAGAGTACATCATAAGAAATGCTGGGCTGGAGGAAGCACAAGCTAGAATCAAAATTGCTGGGAGAAATATCAATAACCTCAGGTATTCAGATGGCACCACCCTTATGGCAGAAAGTGAAGAACTAAAGAGCCTCTTGATGAAAGTGAAAGAGGAGAGTGAAAATGTTGGCTTAAAGCTCAACATTCAGAAAACGAAGATTGTGGCATCTGGTCCCATCACTTCATGGCAAATAGATGGGAAAACAGTGGAAAAAATGGCTGACTTTATTTTTCTGGGCTCCAAAATAACTGCTGATGATTATTGCAGCCATGAAATTAAAAGATGCTTACTCCTTGGAAAGAAAGTTATGACCAATCTAGACAGCATACTGAAAAGCAGAGACATTACTTTGCAAACTAAGGTCTGTCTAGTCAAGGCTATGGTTTTTCCAGTGGTCATGTATGGATGTGAAAGTTGGACTATAAAGAAAGCTGAGCACCGAATAATTGATGCTTTTGAACTGTGGTGTTGGAGAAGACTCTTGAGAGTCCCTTGGACAGCAAGGAGATCCAACCAGTCCATCCTAAAGAAAATCAGTCCTTGTGTTCATGGGAGGGACTGATGTTGAAGCTGAAACTCCAATATTTTGGCCACCTGATGTGAAGAGCTGACTCATTTGAAAAGACCCTGATGCTGGGAAAGATTAAGGGCAGGAGGAGAAGGGGATGACAGAGGATGAGATGGTTGGATGGCATCACCAACTTGATGGACATGGGTTTGGGTAGACTCCAGGAGTTGGTGATGGACAGGGAGTCCTGGTGTGCTGCGGTTCTTGGGGTCACAAAGAGTCGGACATGACTGAGTGACTGAACTGAACTGCTTCATTGACTATGCCAAAGCCTTTGACTATGTGGATCACAACAAATTGTGGAAAATTCTTACAGAAATGGGAATAGCAGGCCACTTGACCTGCATCCTGAGAAATCTGTATGCAGATCAAGAAGCAACATTAGAACTGGACATGGTACAACAGACTGGTTCCAAATTGGGAAAGGAGTGTATAAAGGCTATATACTGTCACCCTTATTTAACTTATATACAGAATACATCATGAGAAATGATGGTCTGTATGAAGCAAATCTGGAATCAAGATTGCCAGGAGAAATATCAATAACCTCAGATATGCAGATGACACCACACTTATGGCAGAAAGTGAAGAAGAATTATAGAGCCTCTTGATGAAAGTGAAAGAGGAGAGTGAAAAAGTTGGCTTAAAACTCAACATTCAGAAATCTAAGATCATGGCATCCAGTCCCATCACTTCTTGGCAAATAGATGGGGGAACAATGGAAACAGTGAGACATTTTATTTTTGGGGGGCTCCAAAATCCTGCAGATGGTGACTGCAAGCCATGAAATTGAATGATGCTTGCTTCTTGGAAGAAAAGTTATGACAAAACTATGACCAAACTAGACAGCATATTAAAAGCAGAGACATTACTTTGCCAACAATGTCCATCTAGTCAAAGCTATGGTTTTTCTAGTAGTTATGTATGGGTGTGAGAGTTGGCCTATAAGGAAAGCTGAGCATTGAAGAATTGATGCTTTTAAACTTCGTGTTGGAGAAGACTCTTGAGATTCCTTTGGACCACAAGGAGATTCAACCAGTACATCCTAAAGGAAACCAGTCCTGAATATTCATTGGAAGGCTGATGCTGAAGTTGAAACTCCAATACTTTGTCCACCTGATGCAAAAACCTGACTCATTGGAAAAGACCCACATGCTGGAAGATTGAAGGCTGAGAGGAGAAGGGGACGACAGAGGATGTAATGGTTGGATGACATCACTGATTCAATGGACATGGGTTTGAGTAAGCTCCAGGGGTTGGTGATGGACGTGGAAGCGTGGCGTGCTACAGTCCATGGGGTCGCCAAGAGTTGGACATGACTGATAGACTGAATTGAAATGTGTTCAAAAATAGAAAACCTGTAATTTGTGGCATCTCAATTAATCTACTTGAAGGAACATGCCTTGAAGAGAATTAAAGATGAATTCCTATTTCTCCTTGTTTTGGAAAGTTAGGTGTGTTTTCCTTGGTCTCACACTATTCTTAAATGCTCTCTACGATTGCTAGAGCAACCAGTTATTATAGTAAAGGATGACATAGAACATTCAGAAATAGTTGTTTTTGGCTCAGACTATGAACAATAAGACTTAGTAGAAATACTTCACTTTACTGTCTCCAGGTGTCATTGTTCTCCCCCTTGACTTTGGTTTCTCTGACCAAGATGCTTTCCCAGCTTATCTTGTTAGCTCTTGATCCTTAAAAAAAAAAAAAAGCAACTTCCTTTTGAGAAACTATTGGGCTAAGTACCCCTCCAAATATTGTTTTATACACTGTCTGATGTAAACCTCTTAAAACAGTGGTAAAGAACCCACCTGCCAATGCGGGAGACATAGAGACATGGTTCGATCCCTGAGTCAGGAAGACCCCTGGAGGAGGGCATGGCAACCCACTCCAGTACTGTTGCCTGGAGAATCTCATGGACAGAGGAGCCCAGGAGGCTACAGTCTATAGGGTTGCACAGAGACATGAGTTAGCACATACGTGTGAGCATACTAAGCCATTTTAGTTGTGTCCGACTCTTGCATACTCGCAAAAATAATATAAGGTAAGCATTCTTATCAGACACAGCTAAGGACACTATACTTCCCACTCTGCCATCCCCTGTGAATTAGCCTAGCAGAAGATTGCATTTTCCTGGCTTGTGTCTAACAGGGAAGAGCAGTATCAGACACCAGGCGCAGTGCTAAATAAATTGAATGGGACACCAATGCTCTATCTCTTCCCTGATCCGACTGGGAGGGTGAGGCAGAGTTGAGTATCTCTTTCAGTTAAAATTCTTATCAGTCTGAAATCCTATCAGTAGATGCCATTTAATCAGAAGTGAAAAAATTTTAACTACTCTTAAGTATCATCATGAAGCTTATGTTTTTATCTGTCATTTTAATTGGAATTTTTCAGTATACACTAGAGAAGGAAATGGCAGTCCACTCCAGTATTCTTGCTTGGAGAACTCCATAGACAGAGGAGCCTGGTGGACTATAGTCCATGGGGTCACAAAGAGTTGGACACAGCTGAATGACTGAGCAGGCACATCAGTGTGTACAAACACAAACCTACAAATGTTTGGAAGCCCAAGCAGAACGTGGAAGGTCATAGCAAGAGGGGGGAAAAAAGTTTCTTGTTCTAGGAAAAGAAACCTTTTTTTTTTTTCTTTTTGGTACTCTTTTTGCCCATCTATCCTACTTTTATTGCCTTCTTGGTCTTTGGATTCTAGTTGTCTACCTATACTCCTGGTATGCATCTGAAGAAATGCAGACCAAAACACACTTTCAGTTCAGTTCAGTTGCTCAGTCGTGCCCGACTCTTTGTGACCCCATGAATCGCAGCACACCAGGCCTCCCTGTCCAGCACCAACTCCCGGAGTTCACTCAGACTCACGTCCATTGAGTCAGTGATGCCATCCAACCATCTCATCCTCTGTCGTCCCCTTCTCCTCCTGCCCCCAATCCCTCCCAGCATCAGAGTCTTTTCCAATGAGTCAACTCTTCACATGAGGTGGCCAAAGTACTGGAGTTTCAGCTTCAGCATCATTCCCTCCAAAGAAATCCCAGGGCTGATCTCCTTCAGAATGGACTGGTTGGATCTCCTTGCAGTCCAGGGACTCTCAAGAGTCTTCTCCAACACCACAGTTCAAAAGCATCAGTTCTTCGGTGCTCAGCCTTCTTCACAGTCCAACTCTCACACAAAACCTGGGTTCAAGTCTTGCCCTTTCCGTATACTGAGTATATCTATAATTTCATGCGAGGAACTTTTCTACACATCAGTTTATACATTTGTAAATTGGAAAGAAACTGCCTATCTTGATGGGTGATTTTTGAAGTTCAGTTTTGTTACAGAACAGGTGGTTAATAAATGTTAAATCCTTTTGCTGATATTATTTTAAATATTATTATTATGCTAATATTCAGCTCTGAGGAGTTGAGTGTATATGTTCAGAGTTTTTGGAATAATGCCAAGCAAAAAAAATTCCATAGAAATGTTAGCTATTGGTACATTTTAAAGCAATATTATTTTAATATCAGCTTACCTTTGATTCATGGGTTCTGCCTGTTTGTTTTTTTTTTTAACTGAAGTTTTCCCATTTCTTTTCTAAGAAAGTATCCAGATTTAATATTCAGTCTCCCTGCTTTGTGGTACTGGACTGCTTGTCCTGATAATATTTAAAACCCTTGACCTGATCAATTCTATCTAAGCTCACATAATCTAAAAGCACCCTTCCACCTAAATAGCCTCCTGGAATTAGCTTGACCTCTGCTGACTCTCCTTTGTTCCACTGCAATGAACACCCCTGGAGGACAACACCCTAGGTCCTATTGATATTATGAAATCATAAAGCCAAGATAGTGTTTGATAACTTGTCACTCTGTGAACTAAAATACTTCTCTGCATCTGAATCTCAGTCCAGGTGTTCTAAAGCTGAGCATGACCAATCTTTTCTGTGAAGGGCCAGATGATAAATATTTCAGGTTTTGTGAGCAAGACAGTCTCTGCAACAACTATTCAGCCCTGCAGATACAGCCCAGAAACAGCTAGATGAAAGGGCATGATTATGTGCCAATCAAACTATTTGTAAAAATAAGTGATACTCTGGGCTTCCCAGGTGGTGTGGTGGTAAAGAATCCACCTGCCAATGCAGGAGACGTGGATTTGATCCCTGGGTTGGGAAGATTCCCTGGAGAAGGACATGGCAACCACTCCGGTACTCTTGCTTGGAAAATTCCATGGACAGAAGAGCCTGGTGGCTACAGTCCATGGGGTTGCAAAAGAGTCAGACATGACTTAGTGCACACACACACACACACACATGCACAAAAGTGATAGGCTAGATTTGACCCTCAAAACATACTTCGTTTACCCTTGTCTTAAAGCATACAATTGTCACCCCCAAGGAACTGTAAATTAGATCTTGGGAGGAGACTGCAAAAAAATCTTACTCTCTGTACCAAGCCCAGCTAAAGTACAGAAACAGGCTGTTCTAAGTTGAATTGTCTCCAAAAATTGATGTCTACCCAGAAGCTAAGAATGTGACTTATCTGGAAATAGTGCCTTTGCAGGTATAATCAAGTGAAGATTGGGTCACACTGGATTTGGAATGGGTCCCAATCCAATGACTGGTGTCTTTATCAGAAGAGGGAAGCCTGGCCACAGAGATGTGCACAGAGGTTTCAGTGGAAAGATACACAGGAAAGTGCCATGTGATTGGAGGGGTGCTTCTACCAGCCAAAGAAGTAAGGTTGCCAGTAACAAGGGTAAACAAGAAAGAAGCAAGGAACGGTCCTTGCTATAGCCTTGAGAGAAAGCGTGACCTACCAGCATCTTTTTTTCAGTTAATTTTTTTTTTAACTGGAGGATAATTGCTTTACAAGTTATGTTGGTTTTTGCTATACGATATCAGTAATTAGTCATAATTATGAAAGTGAAAGTGAAGTTGCTCAGTCGTATCTGACTCTTTGTGACCCCATGGACTGTAGCCCACCAGGCTCCTCCCTCCATGGGATTCTCCAGGCAAGAGTACTGGAGTGGGTTGCCATTTCCTTCTCCAGGGGATCTTCCCGACCCAGGGATCGATCCCGAATTCCAGGCAGACGCTTTAACCTCTAAGCCACCAGGGAAGCCCATATACATGTATATTTACATATGTGTGTGTATGTATATATATACATACACACACACACATATACACACCCTCCCTTTTGAGCCTTCCTCCCACCTACCTTCATCCTGCCCCTGTAGATTATCTCAAAGCACCCAGGCTGGATTCCCTATGTTAGAAGCTTCCCTCTGGCTATCTATTTTACACATGGTATATGTCAATCCTACTTTCTCAATTCGTCCTACACTGTCCTTCCCTTGCTGTGTCCACAAGTCCATTTCTACATTTGTGTCTCCTTCCTTCCCTCAAATAGGTTCATCAGTACTGTTTTCCTTGATTTCATATATATGTTTTATCATATGACATTTATTTTTCTCTTTCTTACTTCACTCTTATAAAGGCTCTAAGTTCATCCACCTCACTATAACTGACTCAGATGTGCTCCTTTTTATGGGTGAGTAATATTCCATTGCATGTACATACCACAACTTCTTTCCTCTCATCTATTGGTGGACATCTAGGTTGTGTCCATGTCCTGGCTCATTGTAAATTGTGCTGCAGTGAACATTGATGTACATGGGATAAACTTACAAAGAAAAATTGTAAAGAAAATTGAAGGAAACAATCCCATTCACTGTTGCAACAAAAATAATAAAATACCTAGGAATAAACCTACCTAGAGACAAACAATTGATATGCAGAGAACTATAAGATACTTCCAGCATATTAATATCAGACTTCCAGCCTCTAGAATTATGAGACAATAAGTTTCTGTTGCTTTCAGCTACATAGCTCATGGTAATTTGTTATGGAGGACTAGGAAATTAATACACAGGTACCTAACATATCTGTGGTATTATACTTTCATAAAATGATTATGAATATGGAAAAATATTTTTAAAGTCTCCAAGAAGGAGGTCATATATTTTTTAAAGATGCTGAGAATCACTGCTCTAGACATGTCATTTTACTGATCAGCTTGACAAGGTGTCAGACAAGAACCAACATTTATTTTGAAAATATTTTCCACTTTCTAAACCTGGCCTCCCCTTCAAACACTAGTGATTGTGTTTCACCCCCAACCTTACTATATAGTTGTTCCAACTCTTAGAAAAGATGACTTCATACTTAGTCAGATGAGCTTGACCTTTGCCCTAATAACTTTATTTTCAGGGATGAATATATGGAATAATCATAATTGAGCTGCAGACCTAACATCCAAGCAGCTTTCTATTGTCAAAATACACCAAAGAATTGTGTTGCAAGGAGATCCAACCAGTCCATTCTGAAGGAGATCAGCCCAGGGATTTCTTTGGAAGGAATGATGCTAAAGCTGAAACTCCAGTACTTTGGCCACCTCATGAGAAGAATTGACTCATTGGAAAAGACTCTGATGCTGGGAGGGATCGGGGGCAAGAGGAGAAGGGGACGACAGAGGATGAGATGGCTGGATGGCATCACTGACTCGATGGACGTGAGTTTGAGTGAACTCCGGGGGTTGGTGATGGACAGGGAGGCCTGGCGTGCTGTGATTCATGGGGTCGCAAAGAGTCAGACACGACTGAGCGACTGATCTGATCTGAACTCTAACATTCAACAGTAGGTAGACTCTGAGTTAAAAGAACTAAAACCACCTCCAAATTCCAGAGCATGAATAAACTTGCATTTTTCTTAAGGACCACATTATGGTCTAATTATTGTGAGCTCAATATTTTCAAGCCTGACTTAAAGAGAACAAAACCAAAGCTTAGAAATCCTAAGAGGCATCCCCTAGGTCACAAATGTCTGAGTAGTCAAGTCCAATTTAATTTCAAGTTGTTGTATTCTTCATAGTGTGTTACTTTGTATCTGAGACCTCCATGAGTGCAGATCTAGGGGGTCCCACAAAAATCTGCAATCAGAGGTGTTATGACTCTTAATTAGACGCTTGGACCAGAATGGATAATCCTTAGAGGATGAGCAACAGAGCTAATTTAACCAGAAATTGTCCTGTATTGTGCCAGGAAACAACTGAATTATTTCACACATAATTGGGGAATGCCTCACTCCTGACACCCTAGGTTGAGCTATTTGAGGCCAAACTCTTCAGAGCTCACATCTTCAGTGTCAGTTTCCCTATACCCCCAAAAAAGAATCAGCACAATTTATTCAATAAATATTAAGAGTCCTCAATACACTAGGCTCTGGAAAAAGGCAGCAAATCAAAGAAAAGAGAGATGAGAATCTATTCTTATGGAGTTAACAGTATAGTCAGAGTGGAATAAACCAACAAAAAATAAAAGAAGTAAGTAAAATAAATAGTAAGTAAAGTAAAATAAATACTGATACTAACATAAGTGGTTAAGAGCACAGAACAGGCTGCATGGCTCTCTACCACACACAAAGTGTGACCTGTAAAATGAAGAGAATGACAGAGCCTGTCAAACAGGATTGTTGGAAGTTCTAATGGATAGAAAGCACTTAAATCTAAGCACTTAGCTAACACATACATTATTCAGTTCAGTTCAGTCGCTCAGTCATGGCCAACTCTTTGCAACCCCATGGACTGCAACATGCCAGGCCTCCCTGTCCATCACCAACTCCCAGAGTCTATTCAAACTCATGTCCATTGAGTCAGCAATGCCATCCAACCATTTCATCCTGTTATTCCCTTCTTTTTCCACCTTCAGTCCTTCCCAGCATCAGGGTCTTTTCAAATGAGTCAGCTCTTCACATCAGGTGGCCAAAGTATTGCAGTTTCAGCTTCAGCATCAGTCCTCCCAATGAAAACCTAGGACTGATCTCCTTTAGGATGGACTGGTTGGATCTCATTGCAGTCCAAGGGACTCTCAAGAGTCTTCTCCAACACCACAGTTCAAATGCATCAATTCTTTGGTGCTCAGCTTTCTTTATAGTCCAACTCTCACATCCACACATGACCACTGGAAAAACCATAGCCTTGACTAGACGGACCTTTGTTGGTAAAGTAATGTCTCTGCTTTTTTTTTTTTTTTTTGAATTTTATTTTATTTTAAAGCGTTACAAAACTGTATTGGTTTTGCCAAATATCGAAATGTGCCTCTGCTTTTTATTATGCTGTCTAGGTTGGTCATAACTTTTGTTCCAAAGAGCAACTGTCTTTTAATTTCATGGCTGCAATCACCATCTGCAGTGATTTTAGAGCCCCCCAAAATAGTCTCTCACTGCTTCCAGTGTTTCCCCATTTATTTGCCATGAAGTGATGGGACCAGATGCCATGATCTTAGTTTTCTGAATGTTGAGCTTTAAGCCAACTTTTTCACTCTCCTCTTTCACTTTCATCAAGAGGCTTTTTAGTTCTTCTTCACTTTCTGCCATAAGGGTGGTGTCATCTGCATATCTGAGGTTATTGATATTTCTCCTGTCAATCTTGATTCCAGCTTGTCCTTCATCCAGTCCAGCATTTCTCTTGATGTACTCTGCATATAAGTTAAATAACCAGGGTGACAATATACAGTCTTGGTGAACTCCTTTCCCTATTTGGAGCCAGTCTGTTTTTCCATGTCCAGTTCTAACTGTTGCTTCTTGACCTGTGTACAGATTTCTCAGGAGGCAGGTCAAGGGGTTTGGTATTCCCACCTCTTTAAGAATTTTCCACAGTTTCTTGTGATCCACACAGTCAAAAGCTTTGGTGTAGTCAATAAAGCAGAAGTAGACAGACATTGTTAGCTCTTATTAAAGGTAGAACTGAAGCTAGAGAGGGAAGCTGGTGAGTGTGGAGCTGGTGACTGTGGAGATGAATGAAGACAATAAGACTTAGATTTTTGAAAACTATGGTTTTGAATCTTGGCTCTTTCACTTTATTATCTTGGAAGAAGTATGTAAACTCTCTGGGATTCTCAGTTTTTGTGTTTTTGGTTTTGTTAGGCTGTAAACTTGAATAACCCTACTAACCATGTCAGTTTGAGACAGAATAATTTAGATAGAATGAAATAGATTTGGTAAAGGTCACAGTGGTCCTAGACAGAGAATATGTAACTCATGACTGTTTCTTCTTAATCCCTAAACCATGGTTGACAGAGAAACCTTTCCCAACCTCTTAAATGAGACTACATTGCCCTGCCCCTCCTTATCCATGGGGAATACATTGTTCCAAGACCTCCAATGGATGCCTGAAACCACAAATAGTACTAAATCCTATGGTTTTTCCATATACATATATGCCTATGATAAAGTTTATACATTAGGCACAGTAAGAGAATATACAGATTGCCAGCATCACTACTCTTGTACTTTGGGGACATTAAGTAAAATAAGGGTTATTTGAACACAAGCACTGTGATGCTGTGAGAGTCAATGTGATAAGATAGCAAATACAGCATGCACAAAGGGATGATTAGGTCCTGGGCAGAATAGGGCAGAAAGGCAAGTGATTTTATCAGGCTTCCAAGAACAGTGTACAATTTAAAACTTATGAGTTGCTTGTGCCTGGAACCTTCCATTTAATATTTTTGCACCATGCTTGACCACAGGTATCTGAAATCACAGAAAGTGACACCACGGATCAGGAGGGGCCACTGTATTGAGAAGGCTTCGGGCACCCCATGTGGCCCAAGTCTCCCCAAGGATGTGTTGACGGAGTTGATATCAGCACCAGTGTTTTACTTTTGTTATTAAATAGAGGTCTTCTCCTCAAATAAGTCTCTCTCGGGGGCTTGATTAGTGTCTCTTCCTGTGGGTAATTCAGATCTTGCCATATATTTCAGTCAGGTCAGCCTACTCTAAGACCACAGACTGAGTCACTTAAACAAGAAACACTTCTTTCTCACAGTTCTGTGGTCAAGAAGTCCAAGATCTAGGTTCTGGCAGATCAGCAGATCAATGTCTAGTAAGAGTACTCTTTCTGGTTTGAAGATAACCATCTTCTCTTTTTATCCCCACATGATGGAAAGAGGGAGGAAAGCAAGCCCTCCCCTGTCTCTTCATTTAGGAGCACTAATCCCACCAGGAGGGTTCCACTGTCATGACTAATTACTTCCCCAGGACCCCATCTCCAGATACCATCACATTGGAGATTGTGGCATCAGTATACGAATTTTGGAGGGACGCGTATATTCAGTCCAAAGCATATATAGCCATGAATTCTGGCTCTGCATTCACAACCACAGGTTAAAACCTCTATACATTCATAGTCTTAAAACTAGGTAATATGACAACATGATCCAACACCATAGACTGGGAAGACCTTCATGATACTATTACTCCAGGGTAGTATCAGTGGGTTCACCCACAAGGAATTGCCAAGATCCCATTGTTCTTTTTTTTTTTTTTTTTTAATAAGTCGGCATCTAAGACAACATCCTTCTTAAGTGCCTATTTCCTGAGCCAGTAATTTTCTTACCAAAATAAGATACTTTGGCATAATTATTTCTTGTTAGGTCTAAAATAAAAAAAAAATAGGCAATTCTCCCTTTTTATACACAAGTGAAGAAGAACTAAAGAGCCTCTTGATAAAAGTGAAAGAGGAGAGTGAAAATGTTGGCTTAAAGCTCAACATTCAGAAAACTAAGATCATGGCTTCCGGTTCCATCACTTCATGGGAAATAGATGGGGAAACAGTGGAAACAGTGGCTGACTTTATTTTGGGGGCTCCAAAATCACTGCAGATGGTGATGGCAACCATGAAATTAAAAGATGCTTGCTCCTTGGAAGGAAAGTTATGACCAACCTAGACAGCATATTAAAAAGCAGAGACATTACTTTGTCAAAAAAGCCTGTCTAGTCAAGGCTATGGTTTGTCAAGTGGTCATGTATGGATGTGAGAGTTGGATTACAAAGAAAGCTGAGCACTGAGGAAGTGATGCTTTTGAACTGTGGTGTTGGAGAAGACTCTTGAGAGTCCCTTGGACTGCAAGGAGATCCAACTAGTCCATCCTAAAGGAGATCAGTCCTGGGTGTTCCATTGGAAGGACTGATGCTGAAGCTGAAACTCCAATACTTTGGCCACCTGATGTGAAGAGCTGACTCATTTGAAAAGACCCTGATGCTGGGAAAGATTGAGGGCAGGAGGAGAAGGGGATGACAGAGGATGAGATGGTTGGATGGCATCACCAACTCAATGGACATGGGTTTGGGTAGACTCCGGCAGTTGGTGATGGCTAGGGAAGCCTGGTGTGCTACGGTTCATGGGGTCACAGAGTCAGACACAACTGAGTGACTGAACTGACTGACTGACTGATACATAAGTGGAATAAAGTTATATGTTTAAATAAATAATAATGACAAAATTCATAATTTAAGAATACCCCAAAGCCCTGTAAATGGTACTATTATTATCCCCCTTTAAAGATGAAAAAAGTAAGCCAAGAGAGATTAATTAACTGGCACAAAGTTATAACAACAGAATTCTTTGGAGAAAGAATTTGAACCAGACAACATGGCTCTTGTTCAATATGTTATGCTGCCTATTATGTGTCTGTCACATCATAGTCATTCAATAAATACTTGTGCAAATGAATGCATCAAAGTAGAGGCAATAAATAATTAAATCTAGATTACTACATGAATTTAAGTGTGGTACATGTCATTACAGAGGTGGATGCATAGTGAGAGAATGGGGGAAGCTATCCACATCAGTTTGAAATACAATTTTGGCTTGAGAACCAAAAATAATTTTCAGTGGCCAAAATGCCCTTTTGATTCCTTTCTTTGATGATCTGAAATATTGACAATTAGCCTGTAGAAACAACAGAGTTTATAACCATACACAGTAAAAAACCAAATCTCATAATCAAAGACCTTACAATATGTAGATGCCCAATAGTTTCATTTATTCATGGGATCCTCTGATATATTTATTTAGGACTCACAATACTCCAAGTATTATGTCAGGAAGAGGAATAATAGAGCTAAAGTATTGCTCTTTCTGATAAAGTCAAAGAAGGGAATATGAAGCCAAAGAAGAGTGTAAGTAAAGCAAAAATGTGAGTAATCAATACTTTCATAAAAATCCAAGAATTTTGAAATGAAGTTGGAAATGCTGATGTCACTCTTCCTAGGGACCAGTTTCCATAAACCTGTCTTCAGTTTAAGCAACTCCAGGTCTTCAGTTATTTTCTCCATTCTGTTCTCAATGAGAGAAATTGTCCTAGGCACAGGGCTTGCCATATTTCCTCCATCTCTTAATGTAAACATTCATCCTTTGCGAGCAGAGAAACACAGGACCCAGTATTCGTGTCAGAAATGTATTATATAGTAACAATCAGTTCTTGGCTTTCTGCAACAGCCTTTTAGCCCATCATCAATGCTTATGGTACAAAATGAAATAGAGATTATGCAAATACCTACAATACAACGATGCCAACATAAAATCCATGGTGTTTCTCAGAGCATAGCAGTACCAGAAAAGACGTGGCTTTCAATTTAATGGCATTACAATTGGTCTCTTTTGGCATATCTTCTTGGAAATGAAAGGGAAATAAAATTGCATTGTCTCCGTGTGTGTATGCTTGCAGAACTGCATGATTTATAGAAACAACTCACCACTCATGAAAAAAGGCCTAAACTGATTTCAAAATGTTTAACAGATATCAAATATCAGAGCTTTAATCTAAATTCCATTGAATGATCAGTGAAGAATACATAGAAGAACATAGAATTATCACCTATATTGGTTAGAGAATGAGTCCTAATAATTAAATATGTGTTGATGGCAAAAGCATTTTGTTCTTTAGAAACATATAAAGGACAACTAGTCAATATCTACTGAGCATTGTTAAATTTTTCTCTTTAAGTATGTCTATCTCAGGAGATAGCTTTTACATACATAATAGTTTACTAGTTATAGTAACACCCAAACATAGTCAAGCACAGAGACTTCCCAGTATGCATCAAAATGACATTTCAATTCCTATTTCTTAGGGTCTCTTTCTGCAATAAAGTAAGTGCATTCTTCATCTGTCTTTAGTAAAGCATTTAGCTATAAAGGTCCAGACTCAGCAAGGAATTTCAGAATACAGTGACAAAAATACCAAAAGAGAAGAACCTAGTTTTTCATAATACTCTCAGAAAGATTTTCTTCATCTAAAAAATATCATCTTATAAAGAAAACAAGTGCAGTGGCTCAAGCAATAGGTTATGTTCTTGTATTGCTTTCAAAATATGAGGAACTGGCAGGCAAATGTAGTGGCAATAATTTATTTTAAAGCATGAATAACATGTGCTTTTCTTAATTTTTTTCCAAAAGAAAAAAAAAAGTCTGCCTAGATTTCAGGACATAAAATTGAAAGATTTTATCTCCTGTTGGAAATACAAAGTAGAAATTGAGACAAACCTATACTAACTAGGATATATTCCACCCCTTAGTAGAAAAGTTTCCTTCCTTTACAAGGTCAGATGGTAAAAAGCAAGTACCTATCTCTCTCTCTCTCTCACACACACACACACACACACACATCTTTTGCCAAGGCTTACCAAAGATGGCTGTTTTCTTATTTCATAAAAATGCCTGATTCATCCTGTTTCTGAAGGGTAAAGTGCCCCTTATGGTTGAATGACTTCAATTTGTGTTGATTCATTCAGCAGAGAGTTAAATAAAACTTTACTCACATGATGCCATTGACTTAAAAATCCATTTTCTAATCCTTAAAATTTCATCGAGAAACATTCTTTCTGTTGTATACTGTCAGAGACAGCTTGCTGCAGTTAGTTACATTTCTAATGCATGGTGCTGCTTCAGTGACAGGGTCTTGCTGATGGAGACATTCTAACTGGACTGGAAGGAAAGGCCACTCAGTTTCTGTGCTCATTTGCTTGGTGACCTCCTCACTGAAGGGTAATGCATTGCCTTTTAATGTTAACCATGAGCTTTCAGGAGATTATTTTAAGTTAAATTAATTTAAAATCATCATCAGTGGTCTATGAAGATAAGTTTTACATAACTATATTCATTGATGGTGTACCAGCATGTATGATCTCTCCAGTTGGAGAATTAATATATGTGTACACAAAACACACACACACACAACTTTGCTTTAGTAATACTTAGCAGTGCTACTTCAGAGAGGAACAAACGTAATGAAGATAACAGTTTTGTGGTGATTCTTTTTAACTGGTAACACAGGTAAGTTATTTCAGGAACAGTGTATCACATCCACTATTCTGTACATCCCCACCATAATTAAAGCCCTAAATGATTATGCAACTTAGACAAATATCAGACACTGTACTGTCTTGTTGGCCATTGTACCAGCAGCATCGACAACAGCAACTGACACAGAGTTATGATATGTTGAATCAACGATGTCACAATTACTCCAACAGATTGCAAAATCCTCCATTAAATTATTTAGGCATGTTTTTTGGTATTATTTATTTTTCTTATGATGACTTTAGCATGTACAAGGTGAGTTTCTCATGGCCAATTATGACCTTGAAAAATATTGCTCTCTCTTCTGGTTTTCTGATTATTATAAAAATTTGCATTAAAACATATACCTATTTTAAGAATAAGATATAAAATTCATAAACATGTTTGTACCTTATATGCTGCCAAGTTGCTTCAGTCATGTCCGACTCTGTGCGACCCCATGGACTGCAGCCTACCAGGCTTCTCTGTCCATGGGATTCTCCACTGGAGTGGGTTGCCATTTCCTTCTCCAATGCATGAAAGTGGGAAGTGAAAGTGAAGTCACTCAGTCATGTCCGACCCTCAGCGACCCCATGGACTGCAGCCCACCAGGCTCCTCCATCCATGGGATGTTCTGGGCAAGAGTACTGGAGTGGGGTGCCATTGCCTTCTCTAGTACCTTATATAGGAGCACTTAAATATTTAAAGCAAGTGTTAACAGATATAAAGGGAAAAACTGACAGTGGCACAATGCAGTATTACTATATATACACACATATATATCAATGAAAAGATAAAACACAAAGGAAAACAGTGGCCTCAAACAAAACATTAGAACAAATGAACCTAACTGGTATCTATGGAACATTTAATCCAAAACCACAGAACGCACATTTCTTTCAAATATATATGGGATTTTCTCCATGTAGATCACAAACGAGGCCACAAAACAAATCTTAAGAAATTTTAAAAGATTGATATCATATCAAGCATCTTTTCTGCCAACAATGATGCGAAACTAGAAATCAACTTCAGGGAGAAAACTGAAAAAATAAAACCCACTAATATGTGGATATTAAACAACATTCTATTAAGAAACTAATGGGTCAATGAGGAAATCAAAGAGGAAGTCAAAAAAACACCTTGAAACAAAACAAAAAAGAAACACAAATTTCCAAAATTTACAGGGTGTAGCAAATGCATTCTAAATGGGAAGTTTATAGCATTAGAGGCCTATATATGAATTAGAGGCCAATAAATATGAAAACTGTCAAAGACACTACCTAACTTTCCTCCTAAAGGAATTAGAAAAAGAACAATAAACAAAATGCAAAGTCAGCAAAAGGCTCACTGATTTATGATTGGCTGAATCTGTGAATGAAGAAACATAGGTAGGAAGGACTGACTATAAAGCGTGTATGCAGATTTCTGAATGTATGACGGTCAGCAACTACAAGACTTGCATTGTTCAAAGGTCAGGTGTATTTTACCAAATTCCTCTTCCTGGATATACTGTTTTGTACTTCATCTTAGAAAGTATATTAGTGCATATGTGCTAGTTTCCATTTAAGGATTCTTCTCAATATTTTCATTTAAGGATTTTTGTTAATATATTAAGAGAAAAATAGCTTACTATAAAATTTATATAGTTAATCTGAAAGAGAAAGCAAGTAAGAGTAGCTGGAAAATCATTTTAAAAGAAGAGAAATGATGAACTAGAGCTCTAATAATTATTAAAAATATACGCATTCTCTATCATTTTGAAATTATGATCCATCAACAGATGAACGGAAAAAGAAGATGTGGCATATATACACAATGAAATACTACTGAGCCATAAAAAATAATGAAACTTTGCCACTTGCAAAACATGAATGAACCTGGAAAGCATCATGCAAAGTGAAATAAGTTAGACAAAGAAAGACAAACACTGTATGATATCACTTACATGTAGAATCTAAAAAATACAACAGACTAGTTACTATAACAAAAAAGAAGCAGACTCACAGATGCAGAAAACAAACTGGGGGTTACCAATAGGGAGAGGGTAGTGAGGAAGGGTGAAATAGGAATGGGGCTTAAGTGGTACAGATTATTATGTGCAAAGATATATAACGATATATTATACAACATAGGAAATATGGTCAATATTTTACAGTAACTATTTTTGGAGTATAACCTTTTTAAAATTGTGAATCACTGTAATGTACACCGGTACCTTACTTTGTCCATCAAGTATACTTCAACAAAAATTTTTAATTAAAAAATGCATAAATAAAGGTTTGATTTTGACACATGAATATACAAACAGATCTCTTTGTAAGCAATACCCCTAAAGATGCTCTTAAAGATGAACATAGAATATGCTTTTCTCCAAACTTACATTATTTTTTAAGTTGTTAAATTGTTTTATTTATACATGCATATAAGAATGAATGTAGCAATATTAAATGAAATTGCCAAAATCTAGGGAGTCCCCAAATAAACATTTTAATAAAAATGTTTAATTTTTATATAATTTTATATAGCAGAGGAAGTGAATGAGCAAATATTCATAAAAGGAATAAAACAAATAAAATCTTAAAAAATAATTCAAGTAATATTGAATAAAAATATATACTCAAAAGGCTATGATGGCACGATGTCAGTTTTATAACACTGAAAACAGCAAAATCAACTTCATTATATTTAAACTTGTGCAATGTTTAAAAAAATAACTTGTGTTTTAAAATAGCTGGGAAATACAATATTCACAACAGTGCTTACTTTAAGGAGTTCCAAGGATCAGAACAAAATATACTAATGGTTACATTGGCAAAGATGATTTACTTACCAAATTCCATGGTGGGTTTACCAGTACATTCTGTTATTTGGCTTGATAATTTTTACATACATTGTATAATAGGTATTGCTAATGCTTTGCCCATTTCTTTTCAGGTCCCACTTACTGTTTATGCTTCTTTTTAGGCTTTGTATCTTATTGATTATAAAAGCTCTTCAGTATACTGATTATGATAACTGCCATTAGCCTAATAGAATCACTTTAGCTAAATGCAGAGAGAACCATAAGTACCTGAGAGTTCCTTTCTTCCTGGGATGACCCTCAGCCAATAGAGAAAAATGAATGAAAAGAGAAACTGGTTCTACTGGACATTTCTCCTCTCTCTCCTTTGCTGGCTCTAAGACCTTCAATCTTAGAATGGATTAGGTTCTCAGTCTTTGGTCTTCTTTCCTTAGTTATCAATATCCAATACTTGGATGAACCCATAGACTGTCATGCTGGTATGACCATAATTCTCAAAATGATATTTTTTGCTTAATTAGAACTCCATACAGACTCAAGACCTGTATATCTGGCTACTTAATTAACATCTATCGGATATTCAATAGGCTCTTCAAATTCAACACATTTCAAGGTTGGAACCTAGTATTTCTTCTAAACTAACAATGTTCATGTAAGAGTACATTCTCCCAGCTTCTTTGACCAAAACACCATAAAATTTCAGTGCTTCTGTAGGAAAGGGTTAGCTCATTAAAACAGAGTTCCTCAAACCCTACACCTTCCAAAGAAAGGCTTGTCTTTAGGACTGTCGCTTAACTGGCTCCTTTGAAATAAGCTCTGAACTCTTGAAATATTCTGCACGATGACATTTTTCTGTATGCCTCTGACTTTGGGCTCTGCTGAATCCATTTGACCAGATAAGTTTGTCCTAAAAGTGACTCAGGGTTCTCTAGAGAAAAAGAATCAATAGGACATATAGAGAGGTATATAAGAGGAGAATTATTAAAATTTGCTTGCCTGGTTAATAGAAGCAGATAAGTCCGATAATCTGCAAACTGGAGAACCAGGAAAGCCAGTGATATAATTCAAAGGACTGAGAATTAGGGAACTGATGTTTTAAGTCCTGATCTCAGTCCCAAATCTCAGGGACCAGGAACACCAATGCATGAAGGCAAAAGAAGATGGATGTTTCAGCTCAAGCAGAGAGAGTTAATTTCTCAAGCAGAGAGAGTTAATTTCTCCCCCTTTCTGTTTTATTTGGGCCCTCAACAGATTGGACAATACCTACTGTCATTTGTGAAGGCAATCTTCTCTACGTGGTCTACTAATTTATCCCGATCTCTCCCGTAGATTCACAGACAGATAGATTCAGAATACTTATCAGGAATACATCATGGATGGAAAGGATGAGTATTATAAAACCATCGATTCACCTCTAATTGATCTATGTGATAAACACAATCTCAGTCAAAATCAAATACCAAGAAGAGCCAAGATAATCTTGAAGAAGAAAAAGAAAAATGGAAGATAATTTTATAAAGCTACAGGAGGACAGACACAGAGAAAAATGAAATAGATGTTCAACAAAGAGACTCACATGTATATGGATACAGCAGAAAAATGATGGTATGTTCAATCAATGTTAATGTCATTTAGAAAAATGTATTTTCACCTATACCCCCCACTATACACTGAAATCAATTCCAGATGGGTGATACAAATATTATGAGATAAAAAACAAACAATAATCTTCTTCAAGGTATCTCAGGAGAAAAGCTTCATGATTTTAAGGTAGTCAAAGTTGTCTTAACCAAGAAATTATTGTTAATTGGAAATAAAGCAAAATTAGGAATGCTTGTCCATTGAAATACCATTTATAGCATGAAAAGGCAAAGTTAACAGAAAGATGGGTCAGGAACTTGAACACAGGATATTCAAATGGGCAAAAAACACAGAGTTTGGAGAACATATGGAATTGATCCATTCATGTATCACAGGTGAGAAGGTAAATTGCTTCTGTGATTTGAAAACTGTTTGGCAGTATTTTCTAAAGAGCTGAACATATACCTATTCTATGCCCTAGTTAGTGACATTTTCAGCACAGGAGACTGTGAGTCCAAAGACTTTAACACAGCTGAATATCTGGTGCTCTCAAGCAACAACGAAGACACTGGTGTTTTTCCTTTTTTTTTTTTCCCTCCCACCTCCCTCCCATTAGAGTGTAAAAGACTAACAGGGAAATCCAGTCTTTTTCACTGAGGACTTCCCAGCAGTTAGGTTTGTAAAGTGAATAATATAAAAGTTCACCAACTGTCTAGGGAATGAGTGAAGGAATGAATGAGTGAAGAGTGATATCTTCAGCTTCCTGGCTTTTTATTAGCACATGTCTGTTCTTTTATTAAAAGCATAAATCTTTATAATGATCAAAATAATAAAGAGATAGAAGCTTCTGCCCTAGGTTCAGATTTCTTACAGGGTTTTTTGATGGTGTGTTGCTTCTACAAATGCTCGTCAAAAAAATAATCCCATATCCATATATGGAAATGTTGCTTACTGTGTCTCCAGCTTAGAAAATCACACTGTACTTTAGCATATTAAAATAATTTCAAAGCATATAAAAACATAAAATATGAAAGTTGCAGAACTGAAAAACTCTTGCAATTAAAAAATACTCCTGTTACAACTTTCCAAATATTTCCCAGACAGAGTTGACCCTGGAACCATTTTTATTTAATGTTTCCTAACATCCTGAGGAAGGTAGTGGTCCCCCATAAACTTGGAGAAATTAGGAGAGCACTGATAAACAAGCTTTACTCTGAAGAGTTCTGCTGAGGTGATGCAGAGCAAAGATCAGAGATGAAGCTAAGAAGAAAGATGTAATGTGATGAGGAGTCAGAGGACTTCTCTTCTCTCCCTTCTCCTTTGACAAAGTTTTAGGTAGAGTCATGTGGCTTAAAAAGGGGAAAATGGATATGAGCAGCACAGAACAAACAAGTAAATGAAACATTGTGGCAGGATTCCCACAGAGACAATTCTAAAAGCCTGCTTGTTTTCAGTGGCCATAAAAATGTCTAAATACAAAATTGAGACAGCATCAACTGCTTGCTATCTTATCCTGGAATCCTTGCCTAATACGCCAAGAAGGCAGACTTTATATATAGATATAGCTAGAGTGCATTGGAGAAGGAAATGGCAACCCACTCCAGTGTTCTTGCCTGGAGAATCCCAGGGACGGGGGAGCCTGGTGGGCTGCCGTCTATGGGGTCGCACAGAGTTGGACACGACTGAAGCGACTTAGCAGCAGCAGCAGCAGAGTGCAACATACATGTAAGGACAAAAGGCACGGGAGAATCACTAGTGATTCTGTGATTTTGGGTATTTTCTGTGTGGCTGAAAGAGCATTTGGTGACAAATGCCTCTATATTTCCCCTTTTCTCATAATGTGGCTGCAAAACTGGTCCCACATGTCACAAGTGTTCCCCATATATTTTTACGTTCAATATTGCCTTTTCTGAAATGTGACTTTGGTTACATTCAGGATGCAGACTTCCCTATAAGATGAAGTATGCTTAATAGTGTACTTTGCTACCAGGAAAAAAAAAAAATCTATTTTACTCAGTGTTACATAAACAAGTCATATCTAATTCTCTGAAGTGAAAATGCCATAAAAGATATAAACATATACATTCTTTCAGTTAAATTGGTGCCATAAAGCTGTATTGCAAATGTGAATAATGCTTTTCTGCAGTTATGTTTAGGGCTATACAAATACAGTTTAGAGATATTTTGGTTTCTTCTACCTTTGCAGGATAAGACATTAAAAGAAATCATTACTATATTTTATTGAAGTTAAAATTGTTACATTATAGTATTTTTAATATGGTGAACCTAAGGCCAAATATTGAAGCTAGTATTTATTTTATTGCTTTTGACATGTCTTGTTTGAAGGCTTTCAGAAATGAAAAACTCCAGTGAAAGCCATATTGAAGTTTATTGATATAATCTCTATAAAGTAAAATCTCCATAAAAACTTATTTCACTCCATTTAATGACAAGACACGAAATGGAATTATTCTTGGAGACATGTTTAAATGGTCAATCAGGTACAATTTAACTATTGCCTAGAAATCTTTATATTATTGGAAATTACAGGATGTGTTTTCTGAAGTGTTTGGTTGATATCTTTTTATTCTACAGAGAACTTAATGGCATTTATTACAACATGCCACACTACACTGATTGTACTAAAACAATTCATTAATGTGCAGTTAAAATGTTATCTAGGATCTATTAAGAATATAGAAATTCTCCCTCTATATTTCTATGGTTCAAAGATCTTGGTATGTTAAAACATATATGTGAGAAGGAAAATTGGCATCTTATTAAAAGTACTATAAACAGCTATTGCTATAACTCTACTAAACATTGAACATATATTATGTTTAACTGTATTAAAAACTGTTAGGAGATACAAACAAGGAACTTCTACAGTTTGCCTCCCATCAAACTTTTATTACACATTTTATTACAAACTTTTATTACCTATCAAACAGGTAATTTATTTTTGGCTAATAACTGGTCACTTTTGCCTGTTAAGGAGAACTTCTTCTCTTATGTATCTGATTTATGATATCAATGTCTCAAGGATCTGTGTTCTTTTCTTTCTATGCCTGTTCTTTCTGGTCAATCTTATTTACCATTTTGACTGAAAATGCCTCCAACATTTCCTAATTAGATATTTATCATGAAATCTAAATACTACTTGTCTAAATTCACTGGACCACTCCCCTTGCTTGTCCTATAAGCACATCAAATTCAATTTTTTTGCAACGAAATGTATTAAGGCAATTGCTTGGCTTGGATGTCAGAGTGTATTCATTAGTCAGATAATGGACGAGATATGGAGAGTTACCTTGTCCTGCCTTCTAAGGGGAAGATGGACCCTTTTCTCTCCCAACTGGGGTCATTAGAATGTCTTCAAATTAAAAGTATCAGCCTCTAGGTTTAGGCTACCAGATTCAGGGGACACAGAATTCCCAGTTAATTATTGCTTGGGGATAAATTAAAATATGTATACACTTTGTATGTCTCATAATATTTGGGAAATACTTAAAAATATTTATTATCTGACATTAAAAATGACCTGGGCATCCTTTACTTTATCTGGCAATTCTAACTCTAGAGACAAGCAGCATATATGCTCCTGGGTTGGTCTCTAGGTAAAGCAGAAATGAAAAATGAAGACATTTGTTTTCAGAGTTTGGGCTACAAATAGTGTTGCCTACATTTCAAATCCTTTCTATAGGATTTGAACTCTTAATAACTAAATCTTTCCTAAGTTTTACTGGTTGTTTTGATAGTAGTTTAGATAATGGTTACAAAATATTTTCCATCTTGAGATTATATTTCATTATTTATGGAAAAATTTTATTTCTCAAATTTACTCAAGTTCATCCAGAAATCAGAATGTAGAAGCATTCCCAGCATATTTAACAATCAGTTTAACCCCATCACATTGGTTATTTCTAATGAACCAAAACTTTTTGAAAAAAGTCTCAATTCTGACACTTAATTCTCTATAACTTTAAATTTAAAAAAATGAATATGCCTAGAATAAATTCAGCATCTGCTCTAGTTTCTTTTTGTTCTCCACATATTATACTGCTCCCATTTTTATAACTTTTAACATTTTAATCATTATGCTTCCACTTTAGTACAGCCTACATACTCCAGTATTTGCATAATTACCCCACCCCAATGACACACACTTCTGTAAAAAGTTCCCAAAATCCAGCCTCTAATAACTCTCTTCAGCTCTGAGTGATTACCATACCTCTAATGTCAACCACCTGCATTGACATTTAAATCTGTCATCATTGATTTTTAGTTGCTTTCTCTGTGGAATCTTACTTGTACAACTAGTTTACAAGCTCACTTTGACTTTTGACACAACACCACACACAGCAACCCCCACCCCAAATTCTCAAAGAATGAGCTACTTTTTCACTTCTTTTGAAAAAAAAAAAATTAGAGCAGATAGTTAGGAGTTATATTTGCTTTGAGATTCCTTGCGGCTCAGTTGCTAAAGAATCTGCCTGCAATGCAGGAGACCTGGGTTCGATCCCTGGGTTGGGAAGATCCCCTGGAGAAGGGAAAGGCTACCCACTCCAGTACTCTGGCCTAGAGAATTCCATGGACTGTATAGTCCATGGGGTCACAAAGAGTTGGACACGACTGAGCAACTTTCACTTATATTTACAAACATGTGATAGGCACAAATTAAACAGTAATGCACTTAAACTACCACTGCCTTTTTAGTAATTCTATCATGTTGCTCAAGGAAATCATGATATACCCTGATTTTAGAAAATTTTTGAATAAATAAAAATATAAGAAAAAATAAAACACTTATAAATCTATTTTTCCACTCTATTCCATGTGAAATAATTGATCAATTTCTCCTCTGAATATGCCATATTAAGACAAACATTTACATGAATGTTTTAATATTTTTCACAGGAAAGTATATTATGACCATGTTTCCATTTTATTATTTGGATACATGGCGCCAAATTAGCTGTGTAGTGATCTTTAATAAACATAAATAACTATTACCTACGTAATTTTTGAGTATGTAGCTATGATTAGGTGTGCATGCATGCATGCTAAGTCACTTCAGTCGTGTCCAACTCTTGCAAATCTATGGACCACAGCCCACCAGGGTCCTCTGTCAATGGGATTCTCCAGGCAAGAATACTGGAGTGGGTTGCCATTCCCTTTTCCAGGGGATCTTCCTGACACAGAGATCAAATCTGAGTCTCTTAATTGGCAGGTGGGTTTATTACCACCAGCGCAACCTGGGAAGCTTTAGCTTTGACTATAATTCTGAATAATTCCTTATCAGAATTATAAATACCTGCTAAAAAGTTATTCTTCACTTAAATCTTCAGATGCATATTTATAAAATTATTTTTAGAAGGCTTGTGGTAATTTCATTCTAGCCAAAAGTCTATTTTAATGTCTGATAATATTTTTGTCTAGTGTTTACCAATTTTTATGTGAAATAGTATATTATTTTAAACTAGAGTTACTTTGATTATATTGGAATGTAAATGTCCAGTCACATGCTTTAGTCACTATTTTTTTCTTGAGTTGCTTTTTCTTTGAATTATTATTAATTCCTAAGATACAATGAAATTTGGAATGTTATTTTACTTTTATTTCAATGTAAGAGGACTTTATATACAAACTGGCTGGTGTTAGTATTGCAAATAATTTTTATATTTGGCATTAATATTTCTTTACAGAGCTTTGAAAGGGGTGACAAGCATGATGTAACAACATGACTATCAAAATCACTTGCACATGTAAGTTGACTTTTTGTGTGTGCGCCCATGTTTCCCCATCTGTAAAAGGAACATAATAGTAACACCAATTCCATAAGGTTTTTTTAAAAGAGCAAGTCAGTCATATATATACTTATGGCTGATTCATATTGTGGTATGGCAGAAACCAATACAGCATTGTAAAACAATTATCCTCCAATTAAAAAGAAGTAAATTTTAAAAAACCAATGAGTCAGTGCATACATATAATATTTTAGAATTATGCCTGGCATACTTTCCAATAACTTCTGTTTATGAAATATGATTAGGAATACAATTTTAATAGCTTTATTGACAGATAATTCATATAGCAAACACATTTAAATGACTTTTCACATGTCAAACACATTTAAAATGTGCAAAAAACAAGGACTTTTTGTATATAAACAGGTGATGCAAACATTGCCATGATCAATTAAAGAGTATTTTCATCATTTCCAAAGAAACCTTGCAACTCTTAGCCATAATTCCCTGACTGTCCAGCTCTACTTTTCATCTCTAGAGCCTTGCTTATTAATGGAAGTTAATTTAAATGGAACCACGTAATATGTGATCCTTTGTGTCTGGTTTCTTTCACTTAGCATGGGTTTTTAAGGTTTATTCCTATTATAATATGTATCAGTACTTAGTTTCCTTTTACAGTTGAGAGATATTTCGTTGTATTGTTGTAACATATTTTTATTTAGTCATAATATACTGGACATTTGTTTTCCACTTTTTTTGTTATTATGAACAATGCTTTATTGTGTATTCATGTGCAGGTTTTTCTGCGGACACTTTTACACTTCTCCTGGGTGTATGAAGGTGAAAGTGTTAGTCACTCAGTTGTATTCAGCTCTTTGTGACCGCATGAACTACAGCTCACCAGGCTCCTCTGTCCGTGGAATTCTCCAAGCAAGAATACTGGTTGCCATTCCCTTCTCCAGAGGATCTTCCTGACCCAGGGATTGAACCCAGGTCTCCTATTCTTTATTACATCAGCCTGGAATTATATTCCTGGGACACATGAAAGGCAATAGCATGCCACTCCAGTACTCTTGCCTGGAAAATCCCATGGATGGAGGAGCCTGGTAGGCTGCAGTCCATGGGGTCCCTAGGAGTCAGACATGACTGAGCGACTTCACTTTCACTTTTCACTTTCATGCATTGGAGAAGGAAATGGCAACCCACTCCAGTGTTCTTGCCTGGAGAATCCCAGGGACAGGGGAGCCTGGTGGGGTGCCATCTATGGGGTCACAGAGAGTCAGACATGACTGAAGGAACTTAGCAGCAGCAGCAGCAGCAGCATGATAGTTCTAAAGTTTAATCTTTGAGGAACTTTCAGACTGTTTATTAGAGGCATTATGCCATTTTTTCCAGAGAAGGCAATGGCACCCCACTCCAGTACTCTTGCCTGGAAAATCCCATGGACGGAGGAGCCTGGTAGGCTTCAGTCCATGGGGTCACTAGGAGTCGGACATGACTGAGAGACTTCACTTTCACTTTTCACTTTCATGCATTGGAGAAGGAAATGGCAACCCACTCCAGTGTTCTTGCCTGGAGAATCCCAGGGACAGGGAGCCTGGTGGGGTGCCGTCTATGGGGTCACACAGAGTCAGACACGACTGAAGCAACTTAGCAGCAGCAGCAGCCATTTTTTCATTCCAAATAGCAATGGCTAAGGGTTCTAATTTACCCTCATTCTTGTGGCCAAATTTTTTTTAATCCATCCTAGAGGGTTCAAAGACGTGTGATTTTAATTTACATTCTTCTCATGGCTCCTAATGTTGACCGTCTTTTCTCATGATTTTTGTCAAATATATGTTTATATTAATAGAGCATCAATTTAGATCCTTTTCCCAGTTTTTGATTGAACTATTTGTCTTTTAATTAATGAGTTTTAAATATTCTTTATATATTCTAGATACAAGTCCATTGTAAAATATATGATTTGAAAATATTTTCTCCCATCCTGTAAGTGACAAATTGGTATCCCTCATGGTTTGATAACTACTTCAAAGAAACCAATGTTCATTTCCCTCAAGGTACATACTGAACATTGTATACAGCACAGCATTTAAAAGACCAAAAGCTGACAACAATTCAAATGATAGCAGTAGCATAACTGGCAATCATACAAGGGAATATGTTACAACAGTAAAAATATACTATAGTTACACATTTTATGATGTAAAAGGAAAAATACAGTCACAGAAAAAATATATATGTGTGTATATATATATGTACAGGTCTGTATATATATATATATATATATATAGTAATTCCATTCTTATCTGGGTGACAAATGAGCAAAACTAAACAAAAATTAATCAAATTAATTTTTATAGAGAATTATTAACACAAAATCGAGATGTTAATTACTTGAAGAAAGACTGGGATCCAATCCAAAAGATACCTACCGGGAATTTCCAACACTATTGACAGGATTCTATTTATTCAGCTAGACACAATGCATACACATGTATTTCTTGATTAGCATTCTTCACATTGCACAAATATGTCATATCTATAGGCCAGAATAAAGCAATGATAATCAATTTTTTAAATGAAAGGAAATATAAATGCATATTCTCATAAAGTAATATACTTACTGTTTTGTTTTTTTTTTTTTTTGCTCAGAATGAGTTATTTTGGAGAGTTTGTTTAAATTACCATGAAAGTGAAAGTGAAGTTGTTTCCGACTCTTTGCGACCCCATGGACGGTAGCCTACCAGGCTCTGAGATCCATGGGATTTTCCAGGCAAGAATACTGGAGTGGGCTGCCATTTCCTTCTCCAGGGGATCTTCCCAACCCAGGGATCAAACCTGGGTCTTCTGCATTGCAGACAGACGCTTTACTGTCTGAACCACTAGAGTGATCCTTTAAATTAAATTACTATAAGATAGGTGTTTTGAATAAGCTGAAATAGTACCTTAAAAGGAAGTGAGTAGATTTTTTTGCTAGAGGACCTTTACATTTTTGTGCCTTTATGAGGTTTCTGCCCTCATTCTATGTCAAGAATCTGCCAACCCTTATAATAATTCCCTTCTAAAACCCCTATGTAGTTACTGTTTAATACTACTGACAATACCTTTATTTTATGAAGACCCCAGCCTGAAATACAGTGATCTACTGAAGTTACTTAGTCATCAGGTTAGCAATTCCTACACTGAATTATAAAGTTGTTTTGCCCTAAAGAAGCAAACCAAGCCAGAGGAGAAATCAAATACACTGAATCAAGAGACAAAACACAGCTAATCACTTTGGATAGATATTTTACTGCTTGCACAGCTGGGCATGGTGTGCTCATTTTGTAAATATGCTTTGCTATTTTCTTGGTATTAGTCAGTTTGCTCGAATGGATTAGAAATTTGAAAGCAGCTTTGTCTAATGTCATGGTAAATTTGTATCCTGATAGAAGAATGCTTATGTCCTGATAAGGATTGTTGTTTTCCCCAGCTTGCCTCCACTGATATTGGAAGCCAAGGGGTGAAATGCCACACAAAGGCTTAAACTCAAGATTTTAAGTTCCTGTAGCAGCTTGGAAATTGTTAAAACTGCATTTCACCACCTGAATTAAGTTTAATATTCAAGATGTTGGCATAGTGTAGGTCTATAAGAGACAGAAACAGTATATTCTTTCTCCTCCTTACAGAGGTTTTACCTACATGTAACTTCCCCATCACCATTAGCACCAGGGGCATCATCAGGTATAAACCCCAAATTTCTTTGGAATTCAGGATAAGATCATACAAATATTCTGAGAACTATATCCCTGTTTTAGTGAGTAAAAGACATTTAAAAGGCATTTATGGTGGCTGGGGTTGGGGGACAGGATAGACTAGACTGTTCAGAGGGTAGGCACTGGAAACCATGTGTACCAAACATCTAAATTGGCTTCATGGTAACAATCACCTCAATGATAATGGAGAATGTGTGGCAGATTGTTTTTCCCCTGGAAGTCCATATTAGTATCTACTACCCCACATGCTCTTCCTGATCTTGCTACTTTTCCAGCAAGAGGTGGAGTCTGTTTCCTTCCCCTTGAAACTGCAGAGATGATTGTGATTGCTTCCACTAAGATATCGGGAAAGTCTCACTAGGTGGCTCCAGAGGCTGGATCACAAAAGGTAACACAACTTCCCACCTGGCTTTGTCTGGGGACGCTCATCTTTGGAATCCAAGAAGCCCAAGCCATATGAAGTCTCACATCAAGGAAAACAGAGGACCCGGTTCTCAGCACTATCTGACTCCCAGACAACAGCCAGTAAGGAGCAACTTGTGGCTGAGTGAGCCAAATTGGAAGCAGACTCTCCAGCCCTCAGCTGAAGCTGCCCTAAGAGAAGGTGAGTCTTTCCTACCATATCTGCCCACTTTGAAAATTTGGGGGCAAAATAAGTAACTATTGTTACTTTACTCAATTTGGATGGTTTATTGGGCAGCCATATATAACTGGAACAAAAGTCCGCAACTACTGGCTGGATAGAAGCCAATAAAAAACTGTGCTCAGAAAAAAAGAGAGAGAGAGAAAGAAAAGAAAAACATTTGATGGGTTTTGAAGGAACTCTACAATCAAAGTTGAAGTTCTTCAAAGAAAACATTCTGGGGGACCATTCAAAGAGGTTATTCAAAGTAAGCTTTGAATTAAAAAAAGTAATTGAGAAAATAATTAGATTATTTCATTCATGCTTTAATGGGGTTTCTTTGGATGAATTGCTATCTAAGTCCTCCTTTGAAGTCGGGATCAGCAGTGCACATGAAGTCTTCTAGAATTTCTTGGCAAGGAAGATATCAATATAGGGGCCATAATAAATTCCTCTTAACTTTTGGAGGGTTGAAATTGTGGAACTGCTGAACATAATGTGTAAATTATTATTTTGACAAAGGTCTTATTCTACACACATTAGTAATTTAGAGGGTTTAGATTAAAAAATAAAAAGTGAATGGAACTCAAGTGAGACTCTCTACTTGAGTAAAATTTACTTCCTTAAAAGTAGATTATTGAGTCTAGAGTGAGTTTTAAGACTGTTGGCCACTTAGGCACATACACACTGAAGGTAAAATCTGTAGGGGATATAATCCCTGAATATTAAAAAAAAGTATAATATTCTCTTTTTAAGCACTTTATAATATCTCACAGCATACACTATTTATTTGTTTACTTTCATAGAGCCTTTTGGGTTCTATGGATTCTAAATTGCCTCTTGTAAGTACACCTCCTTAAAAGTTTCTTGGCTTATACTCATGCAACTTTAAGACTGAAATTTATCTCTGTGGCTCACCCCACTCCTTGAGTGTGGACCAGTAACTCAGAGGAATTACAGGAAAGATGATGCTGAACAGTTAAGGGATACCTGGAGGACCTTCTGTTCTACCTGATTCAAGTCAGGATAATACATCAAGGACAGAATGGAGTTGTTCTACTTATAGGTAGTTTCAAATGTAAAAGATTTGAGAAATAAAGGAATGTGAGGACGGGATAAAAGTTAGCCACTGAGTCATGTCTGACTCTTTGTGACCCCATGGACTGTAGTGCACCAGGCTCCTCTGTCCATGGAATTCTCCAGGCAAGAACACTGGAGTGGGTTGCCATTTCCTATTAAGTAGATCAATTACACAGGCACAAGATCAATGTCCTGCTGCTTACACTCTGAGGGATTTTTGTTTTATTTAGGTTCAGTTAATCACAATGGTGTGATCACTTCAGATAATCACGATGGTGTGATCATTCACCTAGAGCCAGACATCCTGGAATGTGAAGCCAAGTGTGTCTTAGGAAGCATCACTATGAACAGACCTAGTGGAGGTGATGGCATTCCAGTTGAGCTATTTCAAATCCTGAAAGATGATGCTGTGAAAGTGTTGCACTCAATATGCCAGCACATTTGGAAAACTCAGTAGTGGTCACAGAACTGGAAAAGGTCAGGTTTCCTTCCAATCCCAAAGAAAGGGAATGCCAAAGAGTGCTCTAACTACCGCATAATTGCACTCATTTCACATGCTAGTAAAGTAATGCTTAAGATTCTCCAAGCCAGGCTTCAGCAATACATGAACCATGAACTTCCAGATGTTCAAGCTGGTTTTAGAAAAGGCACAAGGGATCAAATTGCCAACATCCGCTGGATCATGGAAAAAGCAAGAGAGTTCCAGAAAAACATCTATTTCTGCTTTCTTGACTATGCCAAAGCCTTTGATTGTGTGGATCACAATAAACTGTGGAAAATTCTGAAAGAGATGGGAATACCAGATCACCTGACCTGCCTCTTGAGAAACCTGTATGCAGGACAGGAAGCAACAGTGAGAACTGGACATGGAACAACAGACTGGTTCCAAATAGGAAAAGGAGTAGTACATCAAGGCTGTATATGGTCACCCTGCTTATTTAACTTCTATGGAGAGTATATCATGAGAAACGCTGGGCTGGAGGAAGCACAGGCTGGAATCAAGATTTCTGGGAGAAATATCAATAACCTCAGATATGCAGATGACACATTATGGCAGAAAGTGAAGAAGAACTGAAGAGCCTCTTGATGAAGGTGAAAGAGAGTGTGAAAAAGCTGGCTTAAAACTCAGCATTCAGAAAATGAAGATCATGGCATCTGGTCCCATCACTTCATGACAAATAGATGGGGAAACAGTGGAAACAGTGGCTGACTTTATTTTTCTGGGCTCCAAAATCACTGCAGATGGTGATTGCAGTCATGAAATTAAAAGATGCTTACTCCTTGGAAGGAAAGTTATGACCAACCTAGGCAGCATATTGAAAAGCAGAGACATTACTTTGTCAACAAAGGTCCATCTAGTCAAGGCTATGGTTTTTCCAGTGGTCATGTATGGATGTGAGAGTTGGACTGTGAAGAAAGCTGAGCACCGAAGAATGGATGCTTTTGAACTGTGGTGTTGGAGAAGACTCTTGAGAGTCCCTTGGACTGCAAGGAGATACCACCAGCCCATCCTAAAGGAAATCAGTTCTGAATATTCATTGGAAGGACTGATTCTAAAGCTGAAACTCCAATATTTGGCCACCTGATGTGAAGAACTGACTCATCTGAAAAGACCCTGATGCTGGGAAAGATTGAGGGCAGGAGGAGCAGGGGACAACAGAGGGTGAGATGGTAGGATGGCATCACCAACTCAATGGGCATGGGTTTGGGTAAACTCCAGGAGCTGGTGATGGACAGGGAGGCCTGGTGTGCTGTGGTTCATGCGATTGCAAAGAGTTGGACACGACTGAGTGACTGAACTGAACTGAGGTACGGTTAGATTTGCATAATTGTGACCATCGTGGATTTAGAGTGCTTCATCCTTGTTTTTCTGGCCATGTAATGTTATGAGATGAGTGGTTTTGATGGCACAGTCTACTTCCATAGCACAGAATGGGTAAAATTGGTCTTCATGGGTGCAAGCTCTCAATCTCAAAATCAAAATCAAATTTTAATTAAATTAAAAATATTAAAATCAAAATTAAAAAATTAGCATGGAATTTTGCAAACTGCACATATTTAGGATTTTGGAAGGATCCCCAATAGAGTCAAATCCATGGTACATTATTTTATTATAAAGTATTATAATACTTTATAAAAATTATAGTATGTTAAGGCTGTATATTGTCACCCTACTTATTTAAATTTATGCAGAGCACATCATGCAAAATGCTGGGTTGGATGAAGCACAAGCTGGGGTCACGATTGCTGGGAGAAATGTCAATAAACTCAGATATGCAGATGACCTGGAGAAGCAAATGGCAACCCACTCCAATGTTCTTGCCTGAGAATTCCATAGACAGAGGAGCCTGGAGGCTACAGCTCAAGGGGTCGCAAAGAGTCAGACACAACTAAGCGACTAACACATATGCAGATGATTCCACCCTTATAACAGAAAGCAAAGAGGAATTAAAGAACCTCTTGAAGAAGGTGAAAGAGGAGAGTGAAAAAGCTAGCTTAAAACTCAACATTCAAAAATGACATCTGGTCCTATCACTTCATGGCAAATAGATGGGAAAAGAGTGGAAACAGTGACAGACTTTATTTTCTTGGGCTCCAATATCACTGCAGATGGTGACTGCAGCCATGAAACTAAAAGACACTTGCTCCTTGGTAGAAAAGCTATGACAAACCTAGACAGTGTATTCAAAAGCGGAGACATTACTTTGCTGACAAAGGTCTGTCTAGTCAAAGCTATGGTGTTTCCAGTAGTCATGTATGGATGTGAGTTAGACCACAAGGAAGGTTGAGCGTCAAAGAATTGATGCTTTTAAACTCTGGTGTTGGAGAAGACCCTTGAGAGTCCCTTGGACTGAAAGGAGATCAAACCAGTCAATCCTAAAGTTAATCAATCCTGAATATTCATGGGAAGGACTGATGCTGAAGCTCCAATACTTCAGCCACCTGATGTGAAGAACTGACTCACTGGAAAGGACCCTGATGCTGAGAAAGATTGAGGCAGGAGAAGAAGGGGACGACAGAGGGGATGGTTGGATGACATCACTGATTCAATGGACATGAGTTTGAGCAAGCTCCAGGAGATGGTGAAGGACAGGGAAGCCTGGCGTGCTACAGTCCATGGGGCTGCAAAGAGTCGGATTTGATGAGCGACTGAACAACAACAACAAATATCTAAATGTATATATTCAGCTATTTATTATCTATATTTTCTCCATGCTAATGAACAGAAACTGATGAAAATTTTCTTGATAAAGCAATTCCACATCCTTCAAATAAGAATTAACATGCTGGCACATCTCCCCAGTTAATGTAATTTGAGTGAGCTAAGGCATTTTGAAAAAGGATGTTGGTAAACAATTAGTAAACTATATAGCATTTACACATGGGACATATAATTTAATCCATAGAGTAAGATGATTTAAAATGGGTATACTCCTTCTTTTTTTTTTTAATTTCAGGAGATGTCTACCTTGAATGTTATCCACTGGTTTAGTGTAAGAGAGGCAATACAAAAATTTTAAATTTTGAGATAAATGCATATTCACACAAAACAAGCTATAAACACATAGAACAAAGTATTAGACATATAGTCTGCTCACAATTGCATTTCTTTTTCTTTTAAAAGTTTGGCTAGCTGAAGTTAATAAAAGTTCAATTATCTGTAAATATTGTTTATTTTCCAAAGCAAATGTGCTAAATAGTACATCTTTATGCATTTTCAAAAAGCTTCAGCTAGCAGGTTTATTTATGAAATTTGAGGGGACACAGATAAATCCCCAAAGTGATGCTAATTTTTAAATTAAATATACATAAATTAATCCACATAACTCTGGGAGCAAAATAATTCTTAGAAAAAGCATGGAATTCATTATGAGCCATTAAAGAGGCATTCAGTAATTACTAGTGGTGAGAACAATTTATAAAACAAACTTACACTTTTTTTCTATCTTGTAATAATGTAGTACTTACTTAGAGAATCTAATCGCTTCTTGTAGTATCTTCTTCAAAGAATAATTTTAAATTTTCTCTCCTTGTAGGAAAAAAATATTGTACTAAAGTTTTAAGATACAGAGCTTTGAATAGAGAACTTTTGACATGAGTATCATTAAAGCTGAAGTAACCTTATAATCTGAGTCTTTTGTTACTTAAATAATTCACTCTCTCTCATGGACTTGCCTAGAGCATATTGCATGAGTGAGCTTGAACATTAATTTGCTTGCCTCCATCATAGCAATAGCTACATTTAATGTCTATAACAGGCTACATCCCCTCAGAGGTATGTTACTTACATTCTCTCAGTTGCCCTGAGTTACATCAAAGCTATGATCTAAGTTTTGGTACTTCCATGTGTAGATGAGAAGAGAGGAATTTGCCCTTCATTGGAGGTTGACAGGCTATGGCCTGTGGTCCAAACATGCCCACCACCTGTTTTTGTAATTGGAGTTGCATTGGGATACAATCGCAAGCATCATTTACTTACTGTCTATGGCTGCTCTCTCACAGCAATGTAAGGATTGAGTATTTGCAGTAGAGACCATAGCCTTCCCAGGTGGCTCAGTGTAAAGAATCTGCCTGCCAATGCAGGAGATGCAGGTTCAATTCCTGGGTCAGGAAGATCCTACAGAGTAGGAAACAGCAACCCACTCCAGTATTCCTGCCTGGAAAATCCCATGGACAGAGGAGCCTGGTGGGCTATAGTCCATGAGGTCACAAAGAGTCAGACCTGACTGAGGTCACTCAATAGAGACCATAGCAGTGCAAAACCACAGATATTTATTATCTAGGCCTTTATAGAAAAAAATTGCTGATCCTTTCTCTATGCTACTCAGTGAGAATGGCCTTTCAAATCCAGGGTTTTCTGATGCCGTTACCAGTGCTTTTTCAGCTGTATTATGATACATGCCACAAGAAAAAAAAAGTTAAAGGCAGAGGGACAAGGGAGTAGAAAGAATAATTATTGATTTTTTAAAAAAACTATTAGCCTTGATGATCTATAATATGAGGGTTTTGGATATAAATTCTGTCTCAGAAATGTATCACCGCTGTGAATCTAGGCCAAGGCATGTAAATGTTCATGGACTCAGACACATTGTTTAAAAAATGGGAATAATGATACCTGACTTCCCTACATTCAAGGGTCTAGGATGGGTAGGCACTTTCTAACTCTATTACCTACTTTTCTGTAATTCTGATTCCCATGCCAGACCTATGTTATATCTGATTCACTTAACTGGAAATGATCTAAAATAGTTTGAAACACTGTTTATAATCTACAGTGCAGATGAACTCTGCCCAAACATACAAAATAATAGATTTATTACATTTTTATGATCCATAGTGGTTCATTCAGTGGAATACAAAAATTATTTTTTGAGGATTTTCCTGGCATTTTGAAAAGTCCCCTAGGGGGTCAGAGAATATTTGTATAGCTACTGATTTAATGTTTGAGTCACTTTTACATATATTGCTGCTTTTGAATTACCCATATACACAAACACACACAATATACAAATAAGCATGGCCTACTTATTCCAATTAAAATTTAATAAGCAGCTATAATGTATAAATTATTATGCTAGACACTAGGCATCAAATGTTTATATTCTTGAAATAAAGGCAGAGCACGAAACATCCTTTTTAAAATAATATTACACACACAATTGTATAAAGGTAATTGTACAAAGGTAATGAGGACACTATGACAGAGCCATTAAAGAAACTGATAGTGGATTTGAACGGGGAAAGAGTGGAAGTATGTCAGTTCAGAGCAAAGATTCCTCAACCTTGGTCTGTCAGCACCACTGACATTTTGGCCTGGATAATCCTTTTTGTGTCCTCCTGTGCAGTACAGGATAATTAGCAGTTTCCCTGGCTTCTACCCTCTAAAGGCCACTAGTAGCCCTATGTTCCCAATTGTGACAGCAAAAAATATCTCCAGACATCATCACATGTCTCCTAGAGGCAAGTCATTCCTGGTGAAGGACCACAGTGTAAGAAATGGATGGGAATGAGTAAGCTCAAAAATGAATGTAGGAAATGAAACTAGATTAAATGGCTATTTTAGTCACCCAGATGAGAAATGAACAGAAGAAGGACTGTTAAAGGTGCATTTTGGTGGTAGCACATATTGCACTTGACGGATTGAAAGTGGATTGTAAAACAGTTTCAATCTCTAGTGGGAAAAAGTATCACTAGAGGGAACTGTTATAAAGTCCAAATTAATGGCAATTCTGATTTAATTTGGTTTTAAAAAGGGGCCCAAGAATATAGATTTTGACAAACATCAGATTTTGAGAAAAAAAAGAGACGTAAATACTGGAATGCTATTAGAAAACATTTCATGCAAAGATGGGCTTGATAAAGGACAGAAATGGTATAGACCTAACAGAAGAAGATATTAAGAAGAGATGGCAAGAATACACAGAAGAACTGTTCAAAAAAGATCTTCACGACCCAGATAATCACGATGGTGTGATCACTGACCTAGAGCCAGACATCCTAGAATGTGAAGTCAAGTGGGCCTTAGAAAGCATCACTACAAACAAAGCTAGTGGAGGTGATGGAATTCCAGTTGAGCTATTCCAAACCCTGAAAGATGATGCTGTGAAAGTGCTCCACTCAATATGCCAGCACATTTGGAAAACTCGGCAGTGGCCACAGGACTGGAAAAGGTCGGTTTTCATTCCAATCCCAAAGAAAGGCAATGCCAAAGAATGCTCAAACTACTGCACAATTGCACTCATCTCACACTCTAGTAAAGTAACGCTCAAAATTCTCCAAGCCAGGCTTCAGCAGTATGTGAACCGTGAACTACCTGATGTTCAAGCTGGTTTTAGAAAAGGCAGAGGAACCAGAGATCAAATTGCCAACATTTGCTGGATCATGGAAAAAGTAAGAGAGTTCCAGAAAAACATCTATTTCTGCTTTCTTGACTATGCCAAAGCCTTCGACTGTGTGGATCACAATAAACTTTGGGAAATTCTGAAAGAGATGGGAATACCAGACCACCTGATCTGCCTCTTGAGAAATCTGTATGCAGGTCAGGAAGCAACAGTTAGAACTGGACATGGAACAACAGACTGGTTCCAAATAGGAAAAGGAGTTCATCAAGGCTGTATATTGTCACCTGTTTATTTAACTTATATGCAGAGTACATCATGAGAAACGCTGGACTGGAAGAAACACAAGCTGGAATCAAGATTGCTGGGAGAAATATCAATAACCTCAGATATGCAGATGACACCACCCTTATGGCAGAAAGTGAAGAGGAACTCAAAAGCCTCTTGATGAAAGTGAAAGTGGAGAGTGAAAAAGTTGGCTTAAAGCTCAACATTCAGAAAATGAAGGTCATGGCATCTGGTCCCATCACTTCATGGGAAATAGATAGGGAAACAGTGGAAACAGTGTCAGACTTTATTTTTCTGGGCTCCAAAATCACTGTAGATGGTGATTGCAGCCATGAAATTGAGAGACGCTTACTCCTTGGAAGGAAAGTTATGACCAACCTAGATAGCATATTCAAAAGCAGAGACATTACTTTGCCAACAAAGGTTCGTCTAGTCAAGGCTATGGTTTTTCCTGTGGTCATGTATGGATGTGAGAGTTGGACTGTGAAGAAGGCTGAGCACCGAAGAATTGATGCTCTTGAACTGTGGTGTTGGAGAAGACTCTTGAGAGTCCCTTGGACTGCAAGGAGATCCAACCAGTCCATTCTGAAGGAGATCAGCCCTGGGATTTTTTGGAAGGAATGATGCTAAAACTGAAACTCCAGTTCTTTGGCCACCTCATGCGAAGAGTTGACTCATTGGAAAAGACTCTGATGTTGGGAGGGATTGGTGGCAAGAGGAGAAGGGGACGACAGAGGATGAGATGGCTGGATGGCATCACTGACTCGATGGACGGGAGTCTCAGTGAACTCCGGGAGTTGGTGATGGACAGGGAGGCCTGGCGTGCTGCAATTCATGGGGTCACAAAGAGTCGGACACGACTGAGCGACTCAACTGAACTGAACCTATAGTTATCAAAAATGGTTGTGTCCTAAGCACATTCTTATATATATGACATAAAGTTATTTGGGGGAGAATCTTGTGTTCATGATTCCTAGGGTTTGAAGTTCCGGTTTCTGAGCCACAAGCAAATGTGTGGTACAGATCTGGAGGGCAGAACGGGGCTCCACCAGGCACTATCATCTCTGCTGAAAGCATGGGAAGCTACTGAAGTCTTTAGCTCCTGTCACAAACTGCAGTGCCTCTCAGTACTTTGTATGGTTTATTTTATGTGACTCATGGTTCAAGAGCCCAGTGGTTGATGTTAATAAAATGAGATGACTTTGAAGACGTACAAGAATGATAAAAATCATCTTAAAAATCCTGTGTTCTGCTTTGGTGACCTCAGTTCTTGATTTAAGATCTCACCAAGCCATCTATGATATTAGGTCTTTTATTAAGTATTTATTTATGCTAAATATATTTGTTCATATATGTTCTAAATTCTAGGTATTTTTAATATAAAATATGTATTTTGTAATATGTATGTACATATATATATATACACACTAAAAATAACATAACAAAAGAAAGAGGGTCAAGTTATTCTTCTAAAGTATTGACTGCAGCTTTAAGAAAAAGTCAATGAGAAATGTTTTTAAGCATTTTGTTCAACATTCGCTAGAATTTAGTGAATTAGAGAACAAGGCTACTGAGTGTGACATATTTCCCAGTCACGCATCTCCATTTTGCTAAAGAAAAGAAATGGACCAAATTATATATCTTCTGTACTGTCTGTAATTTTCTTTACAATTTTTCTACATCAATAGCATGACATTTGTTTTTAAATTATAACCTAGTCGAATTTAGTTAACATATACTCTAATTGGATATACACACGTCGAGGCAGCAATAGTATTTTCATTAGCACACTGGATGTTAGAGTTTTGTTTTTTTTTTTACTGTTGGAATTCAGTGATATAAACATATGTGGTTGGGTTAGAAACCATCTCCTTTATCAAATTGGAGGTTCTCTGCATAGAATGCATGTGTTTCTGGAACAAGAGAAAGAAAAGTGCTGAAGGACCAGTGTGTGGTTGATGGATTCTTCGTTTCAGCCCCTGCTTCCTGCCTTTCCCATTTGCTCACAGGCTGATTGGCTTCCACCACGAAGGGTCACAGAAACAGAAGGAGTCAACTGCTCTCAGTGAAGGGGTGACAGGCCATAGCTATCTGTATTCACCAATGTGAGCAGAGATTCACAATTTAGAAGTTGAGTGTCTCACTCACCCAAGGAGATCTAGAAATTTACTGTGAAGAGAATAAGAACTCCAGATGTAAACACAGAGATCAGGCTCAAAGGAATAAAGAATGTCACTTATTTATTGATGGTATTAAAGCTTCCCAACCAAAGGCCACAAGGAGTACCTTAGTAGTCTCATAAAAGTCAGTTCGAGCTATTTGTTTGCTACAACAAGGAGACCACGCTCAAGGGGAACCAGAGGAGGGTTTCATTAGGAGAGAGATGGCAAGGGCTCCTTCTAGGGTGTGGGGGGCCTGCACTCGTGCCAGATGATTCTGGAGGACTGGGGAAACAGGGTCCTAGTCAGGATAGGATGCAGGCCAGAAGCAGGAACAATTTAGTAATGTAATACTGTGATAATTTTTGTCCCTGAGATGAAAATATTAAAGTGTTGCTGTTGTTCAGTTGTTAAGTCATACCTGACTCTTTGCAACTCCATGAACCTCAGCACACCATGCTTCCCTGTCCTTCACCCTCTCCTGGAGTTTTTTTAAACTCATGTCCATTGAGTCAATGATACCATTCAGCCATCTCATCCTCTGTCATCCCCTTCTCCTCCTGCCTTCAATCTTTCCCAGCATCAGGGTCTTTTCCAATGAGTCAGCTCTTCGAATCAGGGGCAAGAGTTAGAAATGATAAGGAAGTGGTGATATTTTTAGTTGGAGGATAATTGTTTTACATCATGTTGGTTTCTGCCATACAACAACGTGAATCAGCCATACGTATACATGTGACCCCTCCTTCTTGAACCTGCCTCCCACCCACCCCCACCCCACCCCTCTGTGCTGGAGCAGAGCACTGAGCAGAGCTCCGCAGTGGCATTTTACAACAGGTGTGCTAGTCATGTGGAGGATTACGCTCTGGCCTGGTCTATCTCCTACCAGTCTTGTCGGACACACTGTTATGTTAGAAACACTGCAGCCTGACTACTGGCTGAGCGGACTTTGATTTCCTCAGTAGGACTGACCAGAAAACATAATGAGGTTGAAGATTTAGCAAAAAGCTGTAAACACTGCTTACTTATTAACTGTCAACACTTACAAAACAAATAAATGGTCAATGGGAATGAAAACAGACAGCCTGATTATCCTAATACTGCTATCAAACTGCAATAATTAAACAAGCATATGAACCCGAGTGGATCACACCGCATCACAGCGTGATGTGACTAGAGTTTCTTGTGACCCAGATGAAACTCACAACCTGAGTAGAAGAAAGACCACTGAAGTTTCTGCGAGGAAGGCAGCCTTCATCCTGAGAGCTCTGAGAGCAAGACAAGACTGAAGGAGAGATTTGGTAAAAATAATGTCTGACACTGATTTAATGTTAAATACCTAGTTATGTTTCCTATGATTCTGTGGATATAAATGGTGTACTTATCACTTGCTTTGAATGACAAGCATTTCTAAGTATTACCCAGACAAAAATTAAATGTTTATAAAATCCTTGCTTTGGATTTTATAAACTGAGCCCTCAAAGAGAGACCTAAGTAGAAAAATAATCTAGACACCAGAATGTGAATCACATATTTCACATAGGTAATCTTGGAAAAAGAACTTAAACCTTCTGAGTTTCTATTTCCTCACTGTAAAATAGAGATGGTTAAAATTATATACCTTTTATAACATACAAGGCACTTTGTATGAGTAAAAACAAAAATTTACATGCAGTTTTTCAGACTACATCTTGATTAAATCAAGAAATACCTATGTTACATTTTTGTGGTTGCACAGTTGCAAGTAACACAAACAGATATAAATTAGTGTTAGTGAAAAGAAAAAGAGAAAGAGGAGGAGGCAAATGAGGAAGAGAAAGCAAAAGAAGGGACAAACAGGCTGAGAGTAGAGAGAAGGGTATTTGTAGGAAGCATAGTGTCTCCTTTTTCTGGGCACCCAGGAGACAGGCAGAGATGGAGAACTGGAAATTAACAAAGCTGTTAGCAACACTCCCTGTACTTTCTCCATTTCATGATTTTGCTTCATCTCTAGTACGCTTGCCTGGAAAATCCCAAGGATGGAGGAGCCTGGTAGGCTGCAGTCCATGGGGTCGCTAAGAGTTGGACACGAATGAGAGACTTCACTTTCACTTTTCACTTTTCTGAATTGGAGAAGGAAATGACAACCCACTCCAGTGTTCTTGCCTGGAGAATCCCAGGGACAGGGGAGCCTGATGGGCTGCAGTCTATGGGGTCGCGCAGAATTGGACACGACTGAAGCGACTTAGCAGCAGCAGCAGCAGCAGCATGCTTCTTTCTCTCTCTTTGCAACTCAAGATTTCTCAATGCTTCATATTCATGTCTGCCCAACAATTAAAAGGTTGCATATTCCCTATTCAGAAGAACATCCCAACTGTATTGCTGTCACTCAGTTCAGCTCCTCAGGGGAGATTATCTGATTGCAGATAGTGAGGCAGACCATGAGATATATGCAGAGCAGCTGGAGGCTCAGACATGAGGACTACCAACTGTGGGTTGTTACTGAATAAAGAACGTCAAAGGTCACTGTAAGTTGGGAAGATAGGAACAGATATTTACCATGACTATCTAATAATAAATATTATTTTTCTGGATCATGGTGGCAAGAGTGGAATTTAAATTTTGTTTTTATTTGAAGATTAGTTTGACTAAAATAATGATAGCGATCATTTATAAGTCCTGATCTAGACAAGCATTTTTTCAGGTATTATCTCATTAATCTCCACAAACTCATGGGTAGGTGTTTTCATTTTCTTCAATTAGTGACGAGGACATTTAGGCTGAGAGAGGGTATTCAGATGTACATGCTTTTAGGGTCTATAATTGCAAGTGTAATGATTCCAAACCTGTTAAACATTCCAGAGTAGATTTGAGGCCTCAGTATCAGGAACATGCTAATAAGAATCTGAAGGAAAATGGAAGGCATTTTCTATGGATGTTAGACTCATTTAATGTTAAGATAAGGAAAGTGAGAGAAAATTATCTGTCTTTAGAATAACGGATGTTTCAAAAGTAATAGTAAAAATGCTTCATTTTAATGACTGTGACCAACCTTAAAATAAGAAAAGCAACACAGAAATTTCAACCTATGATTTCAGAGAATCTCTTTATTTTACAATATTTGCTAACTCTTTAAGTTTTAAGATATACAATTTAACGTACAACTTTAGATAACACAAAGACATAAGATAATGCCCAGTGGATTCATAATAAACTCGAGCAGTTTAGCCAAGGCAACTCGAGAGCAAATTTGTCAGGTATGTATCAACCAAACTTAGAAAATCATTGAACTAAGAGCCAAATCTAATTCTGTGTTTAAAAAAAAAGTGAAATTAAAAATTATCTTTCAAAAGGAAAAAAATGACATGAAACAAGATACAGAGCAAGGAGAAAGGTGACCAGGGCAAAGGAAAAAACAGTAATTATGTCCTCTCGTGGGAGAGCTCACTTGGAGAGGTAAAACTTGTCTTACAATTTAATGAACATGGAATATTAATCTGATATAAAGGGAAGCAGCACGTCAACTCATACTTTAAATTCAAACACACAGATTTTCAGCAAATATGTCTCCATACAGGAAATAAAAGAGCCCAGTTTTATATAGGTTGCAGTTCCTGAGCCAATGTTCTATAAATAACCCACTGATGTCAAGTGAATTACAGCCTTCTCCAGCTAAGGAAGCTGCAGGCAAACCCAGAAGCCTATTAAGAAGGAAATGACAAGCTTCAGGCACCTAATTGCATTAGCCCTTCACCAGTAAGACACCAGAAGTCTCCATCTCATCTGACTGGGGACTGACTAGAACTGAAGCTACCCTAGGGTGTGCTGTCCTCCCTTAAAAGCCTTGTATATTTAAAGAGAAAAAATATGTTTACTAGTTTGGCAAAGGCAATTTTATTAAGTCAATGAGATACATTTCTATGCTTTGGTTATTTTCACTGAGTGTTTAAAGAATATAAAACTATTTTTTGAAAGAAAACAATATATGTATTCATTCTTCACTGATCAGTCAATTTTGAGAGTCATAGATGATAACTCTATATAAGTAGCCACTTCAGTTCAGTCAGTTCAGTCACTCAGTCATGTCTGACTCTTTGCGACCCCATGAATCACAGCACACCAGGCCTCCCTGTCCATCACCAACTCCTGGAGTTCACCCAAACTCTTATCCATTGAGTCGGTGATGCCATCCAGCCACCTCATCCTCTGCCGCCCCCTTCTCCTCCTGCCCCCAATTCCTCCCAGCATCAAGGTCTTTTCCAAAGAATAAACTCTTTGCATGAGGTGGCCAAAATTTTGGAGTTTCAGCCTCAGCATAAGTCCTTCCAATGGAACACCCAGGACTGGTCTCCTTTAGGATGTACTGCTTGGATCTCCTTGCAGTCCAAGGAACTCTCAAGAGTCTTCTCCAACACCACAGTTCAAAAGCATCAATTCTTCGGCACTTAGCTTTCTTCACAGTCCAACTCTCACATCCATACATGACCACAGGAAAAACTATAGCCTTGACTAGACGGACCTTTGTTGGCAAAGTAATGTCTCTGCTTTTGAATATGCTATCTAGGTTGGTCATAACCTTCCTTCCAAGGAGTAAGCGTCTCTTAATTTCATGGTTGCAGTCATCATCTGCAGTGATTTTGGAGCCCCCAAAAATAAAGTCTGACACTGTTTCCACTGTTTCCCCATCTACTTTCCATGAAGTGATGGGACCAGATGCCATGATTCTGATTGTTGAGCTTTAAGCCAACTTTTTCACTCTCCTCTTTCACTTTCATCAAGAGGCTTTTTAGTTCCTCTTCACTTTCTGCCATAAGGGTGGTGTCATCTGCATATCTAAGGTTATTGATATTTCTCCCCGAAATCTTGATTCCAGCTTGTGTTTCTTCCAGCCCAGCATTTCTCATGATGTACTCTGCATATAAGTTAAATAAACAGGGTGACAATATACAGCCTTGACGTACTCCTTTTCCTATTTGGAACCAGTCTGTTGTTCCATGTCCAGTTCTCACTGTTGCTTCCTGACCTGCATATAGGTCTCTCAAGAGGCAGGTCAGGTGGTCTGGTATTCCCATCTCTTTCAGAATTTTCCACAGTTTATTGTGATCCACACAGTCAAAGGCTTTGGCATAGTTAATAAAGCAAAAGTAGATGTTTTTCTGGAACTCTCTTGCTTTTTCCATGATCCAGCAGATGTTGGCAATTTGATCTCTCGTTCCTCTGCCTTTTCTAAAACCAGCTTGAACATCTGGAAGTTCACGGTTCATGTATTGCTGAAGCCTGGCTTGGAGAATTTTGAGCATTAGTTTACTAGCGTGTGAGATGAATGCAATTGTACGGTAGTTTGAGCATTCTTTGGCATTGCCTTTCTTTGGGATTGGAATGAAAACTGACCTTTTCCAGTCTTGTGGCCACTGCTGAGTTTTCCAAATTTGCTGGCATATTGAGTGGAGCACTTTCACAGCATCATCTTTCACCACTGTAAAGACCTCTCTTTCCCCACCTTTACCCTGTTAAAACTCTTTCCTGTCCTCTCTGTTGTCCACAGTGGGTACCTGCTGTACCTAAAATGTTTCTTTTAAGGTATTCAAAAAACTATTGTCATTCCCCAAGGTGAATATAAACCAAATGTCCACCAGCTGATAAGTGGATAATAAGATCTGGTCTATCCATGCAATGGAATAGTATCAGGCAATATGAAGAAATGAGATAGTGATACATACTACAACATATATGAATCTCAAAGACATAATGCTAAGTGAAATTAGCCAGTCACAAAAGACCATGTATCACATGATTGCATTGATTTGAAATATCCAGAATAGTCAAATCCATTGAGACAGAAAGCAGTTAATGGTTGCCTAGAGTTCAGGGTGGGGTGACTGCGAATGGGTACTGGGTTTTCTTGTTGGGGTGAAAAATGTTCTAAAATGATAGTACATTTTAAATGGATGAATTATATGGTATGTAAATTATACCAGAATAAACCTATTAAAACAAATGGGAAAAAAGAAATATTGTCACAGTATCAGATAAAATCCACACCATACCCAAATGTTTTTGGAATCTTATTCTGTAAGCTTCTGTTTGGTGCCTCTCTTTCTTGACTTCTAATAGCCTACCCCTGAAGCTCTTTTAGGAGTGTTTATTCAGAATCAAGACCATGCAATTGAGTTCTGACCAAATCAGTGTAGGTGGAAGTGATGTAAATGGTTTTGAGAGCTGGTTATTTAAAAATAGTTAAATGTTGCCTTTTGGTAATGCATGATAGAAGGAGCTCAGAATTCTGAGTCACTGAGAAAACTATCCCCAATTTATAAACAATCTCTGTAACCCAGAAATAATTCTCTATTTATTGAAATCACTGAGATTTTAAAGTTTTTTTTTGGTTACTTAATGGACTGGTTAGTCTAGTCCATTTTGACTAACACAGCATCCAAACTTCGCTAATGTACAATTTGTCAATCAACAGAAGACTTAAATAAATATTTGTTGCATAATAAACATTATTTGCATTATAAAATTCATAAAATATAAAAGACAAATTAAGAGTTTAAAAAAATAGACTTTCCTCCTCCATAGGCTTTTGAAAACCTCAAGAGAATACCACTGCCAATATAGCAATGATAGTCAGGCATATAAATGACAAAACTATATTTTTAACACATCAGAGATCTAAGCATGTGAAGACACCAGTGATGTAAAATTTAGAAAACAAAAGGTCCTTTGTAGGAGAGAAGGTACCCATGACTGTCATCACCCCTAGTGAAACACTGGAAATAAGAAGCAGCCACCATGGATGTGGGTGAGGATAAAACAGCTAGACTTTTAATGAAGTTTAAAGGTTCAAGGATGAACTTGATAGTTTATGGGCTTTTGGACCTTCACAGACGAAGAGAATTAGAAGTAAAATGCCAAATATTCTCCATAGGTCTTCACCAAATACTTCCAATTATGCTGGGAGACAATGGGACAAGGCAGAAAAGTGGAGGAACACCCAACCCCCACCCCCCAACCTGAAGTTCAGGGCCATGGTGCCCACTGAATTCTGAGTGTGGGAAGAAGAAATCAGAGAAACACTTTAGACATTGTGATTTTCAAACTGCATAGGATAGAGCGGTGGTCCAAACTTAGACACAAAAGAGAAGAGAAGCATTAAACACAGAAATGATTACTCAAGATATACCATACAGTATCAAAAGGTCTATTGTATTTCTTAGTGGCTTTCCTGGTATCTCAGCTGATGAAGAATCTGCCTGCAATATAGGAGACCCAGGTTTGATTCCTGAGTTGGGAAGGTCCCCTGGAAAAAAGATAGGCTACCCACTCCAGTATTCTTGGGCTTCCCTGGTAGCTCAGTCAGTAAAGAATCCACCTGCAATGCAGAGGACTGGGTTTGATCCCTTGGTTGGGAAGTTCCCCTGGAGAAGGGAATGGCAACCCACTTCAGTATGCTTGCCTGGAGAATCCCATGGACAGAGGATCCTGATGGGCTGCAGTCCATGGGGTTGCAAAGAGTTGCACATGACTGAGCAACTAACACTTGCAGGAAAAAAGGTGGAAAGTGGGGCAGAACAAAAAAGATTTGAAGAGAGACCGGCCAATACACATTTTTTAAATTGACAAAACATATTAACCAATAAAACATTCAAGAATTTCAGCAAATACAAAAGTGAGAAAGCTGCACCCAGCTGGTAGATGGTGTTGAAAACCAGACATGGGTGAGTGTGGGGCATATTGTTCTTGAGAAGAAGCAAAAAAATGATGGCTATCTTCTCATCAGAATCAACACAGGTCAGAAGGATAATGAAACCACATACATAAAGAAAAAAAGGCAAGCTGCTTTAGAATTCTAAAACTAGACAAAAATCCTACAAAAATGAAGGCAAGATATACACATTTTCAAACAGACAAAAACTGAAGAAATTTATCTCCTGCAGACTTCAATTACAGAAAGGCTAATGGAACTGCTTTAAGCTGCAGAGAAATAATAGCAAACAGGTTTTGTAGGAAAGAATGGAAATACAATAAAGAGTTAATATGGTGGAAAATATAAGGAACTCAAACATTTCTTTGTTTTTATACAGAATCTTTGTATATCTTTAAAGAGCTATTTGCTAAAGTTTTTAAAATAATAAAATATATTGTGCGACTTATATGTAGAAGTGAGGTATATGATAACAAGAGTATAAATATTGGAAGATTGGTAACTGGAAGCATACTGTTGTAAGATTTTTATATTTTTAACTAAGCAACAGAATATTCTTTGAAGCTTGACTGTGATAAAGATGCATATTATAATCTTCAGAGTAATAACTAAAAATAACAAGAAAGGTATAAGTAAGAAGTTAATAGAGTGATTTCCAGTTCTGGTGAAGTTGATACAGCCCCCTTCCACAGGTTTAGTCCAGGCTACTCTCTCTCACAACTAAAACACTGGAGCCATAAATAGGAAGCAATGGCAGACACTGAACTGAAAACGGAGACAAGAAGGCATCCCGGTTAGGAACTCTGTGGCCTCAGGAGCAACACAATATATCCCAGAGAGAGCGCTAGAGAAAACTTGTGACCTGCAACCACCACCACCAAAGCCCCAAGGACAGCTTGTTCCTTGGGGCCAAAGAAGTGGGATGCAGGTGGTTTACACGCATGCATGCTCAGGTGCTTCAGTCGTGTCGGACTCTTTGCAGTCGACTCTATGAACCATAACCCACCAGGCTCCTCTGTCCATGGGATTCTCCAGGCAAGAATATTGGAGTGGGAAGCCATGCCCTTCACCAGATCTTCTCAACCTTCCAAATTCGTGTCTCTTGCATTGCAGGAGGATTCTTTACTACTGAGCCACCAGGGTCATTAAGCAGAATAGAAAACCATTTTGGTGACACCCATCCTGCTCTAACTAAACACGAAAGTGAGACCTGCCCGGCTCCGCAGTGTCTCTGTGACTGGATGGGATGCTGGGCTTCCAGCTGCAGCTGGTTGTAGCAAGTGGTAGACTCAGAGCTCCTCCTTCCCTGGGATGATGTCACTGGGGGCCACTGAGAAGAGGAACTTTTCCTCCATCCCAGGAGCACTGAGGTGATAGAGTCACTGCTCCACCACCCCTCCTAAATGAGGATGTGGCCCAACAGGGAACTGAACTTTGCCACACATGGCAGCAATGAGTGGACGAGGCAGTTCTTGGTGATACGCAGGCACTGTTGCCTTCAACCCCAGGGAGGCAGTGGAGTCCAGGGGCTTCACCCTCACCCAGCAGTGACTGCTTGGAAGGAGCCAAGCAAGCCTCTGTCAGCTGGCATTTTCGCTTGTGTTCAACCCCACTGGTGCCACTCTGGGAAACAGGGGACTGAGCTTCTCCTCACATTTGAAGGCAAAAGAGTAAGAACAAGACAGAAGGAAGTTATGGAGTCAGTGGCCTGCTTTGTCCCTGTTGGTATCAGCAGGACCCAGGATGGAGCAGAAATTTCACTCTTACAAAGCAATGGGGGAGCAGAATGAAGGGAGGCAAGGCAAAAGTGGTGGAAACTTCCTTCTAGTCCCACCTCTGGGGGCACAGTTTGGAGAATTCCTATCCCCACGTGGCAGAATGAGGTTGTCCACTGAGTGCTCTGCATCTGCTGGGCTGGTTTCAGCAGGGACCAGTGGGCACCTCGATCTTGACCCCAATCTAGCCATGTACACCTCACCTAAACAGGATGACTGACTCCAAAAAAAGAGGCTTGAATATGATCTGGAGTCTTGCACCATAATTCCTAAAATATCTGGTAAAGACCTGAAAATCACCCATCATCTCAAGAACCAGGAAAATCCAAACGTGTATTAGGAAAGTCCATCAGCAGAAGCAATGCAGAGAAGACTCATGTTGGAATTCTTTGTGAAGAACTTTCAAGAAGCCACGATATGTACGCATTAGTGGGCCATTACAAAGATGCTTTAAAAAATGAAAAAAAAGAATTCATAGCAAAGAAATACAAGATATCAAGAAGGACCAAATGGAATGTTAGAAACTGAAATATACAAAAAGAAAGCTCATTATTTGGGTTCAATAGCAAAATGAAGATAACAGAGGAATCAGTGAGTTGTTAAGACAAAATCTATTTATGTACAAGAGCGATGAAGAATACAGTAGTGGTTGCCAGGGGTTAGGGATACGGTGGGCAGGGGGTGTCAGTATGAAGGACCAGTGGTCTGTGGATTGCACTGATAGCCACTGTCTGGTTTTGATATTGTACTCCTGTTATATGAGAGGTCCTCACTGGGAAAAATCACGTTATGGTTACATGAGACAGATCTAGTCATTGTTCAACTTCCTGTGGATCTATGATTGCTTCAAATTTTTAAAAAGTCAAAAGAGAACTTAAGGTAGAATACAAAACATTAATTCATCCGTGGGAAGACAAAGAAGAGAAAACAGAGGCACAAAAAGCCAAAGGGACTAACCAAAAACAAATAACAAAATAATAGGTTAAAATACAAATATTTTATCATTGCAACATACTATGATATTCTATTAAGCAACAGAATTTGCTTATAAATTTTGATATACACAACAGCAGTAATGAATCTCAAAAGAATGATTTTGTGTGGAGGAAAAAAAAAAAAAAAGACAAAAATACAGAGCCTACAGTTCTATTTGTTTGAGGCTTGAATCCAAATAAAGCTAATTATGGTAACAGAAGTCATAAAACAGTGGCCTGGGGGGAGGCCTATTTGGAAATGGGCAGGAGAGAGCTCTGCAGGGTGATGGAAATATTCAACACCTTGGAAGGTGTGTGGGTTTTACAAGTATATGCATTTGTCAAAACTAATCAAATTGTACACTTAATATGAGTGCATTTCTATGGCTGCAAATTATACCTCAATTTTAATGTGCTCTTTAAAAAGAACTTCAAAAGCTTTTTCCCACACCCATATGAATCATCTAGTTCACTTCCTGGGAAGCCCACGCTCTATCTGGATACCCTGGGGGTCGAGCAGTAACATGATATGGTACTTGGAGATGTTTTGGAACTTAGATCTCAAAAGCTGGACATCTGCTCTTCTACGACTACACACTAGCCAGATGATATTCAAATACCCCAACTTATTTTTACTTCCCGAGATGACAATATGAGGAAGCTCCGAAGTGTTTTCAACCAAAGGAGCTGAGGTTTTATGTCAATTTGGAAGAGCACTGTAAGGAGAGTGCACGCAACGTCTCCATTTCTTAACAGATGAAATAAAAGAGGCTTGATTAGGTTATAGGGAACACTTCAATAATCTATATGGATATAACCATGCATCTATGAAAGCTAGCAAATTTAAGATTCACAAAATCCATATTGTAAAACTACAAATTGAAGGTGAAAGCTAGCCTGTGAAGATGCCACCTTTAACTCCTTAAGAATTTTATCTACCATCATTTAAAAAAACTGGTGCTGTATAACTTCTAGCCTTATATTCTTTGCTGTGAGCTGTTCTTAGAAATTGATGTTTATGACAAACATTGGTTGGAATGCCCTGTCCCTCTCCTCCAATATATTTTTATACAATCTGACTTAAAAGACTAGAAAAAAGTTCCACTATACAATGAAGCAGGCACAGTATAATGTCACTGGAGGTATTTACAGGACTATTATGAAAAGGGTATCATTGTCTGAGAATATTTAAAAATCAATAAATATGGAAAATGTAGCAAAATAACAGGCCCAGAGGTGTTCTTCCAGCTGATCCAGAACCAATAACTATACTAAGGAACATTTCAAATCAAGCTAAAAATAAAATATTCTGAGATAACAGAAGTATGGCAATTAAGCTGTGTATCACGATACCTGAAAAGGTTTTATATACTCCATGCCCAAAGTGTCATTATTCCATTGCTGCTATGTCCTTTGTCTCATAAATAAGTAATTAGTGTTTTAATTAGGGTTTTATTTTTTCCTCCTAAGCATTTAAGATGCCACTCTCAGTGTTGGTGCTGTCTCTGTTCTACCACAGCAAATAAATAAGTGAGACTCTTTATTAAGCAGACATGAGCATAACGCAGGAACTACTCTCTGCTGAGAACTCTAAAATGAAAACACTGGCCCCTGCCTTCATGAAGATTAGCACTTTGAAGGAGTTCTGAAATACCTGTTGAAAAAAATCAGTGAAAAAGTGTCAGGTGTACAAGGGGGGAAGGTGGACGAGAACTTCTATTTATGGTTCATCCACAATTCCTGTGCTCTGTGCTAAGTCTTCCACATATCAGCTCACTTAACACTCAACCCTACCTTGGCTCTTTTTAGAAATGAATGAAGGACACTCAGAAGACTCCAGTCAGCTGTTCAAAGGCACATAACTGAAGAGCAAAACTGTAATTCATAGCTATGCTCAACACTGCTAATTATTGGAGAAATGTAGATCAAAACTACAATGAGGTATCACCTCATACTGGTCAGAATGGCCATCGTTAAAAAGTCTACAAATAACAAATGCTAGAGAAAGGAACTCTCCACTGCTGCTGGGAATGTAAATTGGCACAGCCACTGTGGCAAATAGCATGAAGGTTCCTCTGAAAACTAAAAATGGAGTTTCCATACAATCCTGCAACTCTACTCATGGGCATATATCCAGAAATAACTATAACTTGAAAATATACATCCACCCCTATGATCACAGCAACACTATTCACAACAGCCAAGACACTGAAACAGTCCAACTGTCCACTGACAGATGAATGGACAAAGAAGAGGTGGGACATATGTATAATGAAGTACTACTCAGCCTTCAAAAAAGAATGAAATAATGCCATTTTCAGTAACATGGATGGACTGTAGAAATTATCATTAAAGCAAAGTAAGTCTTAAAGAGAAAAGACAAATATCATATGATATCACTTACAGGTAGAAGATAAAATGTGTCACAAATGAACCTATCTATGAAACAGAAACAGACGCACAGACATAAAGAACAGACCTGTGGTTACCAAGGGAGAGAGATGGAGTGGGAGGCTGGGGTCAGTGGGTGCAAACTTTTATCTATAGAATTGAGGGCAACAAGGTCCTGCTCTATAGCATAGAAAACTGCGATACACCCTAATTGAGTACCATAATAATACACCTGTGATACATCATAATAGAAAAGAATGTAAAAGAGACTGGATGCTGCTGCTGCTAAGTCGCTTCAGTCGTGTCCGACTCTTAGCAACCCCATAGACAGTAGCCCACCAGGCTCCTCCGTCTCTGGGATTCTCCAGGCAAGAACACTGGAGTGGGTTGCCATCTCCTTCTCCAATGCATGAAAGTGAAAGTGAAGTCGCTCAGTCATGTCCAACTCTTAGCAACCCCATGGACTGCAGCCTACCAGGCTCCTCCATCCATGGGATTTTCCAGGCAAGAGTACTGGAGTGGGGTGCCATTGCCTTTTTCGAAAGAGACTGTATGTATACATGTAAAAACGAATTACTCTGCAGTACAGCAGAATTTAACACAACATTATAAATCAGCTATACCTCAATAAAATACATTTTAAAAAACTGATGGAGCAAAGTTAGGAGAGAGAAACTGCCTCCTGATGAAATAAGGAAGTCTCTGGCTCTTGGCCCTTGAGGGCCCAGCAACCTGGCCTAGCTCCTTGGCACGGCTGTCATAGTCACTGTGAAACACCTCTAAAAACATGGAGCCTTAGGGGGCCCAGGCTCACTAGAGAGTTTTATGGCCTAGAAGAGCATAACAGTTGAAGTAATACGTCTAGCTTCAAGAGTCCATCCTAGGCTTAGACTGTGAAGATGTTTTGTCAATGAATCACTCGACTTTTCAATATTTTCTTCCCTACCCACCCCCAAAACATTTCCCTGATACTTTCAACCTTGCCATTAGTTCAGTAACAATTATGAAACTCCAGTTGTCCTTAATTTCTCCTTTTCTTCATCCTGCCAATCCTGTCCCCATCAACCACAAAGCGAGTTCTGATATTTCTAAATTCATCACCTTCCTACTTTTATCATCTTCAGTGACTACTCCCTACACTAACCACTCTCCATATTCTCTGCTATAGCTTCCTAACTTCCAACATGCTGGCCTTCTTTCACTCTACAACATTGATTTTATCAATTAATGAAATTAGATTATGTCATTCTCCTTCCAAAACCTCTAAAATCTTCCCCTTACTTAAAATGAAAACATAGTTGTTACCTAAAGTCCCAGCATGATGTGGCCCTCAGGTTTGCTGTGTTCTCCATAACTCACACAATTTCCTTGAGATTTTTCTATCCAAGGGAACTTCTCCTCATTCACTTTCTAGTCTCATTCAACATCTTCAATGAAGCTTTTCCTGACCTTCCCAGGAATTCTAGTCCCCACTCCTCTTGACAAGGCATGTGTACATCTGCCCACAGGAGTATTTTTCAGTAAGTTCCACCTGTACCATTTGGGTTATCTGAAGTTGAGAAGATGGCAGATTAAATAACTCTCTTAAGGGTATCCAGTTATTTTGCACTTTAGATTCAACGTCTAGAATAATTTGTACTTTTAAGCTCTATGCTAATGTATTCTAAAATTATTTGTCGAAAGGGTGGAGAAATGAATGTCAGCAAAAGCATGGAGAAATGGAAATGTTACCCATTCCTCATTTCTGGGTTCTGTATTGGTTTCCTAGAACCTAACCTTTTATAGGAAGAGGAAGCCATAACAATAACTAAGAATGAATGTCCTTGAAATCTGGGGAAATTGGATGTCAGAGCCAAATTAACTCTAGATTAAAGTATTTAAATTATATGCAGAGTCCATCATGAGAAACCCTGGACTGGAAGAAGCACAAGCTGGAATCAAGATTGCCAGGAGAAATATCAATAACCTCAGATATGCAGATGACACCACCCTTATGGCAGAAAGTGAAGAAGAACTCAAAAGCCTCTTGATGAAAGTGAAAGAGGAGAGTGAAGAAGTTGGCTTAAAGCTCAACATTCAGAAAACGAAGATCATGGCATCTGGTCCCATCACTTCATGGGAAATAGATGGGGAAACAGTGGAAACAGTGTCCGACTTTATTCTTTTGGGGCTCCAAAGTCACTGCAGATGGTGATTGCAGCCATGAAATTAAAAGACGCTTACTCCTTGCAAGAAAAGTTATGACCAACCTAGATAGCATATTCAAAAGCAGAGATATTACTTTGCCAACAAAGTTCCATCTATTCAAGGCTATGGTTTTTCCAGTGGTCATGTATGGATGTGAGAGTTGGACTGTGAAGAAGGCTGAGCGCCCAAGAATTGATGCTTTTGAACTGTGGTGTTGGAGAAGACTCTTGAGAGTCCCTTGGACTGCAAGGAGATCCAACCAGTCCATTCTGAAGGAGATCAGCCCTGGGATTTCTTTGGAAGGAATGATGCTAAAACAGAAACTCCAGTACTTTGGCCACCTCATGCGAAGAGTTGACTCATTGGAAAAGACTCTGATGCTGGGAGGGATTGGGGGCAGGAGGAGAAGGGGACGACAGAGGATGAGATGGCTGGATGGCATCACTGACTCGATGCACATGAGTCTGAGTGAACTCTGGGAGTTGGTGATGGACAGGGAGGCCTGGCGTGCTGCGACTCATGGGGTCGCAAAGAGTCAGACACGACTGAGCGACTGAACTGAACTGAACTAAAATGAAAAGAGTAATTTATTTCTTTTTTTTAAAAGATGAGTATATACACTGAGACTTCAATCATTTAATAGTGGATTTTGGGTTCTGTTATTTCACATTAGCTTTGGGATTCCAAAACTGCATCCATGCTGTATCATTCTTCATCTACCTCCCAAATTTGTATCTATATTTTTGCCATTGTTTTAGACACATAACAGACAGTTTAAGCATGTATACCAGTAGAAGGACGTTGCTAAACAACAATAACAACAAAAGATGTTTGAAAAATACTGTAATCAAAAATTTCAGAATCCTGAGAAATTTGGTAAAGAAGACCTACACAGAATCAAGTAAGTGGCCTTCAAGTGCTAGTTGAATGCTTTTTAGTTTTCTAGAATCTTCTCTGAAGTGGTGCTTTAGGTATCATAAATAACTTTCACTGTCCCTGTGAAGGAGAGGATCAAGGTCCCATTATTGGGAGGAAATGAAAGCTTAGGCAGTTGTAACAAATTATTTGAGGCTTTGACCAAGTGGCAGTGAAAATTATCTTCTCCGCTTATAGTGTGTGTTGGCCATGAAAATAATTGGGAATGGCTAAAAGTACCCAGTAGCAGGGCAAAATTTCTTTCTAGGAAACTAATTCAACTCTCAGTCTACGTCGTATTCTCAAAGAGCCTCTTTTTTTTTTTTTTAGTTACAATCGGATTCTTGTCCTCACAAATGGACACACTGCTCTGGAAATCCATTTTGTTAGCCTCATTTCTGCTTGTAGCACAGTTATGATGTTAGGAAAGTGGTGTATTTTGGTATTCTGGATACTTTCTGGTGTCACTGACATGTTCTATTTTCTGATCTGACTTCCACACATCAGTGCAAATTTTAGTATACAAAGCTTTCATGTCTTTTCCCCTTTATTTTTATCCCCCACTATTTCACTTGAGAAATAATCAGAGGAGCATGGAGTACATGCAGGAAAATTAGCTCACACTGCAATTAATGTTCAATTCTAAAGTCAACAATTTTCTTGATTCAGGTTGAATTGATTCATGTTCTCTTTGTGAGTCTTTTTTTAAAAGTGATGCTGCTCATTTGGGGACGGGTTATGGGTGGTTGTGGTACTGGAGTCCTTGTCAAAAGCTCTCCTTATGTTTTACTTGGCCCCCAACAAGTACATGTAACTTGTTCATTGGCGTTTTCCACCACTTTGTTTACTTCTGATTTTCCTCTGTTAAGCAAACATATCTTGCAAAATGAACTGTCCCATCAACATTTTTGAATATTTTACAATCAACATTGTGGCACTTATAAACTGAGGAATTAAGACTGCTGATCAGGAAATTATCATCCAATCAGCCTCTGATATGAAGCCTTTGATCACCATTTCTTCCCAGGGAGACAACATCACCATTTTGTGGTCTTCTCTGTCCAACACATGTTTCTGTCTCTTCTCCATTTTTGCTTTTGTAACTTTACACATCTATAGTTTGCTATTATCTTCATTCAAAAGAACAAGAATTACTGTCACAATAGTTGTTGAAAGGCACTTTTTAAAATTCACAGTAATTCTTAATTTTAAGAAGACTTAGCATATAGGAATAAAATGAAGTGACCTTAAAATTATTCCTTAGAAGATTATCAAAAGCAATCAGTATAGAATATATTTACTGATATAATCATTTTATTCACAGTCAGGAACAAGACATTTAGATATACTTAATGCTACCAATTACTTTTCTGATTGTTTTAAGGATTGGATTTTTAAAGACTGGAAGGAAAAAGGGCAAATTTGCCATTATTTTCAAATGAAGTAACCTGATACTGGGAACATGTAAGAAAGCTCCCCAAAACCACTAAGAAGGCATAAAGTTTTGAAGGATGATGAAATCACTCACAAGATAAATGAGGAAAGATTAATAATTTGTATATGTTCACACAACAACCAGTAGTAAAATGTAAAGCAAAGATAACATTTACAGAAGAAAACCTATTTTGCAATTTTAAAAATTCCAGAACCCAGTGGAAGCCGATTCTCTGTCCTTTTTCACCATTTATTCATGAGCAACTTTTCTTAGTTTGACACCACTTCAGATTTTGTTAATTATACTCAAAGTATGGGCTCTTTGCACCTGCATCATTCATAGCTCACCCACATAGTGTTTTGACATTTTATTTGGTTTCACCAGCTCTTAATGATTTTAGGCAAAGTTAATGGGTTACAATAGACAAGCACAGGGAGTTGAAAAAGATAGATTCCTACAAGACCACCCATTTTATACATACAGGCATGCATGTATTGAAAGCCATGTCACCCTTACAATTTCTTATATCTCCTTAGTGAACATACACTTTTCTGTGCAGTTCTTTGAGTTTCTTTCTTGTAAATTAACTTTGGATACACACTTCTTTGAAATATAAAGAGTTATTGGAACAAATTTCAAAAGCAGCCATATGTGACATGCCAGAGACATGGAGCCTGATTAGATGGGACTTGGAATATTTTTATGGTGCTGAGTATAATTTAAGACACCATGTTGTTTCTTAGGGGGAAGCCTTCTTCATAACAGCAGTACCATGCTCCTAACAGATGCCACTGCAAAGGGAAACTATGATGAAATTAATTTGACCTTTCTCAAGCCTGCAGAACGTAAATCAGATATATTTAATAAAGATCAAGTTTGCAAGAAATAGCTTTGACTTCAGACGTGTAAATGCTTCAATGAAAGAAATGAAGGCAACACTTTGTTCAGTTATGAAAATAGTTTAAATTATCCCATAAGTGATGAAAAATGTAGTTTGGAGAATGTGCAACTTTTCCTCATTAGATGTATGTGGCATACTGAGTAATTCAGTCACCTCGCTGCATTTTTCAGGCCATTAAGCACATTACAGGTATCAATCTCTTGTGTATGTAGCAAAAATTTAATTTCTGATGCCTAACTAGGATAACTGCATTAAGGAGTATTTCGGTATTTATTTGGGAATGATTTTGTTGTCAAATCCCTTTTACAGTCTATGATCTAATTTTTAATAAGATCCTAGAGGTTCTGAAATCTTTATATATGAAAAATGATAGCACAAATCTTTCTCAAAGGAAAAACAAAATTATTGAAGTTTCTCTGGCTAGGAAAGAGGGCAAAAGTTTATTCTGAAGACAGAGATTTTAAAGATTAAAGTCAGGTTTGGCAGGATGTCTCCTTTACTTAAATGAAAGAATGGACAAAGTCCAAACTCATTTCTATTGGAATATATAATGACTCCCAAGCATATAAGTAAAAGTAGGAAGCTACCACGTTCATTTTGGCGTGCCAAGACCAAGATAGAAAGGAACCAAGTTCATTCACTTACTCTATCGTTCATTCATAAAGCAATCCCTACTATGTACAGACTCTGGGAAAGTAAAATGTTTAAGAAACAGGTACTGCTTTCAAAGTACTCTCTCCAGTCGAGGGCAACCAGTTACTTGCAACACCTCTCTTTCAAATGGCTAATGCTGCAATTACATAACATGTAAGATTCCAAGGAGTCCAATTCTGTCTGTGGAGTACCAAGAGTAGCTGTTTTCAGTGGACCTGACATAAGTCTCTGAATACAGACAGAAGTTCACAAGGCTGGGAAGGTGAGAATACATGTTCCAGATGAAGGAGAGAGAGTGTGCAAAAGCACAGAATCTAGAGTGAGTATGAAGGGTTTTGGCTGTTATGCAAAGAAACTAAATTCTATCATAAAAGTAGAAAATAGTTTAAAAAATGAATTAATCCAGAGAAGTTATATGGCTACATTTTCACTGTGGAAAGATCTGACTGCAAGTCATTCTGAGGATGGGATGGAAATGAGCAAGAGTGAAGGCTACTGTGATGATCAGGAAGGGATGAGGTCATCTGCATTAGCAGAGGTGATGCTAGTGAAGGAGGGGAAGATGGAGTCAAATGCCATTGAGGAGGTGTGATTAATAGGATTCCTGTCTCATTAGACAGATGGAAAAACAAGAAAAAATTAAACACAATTTATATTAAAATACTTGGATTTGGGAAGCCTGAAGGAAATCCAGTAAAATCCAGGAGGTTGTAGAAATAAAAGACTGACTCAGAAATATTTGGTCCAGAGACATCATTTTAGAAATGATTGACACAACAGACTCTTTGAAAACCTAACAGTAGATGAGATGGCCCCAAAAGTGGACACAATGAAGGAAAAGAAAGATAAAGATGATAAGGGAAAATATAAACAATTGGTTGGAGGGGCAGGTAAGTGTGGGTAGAAGGGAAGACTAGTGTGCTGGTGGAAGAAGAAACTCAAATTAGAGAACAAACGTTGGGACACCTCTCTTATGCCAGGCATAGTGTCACATGTTCTATACACAGCTTCTCATGACTATTTCCGGAATTCAGAATGATATTATGCAAAGTATTGATATCATCCTTTTATGGATTCATTTGAAAAGTAAATTCCATAATATTTAAAAATCAAGACCTCCATAATTTCAAGCTTAATTGTCAGCTATGCTTGTAATTTTAGGGTTCCACTTCAGTCAATAAACTGAAATTTAGTAACATACACTGTTAGCAGCTTGTGAAAAATCCCATTGTTAAAAATTGTGAGTGATTTCTGTGCTGTTATATGAATCTCCCTCATTATAATTTAGAATATTTTGATGTCCTATAAAAATGTCTCCCAAACACGGCTTAAGTGGTGAACCCTGTGCTGAAAGACAAACTGGAAATCAGCAAGGCTGGAACATAAATTAGATGCAGTAAAAACATTAAGGAAATGGTTAAACAGCTTTCCATGAAACATTAGAAATTTGAGAAAGTCGGCAATATTAGAGCATGTAAAGCTTTACATTTGCAAAAATGATCACATAACCGGCAGAGATAATGAAAATGGTAAAAAGATAAATCTTGGAAAGTATAACACAGCAGAAATGTGATCCTAAAGTGTTAAAATTGCTAGATTAATATGCTTCTAAAACACTTTAGCTACATTTCCCCTCTTCATAAACTCACATTTATTCTCTAAAATTGGCCTTAAATTAAGTGATTTTGCGTGACCTAAAGTGCTTGTATTTTGTTTTATGTTTGTATTATGTTTGTTCTATAATACAACCCACGGGGCTAAGAACACAACATTGCTGAGCCTGATGAAGATGACTTTAAAGCTTTATGTTTGGAAAGGAAGTTCTAACCAAAAGGGGTATTGCAAGAGGAGAGCAAGTGGTTTTGTTAAGAAGTGAAGGCAAATGAGGGGTGCCAGAAGGCAGTACCCCTGAGCATTGCTCACCTGAGCCCCCCACTTCAGGCAAACTGCCTGCCACATCCTCATGGAGCCACAGACTCTCTAGGAAATTTTCAGGAGCAGTGGTCTGCAGCTCCTTCTCTGTAGCCTCCCTGCATGGCCCTTACATTAGTGTCTTGGAAAGAAGCCATTCCCTCTAAAATGTTTGTTTCTAATGCTGGAACTTGAAGGGTTAGAGAGAAGTCTTGATCCCCACTCAAACATTTCCCCAAGTGCTGGGGAAACTAAAACCACTGCTTAATAATCCAAACCCACCTGCATCCAGGTCTCAACTCTTAACTGTCAACAGTCACCAATTTTGGACTTGGTGAATGAGAAATGAAATATCTCCTGCCATTTTCAGTACACAAAGATGTCATAGTCATCAGTAATTGCAGTCCTCCAATGAGAAGCTGGTGAGCCCTAAGGGTACTCAGGAAGGAGAAGAATATCTATAATCGAGGAGCCATCAGACTGCAGGCACTCTCCATGGTAAACCCCACGGAAGCTCAGGATGTGGAAAAAAACCACAGGACCCTGGCCCAGGATATCTGAGATGCATATGAAAGGAATGATTTCGGTAAGCCCAAACTCTTGAATCTTCCCATACATAAAAACATGCTAGATCCCTTAACTTCAGATATCTAGTCTTCTTTAATTAACAACAGTCATTTGATTTAACTTATTTAACTTATATGCAGAGTATATCATGTGAAATGCTGGGCTGGATCAATCACAAACGAGTCAGGATTGCCAGGAGAAATATCAACAACCTCAGATACACAGATGATATCACTCTCAAGGCAGAAAGTGAAAAGGAACTAGAATTCTTGAGGAGGGTGAAAAGAGGAGAATGAAAAGGCTGGCTTAAAACTCAACATTCCAAAAACTAAGATCATGGCATTCGGTCCCTGTACTTCATGGCAAATAGAAGGGGACAAAGCAGAAACAATGACGGACTTGATCTTCTCGGACTCCAAAATCACTGTGGATGGTGATGGCAGCCACCACATTAAATTAAATTAAAAGATGCTTGCTCCTTGGAAGGAAAACTATGACCAACCTAGACAGTGTATTAAAAGCAGAGGCAGGCATTTTCATAATATTCATTCTTCCAGTCCAAGAACATGGTATATCTTTCCATCTGTGGTGGACTAATCAAATGAGTAGTATGGAAACATATACATTACCATATGCAAAATAGATAGCCAGTGAGAATTTGTTGTGTGACACAGGAAGCTCAACCTGGTGCTTGTGACAACCTAGAGGGATGGGACAGGTGGTAAATGGAAGGGATGTCTGAGAGGGAGTTAACAAATGTACACCATGATTGATTCCTTGTGATATACAGCAGAAACCAGCACAATCAGTTCAGTTCAGTCGCTCAGTCGTGTCTGACTCTTTGTGACCCCATGAATCGCACCACGGCAGGCCTCCCTGTCCATCACCAACTCTTGGAGTTCACTCAAACTCACGTCCATCAGGTCAGTGATGCCATCTAGCCATCTCATCCTCTGTCGTCCCCTTCTCCTTCTGCCTCCATTCCCTCCCAGCAGCAGGGTGTTTTCCAATGAGTCAACTCTTCGCGTGAGGTAGCCAAAGTACTGGAGTTTCAGCTATAGCATCATTCCTTCCAATGAACACCCAGGACTGATCTCCTTTAGGATGGACTGGTTGAATCTCCTTGCAGTCCAAGGGACTCTCAAGAGTCTTTTCCAACACCACAGTTCAAAAGCATCAATTCTTCTGCACTCTGCTTTCTTCGCAGTCCAACTCTCACATCCATATATGACCACTGGAAAACCATAGCCCTGACTAGATGGAACTTTGTTGGCAAAGTAATATCTCTGCTTTTGAATATGCTATCTAGGTTGGTCATAACTTTCTTTCCAAGGAGTAAATATCTTTTAATTTCATGGCTGCAATCAACATCTGCAGTACTTTGGAGCCCCCAAAAATAAAGTCAACCACTGTTTCCCCATCTATTTCCCATGAAGTGATGCCATGATCTTCGTTTTCTGAATGTTGAGCTTTAAGCCAACTTTTTCACTCTCCTCTTTCACTTTCATCAAGAGGCTTTTTAGTTCTTCTTCACTTTCTGCCATAAGGGTGGTGTCATCTGCATATCTGAGGTTATTGATATTTCTCCCCACAATCTTGATTCCAGCTTGTGTTTCTTCCAGTCCAGCATTTCTCATGATGTACTCTGCATATAAGTTAAATAAGCAGGGTGACAGTATACAGCCTTGACGTACTCCTTTTCCTGTTTGGAACAAGCCTGTTGTTCCATGTCCAGTTCTAACTGTTGCTTCCTGATCTGCATATAGGTTTCTCAAGAGGCAGGTCAGGTGGTCTGGTATTCCCATCTCTTTCAGAATTTTCCACAGTTTATTGTGATCCACACAGTCAAAGGCTTTGGCATAGTCAATAAAGCAGAAATAGATGTTTTTCTGGAACTCCCTTGCTTTTTCCATGATCCAGCTGATGTTGACAATTTGGTCTCTGGTTCCTCTGCCTTTTCCAAAACCGGCTTGAAGTTGGTTTCATGCTGAACATTGGGAAGTTCACAGTTCACATATTTCTGAAGCCTGACTTGGAGAATTTTGAGCATTACTTTACTAGTGTGTGAGATGAGTGCAATTGTGTGGTAGTTTCAGCATTCTTTGGCATTGCCTTTCTTGAGGATTGGAATGAAAACTGACCTTTTCCAGTCCTGTGGCCACTACTGAGTTTTCCAAATTTGCTGGCGTATTGAGTGGAGCACTTTCACAGCATCATCTTTTAGAATTTGGAATAGCTCAACTGGAATTCCATCACCTCCACTAGCTTTGTTTGTAGTGATGCTTTCTAAGCCCACTTGACTTCACATTCCAGGATGTCTGGCTCTATGTCAGTGATCACACCATTGTGATTATCTGGGTCGTGAAGATCTTTTTTGTACAGTTCTCCTGTGTATTCTTGCCACCTCTTCTTAATATTTTCTTCTTCTGTTAGGTCCATACCATTTCTGTACTTTATTGAGCCCATCTTTGCATGAAATATTCCCTTGATATCTCTAATTTTCTTGAAAAGATTTCTAGTCTTTCCCATTCTGTTGTTTTCCTCTATTTCTTTGCATTGATTGCTGAGGAAGGCTTTCTTATCTCTCCTTGCTGTTCTTTGGAACTCTGCATTCAGATGTTTATATCTTTCCTTTTCTCCTTTGCTTTTCGCTTCTCTTCTTTTCACAGCTATTTGTAAGGCCCCCTCAGACAGCCATTTGCTTTTTTGCATTTCTTTTCCATGGGGATGGTCTTGATCCCTGTCTCCTGTACAATGTCACGAACCTCTGTCAATAGTTCATCAGGCACTCTACCAGATCTAGTCCCTTAAATCTATTTCTCACTTCCACTGTATAATCATAAGGGATTTGATTTAGGTCATACCTGAATGGTCTAGTAGTTTTCCCCACTTTCTTCAATTTCAGTCTGAATTTGGCAATAAGGGGTTCATGATCTGAGCCACAGTCAGCTCCCTGTCTTGTTTTTGCTAACTGTATAGATCTTCAGATTGCCGGGAGAAATATCAATAACCTCAGATATGCAGATGACACCACCCTTATGGCAGAAAGGGAAGAGGAACTAAAAAGCCTCTTGATGAAAGTGAAGGTGGAGAGTGAAAAAGTTGGCTTAAAGCTCAACATTCAGAAAACGAAGATCATGGCATCCGGTCTCTTCACTTCATGGGAAATAGATGGGGAAACAGTGGAAACAGTGTCAGACTTTATTTTTCTGGGCTCCAAAATCATTGCAGATGGTGACTGCAGCCATGAAATTAAAAGACGCTTACTCCTTGGAAGGAAAGTTATGACCAACCTAGATAGCATATTCAAAAGCAGAGACATTACTTTGCCAACAAAGGTCCATCTAGTCAAGGCTATGGTTTTTCCTGTAGTCATGTATGGATGTGAGAGTTGGACTGTGAAGAAGGCTGAGTGCCGAAGAACTGATGTTTTTGAACTGTGGTGTTGGAGAAGACTCTTGAGAGTCCCTTGGACTGCAAAGAGATCCAACCAGTCCATTCTGAAGGAGATCAGCCCTGGGATTTCTTTGGAAGGAATCATGCTGAAGCTGAAACTCCAGTACTTTGGGCACCTCATGCAAAGGGTTGGAAAAGACTCATTGGAAAAGACTCATTGGAAAAGACTCTGATGCTGGGAGGGATTGGGGGCAGGAGAAGAAGGGGATGATGGGATGAGATGGCTGGATGGCATCACTGACTCGATGGACATGAGTCTGAGTGAACTCCGGGAGTTGGTGTTAGACAGGGAGGCCTGGCGTGCAGCGATTCATGGGGTCGCAAAGATTCAGACACAACTGAGTGACTGGTCTGATCTGATCTGATCTGATAGAGCTTCTCCATCTTTTGCTGCATAGAATATAAGCCATCTGATTTTGGTGTTGACCATCTGGTGATGTCCATATGTAGAGTCTTCTCTTGTGTGGTTGGAAGAGGGTGTTTGCTATGACCAGCGTGTTCTCTTGGCAAAACTCTATTAGCCTTTGCCCTGCTTCATTCCATACTCCAAGGCTCAATTTGCCTGTTACTCCAGGTGTTTCTTGCCTTCCTACTTTTGCATTCCAGTCCCCTATAATGAAAAGGACATCTTTTTTGGGTGTCAGTTCTAAGAGGTCTTGAAAACCAGCGCAATACTGTGAAGCAATTATCCTCCAACAAAAATTTTAAAAAAAGAATAAAACTCACATAAAATATTAAAAAAAATAAAGCACAGACATCACTTTGCTGACAAATATCCAGATAGTCAAAGCTATAGTTTTCCAGTAGTTATGCATGGATGTGATAGTTGGACCGTAAAGAAGGCTGAGTGCCAAAGAATTGTTGCTTTCAAACTGTGGTGTTGAAGAAGACTCTTGACAGTCCCTTAAACTGCAAGGAGATCAAACCAGTCAATTCTAAAGGAAATCAACCCTGAATATTCATTGGAAGTGCTGAAGTTGAAGCTCCAATACTTTACCCACCTGATGCAAAAAGCCGACTCACTGGAAAAGAGCTTGATGCTGGGAAAGTCTGAGGGCAGGAGGAAAAGAGGACAACAGAGGATGAGATGGTTGGATAGCATCACCAACTCAGTGGACATGAATTTGAGCAAACTCCAGGAGATGGTGATAGACAGGAAAGCCTGGTATGATGCAGTCCATGGAGTTGCAAAGAGTCAGACATGACTTAGCAACTGAACAACACCAATAAAAACAAAGTGTTTTGATTTTAAGATTACCTGCCCTTTGTTGCAAAACTTCCATTAACCTGGATCTTCCCCTCACCTCCTCGGAACAGTTCTCTTCACGTCACTTGAAATGCTGTCTCCTGAGCTTGCAGTCCTAAAAGTTCCCACTGAATAAAACATAGCTCTCAACAACAACAGACTCAAATTTCAGGTTGTGAATATTTTTAAGTTGACAAGAACAAGTCAAGGAAGTTTGGACACGTTCAAATGTGAACTGAGATTAGTCTATGATTCAAATTCCTCAACACTGTGAGTGTTAAAAAGCAAGTACTTGGCTCTGCCTGACCTGAGAGTATCTGAGTAATACTCATCTGAGGCTGAAAAGTTCTATTCATGTTACCTTAACACTACTGTATTATCTCTTAGGTCTTACAGGTTATGATAATGACACTGCACTGGATATCCTCACAAACCTGGAAGAGCTTCTTCTCCACGCAGTTTACAGCTACTACATTGCTTTTCAAATATCTCAAGTCTATATACCCCACTTGGTGAGATAGAAGTTTATTATAAATCTGCCTTCTAGAAGAGATCTGGTATTCTATTTTCAAAAAGAACCATCTGGAAATGCCTGTTTCCTATTAGAGTTGCCTCAAAAATAAGCAAAATGAAAGTTAATTTTTACTGGAGCTTAACCTGATGTTTTTCCATAACCAAGCATCTTTTAGAGTGTGTCCTATTATACAAGTGCCAAAATGACAAAGAAGCTAAAATATTTGTATCTATAATAGTGCAATCAATTTCTCAAACACTGTAGATCAAAAATTGATTATTCTAGCCATGATTACTGGGAACTGTTGATAACAATGTCAAATATCACAATTTAAAAATATATATAAAGTATGCAGCACCTCTCCCATCTCTTCTTATTTTGTTCAATATCTTAATCATTTTGAAAGGATCATGCTTTGAACAAGCAGCAGATGTTAATGCAGAAATATAGAACATCTCAATTTTCTCACTGCTAACTCAGCTTACTGAGCCAATTTCACAATTCTCACATTCCTGAGTCCTGGGAGAAAATGCTAATTTAGATTGTTAAAATTGACACGGGTTAGGGTATAAAGGGTAATTAGCATAAAATCCTACACAAAGTGTTCTTAGCAGCATTAATCAACACCCACCTAGGCATACACTTTTTTAGTCAGAGCTGATGTTTAACGAAGCTGAAAAATATCTAAAATATTCTCTTCTGGTTAGGTAATAAAAAATGCAGAGTTTGTCCTCAAATCTGGTTTGAGGGTTTTTGAAGCAAAATACCTCATGTGCAAGTTCAAGCATCACTTTTATTTTACACTTAAGAATTATTTAAAGCACATGAAGTACTCTCTTGAGGAAAACACCTTTTAAACACTGGTGCTTTTGACATATTCATGTCAGTGCTGTTCTCTACATGTGTTGTTATTGCTGAAAAGACTGATCTGTTTTCTTCTGGCAAAGGCTGCTGCATTTGGCGCCATTGTTTTTGTTATCAGTGCAAGGTGCTGCTGTTTCTGCCTTTCATTTACCAGACTTTCAAACAAACCCCAAACAAGTCACTCAGGTCTCAGTCTGCTCATCAGGACAGAGATGTTCTTAGTTCCTCAAATTTTGCAAGCCTACTCTATTAACTAATGCTCTTTTTTCTCTTCTAGTTAATGATGTGGTCTAAAGAACTTTCTTCCACTTAGATAAATGATTTGAAGTCAGTTAACTTTTTTGCTCCTTAGTTGCTTCATTTGCAAGAGAGAAAAATGGCCAAAAAAAAAAAAAAAAAAACAAAAACAGACTTGACAAGTATAACCAAAAGTATTTAAATTTAAGGAGCACAAAGGATATTTATCCCTGGGAGCTGGTTCACCTATGCCCCCTGGGGCCATCACAAGACTCATCCCGAGCAATTCTGTCTGGGAGGTTCCAGAGAAGGAATCAAGACTGCAAACCTGTTCTGTTACCCTGGAAGCCATTTATTCTTCAGGAGATAATGGTGCTTGGTATCAGACAAAGGTTAGGTGAAGGGAAGAGAAGCCAACAGAACAGTCTTAGGAGAGACATAACAGAACAGTCTTAGGAGAGACATTGTTTTTAAAACCTCCAGAACCGCAAGATAAGCACCCTGATGAATGCCTGTGATTAGAAGCTGCCACATAGGCACTGAATTAAACGTAGGGCAAAGGACTAAGAAGAAGGATGCAGGCGCCTTGCCCAGGTGAGGAAGAAAGTGAAGAGAATATTCCTGACACTGAGAAGAGTATATTTGAGGGTCAGGAAGAAAGAAAGAAAGCATGGTGTATTCTAGGGACTGATATTCTGGAGCACTTGAAGCAGATGGTGCTCAGGAGAAGGGGCCCAAAATGAGGTCAGAGTGTCAGGTGAGATGGGGTGAAGGAGCTGGATTGCAGCTGAAAAGCAATGGGAAGTAAATGAAGACAATGAAAGCATTAAGGATGTGGCGAAGTGCGCACACATCCCTGTAGTTCAGAAAGCTCTCTCTGACTGCAGCGTGGAGAACAGAAGGGATTCTGGAGCAGACATGGGACAAGAGGTCATTGGAGAAGCTTTTGAAGTGATCCTCATGAGAAATGCCTTTGGATGGAGGCCAGGGGTGGACCAGGTGGGGAGAGAGGGACCAATGATAAGAAGAGCTCAAAGTAGTGAGTATTTATCACAGCACTTGAGTATTTATTTATTACCCAGTGCTTTCCCCATATAGTCTCATCAAATTGTTACACACACACACACACACACACCTTATAATATAGGTGATATTTGCTTAGTCATGTCCAACTCTTTGAGACCTCATGGGCTGTAGCCCACCAGGCTCCTCTGTCCATGTAATTCTCCAGTGGGTGGCCATTCCCTTCTCCAGAGGATCTTCCCAACTCAGGGATCAAACGAGGGTCTCCTGCATTGGCAGGCAGATTCTTTACCATCTGACCCACCAGTATAGCATAGGTACCATTTTTCCTATTCGAAGATGAGAAAATTCAAGTCCAAAGAGAAAATTGGCTCAAACTTCCCCAAAGACTAAAGCTAGTTTGAAGCCAGGAAGCCTGGCTTCACAGTTCTGTCTTTCATTTGCCCTCCAGATGAATTTAGGAGGAAAAACTAGCAGTGCTCAATGACAGACTGGCAGAGGTGGGTAAGAAGACAGGGAGAAGAAGGTCACAGGTGAGCACATGTGCTTTCAGGTGGCGAGGAAGGTAGTGCACTTGGATGCTGAATGCTCAAAGATTTTCATGGTTGGTGAAGGGTGGGAGGGCAGACGGCACTAGAGTCGTGAACATCTGAGTGTGAGGTGCCTGCAAGTTATTACAATGGGCAGCTGGAAGGGTGGGTCCATCAGGTAAAAGGGACTCAGACTGGATACATGAGTTTTAAAGTTAGCAGCAGCATTCTCTGTGGTCATGGGGTTGCAGAGGAAGAGTGTGTGGAGGTAGAGGGTTAAGGAGCCTGAGAAGGGGCTGTTCTGTAGAATTAAGAGGAAAATCAGGAGACGGTCCAAGGAAAGTGACGCTCTGTCATCTGGCATCAGTGACTAAAAGCATCAAACACTCTGGAGAGGTTAATGCAACATGGAAAGACAAAGGAGCCCTCTGATTTTGTAACAGGTGGGCTTTTTCCAGAAGATGCAGGACATGGTGGACACACAGCATAGTGACCATAAGGGGCCTTAACTGCTACTGCCCTTCAGATGACACAATTACATAGTATTCATGTATGGATGCAATAGTTAAACCATAAAGAAGGCTGAGCACTGAAGAATTAATGCTTTCAAACTCTGGTGCTGGAGAAGACTCTTGAGAGTCCCTTGGACTGCAAGGGAGATCAAACCAGTCAATTTTAAAGGAAATCAACCCCTGAATATTCATTGGAAGGACTAATGTTGAAGCTGAAGCTCCAATACTTTGGCCACATGATATGAAGAGCTGACTCATTAGCAAAGACCCTGATGCTGGGAAAGATTGAGGGCAGGAGGAGCAGGGGGCAACAGAGGATGAGATGATTGGATGGCATCATTGACTCAATGGACAGGATTTGAGCAATCTCCAGGAGATGGTGAAGGACAGGGTAGCCTGGCATGTTGCAGTCCATGGGGTCCCAAGGAGTTGTATATGACTCAATAACTGGACAACACCAAGAACAGAGTACCTGGTGCAGAGAAGAGGGTACTGCTGAGCCATCTAATGACTCCTGTAACTCCTAATGTCCTGTTCACTGGTACTTATCACTGGGAAGTACAAGCCCCTTGAGCATTACTAAACCTGATCACTAAGGCTAGATATTTATAAAAATGACATCCCCTATCCAATCTAAAAGGATGATTTTCTGAAGAAATATTGTGGCAAAACACTTTTAGTTTTTAAGCAGGAAAGGGTTTAATGTAAAGAATCAAAATACTAATCAAAGAATTGAATGAGTTGGCTCTAAGTTAGACCTCCAAGAACAACTCCCAGAATAATAAAAATAACAATTAGGGAGACAATCCTATTTACAACAGCATCAGAAAGAATAAAAGACATAGGAATTAATTTAACAAAAGAAGTATAGAATTTAAATTTGGCCAAGAAATCCTTGAATTGACTTGAATTTTCTGAAAACCTCTAGAATGAGTTGCCTGCAATAAGACAATCTAGAGCATACTTATAAAATATGTAAAATTCCATTTTTAGACATTTGATTTTATAGGCCATTGGTACTGTGTCATTACATTAGTCTATATACTTTGAATTTCTGCAGACACAAAAAGTGTGCCTTCATATTCAGAACACCGTACCTTAAATGAATTCAACCCACTGACTTAAAAAAAAAAAAGTACTGTTAAAAAAGCTAATATATGGAAGACACTACTTTCAATGGAGAACCTCTCCCAAGATGACTAATTTTATTTCTAAAAGCGATTATTAGCTTTTATTTAGTAATTATACCAACTCAAGAGTTTATATTAATATTAAGAAAGTTCTTCACTTGTGGGCATTTTACATTTTTCACAGCACTTTCACATTGATATGTTCCTCTGGGTGGTTTGCGGGGGAAGATAAGCTGGAGGGGGAGAGGAGAGGAAGTAAAAAGTTTATGGTGTGTATCAAATATACTATGAAAGAGCCTATGATTCTAATTCTTGATTTTTTCAAAACTGTATGTAAAAGAAATGTAATTTTAAACTACTCTTCACACACAAGGCTCTCAACAAATTAACAACTTACACAAACCCCTGTGAGACTCTGTAGAATACTCATTTACTAAAGGGAAATCATGCATTTATATTCTTACTTCAGGTCACTTAAAATGTCAGTAACACAGCAGAGAAGGAAATCAGAAGGAATATGTTCCCAGACACTGAATTATAATTTCTCTAAGTCTGAATCTTTCAACTCTTGTTATGCAGAGGATTAACAATTTAGTTTTCTCAGAAGAGGGAAAATAAGACTCATGGTATTTCTGCTCTGTTTGAAATTCTGAAACCAAATTCAGCTTCACAGAATATTGTTTGGAAGAAAACCAAGCCCATTTGCTAAGTAAGGAAGTCTCTGCTGGTAAATGTTTACAAGACAAATGTACAGATGAAAGACAAGTAATTTATCTTTATTTCATACTGAGAATGGCAATTTAAACTACAGTAAATCTGTCCTTTCAAGGAAATGTTAAATATAGGTCAGATACCTTTATAACTTTATCAATATGTGAATAAGTAATATGAATAGTAAACTGATTTTGAGCTATGGGACAAGTATAGTAATGACACGTATTATCATCATGATAGTATCAGTATATGAGATATGCATAAGGGTCAGAAACTACATTCCAGTTTCTGTTACTGTATGAGTAACCCCTGGAATACCATGCCATTCCAAGTCAGGCAAGCCTTACTAGCTCGAAATGAGACATGGACAAACAGAAATTCTACCTTCGGAAATGTATATCACACTTGAAAAATCCTAATTGTGTAAAAGTAATACTTAAAAAAATAAAGAGTGTCAAGAGATGAAAATAAGAAGCATGATTTCAAGCTGGAAGGGATCTTAGAAAACATCTAACCAAAATCTTCATCACATAAAAGTTAAGGGAAAAAAAAAATAATAAAGGTCCCAAATAGTAGGTCCCCATACTGACTATGGATCCTAAGTGCTAGGTGTAAATTCCAATAGAGGAAAGCAGGGAAGTACACTTAAACCAAGTACCCAGCATGGACACATGACACAGTTAAAGTAACCTGATTGATGGAGGATGCTAAGAAAAAGATACAGCAGTCTCCAGAGTGCTTATGGCTTTCTAATGTGATGTCTGCCTCTACATATAGTATATATCCATCTATGAACTATCTAACTACCCACTTACCTATCTCTATCTCGATTTCTCTGTCTCTATTCATCCATCATATATCTTTCTTTTTTCTGTATCCATCATCTATTTATCCATCGACTTAAAAAAGACTCCTTCCTGCCATATAGTAAGTGGCAACAAAATGTTAATGATTGTTTTTTGGAAGTAAAGTTTTATACTATGGTTCAACTTAAACTAATCTCAGAGACATGTATAGACATATCAAAATGTGGATAATCAATGAAAAAAAATCACTTTGATTTTACTTCATTCCCCAGAGAAAAGAATCAGGAGATTATGCAGCCTTAGCCTCCGAGTGGTTTGGTAATAACGTTCTAGTGATTATGTAACCCTGTATTTAAAAAATAGAACAACTTTTAACCTAGCAATTACACTTCTGGAAATGTAGCCCAAGGACATAATTATATTCATAAAGACACAGCTATAAGGGTGCTCATTATAGGGTTGTTTATAGTGGCAAAAAAGTTAGAATCAAACTAAATAGCCAACAACATGAAATGCATTGAATAAACTATGGTAGAACTCTGCTAGAAGAAGGTTAACACTGTGGAAATACCTTCACAAGCCTATTATGAAATAGAAAAAGATACTATAAAACATTAAGGACACATGATATTGAATAAACATATATCTAATCCTGCCTTCTTCCCCTTTCCCAATGTTCCTTCCACATGTAATATCACTCCATTCAGCAGGCAATCTCTCATCCTCAGCTGACCTGATTCTACAGGAGTGACACTATAAACTTTCTTAAAAAACACTCTTTTATGTTGGCCATATAACCCAACACTTTCCTTTTTAGTCTCCAACAATTTCTAAAATTACTATTATTAAGGCTTTATTTTTTAGAGAATTTTAAAGTTCACAGCAAAACTGAGGGGAAGATACAGAGATAGCTCCTATACCCGCTGCTCTCCGCACACACTGCCTTCTCTGTGTCAGCATCCCCACCAGAGTGGTACACCTGTTACCACTAATGAATCTATACTGACACATCGCCACCACCTGAAATGCATTGTTTACATTATGGTTCACTCTCTGTGTCTCCTAAGGTTTTGAGCACCAAAGAACACATGCTTTTGAACCGTGGTATTGAAGAAGACTCTTGAGAGTCCTTTGGGCTGCAACGAGATCAAACCAGTCAATCCTAAAGGAAATCAACCCTGAATATTCATTGGAAGGACTGATGTTGAAACTGAAGTTCCAATACGTTTGCCACCTGATGCAAAGATCTAACTCACTAGAAAAGAACCTGATGTTGGAAAACATTCAAGGCAAAAAGAGAAAGGGATGGCAGAGGTTGGGATAAATATCATCATGACTCAATGGACATGAATGTGAGCAAACTCCAGCAGACAGGGGATGACAGGAAAAGTTGGCGTGCTGCAGTCCATGGGGTTGCAAAAAGTAGGACACAACTGAGCAACTGAAAACAACAAAAGGTTTTGACTACTCATTCCTCATGCTTTTGTCAAACCTTATCTTTACCCCTTAACATGAAATATTTGCCTCCCTCCAGCCACAGTACGGGAGAAGGCAATGGCAACCCACTCCAGTGCTCTTGCCTGGAAAATCCCATGGACGGAGGAGCCTGGTAGGCTGCAGCCCATGGGGTTTCAAAGAGTCGGACATGACTGAGTGACTTCACTTTCACTTTTCACTCTCATGCATTGGAGAAAGAAATGGCAACCCACTCCAGTGTTCTTTCCTGGAGAATCCCAGGGATGGCGAAGCCTGGTGGGCTGCCGTCTATGGGGTCACACAGAGTCGGACGTGACTAAAGCAACTTAGCAGCAGCAGCAGCAGCCACAGTAATGGGCCTTCTCATCTATTTTTTTTTCCATCTCTGTCTTATATACCCATGGTTTAATTACTGTCTGCTCACAGATACTTCACATATTTATAATCTTCATCTAAGTTTAGACTATCTGCCCAACAATGCAGTTGTAGTACTCTTGATTACTTAAAAAGCACTTCAGACTCAAAATATCTAAAGTGAGAGACATTATTACTCCCTGAATCACCCACTTCAAACTGGTCACAAGTGATTCTCTTTCAGAGATCCCTATCTTGGAAAGAAACTGCTATCCGTTTAATAAGGCAACAGACAATAATTAATGCTATTGATAGCACATTTACCCCCAATAACAAATATAGTTGACTTTGGGGTTTGAGGATCCAGCCTTCACTTAGGCAAAAATCCAGGCAGCCCTCCTTATCCAAGGTTCCATACCTACCAACTCATCCAACCACAGACTCTGTTGAATTATCGGTATGTACTTAGTGAAGCCCTCAATACTTTCACCAGTATGTCTTTAGGTCTCCTTGATAAGCAGCTATCAACAGTATGTAGCTTTCTTTTCGGCCACAGACCAAAGCAATTTATAGTTCAAGTTCCTATGCTATAGAAGGGGTTCAATCAGTGTCTTAAATGATTCTGAACTAAACAGATTTATACAGCAAGTAGTGTCTGCTGCTACTGCTGCTAAGTCACTTCAGTCGTGTCCGACTCTGTGAGACCCTATAGATGGCAGCCCACCAAGCTCCCCCATCCCTGGGATTCTCCAGGCAAGAACACTGGAGTGGGTTGCCATTTCCTTCTCCAATGCATGAAAGTGAAAAGTGAAAGTGAAGTCGCTCAGTCATGACCGACTCTTAGCGACTCCATGGACTGCAGCATGCCAGGCTACCCTGTCCATCATCAACTCCCGGAACTTGCTCAAACTCATGTCCATCAATGAGTTTGTTCATGTCCAACCATCTCATCCTCTGTTATCCCCTTCATCTCCTGCCTTCAATCTTTCCCAGCATCAGGATCTTTTCCAATGAGTTAGTTCTTTGCATCACGTAGCCAACATATTGGAGCTTCAGCTTCAGCATCAGTCCTTCCAGTGAATATTCAGGACTGATTTCCTTTAGGATTGACTGGTTTGATCTCCTTGCAGTCCAAGGGACTTTCAAGAGTCTTCTCCAACACCACAGCTCAAAAGCATCAATTCTTCTGCCCTCAGCTTTCTTTATGGTCCAAGATCACAACAGACAGCAGTAAATGGAATAGCTACCATTCTAGCCTAGACCTGCTTGACTCTATCTTCCGCACCACACCCTAATTACGGCAGAGACCCTGGGAGGAAGTGGTCCTGCAGGTACTGTGTACTGCCCACCATATGCACACACTACTCAAATATCATTCTGTTCCAGTGGGCTAATTTTCCATGAGCTCTCCATTGTTAGACATAAGATATGTGGACACTCCCACATCCCAAAGATCAACTTCAGTTTTTCTGATTAGAAATTTCCTCCAAGGTCTCCTCCAGGAGATCCCAGTCCTGGAAATCTGTTTTTTAGTGCTCTCCAGATCTAATGAAAACAGATAACTTGTCAAAGGGAGATATTAGTAATAACTTATAAATGGAGAATGAGGTAAGCAGTCTATTTTCTTAATTTTCTATTAAGGAACACATTTAAATTAACATTAGGACTAGAATGCATTGAATTTGGGGAAAAATAAAAAATCATTCTTTTTTTTAGACATTTGAGGTTTAAAATAGATCAATAGCTATTTATATAAGAACTTTTTAAAACAGAAAACTGAGCTAAGGGTTTGGAGCCATGTTCTCAAGGGCTGATGTGTACACTGATGACAGATTATGTTGAATTTTTTACTGGCTTGCCATGAAATGACCAGAAAAAAATAGCATACAAATTAAATAGTTTAGAAAATAGTAGTTAGTTTTTCATAAGACAACTTGGAAAGGGGGATCTGGGAAGCAGAGCAGCGAAAAGTAGAAGAGATTAGGAGAAGGGTGTGAAAGACAGCTGACAATGTAGAAAGAACTGCTTACTCATGTCTGAGGTGATGACACTTTAGCAATAAAAATATCTGTATTTCATTACTTCCAAAGAGCATGGCCTGCTGGGGCAGAGACCCAGCATTGCAACCACTAATCTGCTGTGCTGTGTGCTTAGTTGCTCAGTCATGTCCGACTCTCTGCGACCCCACGGACTGCAGCCCGCCAGGCTCCTCTGTCCATGCGGATTCTTCAGGCAAGAATATTGGAGTGGATTGCCATGCCCTCCTCCAGGGGATCTTCCCGATCTGGAGATCCACCCCATGTCTCCCATATTGAAGGTGGATTCTTTACCGTCTGAGTCACCAGGGATGAAGAATAGTAGAATAGAGTTCTGCTATGTGAGTGCTCTTTTCAGAAGATATTCTAGGACCAGCCCCCAGTTTTGTGAGCCCCACCAGCTAACTCCCCAAACCTGTGCTTCTTATTGCTTCAGAAGCCATGCTTACTCTCTTTTGTTATAGTACTACAAACCCTTCCTTCTATTTCTTTTTGATTATATTCGGTGGTTACCTAATATTATCTAAAGATGTATCAGTACTGTCAAGACTGGATGTACATCAAGACTGAATGAAGAGCTTAAACTTTAGGCACTCCCAAGAGTTGATGCAGAAATGTTACATTTCACTCTTCTAAGGCATCAAGGTAAAGAAAAGCATTACTATTACACACTGAAGTTTCTAATTCCACCCAGATTAACAATTTTTTTATTGGGAGCAGTATACCACACATGTTACTTATTAATAAATTTATTTTTGTTTTAGTCATTCCATCTTTATTAGCCATGAGAGAAACACCAGGAACACTACTGGCTGCAGAAATTAAAGAGTGGATAGAGCATGGTCCCTGAGCCTAAGTCAGAATGTAGAGAGGCAAGAAAACCCAATAACCTTGTAATATAAAGACTGGAAACAGGCATGCTCAACAGATCGATAAACTGTAAGGTAGACTTGAAGGATATATAGGAGGTACTCAGGCTAAGGGAGAAAGGGCTGCTGATAAAGGATGGATTCTAAGCAGAGAAAAGACCACATCAAAGGTACATGTGGGAAACCCAGAGTGTTATAAGAACTCCGTGTGTTTCTATGGGGATATTTCTATGTATGGGAATATTTCTATGTATAGGAGGTTAATAGATAAGAGGGTACATTTTTTGGCACCCTTGAAGCCCTGCTAAGTAATTTGACCATCTTGTAGTGATGATGGAGAATCAAACAACATGATCACTAATATGCTCTAGAAATATGTCCTCTATACCACAAACAGGGATTGAATAACTTCAAAAGTCATAGCAAACTTTCTGTCAGCAGCTATATGAAAATTAAAGCACATGTTCAGGACTCCTCAGAATTAATATAAAGGATACATGTATATACAGAGAGGAGTTTCCCCGATAGCTCACCTCAGTTGGAAAAGAATGTGCCTGCAATGCAGGAGACCCCGTTTGATTCCTGGGTTGTAAAGATCCCTTGGAGAAGGGAAAGGCTACCTACTCCAGTATTCTGGCCTGGAGAATTCCATGGACTGTATAGTCCATGGGGTCCCAAAGAGTTGGACATGACCGAGCAACTTTTCACTGTGTAAAATATGTTAGCAGCTGATTGAGGAGAAGAGTGGTGAAGACCAAAGCTTTGAAGTCAGGAAAAATAAGGTTTGTTAAAATCTTGATCCAGACAGTTAAAGCTATATAGTCTTTGTATATTCAGTTATTTTTGAATTTCCATTTCCTTTTCCTCAAAACAATACTACATCAGGGACTGACTATGAAGACCAAATAAAACATCTATCAAGTTGAAAGTGACCAGCAAATAGTACACACTTAATAATTATTTTTAAATAATCAAATATTCTTTTGAAATGATTGTTATGAACCCTATCAATGTGGATATATGTATTCATTTCACATACTTTTATTAGAAATCTAAAAAAAACTTGATGTCATATTAGGGAAAGCTTTTGGTTTTTAAGACAGATCATTTCTAATAACATGAAATAACAGTATCTGGTCATCCTGTACTATTAATTTTATGTGGGCCAAGAGACTTAATTTGGTTGTCAGAAGTCTTTGAAATAGTGGGAGTGTTGTGAAGAAAGTTGGACACCCCCAAAAAGCTAATCTAGTTCAATTACAAATGTTCCCTAAAGATCAAGTTGATTGTTAGATCATAATTCAGATTGAAAGAAAATAATGACAAGATCAATCATATTGCCAGCCTGCTCAAAAACTGAAGGCATTCAAAATACCAGTACATAAGGTTGGATGAGGATGAGGAATTGTGCCAAGTGTTACATGAGTGAGATTCCCAGAGGGACAAAGAAGTAAATCCAAAAAGCAATGTGCCATGAGGTTGACATTTCACATACTGATTTCTCTAGCTCCTTTTCCCCATCCTTGCTGTGTAGAAAGGAGCAGAAATGTCCTCTGACAGATGCCCACATAAGTAGAGATGGACTCTCTCCCAGTTGAGTTGGGAGCACCAGATTCTGCCATCTTGGTTTGACTAAGTAGATGCCAACCATATGCATACAATTGGAAAGGGTGTCATGGAAAGACATTTGGAGAAGCAGCAGAAATAACTCAGTACAATTCAGTCTCTTTGAACAAAGAATGGGGTATAAAATACTCTCACATCCCTAGTACTCTGCTTTATTTATTCACTTTTTAACATTCAGATTTATGAATAGTTTTCACTCGACTTTAACTTATTTTTATCCTTTTACAAGTGAATACCCCTCCCCTAAAATAACCAACATATTTCTTAGTGACTCCCTGACAACAATTTTATTCTCTCTCAACTTTTTGGGACATTTTCTTTTTCCTTTCTTGTCACTGGGACCACTGTTAGGTAGAGATTTTGCCCTATTCCCCTATCTCATTATCCCAAACTGCAGTGACTAGACCAGTGAGGCAATTTGGGTGGCAAAGGGGAAAATCAATACCAATGAAATTAATACCTAATATCTCTCCCTTGATCACAGGAACATTTCCTATTCATCCTGATTCCTAATCCTTTGCCAACATGCAGTGTAATGCAAGTGAATCTGATATCACTCTTTTGATTTGCCAAACAGCCACATTTAGTGGGAACAATCATTCCCAAAATCCCTTTTCACCTAGGGCTGTCCAGCACAATTACTTAGTGTCCCATTTTTACTATCCAAAAGTGCCCTGTATGTGAAGTCAAGTTATACGGACATTGTGCTTATAGTGCCTAAATGTAAAAAGAGGATGGGGAGGGATGACCATTAAAAAAAAAAAATCATTTTATCTCTTGTCTATTTCACTTTGATGGCAGAGAAACAACTTCATCATTTAAAAAGACAGTAATTAAGAATAGGGGAGGAAAAGACTGATCTAAGCAACGATCAACCACCACAACATTAGTAACACTGCACCACACACACTCACATAAGCAATACAGGGGGCTAGGTCCTGTGTGTGCATCCAGAGAAGGAAGGAACTCCTGATCAGGAGCACCCGTGTGGCAGAAGAGGGGAAGCTGCTGGCTGGTTAAATTCTACCTGATGGAGGAGAATGAATCAGGAACATGAGAGATACAGTTCAAGGTCCTCAAGCTTCCTAACAGCTGGAAGGCAGGAAGGTGCCGGTGGGGAAGGGTTGGAGCATGAGCAGTGCGAGACTCCTTGTCTGGGCTGCAGGCAGTGATCTTGTTTTCTATTCTCCTCCCTCCCCATTACAATCTGGAGCCTATTTTAGCAGGAACATTGTTATACATGGTGATTAAGTTCTATAATTCCATTAGCAGAGTACTAAGCTTCAGATACATTGGACTTAATTAGACTTTTATGGAAAGGCCCGGGGAATTAACCACAATGTATTCCCAAATGCAAACAAATGCGCACCAAACTTCTGGAATACAATTCCTTTGAAAGTGATAGATTAAAAAAGGGTGTGATCAATTTCTCTCGACTCAGGCTGCCTGTTTTGAACTATCAGAGAGCTTTTTTTTTTTTTTTTATTTCTCTAATTTTATTTTATTTTTAAACTTTACATAATTGTATTAGTTTTGCCAAATATCAAAATGAATCCGCCACAGGTATACATGTGTTCCCCATCCCGAACCCTCCTCCCTCCTCCGTCCCCATACCATCCCTCTGGGCCGTCCCAGTGCACCAGCCCCAAGCATCCAGCACAGAGAGCTTTTAAATTCAAACTATTTCCAGGGCACCACACCAAGAGATTCTAATTGAATTGGCCTGGGGTGAAGCGTGGAAATAAATATATTTTAAAAAGCTTCTTGCAGCTGGGCTGAGAACCACTGGGCTAGTAAATGCTTCTTGGATCTATATTTGAGTAAGTGGCTTGGGAGGGTTGGTTTTCATTACAGAGGTGTCTTTTCTTCACAATAGGATTCACCTCCAGCTTTATTTTTCAACTGTTACTCAACCTAAAAACTCTTTAGTGTTGTCTTTTCTAAAAAGACACACACCTGTAGTATAAAAATAAATACACCTCCTTGGCAAACAGTCATTACTGAGTTTTTAAAATCTCATTGTTGTTCAGAGGTTAAGTCATGTCCGACTCTGTGACCCCATGAACTGCAGCATTCCAGGCTTTCCTGTCCTCCACTATCTCAAGTTGCTCAAACTCAGTGCATCGAGTCAGTGATGCCATCCAATCATCTCATCCTCTGTCGTCCCCATTTCCTCTTGTCTTCAGTCTTTCCCAGGATCACAGTCACTTCTGGTGAGTTGACTCTTCACATCAGATGGCCAAAGTATTGGAGCTTCAGCATCAGTCCTTCCAATGAATATCTAGGATTGATTTCCTTTAGAATTGGTACATTCTAAAGTAAATGACAAAGGAAAGATCAAATGACTGGTTTGATCTCCTTGCTGTCCAAGGGACTCTCAAGAGTCTTCTCCACCACCATAGTTTGAAAACATCAGTTCTGTGGCACTCAACCTTCTTTATGGTCCAACTCTCACATCCGTATGTGTGATTAAAAAGGAAGTAACAAAACCCAACACACTGGCAATGAAAAAATGTGATGAGATTAATAGATTTCACTCCTCCTCAGTTTCCTCCATCAGGATCCTGGCAACATTTTAGGATAAGATTGAGCCATGAACTGCTTCCTAGAGGTCCTCTGAGCAAGGTTTTGCTGCTCCAGCAGGGATCAGGGTTAGGGAGATAAGATGTGTTAAGCCTGCAAACTACTCAAAGTTCCAGATGAAAGGCTAATTATGTGTCAGCCTTTAAGATGGAGTTTATAACTACCTCCACTGGTAACATTCAGGCAATTCAAGCAAGCCCAGTAGTCTCCCCCAAATACTGTTTCTGTCACGATCAAAGTGTTGGAGTTCTATTGGAGCCACTTCTCAGGCATGTGGAAGGTGCTGGGACAGGACAGGTCACCAAGTCCTGTCCATGAACCTCCTTGCTGCTGCTGCTGCTGCTGCTAAGTCACTTCAGTTGTGTCTGACTCAGTGTGACCCCATAGACGGCAGCCCATCAGGATCCCCCGACCCTGGGATTCTCCAGGCAAGAACACTGGAGTGGGTTGCCATTTCCTTCTCCAATGCATGAAAGTGAAAAGTGAAAGTGAAGTCGCTCAGTCGTGTCCGACTCTTAGCGACTCCATGGACTGCAGCCTACCAGGCTCCTCTGTCCATGGGATTTTCCAGGCAAGAGTACTGGAGTGGGGTGCCATTGCCATCTCCGATGAACCTCCTTACTCTCATTCTATTGTCTAGCAATCTTCCTCTGTTTTCCTGTATAGCTCGCTTTCTCCTTACCTAACGAAAGGATTTGAATGTCTTCTGGAAATTTTACTTTAAAAAATCTCCTGTATAGAACCCTATCCCTTGTCACTGACTTCCATTCAGTAATTGCAAAATATGTAAAAGTCTTTTTAAAGCTCTGAGATAAAATGTGAATGCTAAAAAGAAGTGAAACTACTCTATCAGATTTCTTTACACACATCAGATGTCTATGAGCCATGCTCAGGTGTCTCAGGCAAAGTGCTAGGAATGAGTGAACACACTCACTCTCCCTGTGTGGATATAGGCATGCATGCCCAGTTCATATGTCATTATGAAATTTACCTTTACATTTGCAAATTTCATTTTAACCAGGTTCCCATAAAATACTTCCATTTGTTCAGTGCTCCTTATTTTGAGTTCATTCTTAATGTGACTGTATGTTGTACATGTTGCTTTGTGCAGTGGGTGCTATTTTGAAAAAACATAGTAAGGTGAAATTTATGTGTTTTGGGTGAAATTTACTTGGTTTCAGCTCTAACATGTGGCTACCTGATGCAAAGAGGCAACTCATTGGAAAAGACCCCCTGCTGGGAAAGACTGAGGGCAGAAGGAGAAGGGGGCAACAGAGGATGAGACGGTTGGATCGAATCACTGACTTAGTGGACATGAGTTTAGAGCAAACTCCGGGAGATAGTGAGGGACAGGGAAGCCTAGTGTGCTGTAGCCCACGGGGTTGCAGAGAGTGAACATGAATTAGTGACTGAACAACAACACCGGCAGATTAGGAAGAAGAATGATTTTTGTGTTGAAAGCTTTCTACTGAACAACTACTATGTGCCAGGCAAGATTCTAGGCACCAAGGACAGACCAGGAAACCATGAGTCAAAACTTTTGCCTTCATGGAACTCACATTCCAGAAGGAATTTACAATCTTGAAATATATAATGATGCTCTTGGGAAACTAGGTTCAAAGTTTGTTTCTTGAACTAAACTACAATATTCACCCAAATTCAACGTGTCTGCTTTCTTCTTTAAATATTGGAAAGAATAAGTCATAGAATAAATGATTCAGTTAATGAAAATAAAGAATTTCATAGGATTGGGAGGTTAGAGGGGATAGAAAATCAATGGGCTAAGAAATCATTCTTACTCTATGAAATTCTCTAATCCCAAGAGTTACAGGATCATAGCTGACTGCTCAAAACTAAGAACAGTGACAGTTTTTGTTTTTTTTTTTTTTCAGTTAGCCTCTGATTGTACTCTTTTCTCTCTGCATGCTCCTTCTCACCTAATTTTCCGTTTATTTACCCTTCAAAGACTTCTTTATCCTCACTGTTTAAGGCTATATTTGGCTGTCAATTTGGGAAGAGGTATTTCCCCCACCCTATTATCATGATCATGACTTAGTAAGCAAGGCAGAGTGTAGAGCTGTGGCTTTTACTATAGACCTCTTCAAAGTGCGTATGTGGATCAACACTGAGTAAATGCACTTAAAAAAATAGGTTCACTGAAAGAGGAGAGTGAAAAAGTTGGCTTAAAGCTCAACATTCAGAAAACTAAGATCACGGCATCTGGTCCCATCACTTCATGGGATGGGACTTCATCCCATGGGACATCACTTCACTGAACCCATTTTTTTTTAAGTGCATTTACTCAGTGTTGATCCATATATGCGCTTTGAAGAGGTCTACAGTAAAAGCCACAGCTCTACACTCTGCCTTGCTCACTAAGTCATGATCATGATAATAGGGTGGGGGAAATACCTCTTCCCAAATTGACAGCCAAGTATAGCCTTAAACAGTGAGGATAAAGAAGTCTTTGAAGGGTAAATAAATGGATAATTAGGTGAGAAAGGAGCATGCAGAGAGAAAAGAGTACAATCAGAGGCTAACTGAAAAAAAACTGACTAATAACAGAAGGTTAAGAGCGAACAACTGGCAAGGGGCAGGCCAATACGCAGGTGATGCTGGGCAGGACAGAAAATGCCAGAGCCATCAAGCTGAAGAGAACACAATGGACATGTGCGATTCTAAGGGAGGAAGGGAGGAAGGCTGTGACCGTGAAATGCAAATCCTAATGAGAGTTCCCAATGGGATCCTATTTCAGTACTTCAGATTTTCTTCCACCTACAAATATCAGGTTTTAAGACAATAACCAAGGGGTCAAGAGAAAACCCCACCCTTCCTTTGGAAGCCATTTCTGATTTACCACTCCACACGTTAACACAATATACAGCCTTCATGTACTCCTTTTCCTATTTAGAACCAGTCTGTTGTTCCATGTCCAGTTCTAACTGTTGCTTCCTGACCTGCATATATGCTTTGAACTGTGGTGCTGGAAAAGACTCTTGAGAGTCCCTTGGACTGCAAGGAGATCTAATCAGTCCATCATAAAAGAGACCAGTCCTGGGTGTTCATTGCAAGGACTGATGCTGAGGCTGAAACTCCAATACTTTGGCACACCTCATGTGAAGAGCTGACTCATTGGAAAAGACCCGGAGGCTAGGAGGGGTTAGTGGCAGAAGGAGAAGGGGACAACAGAGGATGAGATGGCTGGATGGCATCACCGACTCCATGCACATGAGTTTGAGTGAACTCTGGGAGCTGGTGATGGACCGGGAGGCCTGGCGTGCTGCGATTCATGGGGTCGCAAAGAGTCAGATACGACTGAGTGACTGAACTGAACTGATGTTAACACAATGCCTGGAGAGGGCTGTCTGTAAATTTTCTATATAAAATAGACTGTTGAGTTTCCTGGGGAGAATGGAAGTGATACATGCATTTTCTTGTTTCTCTGTAGATTAGGAAGGCTTTAGTCTAAATATTTGGGTGCTTATAAGTGGGATGTTAGAACTGGACATGGAACAACAGACTGGTTCCAAATAGGAAAAGGAGTACGTCAAGGCTGTATATTGTCACCCTGCTTATTTAACTTCTATGCAGAGTACATCATGAGAAACGCTGGGCTGCAAGAAGCACAAGCTGGAATCAAGATTACCAGGAGAAATATCAATAACCTCAGATATGCAGATGGCACCACCCTTATGGCAGAAAGTGAAGTGGAAATAAAGATCCTCTTGATGAAAGTGAAAGAGGAGAGTGAAGAAGTTGGCTTAAAGCTCAACATTCAGAAAACGAAGATCATGGCATCTGGTCCCCTTACGTCATGGGAAATAGATGTGGAAACAGTGAAAACATTGTCAGACTTTTTTTTTTTTTTTTAACTTTACATAATTGTATTAGTTTTGCCAAATATCAAAATGAATCCACCACAGGTATACATGTGTTCCCCATCCTGAACCCTCCTCCCTCCTCCCTCCCCATACCATCCCTCTGGGTGGTCCCAGTGCACTAGCCCCAAGCATCCAGTATCATGCATCGAACCTGGACTGGCATCTCGTTTCATACATGATATTTTACATGTTTCAATGCCATTCTCCCAAATCTTCCCACCCTCTCCCTCTCCCACAGAGTCCATAAGACTGATCTATACATCAGTGTCTCTTTTGCTGTCTCATACACAGGGTTATTGTTACCATCTTTCTAAATTCCATATATATGCGTTAGTATACTGTATTGGTGTTTTTCCTTCTGGCTTACTTCACTCTGTATAATAGGCTCCAGTTTCATCCACCTCATTAGAACTGATTCAAATGTATTCTTTTTAATGGCTGAGTAATACTCCATTGTGTATATGTACCACAGCTTTCTTATCCATTCATCTGCTGATGGACATCTAGGTTGCTTCCATGTCCTGGCTATTATAGACAGTGCTGCAATGAACACTGGGGTACACGTGTCTCTTTCCCTTCTGGTTTCCTCAGTGTGTATGCCCTTGGGCTCCAAAGTCAGTGCAGATGGTGATTGCAGCCATGAAATTAAAAGACGCTTACTCCTTGGAAGGGGGGTTATGACCAACCTAGATAGCATATTCAAAATCAGAGACATTACTTTGCCAACAGAGGTCTGTCTAGTCAAGGCTATGGTTTTTCCAGAAGTCATGTATGGATGTAAGAGTTGGACTGTGAAGAAAGCTGAGCGCCAAAGAATTGATGCTTTTGAACTGTGGTGTTGGAGAAGACTCTTGAGAGTCCCTTGGACTGCAAGGAGATCCAACCAGTCCATTCTGAAGGAGATCAGCCCTGGGTGTTCTTTTGAAGGAATGATGCTAAAGCTAAAACTCCAGTACTTTGGCCATCTCATGTGAAGAGTTGACTCATTGGAAAAGACTCTGATGCTGGGAGGGATTGGGGGCAGGAGGAGAAGGGGACAACAGAGGATGAGATGACTGGATGGCATCACCGACTCAATGGACATGAGTTTGAGTGAACTTCGGGAGTTGGTGATGGACAGGGAGGCCTGGCGTGCTGCAATTCATGGGGTTGCAAAGAGTCGGTCACGACTGAGTGACTGAACTGAAGTGGTATGTTCAGTACAGTGAGAAAAACTGTTCACATTCTTAGCGACAAACACCTTTTTTTAAAAATGCATATTATTACAGCAACCAATATTTTGCTAATAATGAGGAAAAATGCATTCAGATACACAAATCAATCTTCTCTATGATTGGAACACAGATATGAATGGGAATTATGTATGTCAAGTTTTATAGATATTTTTATAATGTGTAGAGGAAAACTCTATTCAAGAGAGATTTAAATGCTTTACTATTCCAATAGTTTCAGCTATTAATTTGATTTAAAGCTGCAATAAATTTTTCTCTTAAAAAATTAAGGTTCAAAACCCTAAATAGTGTAATGAATTTCAAAGACCTCTAACAAAGAAAAAATACAAAACCTCATTTAAAACTATAACAAATTACACAGAACAAATAAAATATAGGAAAATTAATACTTGCTATTTTGGACAATTAAATAAGTATGTTTCTATATGAATAAAGGTATTTTTATTAGCATTTTTTTATTCTACAATAGGCCTCCCTTAGTACAACCCATTATAAGATTTATCTTACTACTTTTTAAAGTATTTTAATTAAAGTATACTAGGCTCAATGGACATGAGTTGAATAAACTCCAGGAGTTGGCGATGGACAGGGAGGCCTGGTGTGATTAAGTCCATGGGGTTGCAAAGAGTTGGACACGATTGAGTGACTGAAATGAACTGAGTGATAATAGGCTTAATTAAAAAAAAAAAAAAAACTGCAGAAAAAATAATGTTTTTGTATTTAATACAAATAACACTCAAAGATTTTAAAATTTTCTATCAGATGTTTTACTTCTATTCCTTGATGCCAAGAACTCATTCTTTATGTATGTGAACCATCACTAGACATTTTCCACGGTGTAAATGTTTCCAACATATAAGCTGAGACACATTCTCTTGTGTCTGGAATGGCCCAGTCCTGCTGTAATTATTAATTTCTTCCCCATTCTCAAATAGCAGAGTGGCATGAAAAATTATATCATCACTCAAACTAAATAGCCCTGAGCTTTGGGATATTTATAAATTTTTACAGAAAAAATTAGCATTATGACTTACGTTTCTCAGTCTGGAAGACATCAATTATATGTTTATACTAACTCTTCTGATGAGCTAATGCTTACTGAGTGAATCCATTCTTCCCATTCCTTCATCTCCACATTGTGTTTCCTGCTTCTCATCTTTGCAGTTGTCCTTCTTAAGTGTACACAGCTGGGTAAGTCCAGACACTACAACCTTTAAATTGATGCTCCATGATACTAACTACTTCCCCCTATTTGTAATGTTAACTGAGTTCCAGATACTGATCTAAGAAAAGGACCTAAATACACTATCTCACTTGTTTTAACTCCACATTCTCGGCCTTCTTAGCTGCTCATCTACCTTCGTTCATGTACCTAAACCACTAATATAAATACCCTGCCTGCCTACCTTTTACTTACTATATCAAAAAGAAATACAATGTTTGATTCATTTCTTGGTTTGGGCAATTGCTATAGTTTCTTTAGGTTTTGATTACCAATTCAAAGTTCATTATTCTAACGGTTACATGTATGTGTGCTCAGTCATGTCTGACTCTGCAACTCCACAGACTGTAGCCACCAAGCTCCTCTGTTCCATAGGATTTTCCAGGCAAGAATACAGGAGCGAGTTGCCATTTCCTCCTCCAGGGGATCTTCCTGAGCCAGGGATCAAACCAGTGTCTTTTATGTCTCCTGCATTTGCAGGTGGATTCTTTACCACTGAGCCACCTGGGAAGCCCGATTCTAATGATTGTTTAAATTGCCAGTCAATGAAACACATGCTTATTAAAGCAAATCATGGTCAGCAAACTGTGGTTGGGATCGGGAGGTAATAGTGGTACTTCACACTCCCAGAGAGAAAGTCCTGTGTCTCAATTTGTACCGGACTCAGAACGTCTCCACACAGGTGGGTACCTCTTTCGTGCTATGTGACAAGTGAAAAGATTGCTGTCCCAAAGCTGAAGTCTGACTATGGCAGGACAGGAAATCTCACTTCAGCAACTGCAGCTGTTCTTTACTTCTAAAGAAAGGCACTTTAGAAATTCAAGCCAACCGTTCAACATTCTTCTCAACGAAGAATTGATGGGAAAAATATTTCCATACATCAGGTGAAAAAAAGAGGAAGAAAGATTGTGGAGTTTTCTCAAAGATATGTCAGTTGCAGTGTCAGGAAAATTTCCTCAAAAGTTCATGACCTGCCATCAATATGATTTCTTTTCTCTGTCTCACAGGATGCTCCAATTTGTGTTACACATTATTTTTATAACCCTTACCTCATTACATATGGCTCCTTGAGAGCAGGGCCAGACAAAGGATTCAGCCAGGAAGTCTTGGATTTACTTCCCAGTTACTATCTAAGGTTTTTCAAACTCTCAAAGACTCACTTTCCCCATTTGGAAAATGGGGATAATAGTAGCTACTAACCTATCATGTTGTTATGAGCATTAACTGAATTTGGCATGTGAAGTACTCAATAGGCATTAGCGATAATACCAACAACAACACTAATAATACTCATTATTCCTACTGATAGTCCCAGTACTTGTAACAATATCTTACATAATATAGCAATCTCTCAATAACTATTAAATAAACAAATCATTTGAGACTAAGCATTATATTATTATATGTAACCCAGTTTATTAATTTAAAATAAAATAATGATAAAATATTAAAACAATGTTTCAATTTATAGGAAGTTTCATCATTTTTGGAAAGTAAGCACAAATAAAACATTGATTTCTAATGAGTCTTCATTTAATGCTTCCTCCATTGTTTTAAAACTGAGGCAGAAAATGAATGAAATGGTGGCAGTTTTAGTAACCTACAAGTTTCCTGTTACCTATGAAAAACTTAGGATGGGTATTTTAATAAAATTATACATCAGTAACCAGGTCCTTGGTTGATTTATTTTCATTCTGGTCATAGATTTCTATTGAGACCTTCTACAAACTAGCTCATTTCTTTTCTATCCCTGTTTTTCATAAATCAATGGCTAGCTTAAACTTAGCTAACTCACTGTGTTTTTTGATAATAAACATATAGAGTAAATGCATTTTGAATGAATCCAAGGCTAAAATTATATTGCATCACTCTACTAGAACTGCAAATCAAATTATAATTGAAAACATAATTAAGCACAGCAAAATCTACTTTAAAGTTTATGGTGCATCATTTATTTTTTTGTAAATAATAGAATTTTGTTTATATACAGTTAAACAAGACATCTATATTAACTTAAAACCAGACTTTCTTGAACTAATTTTGACCTCTCAGAGTCTATGAAATCCCTGATTTGGATGTGAATAAAGCATAAATGAATAGTCAAAAGAAACATCTTTTTTCTTATTTTTTTTTCCTAGCACATATTAGAACTATTTCCAACTGAGTTGCTTATTGCAAAATTTTGAGGCAGTTTATTTTCTCAAACTTTGTAGCTTGTCACTCCCCCAAATTAGACCCCTTATTAATCATCTCTGCATGTACTATAGTTTTAAAAAGTATTCTTTAACATTCTATCTTCCATAATAGTATGTGGGGTTGTGTGCCCTCTAATATGTCAAACGTATGTCAAACCACATCTCCTTCCTGAGGGCAGGGAGGCGTACTAACCTACTTTGATGATCAGGAAATTGAAACATAACTTCATTCAGCATGTAATAATTTTGGGAAACAGAGCATTTGAAGATTAATACTTTTACAGAGCTAAATATCCTCAAACCAGACAGCAAAAATTCTATACTAGCAACACTGATGGAAGCACTTTTGCTGTATATGCTGACTTACTGTGATTCTACAGTTTAAAAGGATGATATCATTTATATTGTTATAATTAAAGTATCAGGAGATTAGGATATCACAAACAGATTTTAATTTTTATCCTCCTGGGCAAATCATGTCACATTATTTACATCTTTTTTTTTTTTTTAAGTGATATTAATGCATGGAAATACCACAAGGTTCTCCCCCATCCACACAAGGCTTATTTAGTGATGGTTAAGGTTTTGAAAGACAGGCTGCTTACAGAGTACAGGTAGTATTGACAAATATAGGCTGCATTCTAGTTTAACAATAAACTAGGAAGAAAAGGAATTTTACGTATGAAAGGCTATCTGCCTTGCAGTTCTCTTAATGGGCCAATCCTTCTTCCCAACACTCCAAGGAAAAGATATCTCCAGGTCACCAAATAATAATGCTTAACTAGAGTTCCTTGTGATCAAATAATAAAAAATGCAAAACAACCTGAAGTCCTTATAAACTGATCAAGAAGAATGTATAGTTTCAGAGCTGTCAGTTACAAGACTCTGTTCTTGGGCTAATTTCTCTGAGGTGTTAATGTAGTTCTTTTCTCTCGTAAGAACGTATAGCATGATAACCAAGCTGTACCCTGACCATATGTTCAGATTCACACAAAAGTCAAATCAGCTTTCTTTTTCTAAATTACTTCCTCCCTTGATGTATGGACCTTATTTATAACCTCCCTTTGTGCAGCCATAACACTATCACATAGGGCTTAGTTTCTAAAAACCATAGCAATTGCCTGAAAATTGATTTGATGTCTTTTGCCCATCCCTCCCTTCAGTCCCTGAAGACATTTTAATATGAGCCATGACATTATGATGGATGAAATCTGGCAATTTACTGTAGCAATGCTACTCCCATGTGGAAAATAACAGCTTGCTCAAAAGCTGGTCTTCCAGCCAGAGTCAGGATATACGGTAAGGCACATTTCCAATCTTTCCCCTTTTCTGTCCTTTTAAAATAGCCTTCCTAAACTTCTTTGTGTTATCCAATTTTCCACATATCACAGGTTGAAGCTAATTTAGGTCATGTAATGATAGTGATAAATATGTCACCAGAAAACTGGGTTAATTGTGAGTAGGAAGCAATCCAGATTTTGAACACAGAATAAAATAATCTTCTGATACAAATTCTGCTCTGCAAAAACACAACATTGCTGCTGATTTGTGAAGCAATCGTACCTTTTTAAGAGATATTGTAAGGCAACTCCCTAATGCCAGCAGACTGAAAAAAAAAAATCACTGTGCTTATCTTTTCATAAACCATATGTTCTTACTTGCAAATTGCAACTTTTTTTCTATCTTTATATTAACTACTACAGTCAACTCTTAAAGCTAGTAAATACAAATGTATTTACAAATTTCCCAGTCAAAAGGGGGAGAAAAGATATTTTAGATTCCACTAGTGTCTGCAGTTAATATCACTTATGTTTAATTGCTGGTGTATCATGGGCTTTGGTGTTTAAAATATACTGTGTGGGGCTTCCATGGTGGCTTGGTGGATTGAGCATGGGTTCCATCCCTGGTCTGGGAAGATCCTGTGTGCTGCGGAACAACTAAGGCTGTTCGCCACAACCACTGAGCCTGTGCTCTCGAGCCCAGGAGCTACAACCACTGAAGCTCCCACTACTGAGCTCCAACAGCCAGTGCTCTGCAACGAGAGACGTCACTTGAATGAGAAGCCCGTGTACTCCCAACAAGGGAGTAACCCCCACTTGCCACAATGAGGGAAAAGCCTGCGAGCAATGAATACCCAGCACAGGCAAAACATAAAAATAAAATTCCAGTTCCATCACTTTGGAAACAACGGAAACAGTGACAGACTTTATTTTCTTGGGCCCCCAAATCACTGCAGATGGTGACTGCAGCCATGAAATTAAAAGATGCTTGCTCCTTGGAAGAAAAGCTATGACAAACCTAGACAGCATATTAAAAAGCAGACATTACTTTGCCAACAAAAGTCAAAGCTATGGTTTTTCCAGTAGTCATGTATGGATGTGAGAGTTGGACTCTAAAGAAAGCTGAGTGCTGAAGAATTGATGCTTTTGAACTGTGGTGTTGGCAAAGACCCTTGACAGTCCCTGGGACTGCAAGGAGATCAATCAGTCAATCTTAAAGGAAATCAGTCCTGAATATTCATTGGAAGGACTGATGCTGAAGCTGAAACTCCAATACTTTGGCCACCTGATGGGAAGAGCTGACTCATTTGAAAAGATCCTGATGCTGGGAAAGATTAAAGGCGGTAGGAGATCAGATCAGATCAGATCAGTCGCTCAGTCGTGTCCGACTCTTTGCGACCCCATGAATCGCAGTACGCCAGGCCTCCCTGTCCATCACCAACTCCAGGAGTTCACTGAGACTCACGTTCATCGAGTCAGTGATGCCATTCAGCCATCTCATCCTCTGTCGTCCCCTTCTCCTCCTGCCCCCAATCCCTCCCAGCATCAGAGTCTTTTCCAATGAGTCAACTCTTCACATGAGGTGGCCAAAGTACTAGAGTTTCAGCTTTAGCATCCTTCCTTCCAAAGAAATCCCAGGGCTGATCTCCTTCAGAATGGACTGGTTGGATCTCCTTGCAGTCCAAGGGACTCTCAAGAGTCTTCTCCAGCACCACAGTTCAAAAGCATCAATTCTTCAGCGCTCAGGCAGTAGGAGAAGGGGACGACAAAGGATAAGATGGTTGGATGGCATCCCTGACTCAATGGACATGAGTTTGAGTAAACTCCTGGAGTTGGTGATGGACAGGGAGGCCTGGTGTGCTGCAGTCCATGGAGTCACAAAGAGTCAGATGTGACTGACTGACTAAACTAAACTGAACTGAATAGAACTCAATACTTATTCAAACGCCTGTAGCAAGGAGTTGATTAATGATTACAGTAAGGATAGTACTGATCAGTGCATGTAGAATTCAGGGGACCTGACTCCTGAAGCATGGCCCCACAACTTCTGATCTATTCCAGTTCATTAGAGAAGAGAATAGTGTTTACATTTCCTACACTCGTTGTTCATGTTTAAATGATAAAATGAGGCCATCACTGTGGATAAATATATATCCTGTGAATTATTTCGCCATATTCATAATTTTAATGTTTCTGGGAGATTGAGCTGAAAGTAAAAACCTAGCTCATGACACTAACAGTTTTTACTGGTCCAGTTTCCTTTGTGTGCATTAATTTGACTTAATTTACTTTTCAGTTTCACTTTTATTTTGTTCACTTTCTGTAGCCACCTCCTTCAAATTCCTTTGACAACCTGAGAATGTCTTGCAGCTGAACGTAATATTAATTACATTTCAAAGCAAACCTTTTTTTCATTTGGGGACAATCTGTGAAACAGAAATCTGTGACTGAAGCTGCTGCCAAGCCAATTACGGCAAAATAACTCAAATATGTCTCGACAGATTGCATTTTTCCTATTGTTAGATTGTTTATTTCGTAGATCAAAAGGCTACATTTGCTTTAATTAAAATGAACTAACTCACATAGTTAAATATATCATCCGTTCCTAGAGACTATATATGGATTTATGTATAGACAGAGTGTGCTAATGAAAATCTCTGGGTTTTTTCTAGCTGTATAATTCTAGTTGTTTCTAGATGTTTCCAGGCTTTCTTTATGTCAAGGCAGCCTTTGTATGAACAAGCCAAAGAAGAAAGAACTAATCAGCACTGAAGACCAGAGTGCAAAGAAATTATCCAGTTGTACAAAGAAATTCACCCTTGGCACACATCACAGTGCATCGCACATGCAGAAGAGATCAGTAAATTGCAACTGGTTCAGTGGAATAAGCATGTGACATTCAGATTCTTACCTAAACTTTATCTGAACAATCCAGATTTCTTGGTTCTTCAATACAAGGCTAGGGACTCCTCTCTGAAGATGCTGAAGCACTGTTGTACAAGGTTTTAGACTGAAATGACATCAATCAATATATTGTTCTACAGATAAATACATTTAAAAATCTTAACAATTGTCAGATATGTATATTTAATGAACCATCATCTTATTTTTTTTGCAAATTTGCCATTCAAAAGTAAATAGGTGCTTCAGAGTCCCTAATATTACCATTTTTCATTTTTTTCTAAGACTATATTTAGCTTTAAACTCATGTGCTAGTTGCTCAGTCATGTCCAACTCTCTGCAACCCCATGGACTGTAGCCTGTCAGGCTCCTCTGTCTATGGTCTTTTCCAGGTAAGAATACTGGAGTGGGTTGCCACGCCCTCCCACAGGGGATATTCTCAACCGAGGCATTGAATGGAGGTTTCCTGCATTGCAGGCAGATTCTTTACAATCTGAGCCACCCGGGAAGCCTTTTACATCCATGAAGGGTGTGCAAACTGAAAATACTATATGCTAAAAGACTCCCTCTGCCTTTAAGAATATCTAATATGATTATTTTGTCTTTCACTTTAAGGGATTCTGATAATATTGAAGGGGAAATCTAAGCAGTTCACTTTGGCAGGAGAAAGAAACACCATGTTCTGCGAAGTTTGAGTTTTAAACACAGACAGCACCAGCCAGGGGAAGAACAACAGAGAGAATGTGAAAAACAAACTGGGCAAGGAAAACATCAGCTAAGGATTTCCTCCCTCTAGTATGCTTCCTGGAACCATGCTTCTTTCTCAGGTTCTTCTATTTGCTAGGAGAGTGGGCGGAAAAAGGAAGATATTCTCAACACTCCCTGGGCTCTCGGCACATGGATCAATGCTGTCCAGAAGCTCCCTGGCTGCAGTACATGTCAATGATCCGCACTTACTGTCTACATTGTTTATTCCCCTTCCATTGCTGGAGTTGGTGGCAGAGTTCTTGGTCAAGACAGGGCTGGCGTTCAGTTCATTGTTCTGCTCTGGGCTTCTTACCTCTCCTGGCATCCTATCACTCAGGAAGCTTCTACATCTCTGTGTTGCAGGCGACCATGTGAGTCACCCCAAAACAGAAGTGGTTGATTCATCTTTCTCTCCTCCACTTCTCTGATAAAGGGCTGTTTTAGCTTAGCTGCCACCGCAAAATACCACAGATGGAATGGTTTAAAAAACAAGGTGACAGCATGGTTGGCTTCTGATGAGAATGCTCTTGGCGCACAAACAGCTGCTTTCTTGGTGTGTCCTCACGTGGGAGAGAGAAAGCCAACTCCTCTGTCTTTCTCTTCACATAAGAACTCTATTCCCGGCTTGGGGGTCCCACCCTCATGACTTCATCCAAACCTAATCACCTCCCAAAGGCCCCAATTCCAAATTCCTTCACATTAGAAATTAGGGCTTCAAATATGAATTGGGGGCATTAGCAAGCCATCTATAACAGGGGCTGTTTTTGGTCGGCTTCCTTCTGACCCCTCATCTAGAGCTATCTCAAGAGAATTGGCCTGTTTTAGTCCCAACACTAGTCACATTTATCTGCTGGATCAAAACCCTACCCTTTCTCTTTGTTTGGACCTAGGGAATTGAAGGGGGCTTTAAATCACAAGTAAACATCTTGGAGTTCTTAAACCTAACTCTGGTCTAAGCATTTCTGAGAACAGGCATCAATCACATTACTTTGTGTTTCTAATAGTTAAGGGACTATTAGTGATACTGAACAATACAAAATAAGATTCCAAGGATAATCCATTCCCCTGGCAAAGAAAATGATGGAATTATCAGCCAACTTGGAAACATAACAATGTTTTAAATATAATCATCTCTATCCTATACACATGGCTCAAGTATCTGAAATATTTGAGGCAATGCATAACTTCTCCCCTCAAAATGCATCTCTCTCTTTGAAAATCCATTGAAAAATTATAGAATCCTGGGCAAGGGATAAAAAGTTGGGAAGGTCATAAATAATCAACATTAGGTTCAGAAAGACTGAAGAATGACTAATCTAATAGAAATTAGTATATGTATGTGTGTGGCGGCCTTGGGCTTGCCCTGCTCAGATCTCCTCTCCTTACAGAGTCTGCTGTAAGGGGAGGAGTTGGCTGACATCTTCAGGATCCATCAGAGTCGAGGCCAAGGTGGCGCCATCTCCCCAGGCTGTTTTCCTAGCTAATGATGGAGCTTGGTAGGAATCCTGGGGTCAGCCAAGCAGAAAGCTTCCAATGTGCAGTCTTTTCTCTGGAGCTACCGTCAGCCTGGCTAAGAATTCCTCTGAGTTGTCATAGAGTCCAAGGCTCCTCTTTCTCCTTCCTCCATCCTTCCTCTCTTTTCTCACAGGCATCAGACCAAAACTGGCTCATGAAGGTTCTCCCTGGTCCACTCCAGGTCCTTCTCTCTTTATGGTTCAGAAATGTTTACTCCAGAGAATTTCTCACAGTATTAATCCCATTGTGACATAGGCTTCCCAGAGGAATAGAATTAATGCAATAACTGTGTGTATTTACACGCATATATCAACATGTGGATACAAACATATGTATTAGCATCCACGTATGCATTTACCTACATTTATGTGTATGGTTATAGTATACAAATGTGCACACATATACATACACACACACACACACATTTGTTTAACCAGCAACCTACATTTCATAAAGCTGAACTGACCTTCTCACACAGGCTAAGAGTACATTAAAGACAGCATGATTTATCTTTTACTATCTTGATAGAAATTCTCACTGATAGGCAAGAAAACATCTTTATATATGTGTTAGAGAGTATAGCATGACATTTATCATTGCCACAATTAATTATATTAAGAAAGGTAGATATTTTATTCTACTATATTAAAAAAGCCTGTGTTTTGTTCTGGTAGGTTATAATTCATTGAATATATTTATTTTTCAGTTTGTAACTGGTATCCATTGGTACTATAAGAATTCAATCTTTTATGAATAATCTTTTAAAAGGATGTTACCAAGGACTAAAACCTACCTTATAATAAGAATGACATTTATGTTCAACCAAACAGAAATTTACCCCTTTATCAAATGACTTTAAAAATGTTTCAAATGCATTTGCCTTGAGCATTGATAGATTTCAGGCTAGTCATGACATTTTCAGTAAATTCTATCTGATGGCTTGTTGATGACTATCTACTCTGTGATTAAAAAGCCAATGATCATAAAACTATATTATGTTGAAATTTCTGAAACCAGCCTAAACATAGAGCTCCAAGTGGGATATTTGGGGAGGGTCTTTAGATATAACATAATTCCATATGATATTAATTTCTATATTTTAGAGTAAAATTTACTTTAAGCCTAATTTAAAATATTTCTATGACTTGATAAGAAATGTGAGAATGATAACTTTAAAAGTACATTTTTCTATAAATGTGATGATTCAATATCTCTCTCTAAATACATACCAAATCTTGTCATTCTTCTTTCAAAACATCCTATTTACCTTTTCCTCTTTAACTTGTTGCATGAAAGTCCAGGCAAATTTTCAGCATTAAAGCAATTTTTATAAAATTTTATTTTGCAATGAAAGACTACTGAGGCAGAAACGGTCTTTTGAAACCTGGATTTCTCAAGGTTTTTCTAGCACTCTTGATTCAATAGGCATGCTTTGAGCCTGAGAAATTCTATTAGTCTTAACCAGAAAAAAATGTAGCCCATATGTTGATTAAGAAATATACTTTCTGAACACTGTACTTTTTAAAAACAGAAAGAAAAACATATTTTGTGTTACTTAACACCTTTTAAATGCCAAAAGATCCAGAAAGGAGAGGTATACTCTTCCAATCCCTGCTGGAGCATTAAGTTAAAGGTTTTAGCATAGTGCCCAGATAAAAGCAAATTTTATCTTTAGACCTTTTACTCCTGCTACTGGGAGAGAAAGAAAAAAAATATTGCATGTGTTTTTCTTCTTCCGACTGCATTCTATTAACAGTTAGGTACTATATGTTAGCACATGTTGCTGCTGCTGCTGCTAAGTCACTTCAGTCATGTCCAACTCTGTGCGATCCCATAGATGGAAGCCAACCAGGCTCCCCCATCTCTGGGATTCTCCAGGCAAGAGTACTGGAGTGGGGTGCCATTGCCTTCTCTGTAGCACATGTTAGCAAATGATAAATTACTTTAAGTTTTATGGAGTTAAAGAGGAAAAAAGCATGAGGTAAAGAATAATATAATGAAAGCAGTCTCCTTTTTTCCCATTCCTATCATTGACCTTACGGATTCCAACCTGCTTTTAACTTGCTCTATGAAGCAACACTGTTCAAGTTGGTCGTTTAAGGGATCAAGATGAGTTAAATAGTAAAGCATTTGCATTTTTTTAGAGAGAGGGAGGAAGGGAGAAAGAGCGTATTTTAAAAGCTGATAAAATCCTAAAATGTCCTCTCATCCCAGACTTCAAACAGTTCAGGAATCAAAATGCAAAGAATGTCTAAAAGAAATATAAGGGTATCATTTCCCTTAAATTTCTGTTTTTTGAAGTTATTGATGAATAATTATGAGAGACAATCATGGGATAAATATTTGAAAGGTTTGGGGAAAAAAAATGATCATCCCACTTTCCTTATCTATGCTTGGAGCTTATCACCTGCATAGCTGAAGATAACTTTGAAAATTGGGCTGCTAGCCAGATGTACTCTCTGGAATGCAATGGATTAGAAAGCAACAATAAGCTAAAAAGAATTTGAAGAGTGTAAATACAACAGCCCAGGCACAGGCTCCAAAGACAGCCATTTCATTCTCATTAGTGCCAGAATCGCTCAAATACCTACAGTGATTTGGAAAATTATCTCATGAAGGTCTAAGAGGCCAAATCAGAGTACGTTAGGCAAAACTATCTAGAAATCTCTGCCCCTAATCAATATTTAAATAAGTCTAGAGTTCTTTATCAAACATTATTTAAACACTGTCATGAACTGAACATTTGTGTACCTCTCCAATTCATATGTTGGAATTCTAACCCCCACTGTGATGACATTTGGAGATAGGGCCTTTGAGATATAATTAGGGTTGGATGAGGTCATGAGTGGAGAAGTCAATGGCAACCCACTCCAGTACTCTTGCCTGGAAAATCCCATGGACAGAGGAGCCTGCTAGGCTGCAGTCCATGGGGTCGCTAAGATTCAGACACAACTGAGCAACTTCACTTTCACTTTTCTGCATTGGAGAAGGAATTGGCAACCTACTCCAGAGTTCTTGCCTTGAGAATCCCAGGGACAGGGGAGCCTTGTGGACTGCCATCTATGGGGTTGCACAGAGTCAGACATGACTGAAGCGACTTAGCAACAGCAGAGGTCATGAGAGTAGGGTCTTCAGGATGGCATTGGTGGCCTTCTCTTCTGCTCTCTCGCCACATGTGAGAACACAGCTAGAAGGCAACCATATGCAAGCTAGAGATTTCTTATCAAAAACCGAATTGACTGGCACCTTGATCTTGGATTTCTAGCCTCCAAAACTGAGAGAAATAAATTTCTCTTGTTCAAGCTGCCAAGTCTATGTCAGGTTGTTACAGCAGCTAAAGCCAACATACACAAACATTCTTTTTCCTTTTTGTTCACCAGTGTAGTTTTTTTGTTCTTTATATTAAAGATATAATATATATTATATATAATATATATATATTAAAAATATATTTTTTTCCTTAAGAATTTAGTAAGCCAAATAAGTTCAAGCTTTCTTTTATGAAGGTTTTATCACAAATCAAACGTATTCAATATTTACAGCAGTGCTCGGATTTTCTACTCCTTCTTTAGCAATTTTAATAAGTTGTATTTTCCAGGAATCTTATCATTACATTTAGCTTTTAAGTTTATGAGCAAAATTTTTACATCATATACATTCATATAGTTTTAACTTATCTGTAATCTAGTGGGTAATCCTTTTTATCCTCTTTTGCTATAATCTCTCATATTTTATATACAAAAATATATCGTTATAGAGAGATAATTTTATCAAACTTTTCTATAAAGGAATTTTTAATTTGCTAATTTTCTTTATTTTAAATTTCATTCATTTCTGCTTTTTATATTACTACTTGTACAATTGGACTTTAATTTATTACTACATTTTGAATTACATTTTTAAATAAAGTTCACCCTTCCTTATTTTCTTTATACATTTAAAGCTATAAATTTTCCTCACAGGAAAGCTTAAGCTGCACTAGGAACTTTTAATATCACTTATGTTACAATTAATTTCAGAAATATTTGATTAGTTCTATTTTATTTTTTCATTGAACGATGACTAACTTAGAATGTAATTTTTTTTTTGAATTTCTAAATATACGGAGATTTTTAGAGCTATCTTTTTGCATTTAAATTCCAGCCTAACCATGCTACAGTTAGAAGCATCATGTGAATGTTTTAATTCATTTAAATTTGTAAATTTTGCTTTGTGACTAAGCATAGGGTTAATTATCTAAAAATCCTTATGTGCACTTGAATATAATAAATATATCATGGCTATTGGATTAAGTGGTTTCAGTTCAGTTCAGTCGCTCAGTGGTGTCCAACTTTTTGCAACCCCATGAATCACAGCACGCCAGGCCTCCCTGTCCATCACCAACTCCCGGAGTTCACCCAAACCCATGACCACTGAGTTGGTGATGCCATCCAACCATCTCATCCTCTGTCATCCACTTCTCCTCTTGTCCTCAATCTTTCCAGCATCAGGGTCTTTTCAAATGAGTCCGCTTTTCACCTCAGGTGGCCTAAGTATTGGAGTTTCAGCTTCAACATCAGTCCCACCAATGAACACCCAGGACTGATCTCCCTTAGGATGGACTGCTTGGATCTCCTTGCAGTACAAGGGACTCTCAAGAGTCTTCTCCAACACCACAGTTCAAAAGCATCAATTCTCTGGCACTCAGTTTTCTTTATAGTCCAACTCTCACACCCATACATGACCACAGGAAAAACCACAGCTTTGACTAGACGGACCTTTGTTGACAAAGTAATGTCTCTGCTTTTCAATATGCTGTCTATGTTGGTCATAACTTTTCTTCCAAGGAGTAAGCATCTTTTAATTTCATGGCTGCAGTCACCATCTACAGTGATTTTGGAGCCCAGAAAAATAAAGTCTGACACTGTTTCCACTGTTTCCCCATCTATCTGCCATGAAGTGATGGGACTGGATGCCATGACCTTAGTTTTCTGAATATTGAGTTTTAAGCTAACTTTTTCACTCTCCTCTTTCACTTTAATCGAGAGGCTCTTTAGTTCTTCTTCACTTTCTGCCATAAGGGTGGTGTCATCTGCATATCTGAGGTTATTGATATTTCTCCTGGTAATCTTGATTCCAGTTTGTGCTTCTTCCAGTCCAGCGTTTCTCATGATGTACTCTGCATACAAGTTAAATAAGCAGGGTGACAATATACTGCCTTGACAAACTCCTTTTCCTATTTGGAACCAGTCTGTTGTTCCATGTCCAGTTCTAACTGTTGCTTCCTGACCTGCATACAGGTTTCTCAAGAGGCAGATCAGGTGGTCTGGTATTCCCATCTCTTTCAGAATTTTCCACAGTTTATTGTGATCCACACAAAGACATAGTTAATAAAACAGAAATAGATGTTTTTCTGGAACTCTCTTGCTTTTTCCATGATCCAGCGGATGTTGGCAATTTGATCTCTGGTTCCTCTGCCTTTTCTAAAACCACCTTGAACATCTGGAAGTTCATGGTTCATGTATTTCTGAACCCTGGCTTGGAGAATTTTAAGCATTATTTTACTAGTTTGTGAGATGACAGCAATTGTGGGGTAGTTTGAGCATTCTTTGGCTTTGCTTTTCTTTGGGATTGGCATGAAAACTGACCTTTTCCAGTCCTGTGGGCATTGCTGAGTTTTCCAAATTTGCTGGCATATTGAGTGCAGCACTTTCACAGTATTTTGAAATAGCTCAAATAGGAATTCCATCACCTCCACTAGCTTTGTTTGTAGTGATGCTTTCTAAGGCCCACTTGACTTCACATTCTAGGATATCTGGGTGTAGGTGAGTGATCATACCATCTTGATTATCTGGGTCATCAAGATCTTTTTTGTATAGTTTTTCTGTGTATTCTTGCTACTTCTTAATATCTTCAGTTTCTGTTAGGTCCATACCATTTCTGTCCTTTATTGAGCCCATCTTTGCATGAAATATTCCCTTGATATGTCTAATTTTTTTGAAATCTCTAGTCTTTCCCATTCTATTGTTTTCCTCTATTGCTTTGTATTGATCACTGGATGAAGGCTTTCTTATCTCTCCTTGCTCTTCTTTGAAAATCTGCATTCAAATGGGTATATCTTTCCTTTTCTCCTTTGCCTTTTGCTTCTCTTCTTTTCATAGCTATTTGTAAGGCCTTCTAATACAGCCATTTTGCCTTTTTGCATTTGTTTTTCTTGGGAATTTTCTTGATCCCTGTCTCCTCTACATGTCACGAACTTCATCCATAGCTCTTCAGGCACTCTGTCTATCAGATCTAATCCCTTGAATCTATTTCTCACTTCCACTGTATAATCATAAGGGGTTGATTTAGGTCATACCCAAAAGGTCTAGTGGTTTTCCCTACTTTCTTCAATTTAAGTCTGAATTTGGCAATAAGAAGTTCATGATCTGAGTCTCAGTCAGCTCCCAGTCTTGTTTTTGCTGACTGTATAGAGCTTCTCCATCTGTGGCTACAAAGAATATAATCAATCTGATTTCAGTATTGACCATCTGGTGATGTCCATGTGTAGAGTCTTCTCTTGTGTTGATAGAAGAGGGTGTTTGCTATCACCAGTGCATTCTCTTGGCAAAGTTCTTTTAGTCTTTGCCCTGCTTCATTCTGTAGTCCAAGGTCAAATTTGCCTGTTACTCCAGGTGTTTCTTGACCTCCTACTTTTGCATTCTAATCCCCTATAATGAAAAGGACATCTCTTTTGGGTGTGACTTCTAGAAGGTCTTGTCTGTCTTCATAGAACCATGTCTGTCCATCACTAACTCCTGGAGTTCACCCAAACCCATGTCCATTGAGTTGGTGATGCCATCCAACCATCTCATCCTCTGTCATCCCCTTCTCCTCTTGTCCTCAATCTTTCCAGCATCGGGGTCTTTTCAAATGAGTCCACTCTTCAAGTCTATGGTCAGGGCATAGACTTGGATTACTGTGATATAGAATGGTTTGCCTTGGAAACGAACAGAGATCATTTTGTCATTTTTGAGATTGCATCCACATACTGCATTTCAGACTCTTTTGTTGACTATGATGGTTACTGCATTTCTTCTAAAGTATTCTTGCCCACAGTAGTAGATACAATGGTCATCCAAGTTAAATTCACCCATTTTTCCATTTTAGTTCACTGATTCCTAAAATGTTCGATGTTCACTCTTGCCATCTCCTGTTTGATCACTTCCAATTTGCCTTGTTTCATGGATCTAACATTCCAGGTTCCTATGCAATATTTCTCTTTAAGCATCGGACTTTACTTTCATCAACAGTCACATCCATAACTGAGTGTTGTTTTTCTGTGGCTCTGTCTCATCAGTCTTTCTGGAGTAATTTCTCCACTGATCTCTAGTAGCATATTGGGCACCTACCAACCTGGGGAGCTCATCTTCCAGTGTCCTATCTTTTTGCCTTTTCATACTGTTCATGGGGTTCTCAAGGCAAGAATACTGCCATGGTTTGCCATTCCTTTCTCCAGTGGACCACATTTTGTCAGAACTTTCCATCATGCCCTGTCCATCATGCCTACATGGCATGGCTCATAGTTTCATTGAGTTAGCCAAGGTTGTGTGTGGTCCATATGATTAGGTTGCTTAGTTTTCTGTGATTGTGGTTTTCAGTCTGTCTTCCCTCTGATGGAGAAGGATGAGAGGTTTATGGAAACTTCCTGATGGGACAGACTGACTGAGGGGGAGACTGGGTCTTGTTCTGATGGGCGGGGACATGCTCAGTAAATATTTAATCCAATTTTCTGTTGATGGGTGGGGCTGTGTTCCCTCTCTGTTATTTACCTGGGGCCAAACACCTGGCTTCCCTGGTGGCTCAGAAGGTAAAGCATCTGCCCACAATGCAGGAGACCTGGGTTCGATTCCTTGGTTGGGAAGATCCCCTGGAGAAGGAAATGGCAATCCACTCCAGCACATGGAAAATCCCATGGACGGAGGAGCCTGATAGGCTACAGTCCATAGGGTCGCAAAGAGTCAGACACAACTGAGTGACTTCACTTTCCTTTCCTAAACTACCTGGAGGTAATGAAGATAAAGTCTACCCCTTCAAAAGGTCCCATGCAGGCCCTGATACACTCCATGCCCCCAATGCTGCAGCAGGCCATCTCCAACCCATGCCTCTGCTGGAGACTCCTGGACACTCATAGGCAAGTCACGGTCAGTCTTTTGTGGGGTCACTACTCTTTTCTCCTGGGTCCTGGTGTGTATAAGGTTCTATTTGTGCCCTCCAAGAGTCTATTTCCCGGTCCAGACCATGAACTCCTTATTGCCAAATAGAGGCTGAAATTGAAGAAAGTAGGAAAAACCACTAGACCATTCAGGTATGACCTAAATCAAACCCCTTATGATTATACAGTGGAAGTGAGAAATAGATTTAAGGGCCTAGATCTGACAGATAGAGTGCCTGATGAACTATGGAATAAGGTTCGTGACATTGTACAGGAGACAGGGATCAAGACCATCCCCATGGAAAAGAAATGCAAAAAAGCAAAATGGCTGTCTGGGGAGGCCTTACAAATAGCTGTGAAAAGAAGAGAAGTGAAAAGCAAAGGAGAAAAGGAAAGATATAAGCATCTGAATGCAGAGATGCAAGAAGAGATAAGAAAGCCTTCTTCAGCGATCAATGCAAAGAAATAGAGGAAAACAACAGAATGGGAAAGACTAGAGATCTCTTCAAGAAAATCAGAGATACCAAAGGAACATTTCATGCAAAGATGGGCTCGATAAAGGACAGAAATGGTATGGACCTAACAGAAGCAGAAGATATTAAGAAGAGATGGCAAGAATACACAGAACTGTACAAAAAAGATCTTCATGACCCAGATAATCACTATGGTGTGATCACTGACTACAGCCAGCCATGCTGGAATGTGAAGTCAAGTGGGCCTTAGAAAGCACGAACAAAGCTAGTGGAGGTGATAGAATTCCAGTAGAGCTATTTCAAATCCTGAAAGATGATGCTGTGAAAGTGCTGCACTCAATATGCCAGCAAATTTGGAAAACTCAGCAGTGGCCACAGGACTGGAAAAGGTCAGCTTTCATTCCAATCCCAAAGAAAGGCAATGGCAAAGAATGCTCAAACTACCGCACAATTGCACTCATCTCACACGCTAGTAAAGTAATGCTCAAAATTCTCCAAGCCAGGCTTCAGCAATATGTGAACCGTGAACTTCCTGATGTTCAAGCTGGTTTTAGAAAAGGCAGAGGAACCAGAGATCAAATTGCCAACATCCCCTGGATCATTGAAAAAGCAAGAGAGTTCCAGAAAAACATCTATTTCTGCTTTATTGACTATGCCAAAGTCTTTGACTGTGTGGATCACAATAAACTGTGGGGAATTCTGAAAGAGATGGGAATACCAGACCACCTGACCTGCCTCTTGAGAAACCTGTATGCAGGTCAGGAAGCAATAGTTAGAACTGGACATGGAACAACAGACTGGTTCCAAATAGGAAAAGGAATACATCAAGGCAGTATATTGTCACCCTGTTTATTTAACTTATATGCAGAGTACATCATGAGAAACGCTGGGCTGGAAGAAACACAAGCTGGAATCAAGACTGCCGGGAGAAATATCAATAACCTCAGATATGCAGATGACACCACCCTTATGGCAGAAAGTGAAGAGGAACTCAAAAGCCTCTTGATGAAAGTGAAAGTGGAGAGTGAAAAAGTTGGCTTAAACTCGACATTCAAAAAATGAAAATCATGGCATCCGGTCCCATCACTTCATGGGAAATAGATGGGGAAACAGTGGAAACAGTGTCAGACTTTATTTTTCTGGGCTCCAAAATCACTGCAGATGGTGACTGCAGCCATGAAATTAAAAGACGCTTACTCCTTGGAAGGAAAGTTATGACCAACCTAGATAGCATATTCAAAAGCAGAGACATTACTTTGCCAACAAAGGTCCGTCTAGTCAAGGCTATGGTTTTTCCTGTGGTCATGTATGGATGTGAGAGTTGGACTGTTAAGAAGGCTGAGTGCCAAAGAATTGATGCTTTTGAACTGTGGTGTTGGAGAAGACTCTTGAGAGTCCCTTGGACTGCAAGGAGATCCAACCAGTCCATTCTGAAGGAGATCAGCCCTGGGATTTCTTTGGAAGGAAGGATGCTAAAGTACTCCAGTACTTTGGCCACCTTATGTGAAGAGTTGACTCATTGGAAAAGACTCTAATGCTGGGAGGGATTGGGGGCAGGAGGAGAAGGGGACGACAGAGGATGAGATGGCTGGATGGCATCACTAACTCAATGGACGTTAGTCTTAGTGAACTCCAGGAGTTGGTGTTGGACAGGGAGGCCTGGCGTGCTGCGATTCATGGGGTCGCAAAAAGTCGGACATGACTGACTCAACTGATCTGATCTGATCCGTGTAAGGTCTGGCAGCTCTTTGGAAGAGTTGATGGTGACCTCTTCCCAGGGGGCTTATGCCATACCCAAGTCTGCTGCACCCAGGGCCCCTGCCCCTGTGGCAGTCCACTGCTGACCTGTACCTCCACAGGAGACATTCAAACACAGTTCTGTCTCAGTCTCTGTGGGGTCTCTGGGTCCTGTGCACAACTTTTGTTTTGAGGCCTCTGAGTGTCTCGGGAGGGTATGGGGTTTGATTCTCAGTGTGATTTTGCCCCTCCTACTGTCTTGCTGAGGCTTCTCCTTTGCCCTTCAATGTTGGGTATCTCCTCACAGTCGCTCCAGTGCAGAGCAGCCATAAGAGTAATTTCCATCTGACTCTCTCCATATATCTCACCCCTCCCTCAACTCCTCCCCCTATATCCATAGGTCTGTTCTCTATGTCTGTTTCTCCATTGCTGCCCTGAAAATTAATTCATCAGTACCATCTTTTTATATTCCATATATATGCATCAGTACATGATATTTGTATTTCTCTTTCTGGCTTACTGCACTCTGTATAAAAGGCTCTAGGTTCATCCACCTCATTAGAACTGACTCAAATGTGTTCCTTTTTATGCCTGAGAAGTATTCCACTGTATATATGTTTCTTATGAGTTTTATGCTATATTTTTAGTCATGTAAAAAAGTTGAAATTTTTATACATTGTTGGCAAAATGAAACTTTCATGGTTATGAAAATCCATGTTTAAGTGTGACATTTGTGCCTCAACTCTTCTTCATCTGGTAACAAGAGAGTTAAACAAATGTCCTTGGTTAATGTTTACAAAGTGTAATTTTCTGTATCTTCATATTATTTCTGAGATTTTAGTTTTTGATGCCTTTCTTCCAAGAAACACATGGATATTTATTTTTTTTTATCCAGCCTGACAATCTTTGGCTTGTATTTCAGAACAAAATTTCATTTAGATAATATACTTAATAATATATTTGGATTTAAATCCATCATCTCAATACTTGATTTATATTTATCTTATCTATTCTATATTCTTTTCTCTCTTTTTTCTTTCCTTCCCATTGATCAACAGAATATTACTTTTTTAATATACAATATGAGGTTGGTAGGTTTATATTTTAATTTTATTTTAGCAGCTAAACTAAAGGAATAAGTATTCATCACTGACTTATCAAAGTCTGATATAAACTAGTTATTTTGTCTCTTGTCAAGTAACGCATAAATAGAACAACATAACTACATATTCCAACACCAAATTATGTGCTATTACTGTTTTTTTTAATACCATGTTATAGTATATCCCCAAAACATCTCTATTATTGCTTTATAGAGTCAATATTCATTTAGATGTACTTACATATCCATTTTGTTATTGTTGCTCTTTATTTCTTCTTACATATTTAAACTTCTATCTGTAATCATTTATTTCTCTTTGATATTTCTCTTAGTATATGTTGGATGGTTGTTTGTCTAAATATTTATTTTTATTCATGTTTGGATACCTTACAGTTACATACAATTCTTCATGGGCAGTTATTTCCTTTCAGGGTTATTATCCTGCTGTCTTTTTTTTTTTTTTTTAACTTTTATTTAAACATTTATAATCGTGTTTCAGGCTTGGTGTTTTTTTTAAAAACTTTTTATTTGGCATTGGAGTAGAACTGATTATCAATGTGTGGTAGTTTCAGGTGGACAGCAAAGGGACTCAGCCATACATACAGATGTCTTTTGATCCCTGTTTCTACTACGAAATATTAGTCATCAGTGTTTATTGTGCTCTTTGAAAGTAATATATCTTCATATTTCTGACTGTGCTAAGATTGTCCTTTAATCTCATTTTCAGTGGTTAAGTTGTATCTATAGAATTTTTAAAATCTTAATTGCTATTTGTAGGCATTTTTTGAGTCTGTGACTTGGTATTTTTCATCATTTTGAAGAAAACAAAAACCTCATACTATTTTTGCCTCATTATTCCTCTTCCTTTGGGAATTACAAGTATACAATTCTCAGATATTCTCTGCCCCTCTATCTTTGATCCTTCTTTGTTTTCAATCCTAACTTTCCCTATAAATTGCTTTTAGATGTTTTATTCTGACTTTTCTTTCATTATTGTCTATTTAGTTGTTTCTAAATGCTACTAAATCCACTCCTTAAATTTTTGATTTTGGTTATTGCATTTTTCCCGCTTTACTGTGATGTAACTGACATACAACACTGTGTAAGTTTAAGGTGTTCAATACATTAACTTGATACACTTATGTGTATTGCAAAATGACTACTACCATAGTCACTAACTTAGCTAACACACAGCTAACTCATAACTAACAACCCCATCATATCATATAGTTACCATTTCCTTTTTGTGGTGAGAACATTTAAGATCAACACTTTTAACACCTTTAAGTGTATAACACAGTATTAACTCTAGTCTCCATGCTGTACTGCAGACACCTAGGAGATATTCATCTCACAACCGTAAGTTTGTATTCTTTGACCAACATGGCCCTATTTCCCCCATTCCCCAGCAACCACCATTCTACTTTCGAAGAGTGTGGCTCTTTTATATTTCACATGTTTCAAAATTTACATTCTGTTATTTTCCCCTAGTTTCTAGTTCTCTGCCACAAGTTTAATTGTATCCCTCACTTTTTTGAATATGTATCACAGAGTGATTTCAAAGTATTATCCCCTTTGGAACTGTTCTTATTATTAGTTCCTCTTGGTTTTCAGCCATGTTATATTTTCATATACATTATTAGTTTTGATTAGGCATTAGACATAACAGACATGTAACTGAAAAAAAATATTCCAGGTCTGAGGCAGATAAATTTTTCTGAAGAGAAATGCATATTTATAACAGGCATTTGAGGACCCTGGCTATCCTATGCCAACTTTATTCAATATAGGGACTAACATGATTCAAAGGCTTCAGTATCTCTCAGGATGTGTATATTTCTGGATCATTTTTATTCTTATTATATAGCCTTTTGGTATCCCAGTCCAGGTCTCAGCAGGCTCTGAACTCATATTTTTGTTCCTCTATTTCTATGTTGACTATAGTGGTCTGCTCCTGTTACAGCAGCAGTGATTTTTTCATGGGACTTCCATTGATATGGTCATGGGAGATGATCCTGGTTACATAGTCTTTTAAACGCATTCTCTTGTCTAAGATCATACATGCTACCCAGTATCATTAATGAATTATTTCCCAACTTATATTTGCCAGAAGTGACTATTATGGCTGTAACCAAAAAACCTGATTGAAATCAAAACATATAATCATCTCTTAAGGAGAATCTCCATTTACTACCATTCATTTTCACAAATTTACTCTATGAAATAAATTCTTACTCATATTCTCCCATGTGGACTTGAAAGTCATTCCATTCAATTAAACCACAATTTAGGATTCTGACTGAAATTGTTAATTTGTGTATGATTAGCATTTTTAATGATACTGGTTCTTTCCAGAAAGATGGTATAAATATTTCTCTCTAATCACTCAGCTATGTTTTACTCTTCAATAAAGTCTAGTGATCATATTCATATTATATTCCACACCTTTCTTTTCTTCTATTTATGATTTTTCAGTTTTGATGTTATTGAGTGAAGGTCTCCTTTAATCCCCCCATTTCCATTTCAAAGTGTTTATTGTTAACACAGTCTATAGACTTTTACATATTTATTATGTCTATGTAGGTGTTTTATCAAAGTCTTAGTAATTCTAAAAAGTGACTGTTTGTTAGTCTTTAATTATGTGTCTTGAATTTCCTGTGTCTATAATCATATGTAGGTTTCTCTTTCTCATTACTAACTGGAACAGAAATAGTGGAGTATTTTAAATTTCATATGGTATTTCAGACATTTCGAGAACATATCCAAATAGGTTATCTCTTCCTAATTTACTTAAGAAACATACTAAGAAAGATAACTGTAATATAGGAAATATTTAGTATTTTGAATTTACATGTTTTATGTTTTAAGTTCTTAATGTACTAAGTTAATAAATTATTAAAATGTTAACATAAAAATCTACGCTTCTTAATGTTTAAACATTATTCCATATCTCTAATACTCTACTTGATCATAGCATATTGCTGTATTTATTGAACTTGGCTTGCTCTAATTTTATTTATAAATTTCATCTTTATAATACTAATGAAATTAAATACTTTTGTGTGTCTTTAACCTGGCTAGAATTTAGAGATTATGGGTTTAAAGATGAAATGGGAAATCCATGATATTTTTTCACAGAACTAGAATAATCCTAAAATTTATATGTAATCATAAAGACCTAGAATTTACAAAGCAATCCTGAAGGAAAAAAACAAAGAGGATGCATAATCCTCCCAAACTTCAGATAATACTACAAAACTACAGTAGTCAAGACAGTATGGTATTGACATAAAAACAGACATATGGATCAACAGAACAGAACAGAACAGAGAGCCCAGAGAGCCCAGAAATGAACCACACACCTATGATGAATTAATCAAAGGAAGCAAAAATATACAATGAGAAAAGACAGTCTCTTTAGCAAGTGGTGGTAGGAAAGCTGGATAGTCACATGTAAATTGGTGAATTTAGAACATATCCTCTCACCATATACAAAAATAAATTCAAACTAGCTTAATGACTTAACATAAGACATGCTACCATAAAACTACTATAAGTTATTTCAGGCAAAACATTTTCTGACATAAATTGTACCAATGTTTTCTTAGGTCAGTCTTGCAAAGCAATAGAAATAAACAAAAATAAAGAATTGGGACCTAATCGATCCTCTAAGCTTTTGCACAGCAAAAGAAACCATAAAAAAATGAAAAGATAACCTATAGAATGGGGGGAAATATTTGCAAATAATATGACTGATGAGGGCTTAATTTCAAAAATACACAAACAGCTCATATAAACTTAACAATAAAAAAACCAAACAACCCAATCAAAAATGGGCAGAAGGCCTAAACAGACAGTTCTCCAAAGAAGAAATACAAATACCAATAGTCACATTAAAAGATGCTCAAAGTCACTAACTACTACTGCTGCTGCTAAGTCACTTCAGTCGTGTCCAGGCTCCCCCGTCCCTGGGATTCTCCAGGCAAGAACACTGGAGTGGGTTGCCATTTCCTTCTCCAATGCATGAAAGTGAAAAGTCAAAGTGAAGTTGCTCAGTCATGTCCGACTCTTAGCGACCCCATGGACTGCAGCCTACCAGGCTCCTCTGTCCATGGGATTTTCCAGGCAAGAGTACTGGAGTGGGGTGCCATTACCTTCTCCACACCAACTACTAGAAAAATGCAAATCAAAACTTCAATAAGGTACCACCTCACATGGTTAAAATGGTCATCATCAGAAAGTCTACACATAAGAAATGATGGAGTGGATGTGGAGAAAAGGGACCCCTCCTTCATTGTTGGTGGAAATGTAAATTGGTGCAGCCACTGTGGATAAGTGTGGAGGTCACTCAGAAAACTAAAAATAAGATTACTATATGATCCAGCAATCTTATTCCTGGGCATGTTACCAAGTCTAAGCTTGTAATGCTCACCACATGACAGGCCAATAATCTAAAGATGAGTTGATGGGCAAAGCGTAACAGACAACTTTATTTGGAAAGCCAGAAAACTGAGAAGATGGTAGGCTCATGTGTCAAGAACCATCTTGCCTGAGTTAAAGTTCAGGCCTCTTTCATACTAAAAGGGGGATGTAGATTAAAGTCAAACACTTCCTGTGTCCCATTCTTTCCCCCTGTAGCCATTCACAGGTGAGCTCAGTCAGGATGTTTCTTGTGAGCTAAACAAAGGCATTTTAGCTTAATGCTCATTACCTGGTAGGCAGGGTTCCCAAAGATGGGCCATTATATATAATTTAAGCTTATAGGAAACATCCCTTTAGTGATTAACTTGTAATAGAATATCAAAGGTTCTTCCCTATTATAGGCATATACCCAGACAAAGCTCTAATCCAGAAAGATACATGTACCTCTATGTTCATAGCAGCATTGTTCACAATAGCCAAGACATGGAAACAATCTAAATATCTATTGACATATGAATGGATAAAAAAGATGTGGTACTTATATACAATGGAATACTACTCAGCCATCAAAAAGAAGGAAATCATGCCAACCGCAGGAATGTGGATGCAACTAGAGGTTATATAACTAAGGGAAGTAAGTCAGAGAGAGAAAGACAAATACCACATGATATCACTAATATGTGGAATCTAAAATATGACACAAACGAACCTATCTGTGAAACGGAAATAATATTACAGATATAGAGAATGAACCAGTGGTTGCCACAAGGGGAAGAGGACTGGGGGAGAGGATGGGGCCAGAAGGTGTAAGCTATTATATATAGAATAAGTAAATAATAAGGTTCTACTTTATAGTGCAGAGAACTATATTCAGTATCCTATGACAAACTATAATGGAAAAGAGTATAAAAAAGAATGTATATATATGCAAATTGAATCACTTTGCCATACAGAAAAAATTAACAGAATATTGTAAATCAAATATACTTCAATTTAAAAAAAGTTAAAAAATGAGTTGGGAAGTCATGTTTTTTTGGATGTCTTCCAACAGTTTAAAACACACATAGCTGCTAAAGTTAAAACAGAAATCAACTCACAAGTCTGACTCTTCTACCTTACTATTTTTGTTAGATTTTTATCAATCTTCTCAATTTCTACTATAATTGGTCAGATTTTCTCACTTTTGGGGTCAGTTTTGCTAATTAAATTTTAGAAAAAAATTTGCATTTCCTCTAGATTTTCAAGCTTACCTCCATCAAATTGCATATAATATTCTTTACTACATATTTACAATTTTATGGTATGTTTAACCCTTTCTATATCTGTGATAATGTATCAGTTTGCATACTCAACCCATTTATTTTGGCTTATTTTGGCTCTATCAGGTTGTCTAAGTGTATTAAAATTTTATTTTTAAAAAGCTAAATTTTATTTTTATTTAGCCTTTCACTACTTTTTCTTTATCCATCTTTACTTTATCTGATAATACTTTACTAATTTTCCCTGTCTTCTTTTATCTTTACATAGTAACACTGTTCTTATATATCTATTGTCTTTATTTTTAACAATAATGTGTCACTGATGTTCCTTTTCACACGGCTTTACTTCTTTTCCAATGTATTTTGATACTGTTTATGTTTTTATTAAACTTTTGAATGATTTCTTCATTTTTATTTTCAATTTGAGACAAGAGTTATTTAGGAGGCAAAGCTGCCGGTGCTTTTCAGATCATGCTAAAGCCACCAAAGTTACTACTTCTTTAAAACTTGTTTTAGTAAGCCCGCTGAAACATGTTGTCAAAATTGCAGTCACCCCTCCAATTTTGGCTCCCAAATGTCAGGGCTTCCTGGTATATAGAGGTGGGAACAGACTTCTTTCTGAGGGCTGTCAGTACATCCTTGCTCTGAGAACACTGGTGTCAGCCTTCTCAAGCAGCCTCCCTGTTCTCTAACAGGCTTCCCAGACCAAAATAAAATGAAATAAAAGCCAAAAAATATGTTTCCTTTTCTCTGTAGGTAATTTAAGGCCTCAGAAATCCTCTGATTTATGTCTGGGTGTAACATTAGGTTTATTTTATCCTCACATTGTTCTAGCATGGAGTTGGGAGGGAAAACCTGTCATGAGATACATTCAGTGTGCTTTGTGCAGTAATATATATTTTCTTACTGAAATATTTTCAGAAGCCCTGCTAATTATCACCCCCTCCACTGCTGTTGTTTTAACTGGAAACCTTACTAGTTCCATCTTGAACTGCTTCAATTATTTCTCAGCAGAGTGTCTCCTGCTTGTATCTATCTAAAACCAAGCTGTCATCATTTCAGACTTTATCTATATATTTATTCCAATTCTGGGGTTTTCCCAGTGGCTCAGATGGTAAAGAATCTGCTTGCAATGCACAAGACCTGGGTTCGATCCCTGGGTCAGGAAGATCCCCCAGAGAAGGGAATGGCAACTGACTCTGATATCCTTGCAGGAGAATTCCGTGGACAGAGGGGCCTGGTGGGCTACAGTCCATGGAGCTGCAAAGAGTCGGACACAACTAGGCAACTAGCACTTCTGTGAGTGTGCTAAGTCACTTCAGTCATGTCCGACTCTTTGCGACCCTATGGCCCATAGTCTGCCAGGCTCCACTGCCCATGGGATTCTCCAGGCAAGAATACTGGAGTGGGTTGCCACTTCCTTCTCCAGGGATTTTCCCCACCCAGGGATTGAACCACTGTCTTTTATGTCTCCTGCATTGGCAGGCAGGTTCTTTTAACACTACTCTACTTCTGCTTCCTTGGCAGCTCAGTCAGTAAAGAATCTACCTGCAGTGGAGGAGACCTGGGTTTGATCCCTGGGTCAAAAAGATCCCTTGGAGAAGGAAATGGCAACCCAGTCCAGTATTCTTGCCTGGGAAATTCCATGAACAGGGGAACCTGGTGGGCTATAGTCCATGGGGTCCCAAGAGTTGGACGTGACTTAGCGACTAAACTACTACCTTCCAATTCTAGGATCAGTTATGACAATTAGATATTTTGGATAATGCTTACTACATTATTTAAAAACTGGCCTAGATGATCTTCAATGTCAAAGATCATGTCTATTCTTTATATCAAAAAGAATATGAGGATTTAGATACATAAGTGAACTTAGAACAAATTAGTTACAAATATTGATTTTATCATGTTACACAAATTTTTCTAAAACTTTAAAATTTTAGTTCTCCAATTTATTACTTCTTAAGAGTGGCTGGAGAAGTGCTTACGAGTGCTGGAGAAGACTTTTGATAGTCCCTTGACTACAAGGGGATCAAACTAGTCTATTCTAAAGGACATCAACCCTAAATATTCATTGGAAGGGCTGAAGCTGAAAGTCCAATACTTTGGCTACCTGATGCAAAGAGCCAATTTGTTGGAAAAGACCCTGATGCTGGGAAAGATTGAAGGCAGGGGGAGAAGAGATGACAAAGGATGAGATGGTTGGATGGCATCACCAACTTGATGGACATGAGTTTGAACAAACTCTGGGAGACAGTGGAGAAGAGGGAACCCTGGTGTGCTGCAGTCCATGGGGTCACAAAGAGTTGGACAGGACTGAGTAACGGAAGAACAACAAAAGGGTAGAAGAAATTTAGGGGAGTAAGTACCATAAATTATAGGCCAGAGTATAAAATCAATGAAGAGTCAGGATTAGTCAATGAAATAAATCATTTAAATTAAAATCACTCTGCAAGAAACCCATCATCACAAATAATCAGAAGTGATAATCAGCCATTTAACATGGAACTGGCACAAGGGAAAATGTGTGGCTGTAACAAAACCTAGCAAGTAGGCCTAGTAAAATGCTTCACTGGCTACTAAGCCAAGAAATTAGGCACTTATTTCCATATTGCTCCTGTTGGGAAAAAGATAAATACAAGAGCCCAGAATCTGTGCCTTGGTGTTGCCAAGAACATCTATGGAGTGACCATTCTCTTGGCTTAAATAATAAAACATATTGAAAGGGGCCCAAAAGTAGACAAACTCCTGCACTGCCAGCAGGAGAAGAGGTGTGGGCCAAACCTGGATCACACTCAGTGTAACAGCCAGTTAGTTGTGTAACTGCATTTTGCTAATAAGAAGGCAATCCTGTATTTGAAATACTGCAAGTACTGTGCATCTCTACAGTATATTTCAACTTGAGGTAAAGGTGAAAATATTACCTTTTTGTCATTAGTTTTATTAATTGATGACGTTAGAGGGCCACTTAAACAGGTAGAACAAACTATTATGATTAGTTTTGGTACAAGTGAACCAAATACAATAGTAAAGAACTGTCTTCAATCAATGGCACCTTAGGATGTTAGGGGAGAGATGATCTTGTGACTCTGTTTAAGTAAAATCTATTGTCTTGGTTGCAAGGAAGAAGGGATGATCTTTTACATGAAATAATATTTACATCTTGTAGAATACATAAGTACCCAGGACAAGGTAATATACAGAAGACACTAGCTTTATTTTTTGAATGAAATTACCTTCATCTATCTTATTTTACTCCAAAATCATCAAGGCAAATGAGTGGGGACAAAAAGGATGGTGGATGACAAGAAGTATAATAACTGGGACTCACATTAAAAGAACAAATAATCTACATTTTGAGTAGATTGGCATTATAAGGTGAGAAATGATGTGAAAATTTGTATAAAACTTAGAGAAAAACTTGTGAAATCAGGCACAATGAAAGAATCTTATTTTTAAGACAATGTGGCTGGTAAAATATCTGATCTATAGCTTGTTAACAGACTCTTTCCTCAGGTCACAGTTTCTAAAGTGTGGTCCATAGAACACTAGCTTATAGGATGTTAATACACCCATGAATAAAGGGTCCTCTGCCCAAATAGAATAGACAGAGTAGAATTATTAGTGTAATACACTGCAGAATCTTAAATAGGGAACTATTTCAGAGAGATTGAGGAAGTAGAATTTCCCAAATTTATTTGACCATAAATTTACTCCACGAGCTTCTTACAGCACTGATCATTCATGAAACAAATTTTAGGAAACATAGTACTGACATTGGAGAAGGAAATGACAACCCACTCCAGTATTCTTGCCTGGAAAATCCCATGGGCGGAGGAGCCTGGTAGGCTGCCGTCTATGGGGTCGCACAGAGTTGGACACGACTGAAGCGACTTAGCAGTAGCAGCAGTACTGACATATGTTTATGGGTCCACATTGTGGAACTATTTTCAGCAATTTCATATATCATTTTCAATTGCTTTATGAGGATCTGTTTGTTTTTCAAGGAAAATCATGACTTGTTTAGGGTCTAGAAAGAGGAACTATCAGTTTTGGCTGTTTGAGAAGTTTTAATAAATATATAGTTCTTAAGCAACTAATACTTTTTTGCTCAATCTGTAGCCATTACTTCCAGTTTGTATAAATTTTAAAAAGAAAAACAGAACTTTGTATTTTCAGCATCAATTTTAAAATTAACATGAAAGTTGATGTGGTGTCTTTTAATAAGATTCAAAATATATGATTTCAACAGCTGACTTCGCTCATCAAACACCATACAGCCTGGAAGGCAGTTGAAAAACATATTTAAATTGTTCAGAGAAAACAGCTGTCAACTAACAATCCGATATCCATCAAAGCTATCTTTCAAAAGTAAAGACAAAATAAAGACATTCTTAGATTAAAAAAACTGAAATAATATGTTTCTAGCAGATATCCCTTTAACAAAATTCTTAAGACAGTTCTTAGGCTGAAAACAAGTAACCTCAGATGGTAATTCTAACCCACATTAAAAAAAAAAAAAACCAAACCAGAGCACAGGTAATGGTAATTATGTGATTATAAATTATAGTATTAATGCATATTTCTTCACCTTTCTGAACTGATTAAAACAATTGTTTAATAAAAACAGATCACCACAGTTATTTTTTTAAATCCTCTTTCCTAATGTGTCTTACATGTCTAGGGTCACCTGCCTTCTCAGGTGACTTTCACCAATGATCTCTTCTTTCTCTTCTATGTGTAACTTCCTCTCATTCCGATAATCTCATGGAATAGATTAATTTAGTCAAGTTTATCCCCCTTTTAAAAATCAAACCAGGAAACCCCTCACAATTCCATATTTCTACTACTTACTTCTTGGACTTCCTTTGCAGAGGCTGGAGTTAGTACAAAGTTTTGACTCTTCTCGCTTTCCCAACCCCACTCACCTCTCAATCCACTTGGGTCATCTTTGATTCAGGAGTCTGCATGGCTACTCAGTCGTGTCTGAGTCTTTGCCACCCTTTGGACTATAGCCTGCCAGGCTCCTCTGTTCATTGGATTCTCCAGGCAAGAATACTAGAATGGGCTTCCATTTCTTTCTCCAGGGAATATTTCCCACCTAGGGAATCTAACCTCCATCTCCTGCATTTGCAGGTGGATTCTTTACTACTGAAAGTTTGGCTGACATCACCACCAAGAGAGCTCTTTTTTTAAAGTTGCCGGAGATAGGCTGGCATGCGCAGAGCACCAGGAAGCCTTCGGAGAAAGAATCACCCGCAGGCACTGTGGCGAGACTACAGGTCCCAGGAAGCAGGATCTCGCGGGATCTCGAGAGATGCAGGCGCCTGGCAATAGAGTCCTAGGATGAAAAACAGGTGGGTACCCTTGTGCGAAGACCCCCTCCCTCCAGGCTCCTCCTAAGGGGTTTCACTTGCACCACCTGTCCTGCAAAGCCTGCAGCTCGTGAACTCCTCGTCGCCCTAATCAGAGCCCCCAAGGCTCCTGCAGATGACCTGCTGCTCTTTTTCACGGGCTGAGCCCAGGAGGGACCACCCTCAGGCGAGTTCAGGAGTAAAGTGCGCCGCCCGGAACAGCAGCCCCCAAAGATTGCCACAGCCTCGTGGGCTCCTCTGCTTAAGCGGGTGTCTGCTGCTGTGCAAGTCCTCAGTGAACCCCAATGACCTGGTCCATTCTGAAATCAGAAAATAAGCTATGTCGTGCGTGCAGAGGGCCTGAGTGGGAGCTGGCCTGATGTCAGCAGGCGCTGTCTTCTTCACCTGTCGGGTCCGCAGCCACCCTCTGCCTCCTCGTCCTGCAAACGTGAGTACAGTGCCGTCTGATGCCCTCTTGCTTCTGCATCCACACAAACCACAGAGTGTCCCCCGTAGTTGCCTAAGACCTTGGATAGCCAACGGAGCGGTACACCCCAATTCTGCCACTGCCTGGGGACACACAGGTCAGGGCCGACAGGGATACCCTAGAGAGCAGCTCCCGACTCTGACCTGTAGAGTGCTTAGGGCACCTGCCTTCACCGGGAAACAGCAACCCTCCGAAACAAGGACCAGATGCCGCGGACTGTGCTGGACTGGATGGTCCCGTAACTAGACAGGGGTAAGGGTTACATTGAATGAAATGGCCTTCCTTGTGCACGTTGAGCCAAGGTCCTTGGCGGGGGATGAGTGGGGGGGGGTGGGGGGAGGTGGCAAACGACCTTTACTCCAGAAACCCAAGGTATTCTGAAGAGTTCACAGTCTATGGCTGGTCCTAAGGCACCTTGGACTCCCTAAGCTGGACACTGCTCTCCAGAATGAGTAGGAGACCATGATTAGTGCACTTTATGCAGTAGGAGGAATTTTTAAAAAGGCATGAAAAAACATGTAAACACATACATAAAAACATGCAAACACACCCACTCACTCAGAAATGCATAAACCAGAAAACCCCAGGCACTCACACACATCCTGGGACCAGTTCCTCCCTGCAAAGTGGAGGTTTATGTTTATAAACATATTATATATATATATATATTTAAAAAGCCTAAAGCCTGTTTGTTTTCACTGATCATGTAACTTGACTTTTCAGCAGCTCTAACAATGTTGAACACTATATTTTCAAAGGGTATTTCCCATCATTTTAAAATTTAACACAAAGTCTCCTACCCTGTTTTCTCTTAACACTGTGGCTTCTCTTTCCCAGTTTTCATTGGACTGTTTGCCTCAACTGTCAAGAATCCAGCTCCTCAAGACCCTACCCAGTCATTCTCTCCTCCCTCCCAGGCAGCATCATGGGTTCAATGTCCTGAAGACCCTCCACTATACACATCAGACCTCACTTGAGTCTCAGGATCATACAGTCACTGCCCTGGTTGTCATTTCCACTTGGATGTCATGTTAAGCATTATGTTATTGCCTCTTAGCTTTAAATTCATTCTTTCTCACTTTACTTTGTGATGCTCTGACTGGGAGCCTGAAAAACAACATTTCTTCCTGGGCATTCCTTTTAGCCTCTGCCGGTAGGAGCATCAGGGGAAGACTGAAGGCTGGAAGAATCAGTCTTTTTATCTTTCTTGTTGTGTGTGTGTTGGGCGGGGCGGGGGGGAGAGCGGGGACGCAGTTGCTTCTGATGGGCAAATTCTTGCTTGGGGTTTCTCTCAGTGCTGTGGCTTCCTCCCTCCTGCAGCAGCCATTCTTTCCTGAAACAGCGGCTGAATCCAGTTTACTTATTTTCCAACACTTGCATAAAGAGCTTTAACTCAGGTATCAGAACCGGCTGCCAGTTTCTGCATCTCAGAGCTGTGTGTCCTGGACCCACAGGAGGAGGGGGAGGGGGTGGGGGGACATTTTTGAGTTCCTAGACACTCAGTCCAGTTCAGTCAAGATATTACCTTCTCAAAGATCTTTTGGATTTGTTAAGAGTCTCTTCTAAGATCCTACATTTGTCTTGGTGTTCCTCTTATGCACTCAACTAGAAGGATGCTAGTTGTTCCTGCAGTTTATACATCTGACGCATCTTTTTTTCTCTTTATGCTTAAATTAGTTAATAATTTTATACCTAGGTTAATTTTATATTAAATTCCCTGTGTTAAAACTACTGGTAAGGTTTCTGTCTCCTGAATGGACTTTGCTACAATACTTAAAGCCTTTCAATCCCAGTCTTTCTAATGCGTGATCTGTCTTCAAAAGCCTGACTCTCTTTCAGCGTTCTTAAGAACAGTTTCATTGATCATTCAGTTGTGCAAGCGTGGATGTAGGACTCACCCCTGACGTTCTCCCTTTTCCTCATCATATCTTTACATACAGTCCATCGACAAGTCCTTCCAGTGTTTGCATCTACGCTTTTGAATCTACCGCTCTATGCCATCTCCCCAGCTACCTCTGTATCTGAAGCTATCATCATTTCTCACTGGACTGCAACAGTAGCTTGCTTACTTTCTGATCCCTTTGAAGCCCATATCTGACTTACCCTGTTCAGTGGCTTCTCTTTGCTCTGAGACACAGAACCCCCCAAATGAGTACAGGGCTCTGTGTGGCTGTGCTCCTCCTCTCCCTCCTCTGCCCCCTTCCCATGGTTCTCTGTGCCCAACTGTGGGGGATTTCTTTCTAACTTTTCTCAAATTCACTATGGTCTCTCCCCACCTAGTCTCTTTAATCTTGTTCCACTTCTGTCTGAAATGCAATCTCCTTTTTCCTATTAACAGTTGCACATAGCTCAGAGCTCAGGTTGGATTTTTTTCTTCCCTCGCTTGACCCCTAATCTAGTTTGTTTTGTTGTATAATCTCCAAGCATCAGATTGCCTTCTCTGGTGGCACATAACTCACAAAATAATATAATCTCTGATGAATGGATTCTTGTCTGTCTCATGCAATAGATTGTAAGCGCCATGAAACACAGCACTGATAATCATTACACTAATAGCACCAAGCACCATGGCTGCAAAGTGATAGGTTTATATCAGATATTAATATTTCTTAAATAAAAGAATATGTGAATTTATGAATATGTGTACTGTGAAAGCAGAAGTACCTCACAGATGGAAATCTGCACATTTGAGGCAAGAAACATTATTGCTCCCTATCATGTTCCAAGTTGACCTTGTTTATTTTATTTTTGTGGATGTGTTTTCTAATTTGAAAATCAGTTTTTCTCTCTGAGATTCTAATAAGTCATATTTTTAATGAGTGGTTTATTTTCAGATAGTATGCTGTTAGTCTACATATATTTTTATTGGTAAAATTATAGTAGATCATCAATTTTCTAGAGATTCTATGAGAAAAATGTCCATGTAAAAACTCAACGTTTAGTTAATAAGAAATATATTACAACAACTACCTCTGTACCTGAACATCTTGCCTACATTTTGACATGTCATTTACAGATGGGAAAGTGAGACCAAATGTACCAACATTCTAAAATCCCACCATGGTTATTAAGCCACATCTGTTTATTTGTCTTCTGGGTGAAATATTAATGTCTTTTAGGTTAAAAGGTCAAGAATGTGTCTCAGAGTTAACAAGGGAGATATAGTTTCAAAGATAGTCCAGATTTTTTCCATATTGGAAGCAAATATTTGAATCCAAATTATGATATTTCATCATTTTCTGTTTCTTATTTTCATTATCTGAACTGTCATGAAGTTTTTATATATATTTATGAGCATACACAAATATAATGCATGTATCTTAAAGTTTGAATTCAAATTTAGTGAATAATTGAATTTGTCTTATATTTTAATGAAAATCTACAATGTTAGAAATACTTTCTTTTTTTAGTAGCAGAAAAGACCAAACATATCTCATAGATAAAAAGAGGCAAGAAACAAAACTGTTAGTAATGTTGTTATTTTTCATGAAGAAATATCACATACACAGAATTCACAAAGAATTAAAAAGTTACTGGATCATTAGGTTTATGCTCTACAGGCAAGTTTCGAAACATGCCTTTCTATAGTCCTCTTTCAATCTTTAAATAGTGAGAGAGAGAGAGGGACAAAAATATGTTTTTCAGATCGGTAGTCACTAAATAGTAAAAAATCTCAGACAATCTCACTGTGGCTTAAAACTACTTGGAAATTTAAAAAAATTAGTATTTCTAGGAGTTTGTCTTAGAATTTAAATAATATATAGTGCCATTGGAGAAAATATTGCGACATGGTATAATAATACTTTTAGTGAGATATTTATTTTTTACAGTTATTTTACAATTCTATTGTGATATGGAATATTTAAACCTGTTTTCTGAAAGCTAAGGGAATATATGTTTTAATAGTCTTCCCCGTGTGGTGCATAGTAAATCAGACACAGGTACTGTTTTATATCTTTTTGCAGGAAATATTTGACTTTTTTCTCTTTATCCATTCACTTCTCTTTTATCCTTAGGGAACATTTCAGATATTATGAAAAGAGGCAACTGTATAGCTTAAAGATTTACATAGTAACATGGGCCAACCAGACTTTTGTAATTCATGAATAAGATTAGAAACAATCCAAGTTTTTTAAAATATCTGCACCAGAATAGCTCTTGGATGGCCTGGTGAAAAATGAATCCCATAGAGAAGAAGGAGAAAAATTAAACTGGGGCAGTGCAGGAGCTTTGGTAGGTCTGGAAAAAAGAAATGACTATTTAAAGAGTCCTGCAAAAGGTCTTGAGTATTGTTACTGTTGTTTAGTTGCTAAGTTCTGCCAAGTCTTTTGCAACCCCGTGGACTGTAGCCAGTCAAGCTCCTCTATCCATGGGATTTCCCAGGCAAGAATCCTGGAGCAGGTTGCCATTCCCTTCTCCAGAGGATCTTCCTTACCCACGGATCGAACCTGAGTCTTCCTGCATTGCAGGCAGATTCTTTACCTTCTCAGCCACCAGGGAAGCCTATACTAAACTGTTCCTCTTTCCAAACTGTTTCATAAACTTTCAAGTCATTAAGCTTTCTTCTTCTTCTTTTTTTTTTTTCCTTGCCTGGGATGTGGCTTGCTGGTTGCAGTTCCAGTAGTCACCTTGAGTATGAAGGTGGAGCAGGAAAGTTGAAAGAACCTGGTTTCAGAAGCCATACCAGCCCCAAACTACCCTGTCAGTTTCTAGACTTCAAGTTTGGCAGGCGGGTAGGGGAGAGAGAGAGAGAGGGAGAGAGAGAGGGAGGGAGGGAGGGAGAGAGGGAGGGAGGGAGGGAGAGAGGGAGAGTGTGTGTGTGTGTGTGTGTGTGTGTGTGTGTGTGTGTGTGTGTATTAGTTTTCTAGGATTCCTACTAGGGGCTGAATGTTTGTGTCCCACTAAAATTTATATGTGGAATTCTATCTAACCCCCAGTGTGATGGCATTAGGAGGTGGGTCCTTGAAGATGTTCTTTAAATCAGGGACAGGCTTCTCACCAGGGGCTGAGTCAGTGCCAAGTTTGATCTTGGACTTCCAAGCTCCATAACTGTGAGAAATGAATGTCTGTTACTTAATTCATCCTGTCTATGGGTATTTGTGAGATGAGTGCAATTGTGTGGTAGTTTGAGCATTCTTTGGCATTGCCTTTCTTTGGGATTGAAATGAAAACCAACCTTTTCCAGTCCTGTGGCCACTACTGAGTTTTCCAAATTTGCTGGCATATTGAGTGCAGCACTTTCACAGCATCATCTTTCAGGATTTGGAATAGCTCAACTGGAATTCTATCACCTCCACCAGCTTTGTTCATAGTGATGCTTTCTAAGGCCCACTTGACTTCACATTCCAGGATGTCTGGCTCTAGGTCAGTGATCACACCATCGTGATTATCTGGGTTGTGAAGATCTTTTTTGTACAGTTCTTCTGTGTATTCTTGCCATCTCTTCTTAATATCTTCTGCTTCTGTTAGGTCCATACCATTTCTGTCCTTTATCGAGCCCATCTTTGCATGAAATGTTCCTTTGGTATCTCTGATTTTCTTAAAGAGATCCCTAGTCTTTCCCATTCTGTTGTTTTCCTCTATTTCTTTACACTGATCACTGAAGAAGGCTTTCTTATCTCTTCTTGCTATTCTTTGGAAGTCTGTATTCAGATGTTTATATCTTTCCTTTTCTCCTTTGCTTTTTACTTCTCTTCTTTTCACAGCTCTTTGTAAGGCCTGCCCAGACAGCCATTTTGCTTTTTTGCATTTCTTTTCCATGAGGATGGTCTTGAACCCTGTCTCCTGTACAATGTCACGAACCTCAGTCCATAGTTCATCAGGCACTCTATCTATCAGTTCTAGGCCCTTAAATCTATTTCTCACTTCCACTGTATAAGGGATTTGATTTAGGTCATACCTGAATGGTCTAGTGGTTTTCCCTACTTTTCTTCCATTTCAGTTTGAATTTGGCAATAAGGAGTCCATGGTCTGAGCCACAGTCAGCTCCTGGTCTTGTTTTTGTTGACTGTATAGAGGTTCTCCATCTTTGGCTGCAAAGAATATAATCAATCTGATTTCGGTGTTGACCATCTGGTGATGTCCATGTAGAGTCTTCTCTTGTTTTATTGGAAGAGGGTGTTTGTTATGACCAGTGCATTTTCTTGGCAAAACTCTATCAGTCTTTGCCCTGCTTCATTCCATATTCCAAGGCCAAATTTGCCTGTTACTCCAGGTGTTTCTTGACTTCCTACTTTTGCATTCCAGTCCCCTATAATGAAAAGGACATCTTTTTTGGGTGTTATTTCTAAAACGTCTTGTAGGTCTTCATAGAACCGTTCAACTTCAGCATCTTCAGCGTTACTGGTTGGGGCATAGACTTGGATTACTGTGATATTGAATGGTTTGCCTTGGAAACGAACAGAGATCCTTCTGTCGTTTTTGAGATTGCATCCAAGTACTGCATTTCAGACTTTTGTTGACCATGATGGCCACTCCATTTCTTCTGAGGGATTCCTGTCTGCAGTAGTAGATATAATGGTCATCTGAGTTAAATTCACAAACTACCGCACAATTGCACTCATCTCACACATCTCACATCAAAACTCTCCAAGCCAGGCTTCAGCAATATGTGAACCATGAACTTCCAGATGTTCAAGCTGGCTTTAGAAAAGGCAGAGGAACCAGAGATCAAATTGCCAACATCCGCTGGATCATAGAAAGAGCAAGAGAGTTCCAGAAAAACATCTATTTCTGCTTTATTGACTATGCCAAAGCCTTCAACTGTGTGGATCATAATAAACTGTGGGAAATTCTGAAAGAGATGGGAATACCAGACCACCTGATCTGCCTCTTGAGAAATTTGTATGCAGATCAGGAAGCAACAGTTAGAACTGGACATGGAACAACAGACTGGTTCCAAATAGGAAAAGGAGTACATCAGGGCTGTATATTGTCAGCCTGTTTATTTAACTTATATGCAGAGTACATCATGAGAAATGCTGGACTGGAAGAAACACAAGCTGGAATCAAGATTGCCGGGAGAAATATCAATAACCTCAGATATGCAGATGACACCACCCTTATGGCAGAAAATGAAGAGGAAATAAAAAGCCTCTTGATGAAAGTGAAAGAGGAGAGTGAAGAAGTTGGCTTAAAGCTCAACATTTAGAAAACAAAGATCATGGCATCTGGTCCCATCACTTCATGGGAAATAGATGGGGAAACAGTGGAAACAGTGTCAGACTTTATTTTTCTGGGCTCCAAAATCACTGCAGATGGTGACTGCAGCCATGAAATTAAAAGACGCTTACTCCTTGGAAGGAAAGTTATGACCAACCTAGATAGCATATTCAAAAGCAGAGACATTACTTTGCCAACAAAGGTTTGTCTAGTCAAGGCTATGGTTTTTCCTGTGGTCATGTATGGATGTGAGAGTTGGACTATGAAGAAGGCTGAGCGCCGAAGAATTGATGCTTTTGAACTGTGGTATTAGAGAAGACTCTTGAGAGTCCCTTGGACTGCAAGGAGATCCAACCAGTCCATCCTAAAGGAAATCAGTCCTAAGGATTCAGTTGAAGGACTGATGCTAAAGCTGAAGCCCAATATTTTGGCCACCTGATGCGAAGAACTGACTCATTTGAAAAGACCCTGATGCTTGGAAAAATTCAAGGCAGGAGGAGAAGGGGACAACAGAGGATGAGATGGTTGGAAGGCATCACTGACTCGATGGACATGAGTTTGATCAAGCTCCAGAAGTTGGTGATGGACAGGGAAGCCTTACGTGCTGCAGTCCATGGAGTTGCAAAGAGTCAGATGTGACTGAGTGACTGAACTAAAGCTATTAAACACATTCAAAAACTACATATGCTCACACATGCATGGAGTTCAGATATGTGAAGAAAAAACTCTCCTCCAATAATTCAAAATCTTCCTCTAGCAAAAGCTGTTTATCCTACTAAAGAGTATGTATTTCAAACCAGCAGATAGGTGGAACACTTTTCTCGAAAAAAGAAAGAATATTCTAATAACTAGAGCTGATTATCAGTTATGGCATGTTTAAACAGAGCCTGAATATTACTTTGAATGGCCAGAAGAATCTATGCAGTCTCTTTGAATATAACACATTTCTGTAATGCAAAATAGGATGGTAAGTGCCAAATTCCCACTCACCCAGGAGGGGAATGGTGTCATTGTAACATGAAAGTTGCATTCATGTGATTGTCCTAAGGATGTTAATGGTTTCTATTGTTAACCAAGTAAAACAAAGTAAACGGAGGCAGTAAACACACAGAGCACGAAAGAATACAATGTTGAAAAGTTGCTCATTTCCTCCTCTACCACCTTTGGTTTTGAATTTGGTCTTTGAAGAGGCCACTGCACAGCACTTTCTACGTTTTTCCCCTGATTTTCATAACTCAGCAGACTCAGCCTTTCTTAGGGTTGGAGCAGACTGCCTCTAACCTATTTTCCCCTAACACTATTTTAAAGTATACTTTTGCAGAACATCAGATTTCTTTGAGGAAGACATCGATCAATCATAGCATTTGGAAGGAGGCTGAAGAGATGGACCCTAGAGGTCTCTCGAATTTGGTGGTTCCATGATTGAAGAGGTGCCCACCTAACCAGATTGAATAACAATGAAGTCATGAAGATCAAAGAAATCAGAATGATTGATCTTAATTGTTTTTCATTTCCTAAGAACTGAAAGTTAATTTTAATATTTAAGCATAAACTAATTTGAAACTTGATAAATTTTATTATTGAGACCATTTGTGAAAGGATGTGTCAGCTTCCTTTAAAAAACAAAACTACCAAACAATCTAGACTCAATGAGTTTAGGCTGGCAAACAGCTATATTAGACCTGCTAGAAAAGGTCTCAAATATTTGGGTTGCCCTATAAGACATTAAGAATAGTTCTGATAGTTCTCTGGGGAAAAAAAAAAGCAAACTGGTGAGTTTATTGAGGGAAGGTGATGGGAACAGAAAGAGCATACTTCATCTTTAAGAATCTATTTATTTGAAGGATGTTAGTGATTGCATTTTAAGTCCTTCCAATAAAACAGTCTTGTACAGATTCATCAGTCTGAAAACTTTGCTTTCACCTGTAATGTTGTTATTATGAGACCTAATTGTAAGTCAGATTCTCCAGAGTAGCATTCAGGTACTACTTTACTAGTAGAATGTAACAATTGATTTGTTTTGTGAGCCATGAGTTAGGAGCATTCCTCATCTGGTGATACTGCAAATGCTGACAGCCAGTAGAACTAAATGACTTTGTTGTAGACTAAAGAATTACCTATATTTCTCTGGGACATGTCTGGTTTTCTACCTTCAAACAGCACAGTAAATTTCTATCCTGCTCCCATGATTTCCTCTAAAACCCTTTGGGGAGTAATTTCCTACTTGTGGAACCCTTTCCTGATGGGGAATAATGACACTGGTGAACAGAAAAAGTACCATCAAAAGACTTAGATAATAGCAGATCAACATTTGGTGAAGTGGAAAGAACATGAGATGCGGAGTTGGAGCCTGTTCCTAGCCCCAACGTTTCCTCTTTACTGAATCAGTTCACTTTCTTTGTCTCTCTGGGTTTCTGTTTGTTCACATGTAAAGTGAAATGAAACTAAATTTTCCATTTTAAACTGAGATGGCATCAAAATCAGCTGTGCAGCTTTTAAAAACTGGATGAGTAGGAAGCCTCAGCTTTAGGGTCAGATTCTTAAGTGGTGGGAGCCAGTCATATTTATTTTATAAAGTGTCAAGGTTTTGCCAATATATGCTGGTAGCTAAGAAATCTTATTATTTTCAAAGGATTTTTCCACCATTATTATTTTATGATCCTATGTATTGCACATTAGCATTAGAATAATAAAGAAGGTGTCCAGTGAATATAACAATGAGCTATAACAGATGTACCAGGATTTTAAAAGCTAGTTGTGTCTCAATAATATGTTTTCAACAATACAGTAAATATCAGTTACCAGAACAAATGTTGTATAGATCCTACAGCCAGGTAAAAAATACAAAAGGGAATTGAAGTGTGGAAAGGGGAGAAAAATTGTGCAGACTTCTTTTTCATTGAAGTGTAGTTGATTTAAAATGTTGTTAGATTCTGGTGTATAGGAAAGTGACTCAGTTTATATATATATATAATATATATATTTCCATTATATATTATATATATCATATATAAATATATATTTCCCATTATATATATATTATATTCCTTTACATATATATTATTTTCCATTGTAGGCTATTACTAGGTTAAGCTCAGCATTCAAAAAACTAAGATCATGGCATCCATTCCCATCACTTGATGGCAAATAGATGGGGAAACAATGGAAACAGTGACAGAATTTATTTTCTTAGGCTCCAAAATCACTGCAGATGGTGACTGCAGCCATTAGATTAAAAGATTCTTGCTCCTTAGAAGAAAACCTCTGACCAACCTAGACAGCATATTAAAAAGCAGAGATACTACTTTACCTATATAGATCCATCTAGTCAAAGCTACGGTTTTTCCTGTAGTCATGTATGGATATGAGTGTTGGGACATAAAGCTGAGCCCTGAAGGACTGATGCTTTTGAACTGTTGTGTTGGAGAAGACTTGAGAATCCCTTGGACAATAAGGAGATCAAACCAGTCCATCCTAAAGGAAATCCATCCTGAATATTCATTGGAAGGACTAATACTAAAAGTCCAGTCCTTTGGCCACCTGATGCGAAGAACTGACTCATTACAAAAGACCCTGATGCTGGGGAAAATCGAAGGCAGGAGAAGGAGACAACAGAGGATGAAATGGTTGGATGGCATCACTGACTCAATGGACATGAGTTTGAGCAAGCTTCAGGAGTTGGTGATGGACAGGGAAGCCTGGAGTGCTGCAGTCCATCGGATCACAAAGAGTCGGGCATGACTGAGTGACTGATCTAAACTGATAGGTTATTACAAGATATTCCTGTGCTGTGCAGTAGGACTGTGTTGTTGATTTTTTTTTTAATACAGAAGTGTGTGTCTGTTAATCCCGAACTCCTAATATATCCCTCCATTTGTTTCACCCGGGCGATGATAAGTTTGTTTTCTATGTCTGTGATTCTGTTTCTGTTTTGTAAATAAGTTAATTTGTATCATATTTTAGATTCCACAAGTAAGTGATCACATACGTTTTTTATTTTTCTCTAACTTCACTTAGTATGATAATCTCTAGGTCCATTCATGTTGCTACAAATGGCAGTATTTCATTCTTTTTTATGGCTGATATTCCATTGTGTATATGTACCACACCTTCCTTATCCATTCTGCTACTGATGGACATTTATGTTGCTTCCATGTCTTTGCTGCTTATTATGGGAAATATTATAAAATATTTTAAATAATATAAAATGGCCTATAAATGATCAGTTTTCTCTCAAAGTAATATCTAGATATGTATACTGCTGTGAAAGGTGTTGCATCTGTGTTTATCATTTATTTCTTCTTGTTTTTCAGTCATTCAGTTGTGTCTGGCTATTTGCAACCCTATGGACTGTGGCATGCCAGGCTCCTCTGTCCTCCACTATCTTCCAGAGTTTGCACAAATTCATGTCCTTGAGTTGGTGATGCTATCTGACCATCTCATCCTCTGTTACCCCCTCTCCTTTTGCCTTCAGTCTTTCCCAGAATCAGGGTCTTTTCCAGTGAGTTGGCACTTTGCTTCAGGTGGCCAAAGTATTGGAGCTTCATCATCAGTCCTTCCAATGAATATTCAAGATTGATATTCTTTAGGATTGACTAGTTTGATCTCCTTGCTGTCTAAGGGACTCTCTAGAGTCTTCTCCAGCACCATAGTTCAAAAGCATCAAATCATTATTTATGTATCTGTGTATCCATCTTTCTATTTTAGATTATTCTGAACTGCTTATAAGTGCAAAATAGTTCTCAGTCACCATATATAACCAACCATTGCAAATGCAGCTTTGATCTATGAATACTTCTAGAACCATCAGTTGGGATATAAGGCAAGAAAATGGACATTTATCATTACTAGAAAGTAAGACCTCATTATGTGAAAGTCTGTTATGTTAATAATTTCTTCAGAAGGATTTGACAAATTGATTTTTGTTTTCCTCTTACTAATGAGGAAAGGGTTAGGTGACTAATCAGTTTATTTCTCTCCTATTTTCAGAGTTACAGTAGACTGAGAGGTAGAGAAAGCAAGTGACCCAAATAAAATCTCCAATAAACATGATAATAACAGCATCTGGCAAACAAATTAATACTACTAGTATTTGCTAGTGGGGGAGCCCTTGTCTATGAAATGCTTTCAGCAGGGTGATCCTAATCTTTGTGATTAGTTCATTTATTCAAGCATTTCTACTGTTTAAATATTCCAGGAATCTCACCCACTATCTGCTTCTGACATCAGCAGTGACACAGCTCTTAAATCTTCCTGGCATTGAGAGACAGTGTTCTTTTGTTTCAAGAACATGGATAAGAGATTTGGATACATGTTTTATTGTATCCTGGATGATATACCAGAGTGGATGTTTAGAATTATGGATCCTACTTTGCCAGCCCTGAACATCAGGCTCTAAAGTGACAGAGGCACTCCTAATTTCTTTAATGGATGTTTTAGTATTTTTTGTGATAAGTAAAGCATGGGATCGGAGAAGGCGATGGCACCCCACTCCAGTACTCTTGCCTGGAAAACCCCATGGACAGAGGAGCCTGGAAGGCTGCAGTCCATGGGATCGCTGAGGGTCGGACATGACTAAACGACTTTACTTTCACTTTTCACTTTCATGCATTGGAGAAGGAAATGGCAACCCACTCCAGTGTTCTTGCCTGGAGCATCCTGGGGATGGGGGAGCCTGGTGGGCTGCCATCTATGGGGTCGCACAGAGTCGGACATGACTGAAGCGACTTAGCAGCAGTGGCAGCAAAGCATGGGATACTGAGCAGGGGTCCCAGACCTCTCAGGGGCCTGGGTCTAAAAGTAGTGCTAGGAAGGAAGTCCTAACTTTGAATGAAGTTGAAATGTTTGTTAATGGCTTGATTGGTCTTATTCTAGTTAATAGATCAAGTTATATTTTGTGACAAAGAATTACCATATGATATCTATTTAATAGTAAACAGAAAAACTAAGGATTTTGCCCACTTTTGCATTCCAATGCAAAAGAAGTTGTTGCCAAAGTCTAAATGTAAAAGGAGTAGTGGGAGGAAAAGGTATTAGAATTGTGGTTCATTGTATTCCACAGGTTATACACTCAACATACCAGTTATAAAGACATAATGTTTTCCCATTAAGAGTTTATTATCTAAGATCAGAAGGCAGTTACTGATGGATGAATCACCAATTCAAAGGCTCATTGCATTGAAAGCACAGAGCTTTATGGGGCTTAGCAGCATTCCCAACCCAAAACATCCTTATGCAACTGGCAGAATAATGTTTAAGAATATTTCAAGATTTATGATCTAGACCCTGATGCTGAGAAAGCCTGAAAGCAAAAGGAGAAGAGGACAGCAGAGAATGAGATGGTTACATAGCATTGCCGATTCAATAGATGTGAATCTGAGCAAACTCCAGGAGAGAGCGAAGGACAGGGGAGCCTGGCTGCAGTCCATGGGGGTCACAAAAAGTCAGACATGATTCAGTAATCGAACAACAACAGCAAAACTTAGGTATATGTCTCAGATCCTTATTTGAGGGAAATAGCTTCCTGAGCATGGTAACCCTCTTCTGAAGGTCTACTAGCAGTTAACCACTTTTGTGAGAAACACATGGACAAACACAATCAGGATTCTGTATGTATTAAGGCTGCCTCTGTGCTCAGAATTGTCTTAGGAGTTGAGATACATCACTGAACAAAATAAAATCCTATACTCATAGAACCTATAATGTAATAAATGGAAAATAAATTGAAAAAAGATATTGTTAAAGTGAATCATTTTGTTCCCCAGTAGAACCTCGTCCCTCACCCTCTTTTGGGTAAAAATTGAAGTTGTATTTCCAGTAAAAACTAAAATTTCATAGATGTGAAATCTGTAACCCAGAGTTTTAACATTCATTCTCCTTTTGAGATCTGATATGCATTATTTATTTGCCTGGAATTCCCTGGAGTTGTCCTTCAAGAATTTTATGGATGGAGAAGCTCATATTTCCACAGCAAAATAATAGTTTTAAGAACCTATATCAATTTAAAGTAATAAATATTTTTGTATTTCAATCTTATAACACAAGCCCCAAACTTCTTTTGCCTCAATAGGAGAAAGAAAATGTTGAGGAACATAATCATGCTAAGTAAATCTGAAGCCAGAAATAAGCTCATCTTCATGTGAAACCTGACGTCCTGGTTAACATTAAATGAGAATCATGTTTTCACCTCCTTATATTCGTTGTGAAAAGATTTGTCCAAATACATGAGATGAAATTTATTTAAGGCTCATTTTATGGATGGATTTTTTCTATTTTAACCTTTTCAGTGCTTCAGAATTAGATACCTTTCAATATTGCCACAGAGCTATGATTGTTTCTAACACCTCCTTTGCCATTGTAGAAGTTGATTAAGGAGTGAGCTTGCTGAAATGGAAAATAGCCAATGCATTTCTGGCCAGATCAGTGGGAAGCCGTAGCAGCTGGTGAACAGATCACATTCAGGGGCCCAGGTTTACTGGGAGATATGGGAAGGGGTTCTGAGGGTGGTGGCATGCCTTTTCTGAAGGCCTTTACAAATCAGATGGACACCCTTCTGTCTGCGTTGAGAAGGCTACTCTTTTGCCTGATGGGTAGAAGATAGTGATGAAGCATTCTTGCCAGTCAGTGTAATTTGTGGAGAATCTGCTATGTGCCAGCTCTTGGAGACACCAAATGGACAGAAAAGAAATGACTGTTGCTGTCCTGGGTCCTGAAATGCTTATGGTGCTCTGAAACGGATAGTCAGTAATGAATTGGTGTTTGGTCCTAAGGACATTCCTCAAAAATAAGGATGCTCCTTATTTTTATGAGTAGTGGAGTGCCAAGTGTAGCTTGTGGTCTTTTGTTTTCCTCTCTGAATTTCCTAAATCAAATCTCAGAAGTAATGAAGCTTGTTAACATGTGAAGAACCCCTTAAGAAAACCATTCTGATGTAGACTTGGTTCTCGGTTAAGGGTGTTGTAGGAGACGTCTTACTCCATTAAGTTGCAAATCATAAACTGTTATAAATCTTTCTATTGAAGGAATATGCCTAGGGCTGTGCATATTTTTTTTCTGGATATAAAGAGATTTGCTACACAGTGTTAAATGAACCTCACAGGGAACCAATGGTATAGCAAATATCTTTCTGGCAGGGAGAATGCAATCTCATAGAGCATTCTTGCTGGACTCTCACAGTGAATTTTTTTATGCTTTTGTTATGTGTTGCTTTGTTATGTTTTGTTTAAAGAACCATATTTTTAAGAGCAATGGAAACTAGAACCAGAGTGAAGAACTAGGATGTGCAGTCATTAATCCTGCTTCTATTGGGGATGAAGGTGAATTATCAGATAGTCTCTACCACTCACTCCCTCAGGAGGGTTTAAGAATACCTGTACCACTGACTACAGTTTACATTTTAAAAGGCAACACACTGAAGATAGTGCAGTTCTGCTGTGAATCATTTCAGGCTCTAAACTGCAACTGAAGTTGCCTAATATTTCTTTAGCTCCCAACAACTAGGAAGTTCCAATTTATTCACTCTCGGGTAAGATAAAAATCATCCCAGTTTTCAAGTTTTTGCTAAGTACAGTTTTAAAATATAACATGTGACACTTTTATAATATAACCAAGCATCCAAAAAGACAATGTGAACAACAACAAAAAAAGAAAAAACAATACAAAATAGAACTTTCTGAGGTCTAGAGAATGAAATTATAGTCTTAGGTTTAAAATTGTTATAATGTTTAAAATGTTAAAAGACATGACAGGTTTTTTTTTTTCCACAAAGTAAAAATGCTTAAAAATAACTAGAAATAGATGAGGAAAATTGTAATAAAAATAGAGCATATTAAAAAGCAGAGACATAATTTTGTCAACAAAGTTCCGTATAGTCATAGCTTGGTTTTTCCTGTACCTATGCATGGATGTGAGAGTTGGGCTATAAAGAAGGCTGAGCACTGAAGAATTGATGTTTTTGAACTAGGGTGCTGGAGAAGACTCTTGAGAGTCCCTTATACAGCAAGGAAATCAAAGCACTCAACTCTAAAGGAAATTAACCTTGAATATTCATTGGAAGGGCTGATGCTGAAGCTCCAATACTTTGGCCACCTGATGCAAAGATCCAACTCATTGGAAAAAACCCTAATCAGGTAGAGAAGGGGGCAACAGAGAATGAGCTGGTTGGATGCCATCACTGACTCAATGGACATGAGTTTGAACAAATTCTGGGAGATTATGTAGGACAGGGAAGCCTGGCATGCTGTAGTCCATGGGGTCGCAAAGAGTTAGAAATGATTTAGTGATTAAACAACAACTGAGAATAAAGACTATCAACTTTCCAAAACTGATGTGAGACACCATGTTACAAATTTAAGATCTCCTTTGATCACCAAGGTTATAAAAGGAAGGAAGTAGGAAAGAAGGAGGAAGAAAGGGAAGAAGAAAGATCAAACTTTTCAACTAAGCAAAATTGCCCAAATATGAAGACAAGGAAAATACATTAAAAGCAGCCAGAAAAGGATATATTGCTTTCAAAATGAGTAACTATTTCTTGTAACAGTTAACTTCCCAGCAAAGATAATGAAAGGCATAATAATTGACATAAAGCAAATTACTTATAAATATAAGTAATATAAAAAATAATTTATAAGTTTGTTCATAGTAGTGTCTTATGATCCTTTATATTTCTGTCGTGTCAAATGTAATATCTCCTTCATTTCTCATTTTATTTGTGTCTTTTTTTCCCCTTCAGTCTACCTAAATGTTTGTCAGTTTCATTTTCTTTAAAAAAAAAAAAAAGCTTTAAAAAAAAAAAAATCTTTTCTATTATTTTTCTCATCTCCATTTAATTTATTTCTGCTCTGATCTTTCATTATTTTTCCTCCATCTACTAACTCTGGGCTTGATTTATTCTTCTTCTAGTTTCTGTACAAAGTTAGGTTATTGTTTGAGACCTTATAATGTAGGCATTTTGCTATCCACTTCCCTCTTAGAATTGCTTTTGCTGCATCCCATAGGTTTTTTGTATGTTGTGTCTCCTTTTTCATTTGTTTCAAGGTCTTTTTTGATTTCCCTTTTGATTTCTTCTTTGACTTGCTGGTTGTTTGGGAGTGTGTTGCTTAATTTCCACCTATTCATGAATTTTCCAGTTTCCTCCTGTTACTCATTTCTACTTTATACCGCTGGGATTGGGAGAGATACTTGATATGATTTCAGTCTCCTTAAATCTGTTAAGACTTATTTTGTGACCTATTGCATGATCTATCCTGAAGTATTTTCCTCATGCCCTTGGGGAAAAAATGTGAATTTTGCTGCTATTTGATGGGTTCACTTCCTTTTAGTTCTCTGCATCAAGCAGCACCACATCCAGACCTGACATAGGAATTAGCTAACATTATATAGAGATCCTGACCTTTGAATTCAAAGTAGGGACTGTTTGGAACCTTTGAATTGTCTCCATCACAGTGAGAATGAATGTGTTCTGATTATGTAAGGTTGAATTAAACAAGTATTTGCAGAAATCAAGGATAGCATCTGGTAGATTGTGTTACTCTTCCCCAGTGTCCAGTTCAATGTTTTCTGGAATATTTCATTTTCCTTATCCTTAGCAGTCAGACAAGGCTTTGTACCATTTTTTGGTCAGTGAAATGACATTAGTGTGACACATGTCATTTCCAAATAGAAGCTTCTAGAGCTGATGTGAGCTTTACAATTTCCTCTCCACTCCTCACCACTGCTGTACCAGGCAGCACTCTAGGTAGTAGCTACTCTGTCAGGGTGTATCTTGGAGTAAGGATGACAACTCAGATTGTAAGTCACAAGCCAATCTTCAGTGGACATGAAGCAATGAGTGAGAAATAATCCTCTGTTCACTGGGCCATTGAGATTTGGGGAATTTTGTTACTTGGCATAATCCAGCCAGTCTTGGATGCCATAAATCCAAAAGTATGTCATTGATTTAAAAGAAAAGACAACTAAATCAGGTTATATTCATACACTAGAATACTACACAGTGGCATGAAATGATCAGAAAAATTATTTCCATAAGCATAATATCAAGCCATATTATAGATTATATTCTATATAATTCAATTTTTGTGAAGTTTTAAACATATAAAACTAGAGTTTAATGTTTTTGCCTGTACATTGACATAGTTAAGACTATAAAGAAGATTTAAGGAGTGATTCACATGGTGGTTATTTTTAAATGGCAGGGAACTTCATGTAACTGGGAAGAAGTATGAAAGTGATTGCTGGGATTCTGTTTCTTGATGTAAATCTTGGTAGTAAGTGTCTTTATTTAGTGATGATTTGTTGAGCAGTGCATTTAAAAGTAATGTGAAAAAGTGATTATATAGACACAGAAGGTAAAGTTATTATATTAAATTCCTATATTTTAATACCTCATCATTGTAATAAGTCCTGTTGACACAAAGAAGACCAAAGATATAGGTTAATCACAAGCATTAATTTATAGATACAGAAAGAAAGAGATGCCAAGCATCTCATCTGATTTTGAAATTACCAGTGATTTTCAAATATTTTGGCCCTTTAATGATTGCTTCAAAACTCTGAAATAGAGACTATAAGTAAGATTAATATAGAGCCATGCTCCCAGTCAGTTTCTTTTAGTTTACAACCAATAATTTTGAGCTATTAAATGAAGAAAAGGTCACCATTTGTTTTACTCTGTTGACTAGAGGAAATCGATAATGTGCATTATTTTTTTGCAAACAACCAGTTTTCCCCAGCAAAACTAGAAGATTATTTGTATCATATGATCATTTATATCCATTAGTTAATGAAAAACTTTGTCATGCAGGATTGTCAGCAGGTTTCTGTTAAATTAACCATAAAGAAATGTTTTTCAGGACACTAAAAAAAATGAACAAACTCTGATAACACCTTTATCAGGCCCTGTTACAGAATGAAAGTCAACTTCATAAATGATCCCCTGCTCAGAAATGAGTCCTGTCACTTTCCCTTACATTCAAAGCTAACCCAAGCTCTGAACACAACAAACATCTCTTTTTAGCTTGTGACACTAAACAACATACTCTGTTTATTCAATAAGACTTATTTCAAAATGGACTCATGGGCCTATTCCACAAATTCACCTTATGTGTTCCTATTACTGTATCTATTACGTATACATCATTTAAAAGGACATATCCATTTTTTCTTGAGAAAAGTATTTCCCCTAATTAAATTAAAAATTGGATTACCCATTGCATATTAAATGATGATTTTATCTTCAATAATATTTATAAAAACTATTTTAAACGTAAGCAGCTGATTACAGTAGAGGGTTGTGGGCAGTGGTTGGACTGAATCCTGAGTATAACTGACTTTAAAAAAAAATCATAATTAACTCCAAGTTTGTTTGCCAATTATTAGAAGTATTATGTTGGAATGAAGACAAAAATAGATGTTTGGAGAGTAGAATGCTTGAAAATTGAGGTTACAAAAAATTGTATAGTTTCACAATTAAAAAAAATCAAGGCTCATGGCATCCAGTCCCATCATTTCATGGCAAATAGATGGGGAAAGTGTAGAAGGAGTGACAGATTTTATTTGCTTGGGTTTCAAAAAATCACTGTGGATGGTGAATGTAGCCATGAAGTTAAAAAAACAAAAAAACAAAAAAAACACTTGCTCCTTGGAAGGAAAGCTATGACAAACCTAGATAGTGCATTAAAAAGCAAATGCATTACTTTGCTGACAAAGGTCCGTCTAGTCAAAGCTATGGTTTTCCAGTAGGCATCTATGGACATGAGAGCTGGACTATAAAAAGGGCTGAGCACAGAAGAATTGATGCTTTTGAAATGTGGTTTTGGAGAAGACTCTTGAGAGACCCTTGGACTGCAAAGAGATCAAGCCAGTCAATGCTAAAGGAAATCAACCTTAAATATTTATTTGAAGGATTGATGCTGAAGCTGAAGCTCCAATACTTTGGTCACTTAATGCAAAAAGCTGACTCACTGGAAAAAACCCCAGTACTAAGAAACATTGAAGGCAACAGTAGAAGAGGCCAGGAGAGGAGACAGATAGCATTGCCAACTCAATGGACATGAATTTGAGAAAACTCCAGGAGATAATGAAGGACAGAGGAGCTTGGCATGCTGCAATCTATGGGGTCCCAAAGAGTTGGACACGACTAAGGGACTGGACAACAACAGCAACAACACAATTATAGGGTTCACATATGATCTCACCATTCATAGTTGGGAATTTCTAGTTGGGATAGTGAACTATGTTATTGAAGGAAAATAGGTTAAGGAGCTAAAGGATTGGTTATTAGAAGGAAAATGTACATTAAGATTGAAAGTATCAAGAATTAGAAAAGATTATTTATTATAGCTGAGATATGAAAGCAACCTAACTATCCATCAACAGATGAATAAAGAAGATGAAGTGTATACACATACACATATGTACAATGGAATGTTACTCAGCCATAAATAAGAATGAAATTTTGCCTCTTACAGCATCATGGATTGATTTGGAGGGCATACTGTATGATATCGCGTATATGTGGAATCTAAAAAATACGACAAACTAGTGAATATAACAAAAAAGAAACAGACTCAGATACAGAGAACAAATTAGTGGCTACCAGGAAAAGGAGTACGTCAAGGCTGTATATTATCACCCTGCTTATTTAACTTATATGCAGAGTACATCATGAGAAATGCTGGGCTGGAAGAAGCACAAGCTGGAATCAAGATTGCCAGGAGAAATATCAATAACCTCAGATGTGCAGATGACACCATCCTTATGGCAGAAAGTTAAGAGGAACTCAAAAACCTCTTGATGAAAGTGAAAGTGGAGAGTGAAAAAGTTGGCTTAAAGCTCAACATTCAGAAAATGAAGATCATGGCATCTGGTCCCATCACTTCATGGGAAATAGACGGGGAAACAGTGGAACCAGTGTCAGACTTTATTTTTGGGGGCTCCAAATCACTGCAGATGGTGACTGCAGCCATGAAATTAAAAGATGCTTACTCCTTGTAAGGAAAGTTATGACCAATCTAGATAGCATATTCAAAAGCAGAGATATTACTTTGCCAACAAAGGTCCATCTAGTCAAGGCTATGGTTTTTCCTGTGGTCATGTATGGATGTGAGAGTTGGACTGTGAAGAAGGCTGAGCACCAAAGAATTGATGCTTTTGAACTGTGGTGTTGGAGAAGACTCTTGAGAGTCCCTTGGACTGCAAGGAGATCCAACCTGTCCAATCTGAAGGAGATCAGCCCTGGGATTTCTTTGGAAGGAATGATTCTGAAGCTGAAACTCCAGTACTTTGGCCACCTCATGCAAAGAGTTGACTCATTGGGAAAGACTCTGATGCTGGGAGGGATTGGGGGCAGGAGGAGAAGGGGACGACAGAGGATGAGATGGCTGGATGGCATCACCAACTCAATGGACGTGGGTCTGGGTGAACTCCGGGAGTTGGTAATGGACAGGGAGGCCTGGCATGCTGCGATTCGTGGGGTCGCGAAGAGTCGGACACGCCTGAGTGACTGAACTGAACTGAACTGAATTGAGTGGGGGGATTAAAGGGGAATGGGGCAATGTAGTAGTAGGAGAGTAAGAAGTACAAACTTCTATGTATAAAATAAGCTACAAAGATATATTGTATGATACAGGGAATACAGTCAATGTTTTACAATAACTATAAATGGAATATAATCTTTAAAAATTGAGAACCACCTTATTGCACACCTGTAACATATAATATTATACAACTGTACTTCATTAAAATAAAGAAGTATGAAAGGAGTAATGTTAAAGTGGCCAGTCACTAGGAGCTAAATTCTTTAAAGGAGAGGAAATTCCCTAAAGCCTGGATGACCACGGCAACAAGGTGGCACAATGTATAATAAGAAGACACGACATTAAAAGCTGGATTATTGAAGAAGGGAGATCTGAGGCAAAATGGTGGAGGGTGGACATCCAGTCCCTTTCAGGTCTGAGGTCAGAGGGGTGTCCTAAAGAGAAAATACTCATAGCAAGGCCTTGAGAAAGTGCTCGAGGCAAGTGAAGTACTGGAGAAAGTGAAGGGATTTCAGAGAAGAGGCTAGGGCAGTTTGCATTTTGTTGATCATTGGCCACGAGGTCCAGAGGGTGCAGTGGAGGAGTATCGGAATTTCTGGATGATGACGTCAGCAAAGGTTTGAAGCTGTTCCTGGGGAGGCAAGTTCTACCTGCCTGATATAACAGACCAGCATTTTCAACGGAGCTTGAATATAAATTTTGGACACAGAATGATGAGAGATGCTCTGGTAGACAGTGGCTTCTTGGAGTGACTGTGCTGAGATTAGTTTGAATGGCCTCTTAGTGTATAACTGTCTGAGGCTGTGTGTTTTCAGGGGATGGGAGGCGGGAGGTCTTGTCAGTTGCACATGCTGCTGTGGCCCTCCTGTCTGACTTCTGCTGGGTTTTCCATGTTGATAATGCATGCTAAGTCACTTCAGTTGTGTCCAACTCTTTGCGACCCCATGGACTATAGCCCACCAGGCTCCTCTGTCCATGGGATTTCCCAGGCAAGAATACTAGAGTGGATTGTCATGTCCTCCTCCAGGGGATCTTTCTGACCCAGGGAGCAAACCCATGTCTCTTATGTCTTCTGTTTTGATAGGCGAGTTCTTTATCACTGAGCCACCAGGGAATGCAACTCTCATAATCCAACACAGGTTCCCTGTTGACTTCTAGCCATGGAATATCAGCCAGACTAACAAATCCATTTACTTATTTCACAAGAGTTGTTGTTTTTGTTTTGTTTTTCTGGGTTTTTGTGTGCTAAGGGTAGAGTGATAACCAAATTAAAAAATTTCCTGGTATTAATTAAGAAATTTACATTTTAGCTGGGGTAGTGGTGATGGTATTAATAATAGTGAAGATAAACACTCAAATAAACAGAAAATATCAGATAAGGAATGATAAGTATAAAACTAAAAGAAGCTAAGTAATAGACTATTGGGGAGGTGCTATTTTAGACGAAGCATGAGAGAAGGCCTTTCTGGGGAGGTGACTTTGTAACAGAAAGTGCAATATGAAATCTAGGATATGATCATTGTAGCAGAAGAAATAGTGCAAAACATAGGAATATGCTTGGCATGTTTGAAAACGTGACTATGAGATGAATCACAAGTGGCTAGGGTGGGTGACACTGGATGGACCATGTAATGGGCTATGAGTCAGGAGTCAAGTTCTGTAGTTCAGAACGTCCCAGTTTCAGCACATGGTCGTTGGAAGCTGCCCTGTGCACTGCAGGATGCTTAGCCACGAGATGCTAGTAACACTCTATCCTCCAGTTGTGCCAAATGACAATATCTGCAGACAAAAAATAGCCCCAGGAAGGAAGTGGGGGGATCAAAATTGCCTTCCCTCTCAAGGTGAGAACCAGTGCTTTAGTACGTTATAAACTATGCCATAGAGTTTAATGGGAAACCATTGATGGGTTTTGTACAGAGAAAGAAAAAATCTGATGTACATTTTTAAAAGATAACTCTAATGCTGTGTGGGAAATGAATCATACAGGTAAGCAGTGGAAAGAAGTATAACATTTAAGAGAGTGTTTTTTGTTTTTTGGGTTTTTTTTGCTTTGCTAATCCAGATGGATGAAATGGCGCATGGACCAGCATGGTGTTGTGTGGCACTGAAGTGATGGTTAGGGGTGCAACCTTGAGAAATGAAACGGCTGAAGTGAACAGGTCTTTTGAAGTTCTGACCAGCGAGGCTTCTGACGTCTTTGCATGGGAGTACTCACAGACATCATGCCGCTGAGGTTTTTAACCTTAACAGCTGAGTATCATTTTCCAAGATGTAAATAACTGGGGCAGGGCAAGGTTGGGGTAGGAGAAATCAAGAGATCAATTTAAGATGCTGGTGAGAAACCTGAGAATATAACTGCATATACATTTCCGGGAAGTGATGAAGCTAGAGAAATGAAATGTTGGTAGATCCTTTCAGATCAAATCTATTTCAGATCAAATCTATGTTTGTTTTCTAGGTCAGCCAGGATACAGCTGACCCTTGAACGATATGAGTTTGAACTGCATGAATCCACTTATATGTGGATTTTTCCCAATAAATAAAGTCCCTGCATTTTCATTTTTGCAGATGTTTAGGGAAAAGTTTGCATTTGCTTAGAGAGCATAATATGTGCCTCTGCCCCTTGGGTGTGAGTCATTTATCAGTTCCTGTATTTTTGAGGCAGAGATAACAGTACATGAATTTTCAGCTAAGAGGGTTGTTGCCCCACCCTGACGTTGTTCAAGGGTCAGCTGTACTACAGACTGAGTGGTTTGAACAACAGAAGTTCATTGTGTTCTAGTTGGAAGATAGAAGTCCAAAATCAGTGTGTTATAGGCAGGGTTTGTTCCTTCTGAGAGTTGTGGGAAAGAACCTGATTTATGCTTCCTCCCTCACTTCTGGTGCTTTGCTGGCAATCTTTGCCCTCCCTTGACTTGTAGAAACAACTCCCAAATCTCTGCTTTAACCTTCACCTGATTTTCTCCAGGTTCGTATCTGTGTCTATGTTCGTATCTGTGTCTAAACTTCCCCTCATTATAAGGACACCAGTGTTTGGATTAAGGGCTCAGCCTACACTGGTATGATCCCATTGCAACTTAATTACACCTGTAATGACCACCCTGCAAAGTTAATTAACATTTAAAAGCAATTCGTATCTCCATAAAATTATGAACTCTCTTGTGGGGGGAGAGGTGTGAAAATTATATCCAGATTAAGTCACATTCTGGCCTCCAGAACTGACAATATATTTCTGTGGTCTAAGCCAGCCAGTATGTGGCAGACCTAGGAGACAAATATAGATTTGACTTGAAATGACATATTTCAAAATGTAAATCTAGGGTGATGAAATTCAACCCATAATGATATGACACTAATGTGAATTACATCAAGGCAATGGAACTTGATAAGTTATCCAGATAATGGTATAAAATATGGCAGAGGTGGGTTTGAGAATGAAGCCATTGGGTGGACCATGATATGTAATTCAGGTGGGAGAATCAGAAATAGATAGACAAACCAACATGAAATTCCTTTACAAGAAACCACCACAAAATTAGAAGGAAGACAAAGGAGAGTGTTGGTCCAGAAACCAACTGAATAGAGTGTTTCCCGGACAACGGGATGATCAATTGTAAGAAATATCAAATGAATAAGATGGGGACTGAGAATTGCCTGTTGGATTTACCAGGAATAGGGGTTTTGATGAGCTAGATAAAAGGATTTGAGGTGAAAGTCTGGTTAAAAAGAGTTTGGGAGAGAAAAAGAGATGAGATACTGAAAGAAGTAAATATAGAAAAGTTCTTTGGATGAGTGTTTTTTTTTTTTTTTTTTTTTTGAGATGAGCACAGTTATAGGAATCAGTCGATTATCAATTCTTTGTAAATAATACCTCTATGGCCCAACAAGGCTTCCCTGGTGGCTCAGTGGTAAATAATCCACCTGCCAATGCAGGAGATGTGAGTTTGATCCCTGGGTCGAGAAGGTCCCCTGGAGAAGGAAATGGCACTCCAGTATTCTTGCCTGGGAAATCCCATGGACAGAGGAGACTGGCAGGCTTACAGTCCACAGGGTCGAAAAGAGGTGGACACAACTGAGCAGCTAAGCAACAACACAACAACATGACTACTAATTATGTCTCCAAATCAGATGATTTCATTTTTATTTTTTATTCTGGGTCATTAAATATTTTATGTTCCTATATATTCACCCAAATTCCTATTTGTCTGAAAGATACATTTCAAGTTAGTAATTATTATCTATTATGGTAGTTTGGTATAATAAATTGTAATATGTGAAGAATAATTATATAACTTTAAGAAGTATCTTCAGATTATAGGTCTGAATCTTGTTATATCCTTAACAATTTCAAATTTATTCAGCTAATCTATATTAAGCACCTCATATGAGTCAGCTGGATTAAAATGTTGAAAGTTTTCTCCCTACACATAAAATTTTAAAAGTACATGGAAAAAATACAATTTTAAGTAATCAACTAGCCATATTATCAAATATTTTTAAATGATTTTATAGGACTTATATTTGCATTTTAACTTGGGGATGTATGAGAGCCTCATAAAATTATCAACAGTTTGGAGGGGGCAGAAGATTAGTTTCCATGTCTTATATTCATCAGCCAAAGCAAAAGCTGGCTTCTGTCTGCAAATTCTTAATATCTTATATTTCAACTTATTTCTAACATCATTAGGATTAGACCAAGAGATCATTTTGCTTCTCTAACTCACACCTGTCTCCTGAACATTAATGCAACTGAAAAAGTTATGCTCCGATATTTTCTTCTCTAATTGAAAAAAGATACACTTGGGGCATCTTGATGCCAAGTTAATAAATCCTGAGGAAAGGATTTAATATCGGAAACATGAATATAAACTTGAAATGGACTGAATTGGCTCCACTCTAATGAACTGTGACATTTAATTCATAATGGCAGAAATTGCAGCTTAAATCCACGTTAATCAGAATGGAAGTAAATCACAAATCACTAATCATGGCTTTCTCCTCATTCGCAAAAAGACTTTTGAAAAAGAATGCAAAGAAACTCACAGTAGGGCACACTGGTTTGACACATCTTCCATGCTTTTATTTAGCAGGGAAGGGAAGAAAAGAAGAAAAATTAATCCCAAGTGAACTTTAAGTCCCTATTCTTACATAAGTGGCACTTGACTTTCTGTCTGTGTGTGCATGTATGGGAGTGTGAGTAATCAATGCTTTTTTAAAGACTCTATCAAAGAAAGTGTTCTCTAGCATGAAGTACATTCTGAGGAAACTGCACAACCTCCTGGAAACTGTTGTTTCCCACTTTTCTTCTGGTTCCTACTTATTGATCCAGCATTGTGAAATTGCTGTCTTCCAACAGAGAAGAGGATGGCATCTCAAATACACAGACATTTGCTTGAGACTAAGGTAGCAGGCACTGAATAGGAGTCCTCTTTCTGCAGCAATTAGTCATCACAATGATGGTTAGAAAAGACAAGCTCTAAAACTGAGTTCACTGCTCTCCCCAATCAGGAAAGGCAGGATGCTCCAACCTGGTGCCCAATTCAAGACTCTCTCCTCAAGGTACTGCATTTCTCCCATGGCCTTGTAAGGGTGGTAGTGATTTCACATTTTTCTGAATCAACTAAGGCAGAGTTACCAGTGAGCTAGAAAGGGATAGTTCCAAAACAGTCCTAGAGTTCCATTAGATAAAATACTCCCAAATGAGGCCAAATATGCTCTAAATGTATAGAGGCCAGATCAGTGATTGTCTAGTCTGGGATAGTGAGGCTAGGGGTGGACTGCACACCAGTTCAAGGAAGATGTTTGTGCTCATTGAAGAGTTCTAAATGTTGAGTGTGGTAAAGTTTCACGATTTTGTACATTTACTAAAAAACACTGCATTGTTCCCTGGCGGTAGTGGCAGTTTATGGTATGTATAGTGCAGCTCACTATGTTATACACACACACACACACGTGTGTGTGTGTGTGTTTACATGGTTGTAGATTTCTTCAGTTTGTTAAAATTGTGTATATTTGAATGTTTAGCATTTCAAATTGTTTAAAAATATTCCTTGTGTATTGATAATTTTTTATTGAAATACAGTTGATTGACAATGCTAGTGTTCAGTTCAGTTCAGTCGCTCAGTCGTGTCCAACTCTTTGCGACCCCATTAATTGCAGCACGCCAGGCCTCCCTGTCCATCACCAATTCCCAGAGTTCACTCAAACTCATGTCCATCGAGTTGGTGACGCCATCCAGCCATCTCATCCTCTGTTGTCCCCTTCTCCTCCTGCCCCCAATCCTTCCCAGCATCAGAGTCTTTTCCAATGAGTCAACTCTTCGCATGAGGTGGCCAAAGTACTGGAGTTTCAGCTTTAGCATCATTCCTTCCAAAGAAATCCCAGGGCTGATCTCCTTTAGAATGGACTGGTTGGATCTCCTTGCAGTCCAAGGGACTCTCAAGAGTCTTCTCCAACACCACAGTTCAAAAGCATCAATTCTTCGGCGCTCAGCTTTCTTCACAGTCCAACTCTCACATCCTTACATGACCACTGGAAAGACCATAGCCTTGACTAGATGGACCTTTGTTGGCAAAGTAATGTCTCTGCTTTTGACTATGCTATCTAGGTTGGTCATAACTTTCCTTCCAAGGAGTAAGCGTTAGTTTCTGGTATGTAACAAAGTGATTCAGTTTTTTAATATGTATTATTTTTCATATATTTTTTCATATGGTTTGTTATAGGATATTGAAGATATTCCCTGTGCTCTACAGTAGGACATTGTTGTTTATCTATTTAATAATAGTTTGTGTATGTTAATTCCAAACTCCTAGTTTATTCCTTCCCTATCCCATTACTCCTTTGGTAACCATAAGTTTGTTTTCTATGATACAAATTTTTTTTACTTGTGGGTACAAGTAGTACTAATATAAAACCTAGAATGAAAAATATTTTCCCAAATAGTATTAATCTCCTTCATTCAGAAACGAATGTGTGTGTATGTGTATATATATATATGTATATGTATATTTATATGTATATGTATATATATATAGTTTTCTGTGCTTGAGTGAAAATAAAGCTCAGTGGAAGACATGTTTTAGGGTACTCATTTGGCCTCATACAAGATTGAAATAAATGCTGAAATATATATATGTGTGTGTGTGTGTGTGTGTATATATATATATATGTGTGTGTGTGATTATAGTTATCCAATGGCCAAAATTCAATGAAAAGTGCAAGAATAACATGTTCATGCTTTAGAGCATAATATAGCCAGCTATAGGTTAAAATACAGGCATCTTATGCTGTTCTGAATATTATTCTTATAAGAATTTCCTACCTAATACCATTTTATACCAAAGATAGGCAAATTTCTAATTTCATTTCTACCTTCCCATAGTCACAAGCATGTGGTTTTGCTACAGTACTTATTAGTGCATTTATAGTTGCTTATTTACCTGTTTATTCACTTGTTTATATGGCTCTTAGGGCTTATGCCTTATCATTGGAAAAGACTCTGAGGCTGGGAGGGATTGGGGGCAGGAGGAAAAGGGGACAACAGAGGATGAGATGGCTGGATGGCATCACTGACTCGATGGACGTGAGTCTGAGTGAACTCCAGGAGTTGGTGATGGACAGGGAGGCCTGGCGTGCTGTGATTCGTGGGGTCGCAAAGAGACGGACGCGACTGAGGACTGAACTGAACTGGTGCCTTATGTTTATGTTTGTTTCCCTAGTTTCTTACATAGTATTGGACACAAAGTAGGTAAGGAATAAATGTTCATTCTATGTGTGTTTTTGCTAATAATGGGTTTCTTTTCTCAGTAGTATCAAAAGAAATTGCATTGCTATCTGAATTGTTATCCTTCCAGTTTTCTGTGCTTGAATGAAAGTAAAACTCAGTGGAAGACATCTTTTGGGGCACTCATTTGGCTTCATACCAGATTGAAATAAATATTGAAATAAAGGTTAAACTAGCACTTTGCTAATATTAAACCACAAGTCACACGTAGCTCTTATAACATATGTGGCTGCTGAGTCATATTTGAGAACATAGATACAGACTCTTTCCATCATCACAGAAAGTTCTGCTGGACAGGTTGTCTAGATCATCATCTATGTTGTGAAGCTGATATGTACTTAAATTAACTGGCTTGAAACCATATGGGACTATCAGCACAAGACATTCTGGAATATACTCCACTGAGTCAGGACAACAGAAAATTGTTCAACAGATGGCAGTTCTATCATCTTTCATACTCTTGGCTCTCCCTCTTTGCATTATCCAAAAAGGTACAAAAACTATCGGATACCTCTAAAATTATTAAACATATTCCAAAATTTTTAAGAAAGTTGATTCTTATCCCAAAGAAGTAAAGAAATATAGTCAGATTAAATATTCTTTATGTTTAGCTACTTTTGAAAAAATATTTTAAAATGTTGCCCAGACATGTGTTGTGTAGATAGAATAAGCATGATGAAAGTACATTTAAGAACTCATCCATTCTTCTCCTGGATACATGTTTTGAAAACAAGAAAAACTGACAAAAGATAAACCTCAAGAGTCATTGAGGTTTTAAAACCCTTGAGACCACTTTAATTGAAAAGACTTTTAAAAATTTTAGGAGACTTAGGTTCGATCCCTGGGTTGGGAAGATCCCCTGGAGAAGGAAAAGGCTACCCACTGCAGTATTCTGGCCTGGAGAATTCCATGGAATGTAAAGTCCATGGAGTCACAAAGAGTTGGACACGACTGAGAGACTTTCACTTTGACTTTAAAAAATTCAGTAATTACTTGGCTGCTTACATTTCATAGTTATACTTGCTGAAACTATTAAGAAGGGCACTCAGATCCTAGGCTTACAGTCACAGGCTGATTGTCTACAGAGGGAACAGAGAATGTGCTTGCTTTCTCTGTTCTCATTTTCCCTGGCCAGAGTCATTACATATTTCTCTGTACCTGAATAGAGTCATCAGGTCATGACCATCCTCAGCTTCAGAGTACAAAGCATTAACGGAGTGCTATATGTTTACTCTTGCCTGGAAAATCCCATGAACGGAGGAGCCTGGTAGGCTGCAGTCCATGGGGTCGCGAAGAGTCGGACATGACTGCGCAACTTCATTTTCACTTTTCACTTTCATGCACTGGAGAAGGAAATGCCAATGTTCTTGCCTGGAGAATCCCAGGGATGGGGGAGCCTGGTGGGCTGCCATCTCTGGGGTCGCACACAGTCGGACACGACTGAAGCAACTTAGCAGCAGCAGCAGCATATGTTTACTCCTTACACTCAAGGAGTACATTTGGCGCCCAAATCCTGAACTAACTACTTGAAAGGTTAAGGTGTATATGGCATGTTTCAGTTCTAAATTAGCTAGATTCTGACCTAAGTACTCTAAATCATTTATCTCTTGTCGTCTTAACCACACTGAACATTTTACCAGGTCCGTTTTATAGGTGAGTCAAACTAAGGATAAGGGCGGACTGAGTTGGGAAGGACCAGAGGGATGGGAATTTAGGTCTATCCATTTCAAAAGTCAGGTCTCTGTCTTTCTACCCCTTGTAGAAAGTCAAGAAATGTGCAGACATTTCCATGCAGGGATAAGTATGTTATTGAAAACAATTTGCAATGGTTGCCGTGTGATTGTAAGAAACTAGAGACATTCATTCACAGGGGATTGATTGTGGACTGAGCTAGTACACCAATTAGAACTGGGTTTCTTTGAGTCCTCCAGAGACTTACAGCCAGACAGGAGGGATGTGGTAAAAGTGACCATGTCCTCGACACCCATCTTAAATATTAATCTTTAGTATTCTGATTGACAGGGGCTTTGGGCCATCCTTCGCTTTATTCATTCACTCTTTTACAAAAATATAGTCCGTATGTATTGTGTACTGGCCTTCTCTGGTGGCTCAGATGGTAAAGAATCTGCCTGCAGTGCGAGCGACCTGGGTTTGATCCCTGGGTTGGGAAGATCCCCCAGAGAAGGGAATGGCAACCCACCCTAGTATTCTTGCCTGGAGAATTCCATGGACAGAGGAGCCTGGAGGGCTACAGTCCATGGGGTTGCAAAGAGGCAGACTCAGCTAAGTGACTTAACACTACTACTACATACTGTGTGCCAGACACTGTTAGGGACTAGGAACAGGACAGTCACAAATTAAAAAAAAATCATCCTTCCCCTCAGACTGGCTCAGGCCCCAGCCAAGGCGAGGCCAGATGTCCAACCAAAGAAATCAGGGAGAAGTCTAAGCGTGATCTATAAGGGGATTTGTTCTCTTGACAGGAAGATCCGCTTAGAATATTTGTTGTAACAAAAGGCCTGCTTAGAGTTTCTTATTAGTTTGGCCTCTCTTACATGTCAGAGGAGACCAGAAAGCCAACATCCTTACTAAACTATGTTAATCGAACCATACCCGTTAGGTTTGATTCTCAGAAACGTCAGGAAATTAAACACCACAGTCCCCATAGCAGCTCTCCAGTAAGACACGCTGCTTGGGAGAGGAGTCAAAGTACAATTAAGAACCGTCCCTTCTCATTAACGTCTCATCCTACTCACCCCCACTCCTTTCAGACTTTCCACATTCCTGTAAGCTTCTTTGAGAGACTTCTGGCAGTGCCCCCAGTTGAGTTGGGAGAAACAATATAGGAAAACAAAAAGGATAATATCATCATGCCTTTGCAGGCCCATAAATTTATTTAAATAAATTTTTCCCCTGAATTGAAAAACACATTTGACCTGTGTCCTGTAAGGTTCCCCACCTCCTCCAAGGCCCCCCCATCAAGTCCCTTTACATTTTAAGTTTATCTGATAAAGAGCTTGGAGTATTGGACTCAATTGAACTCAGCGAAGGAGAGGAAAGGACTCAAAGATTAGTCCTTGCTTATCCTGAACCTCGGACAGTGCCTACATCATGGATCATTGAGGCAAAAGCTGGCATCCGAGGAAAGGATAAATTTGAGATAGTTGTTTATTCAGATAGACTAACTTACTGCCTGACAACATATTTGCTCTTTTACAATCTCATATCCAATGACTCAGTGAAAGCTGATATTCAGACATAAAGAATGAAGAGTTCTGCAATCCCTGCCTGAAAGGGTGACAGTTCTTCACGATCCTGCAAAGTCAAGCCACACACAAAGAAGTATGCCTTCTGTTTTAATGACCAAATGTAAATATTGCAGCAACAAACAGTGGTTAAGCATTACAATGCATTTAGGGGTGTGGTGTGAATCACAGCCTGGTAGAGCTGACTGAAAATTTTGGTCAAGTTTTACATTGATGCTTATGAGAAAATTTTGATCATTATCTGGGAGTGTAGATTAAATGAGGAAGTTGGGTGAAAGGATGGAAGGGAATCCAGGCAATAATGGTGTAAAAAAATACCCAATTCTCTTTAAAACGCTGTGAATAAATGTTTGTTTTTACACAAATGATTGGGCTTTTATGAGAGCCTGTGTTTCTTAGGTCCTGTGGCGTAAGTGAACTATAAGTCAAGTGCATTCTTAATCCCTATCACTTACTTTTTACTCAAAAGTGACATTTTCCTCCCTCCCAACCCTAAAATTGTATATAATTTTTTATACTTGGTTATATATCTCCTATGGTTTTTCCAGTGGTCATATATGGATATAAGTATTGGATTGTGAAGAAAGCTGAGTGCTGAAGAATTGATGCTTTTGAACTGTGGTGTTGGAGAAGACTCTTGAGAGTCCCTTGGACTGCAAGGAGATCCAACCAGTCCATCCTAAAGGAGACCAGTCCTGGGTGTTCATTGGAAGGACTGATGCTGAGGCTGAAACTCCAATACTTTGGCCACCTCATGTGAAGAGTTGACTCATTGGAAAAGACCCTGATGCTGGGAGGGATTGGGGGCAGGAGGAGAAGGGGACGACAGAGGATGAGGTGGCTGGATGGCATCACCGACTCGATGCACGTAAGTTTGGGTGAACTCCAGGAGTTGGTGATGGACAGGGAGGCCTGGTGTGTTGTGATTCATGGGGTCACAAAGAGTCGGACATGACTGAGCTACTGAACTGAACTGATGTATCTCCTATTTCCAAAAGTTTTCTCAATGAATGTAAAATATGTGAGATTTTAAAGGAATGTAGGAAATTTCAGAAGTTGTAGATGGTATGAGTATGGGTGACATGTCCTACAAGAGCAAGTGGATTTCATAGCATTAGGTTTGAAAATAAGCAGATTACATTTGACAGGGATGTGGAAATAAATATATGCGTATTTATAAAACACATTCATCTGTAAAAGGAAACAATTCAGTACTTTAGTGCATGAGTCTGGAAAGGGGAGTTTCAGAAAAGATGAGGAATTAGAATATGCTTGAAGAAGTGTCGAAGGCTAGATCCTGGATTCCACATACTTCTGTTATATGTGAGGAGACTTTAGAATTCTTGAGCTAGTACCTCATTCAAGTACATCAGTTCTTTGTGTCAAGATAATTCTGAAGACATAATTTACAAGTGGTACAGGAGGATGATGCATTGCTTTTCAGCTCCATGGTACACAACTGATTTAAGAAGGTTAACTAAGAACTCCCTGTGTTTTCCTTCCTTTCATTGTAACCAACCCTGTTCCCATAGCAGAGACAGTGTCTATATGAGGATATGCTTAAAAGATGGATAAGAAAGAAGAAAACTATATTAGAGAAACAGCTATCCTGAAAACTTTCTGGAAAACAGAGGCACATTAGACTACAGTGATGAAAAAAATACAAAGAAATAGATACCATAGAAATGAAACCATGACTCAGAATAGACACAGGAAAAGCTATATGAAGCAGGAAGCATTCTCCTAAGAAATGGAACCATAGAGAGGCTGTGAATCTGAAGTCCTTAGCTATAAAAAACAAGCATCAGGAAAGAGGGGCATGTTGGAAATCAATGTTATTAGTTGGTGCACTCCAAATGAATGACAGAATGGCTCAGCCTCATCAACCCTTTGTCTCCATCCCTCAGCATGCAACCAAAGTGCTTACCTTCAGATTAAAACTGATTAAATCTTAAATCAAATTATCTTTCTGGAAATTTTACTTGGTTTGTTGGCACTCCACAATAAGGTCTTCCTTGATTTTACAGTGGAGGGTTTTATGTATTTGGGGGCAGAGAGAAAAGGATCAACAAGTCTTCATATTTGTTTTCTGTTAACACACATGCTAGTAAAGTAATGCTCAAAATTCTCCAAGCCAGGCTTCAGCAATACGTGAACCATGAACTTCCAGGTGTTCAAGCTGGTTTTAGAAAAGGCAGAGGAAGCAGAGATCAAATTGCCAACATCCACTGGATCATCAAAAAAGCACCAGAGTTCCAGAAAAACATCTGTTTCTGCTTTCTTGACTATGCCAAGGCCTTTGACTGTGTAGATCACAATAAACTGTGGAAAATTCTTCAAGAGATGGGAATACCAGACCACCTGATCTGCCTCTTGAGAAACCTATATGCAGGTCAGGAGCCAACAGTTAGAACTGGACATGGAACAACAGACTGGTTCCAAATAGGAAAAGGAGTACGTCAAGGCTGTATATTGTCACCCTGCATATTTAACTTATATGCAGAGTATATCATGAGAAACACTGGGCTGGAAGAAGCACAAGCTGGAATCAAGATTGCTGGGAGAAAGATCAATAACCTCAGATATGCAGATGACACCACCCTTATGGCAGAAAGTGAAGAGGAACTCAAAAGCCTCTTGATGAAAGTGAAAGTGGAGAGTGAAAAAGTTGGCTTAAAGCTCAACATTCAGAAAACGAAGATCATGGCATCCGGTCCCATCACTTCATGGGAAATAGATGGGGCAACAGTGGAAACAGTGTCAGACTTTATATTTTGGGGCTCCAGAATCACTGCAGATGGTGATTGCAGCCATGAAATTAAAAGATGCTTACTCCTTGGAAGGAAAGTTATGACCAACCTAGATAGCATATTCAAAAGCAGGGACATTACTTTGCCAACAAAGGTCCATCTAGTCAAGGCTATGGTTTTCCAGTGGTCATGTATGGACATGAGAGTTGGACTGTGAAGAAAGCTGAGTGCCAAAGAATTGATGCTATTGAACTATGGTGTTGGAGAAGACTCTTGAGAGTCCCTTGGACTGCAAGGAGATCCAACCAGTCCATTCTAAAGGAGATCAGCCCTAGGTGTTCTTTGGAAGGAATGATGCAAAGCTGGAACTCCAGTACTTTGGTCACCTCATGGGAAGACTTGACTCATTGGAGAAGACTCTGATGTTGGGAGGGATTGGGGGCAGGAGGAGAAGGGGATGACAGAGGATGAGATGGCTGGATGGCATCACTGACTCGATGGACGTGAGTCTGAGTGAACTCCGGGAGTTGGTAATGGACAGGGAGGCCTGGCGTGATGCGTTTCATGGGGTTGCAGAGTCGGACACAACTGAGCGACTGAACTGAAGTGAACTGAACATAAAATAAGGACTTCTTTGGGGCTCAGTGATAAACAGTCTGGCTGCCAAGCAGGAGATGTGGATTCAAGCCTTGGATCAGGAAGATTCCCAGGAGAAGGAAATGTCAACCCACTCCAGTGTTCATGCCTGGGGAATCCCATGGACAGAGGAGCCTGGTGGCCTACCATCCATGGGGTTGCAAAAGAGCTGGACACAACTTAGCAACTAAACAACACAAAATAAATGATTATATGGTGTTCATGACTTCATGACCAACCTAGATAGCATATTCAAAAGCAGAGACATTACTTTGCCAACAAAGGTTCGTCTAGTCAAGGCTATGGTCTTGAGAGAGCTAATATAAAGAGAGCTAAAAATCAGCCAGTTGAGAGATCAGATCAGATCAGATCAGTCGCTCAATCGTGTCTGACTCTTTGCAACCCCATGAATCACAGCACGCCAGGCCTCCCTGTCCAGCACCAACTCCCGGAGTTCACTCAGACTCACGTCCATCGAGTCAGTGATGCCACCCAGCCATCTCATCCTCTGTCATCCCCTTCTCCTCCTGCCCCCAATCCCTCCCAGCATCAGAGTCTTTTCCAGTGAGTCAGCTCTTCCCATGAGGTGGCCAAAGTACTGGAGTTTCAGCTTTAGCATCATTCCTTCCAAAGAAATCCCAGAGCTGATCTTCAGAATGGACTGGTTGGATCTCCTTGCAGTCCAAGGGACTCTCAAGAGTCTTCTCCAACAACACAGTTCAAAAGCATCAATTCCTCGGCGCTCAGCCTTCTTCACAGTCCAACTCTCACATCCATACATGACCACAGGAAGAACCATAGCCTTGACTAGACGAACCTTTGTTGGCAAAGTAATGTCTCTGCTTTTGAATATGCTATCTAGGTTGGTCATAACCCCCCTTCCAAGAAGTAAGCATCTTTTAATTTCATGGCTGCAGTCACCATCTGTAGTGATTTTGGAGCCCAGAAAAATAAAGTCTGACACTGTTTCCACTGTTTCCCTATTGGTTTCCCATGAAGTGATGGGACCGGATGCCGTGAACTTTGTTTTCTGAATGTTGAGCTTTAAGCCAACTTTTTCACTCTCCACTTTCACTTTCATCAAGAGGCTTTTTAGTTCCTCTTCACTTTCTGCCATAAGGGTGGTGTCATGAGAGACCTAGCTATAAAAAAAAAAAGAACTTTACAGAGCAAAGGCAAGTCATACAAAGAACCTACTGTAAGCAACCTAAGCCATCACTATCAATTTGATTCTGTTTGGAGACCCTGTTCTCAAACGGAAGTAAGTATGTATGCAGTCAGGCATTAAAAGCATATGTGAATTTACCAGTAAGCGGCTCACATACTCAGAGCTCCTACTTCTGCTCCATTCCCTCCTCTCAATCTGTACCTTATGTCCCAAACGAAGTTTTTTAGGATCAGGTGACTGTGGAACAAGTAATATGGGCCTGGTTTATGGATGATTTTGCATGTAATCCTGGAACTGTCTGAAAGTAAATGGCTACACATTACCCTCACCATAGAGTGACCATCTAGTCAAAGCTGTGGTTTTTCCAGTAGTCACATACAGATGTGAGAGCGGGACCATAAAGCAGGCTGAGTGCTGAAGAACTGATATTTTCGAATTGTGGTGCTGGAGAAGACTCTTGAGAGTCCCTTGGACTGCAAGGAGATCAAACCAGTCAATCCTATAGGAAATCAAATCTGAATATTCATTGGAAAGACTGACGCTGGTGCTGAAGCTCCAATACTTTGGCCACCTGATACAAACAGCTAACTCTCTGGGAAAGAACCTGATGCTGGGAAAGAGTGAAGGCAAAAGGAGAAGAGGGTGCCAGAGGATGAGATGGTTAGATAGCATCACCAACTCAGTGGACATGAATTTGTGCAAAGTCTGGGAAATAGTGAAAGGCAGGCAAGCGGGGTTTGCTACAGTCCGTGGGGTGGCAAAGAGTTGGATGTGACTTAGCAACTAAACAGCAACAACAGATTTTCCATAAAGGAGAGTGTGAAGGGAAAATTATCCTAACCAGTGGAATTTCTAAAAGTACCTTTTGAAATTCATTTTGTTAATTTTGTCTCCCATTTGAGAGTAGAAGAAAAGTTGAAACATTGCTATGTATTTTCCACAATGCTCTAAGCACATTCATTTTGCATTTAAAATTATTTTTGTTCATTTATCAAAGAAAAATATTTTAATAAAGATTCAATGCAGGGATATACTCCTGTTTCAGTCCTAACAAATTTTATAATGGTGACCATCAGTCTGAGCCAAATTTCACTCTAAAACCTTCTGAAAGTAAAGAAATGTAATACAAACTCTTGATAACCTGCATCTCCCTCTGTTTTATGGATTTTTTTTCTGGATGTCCATAGCTCTCTCCCTTATAGGGTCACTGTGAGGCTAACTGCAAAACTGTTCTTTAGAATTCCATGAACACCTTGGGCGAGGGCAAAGGAGATGGTCATTACTTAACTTCAAGGTATTACTGATATTAAAACTCATATATCTTGTGCCGTGCTAGAGGATAGTACCTAAAAATACAGTTGATAGCGTTATCTTGGCAGCAATTAAATTCTGAAAAGCACAAAGTGAGCATTTTCATTTTAAACCCAATTGTATTTGCCATTGTCAATACCCCCCAGTTCCACACTTGAATGACCTGCTCCGTTATTTTACACCATAGGGATGTTCTAGTCCCCGAGTAGACTCTGTTGCTGTACTGTAGAGAACAGATTAAGCATTAATGTGTGACTATGGATCAGCTTTATAGGAATATTGAATTCCACAAATGGAAGAACATTTCGAAACAAGCAGTACAAGAAATTACCAGTGGCTGAAGATAACCAATTACAAAGAAACCGATAGTTTTCCTATTTGGCAGGTGTTTTTCTTTATGCATTTTGTAAGATGTTACATGACATATGGTCATGTGCATTTCAGACCTTTTTAATTTGGAGAGAAACATGATGGCTGCTCAGTATAAAGGAATCTTAAATATCTTTCAAATTCCCTGGCCTGCAGCCATGTACTATATAGAACAGAATTCTGGTTCATTATGTGCCTCTTTATTGATAGGCTTATCTTAGGCACTGCTGGCATTGTTTTTTCTATGTGTACACTCTCATGCTAAGGATAGTCATAAATACTTCAATAATATTCATCTTGAATCAGTTCAGTTCAGTTCAGTTCAGTCGCTCAGTCATGTCCGACTCTTTGCGACCCCATGAATCGCAGCACGCCAGGCCTCCCTGTCCACCACCAACTCCCGGAGTTCACTCAGACTCACGCCCATCGAGTCAGTGATGCCATCCAGCCATCTCATCCTCTGTCGTCCCCTTCTCCTCCTGCTCCCAATCCCTCCCAGCATCAGAGTCTTTTCCAATGAGTCAACTCTTCACATGAGGTGGCCAAAGTACTGGGGTTTCAGCTTTAGCATCAGTCCTTCCAATGAACACCCAGGACTGATCTCCCTTAGAATGGACTGGTTGGATCTCCTTGCAGTCCAAGGGACTCTCAAGAGTCTTCTCCAGCACCACAGTTCAAAAGCATCAATTCTTCGGCGCTCAGCCTTCTTCACAGTCCAACTCTCACATCCATACGTGACCACAGGAAAAACCATAACCTTGACTAGATGGACCTTTGTTGGCAAAGTAATGTCTCTGCTTTTGAATAGGCTATCTAGATTGGTCATAACTTTCCTTCCAAGGAGTAAGCGTCTTTTAATTTCATGGCTGCAGTCACCATCTGCAGTGATTTTGGAGCCCCCCCCCAAAAAAAAGTCTGACACTGTTTCCACTGTTTCCCCATCTATCTCCCATGAAGTGATGGGACCGGATGCCATGAACTTTGTTTTCTGAATGTTGAGCTTTAAGCCAACTTTTTCACTCTCCTCTTTCACTTTGATCAAGATGCTTTTGAGTTCCTCTTCACTTTCTGCCATAAGGGTGGTGTCATCTGCATATCTGAGGTTATTGATCTTTCTCCCAGCAATGTTGATTCCAGCTTGTGCTTCTTCCAGTCCAGCGTTTCTCATGATGTACTCTGCATATAAGTTAAATAAACAGGGTGACAATATACAGCCTTGACGTACTCCTTTTCCTATTTGGAACCAGTGTATTGTTCCATGTCCAGTTCTAACTGTTGGCTCCTGACCTGCATATAGGTTTCTCAAGAGGCAGATCAGGTGGTCTGGTATTCCCATCTCTTTCAGAATTTTCCACAGTTTATTGTGAATCACAAAGTCAAAGGCTTTGGCATAGTCAATAAACCAGAAATAAATGTTTTTCTGGAACTCTCTTGCTTTTTCCATGATCCAGTGGATGTTGGCAATTTGATCTCTGGTTCCTCTGCCTTTTCTAAAACTTGGATCATCTCCTTCCATTTCAAATAACTGCTCATCAAAGGTTGAACTCTCACTAGAGTTGCTTAGTTCTTGATCTCCCAATTTCTTTTCTAAAATATTCTATTTTCTGTGTTAACAAAGGAGAGTACAGAAACATAATTTTTTAGGTAAGGATTACAATAAAGCATAGCTCACAATGGCTTCCCCAGTGGCTCAGCTGGTAGAGAATCCACCTGCAATGCAAGAGACCTAGGTTCGATCCCTGGGTTGGGAAGATCCCCTGGAGAAGGGGAGCTCCCACTCCAGTATTCTTGCCTAGAGAATTCCACGGACAGAGGAGCAAGGTAGGCTACAGTCGATGGGGTCACAAAGAGTTGGACTACCATTAAGCAACTGACAGCTCACTGTACTTTTTTAAATATTATCTTCCAGATCAATCACAAGTAGACACATGAGTAGAAATAATATTACTTGTGAGTGACAATATGTTTCCCTTCTACCAACTCAATAAACAAAAATTCATTAGCATTAATAAAAATGTAGAGTGTTAGCTTGTACTTTTGCAGAATTACTTTAAATAGTAAATATTGATCATGCAGAATATTAAAAGATGATTTAGCTTATAGAATGTTATCAGGGTAGAGTGGAATGTGCAGTGTTATCTCTTTCCTGAAGCCTGTCATCCATAATGACCAGACTCAACACAACTTCCTGGACTGATACAAATCATCTGTGCAGAAACCGATGAGAATAGGAGGAGCTGTATTCATGCCAACAAAGGAAAAAAAAAAAAAAAGAGAGAGAAATCCCTTTGCCCTGACACATGCAAATAGCTGCAGCCTTAGCTCCCTAGACTATCTCTAGAAACGTGAGTGCCAGGATATTATTCTCTAATCTTCCTAAGGTCTTTATTTTGTTCTGGTTCTGTCAGACTTCCTAGTCATTTGAATAAAACCCTTATCTACTTCCTTCTGATGATTTTCCACAATAAATTCATTTTCTTATGTGACATTCAGGTATTGTTATACTTCTTTAAAATATAGATTTCTTGTTTTTCAAAAGGATTACGCTCCTTTATGATACTATTTAGAATATATCTATTATATGTTCCACATTTTTCAGAGCTGAAATATTCAGAGAAAACAGTTGATATTTTTATCTCTGATTATATCAAGTATACATAAAGCAAAGCATTTACCTGTGTTGACTTGTAATATATTGCTCTTAGTGAGATAGATGTATTTTTCAACTATACCTTATATTTACAAATTAAGACTGATGTCACAAACATCTGTACAAATAAAAGCCTAGAATATCAATAGTGCATATTTCTGATCACCAATCTAATGACTATGAGCTTCTCATTAAAATTATTCTCACCAGTATGTTTCCTTTATATCTTTGAGAATGGTGCATTTTTCTATAAGCTTTCTATCTGACTTATCTACTTCCAATTTTTATTAATCACAGATTGTAACCTTTCTAACTCATATTTCACTGTATTTGACCCAGTTAGTGGCTATATATATGCTTTTATATTTTTAAGTTTGAGACAAAATTAGGACAATAACATATGACTGTATTTTATTCCCACTTAGAAGTCTGTGTTTTCTTTTTCTGCATATTGATATTGTATATGGTTTGAAGTATAAAAGCTATGTCTTCATAGTTGTAAATACATTAGGTTTTTATTTTTTCCTTATGTTTTCATCCTTTAACTTAAGAAAAATAACCAACAAACATAAAAGTCCCCAGTGTCTCATAACATAACCATTTTGCTAATCAGCACGTCCTGTTGAAAATGAGACTCTATTAAAACAATTTCTTGCTTAGCCACAATCCAAAGATCAATAGCATTTACTCTGTGTGTTCCAGATAATCAACTATACAGTTTTGTTCAGCTAGTGCCAATCTACATATTGCAATGAACTTGAAAATTTTCTCAAAGGGTCAATTTCTTGACCATATATGCTAAAATTTTAGTTTTTTCCTTCCATGGTTTAGGAGAATTGCTAAGCCCTTACAGATTTCTCCAGGAAACTGAATGCTGCCTCTTAACTTGTCCTGTACACCCTGGTACTACCTGTGCTGTGCTTAACTGCTCAGTCATGTCTGACTCTTTGCTACCCCATGAACTATAGCCCACCAGGCTCCTCTCTCCATGGGGATTTTCTAGGCAAGAATACTGGAGTGGGTTGCCATGTCATCCTCCAGGGGATCTTCCCAACCCAGGGCTGATACTACCTACCTGCTCTAATACTACGTTGTTTTATGGGGTAATGTTTTAGATTATCCTGTATTATTCTCATAAGATGTTTGGTTTCCAGCACCGTGCCCCTTCTTATGACTTAGAGCATAACTTTGATACAGCCTACCCTCTGTGCTCCTGTAGCACCATTTGTTTACCTGTATAATAGGAGAAAATATTATACAGAAATTGTCTGTTTCTGTAAATGTCTGTACTTCTTGAGAGTAATGCTCAAAATTCTCCAAGCCAGTCTTCAGATACATGAACCATGAACTTCCAGATGTTCAAGCTGATTTTAGAAAAGGCAGAGGCACCAGAGATCAAATTGTCAACATCCCCTGGATCATGGAAAAAAGGAAGAGAGTTCCAGAAAAACATCTATTTCTGCTTTATTGACTACACCAAAGCCTTTGACTGTGTGGATCACAATAAACTGGAAAACTCTGAAAGAGATGGGAATACCAGACCACCTGACCTGCCTCTTGAGAAACCTGTATGCAGGTCAGGAAACAATAGTTAGAACTGTACTTGGAACAACAGACGGGTTCCAAATAGGAAAAAGAGTACATAAAGGCTGTATATTGTCACCCTGCCTATTTAACTTATATGCAGAGTACATTGTGAGAAACGCTGGGCTGGAAAAACACAAGCTGGAATCAAGATTGCCAGGAGAGGTATCAATAACCTCAGATGTGCAGATAACACCACCCTTATGGCAGAAAGTGAAGGAGAACTAAAGAGCTTCTTGATGAAAGTGAAAGAGAGAGTGAAAAAGTTGGCTTAAAGCTCAACATTCAGAAAACGAAGATCATGGCATCTGGCCCCATCACTTCATGGGAAACAGATGGGGAAACAGTGAAAGTGAAAGTGAAGTCACTCAGTCGTGTCCAACCCTTTGCGACCCCATGGACTGTAGCCTACCAGTCTCCTCTGTCCATGGGATTTTCCAGGCAATAGTACCGGAGTGGATTGCCATTTCCTTCTCCAGGGGATCTTCCCGACCCAGGGATCATACCCAGGTCTCCCGCATTGTAGACTGATGCTTTACTGTCTGAGCCACCAGAGAAATGGAAACAGCGGCTGACTTTATTTTGGGGGGCTCCAAAATCACTGCAGATGGTGATTGCAGCCATGAAATTAAAAGACACTTACTCCTTGGAAGGAAAGTTATGACCAAGCTAGACAGCATATTAAAAAGCAGAGACATTACTTTGTCCACAAAGGTCTGTCTAGTTAAGACTATGATTTTTCCAGTAGTCATGTAGTGAGAGTTGGACTATAAAGAAAGCTGAGTGCCGAAGAATTGATGCTTTTGAACTGTGGTGTTGGAGAAGACTCTTGAAGGTCCCTTGGACTGGAAGGAGATCCAACCAGTCCATCCTAAAGGAAATAAGTCCTGGGTGTTCATTGGAAGGACTGATGTTGAAGCTGAAACTCCAGTACTTTGGCCACATCATGTGAAGACCTGACTCATCTGAAAAGACCCTGATGCTAGGAAGGATTGAGGGCAGGAGGAGAAGGGGATGACAGAGAATGAGATGGCTGGATGGCATCACTGAATCAATGGACATGGGTTTGGGTAAACTCTGGGAGCTGGTGATGGACAGGGAGGCCTGATGTGCTGCGGTTCATGGGGTCACAAAGTGTCAGACACGATTGAGCGACTGAACTGAATAGGGTTTGGATTTATCAAACTCTGTACTGCTATCACTTAACAGCTAAATAGTTGTTCAAATATACACTTAAATTATATATGTTATAGAAAAGCATGGCAACCCTCTCCAGTGTTCTTGCATGGAGAATTCCATGGACAGAGTAGCCTGGCAGGCTATAGTCCATGGAGTTGCAAAGAGTCAGATACAACTAAGTAGCTAACGCTTTCACTTTTCACTTTCATGTTAACCTTATCTTTAGATGGAGTGAAACTTAAATAAAATATCATTTACAAGAGTATGGAGTAGTTTAAAATGTGTGGCCATTCAGGGTGATAATATGTCCCTAAAGTACTAAAGATTATTGTAAAGAAGAAGCACCTGAAACTCATAATTCTTTCTGAAGGAACATTTTACAGACAATTGCATCTGCCTTTAAATTCATTCCTCATTAAATGACACAATATTTATTCATTGTTATCTCTGAGAAAGGGGAACTAAACAAGGTGAGCCCTTGAGCCCAGTGACTGCTTTAACTTACTGCCAAGGGAGGCTACCTGCTTACTGTGTCTTCAGATGTGGAGAGGAAGAGCTCTCATCTCTCTTTCTTCTTTTAAGGACACTAATCTCATTACAAACCATTCATTGAATTGGCAAACCTTTCAGTATCACTGCCCTGACCAGTAATGCTTAAAAAGTTGAGGGTTGAACTATTTTATGAAGACCTACAAGACCTTCTAGAACTAACACTGAGAAGAGATGTCCTTTTCATTAGGGGACTGGAATGCAAAAGGAGGAAGTCAAGAAATATCTGGAGTAATAGGCAAATTTGGTCTTGGAGTACAGAATGAGGCAGGGCAAAGTCTAATAGAAATTTTCCAAGAGAACACGCTGGTCATAGCAAACACCCTCTTCCAACAACACAAGAGAAGACTCTACACATGGACATCACTAGATGGTCAATACCAAAATCAGATTGACATCACCCTTATGGCAGAAAATGAACTAAAGAGACTCTTGATGAAAACTAAAGAGGAGAGTGAATAGTTGGCTTAAAACTCAACATTTAGAAAACTAAGATCATGGATCTGGTCCCATCACTTCATGTCAAATAGATGGGGGAACAGTGGAAACAGTGAGAGACTTTATTTTTTTTAGCTCCAAAATCAATGCAGATGGTGACTGCATCCATGAAATTAAAAGATGCTTGCTCCTTGGAAGAAAAGCTATGGCCAACATAGACAGCATATTAAACAGCAGAGACATTCCTTTACCAACAAAGGTCCATCTAGTCAAGGCTATGGTTTTTCCAGTGATCATGTACGGATGTGAGAGTTGGACTATACAGAAAGCTGAGTGCTAAAAAATTGATGCTTTTGAACTGTGGTGTTGGAGAAGACTCTGGAGAGTCCCTTGGACAGCAAGGAGATCCAACCAGTCCACCCTAAAGGAAATCAGTTCTGAATATTCATTGGAAGGACTGATGCTGAAGGTGAAACTCTAATACTTTGGCCACATGATGCAAAAAGCTGACTCATTTGAAAAGACCTTGATGCTGGGAAAGATTGAAGGCAGTAGGAGAAGCAGATGACAGAGGATGAGATGATTGGATAGCATCACCAAGTCAATGGACATGAGTTTGAGTAGGCTCTGGGAGTTGGTAATGGACAGGGAAGCCTGGCATGTTGCAGTCTATGGGGCTGCAAAGAGTCAGACAGGACTGAGTGACTGAACTGAACTTAACTAAATCTCATTACAGGGGTCCACCCTCTGGATTTTATCTAAACCTAATCACCTCAGTGGCTCAGAAGGTTAAGCATCTGTCTACAATGTGGGAGACCTGGGTTTGATCCCTGGGTCAGGAAGTTCCCTGGAGAAGGAAATGGCAATCCACTCCAGTACTATTGCCTGGAAAATCCCATGGACAGAGGAGCCTGGTAGGCTACAGTCCATGGGGTCACAAAGAGTCGGACACGACTGAGTGATCTTCACTGTAATCACCTCACAGTGGTTATACCTCTGAGTACCATCACTTTGGAGGGTTAAGGGTTCAACATAAGAACTTTGGAAAGATTCATATCATAATACAGTTGATATAGAGAAAGTTTCAAAGGCAGCCAGAGAGAAAATAAGCATAATGCACTGACGGGTAAACAGAAAAGTGACAAGAGATTTTTCATCAAAACCAATGCACTTCAGATTGCAATGAAGCTACATCTTTTAACGAACTTAAAAAAAAAAAAAATTAGCTTAATATTCTATACTGTTCAAAAATATCTTTCAACAACAAAGGCAAGAGAGATGTTTGCAGATATAAAAAGCTAAAAGAAGTAAGCACCAATATGCCTACATCAAAGGAAATGCTAAAGGAATTCCTATGTATGGAAGGAAAGTGACACCAGATAGAAATGTGTATGTACACAAAGGGAGAATTGCATAGGAAATGGTAAGTGTATGAGTAAATATGAAAAAGGTATCTTAAAAGTCTCTTCAAAAATTATTTTTAAATATACATAATATACTGTGATCTATAAGAGAGGTGGAAGTAAATTTTACGATAATATCACAAAGCCCAGGAGGGCAACAAGGACATGTGCTTTTGCATGGTTCTTGTGTTATGTGTGAAGTGGTGTGATGTGACTTGATAAATTAAAAATGTATACCATAACCCCCAAAGTAGCCACTAAAAATAGGCAAGAACATGTTTTAGCTAATAAATCAAGAAAGGAAATAAAATGAAATCATGACAAATTCTCAGTTCAAAAGTAAGAAAGGAAAAAAAAAAAGAACAGATGGGACAAATAGAAAACAAAGAGCAAGATGAAAGGTTTAAATGTAGCCTTATTGCTTGAAAATAGAATGGACATTTGGTTAAAAAAGAGATTTTCAGATGGATAAAAATTGAGATTCAATTAGTTGCTGCTATAAGAAATCTAATTTTTTTATGAAGACACAAGTTTAAAGTAAACGGATATAGAAGGATATACCATAAATTTGGAGTCAGTGTTTTGATATGAAATGAAGTAAATTTCAGAGATTATTGTGTCCCGAATACCTATACTTCAAATAACAAGGCCTCAGAGCACAGAAAGTAAAAACTACTTAAAGTGCAAGAAGAACTAGACAAATCTACAGTTGTGGTTGAAATTTTCAACCTCGCTCCTTAAGGAATTGATAGAACAAGTAGACGGAAAATCAGTAAGCAAATAGAACACTTGAACAACACTATCAACCAACTTGACCTAAATGACATTTTGAATACTCTTCCTAAAATGACATATTTTTTCCAACTATACCCAGATATTTAATAGACATATTGTGACATATAACATGACTTCATATGTTCAAACTAATTTAAATCTCACAAAGTAGTTTCTTTATAATGGACTTAAATTGAAAAGCATTAACAAAAATATGAGAAATCTTCAAATATTTGATGCTAAGTATTTTCTGAATAATTTCTAGGTGAAAGAAGAAATATAAATGGGAATGAGGAGGTATTTCAAACTGAATCAAATAAAGTGCAGCTTATCAAGATGTGTAGGTTGCAGTTAAGCAGTAAATTTGTAGCACTAAATGCTCATATTAGAAAAGAATAGACTTGAATTAAAGATCAGCTTCCAATTTAAGAAACTAAAAGGAAAGATAAAATTTTAAAAAAGTAGAGAAAAGGAAGTAATATTCACAAGAGCATAAATAAAATAGGAAAGAGAAAATGAGTGAAAATAAAAGCTGATTCTTTTTCTTCAAGGAGCTCAGCATAATTGACTGTTCTTAAGACTGAGTGATCAAGAAAAATGAAAAGACATTAAGTACCAAGGGACAGCACTACGGATTTTACAGATACAGGTAAGTAAATGTTATATCCAACTTTGTGCCACTAGGGTCAAACAACTTATATGACAATGTCAGGTTGCTCGAAAGACATGAAGTACCAGTGCTCACTTAGGAAGAGACAACCTAGGTGGTCCGTGTCTATTAGATAGAATGAATTCATAAGTTAAATACCTTCCACAAAGAAAACTCCAGATAATCATGGCTATCATGTTGAATTCTACCAGACTGTTCAAGGAAGAAATAGTAACAAGTCCACATAAACCCAAAACATCGAGAAGAAATTACTTCCTAAGATTCTTTCTCTGAGACCAGTCTTACTAGTTTATCTAAAACAGATAAAAATGCTATAAGAAAACTAAAAAAAAAAAAAAAGATTGTCATGAAGAATAGCCATATTTTGGGTCTTGCATATATATCTTACCTAACAAATGATCAAGAACAGGTCCCAAAGCATAAGAGAATTTAAGAGATAGGAATCCATAACTGAAGAAAATTTCTAATTGATTAAGTTACATCTTCTCTGAAAGTTGGGAATAGACTTCCAGACTGCTCTTTGCAAATGAGTTTATTTTAAAGACAACTGCTCTAACCAAACACTTATCTGATTCATTTTCTAAAAGAAGAATGAGAAACTCCAGAGGAATTATATTACAAGAGAAGATCAGAGTTCTAAAGAATCAGATTTTTCAAAGTTGTAAAGAATAAAAAGGTTTTGTTTCATGGTTTAGATCTCTGGAATAGTGTGTTTAAGAAGAGAACACTAACTAAAAAGAATATATCTGACTCTTTGGGACCTCATGAGCTGTAGCCCTCCAGGCTCCTCTGTCCATGGAATTCTCCAGGCAAGAATACTGGAGTGGGAAGCCATTCCCTTTTCCAGGGGATCTTCCTGACCCAGGGATCGAACCTGGGTTTTCTGCATTGCAGGTGGATTCTTTACCATCTGAGCCACCAGAGAAGCCAGAAAGAATATATTCTTATTCAGTTCAGTTCAATCACTCAGTGGTGTCCGACTCTTTGCAACCCCATGAATTGCAGCACACCAGGCCTCCCTGTCCATTACCAACTCCTGGAGTTCACCCAAACTCATGTCCATCAAGTCGGTGATGCCATCCAGCCATCTCATCCTCGTCGTCCCCTTCTCCTCCTGCCCCCAATCCCTCCCAGCATCAGAGTCTTTTCCAATGAGTCAACTCTTCGCATGAGGTGACCAAAGTACTGGAGTTTCAGCTTTAGCATCATTCCTTCCAAAGAAATCCCAGGGCTGATCTCCTTCAGAATGGACTGGTTGGATCTCCTTGCAGTCCAAGGGACTCTAAAGAGTCTTCTCCAACACCACAGTTCAAAAGCATCAGTTCTTCGGCACTCGGCCTTCTTCACAGTCCAACTCTCACATCCATACATGACCACTGGAAAAACCATAGCCTTGACTAGACAGACCTTTGTTGTCAAAGTAATGTCTCTGCTTTTGAATATTCTTATTACAAAGTCACAAACAAACCCCATGAAGCATAAGTGATTTGTGGAAAAATTAACCTATGACACTGAGATTAAACTTAAAAAAAAAGATTAAGAATTAAACTAAAAAAATGGTAGCAAAACTGAATAAAACAGAAGTGCTGGTAAGTAATAAGAAAGGGTCCATATACCTAAAGGCAAGTTGACTTACTAAATTTCTGAGAGAAAGTAGAAATGATTTTATTTACTTCAGGTGTAGAAGATGAATAAAACTGAGAAAGTGATAGGCTTGCCACTCAGGGAGGCAGAGGATAAAGTCAAAGAATAACAAATATGTTCATACTTAATCACCTCTTCATCACTCCTAGAGAAAGAGGCCAACTTGACTTTCTGTGTAATGTTTTAACTATATCTCCTGCCCTGTTCTTTCCCACAAGACTTCGAGCTTCACTGACCCTTCCATTCCCTGAGTGGAGGATGCCACCTCTCAGCGCAGCCCCTCAGCAAACCATGCTAGCTCAACCTACTCTGCCTTTCTCATTTCGGAGTCACTTTTTGCACCTCCTTCTCCCAATCTAAAAGTGACTTGCTGCATGAGAACAGCTGACCCTTGATACATGATCTTGTTTAATTGTGACTTTCTTTTATAGCACTTATAATGCTATGTAATGTCGATAACTGGGGCTTCCCTGGGTAACTCAGTTGGTAAAGAATCTGCCTGTAATGCAGGAAACCCCAGTTAGATTCCTGGGTTGGGAAGATACCCTGGAGAAGGGACAGGCTACCCACTCCAGTATTCTTGGGCTTCCCTGGTAGCTCAGTTGGTGAAGAATCTGCCGGCAATGAGGGAGATCTGGGTTTTATCCCTGGATTGGGAAGAACCCCTGGAGGAGGGCATGGCAACCCACTCTAGTATGCTTGCCAGGAGAATTCCCATGGACAGAGGAGCCTGGGGGGCCACAGTCCATGGGATCACAAAGAATCGGACACGACTGAGTGACTTTCACTCACTAATGCCTGTAATGATAAATTATAAGTATTTGATTCATGTCTGCCTCCCTTTCTAAACTGTAACCTCCTTGAATGCAAGATTGTCTCTACTCTTGAGCTTACCCTGTCTCACAACATGGGAATTAAATATATATGTATATATATATATATATAAATATAGACATGAATCAACAAAGAGAAGGAGGAATCAAACTCAAAATATAATTATCAAAGAAGAATAAATAAAATAAGCACAAAAATGGAACACTGAAGCTCAAGGTAGACTGAGGCTGTAAGAATACATGTAGACTTCTGGTCCTCCTGCTTGAACGGCTTCCTGACCTATTGAGGGAGTTCTCAGAGAGGCAATGTCATAGGGTGAAAAGATGCACATAACTGGCACACCTTGGCCTGACTCTCTTTGTCTGCTGCATGCTACTGTTATTTACTCTTTTCTTTTGCAATGTCCTTTTTCCTTCACCTTCACACAGCTAAGATATGGCTTACAGACACTCAATATAAGATAACGTCATGAATAAATTAATCAGTGAACAGCAGTGGTAGAAGTTCTCGTAATGGCCCTCAGTCTAAGAAAGTTTTACATTAGTGGTGCCATCAGGATCTACAGTGCCCCAGAAATCTAAAGCATGGCCCTGGAATTCTGTTGACATGATTTATTCTACTTAATGGCACTGGCGTGCCTTCCTGCTGGCAAAGATATTTAGCCATAGGGGTGGGTAAAACTCAGAGAAGGCAATGGCACCCCACTCCAGTACTCTTGCCTGGAAAATCCCATGGATGGTGGAGCCTCATGGGCTGCAGTCCATGGGGTCGCTAAGAGTCGGACACGACTGAGAGACTTCACTTTCATTTTTCACTTTCATGCACTGGAGAAGGAAATGGCAACCCACTCCAGTGTTCTTGCCTGGAGAATCCCAGGGACGGCGAAGCCTGGTGGGCTGCCATCTATGGAGTCGCACAGAGTTGGACACGACTGAAGTGACTTAGCAGCAGCAGCAGCAGCAGCAGTGGGTAAAACTACTAGCTTCGAAAACATATAGCTAGTTATACTAAGAGATCAAAGTCCCTAACCACGTCATTTTGTTAGTCACAGGGCACACAAATGATGTCACCTTGCTGCTTGAATGGTCTTTAGCTTTCTTTGTTGTTTGTTTAAATTGGGGAAAGTATACAAACACTTAGTTCTCTTTTGTTACCTCTCTCATGTAGTTTTATTAGCTTATAACCATTGTTACCTTTCTGATGTAATTGTATTAGCTAATAACCATTGTGACCCAGGGAATCACATTTATACTAGCCAAGTCACAGACTATACCTTTATACATAATTTCAACTTATTTTCAACTTCATTATACTGATATAAATTGGTTAAAAAGAAAAATGGACTCCATTTCCTATTTATATTCTAGAGTCAATACTGCTTCAGGGAGAATTTACAATTACGGATTCATAGAAACAATATAATATGAAGAAAGGGTAAATTTTTATTTAACATATTATGCATTTCAGAAAGTGTCTGGGCTTCTTTTATATACAGGTCCACTTTTATTCAGCCACTTCTTCCTTATTATTAGAAAGTCCACATTTTCAAATGCTGCTCTTTGTTTTCTTGGCTAAATAATGGGTCATCTTAAACATAAGCGCAACTGATACAAAGACCCCATGAAATGTTTACATTCCGTGGGTGAATGAAATCACCTTCCTTCTGGCTTTTATATTAGTTGACAGCATGCCTGGGATGATAAGTTCTATGTAGAGATAAGATAGTGTGGGACAAAGATACTTTTGGTTTCCTGCGTTTTCTATATCTTACTGTATCTTAAGAACCCAAAGTAAAATCTTCATGGAAACCCCAACAACTCAAGTGGTCATAGACCACAATGACTTACATGAAAGCTCGTGCAGATGAACTGCTCGTGACAACGGAAGACTGATTTCAGTCCTGGGCAGTCAGTATGGGGATTCTATCTGTGATAATAATGACATGAGGCAGACAGAAGCTATTTTTAAAAGAACTGCCTGGAGGCCAGAGGGTTTCTCCCAAGGGGAGGGAAAAAAATCAGCACGTCCATCTTCACTTCTGAGTGTGGAACTCTGACTTTGCCAGCCTGTAAAGAGGAAAGGCTGAACCTATGAGGATTAGTAAAATAGGCTGCAGAGAATAAGAAGAAAAATGCTGATATGCGATTCTGCATTATGCCTCATCTGCAAACCTGTGGTTAGTATCTGAGCAGCTTCACATGGCAGAAAGAAAACTCAATACATAGAAAGTCGGGGCTTGTAATTCATTATCCTCAGTCTATTGCACTGTTTCCAGTTACTGCCCCTGAACAATATATGCCCATAACAACTATCCAAGTCATACATAATGCATACTAGATTGGCAAACTGATGCCCACACTAGTCATATTAAATACACCACTCAAAATATGAATCTTTTGCTTATTCTCATCTCTCTGCATTTAGTAACCAGATTCTAATTTTATTCCTTTGTTTGCAAATGTGGACTTATCTCTTGGTTGATATTCTTCAAAAATAACAAAAATAAAGATGATATCTCCGAGCAACAAGAACACACCAAAAGATAAGTCGAAAGCAACAACAAAAAGCACTTTAGCCTGAATTAAACTGCTCTTTTTCCAAATAAGTTTAATTTGAAATAATCAAATTACTCCATAAATGATCCTTCTGTTCATTAAGTGAAGTGAAATCACTCAGTCGTGTCCGACTCTGCAACCCCATGGACTATAACTCGCCAGGCTCCTCTATCCATGGGATTTTCCAGGCAAGAATACTGGAGGGGGTTGCCATTTTCCTTCTCCCGGGGGATCTTCCCAACCCTGGGATTGAACCTCGGTCTCCCACATTGCAGGCATTCCTTACCATCTGAGCCACCAGGGAAGTCTGTTTCTCAAAGCTCTCATCAAATAGCCAGAAACATCTGTGAACAGAGAAGAGGCTAGTCAAGGATCTAGGGAGACTCATAAACACAGTACAACATTCAGTCTATGCTTCTGACTGTTCCTGCAATGAAGTAATATACTTTCTTCAATGCCATCCTTCCCACTTTTTAACTGAGAAGTCACTCATTTAAAAAATGCTTAGTCTCAGAGAAAAGTAAGTTGAAAGAGATCTTTAAGCTAGCATCAGAATTAAAAGCAAAGATCAATAATGCTTGTCAGAAAAATGAGGCATTTAAAAGCCAAGCTTTAAAGTGAGTTAGTTTGTATATGATTCTGTTGTTCTAGGGGGCAGTGTGTAGTTAGATGAGCAATATCACACCTTCCTTCTAAACCTTCTGCAGTTTAGTTTTCTATGCTCCATTTCACTTTTTAAAAATTGGGAAAGATCTTTTGCTTTGTTTAAATTAGAGCATGCAATAATAGTATTTATCAAGTACTTACATTTTCAACTTTAAAACATAGGCTAAACAAGCACACATCAAGCCTGTAATTATTTGCTTTAAAAATCATATTATCTGCTCATTGCTGTCCTGTTCTGGTCATCATTCCCTTTACAGATAGACCTCTGGAAAGAATGTTTCCTTTCATTTTCTTCAGTGACCTCTTTCCTAGTCATCTTCAGTCTGCTACAGTTGAGCTTCTTTGTCCCAAACTCCAGTTGGCTAAATACAATTGATAATTTTAGATCCTATTTTGTAAAAATTCACACAAGTGGCTCAGACAGTAAACAATATGCCTGCAATGCAGGAGACCTGGATTTGATCCCTGGGTCGGGAAGATCCCCTAGGGAAGGGAATGACAACCCACTCCACTTTCTCTTTTACTTTTTCACTTCTACTACGTAACTCAGGAATATGTTCCCTTTATACCCTTACTCGTCTTACCACTCTGAGTTAATCACTGTCAGTCATTTAGTGCCTATCTTTTTGTTCCCCTGTCTGTGCATTTACACATGCATATATTTAATGTAGTCTGGTTAAACTGTTTTCCAGGCTTTACCTTCTAATCCCTTAATAGAGCCTGCAGTTCTCTATGAGCACTGCAGGGTAGGTAGATGGGGCTTCATCTTCCTTTCTAATGGCTGTGGTATGGGTGCACCATGAGGTATGTAACTTCTGGATTGCTGATGGACATTTAAATTGTGAAACACTTTTTCTTTAACATTTCAGTGAATAGGTTTAAATGGGGTTAGTGAGTCGTTAGTTAGTGCAATTAAGAAAATACACTTACTGACAAAGTGAAGTGTTAGTTGCTCAGTCGTGTCTGACTCTTTGTGACCCCATGGACTATAGCCCATCAGGTTCCTCTGTTCATGGGATTCTGCAGCCCAAAATACTGGCGTCCCAAAATACAATGCATTCCCAGGTGTCCTGCATTGCAGGTGGATTCTTTACCATCTGAGCCACCAGGGAAGCCCACAGATACTGCCAAGTCTCCACCAAAATCTTTCAATGACTTCTCTCACCAACAACAAATAAAAAAGCACATCCATATCCCTACTTGTGAAATACACTTCTTTGTTACTGACTGTCTCATGATGAAAAACATCTAATTCCACTGGCTATTAGTGAGGGTCATCAACTTTTTGTGTGTTTACTCATGGTATGCCACTGTTCCTTTCTAGTTTGTAATCTTCTAAAATTTTTATTGCATCATTGAGATTAATATTGGAGATTTTAACTTGAAGGATATTAACCTTTTATGTTTTATATATTGCACATATTACTTACATATGCTGTTGAATTTGAACACTTTAATGTTATACTGTGTTATGCAGGAGTTTTTGATTCTGTAAAATATGTCAGTCCTTCCCTTTATGATATTTGGATTATATGACTTGCTTCTGATGGTCATAAAATACTACTTTACACTTTATTCTTTTACTCTTCTAGTTCTCAAATCCATCAGGAAATTTCCTCTTCTCTCTTTTGCCATATACATATTTCTAAAACATTTATTGAATTTATAATTGCTGGGTGATTTTAACATTACCTTATATAAAAAATGATACATTTCATAGGTATGTTTATGAAATCTCCATTTTTTGTGCTAACTATATGTTAATATTTGCATGAATAACATTATTTCAGTTGTTCATTTTAATAATTCATATTTATAATTTATAGGGTGTGTGATGTGTGAACGTCGCTCAGTCGTGTCCAAATTTTTGTGATCCCATGGTCATATATATGCTGTGGAATGTTATTCAGCCATGAGTAATCAGGAAATTCTGCCATTGGAAACAAGATGGATGGACCTTGAGGACATTATGTTAATAATGTTAATATGGCAAATAAGTCAGACGGGGGAAGACAAATAGTGCATATCCCACATACATATGAATCTTAAAAAGTTATGCTCAAGGAAACAAAATAGAATGGGTATCACAAGGGTCTGAGTTGGGGGGTTGGGGAGAACTTGCAGATGTTGGTAAGAGGGTGCAAACTTCCCATTGCAAGAGGAATAATTCTAGGGATCTAACGTACAGCATGATGATAATAGTTACTAACAGTTTACTAAATACTTGAAGGTTTTTGAGAGAGTAGATCTTAAATATTCTCACCACACAAAAGGTGGTAATTATGTGACATAATGGAGGTGTTAACTAAAGTTATGTTTGTGATCATTTTGCAATATATAAGTGTATCTAATCATTACATTTTGCACCTTAAACTTCTACAAGAGAGTATGTCAATTATATCTCAGTAAAGCTGGGGAAAAGGAAAAAAATACCTCCCTTCCCCGCAAAAGAACCATAAACCCAGCTTTCTGTGGGTTTCTTCTCTCAGTTTGGAAGAATGTATATTTGCTAACTGGATCTGAGATCTCGCTCAAGGTAGAAGATATGTTTTTGTTCCCATACTGTATTCCTCAGTTCAGCTTATCAACAAGGAATGCCAATTCAAAGCTCAGAACTTACTGGGCCTGGGGAATACATTAGATCTATAGAATGTATAGATTGAAACTGAAAAAAAGTCAAAAAAGTCAATGCAAGAAATAAATTAAGGATAAATATACATCTTTGAAGTACAGAATAAAAAAAATGTTAGTTGCATTTATAAAGAATGTTTTGTTGCATTATTTTGTCTCTGCAATACAGGAGACCCGGGTTCAATCCCTGGGTTGGGAAGATCCCCTGGAGAAGGAAATGGCAGCCCACTCCAATATTCTTGCCTGGAAAATCCCATGGACAGAGGAGCCTGGTAGGTTACCGTCCATGGGGTTGCAAAGAGTCAGACACGACTGAGCAACTTCACTACATAACGTTACTTTGTCTTACTGTATATTATTTTATTTAATAGTTTATCCTTCTGTTATTTGTCAAAGGAATAGAGTACTTCTGTCTACTTAGTGGGAAGGTTCTGGAAATTTGGAGTAGATGCTCCTGTCTGTTCACTTTTTTGTTTACGAATTTTCCCAATCCTCCCACCCCTTTCCTTTAGATCCAGTTTCTGTTGAAGTGTGTTGAAGTGTTCAGTCACTCAGTTGTTGTCCAACTCTTTGCAACCCCATGGACTGTAGCCCACCAGGCTCCTCTGTCCATGGGATTCTGCAAGCAAGAATACTGGAGTGGGTAGCCATTTCCTTCTCCAGGGGATCTTCCCGACACAGGGATGGAACCCAGATCTCCTACATTGCAGGTGGATTCTTTACTATCTGGGCCACCAGGGAGGCCCTCCACTTTCTAGGTGCCTTTTAGAATGGCCTTGACTTCTTTTTCAGCAATGCTTGTGACTCCCTCATTTAAATATATTTATTTTCCTTTCTCTTCCTTATTTTTTGGTAGAAATATACACTTCTGTAGGTGACACAGGATCCCCATATCAGACCCATGAAGCTTTTACTGCTAGTTGATTAAGATGCTGAATCAAATGCATGCCAGCCAAGACTCATAGTGTTCTAAGTGGGGTTTGCTATCCCATGCTTTTAGAGCTCTCCTTGAGGAGATGAACTTGATGAAGAAGCGAAGTTTCTGTGAATCTGAGGGCTACTCTTGCCTTGAAAAGTATGGTCAGATAATTACTAGAATAAATATCAAGGAAGCTGTGATATTTCCTGCAAGAGGAGTTGCTCAGTCAGCTTTTATGCTCATAATATCACTGGCTACCAGATTCAGGCTTAAAGGCTTACCCAGTTCTTCAGGTTTGGAAGTTTTCCCCAAGAACTGCTTAGCTCTTTCCCATATCTGCATTTGTTGGGAATAAACAGTTCACGGTCTTCTGCTTCAGTTTCCTATCTAACCTGCCTGCATCCACCCCAAATAACCATGACCAGATTCGCTAAATGGTTAAAGAATGCTTCTAGAAGGATTCTCCAAAGTATCAGGTGAAAACGTTTAAAAGCCAACAGACTCTATAAACCGGAATCTCAGTTCCTCTGACACCCCAGGGGATTCACAGCACTGAAGAAATTTGTAAATGTAAAGCAGAAGTCCAAAGAGCATCTAGTGCAATGACAGAAATTGTCATTATCCCCACCTGAATGATGAAGTCAAAGTATGTGCCCTGATACACACAGAGCAAGTGGTATTGCCATGTAGAGAATGGCAGAAGGCTATTCTGTGATTTCATTACCTTATTTTTCTCATGATTCCCTACCCTAAGTGTTTTATAGAAAAAGTAGGAATGCATTGAGGGAAGGGATGGTGATAAAAATCAGTACCTCAGGGGCTATAATATTGGCTTTTGAATGTTGTTTTTCCCTCTACTTTCCCAATTCCACTTAAAAAAGAGGTCTCGGGAGGTGAGTGATCTCTGGCTCTGAGAAGAAATTAGTCAAACTTAGCTACTTCCTCCTCACACTGTGCACTAATTCTACAGAATTAGATAACAAAACAAGCTTAGCACTGACAGTCTGTAGGCAGCCTGAACTATTCAAGTGGAGGACCGAACAGACAAGTCCCAAGAGGGATTATTTCTTCTTTCATCCACAGGATGAGAAAGATTTATCACAGTGTTGAAATAAAATGTTGAAAATGTTATTTCTTAAGCAGTCTATGGTGATCTTTGTCAATCTGACTTCTGTCTGCACAAGATTGCAGAATTTCTTTACAGAACTGACTATTAATAGACAAAACAAAACTTAAAAAAAAATCCTTTAGTTTCACCTTCTTTTTTAAAAATGAAGTTGCATTACTTGCCTACAAGGATTGAGCAAATAAACCAACAGTTTCCTTCCACAGACTTCTTGGAAAGAGTTTTGATAGAGTTTAGCTTTCTAGTATGTCACTAATGAAAATTAACTCTTTGGGAATTCTTTAGAACAAAGTAATCTTTTAGAGGTATTGCTGCATGTTAGGATTTGTTTGGTCTTAAATCTCTGTAAAACATCACTATTGGAAAATGTCAGTGTATTGATCATCTTCCTAAAATGATACCATCCTCTTTTATTTGGCCATGTCTATGAAGGAATGAAAATTTATCTTATCTTAGGTGACATTCAGAAAAGAAGTCTAGAAAACTAGGAGAAAAAAAAAATCCAAGAGCTATTTAAAGCAATGCTGCATGACCTTAATAAATCACTTATATCAGTTTTGCAACTGCATGAATATACATTGGTCCTAAACTTTTGGTTCAGTTAGTAAAACCCCTGAAATTGGGGTAAAAGTAGCTATTATATCATATTCCTGTACTAAATGGTAGATTTGGAAATCTTTATTTAAAAAACAACAACAATCACCAAACTAAAAAAAAAAAAAAAAAACAACTTGTCTGTGATTTTCTGATGCAGAGTTGGATTGGAGAAGCTCACTCAAGGGAAACAGTATGAAGAGAATTAATCAAGTGTCAAATTCAACCATTGTGTTCTAGCTTCATGTTGAAGTGAACTGAAAGTCGCTTAGTCATGTCCAACTCTTTGCGACCCCATGGACTATAGTCCATGGGATTCTCCAGCCCAGAATACTGAAGTGGGTAGCCTTTCCCTTTTCCAGGGGATCTTCCCAACCCAGGGATCGAATCCAGGTCTCCTGCACTGCAGGCGGATTCTTTTTAAGTTTCATTTTAAGCTACCATAATAATAGTATTTCTTGGGAAAATGCATTTTGAATGTCAAGTTGCATTTTCAGGAAAGAAATACATTTCCACCCTTCCTTCATGTCTTCCTTCACTCGCTCACTTAATTTCCTCTACTTCCTTCCTTAAAATCCTCTCCTCCTTCCCTTCCTCTCTTAACTATTTATTGAGAACGAACTGTGTGTTAGGCCCTATAACAGGCTCTGGGGTACAGAAATAAGATAGACTACTTTTCCCTTGGGCTTCCCAGGTGACACCTGCATTGGCAGGTGGGTTCTTTACCTTCAAACTTATTTAACTCCCCAACTGTACGACTCTTCCTAAAACTGTCATGCAATTCCATTTCCCACACTTCCTTGGTGGGTGGCTCAGCTGGTAAAGAACCCACCTGCCAATGCAGGAGATGTGGGTTTGATCCTTGCCTCGGAAAGATCCCCTGGAGGAGGAAATGAAAACCCACTCTAGTATTCTTGCCTGGAGAATCCCATGGACAGAGAAGCCTGATGGGCTAGAGTCCATGGGGTCATAAAGAGCTGGACACAACTGAAGTGACTTAGCATGCACACACGCACCTTTCCTTTAAAGAGATCACAGTGGCAAGCCAGGCAAATAATTATATAAGCAAGTAAGTAATAAATAAGTAAATAAATAACTGCAATACAAGGCAAGGAACAAAGTGACAGAGAAAGATGCATAAAAAAGAGGAGGGAAACTCATGTTAGTGCTGTCAAACTTTACAAAGCAAGATAATGCCCTTGCTTAATTCAGATGAGCAGGGTTTTTGTGTGTGTGTGTGTGTTGGGGGCAGGGTTGGTGTGTGTTTTTTGCTTCATATGGGGAGATAGAGAAATAAAACTGTGGCCAAGCACAGTGAAGAGGTGATAATAACAGTAGAGGATGATGTCTTTGGGAAATGCAAATTTCTCTTATCATAGGAACTGGCATGCTTGGTGAAGAGTGTGAGATAAGCTTCAGATACAAATGAACAATTTCAAGTAATTTGGGTTGCAAGGCTGAGATTTCTGGACTTGATCCTGTTGGTGTAAAGCATCAATGGAGTGGTTTTTGCAGGAGTTGCAGTACCTAAAATGGTGTGTGTGTGTGTGTGTGCGTGGGTGGGCACGTGTATGCCTGCATTCTCAGTCATGTTAGATTCTTTGTGACCTCATGGACTGTAGCCTGCAAGCCTCCTCTGTCTGTGGAATTTTCCAGGCAAGAATTTTAGAGTGGGTTGCCATTCCCTTCTCCAGGGATCTTCCCAGCCCAGGGATGGAACCCAGGTCTCCTGCATTGTCAGGTAGGTTCTTTGCCAGCTGAGCCACCAAAGAAGTGTGGGAAATAGAATTTGATGACAGTATCGGAATGAGTTATACAGTTGGGGAGCTAGATAAGTCTGAAGGCAAAGATGTCAGGTAGAAGACATTCCAGAGTTACAGTTAAGAAATTGTAAAAAGACCCTGGCAGTTGTCTTCTATGAAGACCGGTTGGTAATCTGACACTGAGAAATAGTTACCAATCATGAATCAAGTCCTTGTGCTCCACTCTAACTTGGCATGCTGAGTGGGTAACGAAGCCTTTATTCAAGATATGAACCTCAGAGAAAGAGCAAAAACCACTTTGGGGTTCATTGAACTTTCAGTACTTTTAAAAGAGTATAAATTGGTGTGTGCATGATTTTGATTTTACGGGTGTGTGTGTTGATTGCAGGAAGTTTATTTCGCCCTGCATAATTGTTTCTCAGTTGTTTGAGCTATGTCCAGCACAGCCTGTAGCCTGGTTTCTGTGCTTCTGTGTAACTGTTGCCATTTTGAAAGAGTGAAATAAAAGGTGTTTAGTGTGCTTTATGTGACACTCAGCATTCTACTTAGTGCAAATAAATCTGTGATACCTCTGGGTGAAGCCTTTGTCATGAGTCAGCCTGAAGTTATCCATAAATGGACAATGACATATTTTTCAGCAAGTTGTCACCTGTCTTCCTTCTACGTTCTCACTATCATCGAGCATAGCACCTCTGACTTTCAAGTGTTTTACAAATGGTACTCACTTATCTTCACACCCTTCCTGTGAAATACAATTGCAATGAGAAAACCTGCTATATTTTGAGAGGCAGGTGAGGAGAAGGAAAAACACAGACAGTTGTTTCTCTCTTCAATAAGGATCAGGGTAGAGGATTATTGCAAGATGCTTGGTTACAGATTGAATTATTTGAGATCCTTGCCTGTCCACTTAATTTTAATGCCTTCAAGTCATTCTTTCCCTAATATGGCCCCTGCTGCTGCTGCTGCTAAGTTGCTTCAGTCCTGTCCGACTCTGTGCAACCCCACAGATGGCAGCCCACCAGGCTCCCCCATCGCTGGGATTCTCTAGGCAAGAACACTGGAGTGGGTTGCCATTTCCTTCTCCAATGCAGGAAAGTGAAAAGTGAAAGTGAAGTTGCTCAGTCATATCTGACTCTTAGCAACCCCATGGACTGCAGCCCACCAGGCTCCTCCGTCCATGGGATTTTCCAGGCAAGAGGACTGGAGTGGGGTGCCATTGCCTTCTCCAATATGGGCCCTAAATCTCCTCAATTTCATCAATTAAAAAAGTAACCCTTGTAGTTCATGGCAGAAGAAGGAAAAGTTCTAAATATCATAACAATGTTGCTTCTATTCTATCTCAAATAAAGCAACAGAAGCTGTACTTTTTTGAAACTATGAGCAGCATCTCAAGATCTATTCTAAGAAATCAGCACAACTTTATGAAATAGGGTTTTAAGGAAAGCAGTAGTAAGATAAAATTTCTAAAATAATTAATTTTCAAATTACTGGAGACATACATAAATGGCCTGAGCTTTTTCCATTTCTCTCATCTATGAAGAATCCAAGCTCCGATGGGCTCATCTGTCTTTGAGTCTGAGAGTGCCTCATTCTTAACGTTCTTATTTCAACAATTTCTGCTGTTCAAAGTGCTGATTATCTCAGAGACAGGAGAATTTTCTCAGTTCTTGTACACTAGGGAAACACAGGCTAATTAAGCAGAGTTTAGATTTTCAGATGCTCATGTCACTTGATTGTACTGGCACACCACAGTCATTATTTTAGGAATGACTTAAAAAAAAAAAAAAAAGACATTGTGCTCCACATTAAAGCATTAAACCTCAGATATTCACTAAGAGTGACTCACTTAGCAGCCAGAAGGCAGCTGGGAAGCTGTCCGATTGAATAAGACAGAAGATTGGGAAATTTATCATCAGAAGCAATAGCTCCTATAGCTGCATAGTTGAGCTCAAGCTGGCTTGGATGACTGGGCATGCTCAGTATCTTAAAGAAGCTCTTAATTTCAGTTCCATTTCTACCTCTTTGTATGTAGCTTTGGGTTTCAATTAACCTCTTTGATACTCTGCTTCCTCCTATGCAAATATTAAATATTTGGGTCAGCAAATTGTTTCAACAAAAGTGTTGGTTTGCCAGGGTCTGTTTTAGCTGTGTGTGAAAAGAGAGAACTTCTGGTCTAGTTGACTTATTGGCCACTCCTTTCTCTATACATATGCCAGCCTCCTGATTTAGTATCGAGTGTGGTCAGTGTGCCTGCATGCAAATTGTTTCTTACAGATTGCACAAGGCATGGGGGTTTAAGTTTTCACATATCATTTAATTGTGAGCCATAAAAACATTGATGAAGATTGTACTTATGAAATAAATTATCCTCAAAATAGACCAATTGGTAAGACCTTATTAATTAGGAGGTCAATTGCATCATTCTTTCTTGTCATAGGTGAGGGCTGAGGTTTTGACTTGTGACATGTTTATGTATTAGTAAACATTTATATACACCCAGAGGTCCTTGTTCTTATGTCTCCTCGTCTCTCTTGCTATAGGGGTGTATTGCAGGATTTGAACTAAACTGCTTCCCTCTCAACCAAGACCAATAAATGAAAAAACAATTCACTGAATATTTAGTAAGCAGTTTGCTAGGGCTTCCCTGGTGATTTAGATGGTAAAGAGTCTGCCTATAATGCAGGAGACATGAGTTGGATCCCTGGGTTGGGAAGATTCTCTGGAGAAAGGAATGGCAACCCACTCCAGTGTTGTTTGGAGAATTCCATGGACAGAGAAGTGTGGCAGGCTAAAGTTCATGGGGTGGCAAAGAGTTAGATATAGCTAAGCTACTAACATTTTGCTATCACCAAAAATGTGAAAAAGTACTGTTTTAACTAGGGCAGAAATACTGGAGGTGCATAATTGTAATAGATAAGGAACTGAGATGAAGATCACGTAAGCTCAGTTGACCTGAATAACTAGATTTGACTCTGTGTCATGAGAACTAATGTGCCCAGGGCTCAGAAATCAGAAGGAACACGATATTTAGAAATAAACATACCACATACAGACCTTAGAGACCATTAGCAAGTCTGGTTCAGATATTTTCTCAGGCAGTTTATAAATGTAAGATGTTAAGGTAACAAGTATCGATTGCTGTGTATTGCCAGGATTTGTGGAGGCCAGAAGAAAAGACAACTGGAAGGTATATTAGGGAAAAAAAAAAAAAAAAAAACAGAACTGGCCTTAAAAAAAATATATGTTGAATTCTTTTTCCAACTATTAAAGTTATTTCTGCCTTTCTTTTTTTTTTTCTGCCTTTCTTTTAAGAAAAAGAATGTTTAATAAATCAGCACTAGTCATTCTTTGGGGCTTCCTAAGTGGTGCTAGTGGTAAAGAATCCACCTGCTAATGCAAGAGATGCAAGAGATGTTCAATCTCTGGATCAGGAAGATCCTCTGGAGAAGGGAATGGCAACCCACTCCAGTGTTCTTGCCTTGAAAATCTCATGGACAGAGGAGCCTGATAGGTTACAGTCCCTGGGGTCACAAAGAGTAGGACACGGCTGAGTGAGCACACAAATTATACCTTACTTTATCATATTTCCTCCATGGTCTCCAAAGTTGTTTTTACCACATAAAAGTGGAGAATTAAAGACATAGTCTGTCCTATGAAATTGATTTGTCTTTGATTCTTAATTATCTTAAGCAAACTATTAAGGGCATAATTTATTATTCTCAAAGCAAACTCGCCATATGATTTTATCATATTGAAGTATAAATAGACATCAAGTTTGCAGCATCCCTCCTCATTTTTTAGACTCTAATCAAAGATTCAAAAATTAAATTGATTACAATAAAGACCATTAAACTTTCTAAATTATACTCAACTCTGCAAAGTAAACTGGTCCAGAGCAACTGGGACTCTCATACATTTCTAGGGAAAATGCAAAATGGTGCAGTCATTGTAGGAGAAGGCAATGGCACCCCACTCCAGTACTCTTGCCTGGAACATCCCATGGATGGAGGAGCCTGGTAGGCTGCAGTCCATGGAGTCGCTAAGAGTCAGACATGACTGAGCGACTTCACTTTCACTTTTCACTTTCCTGCATTGGAGAAGGAAATGGCAATCCACTCCAGTGTTCTTGCCTGGAGAATCCCAGGGACGCGGGAGCCTGGTGGGCTGCCGTCTATGGGGTCGCACAGAGTCGGACACGACTGAAGCGACTTAGCAGCAGCAGCAGTCATTGTAAAAAACATTTTGACAGATACTTATAAAGTTAAACATACAGTTAATTACTATAAGACCAAGCCCTCCTGCTCCTAGACATTTTCCCAGTAGAAAAGAAAACTTTTGGTCATATGAAATAGTCGTTTACAAATGCTCATAACAATTTTATTCATAGTCACAAAAAACTGGAAACAACCAAGATAACCTTCAAGTAGCGAGTGGATAAACAAACCGTAATACATGTGTAAAACAGAATTCTACTGAATAATTAAAAAGCAGTTGATTCATGTAAAGATATAATTTATCTTACACGCATGTTTTTCAGTGAAAGGAGGCAGAGACAATGATCTATATGGGAAACTATGGGATGGACAGCAACAGGATGCATCAGTTGTTTCCAAGTTTTGGAGGGGAGAGAGGCATTTACTCGAAAGAGATAGCGCCAAAGTGTTGATTGGATTGGCTGAACTGTTGTGTATCACAGCTGTGGTAGTAGAGACACAATTCTATACATTTGCTGAAACCAGTGGAACCATATACCACAAAGAGTGAATTTTACTGTATGTAAATGAAAAAGAATCAGGATATGAAAAACCCAAAACAGAATACAAATTACACCAAGTGAACTAACTGTGCTACAAATAAATAACAGTAATGCAATGAAGGTGAACATAGAAGAAAAGAAAAAAGAAAGAATCTTTGGAAAACACTTTGAGTAATGTAAGTCTAAAGTCAGGAAGCACTGTAAACAATTCCCTATTCAAGTCAGAAATAGATTCTTAATGAAGTATGAGTTAGCAACTCTAAAACTTTTATTGGGGACAGTAGTGTTCAGCAACCAAGTAAATATACTGTAGAAATTAGAGCCAGAATTCTTGGCTGTTGGAGAAAGAAGTGAAATAAAATAAACAAAATAAGGCTAGAATGAACACTTTATGTTAGATTTGAATTGGAGGTATCAGAATTAACTCACTGTTTTAATAGATAGTAGATAGAGTTATTGGAGAAGGCAATGGCACCCCACTCCAGTACTCTTGCCTGGAAAATCCCATGGACGGAGGAGCCTGGTGGGCTGCAGTCCATGGGGTCGCTAAGAGTCAGATACGACTGAGCGACTTCCCTTTCACTTTTCACTTTCCTGCATTGGAGAAGGAAATGGCAACCCACTCTAGTGTTCTTGCCTGGAGAATCCCAGGGACGGGGGAGCCTGATGGGCTGCTGTCTATGGGGTCGCACAGAGTCGGACATGACTGAAGCAACTTAGCAGCAGCAGCAGCAGCAGATAGAGTTATAGACGTGCATGCATCTAAAAATGAATACAGATGTGTATGAGTTAGTAAATACAGAGATATGTCCTAAACTTTGTCAACAAAGGAGGCCTGTAAGCAATGGCACCTCAGTAGCAGTGAGCATATCATGGTCTCAGATCTTGGTTTCTAAGTCCCATTTGCCAATAAAAGAAACCTAGAAACAGTGGTATATTTCAGATGTAGGGCAGGAAAAATTGGCAGATGAGCCTGGAGTATCTATCCTGTGATGGCAAACAATATCATACAAAAAAAAAACAAACCGAAAGCAAGGGACACAGGAGCAAACTGAAAGAGCTCCCAGTGCCCCAGGCTGGAGCACTTTGGGACACAAAAACAGTAGGAGTAACAGGATTACAACCCATAAATAGGATAAATATTATTCCATACTGAAATAAATGGGGAATAACAGGAATGTCACCTCTTATGAAAGGTTCCAACTAATCATGCAGGAATAGGGAAATAGAAAATCACTATTGGAATGCCAGCATAATAACTATTTCAGGTCAGATCCATTAATGGAATCAAAATTAGTGATCAAAAGTTTGAGGAGAGACAGGAGAGATACTTGTGTAGTCTTAAATCATTTGTGTTTTACAATGGGAAACACATGGTGATTTTTTCAATGGGGTCACTCAGCCAAAGACACCTTAATAAGATGATCATGGTTAACTTCACCACTAGTATAAAATGTAGACATCATGTACATCCAAAGAAGATGTGCTGAGCAGAGCACACCATTTCTGTGATATTCTTGTTAAAAATAAATATGCAGCCTCAATAGAATAATTAAGTGACATGGTATTTTCAAGTGTTAGAATAGTATCTGGCACCCAGTAACCCTGATAAAGATGTAAAATGGAATGAGTGCAAAAGAGACAAGCAAATAGAGTCTCAGAAACTGAAAATTAGTTTTGGGTAGATAGTGCACATACAGGCATGTCGTTAAAACACTTTACCAAGTAATATACAAACAAGAGCAAATTAGCTTTGGCATAAAGAATAAATGCCTGAAATGCAGAGGGAGCGAGTGATCTGAGTCAAGTGGCATTAATCAGGGAATGCTAAAGATAGACGATTTTTTTTCATAAATATTGTGTATTTGAAAAGTCTATCCTTAAGGGCACTTTATCATTTTGAATAATGACAAATTATATTCCATTTGTGAATAGTTAGTACATTTCAGTACCAACAGCAAGTGCAAGCGACTGCTTCCCGGGACAGCGTATATGAAGCAGCAGCGTCTGTAAGCTGTATAACTTTGGCGGTTGTATACACCCAGCCCAGTTGCAATTATCACCTCTTTTGGTGACTTAACCTCAATTCCTGATCTTTCTCCCAAAACATAGTGCAGCATTTCTACCTCGAGAACCTGCCAAATGCCATAGCTCTGCAGATTTAAAATTAAGATTCCTCCTATTTTCCTTAAAATCATCTTTCTTTCCACTTCATTTTTTTTTAATTACTAGATGTATAACATCACAGGGACTTCCTTGGTGGCTCAGTGGTACAGAATCTGCCTGCCAATACAGGAGACGTGGGTTCAATCCCTGGGTTGGAATGATCCCCTGGAGAGGGAAATGGCAACCTATTCCAGTATTCTTGCCTGGAAAATCCCTTGGACAGAGGAGCCTGGCGGGTTACAGTCCATGGGGTTGCAAAGAGTCAGACATGACTTAGTGAGTAAACAACACCAATATAACATCACAATCATTTTGGAAACATTTCCTAATGAACTCAATTGAGGAATGATTCTTAATAGTTCTGCATTTACTGTGTGTTGTGCTAAGGCATGTCTGACTCTTTGTGACCCCATGGACTGTAGCCTGCCAGACTCCTCTGTCTGTGGGATTTTCCAGTAAGAATACTAATGGAGTGGGTTGCCATTTCTTTCTCCAGTAGATCCTCCCAATCCAGAGATCAAATCAGAGTCTTGCATCTCCTGCTTTGGCAGGCAGATTCTTTACCACCGAGCCACCTTCACTACTTGGTGAAAAAAAAAAAAAAATATATATATATATATACACATACACATCCATGAAACACTGACTAGTGCCAGGCATTTGGCTAAACACTAGGGATTCAACAGGGAGCAAGACATTGTCTGGACACAAGGAAGTACAGTGTAGATGGATGCTTACTAAACATTTGATGCTTTTCTCCCATTTACCAGCTCACTTGCTTCCAGGTAGGGCCATGAGACTAGTCCTGGGCAGTGTACTCTAAGTAGAAATGATGCCTGTGCCCTCTTGAGCTGAGACAGTGAAAATCCCTTATGAGCCTCTCTATGTGTCATGGTGACTGAGAAATTATGTTTTCAACAGATTCTGATCTATTGATTTGCCTAAAGGAGGTTCATTTTGTGGATTCCATAGGATTTTCTACAGAAACAATTGTGTTGTTGGTGAATAAACATAGTTCCTTCCTAGATATTTCTATTGCTTCATTGCCCTAGTTAAAACCTCTAGGAATAAAATAAAACCTTTGTTTAATAGAAATGGTGAAAGCAAGCCTAGTTACATTATTCCCCATCTTAAAGGCCTCTAAAAATTAAGTTTAATTTTAGCTGAAGGTGTTCTCATTGTGGTCCTTTATCAGGTTGAAAAACATTCCCTTTAATTTTTATGTGCAGAGGATTTCTTCAAACTCTATCAGAAAATATATTAGATCTTTCTGTGTCTCTGTTTCAGTCTCTCTGTTTCACACACACATATACAGAACTTCTTTACTGAAGACAAACTTTCTCAGAGATAGTAACATTCAAACCCACAAGAATAAACGTACTTTTTCAGACTACTCAGTGTTTCACTATTTACGAGGCAACTGCTGTCCAATGGAGAATGATGTTATACACTAAGCTGTTAGTCCCTTTCCTCCTTTCTGCCCTTGAAGCTTTTATAATTGGGCCACGTGGGTGCCCAGGAGAATGATCTCCTGAACTGAACAGTATTTCTCTTAATGGAGATTCTTGGCTGCACATTCAGGGCCCTCTGAAAGGATTTACTCATATCCTTAGCCAAAGGCTAGTCTTATTCCAAGTATTTGTTTGGAAAGAGGAGAGAGAATTGTTTTATTTATTTATTTTTTTTATTTATAAGAAGAGAGAATTCATTTGCACTTAGGGTTATAGGAAGCCGATTGGAGCACAGACGGCTGATGTTTTTCCTGTTAAGTAAATTTGAGGTCTTTGGCTAAAAGTATTCTGAGAAATGCTGAGTAAATGGTATAGGGGAGAGTGCTGGACATTTGAATGGGTCACTGTGGGGTCTGAGAGTGGGAGCTAATAAGGTTAAACAAGTTCTAAGTAGTCCTGGGGCAGTCCAGCTGCAGATTGAGACTACAGCTGCTCATGATGGTAGTCTCCATGGTCGTGGCCTGATATAGGAATGGAAAAATACAGGTGGCCAGGCTCTAAAACTTAGAGTTTGCAGGGGGGTGGGTTACAGACCCCAGAGGAGCAGAGGGATGAAGTTGCACCTCTAGGATTGACTGAGAAGCTGGATATAGAGTGTCTTCCTTAGTGAAAGGGAAAGTCACATGTGTTTTACAGACTCCTTTAGTCCCCTTGTGAGTAGCTAGGGCTTCCCGGGTGGCGCTAGTGGTAAAGAACCTGCCTGCAATGCAGGAAAAGTAATAGACGCAGGTTCAATCCTTGGGTCAGGAAGATCCCCTAGAGGAGAGCATGGCAGCCCACTCTGGCATTCTTGCCTGGAGAATCCCATGGACAGAGGAGCCAGGCAGGCTGCAGTCTATAGGCTGCGAAGAGTCAGACACAACTGAAGGGACCTGGCACACACGCACGTGCGAGTAGCTAAGTCCTGTTGACAGTTCTTCCTGGAGGCATTCACTGTGACTTGCAGTCCACCACCTCCTAAACGTATGTGTTAGCAATAACACACACAGTTTCATCATCCTATTTCAGCTTTCTAATTAGGGATAACCCTGAGCAAAAAGGTTTAATACCTTCTTTTGTCTTTTCAAGATACTGCATTCACCTTATTTGCAGCTCAAGACTCTCATATGGACTGTATTTCTCAGTGGACTAATCCAGCTTAAAGTATGATCAACTCATTTAAACCTGTCATTTTAAATAAAATAAGGTAGTTAATCCTGAATCTTCAGAGGGAATAATCCAGTTGATACTGACTCCATATTTCTGATTTATTGGAGGAACTGTAGAATGGGAGAGACTGATGGATGAGGAAGATGGACTTTGGGAGAATAGAATGTCACTAAACTGGGGGTTTGTGGTTGGTGCTGAAATCATCTCCCGTGATGAGTACCTGAGACCTAAGCTAAATTTTCAGCCCCTCCCCTAATGCTCATGTGGAAAAATGGGGATCATGACCCACGAGCTCCTTAGAAATGTTTTACCTGTTAGACCACACCCATCTAAAGATAAAGCATATGTTCTTTCTGTTTCTCTCCAGGGCTGAAAATGTTGCCTTGGAGGTTATTGTCATTTATATCTCTTTTACATACATAATTAATCAGGATTTCTTTCTTTATTACGATTTTTAACAAGTCACAGTGTTAAAGAACTCTTAATTTAGAAGAACCATGCTAGTGGGCAAAGGGAATTGAAATATCCTATAAATTATTGAAATGGGCCTGTGGAAACCGTAATTCATTAAGTTCCTTTGCCCTCTGGAAAAAATCTCTACACTTTCTGCATCCACTCCCTTTGGAATCTCACCTACTCTTCCAGGACCAGTTTTAAAGTGACTTTTCTGCATAAATTTTTCCTATCCAAACACATTCCCTTCCTCCTTCCAACTCCGGTGATATTTTGTGGTTTGTGCAGGTAATACATTTTATGTTATAAAATATTTCTTTTTCTAGATACCTTATCTCTCCTAATGCAAAATCATTCAGGAGCTTACAGTGACACTTGTAAACATTTAAGTAAAATTAGTACCATTATTATTTTGTTTTTTAATAAAATTATTATGCCTTTTCTATCTTAATCCTTGCTATGACCTTGTATGTAAGCATTATTTGTCTTGTAAATTTAGAATAAAATACTCCTAGACTGTATTCCTGGATCCAACTTACTAGTTTTGTGACATTAGGCAGTTGCTTAATTTCCCTGAGTCTTACTTTCCCCATCTGTAAAAGCAGAATAGTATTTATATTTTAAAAATTGTATATACCTTTATGTATTTCTATAATCTATCATTGCTGTAAGAAATGAAAGAATGTTTGTATATAAAGTAACATATAAAATATATAGTTTTAAGCTGGCTCTTTCACTCTCCTCCTTCACCATCATCAAGAGGCTCTTTAGTTCCTCTTTACTTTCTGCCATTAGGGTGCTGTCATCTGCATATCTGAGGTTGTTGATGTTTCTCCCGCTATCTTGATTCCAGCTTGTGACTCATCCAGCCTGGCATTTTTCATTATGTGCTTAGTGTATAGGTTGAACGAACAGGGTAACAGCAAAGAGCCTTGTCATACTCCTTTCTCAAACTTGAAGCCTGGCGTACTGCAATCCATGGGGTCACAAAGAGTCGGACAGGACTGGGAGACTGAACAATAACAACATATAAAATGCCTACAAATGAGTTGTTTATATAATTTCTAGGGGCTTGTGGGGCACAATTTGAAACATTTTTACTATAAATATTGGAAACTCCCCAGCTTTCAAAATAATGCCTTCTTGCCCTTGACTATTAGAAGACAGGACATAAGCCAAAATAAAGTATAAACTGCAGCCGATTTATCCCTTTCTTTTGCGAGGAAGAGCAGTCTTAGTCATCACCAGATGCAGAGGCAAACAGATTATCAAGTGTGTACCTGTAGTGTAACTGGGCTCGGTACTCTAAGTAGGTAGAAATGAATGAATCGTGTTATGAATCACAAGGGAGATATCAATCATGAAGGAAATGTCAATGTGAAAGACATTATCAAAAAAAACCCATATTAACATTCACTAACATAACAAAAAGGATAGTTAAGCAAGTGTTAAAAGACAAAGCAGCCAGTGATCTGTCCAGATTCTTCTCAGCACCAAAGAGAATGAGAAAAATAGTTACAAGTTTTATACAAATAGTACTAACTTATATGGGTTGGTGCATCTCTCACCCTGGTTGTTTGAACCTCTTTAATCATCTGCTGCAGGAAGAAGAAAGTATCAAGGTGCAAGGCTGGAGCCTCTAGTTAAATACCATTGGTATGACTGATAAGCCACGTATTGGCATCTTTTGAATATGAGACTCATTTAAAGTCATTTGCAAGAGGGAAAAGAATGCTGTTTTACTTAGAGTGATGAAAACACATGGTCCTGGCAGTTTGACAGAGGGTGGCTAGTAAGATAGATTTCATCTAGGTTAGCTTATTTCAGAGAGCAGCAGGCCACGACTGATATTGATTGAGATGGACACTCCATATCATGATGACCTATATAATTTCTTAAGACGAAACTATTTTATTTGATGGCTTGGGCATTCCTCTGGCCTGAGATCACAAAATGGATAGTAATTTTATGAAGGATGGCAAAAACCAATGTTGCCACAATCCTTAAATTATTGCAAAACAGAGTTATCTTTGGGAAATTATTTTCTAAAATATTTTGAAGTCAACATGAACCAGAACATAATAATTAGAAACGTTGGGATTTTGTTAAGCGAAATAATATTTTTGTTCCTAAATGTCGTTATATTTATGAAATCCTTGAATGGAAGACATAGAGAAAAAGAACAGGATTTTGACCTGGGTTGAACTTGCTCTTGGACCTGCCACTTTTGAGCTGTTACCTTCATAACACATCTTGATAAAGATATGTTTCTGGTTGCTCTTTTATAAAATGGGTGCAGAATTACTTTTCTGATTTAATTGTTGAGAAAGAAGACTCCTTTATATGGTTAACATGGTAACTAATACATAATAAATGGTAGACTTTTATTATTAATTTTACTATGATGATGATGGAAAATAATCCAAAACTTAAAAAATCCATTGTGAGTTCATATTAACTTTCTGGCTTTTGATACTAAAATTAAACATTACCTTAATAATACCATGAGGATCAGTGTCAGAACGCATGGTTTCCAAATATACTGGATAATATTTTCATTTGGAATTAGGAGAGGTATGTTCCTGCCCTCCTTTAATTTTATGAACCTCAGTGATTTGATAATCATTTTTGGATGAGCTGAGAAGTCCTTCTCTGTCCCCTTAGAAAACAGAAAACAGTTTAAGTATCCAATTGTAGTTTTAGATAACAAGGTTATATTATTAGAAGTTAGGGGTAGCTTTAAGAGATAACTGCGATTCTACATAGCTACTGTTAGAAATGATTATTTTAAATGAAGTATCCCAAGGTCAAAATAATTTTTGGTAAGTGTCCTTCAGCTTTCAGTTAACAACTCTACAGAATAGCTCAGTCTCTTCAATTGCCTGGAGGACTTTTTATAACCTGTTTCTTTTAAAGGATTCAACCTGGATGGTACATTATTTAAAGTTATGTGTTCTAAGTGCGTCATTCAAAGTTTGAATTTAGCAGCACTTTAACACTTTTCAAGTTAACGTTATTGCAACCTTGCCTAAAGAGAGAAAAATAAAACAACAACACAGAGACTTTAATTGTCCATTTGTCAGTTTGTTGGTGTGAACCTGGGTTTTCTGAGAAAATGTTGGCTCTGGTCGCCCACACTGCTTCAACAACTCCTCCAAGCTTCAATGAGTTGTTCAGGCATTTTTGATCCTTATTTGGCTGTTTATAAAATCAGGCATCTATCTTCTTAATTGACAGTACAGACTTTATTCCAGCTACTATAAAATATTTGTCAGTAATGTTCATGGAAGACCATTTTTCAGATAATTTGCTTTTTTAGATATCTTACATTTTATCATTTGTTGAAATCAGTCTATTATAAATGTATTACATGTATACTTTTAGGACTTTCCTGGTGACTCAGATGGTAAAGAATCTGCCTGCAATGAAGGAGACCCAGGTTCAGTCCCTGGGTTGGGAAGATCTGGAGAAGGGAATGCCAAATCACTCCAGTTTTCTTGCCTGGAGAATTCCATGCACAGAAGAGCCTGGCAGGCACGTGTCCATGGCATTTCAAAGAAAAGGACACAACTGAACAACTAACACTTTCACATTTTACTGAACAGATACCCAGCTTTATGATATCAGGCATGTTGTACTTGTCGCTCCTGATGTCTTTTGAAGATTACTAGCTAGGAGCCTGGTGGGCTGCTGTCTATGGGGTCACACAGAGTCAGACACAACTAGAGCAACTTAGCAGCTGTAGCAGCATCTATAGCGAATAACATCCATTTTAGGATTGTATCTCCCATCTCAGCTTTAGATATAGTTTTAATTCCTCTGAGCAACTTACAGGTATTTATTTGTTGACCTAACTAAATTATATAACTGATGATAGCTCCTTACTTTGCTTCTTAAACTCAGAGCAAATTTTGTGACCTACAAGTCTTTATGAGATATTTCTGCCAACTAATCTTATCTCTAGCTTCATCTTATTTTTCTTAACTCTATAAGTCTTTTTATGTCTTTGTATCAGATGAATTTTTGGTAAGTGGGATGTCATGGTGGCTCTGGAAATGCATGGCATAGAAATCATTTCTAAGAGAAAAAAAGAATCAGCTGGGCAGGCATGGTTAATTGACATCCTGTGGATCTGCTGTCATTCATGTGGAGACAAGCTTTATTCCCTGGGCAGGCTTCAGGAGAAAATGACTAAGTGTGATGGAGGCCCAGTGCTGGCCCGTTGCTACTGGATGCAGGACACCCACAGATGGCAACTTTGGCTCAAGACCCCCATGCTTGCTCCTGAGCCATGCTTGTTTCAGGGTGTGCTCTAATGTGAAACTCCTCCTGCTCCATCTTCTTCTCTTCTGTGCCTCCTGTCCTCCTAATGTTCTTTTTGTTGTCTGCTTGGATGACCTGAATTAATACAGACAATACCAAGAGTGTCTAAGTAAACAGGCAGTAAGTTGGTGCTTGAGAATTAGTTCACTCACTTCCCAGGTAGCAAAAAGAATATCGTCTCAAGTGTTATATTGAGCACAGAGTCCTTGAAATAAGAGGAAGATTGCTGATTGCTAAAGATTTCATGAGCCATAATGTGGGAGAACAAGCTAAATGCTCTTGAAGGTGGAATGACTCAGGTTGGATGATTCAGGCATTTAACAGACATGGGGTAAACAAGCCCATAAGAACTGCAATATCGGACAATTTTTGCCAAATGGTATTGAATGGGTGAATTTAACTCAGATGACCATTATATCTACTACTGCAGGCAGGAATCCCTCAGAAGAAATGGAGTGGCCATAATGGTCAACAAAAGAGTCTGAAATGCAGTACTTGGATGCAATCTCAAAAACGACAGAATGATCTCTGTTTGTTTCCAAGGCAAACCATTCAATATCACAGTAATCCAAGTCAATGCCCCAACCAGTATGCTGAAGAAGCTGAAGTTGAATGGTTCTATGAAGACCTACAAGACCTTTTAGAACTAACACCCCAAAAAGATGTCCTTTTCATTATAGGGGACTGGAATGCAAAAGTAGGAAGTCAAGAAACACCTGGAGTAACAGGCAAATTTGGCCTTGGAATACGGAATGAAGCAGGGCAAAGACTAATAGAGTTTTGCCAAGAAAATGCACTGGTCATAACAAACACCCTCTTCCAACAACACAAGAGAAGACTCTATACATGGACATCACCAGATGGTCAACACCAAAATCAGATTGATTATATTCTTTGCAGCCAAAGATGGAAAAGCTCTATACAGTCAGTAAAAACAAGACCAGGAGCTGACTGTGGCTCAGACCATGAACTCCTTATTGCCAAATTCAGACTTAAATTGAAGAAAGTGGGGAAAACCACTAGACCATTCAGGTATGACCTAAATCAACTCCCTTATGATTATACAGTGGAAGTAAGAAATAGATTTAAGGGACTAGATCTGATAGATAGAGTGCCTGATGAACTATGGAATGAGGTTCGTGACATTGTACAGGAGACAGGGATCAAGACCATTCCCACAGAAAAGAAATGCAAAAAAGCAAAATGGCTATCTGGGGAGGCCTTACAAATAGCTGTGAAAAGAAGAGACGTGAAAAGCAAAGGAGAAAAGGAAAGATATAAACATCTGAATGCAGAGTTCCAAAGAATAGCAAGAAGAGATAAGAAAGCCTTCTTCAGCGATCAATGCAAAGAAATAGAGGAAAACATCAGAATGGGAAAGACTAGGGATGTCTTCAAGAAAATCAGAGATACCAAAGGAACATTTCATGCAAAGATGGGCTCGATAAAGGACAGAAATGGTATGGACCTAACAGAAGCAGAAGATATTAAGAAGAGATGGCAAGAATACAGGAAGAACTGTACAAAAAAGATATTCACGACCCAGATAATCACGATGGTGTGATCACTGACCTAGAGCCAGACATCCTGGAATGTGAAGTCAAGTGGGCCTTAGAAAGCATCACTACGAACAAAGCTAGTGGAGGTGATGGAATTCCAGTTGAGCTATTTCAAATCCTGAAAGATGATGCTGTGAAAGTGCTACACTCAATATGCCAGCAAATTTGGAAAACTCAGCAGTGGCCACAGGACTGGAAAAGGTCAGCTTTCATTCCAATCCCAAAGAAAGGCAATGCCAAAGAATGCTCAAACTACCACACAATTGCACTCATCTCACACACTAGTAAAGTAATGCTCAAAATTCTCCAAACCAGGCTTCAGCAATATGTGAACTGTGAACTTCCTGATGTTCAAGCTGGTTTTAGAAAAGGCAGAGGAACCAGAGATCAAATTGCCAACATCTGCTGCCTCATGGAAAAAGCAAGAGAGTTCCAGAAAAACATCTATTTCTGCTTTATTGACTGTGCCAAAGCCTTTGACTGTGTGGATCACAATAAACTGTGGAAAATTCTGAAAGAGATGGGAATACCAGACCACCTGATCTGCCTCTTGAGATATTTGTATGCAGGTCAGGAAGCAACAGTTAGAATTGGACATTGAACAACAGACTGGTTCCAAATAGGAAAAGGAGTTCATCAAGGCTGCAAATTGTCACCTTGTTTATTTAACTTATATGCAGAATACATCATGAGAAACACTGGACTGGAAGAAACACAAGCTGGAATCACGATTCCCGGGAGAAATATCAGTCACCTCAGATATGCAGATGACACCACCCTTATGGCAGAAAGTGAAGAGGAACTCAAAAGCATCTTGATGAAAGTGAAAGTGGAGAGTGAAAAAGTAGGCTTAAAGCTCAACATTCAGAAAACGAAGATCATGGCATCCGGTCCCACCACTTCATGGGAAATAGATGGGGAAACAGTGGAAACAGTGTCAGACTTTATTTTTCTAGGCTCCAAAATCACTACAGATGGTGACTGCAGCCATGAAATTAAAAGACGCTTACTCCTTGGAAGGAAAGTTATGACCAACCTAGATAGCATATTCAAAAGCAGAGACATTACTTTGCCAACAAAGGTTTGTCTAGTCAAGGCTATGGTTTTTCCTGTGGTCATGTATGGATGTGAGAGTTGGACTGTGAAGAAGGCTGAGCGCTGAAGAATTGATGCTTTTTACTGTGGTGTTGGAGAAGACTCTTGAGAGTCCCTTGAATTGCAAGCAGATCCACCCAGTCCATTCTGAAGGAGATCAGCCCTGGGATTTCTTTGGAAGGAATGATGCTAAAGCTGAAACTCCAGTACTTTGGCCACCTCATGCGAAGAGTTGACTCATTGGAAAAGACTCTGATGCTGGGAGGGATTGGAGGCAGGAGGAGAAGGGGACGACAGAGGATGAAATGGCTGGGTGGCATCACTGACTCGATGGACGTGAGTCTGAGTGAACTCCGGGAGTTGGTGATGGACAGGGAGGCCTGGTGTGCTGCGATTCATGGGGTCGCAAAGAGTCGGACAGGACTGAGCGACTGGTCTGATCTGATCTGATCTGATTGGCACTGCAGAGGAACAAGGAAGAATTAAAGGCTGTGAACAAATATTTTGAAACTAACTTGAAAGTCAAAAGGGGCTTTTAATAGTTTAAAAAGAGACTTTATATCCTTCAGGTGAAGAGAAGCCATAGATGAGACATAGAGTATTAGAGAAAAAGAGTTTCACCCTTTCAGAGACCTTCAGCAAGGCAGATTTATTTTGTTAAAGTCAAGGTCCTGGTTGGAAAAACCTGAAACCCTGAACATGGAATGAGGTCATCTAGATGGATGTGCTTGGGGATTTTGATTTTTGCAGGAATGACAAACATCTTCATGGTAGGAGACATCACTCTCCCTGTGGGCATTGATAAGAAAGAGGTCTGTCCCTATAAGGTCCCAAGTGCCTCTCTAGACCTGCCTCCTTGCTATGGACTGAGATATGTCCACTCAAATCTCATATGTTGAAGCTCTAACTGTCAATGTGACTGTATATGGAGATGGGGATATTTAAAGATACGATTAAGGTTAAACAAGACCATAAGGGTGGGGCCTAATCTGATAGTAATAATGTCCTTATAAGAATGGAAAAATATTTCAGGGATGTGCATGTACAGAGAAAAGGCCATGAGAAGACAGAACAAGAAGATGGCCAACTACAGCTCAGGGAAAGAGGCTTCAGGAGAAAGCAAACCTGCTGAAGGTTCACGTGCCTCCCTAGAATTTACTGATAACACTGAATATCTTGTGTCTAAATATTCCTCACCTTATCAGGCAAAAGGGCTATGTGACTTAATTTAAATTGAGGATACTGTGAAAACAGAGATTCTTTTAAGTACATGATGGATTCTTACAGTTCTTAACACAGAACTGTAATCTCATGTGATTTGCCTTAGTTTGGCAAACATATCATCAATAATGTAGTGATGAGGCTATTAATAATGTTTCTATCACACTGCGTTTTCATATTTCTATTTTTTTTTTTCAGACTTATTCTGGAATTTGCTGATGGCACTCTCTAGAGGGGATTGGTGGTAGTATTTCCATGTTGATGAAAATATGTAGTAAAGGAGTACTCTTGGGATATTCTTTGGTTGAAAGGGACAAAAATATTCTCAATATGTTTAGAGGATACATTCTAAATATCTATTTCTTTGTTTATATTAATAAGTATAGTAAAAAGATATGTAGTTATCTATTATAGGGCATGAGAAAATAGTTACCTATAGTCTGAAAAATAAAGAATGAGAGTTAGTAAAATGTATTGAACACTTATTATATGCCAGTTTCCACTTGTTTTCTTCACAGTATCACATTACATTTCACAACCAGTCTGGAAGGATAGCATTTTTATCTCAAGTCTACATATGATTTTATTCACTATAGACACCGTGCTTTTACATTGGCTCCTCAGACCTTATTCATCTTATAGCTCAAAGTTTGTACCTGCCAGTCTAAATTTTAGACACACATACAAAGAAAGACAGAGAGAGAGAACACGTGAGAAAATTGCTTACCAGTAGCCTGATAGGGCTTCCCTGATGGCTCAGACGGTAAAGCATCTGCCTGCAATGCGGGAGACCTGGGTTTGATTCCTGGGTCGGGAAGATCCCCTGGAGAAGGAAATGGCAATCCACTCCAGCTCTTGCCTGGAAAATCCCATGGACGGAGGAGCCTGATAGGGTACAGTCCATGGGGTCCCAAAGAGTCGGGCACGACTGAGCGACTTCACTTTCACTTTTCAGCCTGATAGTAGGATTGTCTTTAACTTAAATTTGAATTCATTATTGTTTGACTAACTGCTGTAATCGCTCTACTACAATAGTTTTAACTAAAATAGCTTTCAGTGTGACATAAGTGAATCTGTGCATGTCTTTAATTTACCTTACATTTTAAAGGATAATTTCACTGGATATGGGATTCTGGATTGACAGATTGTTTTTCCTTTAAACTCTTCAAATATTTCATTCACTTCTTTTCTTCTTCTGTTGCTTCTGATGGGAATATCTTGTTTTTCTCTGGGTTTTCTCTTTGTCGTTGTCTTTTATCATTTGACTACAAAGTGTCTGGGTATTGTGCTCTGTGTATTTATCCTCCTGGGAGTTCTGTTAGTATCTTGGATCTGCCAATTAATGTTTTCCATAAAATTTGAGAACATTATAGTCATTCTTCTTTCAAATATTTTTTTGTCCATTAGTTTTTACTTTAATTTTGGAATTCCCGTTGCAAATATTTTAGAATACTTGACTACCACATTAGTCTTTGAGATTCTGTTCACTTTCCTTTAATATTGTTTTTTATTATTCTTTAGACTGAATAACTGCTTTTGATTCATCTTAATGTTTGTTTTTCCTGCTATCTAAAAATTTCTTGTTAAACTAATCTGCAGCAATTTTTCATATCAGTTACTTCATAATTACCTGTAACATTTCAAATGTTTTGTAGTTACAGCTATAATGCTGTGATTTCCAATTTGCTAAATTGTTAGACTGTTTTTACTTATTTGAACATATATTCCTTTACTTCTTCAATATTGTTGTATTAGCTGCTTTTAAATATTATCATTTGCTAAATGCAGGACTCACTCAAAGTCAATTTATATTGATGAATTTTTAGCAGAGTATGAGTCACATTTTAATTTGTTTAGTAATCTCTGGTTGAAAACTGGACATTTTGTATCTCATCTTATAGCAACTCTGAATTCTGTGTTTTGTTTTCCTTTGAAGTTGTTGGGGTTTTGTTTTGTTTTGGTAAGAAAGGCCTGAAACTATAAATTCTGTATTCTTCATGACATGTAATTGCTCATGCTTGAGTTTGTTTGAATTTTTATTTTTTTAGGCTATATATCTAGGCATCTTCCTTGTGAATTTTAGTGAAAACCCAATAATTTGGGGGGGGAATTGTGCTCAAATACTTCCCAGGTGGCCCTAGTGGTAAAGAATCTGCCCGCCAATGTAGGGCACGCTAGAGACACAGATTCGATCCCTTAGGTAGGGAAGAGCCCCTGGAAGAGGTCATGGCAACCCACTCTAGCATTCTTGCCTGGAGAATCCCATGGACAGAGGAGCCTGGTGGGCTGCAGTCCATGGAGTTTCAAAAGAATTGGGTACAGCTGAAGTGACTTATCAGGCAAGTCTTGACTTACAGGGTGAAGACTTACCTTGACCCTGTAAGACTTTCAATCTCTGCCTAGCAAACTATGTGTGGACTGAGGAATCAATTTGAGGTTGAAGCCAATTCTTAAGTTTTCCTTGCTGACATCTCTTACATCTCCCTGGCACATGCATAATTTAGCCCTACTACGATTTCCCAGGGAAGTTCCTTGCTGTCCCACTGTCCATCCTGAAGCAGGACCACAACCTTGGTCTGATTAAACTGTGGGTTTTCATACTTAGTAAACTGAAACAGCATTGAGAGTGAAATACAACACTTTTAGTAATTAAGCCCGAACAGTGAGCAAAAACTGAAACTTTATTGGTTGAAGAGGGTGAATGGAGGTATTTTATAGGTATTTTTAGAGGTATTTTATAATAGAGGAGCAAAACCCAGAGTTCTGGGTCTCCTTAACATTTTTAAGTTAAACTCAGGAAATTTGAGAATCTTAGTACAAACTTGCCTTAAATTGATCACTAAAAAATACATTTTTTATCATTGACTTTTTGGACCTCTTTTCGTTTTTGAACTTTAGATCTTTAGGTCTAACTTTAGATCTTCCTACTTTTGGTTTGATTAATTACATTTTTAGCAAATATTTTTATTGTGTTTCTGACTTAAACTGAATTTAAGTAAGTAAAACTTGTACTTGTTTGAAGTATATATTGGTTTAGGGATGTTTCTGTAATATTATATGTGATGCAAATTTTATCTCAATAGTTTTAGTTTCTGACCAATTAAATTTCAGTTTAAAAAATTACCTTATAGCCCTTTGGTGTGTATTTTATTTTGAGAAATATAGATTTATTTCCTCAGAAGTATTTATGATAGGAGTCTGCATTTGGAATGATCTTTTATAGACTGTATTATCTCTGTAGCTTCTGAAGCAGTATAATATGATTCCCCTCAGAGATCTCACAGTTTAAAGGTACTGCATACATTAATTCACTGATACAAGATTTTTTTTTGATGTGGACCATTTTCAAAGTCTTTATTAAATTTGTTACAATATTGCTTCTGTAGTTTATATTTAGGTTTTTTGACTACGAAGTATAGGGGATCTTAGTTCCCATACCAGGGATTGAACCCACACCGCTTGCTCTGGAAGGTGAAGTCTTGACCACTGGACCACCAGGAAAGTCCCTAATTCACTGATTTAGGAGGGAAGCAAAACAGTATTGGCAGTCTTCCATCTTATAGAAATATTCTTTCCATGTCTACCTTCTAATCTATTTTTGTTAGTGAAGTTCCCTTCCCTATAAGAGGAAGGAAAGGTAATAACTTTAAAACAAACAAACCAAACAAAACCCTCCCTATGACTACTGTTGTATGCTTCCAAATTTTTAACTATCAAGGAGTAAAGAGATTATTGTAGCCTGTCAATCCAGTAATTTGTTTCGCTTAATATGATGTATTATTTATGGGACATAAGGGAACATCTGGTCTACACAGTCTGATTTTTTTTTTTTTAGGAGGAGAGTTTATTTGAAGTCTGAAAACAACCATTGGGAAATTTCATCCCAATCTCTCTGTTATATAAATAAATAATAATACATTAAAAACTCCAACTGTGGCATTGTTTATATTGGTCAAAAATGTATTCTTTTGCTTTTTTTTTTATGAGCATAGAAAAATATATAAACTTTACTCTCTGGTTAGACCATAGAAATAAAAATTAAATTGAACTGTCTCACAGCACTATTACTTGGTATTTGGGACTACTTTAACAGCTGATATATGCCAGTGTTCAAGTACTTTAATCATTTTCCAAACTATTAACACAGCTGAAAATTCTGCTACCATTTTAAATGTACTTTACATGTTCAGTAACTCAGTTGTGTCCAACTCTTTGTGACCCCATTCACTGTAGCCTGCCAGGTTCCTCAGTCCATGTGATTTTCCAGGCAAGAATACTGGAGTGGGTTGCCATTTCCTCCTCCAGAGGATCTTCCTGACCCAGGAATTGAACTTCTGTGTTTCTGCATTGACAGGTGGATTCTTTGCCACTGAGCCACCTGGAAAACCCATTTAAAGATACTTTAATGACATCAAAAATATGTTTTATGGGAAGTCTTTAAAGTCGAACATGTAGCAGTTTCCTAAATCTGGTCTCTTCTATTTTTAAAACAACTCCAAATGGAAATCAGTTGCAAAAAGTGTCTCAAGGGAAATATAATGGCAAGCTTGTGTATTTTTATGAGTCCAGCCCTCATCTGCCTTTTACATGCACATCTTCCACATTACAATGTCACAGATTTAATAGAAGAATAACTTTTTTAAATTAGTCATTTGGTTCAATGGCATGCTATGATTAAACATTTATACATCTCATGTAGTACTAAATATGGTAGTACTTTAAATTTTAAATTATAAGTGTAACTTTGGAGTACAAACACAAATACAGGATATCTCTTGTATATTTCATTTTCAGCTGTGAAAAATAAGATATGAAAATCGGTTTCCAGTGTGCAACAATTTGAATTTAATTCTGATTTACATGTGTAAGAACTATAATGTTCCCAGACTGTAAGGAAAACACCTCCATACCAGTATCATCCCTTCCAAATATTATATCACACCTCCTTAAACATGAGCTGTGACCTACTTTGTTCCTTAGGTTTTTATCATCTTTATTAATACTGATGCAAATTTGGTTTCTATGCTTTATTTGTAAATCAGAAGTCTGCCATATAGTCAGCTACTATAGACTCTAAAGGGTTAACAGCAGAGATTAATAAGTCGGAAAAAATTACAGCATGAAATGTGAATCTTAGTGTATGCACACTTTTGAAATATGTAATTTGTGATTCAACTAATCCCCAAAAGAATACAATTATAGGTGCGTGTATAGACATAGGTTAGCATGTACACATGTATTCCCTTCCTCTCTCAGCAAGAGAGGACCTAAAACCAGTAACATTCCAATATCTACGAGTGTACCCAGTACACATATCTTGATTTCTAATACCCTTCTCCAGTAAAAGGAAGTAGGACTCCTTGAAGAAATGGCTAAGTCTGGGTAGGAAATATACAAGATAACCCATTCTATCTTGTAGGCCAGAAGGCAAAGTGCTCGTAACAAATAAAGAAACCTCATATGGATGGAGTCATGTCAAAATGGCACAGGAACCAACCAGAAAGCTCCTACAGTCCAAAGCTGAAACAATTTGAGCAAGAAAATAAGCAAAGCAGTGATGGACAATAGCACAAAGTATAGAATAAATATCCACCAGTCCACACACTTTCCGTGCATCAGAATAGGTAGGAGAAGCATGAGGCCACATCTTTAGTGTGATCTGTGCAGAGAGATTTCCTTCCAAAGAGGACAGTATAGAAAGGAAAAAAGAGAAACCTGAAAAACTCTACCTTCGTCAAACAATAATGGTGAGTTTCAACAGTAATAATTCATGTTTGGGGGCTATATTCAGGCATTAATTTCCTCAAATGATTTTTTTTATGCCTTATTGCCTCTCTATGCTTCTGGATTTAAATTATGTTAGACCATTTGATATTGTATTATTGTATTTTAGGTTGTCAAGTCTCAGTTTGACTTCTCTGTTGTGCAGTTTGGAAAAATAGACTGATTTATCTTAAAGTTTATTGATCCTTTTTCTTCTTCAATCTATGATTAATACTCACTTGTCATATATATGTACATAATAGGTATTAGATTATACTTTTTATATCAACAATTTTCATTGTCAATTTAAAAAAAAATTGATCTCTCTGTTGAGAAATACATTTGTTCATTTTGACTATCTTTTCACTTTAATAGTGGCTGCTTTGACTTTTAACTCTTACTTTCAACATCACTGTCATCTTAGGGTCTATTTCTATAGGTTACAGTTTTCCCCTAATCTTGAGTCACGTCTTCCTTTTTTGCATCTTTAGCTGTTTCTAGTTGATATACTGGAGAAGGCAATGACAACACATTCCAGTTTTCTTGCCTGGAGAATCCCAGGGACGGGGGAGCCTGGTGGGCTGCCGTCTACGGGGTCGCACAGAGTCGGACACAGCTGACGCAACTTAGCAGCAGCAGTTGATATACTAGATTCTGTGGAAGAAACCTGGTGAAAAGTATAGATTAAGTTTATATTTTATGAAGAGTATGATTCTCCTAACAGACACTTAAATTACTGGACTCACACTCTGAAAAGTCAGGGTCAGTTTGTGTTCTACCATAGTTCTTACTTCTAAGGCATGGTACTTTGGAGATTTTAACTGAAAGTCCAAGGTGTTTACTGCACCCCCGTAAATAGCTTAATTTTTTGTGTTGCTGTAGGAAGTAATTTGGGGCTTCCCAGGTGGCACTAGTGATAAGGAACATGCCTGCCAATGCAGGAGATGCCAAAGACAAAGGTTCAATCCCTGGGTCAGGAAGATCTCATGGAGGAGGGCGTGGCAATCCACTCCAGTATTCTTGCCTGGAGAATCCCATGGACAGAGGAGCCTGGTGGGCTACAGTCCATGGGGTCGCGGGGAGTGGGACACGACTGAGCAACTTCACTTACTTACTCACTTATACTTATGCCATCCTGGTTGCTACATTTTGGAGAACATCATGTTCTCATTGCAAAGTGAATGCTGTTTTTTAGTAACTTTATAAAAGTCAATTACAGTGGTCTACAGGAGAGATCCTGGAGTTTGGGTTAGAATATTGGTCATAGATGCGTAAGAGATGGGCAGACTTAAGCACTCATTTAGGAGGGAGAGTTGATAGAATTTGATATTAATAACAGGTTAAATATAAAGTCATTGTGAAATACAGGTAATGTAGGCACACTTTAAGATAACATCTGTTTTATGGTCTATACAGGTGGTTAGTGGCACTAAGTTACAGAACATTGAAAACACAGTGTTTTGGTGAGAAGTTGTGTTGTTTTGGATATTTTTTTGAAGTGCTTGTGTTACATCCATTGAGGTCAAGTGATCCTACACTGATATTTCAGTATTTCTTAGCTATTTGCTTATGCATAAAAGAATATGAAGTGACTTCTTTAAAGAAAAACATTGTTAGGTTTTATAATTAAAAATTATATCTTAGGAAGGTTTGTATCATTTTGGGGTTTATGAAGATTTCCAGACTTTTCTCATACAAAGGCCAAGTATGGACATGGTAATTAATCATACTTAAGAAAAGTGCAGGGTAAAAATAGTAAAAGATACGAATCAAAATGATCTGTTTGCTAGGAAGGCACGATGAGAGCTAGATGTGTTTTTAGTCAATGTTAATGAAGATACCTTTTTTTAATTTTATTTTTTTAAGGCAGACTCTTGCTAATAAAATCACCAGCTTCTCTGAATCAACAGAAGTGATAACAAAGATACTAACACCTTTTTTTAAGAAAATTGTAACCTACAACACTCACAGCATGGAGCAGTGGAAGATACCATGCAGCAGCAGCTTATGGTTAGCAAGAGGTTTAATAAGAAATCTATTTAAGATTGTTTTTTTAAAAAAACCCACAAAAACAAGTCTTACATGAAGAATACCTTCTTCTTATTGCTTCTTACTATTTTCTAGTTAAACAGTACCTAATACTCTCTTATATACTTCTTATTGCCTAATTATTTACCACATTTTTAATGCATGGACGACATGTATGTGTTATTATACCTAAAGTGCATTAATCAATCATGTCCGACCCTTCACGACTCCATGGACTGTAGTCTGCCAGGCTCCTCTGTCCATGCAGTTATCCAAAAATACTGGATTGGGTGGGTAACCAATCCCTTTTCTAGGGGATCTTTCCAAACCAGGGATTGAAGCTGGATCTCCTGCATTGCAAGTGGATTCTTTACTGTCTGAGCCACCAGAGAAGCTCCCGAACACTTCAAGTACGCCTTTTATTAAAAACGTATTATTCACAAACTTTGACTGTAATTTTTTTCTCCCTTCAGTTAATTTATTTTCAAATCTTTCTAAATATTTTTTCCTTTATGTTTCCTCCTGTAGAATGACAATAAGAGTATATATCCTAGCCTAGAGCACAGTAATGACAGTAAATAGGATGGATTGTTAAATCAAGTTGAGACAATAGAGTGGCATTCTTTATAAAATTGGGTTTCATCAAATGTTTGGAGCAAAATTGACTGAAAAGATACCACAGTAATAACAGATGGCTTGAGCATTTAATTATCTCCCATATGAATGGATGTTGTCGATGACTGACCATAATTTAAACTGTTAGTAGGTCAGGATGTCACAATGGTTGGCAGAAAACGGTGTCCTTGGGTATATCCTTAGAAGAGGAAGAGCAGGCCAGGATTCCCCACTGAATGCTGCATCACTAAGAGGAAGACCAGCACATGACACCCTACCAAGCACTGTGTCTGTTTTGGAAAGTTTGAAGCTTAGTGGAAAAGGGAGGTGCTATAAAATTCCTATGATTTCATTAATAGGAGTGCTTGGAGAGAGAGAGAGAGGGAAACGGAACCTTTGATCATACCAACAAAAGAGTAATTAAGTGTTTCCACGTTTTCTGCCTCAGCATGTGAAGATCCATTGTCAGATCCTAAGAAAACACAAAGTTCTTCTGTGCAGAGAGAGAGAGGGTATTGCTGCTGTTCTTGGCTTTTTCTCTGATAGAGATTTGGGTTTCACTCTAAAAGTTACTTTCCTTATCTCGTTCAGTTTCTGTCTTTTCGAGGCCATGTTACAGTGGGTCAATTAGTCAACACCAAAAGCATCCTTTTTGTAATTGTCTTAAAATATATTTCAGGAGACTCTCAGAAATTCAAAAGTTGTGCAAACAAGTCTCAAGAAAAAGCATGCACAAAGTACCTCACTGGGCAATCTTCCTCTGCCAAAAGGTGAGCCCAGAAACTGCAAAAAGAAGTGGCAAACCTAACTTTCCTAGTTTCAAATATTGCCATCAGATTTGTGCAGATACTGGGCAAGACTGATGTGACAACCTCAGATATCCGGTGGCCTCCCTTTGCTTTGGCCAGTGGAAAATGGAGCAGAAAGTTAAACAGAAGAGAATTTGAGTAGAATAAAGGGCTGTTCACTGTTGCTTGAAGTCCCAACATATCTGCCATTAATAACAATGAGTCATTAAAGAGAATTCTTGTATGGTGAGTCAGGAAAGGTTAAGAGCTGCTGAATTACTTCCAATTCTGTAACTCCTTTTAAAATGTAGCATGTTATTGAAAGTGAAGTCACTCAGTCGTGTCCAACTCTTTGCAACCCCATGGACTGTACCCTACCATGCTCCTCTGTCCATGGAATTTTTCAGGCAAGAGTAATGGAGTAGGTTGCCATTTCCTTCTCCAGAGGATCTTCCTGACACAGGGATCATACCCAGGTCTCCTGCATTGTAGGCAAATGCTTTACCACCTGAGCCACCAGGGAAGCTGTTGCCAACTGAGTAGTCAGGCAAACAGCATATGCATGTGGGAGAGAGGAGGAAGGATGGGGAATATACATAGTGAGTAATATGTAATAGTTTAGAGTACTTTTCCCCTTTAGCTGGAGAACAGTGGCAGAGTAACCATCTGCCTCTTTTTAAGCCACATGCTTTTAAAATTTAAAGTCAGCTATTCAGATCAAAGTCATGAGAAGATGGTAATAATAATCAGAAGGTGGGAAGACTAGCTTACCAGTAGGGAGTAGGACAAGGTGTTTATTATATTCATGAGTGTATGTGACAACCTGTGCTTTTTCAGCCTTGTATCATAGAGTCAGACAGGCTCGACTTTAAATTCCAGCTCAGATACATGATAGCTGTGTGACCTTTAGCAAGTTCACTAAACACTCTGAGATCAGTTTCTTCATCAGTATATGGTTGTAATAATAATGTACACCTCACAGCATTCTTGTAGGATTAAGTGCAATGAAGTGCATAAAGCAATCAGCCCAGTTTTTACTATAGTAGACAGTTGATGGATGCTACTGATACATTAGTAATCTGTTTAATTTTTGTAAAATGAACAGTCTAGGGTTCAGTAAACATTGGGGAAACACATATCTGTTCTCTTTAAGTAATATATGTTTAACTGGTTCATCCTAAGGATACATAAAAAGATGATGTTTTGATCAACAAATTTTATAACAATCAGAAAACAGTCTAGAAAAATGTAGATAGTTTGGCAGTTCTGGATCTTTGTCCTTGTTTTATCAGTTACTTAGCTACATGGACTGAGGAGACTCATTTGAATTCCTTGAGTCAGAGGTGTGTCACCTCTACCCTTAACTGTAGAGCTTAACTTACCTTAAGTTAGTAGTGTACAAAGAACTCGAGAAATTTAAATTGTTACTATTATGTAAGCCAACAATAAAGAAATAGTCCTAGTGATGTCTTCTGGGTTTATTAACCTCTGTTGTGTATAAACAGGTACTAAAAATACCACAATATTGGAATATTTTGAATCTATAATTGTAATAGTTATAATTTCTACAAATTTCTTTGTAATAGATAAGGTAGTCATAAAGACTTTTTGAACAACTCACTTTGCCTGAGAAGTAATCCTCTTTGATGAACACCATGTACAGAACAATATTCTTACATATGTAAGATGATATATGGTAATTTGTCCTACTGACTAGTTACTGTCTGGCTACAAATGTTAGTAGTTACTGACCAGTTACTAATGTTGAGTCATGAGCTACTAATGGTCATAGACTTTTTACCTTTGGCTACTTTAAAGCAAGTGATCAGTTTTCTTAACATTCTTTTTTTCTCATCAAAGTCTCACTAAAACAGATTCTTAGGTTAAATACTGGGACAGAGACATAATAGTCATCTTTAGGCTGAATTATTAGGCCCACATAGGTGTCTGACATAAGACTTTGGCTTTTTGGTACCATCTAAAATCTCACCTGACCAGACTTGTAAATATAAGAGAGAAGAAATTGTTCTTTTTTTGTTCTTTTCCTTGTCAGACTGCACAGCCTTCTGGACCAAAGAATAACAACGTCTTGTCTAGTTCACGATAATGATTAATTACTAGAAAATCTCAAGTGTTGAGTAAAATTATTTGTAGTTTTGGTCTGAGCATAGACCTCTTTAAAAAATACTTTTCCCTCAAATATCGACTTAATTCCTTGAGGCTGACTTTCCTGTGAAGTATCATTTCACTCAAAGCAGTTAGATCCAGTTTCATTTGTAAACTTAAATGTATTCCCCAAAGCAAAATGAATGAATTGGCTTTCTGTAGGTAAAAGTGAGCAGCCACTTACAGACAGAACTAATGCAAAAGGTTAGTGCAAGAAGGTAGCTCCTATGAGAAAAGAATTGCACACATCATTAGGAGGGCTTCCCTGGTGGTTCAGTGGTAAAGAATCCATCTGTCTGCCAATGCAGGAGATATAAGTTCCATCCCTGGGTCAGGAAGATCCCTTGGAGAAGGAAATGGCACCTCACTCTAGTATTCTTGCCTGTGAACTCCCATGGACTGAGGAGCCTCTCAGGCTACAGTCCATGGGGTTGCAAAGAGTCGGACACGACCTAGAGACTAAACAACAGCAACATGGTTGGGAGGGTTCTCAGCCTGGCTAAACTGAGAGCACACTGCTCTTCACCAGGATTTAACGAAGCAAACACCTTCCTGTCAAGTCTATTAGGAAGGTCTTTGAAAACATCTTTCTGACAAATCTTCACATAGATGAGTGAATTTAAATCTTCATAAAACAGATCAGCAACACTTAATTTAATACCACAGACCAGTAAAAATGAATGCTGTTATAGTTTGCAGTGCATTATTTTGCTACTGTTCTCATCACACGTGAGATATTTTCCATTGTCTGTAACATTAAAAATGCTATTTCTAGAATTACGAACTATATTTTAATTTGTTGCAGATGTTTTAAAATGATTTATTTTCCCCCTGGAAAACTCTGTTTTTGAAATAAGTAATTGCTTGTCCAGGACTTCACATTCAAGTTTAAAGAGCCCCGCTTTTCATCTGCCTTCTTCCCCAATGCTGGAGTTGGGAGGGAGGGAAGTGCTGGGTCATTGCTGCTGGGCCGAGGCAGAAATTAGCCTCCCTTGACACCAGCACCACACCAGGGGAGAGGAGCCAGGTGACCATATGGATTTCCCTCCCGTGATGTTTGGCTGGAGTAGGGCACAGGGTGTCAGAAAGTCTCTGCCTGCTTAGCTAGCCTTTCCCAGTCCTCTGGTTAAGAAAAACAAGCATTTCTTTAGGCCTTTTTCCTCTCCACCCATTGTAGACTCTACATTGTTGGCCTCTCCTATGTATAGCAAGATAAATGAAAGGAAAGGGAAAACAGAGAGAAGTCACTGCTGTTTTATCCCTTGAGTCCCAAAGCCCCTAACAAGTCTGCCTTCATCTTTCCAGTTTTCAGAGTTTTTCTGTGCTTGTTTTATGTATTATGTCCAGGACTTCTCTCTGTATTTCACGGGAAAATAAGGAGGGATGTGTCTATTTCTTCGAGACCATAACAGGAGTTCCAAAAAATGCATTTATAACAAACATATCAGTAATTAGAGAAAAACAAATTGAACAACAGGATACTATTTTACGCCTATGGTGTTTTTGAGATGACATGGAAAAATAGTAACTCACAGATATACCAGTAAATGTGTAAATTGGTTCAGATATTTTGTAAAGCAATTTAATCATATATCTGAAAAGCCTTAATAATTTTCATAACTTTGAATTCAGGATTTCTGCAACTTAGAACTTGACCTAAATACTCAGAAAGATTGGTGATATTTGCATCTACAATAACCAATGATAAATGAAAAATTACATAGAACTATACATATTCAGTTCAATTCAGTTCAGTTGCTCAGTTGTGTCCAACTCTTTGCATCCCCATAGACTGTAACAAGCCAGGCCTCCCTGTCCATCACCAACTCCCAGAGTTTATCCAAATACACGTCCATTGAGTTGGTGATGCCATCCAACCATCTCATCCTCTGTCGTCCCCTTCTCCCACCTTGAGTCTTTCCCAGCATTAGGGTCTTTTCCAATGAGTCAGTTATTCCCATCAGGTGGCCAGAGTATTGCTGTTTCAGCTTCAACATCAGTGCTTCCAATAAACACCCAGGACTGACCTCCTTTAGATTGAACTATACATATACACACATACGTAAAGTAAAAAATGTGTGTGATCCTGGTGATATCTGAATAAATCTGTGGATTGTACCAATGCCAATCTCCTGGCCTTGATATTGTACTATAGTCATTGCAGAATGTTAGCATAGGTGGCACTGGGTGCAGGGTACAGGAGACATCTTTGTAATATTCTCCACAGCATCCTTCTAATCTATAATTAATTGAAAATAAGAAGACGTGTACAGAAAAAGCCTTTGTTGAAAACTGTATTCCAATTTTGCTGCAGAAAATAAGACTACTACATGTTTTGTCTGTTCTTTCAAACTTCACACTTTAATTTTAAGGTGCTTCCTGTCCTGTTCACCCACCAATCCTCCTCTTCCCCACAGGCTCCATGGTAAGAATTTCTCTTCCAATTAAGTACTGCCAAAGATGGAGAAGCTCTATACAGTCAGTAAAAACAAGACCAGGAGCTGACTGTGGCTCAGATCATGAGCTCCTTATTGCCAAATTCAGACTGAAATTGAAGAAAGTAGGGAAAAACCACTAGACCATTCAGGTATGACCTAAATCAAATCCCTTATGATTACACAGTGGAAGTGACAAATAGATTTAAAGGACTAGATCTGATAGATAGGGTGCCTGATGAACTATGGACTGAGGTTCATGACATTGTACAGGAGACAGGGATCAAGACCATCCCCATGAAAAAGAAATGCAAAAAAGCAAAATGGCTGTCTGGGGAGGCCTTACAAATAGCTGTGAAAAGAAGAGAAGTGAAAAGCAAAGGAGATAAGGAAAGATATAAACATCTGAATGCAGAGTTCCAAAGAATAGCAAGAAGAGATAAGAAAGCTTTCCTCAGCGATCAATGCAAAGAAATAGAGGAAAACAACAGAATGGGAAAGACTTGAGATCTCTTCAAGAAAATTAGAGATACCAAGGGGACATTTCATGCAAAGATGGGCTCAATAAAGGACAGAAATGGTATGGACCTAACAGAAAAAGAAGATACTAAGAAGAGATGGCAAGAATACACAGAAGAACTGTACAAAAAAGATCTTCATAACCAAGATAATAGAGCGAGACATCCTGGAATGTGAAGTCAAGTGGGCCTTAGAAAGCATTGCTACGAACAAAGCTAGTGAAGGTGATGGAATTCCAGTTGAGCTATTTCAAATCCTGGAAGATGATGCTGTGAAAGTGCTGCACTCAATATGCCACCAAATTGGGAAAACTCAGCAGTGGTCACAGGACTGGAAAAGGTCAGTTTTCATTCCACTCCCAAAGAAAGGCAATGCCAAAGAATGCTCAAACTACTGCACAATTGCACTCATCTCACACGCTAGTAAAGTAATACTCAAAATTCTCCAAGCCAGGATTCTGCAAAATGTGAACCGTGAACATCCAGGTGTTCAAGCTGGTTTTAGGAAAGCCAGAGGAACCAGAGATCAAATTGCCAACATCCGCTGGATCATGGAAAAAGCAAGAGAGGTCCAGAATACCATCTATTTCTCCTTTATTGACTATGCCAAAGCCTTTGACTGCGTGGATCACAATAAACTGTGGAAAATTCTGAAAGAGATGGAAATACCAGACCACCTGACCTGCCTCTTGAGAAACCTATATGCAGATCAGGAAGCAACAGTTAGAATTTGACATGGAACAACAGACTGGTTCCAAATAGGAAAAGGCGTACATCAAGGCTGTATACTGTCACCCTGCTTATTTAACTTATATGCAGAGTACATCATGAGAAAGGATGAGCTGGAAGAAGCACAAGCTGGAATCAAGATTGCTGGGAGAAATATCAATAACCTCAGATATGCAGGTGACACCACCCTTATGGCAGATAGTGAAGAGGAACTAAAAAGCCTCTTGATGAAAGTGAAAGAGGAGAGTGAAAAAGTTGGCTTAAAGCTCAACATTCAGAAAACGAAGATCATGGCATCTGGTCCCATCACTTCATGGGAAATAGATGGGAAAACAGTGGAAACAGTGTCAGACTTTATTTTTTTGCGCTCCAAAATCACTGCAGATGGTGACTGCAGCCATGAAATTAAAAGATGCTTACTCCTTGGAAGGAAAGTTATGACCAATCTAGATAGCCTATTCAAAAGCAGAGACATTACTTTGCCAACAAAGGTCCGTCTAGTCAAGGTTATGGTTTTTCCTGTGGTCACATATGGATGTGAGAGTTGGACTGTGAAGAAGGCTGAGCACCGAAGAATTGATGCTTTTGAACTGTGGTGCTGGAGAAGACTCTTGAGAGTCCCTTGGACTGCAAGGAGATCCAACCAGTCCATTCTAAGGGAGATCAGTCCTGGGTGTTCATTGGAAGGACTGATGCTAAAGCTGAAACCCCAGTACTTTGGCCACCTCATGCGAAGTGTTGACTCATTGGAAAAGACTCTGATGCTGGGAGGGATTGGGGGCAGGAGGATAATGGGATGACAGAGGATGAGATGGCTGGATGGCATCACCAACTTGATGGAAGTGAGTCTGAGTGAACTCCAGGAGTTGGTGATGGACAGGGAGGCCTGGCGTGCTGCAATTCATGGGGTCGCAAAGAGTCAGACAGGACTGAGCGACTGAACTGAACTGAACTTCCTGTACTTTCTTCCTCAGGCCCCTTTCCGTACTGACAATTTTAATAGCTTGGTAACTTAGTCAATCAAACCATATTAAGCTTCCTTTGTGAGATAGCCTGTTATGTGTGTGTGTGTGTGTTCAGTTGTTTCAGACTCTGTGACCCCATGGACTGTAGCCTGCCAGGCTCCTCTGTCCATGGGATTCTTCAGGCAAGAATACTAGTGTGAGTTGCATTCCCTACTCCATTTAGGTAGAATTACACAGTAAACATTTTACTTTCTCATTATTTAGAATACATTTACTTTATCAATTTCAAAATGAGGACCCATTATGAAGTCTGTTTTTTGTAATCCATATAGAATCTACTTGACACAGTGGTTGAACATGTAGTGCTTGGTAACTGCTTGTGGTTTTTAAAAGCTTCTATAAAATCAACTTGGAAGCAGAAGATTAAGAAACACAGAAAAACTGGCGATTTGAAATCTTTACAAAAATCCTCCTCCAAAATTTTAAAAAGACTAAAATTACAATCAAGCAAATATAGTCTTTTTAGCAAATGTTGTGGAACAACTGAACATCCATATGCAAATTATGAATCTTACATCCTTCACAAAAATGAACTCAAAATGGATCACTGACCTAAATGTTAAATGCAAAAACTATAAAACTCCAAAAAGGTAGTGCACACACACACACACACACACACACACACACACAGACAAGTGCTTGGGTACCTTTTAGGTACAACAACAAAGAAACAATCCTTGAAATAATTAACTATAGATAAAGTGGACTTCATTACAACGGAAAACTTCTGTGAAGGACAATGTTAAAAGAGAATGAGAAGATAAACTGTAGGCTGGGAGAAAAAATTTGCAAATGACACATCAAATTAAAGACTGTTATCTAAAATAGTCAAAGAACTCTTAAAATTAAATGATATCCAGATTAAAAAAATCAGCAAAGGATCCGAATAGACACTTCCCCAAAGAAGGTATATATGTGGTGTGCTGTGCTGTGCTTAGTCACTCAGTCATGTTCGACTTTGTGACAGTATGGACTGTAGCCTGCCAGTCTCCACCTTCCATGAGATTCTCCAGGTAAGAATACTGGAGTGGGTTGCTATTTCTTACTCCAGGGGATCTTCCTGACCCAGGGATCAAACCTGCGTGTCTTATGTCTTCTGCATTGGCAAGCAGGTTCTTTACCACTAGTGCTGCCTGGGAAGCCCATATATATATATATATATTGTTGTTGTTCAGTCTCTCAGTAATGTCCAACTCTTTGCAACCCCATGGACTGTAGCACGCCAGGCTTCCCAGTCCATCACCATATCCTGGAGCTTGCTCAGACTCATGTCCATTGAGTTGGTGATGCCATCCAAATATCTTGTCCTGTCATCGCCTTCTCTTCCTGCCCTCAATCTTTCCCAGTGTCAGGGTCTTTTCTAAAGAGTCAGCGCTTTGCATCAGGTGGCCAAAGTATTGGAGCTTCAGCATCATTTCTTCCAGTTAATACTTACTACATATATATAGCAAATATATAGCATAATATATATTTAGCAAATATATATATGTAGCAAATAAGCATATGAAAAGTGCTCCACGTCATTAGTAATCAGACAAATGCAAATTAAAGCAATGATGTGGTTCCACTACATGCCTATTAGACTGGTCAAAATGCTGACAACACACGTGGTCAGGAATGTGGAGCAACAGGGCTTCTCATGCATTGCTGGATGGAATGCATAAAGGGCAGCCACACTGGAAAACAGTTTGGTGATGTCTTACAAAACTGAGCTACTCTTTCCATTCAATCCAGTAATTGTGCTTCTTGGTATTTACCCAAAAGAGCTGAAAAATTATGTCCACACGAAAACTTGCTCATGGACATATACAGCAGCTTTAATCATAATTGCCAAAATTTTGAACCAATCAAGATATCCTTCAACAGGTGAATGAATAAATGATGTTACATACGGTCAGTACAGTATTTTTCAGCGCTCAAATGAAGAGCTATCAAGCCATCAAAAGATATGGAGGAAGCTTAAATACCTGTTACTAGGAGAAAGATGCCAATCTGAAAATGCTACATCCTGTGATTCTGCCATATGACATTGTGGAAAAGGCAAAACTATAGAAACAGTAGGAGCATCTGAGGGTTAGGAGAAGTAAGAGTAAATAGATGGATCAAGAGGACTTGGGGGCAGAAAACTATTCTGTATGATACCGTAATGGCAGATCCATGTCATTATACATTTGACTAAAACCATAGAATTTGTAACACCAAGAGTGAACCCTAATGTAAATTATGGACTTAGAGTATTAAATATGTGTCAGTACTGGTTCATAGATTGTAACAAATAAATCACTCTGGTGGGAGCTATTAAAAATGGGAAAGGCTATGCATGTGTGAGGGCAGGGTTTTATGGAAACTTTGCTGTGAATGTAAAATCTCTAAAATGAAAATTTATTAATTTTTTAAAAAAATAATAAAGCCATAAGTATCCCTCTTTTAAAGTCTTTAGTTGTAAGGGATTTATTAAAAGCTCTAATGATTAGATAATATTAAGGTAAATTTATTAGGCAGAATTTTATTTAATTAAGTTTCTATTGTATTTTATAAAATATCAGTACACATTACTATGTGAAATTTTTGTCTGTACTTAAACATTGGAGAAGAACTCTTAATAGGTGATTACTTATGAAAATCTAATTATTGTAATCAGAGTATTTTCTTTAATCCTATTGTTATCAATTATGGAAGTAAAACCCAATGTGTGAGTCTAAAATTGTCCACCTAAGCTTTGAAAATGCCTATTTTTAAGGTTTTAAAAGTAGAATAAAAGAGAAAAGTGCAGTCACTTTATTTTTTTATTTTTATTTTGTGCTATTTTAAAGCTATCAATTAACGTTTTAAAATGTTATCACTTAGAACAAAGTAATTTGTTTCCTTGGTGTTAAAGAGCGATTCTGAAATTCAAACTCACAAAAATTTTACTGCGATAACACAAATCTACCATGAGGTTAATAACCCCAAAACCCTTTTCAATCAAGGCACTTTGTCAGTGAATAAAATTACCCATTTGATAGTCTTCTGAATAATATGAAATCAAAATATAACAACAGGAATAAAAAAAACTCAGTCATGAATTTCCTGTGAGATAATTGCAAGCCAGGAATATTTCAGAAATATCACATGAAAGAATTACTGAAAAAATTGAGAGAATCCTTAACCAGAGTTTGCACAAATCTACAGACTCAATTATTTAGACACTCGTTCATCTCAAGGGCAAAATGATTTATCAAAGACAGATAAGCCACACAGATCTGAAAAAAAATTTGTTCCCAAATTTCAAAGACAAGTACCTGAATTTTCAAGTAATAGTTTGATTCAAACTGACCTATACCTAGAGTAATAGTGTCATAAGAAACATTTTTCTCTCATTTATGATGTGTGTTCCTAGGATAACCTGATATTCCTAAGGTCTTTTAACTAAGCAAAAAATAAGATAAATTAATACACAGAGAGATATTAAAAAAAAATAACACTTGACACCAAATTTTTACTTAAAATATTTTTCATAATATCAACTTATTTATTTTAAAGTTCTTATAGATAAATAACAAAATGCAGGAATAATGAGGAAAATTCTGCAAAACAAGAGCAGTGTGTACGTGATGCCACCAGTTATAAAAAACTGTCATAGGGCTTCCCTGTGGCTCAGACGGTAAAGAATCCACCTGTAATGCAGGAGACGTGGGCTTGATCCCTGGGTCAGAAAGATCGCCTGGAGGAGGACATGGCAACCCACTCCAGTATTCTTGCCTGGAGAATCCCATGGACAGAGGAGATCCTGGCAGGCTGTAAGTCCATGGGGTCACAAAGAGCTGGACATGATTCAACAACTAACACACACACATTTTAAACATACAGTTAGAACACTGTGGTTGCTATTGGTGGACAAATAGCCAGCCAGTCCAATCCAGCCCAATGAAAAGTCAGCAATAAACCCAAGTGCATATGGAAATTTAGAATATAACAAAGGTGGCATGTAAAATTAGTAGGGAAAAGATAAACTCCTTAATAAATGGTTACGTCTTATAATATTTGTAAAGAAAATAATCATGCATTATTTCATACTCTAGTATAAATTCAAAAGAGATCAGAGTGTAGATCTAGTACAAATTTAAAAGAAACTTAAATGTAGGAAGTGAAATTATTCAAACTGAAATTAACGTAGGTAATGTTATTCATAACATGGAGTTGCGGAAAATCTTCCTAACTGGAATGAACATACCACCATTAAGCATAACGTTAGCTGTAGAGATTTTGTAGATATGCACTCTTTTGTTGAGAACTGTCTGTTTTTGATCACAAATGATTATTGCAATTTGTGAAATGCTTTTTTTTGAGACTTTTTTTGTTTATTCGATTTTTCTTTGTTAAGGTTGTTCATATTGTGAGTGCATTGACTGATTTTCCCATGCTGTAACAACCTTGCATTTGGGGGAGAATATCATGCTCCATCATGATGAAGTATATTTTAAAAAGATTTTTGTGTTGAATTTGCTGAAATTGTGGTTAGAATTATTGCATGTACTTTCATGAGAGGAATTTGTGAGATATTATTTCTGTGTAAATGTTTTTGTCCAGTTTAGATATCAGTTATGCTACATAGAATAACTTAGGTAATAGTCCCTTTTCTTCACTTTTCTGAAAGAGATGGTGAAGAATTTTAATATTTTATCCTTAAATGATAAGTAGAATTCTACAGGGCAGCCATCTGGACCTGAAGTTTAAGTTATCTGTTTATAAAGAGAGTTTTGGTAGTTGCATTTTCTAAGAAATTCATAACTTTCTTTTAAGTTCTCCAGTTTATTGGCATAGTTTTGTTTATAATGTTGTTTTAGTATACTTTTAATATCTCTGGAATCGGTAGTAATTTCATACCTGTCATTCCTGATATTGACATTTTGTACCTTTTCTTCTTTTGTTCATTGTTCATAGTCATGATCTAGAGCTTTGTCTATTTTATTGATCTCTCAAAGCACCAACTTTTTCTGGTATTGAGTTCTCTATTGTTTTTCTTGTTCTTTTTCTTTGATTTCCACTGTGCAGTTTGATAGTCCCTTCCTTCTACTTACTTTGGTTTTAATATGCTCTTTTTTCTTGTTTTTTTTTTTTTTTTTAAGGTAGAAGAGGAAGTTATAATTTAAAAGTTTTTTCTAGTATCTATATTTTATCTATAAATTTCTTCCTAAATACCACTTTTTCAGCATCCCTAAATTCTAATATATTGTGCTTTAAATTTTATTGAACTCAAAACGCTTCAAAATTTCTCTTTTCGTTTATTTTTTGACCCATGTGTTATTTAGAAGTCTATATTGATAATCCATATTGCATCATTTGCCAGAAATCTCTATTTTTGTTTTAATTCTACTCTGGATAGAGAGCATACTGGCTTTATGTTTATTGTGAATGCTTGCATTTGGTGATTCCAAATTTGTTCTCTTTTAGTAATGTTCTGTATGCACTTTAAAAAGATTACATATTTGGATTTGTTTGTTTGTGGCATGTTCTATAAATGCCAATTAGTTCATCCCTTTATAATTGAAAGATATTTTCACTGTTGCCAAATCTTTGCTGCTGCAAACATGCGGCCTGAGCCTTCTTGAAACTGTGTGCACATTTACAAAACTATCATTACCATGTATGCCTAGAAGTGAAATTACTAGATCTGATTATATGCATAGCTTTAATTTTGCTGCTGCTGCTGCTGCTAAGTCACTTCAGTCATGTCTGACTCTGTGCGACCCCATAGATGGCAGCCCACCAGGTCCCACCGTCCCTGGGATTCTCCAGGCAAGAACACTGGAGTGGGTTGCCATTTCCTCCTCCAATGCATGAAAGTGAAAGTGAAGTCACTCAGTCGTGTCCGACTCTTATCCACCCCATGGCTCCTCCGTCCATGGGATTTTCCAGGCAAGAGTACTGGAGTGGGGTGCCATTAATTTTACTATGTATTACCAAATTCTTCTCCCAAGTGTTTTCTCAATTTATATTTCCATGAAAAAAAACTCTTTCTTGCATGCTCTACCCAACAAAATATATGATCATATTTTAATTTTGTTAACCAAGTGGGTATGAAATACCAAAATATTTTATTTTATGTTTTTCTAAAAGTTGTAATAGATGTCAGTTATGTGTTGGTTATTTGCATTTCTCAGTCATGAATTCTGTCTTCACAAATTTTCCCCTTTTTAAATTAGTTGATTTCTTGTTTTTGCTCAACAATTTGTAGCTCACCACAAGGTCATGAAGAAATTGTCCTGTATTTTCTTCATGAACCTTCACAAGTTTAGACTTCACTTTTAGGTCTGTGATCCATCTCTAACTTTTTAGTTTTTAAAAAAATGCAAATAGTAGTAACTTTTTGGTAGTAAGAGTAGATTCAAACCATTTTATATAGATATCCAATTTTTATAGCACCATTTATGGGAAAAGAATGTCACCTGTTAAACTGTAGTGGTACCTTTGGCAAAAACTTAAGTTACTATCTGTGGTTCTATGTATGAACTATCTTTTTCTGTGCTATTAGTCTAGATGTCTGTCATTACAGCAGGATCACCATATTGGTTACTGAAAATTTTAAACTAAATAGCAGACTTGAATAGGACTCAACTTGGAAATTCTCTGCCCTTTTCATAAGTTAGTTTCTTCACATTTTCTCATAGCCACAGTCCTCCAATATCCTCCAGTGTCCTTACCAAAGGTTTAGTTGATCTATGTTGTTGTTATGGCATAGGCAGATATCTTAAGAAGAAGTGGAATTTCAATTGAAAGTTTCTTGAACGTGGAACAGAAATGCAAACCACAAATAAAAGTTTGATGAAAAAAAGAACTGCATTAAATAAAGAACTTATTTCATTCAGATCAGATCAGATCAGATCAGATCAGTTGCTCAGTCATGTCCGACTCTTTGCGATCCCACGAATCGCAGCACGCCAGGCCTCCCTGTCCAGCACCAACTCCCGGAGTTCACCGAGACCCACGTCCATCAAGTCAGTGATGCCATCCAGCCATCTCATCCTCTGTCATCCCCTTCTCCTCCTGCCCCCAATCCCTCCCAGCATCAGAGTCTTTTCCAATGAGTCAACTCTTTGCATGAGGTGGCCAAAGTACTGGAGTTTCAGCTTTAGCATCATTCCTTCCAAAGAAATCCCAGGGCTGATCTCCTTCAGAATGGACTGGTTGGATCTCCTTGCAGTCCAAGGGACTCTCAAGAGTCTTCTCCAACACCACAGTTCAAAAGCATCAATTCTTCAGTGCTCAGCCTTCTTCACAGTCCAACTCTCACATACATTACCACAGGAAAAGATCCTATTAAAAGGTGAGAAGACAAACTCATCTAATGAGAATGTTTTGCACATGAGCACTGGGACATGTGGAATTGAAAGTTTGTAGTAGCATTTTTTTAAAACATAGAAATTGGAATTCCTCCAGGCACTATAGATAATAGAATGAAATATTAATTTTGGCATATGTATACAGTAGAATAAAATTCACCATTAACAATGAGCTATACCCAACTGAATCAACATGGATAACTCTTAAAATATAGTGCTATTTTAAGTTAGGCATTCATAGAAATACTGTAGCTATATATTATTGTTATTTCATTTAAAAGTGTTAAAACCAAGCAAATCTATACAAAAAACATGAATAGATATTTAGTGTTAACATAAATTATTAAACATCTAATAATGTGCAAAGTGGGGCATTTCCCTAATGGGCCAGTAGCGAAGACGCCACATTATCAATGCAGAGGGTCCAGGTTGATCCCTAGTCAGGAAACTGGATCCCACATGCTGCAACTAAAGATCCTGCGTGCCACAACGATGACTTGGCACAGCCAAATAAAATAAATATTTGAAAACATACGTGCAAAGGGCATGAGTAGGGCATGCATGAATAGATAATCAATATTTATATAAGATATTAAGTGAGTATGACTAGGGAGGAATTTTAATTTTCAACAACATATTATTTTTATTGATGAAAATAGGAGTTACTTAACAAGCCTATTCAACATGTAGACTGTCATTAGAATGGGAGAGATATAATGACCATAGTCTACTAGTTGAAGGATAATTTGGTAGAGGTTTTTTGAGAATAATTTGGCTATAGTGCCCAACCAATTTTTAGTAAAATGTTTTTACTTTTAATTGCAAATTCTGCTCCCAATGTTATCTCTTAAAAATCATTCAGAGTTACATAAATGGGTTTATGTACAGGAAGTTGCACTGTAGTTTCACTTAAAATGCCAACAAATAAAAGTATGTCCCATGTTCATCAATTTGTTTGGTGAACAGAACATGATTATATGATAGATTGTGCCTCTGTTAAAACAAATGAAAGTGATATACTATGATAGAAAATGTTGGTTGCTATTACTTCACAGAATCCAAATCAAGATTCAGAAGATTTAAAATTCTCTCAAATAAAAAAAGTAGCAAACCTTTATTTTATAGTTCATTTCTGTAATTTTACTTTTCTAAAGAACTGATACCACCTGAGAATCAGTAACCTATATGACATAGTCATAAATAAAGCTGCTATTCTGTATAATTAGTTTCTGAACATATGCTTTATTTCCCATCATTTAAATATATGGAGATATAATAACTTGGTCATTAGGTACACATATGTTTAACTTTATTAAAAACTGCCAAACAATGGGCCATCCACGTGGGAATGGCTATCCCAATTGTGGAATACCATTTAGGAAAGGAAGAAGAAATGAATGGCTACATGGGTAAATTTCAAAACATGTTGAGCGAAAGAATTCAGACATAGCAGAGTATTTATTGCATGATTCCACTTATATTGGAGAAGGAAATGGCAGCCCACTCCAGTATTCTTGCCTGGAGAATTTCATGGACAGAAGAGCTTGGCAAGCCCCAGTCCATGGGGTCTCAAAGAGTTGGACATGACTGATCAACTAACACTTCTACTTATATGCTCTTCTGAAATGGCCAAAACTATGTGGTAGAAATCAGATCAGTTATTGTGTTGGATGAAAGGAGATTGACTAGGAAAGGCCATAAAGGATCTTTATGTGTTAATAAAGTTAATACTGTCCACATCCTAAACAGGGCTAAGGTTACATGAGTGTATGAGCTTCTCTGGTGGTTCAGATGGTAAAGAATCCACCTACAAGGCAGAAGGGCCAGGTTCGATCCCTGGGTTGAGAAGATCTCCTGGAGAAGGAAATGACAACCCACTGTAGTATTCTTGCCTGTAGAATTCCATGGACAGAGGAGCCTTATGGGCTACAGCTGCAGTCCATGCGGTCAAAGGAGTTGGATACAACTGAGCAACTAACACTTTCATTTTTTTCACCACACAGGTATATGTATTGGTCAAAACTGATTGAACTGTAGGCTTTAGCAAAAATAAAAATAAAGAGAAGGAAAAATATATAATACTAACCCTATTTGATTACTAACCGCACATCCAAAGAGGGGTGGCTATGCAGGCACAGGAGGGCTGAGAAGAGCTACTCCATGTTCCAGGTCAGGAGGGGCGGCTGTGAGGAGATACCCCTCGTCCAAGGTAAGGAGCAGTGGCTGTGCTTTGCTGGAGCAGCCATAAAGAGATACTCCACGTCCAAGGTAAGAGAAACCCAAGTAAGATGGTAGGTGTTGTGAGAGGCATCAGAGGGCAGACACACAAACCATAATCACAGAAAACTAGTCAATCTAATCACACAGACCACAGCCTTGTCTAACTCAATGAAACTAAGCCATGGCGTGTGGGGCCACCCAAGACCAGCGGGTCATGGTGGAGAGATCTGACAGAATGTGGTCCACTGGAGAAGGGAATGGCAAACCACTTCAGTATTCTAGACTTGATAACCCTATGAACAGTATGAAAAGGCAAAATGATAGGATACTGAAAGAGGAACTCCCCAGGTCGGTAGGTGCCCAATATGCTACTGGAGATCAGTGGAGAAATAACTCCAGAAAGAATGAAGGGATGGAGCCAAAGCAAAAACAATACCCAGCTGTGGATGTGACTGGTGAAAGAAGCAAGGTCCGATGCTGTAAAGAGCATTATTGCATAGGAACCTGGAATATAAGGTCCATGAATCAAGGTAAATTGGAAGTAGTCAAACAGGCGATGGCAAGAGTGAACGTCGACATGCTAGGAATCAGTGAACTAAAATGAACTGGAATGGGTGAATTTAACTCAGATGACCATTGTATCTACTACTGTGGGCAGGAATCCCTCAGAAGAAATGGAGTAGCCATCATGGTTTCAAAAGAGTCCAAAATTCAGTACTTAGATGCAATCTCAAAAACGACAGAATAAACTCTGTTTGTTTCCAAGGCAAACCATTCAATGTCACAGTAATCCAAGTCTATGCCCCAACCAGTAATGCTGAAGGAACTGAAGTTGAACGGTTCTATGAAGACCTACAAGACCTTTTAGAACTAACACCCCAAAAAGATGTCCTTTTCATTATAGGGGACTGGAATGCAAAAGTAGGAAGTCAAGAAACACCTGGGGTAACGGAAATTTGGCCTTGGAATACGGAATGAAGAAGGGCAAAGGTTAATAGAATTTTGCCAAGAGAACCCACTGAACCTAGCAAACACCCTCTTCCAACAAAACAAGAGAAGACTCTACACGTGGACATCACCAGGTGGTCAACACCAAACTCAGATTGATTATATTCTTTGCAGCCAAAGATGGAGAAGCTCTATTAGTCAGCAAAAACAAGACTGGGAGCTGACTGTGGCTCAGATCAAGAACTCCTTATTGCCAAATTCAGACTGAAATTGAAGAAACTAGGGAAAACCACTAGACCATTCCAGGTATGACCTAAATCAAATCCCTTATGATTATACAGTGGAAGTAAGAAATAGATTTAAGGGACTAGATCTGAGAGAGTGCCTGATAAACTATGGAATGAGGTTCGTGACATTGTACAGGAGACAGGGATCAAGACCATCCCCATGGAAAAGAAATGCAAAAAAGCAAAATGGCTGTCTGGGGAGGACTTACAAATAGCTGTGAAAAGAAGAGAAGTGAAAAGCAAAGGAGAAAAAGACAGATATAAGCATCTGAATGCAGAGTTCTGAAGAATAGCAAGGAGAGATAAGAAAGCCTTCCTCAGCAATCAATGCAAAGAAATAGAGGAAAACAACAGAATGGGAAAGACTAGAGATCTCTTCAAAAAAATTAGAGATACCAAGGGAACATTTGTTTCATGCAAAGATGGGCTCAATAAAGGACAGAAATGGTATGGACCTAACAGAAGCAGAAGATATTAAGAAGAGGTGGCAAGGATACACAGAAGAACTGTACAATAAAGATCTTCATGACCCAGATAATCATGATGGTGTGATCGCTCACCTAGAGCCAGACATCCTGGAATGTGAAGTCAAGTGGGCCTTAGAAAGCATCACTATGAACAAAGCTAGTGGAGGTGATGGAATTCCAGTTGAGCTATTTCAAATCCTGAAAGATGATGCTGTGAAAGTACTACACTCAATATTCCAGCAAATTTGGAAAACTCAGCAGTGGCCACAGGACTCAAAAGGGTCAGTTTTCATTCCAATCCCAAAGAAAGGCAATGCCAAAGAATGCTCAAACTACTGCACAATTGCACTCATCTCACATGTTAGTAAAGTAATGCTCAAAATTCTCCAAGCCAGGCTTCAGCAATACATGTACCCTGAACTTCCAGACATTCAAGCTGGTTTTAGGAAAGCCAGAGGAACCAGAGATCAAATTGCCAACATCTGCTAGATCATTGAAAAAGCAAGAGAGTTCCAGAAAAACATCTATTTCTTCTTTATTGACTGTGCCAAAGCCTTTAACTGTGTAGATCACAATAAACTGTGGAAAATTCTTCAAGAGATGAGAATACCAGACCACCTGACCTGCCTCTTGAGAAATTTGTATGCAGGTCAGGAAGCAACAGGTAGAACTGGACATGGAACAACAGACTGGTTCCAAATAGGAAAAAGAGTATATCAAGGCTGTATATTGTTACCTTGCATATTTCACTTATATGCAGAGTACATCATGAGAAACTCTGGACTGGAAGAAACACAAGCTGGAATCAAGATTGCCGGAAGAAATATCAATAACCTCAGATATGCAGATGACACCACCCTTATGGCAGAAAGTGAAGAGGAACTCAAAAGCCTCTTGATGAAAGTGAAAGAGGAGAGTGAAAAAATTGGCTTAAAGATCAACATTCAGAAAACGAAGATCATGGCATCTGGCCCCATCATTCATGGGAAATAGATGGGGAAACAGTGGAAATAGTGTCAGACTTTATTTTTTGGGGCTCCAAAATCACTGCAGATGGTGACTGCAGCCAAGGGTTCAGGATGGGGAACACATGTATACTAATTAAATAATTTTCTATTAAAGAAAAAAAATAAATAAATAAAAGATGCCTACTCCTTGGAAGGAAAGTCATGACCAACCTAGATAGCATATTCAAAAGCAGAGACATTACTTTGCCAACAATGGTCTGTCTTAGTCAAGGTTATGGTTTTTCCTGTGGTCATCTATGGATGTGAGAGTTGGACTGTGAAGAAAGCTGAGTACTGAAGAATTGATGCTTTTGAACTGTGGTGTTGGAGAAGACTCTTGAGAGTCCCTTGGACTGCAAGGAGATCCAACCAGTCCATTCTAAAGGGGATCAGTCCTGGGTGTTCTTTGGAAGCACTGATTCTAAAAAGCTGAAACTCCAAACTTTGGCCACCTCATGTGAAGAGTTGACTCACTGGAAGGAATTGGGGGCAGGAGGAGAAAGGGATGACAGAAGATGAGATGGCTGGATGGCATCACCGACTCGGTGGACACAAGTTTGTGTGAACTCCGGGAGTTGGTGATGGACAGGGAAGCCTGGCTTGCTGCAATTCATGGGGTTGCAAAGAGACGGACATGACTGAGCAACTGAACTGAATTTGATTTACTCATCCTGGAGTCATGGAATCAATATTAAAATAATAACTCATCCCCTTTATATATATATTTTTCTCACATTATTAATTTCAACTTAAAATAATAGTATTGCATAAATAGAAGAGATGGCAAGAATACACAGAAGAATGTACAAAAAAGATCTTCATGACCTATATAATCATGATGGTGTGATCACTGACCTATAGCCAGACATCCTGGAATGTGAAGTTAAGTGGGCCTTAGAAAGCATCACTATGAACAAAGCTAGTGGAGGTGATGGAATTCCAGTTAAGCTATTCCAAATCCTGAAAGATGATGCTGTGAAAGTGCTACACTCAATATGCCAGCAAATTTGGAAAACTCAGCAGTGGTCACAGGACTGGAAAAGGTCAGTTTTCATTCCAATCCCAAAGAAAGGCAATGCCAAAGAATGCTCAAACTACCGCACAATTGCACTCATCTCACACGCTAGTAAAGTAATGCTCAAAATTCTCCAAGCCAGGCTTCAGCAATATGTGAACTGTGAACTTCCAGATGTTCAAGCTGGTTTTAGAAAAGGCAGAGGAACCAGAGATCAAATTGCCAACATCCCCTGGATCATCGAAAAAGCAAGAGAGTTCCAGAAAAACATCTATTTCTGCTTTATTGACTATGCCAAAGCCTTTGACTGTGTGGATCACAATGAACTGTGGGAAATTCTGAAAGAGATGGGAATACCAGACCACCTGATCTGCCTCTTGAGAAATTTGTATGGAGTTCAGGAAGCAACAGTTAGAACTGGACATGGAACAACAGACTGGTTCCAAATAGGAAAAGGAGTTCATCAAGGCTGTATACTGTCACCCAGCTTATTTAACTTATATGCAGAGTACATTATCAGAAACGCTGGACTGGAAGAAACACAAGCTGGAATCAAGATTGCCAGAGGAAGATATGCAGATGACACCACCTTTATGGCAGAAAGTGAAGAGGAACTAAAAAGCCTCTTGATCAAAGTGAAAGAGGAGAGTGAAAAAGTTGGCTTAAAGCTCAACATTCAGAAAACGAAGATCATGGCATCCAGTCCCACCACTTCATGGGAAATAGATGGGGAAACAGTGGAAACAGTGTCAGACTTTATTTTTCTGGGCTCCAAAATCACTACAGATTGTGACTGCAGCCATGAAATTAAAAGACACTTACTCCTTGGAAGGAAAGTTATGACCAACCTAGGTGGCATATTCAAAAGCAGAGACATTATTTTGCCAACAAAGGTTCGTCTAGTCAAGGCTATGGTTTTTCCTGTGGTCATGTATGGATGTGAGAGTTAGACTGTGAAGAAAGCTGAGTACTGAAGAATTGATGCTTTTGAACTGTGGTGTTGGAGAAGACTCTTGAGAGTCCCTTAGACTGCAAGGAGATCCACCAGTCCATTCTGAAGGAGATCAGCCCTGGGATTTCTTTGGAAGGAATGTTGCTAAAGCTGAAACTCCAGTACTTTGGCCACCTCATGCAAAGAGTTGACTCATTGGAAAAGACTGTGATGCTAGGAGGGATTGGGGCAGGAGGAGAAGTGGACGACAGAGGATGAGATGGCTGGATGGCTTCACTGATTCGATGGATGTGAGTCTGAGTGAACTCCGGGAGTTGGTGATGGACAGGGAGGCCTGGCGTGCTGCAATTCATGGGGTTGCAAGGAGTCAGACACGACTGAGCGACTGATCTGATCTGATCTGATCTGATAAATATATTTTGATGATGAGCATTTTTGTATTATATTCTTAAATGAGAAAGGCATATACATTCTCTCAGTTACATCTAGGTGAAAGATATTACTAGTATTATTGTTAGCTTGTGGTATCTTGGATTATTTTTGTTTTTTCATGGAACTTTGCTGTATGGTATAAACTGATTGAAAAATATCAATTTGAAATTGTGGGTAGCTGGTGAATGAATAAATAACTAAAAGGATGAGTTGCCAACATTATTAAACTTAATATAGAACTCTTATTACATCTGTGTATTTATTTTCTTCTCTGTGTTACATAAAAAGTTTGGACAAAATATTCTAGAATGGCAAATAATCTCTTCACTGTTCTGAAACAGACCCCCAAATTCCAATCATTAGGATCCCATTCTTCTGGTATACAAAAAGATGTGGGAAATTCCTCAGATAATCGTATTTCTGGTCCTAGAAAAGATCAGATCAGATCAGTCGCTCAGTCGTGTCCGACTCTTTGCGACCCCATGAATCGCAGCACGCCCGGCCTCCCTGAGAGGTAGTTAAATTCATTGTGACATAAAGGAAGTGGAGGAAATCTGTTTTTAGGGCCATTTGTCTGGCACATAGTTATCCTGGCCTACCATAGCCTTTTTGGGGGTGATTTATCAAACATATAAAATGGAAAATAAAAACACTTTCTCATGTTTTCCCTAGTGAAAGTGAAAGTCGCTCAGTTGTGTCTGACTCTTTGCGATCCCATGGACTATTCAGCCCATGGAATTCTCCAGGCCAGAAGACTGGAATGGGCTGCTTTTCCTTTCCCCAGGGGATTTTCCCAAACCAGAGTTCAAACTCAGGTCTCCTGCATTGCAGGTGGATTCTCTACCAGCTGAGCCACAAGGGAAGCCCATGACTATTCAGCCCATGGAATTCTCCAGGCCAGAAGACTGGAATGGGCTGCTTTTCCTTTCCCCAGGGGATTTTCCCAAACCAGAGTTCAAACTCAGGTCTCTTGCATTGCAGGTGGATTCTCTACCAGCTGAGCCACAAGGGAAGCCCATTTTCCCTGAGCACAAAAGTAAAATGTAGACTGGCTTTCAGTTTCTAGCTCAAGTTTCTAGTTACTGAGGCTGTTTTTCCCCCCAAGAAAACTTATAAGAGAGGTGTGGGGAAGTGCCTCCAGTCACAGTAAATAAAGATCCAAGCAGCTCCCGGATAAAACTTCATAACTTCAGTTACACAGTGAGATCTACCTAAGACACAGTTTAAATTGTCTCATTGACTGTTTTGCACAAAGTTAAGCCATAATTCTGATTCATGAAGCCATACTTAATTATGAAGTCATCTGAGTTTGGCAAAATAAAAGATAATGGCATTGATACCTTTTCTTCTCTTCTGACAATTACAGGAGTTGTCTTCTAGATGTCTCAAGGAGAGAAGTTCTGGAAATAATCAAAGTGAACTGGGATAGAATAAAAGTACATAGCATGTATTTAAATGAGCAAGTGTTGTGAGTCTATTATTTTTAATGCTTATTGGAGATGAGGGAAGTGCATTATGCATATTGTAGTCTATTTTGAAGTTTACTTACATGAGTTGGAATGAGTAAGATGGTATTGTTGGCCACAAAATCATTTGCCTCAGGCTTTCATAGGAAGGAAACTATTCTAAGGGAATAGGCTACGCAGTCTACAGGCTCAGTAAATGCTTATGACTCATTATGGTGCTATCAGGTAAGGTAGCCTCAAAGTGTGAATGCAGCATCTGAAAGTACCTAGCTGTCTCCTTAGACACCAGAAGTAACTGGCTCAATAAAATTTAAGAACAGTGGTAATCAGAAGCAAAGCTCATACCTCAGGGTTTTATGAAAGTACTGTCATCATCATCATTGAGGTTTAAATTGAGAACTCAGCAGAATAGATGTATTGCTTTCTTTGCAAGGTCTTATAGCTTTGCATGAGAGGAGTTGAACATTTCAGGAGTAAATGTTGGAAAACATAATCTTGTAGTGATGCTGACTGGGAGATGTAAGTGTTAAAGAAACACTGATAAGTGGGATTACATGGTTTTAGAAATAAATGTGATAATGTATTTCATAAATAAATGTTTCATTTGATAGAATTCTCCTTTTAAGTAGGTTGACTTCATTGCAAATGTTCCACTTTCTCTCTTAAAAATATTCTTTACCCTCCCCTTTTATTTCAATGGGTTTCAGCTGGTAAAGAATCTGCCTGCAATGAGAGAGACCTGGGTTCAATCCCTGATTTGGGAAGATCCCCTAGAGAAGGGAAAGGCTTAGAAGGAAGAGAGGAAATGAAATAAAGGCTTTTATTTCATTAAAGAGTAGAAGATAAAGTTTCTCCAACCCCTTTCATTCTTCTCAAGAAAAACTATTTGAGCAACATTTAATTGCAGATCTATAGTCCAAAATATAGTCTGAAATCCAACAGAATAAGGCTTCAAAATATTTGAAGAATATATTCAAAGTCATGAACTATGACTCATCAGAATTCCAGAAGTAAGAGATAACCTTCCTCTCTTTCACACTTGGATCTTTGTGGCATGCTAGGTAAAGAGTACACATACCTGAGTGGCTAGAGACTAGGATTTGACATGGGGATTATAGGAAAAGAAGTTAGAATAAAAACTGGGCTGTAACTGCAAAATGACTAAAATATCAGGCACTGAGAATAGGGAAGAACCATCATTTTTTTAAGCAGGTAGTAGAATTTCCAAGTGTATGTCATTTTTAGAAAGGTAACTTTGAACAGAAACTGAGAATAGAAAAGGAAAGAATAGGAAAAAAAAAAAACTATCCAGAAATATATTGAAATAACCTAAGAATTAAATATAAATTGTCATAAGTAGGATTAGGAAAAAAGAGAAACAGACTGTTTGGATTTGAAAGTAGTAGAGACAGATACATCAGGGATTGCTGTTCTGTTGAACGAAGGGGTGGAAGAGAAGTAATAATAACAGTTGATCTGGAGAGTTTTGCTTGGATGAATGTATACATGCTGGTGGCATTACACCATATACAGAATACAGAAGGTGGGTGAGTTTTCAGAGAAAGATAACACATTTAATTTTAGACTTACTCCTTGAATCAATTACAGTATTATTCAATATTTGTAATATTAAATATTATAGAATTGTAGAAGATTTAGTGTTTAGGAAGAGCTAACCAATGTGCATTTTATTTGGTTATAGAAATTCTATAGATTGAAAGTATGGATTTGGGTGTCATTTGAATAGAGATTTTGTTGGAGATGGCCGTGGTGGGATCATAAAGCAGGAGCATGGAGAATTATGAGATAAACATGCCGGCTGAGTGTTGAGCCTGGAGAACATCCACAATGGAGGAGTGAGCATGTGAAAGAGACAAGAGAAACCAACCAGTTAGATGGGAGATAAATCTAAATAGAATCCTGAAACTTAAGGCAGAAGTTTTGAGAAGGAAGCACAGGAAAACAGTACGAAAGTTTTCCAAGAGGTTATATAGGAGGAGGCTTGAGAATATATCTTTAGAATAGAAATTTAGGAAATCACTCATAACACTGAAAATCAAGTTTCAGTTCAGTAGTGTAGCCAAGGGCAGTTTGTATTCGGTGCAGCTGAAGAAGTAGATCAGTGCACAGAAATTACACTTCTGCTGAATTTGATGGTAAAGAGAAGGCAAGATAACTTGCAGTAACCTTCAGAGAGACAGCGTCTAAAGATTTACTTGAAAGCCAAGGAAAAGTAATCATGAAAAGATAAAGATACAAGTGAGAGAGTCAGGAGTGAAGAAGCAACAGGAGATCTGGCTGAAGCATCAGAGATCAGTGTCATGTTGGAAATAAAGCTATCAAGAAAGCCAGAAGTTGGAGTTAATTTTCCACATGGCAGTTAGACACAAGGAGGGTCAAAACAGGGAGTAAGAATGGTATAGCCTCATCTATATATTTGCATTTTACTCTGATTATAGAACCTAAACCACCCAATAGGATGCCTCCATTTTCTTTAATACACATTTGGATGTTACAAACCCTGCAAGCAAGATGAGGAATATCTACTCTTCAGTTCAGAGAGTTGGCAAGTCTATTAAAGGCTGAACAGTTGGAATGTCCAGACGTTTGCATATAGACTTTCCCTTGGTTCTTCTTTTAGATTAGCTGTCAAAGTGGTTCTCAAGATTTTGAGATATATAGGACTTATGAAAGAGCAAACAAGTGTACTGTACTTTATGAGAGATTGAAGAGATTTCCAAGGGTATTGATTAGCACACATGCATCTCAGATCGACTGATTCTGAAACTTAGTGCAGGTAAGTGCATGCTCATTCATGCCCGACTCTTTGTGACCCTTTGGACTGTAGCACCCCCTTTGGAGTGTCCATGGGAATTTTCAGGCAAGAATACTGGAATGGGTTGCCATTTTCTACTTTAGGGGGTATTCTTGACCCAGGGATTGAACCCAGGTCTCCTGCTTCTCCTGAATTGCAGGTGGATTCTTTATCACTGAGCCATCAAGGAAGCCCTAGTGCAGGTAGCATGCAATTAACTGCACAGTAAAGATACTGAACTAGCTCATGTTGTCTGAGCCCAGAAAAGTAAGAGAAGCAGCACAGATTAAGCCAAAAGGAAGAAGTGACACCATTGGGAATTTCTCAAACCTTTCATTCAACTCACAGGTCCATCCCAGTTTGCCAGGCTGACAACTCCCCAGTGGATTACAGCAACAAGACTCGTGTCCTCTGGCTCTTGCCGATTGCCACGTTCTCATTTCTTAGTCTTATCTCCTTTAATAACTAGTTTCAGCCACTCTGGTCCTCTGGTGAGTATGCCCAAATCATGGCTCCCTCTAGAGCTTTAACATCAGCTGTCCCCTCAGATTTGAGCATTGCTTGCATCTTTAAATATTAACTTCATTAATTTAAACACTAAACCCTGAAAGCCAAGGTAACTCCACAGGTCTCTTCATGTTTTTATGTTTTATATTCTTTACTGAATTATCAGCATTCTATTCTTTTAAATTCAGTGCCTAGTTTTGCCTTGACCTCAGAAAGACAAAGCCTCATGCATACCATTTATCATGTATTCCCAGTACCCTGCACATATGGGTATGTAACATACCATATTTCATAACGTGTATTATACTATGCAAAACCTAAAATACATAATGCATAAGAACCACAAGAAGAAAAGAAATACTAATTATAAAACATAAGGCCTGTTTTATATGAGTTCCAGGAATTAAGAATAGAAAGCAGATGAAGCCGTGCGTTCTCACCAAGCTCAGTGAGGATGCAATAGGAAATGATGGAATAAAAGATATACTTTGATCAGCTGAAAACATCATCCTTGAATTGTGAGTGTTTAACAGAATATAAAATGAAACTTTAAGGATTTACATAAGGAATGTTACGATGCTTAGTTATAGTTAACTGTCTTCCATTTTACCAGAGGGTCCACCCAACTCTATATAACATTGATGGGTTATTCTGGGGTTGCAGCACAGATTTCTAGCAACTTGTTCTATCAGGTAGAAAAATAAAACACATACCTGATAAAGCAACTGACATTGAGCAGATGTAAGTTTGGTATACCAGGAACTCCATGGTTTATCAGACTCTGGCATTTGTATAATGTTTATAAGGAATAAGCAGTTCACTATAAAGAGGAAATGAATTAGGGCCCATAGAATTTATATTTTTCCTTATAAGTGTCACACATCCCATTTTACACTGTTATGTTTAATCACAGGCTTCATATCTAAGCTATGGAAAAGTGATAAAATGAGAACTAGGTCGGGTTTCACACAATGTTATCATTACCTCTTCTGCATTTAAACTTGATAGGGTGTTTTCAGAATGGCACTTTGTGAAGCAGAATGTAAAAGCCACTCTGTTAGAAGCTATAATGATGTATCAGTATGCTATCAGCTACCTTGTGCTGAGGTTTTTCTTTTTTATTGTAATAGATATCAGACCTGTGTACTGTTTAAGATTTTTAAAGCAAACACCCAAGCACCCAATAGTCAGAGCAAGTAATAGAACAATACAAGCACTCCAACAGCCTCTTCTGCAGTCTCGTTTTTTACATTTCCTATTTCTCTACTAGAAATAAATACTCTACTGATTTTTGTGATCTCTGTCTTGATTTTTAAAGAGAGTTTTAAATCTCTGTACATGGGCTTCCTAGGTGGTGCAGTGGTAAAGAATCTGCCAGCCACTGCAGGAGACATAAGAGTCATGGGTTTGATCCCTGGGTCGAGAAGATCCCCTGGAGTAAGAAATGGCAACCCACTCCAGTATTCTTGCCTGGAAAGTTCCATGGACAGAGGAGCCTGGTGGGCTACAGTCCATGGGGTCACAGAGAGTCATATATGACTGAGCAATAGAATAGGCATGCACGCATAGGTCCTTAAATTATAAAAATTAGCATAACCACTTTTGGGTTTTATATAAATGCAAAAATTATTTTTATTTTCATCATTTAAAAAATAATTGACTTTTAGTGTAGTTTTAGGTTCTTAGCAAATTAAAGAAGGTACAATATTTTCCATACACCTACTGAGCCCACACACATGCATACATGTGTGATCAGCCGTGTCCAACTCTGTGATTCCCGTGGACTGTAGCCCACCAGTCTCCTCTGTCTGTGGGATTATTCCATCAAGAATACTGGAGTGGGTTGCCATGTCCTCCTTCAGAAGATCTTCCCAGCCCAGGGATCGAACTCACATCTCTCGTGTCTCCTTCATTGGCAGGCATATTCTTTACCATTGAGCCACCTGGGAAGCCCCCACACATGCTCTCTATCAGTATGCTCCACCAGAGTGATATATTTTTTACAATCGATGAACCTATATTGACATGTGATTATCGCCAAAAGTCCATAGTATACATTGGGATTCACTTCTGGTGTTGTACATTCTATGGTTTGAACAAACATATAGTGACGTATATCAACCATTGAGGGCTTCCCTCGTAGCTCAGTTGGTAAAGAATCTTCCTGCAATGCAGGAGACACCAGTTTGATTTCTGGGTCGGCAAGTTCCCTTGGAGAAGGGATAGGTTACCCACTCCAGTATTCTTGGGCTTTCCTGGTGGCTCAGATGGTGAAGAATCAACCTGCAATGTGGGAGACCTGGGTTTGATCCCTGGGTTGGGAAGATCCCTTGGAGAAGTTAATGACAACACACTCCAGTATTCTTGCCTAGAGAATTCCATGGACAGAGGAGATGGGCAGGCTACAGTCTATGGGATTGCAGTCAGACATGACTGAGCGACTAACACACATGCACACACATCAGCCTTTTAAGTACCATGATGAGTATTTAGCTGCCCTAAAAATCTTCCATGCGCTACAAATTTATCCCTTTCACCCATCTCCAACCACCACTGATCTATTTACTTTTTACATGGTTTTGCATTTCCCACAATGCCATGTAATGGAATCACATACTATCTAACCTTTTCAGATTGGCTTCTTTTTCTCAGTAACATGCCTCTGAATTTCCTCCATGTCTTTTCATGGCTTGATAACTCATTTAGTTTTAGCATTTAATAATATTGTATTATCTAGACTTACCACAGTTCATTTATTCATTCAACTGCTAAAGGATGTCTTTATGGTTTCCAAGTTCTGGCAATTATGAATACAGCTGTTTTAAATATCTGTGAACAGGTTTTTGTGTGGATTTATCTTTAGAACATGTTTGAATAAACACTAAGAAGCACAATTGCTGGATAATACAGTAAGAGTATGATTAGTGATGTAAAAAAGAAAGACACTAAGCTGTTTTCCAAAGTGGCTGCTCTATTTTGCATTCACACCAGCAATGAATCAATATTTTTATTGCTCCACATCTTTGGCCATATTTGTTGTAACCAAAATTTTAGATTGTGGTTATTCTAATAGGTGTGTAGTGGTATTCCATTGTTGCTTTAATTTGCAATTCTGTGATAATAAATGATGTGGCGCATGTGTCTATATGCTTATTTGTTATATATATATATATATATATATATATATATATATATATGTATATATCTTCTTTGATAGAGATGTCTGACATTTTTGGCCCATTTTTAAATCAGGATGGTTACTTTCTATAAATATATCTAATTAACATATAGTATAATTTAGATTTATACAGTGTTATATGTTAAATTTGTTTCAATTAAAAAGAAGAGACTATTCATGTTTCATGACTAGCCTCTGCTTCTTTGTCAACGATCAGTTGACTATATTTATGTGGGTCTGTTTCTAGAGTCTCTATTCTGATCTGTCTATCCTTTCACCAGTACCATGCTGCCTTGATTACTATAGCTTACCCTGAATCTTGGACTTGAATAATATCAGTCCTCCTTCCCTTTGCTTCAACATTGGGTTAGCTGTTCTGGGTCTTTTGCCTTTTCAGGTAAACTTTAAATCAGCTTGTCGATGCCCACAAAATAACTGGCTAGAATTTTGATTGGGATTCCATTGACTCTATGGATCTAGCTGAGGAAAACTGATATCCTGACATTATTGAATTTTTCCTATCCATTAACATGGAATATTTCTCCATTTATTTAGATCTTCTTCATTTTTTTTCTCATCACAGCATTGTAGTTTCATCATATGTATCTTGCAATCATTTGGTTAGACGTATAAGAGCTTCCCTGGTGACTCAGACAGTAAAGACTCTGCCTGCAATGCAGGAGACCCAGGTTCAATCGTAGGATGGGAAGATACCATGGAAAAGGGAATGGCAACCCACTACAGTATTCTTGCCTGGAGAATTCCATGGACAGGGGAGCCTGGCAGGTCATAGTCCCTGGGGTCTCAAAGAGTCAGACCGGCAATTTCATTTTCATACCTAAGAATTTCATTTATTTTCATTCTAATGTAAATTCAATTCAGTTCAGTTCAGTCATTCAGTTGTGCACAACTCTTTGCAACCCCATGGACTGCAGCACACCAGGCTTCCCTGTCCATCACCAACTCCCAGACCTTGCTCAAACTCATGTCCATTGAGTCAGTGATGCCATCCAACCATCTTATCCTCTGCCATCTCCTTCTCCTCCTGCCTTCAATCTTTCCCAGCATCAGGGTCTTTTCCAGTGAGTCAGTTCTTCACATCAGGTGGCAAAGTATTGGAGTTTCAGCATTAGCATCAGTCCTACCAATGGATATTCAGGACTGATTTCTTTAGGATTGACTGGTTTGATCTCCTTGCAGTATAAGGGACTCTCAAGGGTCTTCTCAAACACTGCAGTTCAAAAGCATCAATTCATTGGTGCTCAGCTTTCATTATAGTCCAACTCTCACATCCATACATGACTACTGGAAAAACCATAGCTTTTACTAGACAGACTTTTGTCAGCAAAGTAACATCTCTGCTTCTAATATGCTGTCTAGGTTGGTCATAGCTTTTCTTCCAAGGAGCAAGAATCTTTTAATTTCATGGCTGCAGTCACCATCTACAGTGATTTTGGAACCCAAGAAAATGAAGTCTGTCACTGTTTCCATTTTTTCCCATTTATTTGCCATGAAGTGATGGAACCAGATGCCGTGATCTTAATTTTTTGAATGTTGAGTCTTAAGCAAACTTTTTCAATTTCCTTTTTCACTTTCATCAAGAGACTCTTTTGTTCTTTGCTTTCTGCCATAAGACTGGTGTCATCTGCATATCTGATGTTATCGATATTTCTCCTGGCAATCTTGATTCCAGCTTGTGCTTCATCCATCCCGGCATTTTGCATGATGTATTCTGCATATTAGTTAAATAAGCAGGGTGACAATATACAGCCTTGATGTACTCCTTTCCCAATTTGAAACCCATCTGCGTAAATCTTTCCTTTTCTCTTTTGCCTTTAGCTTCTCTGTATGCCTTTAACTTGATCTGTATACAGGTCAAGAAGCAACAGTTAGAACTGGACATGGAACAACAGACTGGTTCCAATTTGGGAAAGGAGTATGTCAAGGCTGTATATTGTCACCTTGCTTATTTAGCTTATATGCAGAGTACATCATGAGAAACGCTGGACTGGAAGAAACAGAAGCTAGAATCAAGATTGCCGGGAGAAATATCAATAACCTCAGATATGCAGATGACACCACCCTTATGGCAGAAAGTGAAGAGGAACTAAAAAGCCTCCTGATGAAAGTAAAAGAGGAGAGAGAAAAAGTTGGTTTAAAGCTCAACATTCAGAAAACGAAGATCATGGCATCTAGTCCCATCACTTCCTGGGAAATAGATGGGGAAACAGTGGAAACAGTGTCAGACTTTATATTTTTGGGCTCCAAAATCACTGAAGATGGTGATTGCAGCCATGAAATTAAAAGATGCTTAGTCCTTGGAAGGAAAGTTATGACCAACCTAGATAGCATATTCAAAAGCAGAGACATTACTTTGCTAACAAAGGTCCGTCTAGTCAAGGCTATGGTTTTCCCAGTGGTCATGTATGGATGTCAGTTGGACTGTGAAGAAAGCTGAGCACCGAAGAATTGATGTTTTTGAACTGTGGTGTTGGAGAATACTCTTGAGAGTCCCTTGGACTGCAAGGAGATCCAACCAGTCCATTCTGAAGGAGACCAGCTCTGGGATTTCTTTGGAAGGAATGATGCTAAAGCTAAAACTCCAGTACTTTGGCCACCTCATGAGAAGAGTTGACTCATTGGAAAAGACCCTGATGCTGGGAGGGATTGGGGCAGGAAGAGAAAGGGACGACAGAGGATGAGATGGCTGGATGGCACACCAACTCGATGGACATGAGTTTGAGTAAACTTTGGGAGTTGGTGATGGACAGGGAGGCCTGGTGTGCTATGATTTATGGGGTCACAAAGAGTGACACAACTGAGCAACTGAACTGAACTGAAGGGAACATTTCATGCAAAGATGGTCACAATAAAAGACAGAAATGCTATGGACCTAACAGAAGCAGAAGATATTAAGAGGTGGCAAGAATACACAGAAGAACTATACAAAAAAGATCTTCATGACCCAGATAACCAGGATGGTGTGATCACTCACCTAGAGCCAGACATCCTGGAACGTGAAGTCAGGTGGGCCTTAGGAAGCATCACTACAACACGGCTAATGGAGGTGATGGAATTCCAGTTGAGCTATCTCAAATCCTAAAAGATGATGCTGTGAAAGTGCTGCACTCAATATGCCAGCAAATCTGAAAAACTCAGCAGTGGCCACAGGACTGGAAAAGGTCAGTTTTCATTCCAATCCCAAAGAAAGGCAATGCCAAAGAATGTTCAAACAATTGAGTGCACGATTGCATTCATCTCACACGATAGCAAAGTAATGGTCAAAATTCTTCAAGCAAGGCTTCAACAGTACATGAACCGTGAACTTCCAGATATTTAACCTGGCTTTAGAAAAGACAGAGGAGCCAGAGTTCAAATTGCCAACATCTGTTGGATCATGGAAGTAGCAGGAGAGTTCCAGAAAAACATCTACTTCTGCTTTATTGACTAATTAAATTACATTATGGATTTAGCTTCAAATCCACTTTTTTTATTGCTAGTATACAGGGAAATGATTGACTTTAAATATTAATATCATATTCTGCTACCTTGTTGTAATTGCTTCTTAGTTCTTTCAGATTTTGTACATAGACAATTATGTGACGAGAGAATGAAGAAATTTAAAGGGAAGTCGCTCAGTCCTGTCCAACCATTTGCAACCCCATGGACTGTAGCCTACCAGGCTTCTCTGTCCATGGGATTTTCCAGGCAAGAGTACTGGAGTGGGTTGCCATTTCCTTCCCCAGGGGGTCTTCCTGACCCAGGGATTGTCCCCGGGTCTCCCGCATTGTAAGCAGATGCTTTCCTGTCTGAGTCATCAGGGAAGATGGAGACATATTCTTTTCTTGTTGTATTACCTTCAGTTCAGTTGCTCAGTCATGTCTCTTTGCTACCCCATGGACTGCAGCACACCAGGCCTCCCTGTCCATCACCAACTCCCAGAGTTTACTCATACTCATGTCCATTGAGTTGGTGATGCCATCCAACTTTAGCAAGGATTGTGTTGCCTTAACAAGGACTTTCAGTATAATGTTGAAAAAAGTTAAACAGACTGAACATTTGACCTTGTATCTGATATTAGTAGAAAAATATTCAATTTTCTCATTAACTTTGATGTTAGTGATAGGTTTTCTGTAGAGTTAATTAACCTCTTTATTTATTATGCAACACCTTTTTTGATCCGTGATAAATTCCCTTGCTGTTTATTGTGCTCTGTCTGAAAATAATATAGCTGCTTCTTTTCCTTGTCCTTCTTTCTACTGATTAGTGTTTGCATGGTATATTTTCTCCATCCTTTTACATGTAAACTATTTGTGTTTTTTATAATTATAGTTTCTTATAGACAGCATAAGTAGTAAGTCATGTTTTTTGATCCACTCTCACAATCTCTGTAATTAAATTGGTGCATTTAGACAATTGACATTTAAGCTGATTATTTATATAGTTGGATTCATGCTTATCATATTTCTTATCATTTTCTATTTGTTACCCTTATTTTTGTTCCTATTTTTGTCTTCATAGTTTTTCCTGCCCTAGGTTATTTTAATTGAATGTTTTCCGTGATTCCATTTTCTGTCCTTTATTCCATGTTGTTCTTATTCACTCACTAAGTCATGTCCAACTCTTGGAGACTCCATGGACCACAGCACACCATGCTCCTCTGTCCTTCACTATCATCTGGAGTTTGGTCAAATACATGTCTATTGAGTCGGTGATGTTATCTAACCATCTCTTCCTCTGCCACGCCTTCTCCTTTTGCCTTCAGTCTTTCCCAGCATCAGGGTCTTTTCCAATGAGTCAGCACTTTGCTTTAGGTGGCCAAAGTATTAGAGCTTCAGCTTTAGCATGAATCCTTCAAATGAATATTCAGGGTTAATTTCCTTTAGGATGGGCTGTTTTGATCTTCTTGATGTCCAAGGGACTCAAGTCTTCTCTAGCACCACAATTCAAAAGCATCAATTCTTCAATGCTCAGCCTTCTTTATGGTCCAACTCTCCCATCTGTACATGACTACTGGAAAAACTAGCTTTGACTATACAGACTTTGTCAGTAAAGTGGTATCTCTGCTTTTTAATATGCTGTCTAGGTCTGTCATGACTTTCCTTCCAAGGAGCAAGTGAATTTTAATTTCACCATCCACAGTCACCGTCCACAGTGATTTTGGAGCCCAAGAAAATAAAATCTGTCACTGCTTCTGCTTTTCCCCTTCTATTTGCTATGAAGTTGTGGCACTGGATGCCATGATCTTAATTTTTTAATTTTAAGTTTTAAGCCGTCTCTTTCACTTAACAACACACACACACACACACACACACACACACACACATATATCATATATACATATGTATATAGCAATCACTCAAAAAACCATGGGAAAAGTAAACTATATGGCTTTAGTATTGTACATTAATAAGAACTGGCTCATGCTATTGTTTAATCTTTAAAAAAAACAGATTTCTCAAAATTCATTGATATTATTACAGTATTTTCTCTATTATTTTAAGTACTCTTCTAAACTCAAACATGATCAACACCTGCTGATAATCCAGGTAAACTTCTCCCTTGAGGCCATTTCTAATTTTATTCTGTCTCACTTGAACTTAATCCTATGAATCACTCATTTTCCTCCCATGGTTTCTTGAACAAATTGTAGCTTAATGGTATTATTCATTGTTAAATATTTATTTAGCCCCTATAATGTGTCAGAGCCTATTCAAAGTAATGATGACACATTGTCTGAATAAAAATAGAAAAAATTCACAAGCTAAGGAAATCTACATGGTAGTCAATAGACTATGAGATGGAGACAGGCAATAAGCAAGAAAAGTAAATAAATTATACATTAGAAAATAATAATTCAAGAGAAGATTAAAACAGTGAAATTTCCTTTCTTTTTACTTGTCTTTTGACCTATGGAATTGTAGGGCCTCCTCTTCACTTACTCAACTGTAGTTTACCAAAATTTTCTTTATTCAACCTTCTACTTCCTTTGCAAGTAAAATATACCTTCACAAAGTTCAAGATTCTCAAAGCATGTCTCTGAGGTAACAGTCAGCTGACCACACCCTGCTTTGTGCCAGTGGATGATTTGTCTCGGATCATACTTTATAAACAGTTGACTAAGACCATGATGATGATATTTTAAAAAGTATTAGGGATGGATTTGGATTCACCAGAATGCATTGCTCATTGATGACAATACATTTTGCATTTACTATGGTGTATTAGGTGTTCATGTTCTTTATGCAACTTTCCAACATGCTCTGAATAATATGAAGACCTTGAGACGGTCTTAACAGAGATGATTTTAGAGTTCAGTCTATGATTAAGTAGAGGAGGAATAGATATACCGTATTAGATTATTATAATATAAATGGGTGTGGATAGCATATCTTAAAGCACATTAATAGAATACACAGTGTATTTGGTGTGTTTCACCAATTTCATCCACATGTTGAATTTAAACTCTAGGATGGAAGTTCCAAAAGGCACCTCACTCAGTTTTCAAGAACCTTGAATCACACAGAAAATAGAAATAGCAGCAAATTTATTTTCCCAAAATAGCAGCATTCAGTCAGAGTGCTCTAAGATGTTGATTCCCAAAACCTATTAAAAAAAGTCTTCAGAGAATTAAATTATGTTTAAATTGAATGAGTGTCATTTTCTGTGTGTTCGCCTTGCCCTTCTAACCCTGGTGAAGCTGAATGCAATAACCTATGAGAGTTCTGGTCACGGGTTGAGTGCTGCACTAATGATCAGGGGTCAGAGCTTTCATTTTCATCCTAGATATACTTAAGCCTCTGGTATTTCCAGGCTTCAAAAGCTCTTAGCACAACAGGAGTTCTTAACCTTACATGATGTGTGTTTTATTTTTAATTCTTGTTTCTCCTTGTTTGACAGGCAAAAGGCCTGTGCCTGGGTCATTTTCTGAGACTTACTTGTTCTTCTTCCCTAAATGTCCAGCAACTGGCAGATAATGTTTACCAGGTCACTCTGATGTCCACGTGCAAAGCAGCTTTTCTCTAGTGTAGGTGGGGGTATTGGCCCAAGGATGGTTGCTAAATCATCACCATGTTTTAAGCCATGTAGGTAGGCAGATCAAAGCTGCACTGAGCTTCAACTTCAAACTCCATACTTAAGTTGAATTCAGATTTGACATAGTCTCCTGATAAAATAGATTCTTCTCAGAGATATATTATGTATATGTATCTCAGAGATAAAAATATGCATTACTAAAAATCCCCATCTATGTTTTACATTAAAATTAATTTCTATAATGTATTACTTTGGATAATTATTAAAAATAATGTGAAGAAAAATTGCAATAGCTAGACAGAAGACTAATTGGCATAGCAAGTATTGTTACTATTGCGTAGTAAAATTTTTCTTAGAGAGCCAGAAGTGGGTAAACCAGAAGTGTTAGACATAAGTACAAATATATATATGTGTGTGTGTGTATGTATTTATATTTATAATTTTTTGCAACAGAAATGCTTGCAAAACTCAAGTCTAATTAAATCATAGTCAGCAACACTCACCAATTTTTAACAGAAATATTCAGGGTCTTGCAATGAAAATATTTCCATTGTGCATATACAAGTAATGTCTATTTGTCCAGCCAGCATATAGTCGTCCTTTTGTGGGAGTGAAAGAACCTTGAACTTTCTCAAGATTATTTCTCAGGAGTCAAACTTCAGTGACTAAAGACTTTCACCCTGAGATACATTTTAAAAGCCAAAATTTGCAAAACAGAAATAAAGATAGTGACCTAGAGAACAAACATATGGACAAAAAAGGGGGAAAGGGAGAAATGGAATGAACTGGGAGATTGGTTCTGGAGAAGGCAATGGCAACCCACTCCAGTACTCTTGCCTGAAGAGTCCCATGGACGGAGGAGCCTGGTAGGCTGCAGTCCATGGGGTTGCTAAGAGTCAGACACGAGTGAGTGACTTCACTTTCACTTTTCACTTTCATGCATTGGAGAAGGAAATAGCAACCCACTCCAGTGTTCTTGCCTGGAGAATCCCATGGACAGAGGAGCCTGGTGGGCTGCAGTCTATGGGGTCACACAGAGTCGGACACGACTGAAGCAACTTAGCAGCAGCACAGAAGGTAAAACTAATGAAAAACTACTGTTTAGCACAGGGAACTCTACTCAGTGCTCTGTGGTGAACTAAATGGGAAGTAAATCTCAAAAAGAGTGCATCAGAGATCAAATTGCCAACATCTGCTGGATCATGGAAAAAGCAAGAGAGTTCCAGAAAAACATCTATTTCTGCTTTCTTGACTATGCCAAAGCCTTTGACTGTGTGGATCACAATAAACTGTGGAAAATTCTGAAAGAGATGGGAATACCAGACCACCTGATCTGCCTCTTGAGAAATCTGTATGCAGGTCAGGAAGCAATAGTTAGAACTGGATATGGAACAACAGACTGGTTCCAAATAGAAAAAGCAGTACGTCAAGGCCGTATATTGTCACCCTGCTTATTTAACTTATATGCAGAGTACATCATGAGAAACACAGGACTAGAAGAAACACAAGCTGGAATCAAGATTGCTGGGAGAAATATCAATAACCTCAGATATGCAGATGACACCACCCTTATGGCATAAAGTGAAGAGGAACTCAAAAGCCTCTTGATGAAAGTGAAAGTGAAAAAGTTGGCTTAAAGCTCAACATTCAGAAAACGAAGATCATGGCATCCGATCCCACCACTTCGTGGGATATAGATGGGGAAACAGTGGAAACAGTGTCAGACTTTAATTCTTGGGCTCCAAGATCACTGCAGATGGTGATTGCAGCCATAAAATTGAAAGACGCTTACTCCTTGGAAGGCAAGTAATGACCAACCTAGATAGCATATTCAAAAGCAGAGACATTACTTTGCTAACAAAGGTCCGTCTAGTCAAGGCTATGGTTTTTCCTGTGGTCATGTATGGATGTGACAGTTGGACTGTAAAGAAGGCTGAGTGCCAAAGAATTGATGCTTTTGAACTGTGGTATTGGAGAAGACTCTTGAAAGTCCCTTGGATTGCAAGGAGATCCAACCAGTCCATTCTGAAGGAGATCAGCCCTGGGATTTCTTTGGAAGGAATGATGCTAAAGCTGAAACTCCAGTACTTTGGCCACCTCATGCGAAGAGTTGACTTATTGGAAAAGACTCTGATGCTGGGAGGGATTGAGGGCAGGAGGAGAAGGGGACAACAGAGGGTGAGATGGCTGGATGTCATCACTGACTTGATGGATTTGAGTCTGAGTGAACTCCGGGAGTTTGTGATGGACAGGAAGGCCTGGCATGCTCGATTCATGGGGTCTCAAAGTGTTGGACATGACTGAGCGACTGAACTGAAGTGATGTATATGTATGGGGCTTCCCAGATGGAGCTAGTGATAAAGAACTCACCTGCCAATGCAGGAGACCTAAGAGATGTGGGTTCGATCCCTAAGTTGGGGAGATCCCCTGGAGAGAGACATGGCAACCCACTCCAGTGTTCTTGCCTGGAGAATCTTGTGGACAGAGGAGCCTGGTGGGCTACAGTCCATAGGGTTGCAAAGAGTCGGACACAACTGAAGTGAGTTAGCATGCACACATTTATACGTATAGCTGATTCACTTTGCTGTACAGTAGAAAGTAATGCAACATTGTCAAGTAACTATACTCCAATAAAAATTAATTAATGAGACAAATAATCACCAAGGCTAATGTCTGGCACATAATAAAAACTTGAAATGCTAAACTTTCTGTTTTTCTTAAAAATAAAAAAGACAAATATTACTGAGGCATTATCTGTCTCCAGCATCTTCCTTCATAGCTGTGGTGTTGTTTAGTGTGGCTCTGGAATCTTCCTTTTCTTCTTCTTCTTGTCAGGTTAAAATAAATTTAAAAAATAAATAAAAAGAAAAAGAAGCTTGGGGAATCTCTTCTCCTGAGTGGCCTTAGTTACTTATTCTGGTTTTCATATCTACATTAAAGGAAACTGTCCCAGTTTACATGTAAACAGAACAAATATCTGTCTTTTCTATGTAGGATAGAGTCTATTTTTAAGCACAAACCCCTTTGAAACCAATTAATACTAGGTATCTGACCTACATAATAGATTCTGAACTCCTTATTTTATTTTTCTCCTTTTTGCTTTTAAAGCAACACAGTGGTTCATACATTTTTGTATTGATTCCATGGGTAATTTGCTCTGCGTGTATATATCACCTGAAACAGATTTACAACAAAGCTCTTTAACCAACATTTTTACACTACTAAATACTTTTAAGAAGTATTTCCCATACTGCTGGAGTCCATTTATATATCTGAGCTGGCAATGTTAAATGTCTCCAGCCACAAGTGTTGATTCCACAATAAAGCTGCCAAGCATATTCCCTCTTCAGAAAAGTGGTAAATAAGATAAAACAAAAAAGGACAAGAAAACAAAATGTGTTCCTTATTCCTCTGTACTCAGTCTCTGCCCTTTCTTTTTTGGTGGCCTCTCTCTCACAGAGAAGCATTCCTCTGTGATCTTACTCTTGGGTGCTTCCCATTGTGATCACTGTGTGGATAAACAGTCCCCACATTTGGGTTTGTTACCCCTAGCTCTCTGCATTTTGCAAGAAAACCTTCTGAAGAAAATTTCAAGAGCTACTCCTAAATTAAAAATTAAAAAAATCTCTAGAGGTGCAATTTTCAGCATCATGCTTAGTGCTGGAAAACATAATTTTGTTAAGGAGAAGATGATTCAGGGACTTCAAAATTCAGATGTGTGCATAAATACTCGCTATATTGTAAATAAAACACTTTTAAAGGATTGCAAATCTTTTGTATTTTTGTTGAATGCTTGGTAGAGCAGAAATTTTACTGAGTCACATTGATTATTACATGCGATTATTTAACCACAGACTTTTCAAAATACCAGAATGATTTCTGGTATTTTTGTGTTTTCTTTGTAGAATCATATTTATATAAAGAAGACTGACCCATGGGCTTTATGACTAATGGTGTATCTTCTATTTTTGTCTTCGTGTGCCTCCTTTATAATATTGGTGTACATTTAAGGGCAGAATGTGAGAGTTGGACCATAAAGAAGACTAAGCACTGAACAACTGATGCTTTCAAAATGTGATACTGGAGAAGACTCTTGAGATTCCCTGAAACAGCAAGGAGATCAAAATAGTTAATCCTAAAAGAAATCAACCCTGAATATTCGTTAGAAGGACTGATGCTGAAGCTGAAACTCTAATACTTTTCGACCACCTAATGCAAACAGCCTGATGCAACATTGTAAAAAAAGATCCTGGTGCTGGGAAAGATTGAAGGCAGGAGGAGGAGGGAACAACAGAGGATGAGATGGTTGGATGGCATCACCAACTCTATGAACATGAGTTTGAGCAAAACTTTGGGAGAAGGGGAAGGATAGGGAAGCCTGGCGTCCTGCAGTCCATGGGGTCACAAAGAGTTGAACAAGACTGAGAGACTGAATAATAACAAATTACCATCCAACCATCTATTTAAGTTCTGTATCTAGAGTGCATCACTGGCACTCTTGCTTACATAACATCCCACATTTAACTAAATTTAAAGTCCTCTGGGATTTATTTCCCATGCAACCCACATTGAGAAATGAAATACATTTCTATGAAATATTGCTGTGGGTGCTTCTTTTCTTTTAGTTGTATTTATTTCTGGTTGATGCTTGCTCCTTGGAAGAAAAGCTATCACCAACTTAGAGAACATATTAAAAAGCAGAGACATTACTTTGCCAACAAAGGTCCGTCTAAAAGCTATGGTTTTTCCAGTAGTCATGTATGGATGTGAGCATTGGACTATAAAGAAATCTGAGCACTGAAGAACTGATGCTTTTGAACTGTGGTGTTGGAGAAGACTCTTGAGAGTCCCTTGGGCAGCAAGGAGATCAACCAGACAATGCTAAAGGAAATCAGTCCTGAATATTCATCAGGACATCAAGGACTGATGCTGAAGCTGAAGCTCCAATTCATTGGCCACCTGATGCAAAGAACTGACTCATTGGAAAAGACGGACCTAATTAAACTTAAAGGCTTTTGCACAATGAAGGAAACTATAAGCAAAGTGAAAAGACAGCCTTCAGAATGGGAGAAAATAATAGCAAACAAAGCAACTGACAAAGAATTAATCTCAAAAATATCCAAGCAACTCCTGCAGCTCAATTCCAGAAAAATAAACTACCCAATCAAAAAATGGGCCAAAGAACTAAATAGACATTTCTCCAAAGAAGACATGGAAATGGCTAACAAACACATGAAAAGATGCTCAACATCACTCATTATCAGAGAAATGCAAATCAAAACCACTATGAGGTACCATTTCATGCCAATCAGAATGGCTGCTATCCAAAAATCTACAAACAATAAATGCTGGAGAGGGTGTGGAGAAAAGGGAACCCTCTTACACTGTTGGTGAGAATGCAAACTAGTACAGCCACTATGGAGAACAGTGTGGAGATTCCTTAACAAACTGGGAATAGAACTGCCATACGACCCAGCAATCCCACTGCTGGGCATACACAATGCGGAAACCAAAATTGAAAGAGACACATGTACCCCAATGTTCATCACAGCACTGTTTATAATAGCCAGGACATGGAAGCAACCTAGGTGTCCGTCGTCAGATGAATGGATAAGAAAGCTGTGATACATATACAGAATGGAATATCAGCCATTAAAAAGAATACATTTGAATCAGTTCTAATGAGGTGGATGAAACTGGAGCCTATTGTACAGAGTGAAGTAAGCCAGAAAGAAAAACACCAATACAGTATACTGCTGCTGCTGCTAAGTCACTTTAGTCGTGTCCGACTCTGTGCAACCCCATAGACGGCAGCCCACCAGGCCCCACCGTCCCTGGGATTTTCCAGGCAAGAGTACTGGAGTGGGGTGCCATTGCCTTTTCCCATACAGTATACTAGCACATATATATGGAATTTAGAAAGATGGTAACTAATACCCTGTATGTGAGACAGCAAAAGAGACACAGATGTATAGAACAGTCTTTTGGACTCTGTGGGAAAAGGCGAGGGTGGGATGATCTGAAAGAATAGCATTGAAACATGTATATTACCATATGTGAAACAGATCGTCAGTCCAGGTTCTATGCATGAGACAGGTCTGGTGCACTGGGATGACCCTGAGGGATGGGATGGGGAGGGAAGTGGGAGGAGGGTTCAGGATGGGGAACACATGTAAACCCATGGCTGATTCATGTCAATGTATGGCAAAAACCACTACACTATTGAAAAGTAATTAGCCTCCAACTAAAATAAATAAATTGAAATTTAAAAAAAAAAAAATGAAAAGACCCTGATGCTGGGAAAGATTGAAGGCAGGAGGAGAAGGGGATGACAGAGGATAGGATGGTTGGATGGCATCACCGACACGATGGACATGAGTTTGAGGAGGCTCTGGGAGTTGGTGATGGACAGGGAAGCCTGGTGTGCTGCAGTCCGTGGATTCACAAAGTCGGACACGACTGAGTGACCACTGAACTGAACTGGTTTCTGGCTGTGCAGGGTCTTTGATGCTGCACAGGATTTTCTCTAGTTGCAGAGAGCAGGGGTTACTCTGTAGTTGTGTTGCACAGGCTCAGTAATCATGGCTCCTGGGCTCTAGAGCACAGGCTCAGTAGTTGTGGGATGAGGACTTAGTCACCCTGTGGCATGTGAGATCTTCCTGGATCAGGGATCAAACCTGTGTCTCCTGCATTGGCAGGTGGATTCTTTACCTTGGAGTGCTTCTAATATATTCCTGGGTGCTTCTTATATATTCCTTCATACTTGCATATTTCTCCGTCCACCACCTCCAATGATAACGTCTTTCTCGAATTTCTCATTCTTTATTTCAACTGTATCTTTTTTTCTCTAAATATATGCATTCATATAAAATATATGCATACATATATAAATGTACTGCCTATGTATTATATATATAAGCATTGAAATATTCTACGTAAATAGAATTATGCTGTATTGCAACTTGCTTTTTCCACTCAAAAATGTATTCATGCCAATTGGGATGTTGTGTGCATGCATGCTAAGTCACTTCAGTTGTGTCTGACTCTTTGTGACCCTATGGACTATATCTCACCAGGTTCCTCTGTCCTTGGGATTCCCCAGGCAAGAATACTGGAGTGGGTTGCCATGCCCTCTTCCAGAGGATGTTCTTGATTCAGGGATCGAACACGCATCTCTTGTCTCCTGCATTCACAGATTCTTTGCCACTAGCACCATCTGGGAAGCCCAGTTGGAATGTTAAGCAGGTCTGATTTTCCTAAATGACTGTGACCATCTTTCTCATCATGGCATTATGCTTTTCTTACCAATGTGGCTTTGTGAGTTTTCCTAAGAGGTATATGGGGGTTTGCTCCCCTTGAAACTGGGTGGGGTTTTTTGATTATTCTGCCCCAAAAATAGAATATAGCAGAAGCAATGCTATGCAACTTCTGAACTAGATCATGAAAAGAAGACAGCTTTCATTCTGCTCTCAGCTTTGAGATGCTTGATCATACTATGATAAGAGGAAACTGAAACAGTGTGGAGAGAATCATGGAGAATAACTAAGACAGTTAGCTGACCTAGGTCTCAGTGGACTTGGGAATGAGCTCGCCTTAAGAGGATACTGTTCCCCAGCCTCCCAGTCTACCAACTGATGCCTCAGACAAGGCAGAAAAGGAGCAAACCATTTCCCCTACGTGTTGTTCAGATTCTGACCCATAAAAACCAAGAGCATTATAAATGATTGTTTTTCATCACTAAGTATTGGAGGACAATACTATTAAACCATAGTAACTGGCACAACATATATCTTTCTGGTCATTTATTATGATTGCTGATGCTGCTAAGTCGCTTCAGTCACGTCCGACTCTGTGCAACCCCATAGAGAACAGACCACGAGGCTCCCCTGTCCCTGGGATTCTCCAGGCAAGAACACTGGAGTGGGGTGCCATTGCCTTCTCCAATGCAGGAAAGTGAAAAGTGAAAGTGAAGTCACTCAGTCGTGTCCGACTCTTCGTGACCCCATGGACTGCAGCCCACCAGGCTCCTCTGTCCATGGGATTTTCCAGGCAAGAGTGCTGGAGTGGGGTGCCATTGCCTTCTCCGTTATTATGATTACTATACATTAAAATTCTTTGACTATATCATAGTTTATTAATTCATTCTTCTTTTGGTGGACAGTTAGTTTGTGTCACTTTTTGCTGCTATATATAAAGTTGCCAGTAACATTCGTAAATGTGTCTCTAGTGTGCTGGTGCAGCAGTTTCTGTGGTGCCATATAATTAACAGTAAAATTGATTTGGCCTCCAAATATGCATATATTAAGTTTTATCAGATATTACCAAATACATAATGATATAGTACTAATTTATACTTGCACCTGTAATATATGAGTTTTCACTATGCCATTACCTAATTTTCCAATAAAATTTTGATACTTGAATTTACCTATCTCTTGATTATGAAGTAGCATCACCTTTAGCCTAAAATTCCCTAATTACTCTTGAGATTGAACATCATTTTATGTTTATATTGTGGTGGATTTAATTTATACATATTTCAGCATCAACTAATTCATGACTCACTTGTTAAGCCATATGTAGTCATATAGTTTTCAATATATTTAGTTTCATGTTGGCTAACTTTTTGCCTTGTTGCTAGATATCTTATATCTTAACATCCTACTTGAGAGTGGCCCCAATTTTGTGTTTTCTATGCCATAGTTATTTGCCTTTGACATCAAGTTTATATTAAAACTATAAGATGGATTGCCAAGGGATCTCATCTTTACGTTTCCTTCATTTTCAGTTCAATAGAATTCACTTTTGAAATTTTCTAGACTGTATTTCATTGAATCTATGTTTAATTATAGATGTAAATACATTACCAATTACAGATCAATTTTCTTGAGTCAGTTCAGTGTATTATATCTTGAGTATTTCTCATAAAATGACAGCACATTTCAACTTTTAAAAAATTGTTATGTTTTAAATGATAGTATGCTTTGTATCTTGCTCATACATTAAATGTATCCTTGTTGCCTGAAAAACTAAATATGATTATTAATTTATCTGTGTGCGTATCACTGAAGATACTTCAGGAGTCTGATTTTGAATTTTCATTTTTTATTCTTTCTTACATTAGTGATGATTAGTTTTCTTTTGTGTGTTCTTTAATTTTGGGTTTTGTACTTAATGCTCAGTGAGGCACTGTTTTTTTCTGTGAAAATGCTGTGAAGACTGTAATAAGGTAAGAATCTGTAGAAAGAATTTGGAATTATTTCTTCTGTTTGTATAGAGTGCTACAGATAAGTGATTAATTTTGGTTTACTTCCATGTTTAAAGTGCCCTGGTTCATTCAAACTGTATGAAATAGATTCTTCAGTTCACAGTAGGTATGACTTCTAGTTATGAATTCTGACAACTGTAATGTTTATATACTCCCAGGGCCTACTGTAGAAAAACTATCTAATTGTCTCTGTTGATAACAGGCTGAGTTTTAATTTCTTTTCTCACTCGGACTATCATTTCCGTGTGATGTTGTCATTCCAATGTCCTTTTGTTATATGAAGTATCATTTTCAAATCCCCCTACCCCCCACCCCAGCCACAAAGACATGAGGCTTTATCTTCTCCTCTCTTTCAACAGGTCATTAAAATCCAAACTCTAAGTTACAGAGGACAACAGCCCCCTCCAGGGAGCTACAGCCTCAATGTAAGTTTGGCACACTGATTTTCAATTCTCTTGTCATTTTCTAAAACCTAAGGTTTCTATTTCTTCCTGTAATTTCTGCTATGTTTTACTCTCATGCTTACTTCAGAGGATATCTACAATATGTAGATCATCATGTGGATGTATGGAGGTCTTAACCTACAGAATCATTGTGAAACGAAAAGAAAATCAGATGCTCAAAATCTTTCTAGTGCTTCTCCAATGATCCTTGCATTAAGACAAAGCTTTGAAAAAGGATTGACCTGGCCCTGTATGCATATTTCTATGTAAACTGTAGCTCTGTTTTGCACTGTGGTTTATTTGGCATTTTTGTTATCTAGGAACACAACCTTCCATCATAATTTCCAGTGTTACCAAAGGGCCTTTCTACATGTTCCTATCTCTACCTTGAACATTTGTTCCTCTTGCCTCCCTCTAATCAATTTCCACTTTCCTTTAAATCCGAGATCAAGCTTCACTTTCTCATGGTGCTTACAATATTGTGTTGGTTAACATTTATATGACTAAAAACAGTGACAACTTATTCATGCCAAGAAAGCCAGTGAGATAAGGTGCTCTTATAAACTCTGGACTCACTTGTAGCCACCAACTGTGTGTTAATGAGCCATAGCTTAGCAAATACTTTAAGCTCCATCAGATGGGCCAGGCAGAGTCTCCAAATAAGTAAATTGTGGTCTTGTTCAAGCAAACATCATCACCAGAAATACAGGATGTAGTTAATCAAAAAACTAGTAAGCAGACAAAAGTGCTGGAGAATCTGGTTTTATGACTAACAAGTATGGTTAAGAAGATGCCTAATTATATCTACAGTTCCATGTGCAGATAGCAGAATCCATCCACAGCCATCTGCCTCAGAGAGAGAGGGAACGGCAAAGCCAAGAAAGAGTTCAAGTTCAGATTCCTGGAAACATTTTCCTGGAACCAGAATTTGGAATAGTATTAATAATTCAAATAGTAAGTCTAGTGTTATAACTGGGCTTATCAAGGAGGGGAAAAGAAAGAAGCATATCCGGGATTGGAACTTGTATACAAATACACCATATTTAGAAGAGAGACCCAGTAAGAGCAAGTTGAGGTTTGGAGATCAGCAGGTGCCTCCACAGGTTAGCACTAATGCACCAGAATGCAGGTCATCCTATTATGAAGAATGACTCTATCTTAAATCCTATGAGACTGTAAGTAGAATATTTTGGTCTCAATTTGATGCACAAGAAATCTTTATTTTCTCTTTCCTCCTTGCTTCACCAAGTTAATTCCCACCTTCCTTCAGATCTCAGTTCAAACTTTACTCTCTCAAGAAAGCCTTTCCTGAATTCCTAAGTTGGTCCCAATCCCTCCTCCCCTATGGTTGCATCAATTCATTCAATAGGGTATTAGTATACTTATTTCTTGGCATACTTATTAAAACACAGATATTAAGTGTGAGCTAGTGACACAGAAGTGAATAATATATTGTCCTTGTCCTGGGGATGTCTCTATCTGGAACACTGAGTGTGGGTGACTGTGTAGACCGACGGGAACTGTGAGCTTTGATTACATGTTTCATCGTCTCTAGGTGTTGGAGGGCCAGCTAGGGAAGACGAAAGACAACAGAAATGAGTTTAGGAAATGTTACTAGAAACAGCAGTTGCACAATCCTGAAACACAAAAATAACCTCCAGTCAATCCCTGAGGTTTATACCACACAGGAAAAGCAAAGGGTACTAGGAAAGCAAAGGGTAATAGACCACCCCCCAGGTGGGGTCTAAAGATCTGTTGACATACACTCACTTGTAATTACTTTCCATTTAGAACCAGACCCTGAAAAAACAGGCCTATTAAAAATGGCACGTTTTCTATATTTCAGTAACAGCTTGAGTGGGAAATCTCTGACTCCTAATATCTGAAGAAAAGATATGAATATATTAGTTGCAAAAGAGTCTGTATGAGCCGTGTTTTAAAATCCTCCCCACCCCCTGCCATGGACATGAGATGAGGTTATCCTGCAGAAATGTGAGATTCTTGCTAATTCTATAGCTATACTGGTAAATGTGCAATTAGGCAAAGCACTTTCCATCACAGAGCAGGCAAGAGGAGAAAGCACTGATTCAAAACGCAAAAGCCCTTCCTGCTGTGGTGTGGCTCCTCCATCAGGAAAAAACAGGGTGGATCATGACAGATGCCTCTTTGCCAGAACTGGATTCTCATAATGTGTGAGATGCTTTCTCCTTGTAATTACTGATAATGCTGCTGGGTGAGCTGGAGACACGCTGCACAGTGAATTAGATACCACAACTCTCTATTGCAGGACCTGCAAGGCAGCAGCCCTGCCATTTACATCACCCAGACTTCAAGTGCAATTTTTGGATCAGCACACCCTGTTCTCATTTTCACTGTTATCCTTTCTCTCCTCATCTGCCCTGTGAAATATCCTTTGCACATCATCATGTCATCTGCACTGTTTAGAACTGTTATTCAGAATCAATACTGCTACTGCATCTAAACTTTCCCTTCAGAACATTCATCATTTGCCCATTATGAATAATGAAATAACTGCTTTATGTTTTTAGGCATTGCTTATTTTACCCCAGCAATGAGTTAATCCATCAAAAAGGCCTGCTTGCTTGACATTTAACCTAGAAAAGCAGTTACGCTATGTATAAGTCAGTTCAGGCTGCTCTACAGAATAGCATAAGCTGAGTGGCTTAAACTGTGAATATCTATGTTGTGAAGTTTGGAAGTCAGGAAGTCCAAGTTTAAGATGCCAGCTGACTTGGTTCTTAGTGAGAACTGTCTTGGGATTGCCAAGATTGGGTGCAGTGGTGAAAAATCCACATGCCAATGCAAGAGACACGGGTTTGATCCCTGGGTCAGGAAGATCCCCTGGAGTAGAAAATGGCAACCCACTCCAGTATTCTTGCCTGGAAAACCTCCTGGAGGGCTACAGTCCATGGGGTCACAAAGAGTTTGACACAACTGAGTGATTGAGCACGCATGCATGCAAGAGCTGTCTTACTGGTTTGTAGATGGCTGCCTTCCTGCGGTGTCTTCACATGGTGGAGAGAGAGACAATAAGCTCTCTAGTTTCTTATCATAAGGACACTAATTCCATTATGGGGACTCCATCCTTATGACCTCATTAAAGTTAATTACCCTGCAAAGAGCTCACCCTGGAATACCATTACAGTGGCTGCTGCTGCTGCTGCTACTAAGTCAGTTCAGTCGTGTCTGACTCTGTGCGACCCCATAGATGGCAGCCCACCAGGCTCCCCCGTCCCTGGGATTCTCCAGGCAAGAACACTGGAGTGGGTTGCCATTTCCTTCTCCAATGCAGGAAAGTGAAAAGTGAAAGTGAAGTCGCTCAGTCATGTCCGACTCTTAGCGACCCCATGGACTGCAGCCTACCAGGCTCTTCCGTCTATCGTATTTTCCAGGCAAGAGTACTGGAGTGGGGGGCCATTGCCTTCTCCCATCACAGTGGGGGTTAGGTTTTAACATATGAATTTGGGAGGAACACAGACATTCAGTCCATAATGCGGTAGGACAGCAAACCATCACTACTCTGCTTCAGGTCAGTGCAGGCGTTCAGAATCCTGTGATCAATTACTCAATCACTAATACCCAGAGCCTGGAAGACCACCTCCTCTGGCAGATCATTTTTAGTTTGTGAAGTTTCAATATTTTTTTTAAAGCCTTTCCTTGGATTCAGAAATAAATTTTATATGTATTATTCAGATTACTTCAAACATTTTTTGAAAACTGTTAATTCTGCAAAGCTCCAAGTATGTCTTATACAGTCAGCCCTTTCAGATCTCATTTAAGTGAACCTTCTTCCTACTTTGCAATCAGTTGTCTATTCCTTGTGACCAATACACTTTTTTTCTTCATCTTTTGTGGTCTGTTATTTCTATTTTTAACAGTTTGGCCCAGTTTCTCCCATCTAGCTAAACTGAAGCATCCAAGAGTTACTGTGGATTAACTCATTGAGGTTAAAAAGCTTGCCTGACCTTGCTTTGAAAGTTTTTTGAAGATTTATTGAATTGGAAAAGTAAATTGCTGTTCCCTCATTATCCGGATCTTCCCACTGAAAAGAACTGTGCTTAATTCTAACCTTGCATCCCCTGAAGTTTGAGTAGGTTCAAATCTCAGTATATATTCCCTTTTAATTCAAGTTGCCATGAAGAACTGACACCTCCAGGTGCTGTTAGCCTTTCTAAAATTACCACCAATCTCTTTAGCATTTGCAACTATAGAAAGAAAAGTAACCGGGTGTCCTACTGAGCTGAGATTGGGGTGATGGAGGGAAAAACCTGTAAAAGCCTCGTGTCCATTTGCTCAGAATTAATGTAGGAATGTTTCCTAAAGTAAAGTTTCAAGGTCTCTCTTCAGAACAGTTTGAATAAATTCAAGCAGCAAAACAAGGGGAGAAAAATGTATACTGATGTCACTTTTTAAAATTCTCCTGAAAATTAAGGGAAATTTGTTTTGCGTTCTCTGATTGGTTTGTACAGAAGAAATCTGGAAGTGGTCACAATCTCTGCATGAGTTTTAATTCCATTTTTTTTATTTGAATGAAAACAATATCAAAGAGAAAAATTAGTCTGTAAACATATTGAAAAATGCTCTCATGTAGAGATTACTGAATTACATAATAATTTTTCTTTAAATAGAATGCAAATAAAATCTCCACTGCTAGGGAAACAATAATGCAATGAAATAAGGCATCAATATTACCACAAGAGAAAGATAATGGAAAATATTTCTGTTGTTTATTCTTATGAAAAATATTATCCTCAACTATGATCCTACTTTACACATTTTATAGAAAAGATCAAGGTGCCTTAAAAAGTTGAAATCCTTCCTTGGGTTTATTTAACAAGAAGTTTTCTTTTTTGAAGCTTCATTTCAAAGGCAGATAAATGGAGACCTCCAGGTTAAGACAGGTGATTAAAGCCATATCATAGAATCTCTCTCTTACAGCAGCCAACAAACAGAGTCAAAATTCCAAAAATATTACGAAGAAAATAGAAGCCAAGTCAAATCAACAAATCAAATTTTGTAAAAAATGAAAAAAAAAGAAAACAAGGAAATAAATGGGATATTCTTGGGGGAAAAAGATCCTTAACCATTTTCATATTTCCTGAGAGTAGTACTTATGAGTTAACAAATCCCCAAGCATGAGAAGATGACTGGGTACCCTCCCTTACCTTTCTTTCAACTGGGGAGTAAGGAAATTAATGTTGGAAATGAGGTGAGGATAAATAAGAAAAGAAAAATAAAGTAAATGTTCTGTTATGCAAATAATAATTTTAGGGTGACTCAGATTTTAGATGCTGGCTCCTTAGAAGGAAAGCTATGACAAAGATAGGCAGCATATTAAAAAGCAGAGACGTTACTTTGCTGACGAAGGCCTGTGTGGTTTTTCCAGTAGTCATGTACAGATATGGGAGTTGGACTATAAAAATGGCTGAGCACTGAAGAATTGATGCTTTCAAAACTGTGGTGCTGGAGAAGACTCTTGAGAGTCCCTTGGACAGCGAGGAGATCAAACCAGTCAATTCTAAAGGAAATCAACCCTAAATATTCATCGGAAGGACTAATGCTGAATCTGAGACTCTAGGACTCTGGCCACCTGATGCAAAGAGCCAACTCATTGGAAAAGACCCTGATGCTGGGAAAGATTGAAGGTAAAAGGAGAAGGGGGCAGCAGAGGATGAGATGGTTAGATCGTATCAGCAACTCAAGGGACATAAGTTTGAGAAGACTCCAGGAGATACTGAATGGCAGGGAAGCCTGTTGCACTGCAGTCTCTAGCGTTTACAAAGAGTTTGACACAAATTAGAGACTGAACAACAACAATAATATGTGTTAGATAAATCTGAAACTTGAAGCTATACCTCCAGCTATGACATCTGCTGTCGAAGTATGTAAAGTGAATCTTGGTTACAGAATAGATTTAACTGTCTCACAAGCGACAGCAGAAGCCACATAGTCTGCCAACAACAAAAGACCATACTGCTTCAGCTCTTATACCCACTGACCTTCTCCTAATTGAGAAAAAGCTGAGTGCATAGAATACAAGTAATCACCTTTAAGCCATAATTTAGATGGAAAAACAAGTCTCAGATATAATTGTAAGTATTAAACCTTTAAAATTTCACACTGTTGTATCAGAGTAAGCAGAAGCTTTTCAAAGAAATTCCCTAATCATTGGAAGATGAAGAGAAATGACATTGCCCCTATGTAAATAAAGTATGCTGCTAAGTCACTTCAGTCGTGTCCAACTCTGTGTGACCCCATAGATGGCAGCCCACCAGGCTCCCCCATCCCTGGGATTCTCCAGGCAAGAACACTTGAGTGGGTTGCCATTTCCTTCTCCAATGCAGGAAAGTGAAAAGTGAAAGTGAACTTGCTCAGTCGTGTCTGACTCTTCACAACCCCATGGACTGCAGCCCACCACGCTCCTCCATCCATGGGATTCTCCAGGCAAGAGTACTGGAGTGGGGTGCCAGTGTCTTCTCCAAAATAAAGTATAGGAAGGAAGAAAAGCAGGAAGGAGGTGGTCAGAGCATGATGAAGGAAAGAGTGCCTGGAAGAAAATATAACCCAATGAGCATAGTGAAATTCTTTTTTCTTCATTCCCTATTATGACATCTTATTAAAACTGGTTTCAATAAAAATATTCCAAAAAGAAAATAAATAAAAGATAAAATGTTATAAAAAGAGAAATTATAGATCTAACTACATAGATACAAGGCCAAAATAATTTCTCTGAAGAATAACCTGACATTAGAATCATCAGAATCCATGGTTATTTTTTTCATTACAGGAAAAATTTTGAGCAAATGTAGACCAAAAAAGACAAACATGTTAAAACAAATTTAAAAAAACTGTATGACATTGAAAATAAATTAAGCAAAAGTCATTGGTACCTTTGAAGTAGAGCACCCAATAAATAAAGATCAACGTTTTTCAAAACAGAATATAAGAGGAGCTTCTCCGGTGGTCCAGTGGTTAAGAATACAATGACCGATGCAGGGGACACAGGTTTGATCCCTGGTCTAGGAAGATTCCACATGCCTTGGAGCAGCTAAGCCTGTGCACCACAACTGCTGAGCTCTGGAGTCCGTGCGTTGAAACAAGAGAACCCACCGCTATAAAAGCCTGTGCACTGCAGCGAACAGGAGCCCCTACTCGCTGCAACTAGAGAGAGCCTGAGCACAGCAATGAAGACCCATCACAGCCAAAAATAAATACATAGTAACTAAGTCTTAATAGTATATAAGAAGGGAGTTTTCCTGAAATAAAGATCTCAATTTGCTGCTTAAAATATCATGACAAATACCAGGAAAACTGTTACTAGGCATTTACAAGTGGACAAGCCATGTACAAGACAACCAGTATCACACAGACCTCAGGCCTCCTCACAATAATTTCTATAGCTAGAAGGCAGTAGGACAGAGTTTGCAGAGATCCTACAATATTTTTAATAATGCATAGAAAAATTGATATATTATGCAAATTTACCATGAAATTCACTAATATTGGACCCAATTTTGAGCTTCTCTTATGTTATTCTTTTTTTGATTTCACAGTATGGTTTCTTTATGTTCTTGACAATATTTCCTTCCAGATCAAACTTGCAGCGTAACACTCTGCCTAATATATCTAAGAATACAAAGAGGTGGTCGAGGTCCAGAGACATTAGAGGCTGACAAGGTTGCTTTCATTCAGTGATCCAGCAAGCAGACAGACTAAGGTACAGACAAATAAGCGTGACAGTACATGGACACAGCTTCAGGGCACCTCCCTAGGGCCGATGATCAGTGCAGCCTGCATGGAGCACGCACCATGTTAGGTCAGAGGAACTAAGTGTTTGGTCTCACTGTCTAAAATGCCATTAGAGTGGGTATGGGGCTGAGGTGGGGAAGCAGCATCAGCACATGGCATAAAGACATCATCTCACTGACTGTTCCGTCTTCCTCTCTTGTGCTGGTTTTTCATGCTTATCTTTGACCCCCCTCAATATTGAAGGACCCAGTTCTTGGTCCTCTCTCTTCACTTATGATGCTTTCCAAATATCAATGTGCTGAAAATATTCTCAGTGTAATGACAATGAACCTGTTACATAAATGAACTGGGAGATGATGGCTAGCCACAATTTTGAACTAATGCTACCCTTTTATTACTATCAGGGCTTCCCTTGTAGCTCAGCTGGTAAAGAATCCACCTGCAATGTGGGAGACCTGGGTTCAATTCCTGGGTTGGGAAGTTCCCCTGGAGAAGGAAATGGCAATCTACTCCAGTATTCTTGCTTGGAGAATCCCATGAACATAGGAACCTGGCAGGTTACAGTTCATGGGATCGCAAGAGTCAGACACAATGCAGTGCTATCTTTATCTTTTATTAATATCAAGTGAAATCACTGAATGCTGACTATATTTTCTTGAGTAATTTTTGATAGATGACCCTTGTGTTACAATGAGATGTCCAATGGCAGAAATATGAAGGCATTTAGAAAGGAAGAAAATGAATGAGCGAATGAATAAATAAATAAATAAATAAAGTGTTCAAGGTAGATCAATGTCAGAATGGGAAGACTTTCAAGGAAATCAATCAGTCATCTATTTGAAAAACACAGGCCACAGTTTCCTTGCTTTATTAAGAAGCAGTTTATCCACTTACTCTTCCCTGACATAAGCTTAAGTATCACCTAAGACATGATTGCATTTTAGGAGAGGCGACAGAATGGTGGAGTTCAGATTATTTTGTAAATAATAGGGAAAACTCTCTGAATTTTTTACTTCTTCTTTTTTTTTTTTTGTCCTTGAGGAAGCAGGTTAAAAGTTCAGTAAGTCTATCAGAAAACTTTTTTTCTTTTTGGTGTATGACAGTTGCTTTAAAATGGGTTTTCTTCTTCTCAGGAGGGAAAATATGAATGTCATGTGGCACTTTGGTTGCTATGGCAACTATACTTTTTTTTTTTTTTAAATAACAGTTTGAACTGGCTCTTAAACCTGAGCAACACCCTGGCCTCCTGAAGAGTAATTGCTGCCTCACCAGAGCTCAGCACTTAATCCCACTCCCCTTCTTTTCATCTCCCATCTCCAGGCTTCTATTTGAAATGTATTCACAAATACTCTTACTCAGTCCTCTGGGTTAGCTATGAAATGCAATACAAAGTATATTAATAAGGAAATACTAGTTAAATGTGAAGAAAAGGGTAAGTTTTCCAATTTACCTCCTTGGTAGAACAAATAGGAAGACTTATTTCTCATAAACCTATTACCTTGACTTCATGTATTATTCTTGACTTCATGTATCAGCTCTCCAGTTTTCCCACAGAATTCTCATTCAAAATATTTGACCACTCTTCTCTAATTCAATCTCCATAATGGCCATCTGAATACAAATGAGGGTCAAAATAGACTTGATTTCATTTAAATTTCTGTGTTATTAAAATGAAGCTGAGACCATCAAATCTCTAATGTGGGGAAAAGTAAAGTACCCTTTGACCAACATCATAAAATGGCAATAGAGAAATCAGATGACCTCTGTCTATTATTCTTTTTTAGCGGCATATGAAATAGATTATGAAGTATTTAACAATATTTTATCCAAGGATCATGGTCTTTAAGAAATGAACTTTGATTTGTTTCGTTGAGATGCATAGGCTTGTCAGTATTATAATAGATTTTATTTTAAAATTACTATCAAAGAAAGACACAGTGGAACTCTAAACACAGCATAGCTAGCTCATTAATATACAGATTTGGATCTGAGTGTCCGTATGTCCTTCAGAACATAAATTGCATGAAATAAACCTGAAGTTAATTTTTTAAACAGTAACAAGGGCTATGTGCTACTGTTATGATGGGTTAGACTATGTATGATATTGATATTCTCATAGAGCCTATTGCTATAGTTGAATTACATTACAGAAAATATCATTAATATGTGCTCATAGTACTCTTGAAAATAATACTATTCCCCTGCATTTAAATATATAGAGAAAACTGATAAAATATTGACTGACCAAATATTTATGATGTATATAAATATATTTATATGATATAAATGTATTATGTACTCAAAAATCTGGGATTTAAGTTTGGAAATCAATAGTAATTGTAAATAATGTTTATAAGGATAAACCAATATAATAATACATTTTGTTGAGAAAAATTCCAAGGTATTCCTGTATTCCTCAAATTGATCAGAGAATAAAGACTAACACAAAATGACTAGCATACTGACAGGCAGCCTGAAATTCAGAATGCATTCAAGAGCTTCCTTCACCAAAGAAAGACTCTGTGTCCTCTTTCTGGCCAATCAGAGAGGGGCAATACATCATATCCCCAGCATTATGCTGCCCCATCTCCTCCCACTCTTCTGAAGGCCCCATAGGACTCATGGCCTTCCAGGGCAGTGAAGGGCCTATTGACTCCTGAGTGTGTAGCATGGTACCTCTCTCTCACCTAATATTAAGTTTCAACAGACAGTGTAGAGTTGAAGAACGGGAAAAGTCCTTTCTGTGATGTTACATAATGTCCAGGATCTTAGGATTCTGTAGAGAAACAGATCCAATAAGACAGACAGATAAGTAGATATAGAGACATATATCTCTATATCTTTATATATAGAGAGATTGATTTATTATAAGGATTTGGCTCATGTGATTATGGAGGCTGACAAGTCCCAAGATTTTCAGGGTGAGTTAGCAAGCTAGAGACCCAGGGAAGCCAATAGTTTAGTTCCAGTCTGAAAGCCATCGAGTTTAAGATCCACAAAGAGCTGCTGCTCCAGTTTAAAAGTCATTGAGCAGGGGGACTTGTCTGGTGGTCCAGTGGCTGAGACTCCACACTCCCACTGTCAGGGGCCCAGGTTTGATCCCTATTCAGGGAACTAGATCCCACATGTTGCAACTAATAGTTCTTATTCCAAACTAAAAGATTCTACATGCTCCAACTAAAGATCCTGCATGCTGCAACTAAGAACTGAGGCCTGGCACAGCCAAATAAATAAAAATGAATACAAAAAAAACAAAAAAAAGCAACATTGGGCAGGAAGAATTCCCTCTTGCTTAGAGGAATTCAGCCTTTTTGTTCGATTTAGACTGTCAACTAATTTAATGAGGCCGGCCCACATTACAGAGGGAGTCTGTTTTATGGACTCTACCAATTTATATGTTAAGTTCATCCAAAGCACTCTGAATAATGTTTGACTAAATATGGGGACTCTCCATGGTCCAGTCAAATTGACATGTAATATTAACCATCACGAACCATCACACCTAGTTCTCTTTTGGTTCTTCTTCTACAAAAAAAATTAAATCTTACCAGTAACTTGACTTCTCTGGAATTTATTTCAGTATGTGGAAATAAACATTCAGTAAATTGACTTTAAAGATACTTATGAGTTCTTCAAAAGTATATTCTCATGCAGGAACAGGTATTTTGATGATCTTCACTTAATATTTCATAAAATCAAATAAATTTGAATCAGTAGCATATGATCTACCAAAAAGATATCATTATATTAGAAATACAGATGCCTCGCTCTTTTATTGATCTTTAACTTTATTTTATATTGGACTTCCCTGGTGGCTCAGATGGTAAAGAATCTGCCTGCAATGCAGGAGAACTGGGTTCGATCCCTGGGTCAGGAACATCCCCTGAAGAATGGAATGGCTACCCACTCCAGTATTCTTGTCTGGAGAATTCCATGGGCACAGGAGCCTGGCAGGGCTACAGTCCATGGGGTCACAAAGAGTCAGACACAACTGAAAGACTAAGCACACACATAACTTTATTTAATTTGTGTAATTTGAAGAAATATTTAAATAAATTATCACAAATAGGACCAGGGACACCTATGAGATTTTAGAGGTGGTGTAAAAGAAAAAGTCCAGTAAGAATTAGAGAATGTGCATGCCCACAAATAATTTATACAGTGATTGAACTGCTGTTTACCTCCTTTCTTTGTCTAGCATAGATCTTATTATCAATGGAAGTCCTAGGAATTGACACATTTGTAAAATATTGAGACACAGAAAACTTGCAAATCAGAGGTATAAATGTTGTGATAATAACCACCAATAAAGTCCTTGAGGTAGTATGTGAGATAATGACCACCACACACTCAATTCACATCTGTAGCAGTTCAGTTCAGTTCAGTTCAGTCACTCAGTCGTGTCCGACTCTTTGTGACCCCATGAATCGCCAGGCCTCCCTGTCCATCACCAACTCCCGGAGTTCACTCAAACTCATGTCCATCGAGTCAGTGATGCCATCCAGCCATCTCATCCTCTGTCGTCCCATTCTCCTCCTGCCCCCAATCCCTCCCAGCATCAGAGTCTTTTCCAATGAATCAACTCTTCGCATGAGGTGGCCAAAGTATTGGAGTTTCAGCTTTAGCATCAGTCCTTCCAATGAACACCCAGGACTTATTTCCTTTAGAATGGACTGGTTGGATCTCCTTGCAGTCCAAGTTATATGTCTGCAAATGTGCATATTTAAATGAGAAAATGATCACAAAAGTCCCTGGGAATATGGTGATGATTACATATTCACACAATACTTGCTCAGAGCACAAACTTAGGAACAATTTACAGCAGTTTCTAAGTTTTTTCTTTTGTTTTTCTCATCAGTAAACTTTTGGAATATGTCTTCCATATATATATATATATATATATATATATATATGTATATGTATATATATGTATATGTATAAATATATGTAAATGCATAGTATATAATAGAAGAATCAGAGTATATCTAAAGAGAATGATATCAAAATAAATCATATTTGTACTTTTAGCACTTTCTTCTTAACACTTACGGAGCATCTTTCACAGAGATAAGACCTTTGGGAAGCAAGATGAGGGTTAGCAATACTTGGGAAAGTGATGAAAATCCAGAAAGAGCTCTTTGAACACTTTATTTAAAAACAGCATCTTCAATTAGGTAAGAGTATGTTTACACCTGGAGGGCAAAAAAGTAATCAGGGAAGAAGTCCTTAAGATCATGGCTAAATGCTTTACTATAGGAAGAAGAAAAATACGCTATATGTATATGGGGATTCCCAGGTAGCTCAGTAGTAAAAGCATTCACTGCCAATGCAGGAGTTGCAGGAGACCCTGGTTTGATCTCTGGGTTGGGAAGATTCCCTGGAGGAGGAAATGGCATCCCACTTCAGTATTCTTGCCTGGAGAATCCCAAGGACAGAGGAGCCTGGTAGGGTACAGTGCATGGGGTTGCAAAGAGTCACACACGACTGAGTACATATGCATGCAAACTCACTATATATATACATAAATAGTATATATATTATATGTATATACTATATATGTAAATAGTATATATATTATAATATATGGTTTATATATATAAAAGGAAATGGTTAAGATTTCACTCTGACAAATTCACACACTCATTTTGGGGGGAGGTGGAAGGAGGGAAAAAAAGAATCTTTGCAAAAATTTCATGTGAAAACAATCCTTATGAAACCATATAGCACTCCACAGGCCATTTTGTCACATTTAGACTCTGTGAGGCCACATTTGAGGCCATAGCATTTTTTCACCTTGCTAAGAATCCCAATTCAAAAATTTACAACAAAATTAAGAATTGCTTGCTCACTGGAGTCTAAGCATCAGATAGGTGTTAATCTTTAAGCAACTTCACTCTCTCAGAAGAGTTCACTAATCAAATCACAGCTCAAACCACAGACAGTGGGGTGGCCTCAAATAGCAGAGGAAGGAAAGGAGAAAATTTGGCTTCTGTGCTTTTCTTCTTGGTTGAGAACTACTGAATTGGTTGTGGGATAATTGCTTAATTAGGTCTAATGTATCTTTATTGTTTTAACTCCCCAGTAAGAGCTATATATAAATTTCATAATTCATACCATCAGGAATATAATGCAGGCTGCAGTTTTCAACAGCATACCAGATGACCATCCCCCAAAATACAGAGACCAGTATTATTTTACCCTCCATGTGTCCAAAATAAAAACAAAAGGAAAAACAGTGAATGTATTAAAACCTTGAAACCTTTCTATAGTAATTTAAATATGGTCTTTTTTAATAAACATATCAAAAAGAAATGTACTCTAATAAAGGAGGAAAGAAATTCTTTTGGAATCAGAGTTCATCACCAAACAAGGACACCTGATTCCATGCTAAGCATTTCTTCTGGGGAAACTTTGTGGCACAGGTTGCCGGAGATTAAATGCCATAGCTCAGTTCTCTCCTATAATTTATTAATTATGCTAATGTAGAGAGATTTTTAAAAAGGAGACTGTTAGGATACAAAGTCATGAAACCTTTATAGCTCTACTAACCCTTCAATGAGAAAATTTCCAGTGGAAAGTTCACAGATGCTTGTTATTTTTCTTTATATGCCTTTCTGTAAAACCACATCATTTTAGTATTTATACTAAAAATATAGAAACAAAACTCCTTCGGGTTTTATACATTTAAAATGGTTTACAGATCTTAAGTCTATTGTCAATTTTAGAATATAAACTGATACTTGCTAAGTGATTTTGCAGTTTGAGGTACTTGACAATTATGATAGACTCTGGAAATGTTTCTCAGATGGTAAAGAAACTGCAATTCAGGAGACCCAGGTTCAATCCCTTGGTTGGGAAGATACCCTGGAGAAGAAAATGGCAACCCACTCCAGTTTTCTTGCCATGGAAAATCCCATGGACAGAGAAGCCTGGCAAGCTACAGTCCATGGCATCACAAAGAGTCGGACATGACTGAGCAACTAACTAACACTTTCAGTTTCACTGGAAATGTTAAGATATAGTGAAGAGCTGGTTAATATTGCATTTCCTGTATATTACTTTTAATTTGCTGGTGGCACGTGCTAAAATGTGTTTTTAAAAAGTGCCACAGTGGTTGTCTGTGATGGAGATAGATAACTGAAAAGAAGGGTTTAGGTTTCTGAAGTGTGTTTTGTGTGGTTGTTCTTTTGTTTTTCAGTAGATATTATATTGTATTTTAATATCACTAAATGGTCTTTAATATACCAATTTTATTAAGTTCCTATTACTTCATCTTATATTGAAACAAAATTGTTTTAAATTCTTCTATTTTTAACAAGCTGAATATATATGATTTTTTTTTGCTTTTTATTTTATTTTTTTTTCTTTTTTATTATTTTTTTTTATTTTTTTTTATTTTTTAAAAATTAATGTGCATCTTTGTACACAGTATTCAGATTATAGTCTCACCAACTGTTTAGCCTTGTAAGTTTCTCAAAGTAACCTTTGTGAAGATTATGGATAATACTATTTGCTGATGGGAGCTGGATGGCTGTCAATTGCACTTCTCACATCTCTGAAAACTCCCACAATCTAAAGAAATTTGTTTGGGTGCTCCCTCCATGCTAAGGTAACCTCACTTCATCCTCCTGGACAAGCATGCCCCCTGGCATAAGGTGTGAGGACTGCAAAGTGAAAGAACCTCAGAATGAGCCCTGGACAGTTTTTTTTTTTTTAATAAATTGTCAATATTTTTCTGGTTTTTGTGTTCCCAAGGGTTCCCAAAGGGGGAAAAAAACCCACAAGAACCTGAACATAAGGACCGCTGGATTATTTTTACAATAACTCTTCTTGAATTTAAAGAAAATTAAATCAATTCGTTAGAGCAGTGATGAGCTGCCAACCACTTAATGTGCATGAATAAATGCATGTACATATGTTGCATCTATAATGCGTCTTAAAAATGCTAGTTCTCTGGTAGTACAGGAGGAACAAACGAGTTGCTATTTGGCCTTCATTAGCTTTTGTCATTGTGAAAAAATATTTCTATGAAAGTCTGTGCATGAGTTGTAGGAGTTGATGAGTATGCAACTCTATGCATCTCTTATTGTCACAAAATTTCTACTTGTTAGTTTCTGGGTAGACTGATTTGGTACTGGGACAAACAAAATCCCATAGATTCAGAAACACCAGATTCTACCCTCTCCACTGTTTTCCTACAACCTACATACTGGCAACCTACATACCTACTCCAATAAATCAAACTGATTTATTGGAAAGCAATAGAATGGTGGGAGCTTCCCTGGTAGCTCAGCTGGTAAAGAATCCACCTGCAATGCAGGAGGCTCTGGTTCGATTCCTGGGTCGGGGAGACCCCTGGAGAAGGAATAGGCTACCCACTCCAATATTCTTGCCTGGAGAATCCCCAAGGACAGAGGAGCCTGGCAGGCTGCAGTCTACGGGGCTGCAAAGAGTTGGATATGACTGAGGGACTAAGCACAGCACAGAATGGTGAACCTATCAGGTATAGTTCAACTCTTCCACTTACTAATGAAGAATGGTATCAAAAGAAGTCAGGTGCGTAGCAAACAACAACAACAAAAACCCAAACAAAAGAACCGAGGTGAATGACTGAACCAAGAATGCAGTGTGAGCTTGTGGTTCCTGAGGCTGTCAAGTTTGCTCCATAAATCTTCTTAAAGAACATTTTTTTCCACTGACAACAAAGTATAGCAGATAAGGAAGCATGTTTTGGATCTCAGTACTTCTCACATTTTAATTGCTTATAAACCACCTGGGGGCTTTGAGATTTGGCATTATAAACCCCCAGGTAATTCCAATACTTCTGATGTGGACCAAGTTTTGAGTAACATGAGATGGGACAAAATTGTCCATCCCTTTGCCTGTAATACAATTACTTATAATAGCATGCTTTTTGTGGTTATGAAAATGTGCATTTCAAAGGAAATATAAATAACATCTCAAGATAAGTAAGCTTAAAGTGAGAATCCTTAACCTGCTACATTTTGAAGATTCTTAAATTATGTTTAACTTTTACATCTCACAGTATGAAGTACTGTCTTATTTAATTGTGGAGTAGGGAGAATCACTATAAAATACATCATGGATGCCTTACAAAGCATCACAGGAAGTTCTAATATTTACTTGAAATTCAGCAGCTGTTTTTTTTTGTTGTTGTTTATTTTACTTTATCTAGTAAACCTAAGTAAGATAAGAGGTGAGACATACAAACAGAACAAGGACCAATTCAATGCCTTCAGCTTCACCTATTAAAGTTTCTATAGACGTGATGCTAGAAAGCATTCCAACCATCAGAGAGGAGGTGTGATGTCTAAAAATAATTTCTGTGTTATCTGACCCAGATCCAAAGGCAAAAGACATAGCTTGTAAAAAACAAAAACAAAAAAAACCAGTTTGACTTTAAAACAAGAAAGCTAACTTCTAATGTTCCTTGTGATCTGGAACAACAGGTCCTGAGCAACTCTGAATCAATACCCTCAAATTTGCTACATCCTCTTTTTCTACTACCCCGTGCTGTTCTTTCAACATGCCTTTGCCTCAACACGTCTTATGAAACTGACAAAAGAACCTGGTAAGCTCTTTCTCTCACTGTGTCTTTCTAGGGTCTGCATATACATTCCCTCCCGGGAAAGTTGCATCTGGCTACACCCTACGATTACCTGGGGGAGCTTTGAAAAAAAGCTGGCATCTAGACTCCTCCCCTGCAAGGATATCAAACCAGTCAGTCCTAAAGGAAATCAACCCTGAATATTCATTGGAAGGATTGATACTGAAGCTGAAGCTCCAATATTTTGGCCACTTGATACGAAGAGCCGACTCGTTGGAAAAGACCCTGATGCTGGGAAAAATTGAAGGCAACAGGAGAAGGAGGCAGCAGAGAATGAGATTGTTAGATAGCATCTCAATAGACACGAATTTGAGCAGACTTTGAGAGACAGTGGAGGACAGGGGAGCTTGGTGTGCTGCAGTCCATGGGGTTGCAAAGAGTCAGACATGGCTTAGCGACTGAACAACAAGACTCCCCCTCCCAAATCAATTAAATCAGAATTTCTGGGGTCAGTTCTGGGCACTGTTACTTTTAGAAACTCTCCAGGCAATGGAAATGTTCAATTATGGTTTATAATCATGTTAAAAGAAGACAAAGAGAAAAGACAGGAAGTGGCACCTTAATGGAAATTAGTTTTCTACAAGATGTGCTGTGGACCAGTTGGTGGTCAGAGTACCACCATCTGACTGTAGATCTGACCACCATCTGACCACAATTGGTTGCTCAGAGACTAATGCAGAAGCCCTCTCAGAAACAGTGGTGTGACCTGAGTATGACTGTATAGAGAGTAGATGCATTTACACTATATATTTATCATTCTTAGCTCATGATGGGTTATCAGTATACAAGAGATATTTGTGGTAGGGAGGTAGGCTTCCCTGGTGGCTCAGTGGTAAGGAATCCGCCTGCTAAGCAGGAGACTTGAGTTCAGAACTTGGGTCCAGAAGATCCCCTGGAGTGGGAAATGACAACTCACTCCAGTATTCTTGCCTGGAAAATTCCATGGACAGAGGAACCTGGCAGGCTACAGTCCATGAGGTCACAAAGGAGTCGGGCATGAGTTAGCAACTTACAACAAACAATAGTCACAAAGCCTCCTAACTATAATATGCAGGCTGACCACAAAGAGAAGGGAAATAGGTAGGGGCTGAGATGCTCTTATTAATCCCCTGTACTCTCACCTCTTGTTAGCATTTCATCTCCACACCGCACAGCAAAGAAACTTACCCAGCTTGGTTTGCCTCTCTTGGTGTTTTCTCCTTCCCTGTACCTCCTTCCCAGTATTAATTCTAACCCCATGGCAGAAGTAGTTAACCAAATGGTAGACATCAGCATCAGCATCACTGCCTTGGGACTTTTCCTGACCTAGAAACAGTCCCCCTGCAAAATGTTCTGCTCAAGGAACTGTCTGGACTTTTCATTCTTAATGCACTAGTGCAGATGTTTCTACCAGAGACCTAAAATCACTGAGTACAGCTTTAGAGATCATAGTTATTGTAAAACATCATTCAAAGTCTGAGAGTCATGTTTTGATACTGTCTAATCTCTGAAGTGCCTCATAGCAACTCTAATTGCCTGAATATTCCAGGCAAGAATATTCAGCCTTCTACAATAGTCCCTTCTCTCTTATTTATAACATTTCCAAGGCACTGGATATATATTACTGTAAAGTTGTTACGTGTTTATTTATGTATGTATTTATTTAGGCTCAGCAAGAGCAAGATATTCTGTCCTGTCATTGCATTTACCTAATATATCTTGATTTGCTTTTATTCTTTGTTCTTAGCCACAAAATTTACATTTGTTTATATTTGTTCAATGTTCAAAATACAGTGGATACTACTTTTTTTTTTACTATCCTGGTTTCAGTTTCTTTGAAAAGTCTCTGTGAATTAATGCTATTTGTAGACTTGATTTCTTATATGTTTCATCAAACCAATGTTATAAACAGTTTTGACTTTTTAACAGAGTAGAGGAAAAGGGTGGCTTGAGAAATGAGCTAGTACAAATAATAAATATAATAAAAATTCATAGTATTTATTATTACTTTTATTGCTGGGTTATTAGATAATGCCTAAATTGCTTTGTATAAGTTATTCTATTTTTAACTCTCATAATAATAAGTACTAACCTTAATGCATTTTATTGATGAATAAAATATCTCCACATATACTATAAAATGTTACACATTTTACTATACATATAAGCATATATTTTGTCAGTAAAACTATTCTATCAAATATTTAAGAAAAAATATACCAACCCTATTTAAACTTTTCCAGAAAATAGAGGAAGATGCAACATTTCTTTTATGAGAACAGTAATGTCCTTATCATGCAGACTAGATATAAAAGAAAACCACAGTCCAGTATCTTTCATTAACAAAGGCATAAATTTCCTTGAATAAATATGAGGATGAGGTTAAAGTCAGTCATATAAAGAAAAGAATGATACATGATGACTAAGTGGAAGTTATGGTAGGAATGAATAGTATGGTTTGACTTTTAAAAAACCAATCAATGTAATTCTTCACATTAACAAAATATGGAAGAAAAATCATACAATTATCTCAATAATACAAAAAATCATTTGACAGAATTCAATGTTTATTTCTTTTCTATTGAGTTACAATTGGCCTACAACGTTGTACTGGTTTCAAATGTTCAATTATAGTAATTTAATATTTTTGTGCATTATGATATGATCACCAGGATAAGTTACCATGTAACCAGACAAATTTATTCTAACATACTTAATATATTCTCTGTACTGTACATTACATCTCTGTGACTGATCTGTTTTTTAACTGAAAGTTTGTACTTCTCCGAGAAGGCAATGGCAACCCACTCCAGTACTCTTGCCTGGAAAATCCCATGGATGGAGGAGCCCGGTAGACTGCAGTCCATGGGATCACTAGGAGTCAGACCCGACTGAGCGACTTCCCTTTCACTTTTCACTTTCATGCATTGGAGAAGGAAATGGCAACCCACTCCAGTATTCTTGCCTGGAGAATCCCAGGGACGGGGGAGCCTGGTGGGCTGTCGTCTATGGAGTTGCACAGAGTCGGACATGACTGAAGCGACTTAGCAGTAGCAGCAGTTGTACTTCTAATCCCCTTCAACTATTTCTCCTTTCCCCAACCCTCCTCCCATCTGCTGCTGCTAAGTCACGTCAGTCGTGTCTGACTCTGTGAGACCCCATAGACGGAAGCCCACCAGGCTCCCCCGTCCCCGGGATTCTCCAGGCAAGAACACTGGAGTGGGTTACCATTTCCTTCTCCAATGCATGAAAGTGAAAAGTGAAAGGGAATTCACTCAGTCGTGTCCGACTCTTAGCGACCCCATGGACTATAGCCCACCAGGCTCCTCCGTCCATGGGATTCTCCAGGCAAGAGTACTGGAGTGGGGTGCCATTGCTTTCTCCGTCCTCCCATCTAGCAACTACCAATTTGTTCCCTGTATCTACAAGTCTATTGTTTGGTTTGTTCATTTGTTTAGTTTTTTAGATTTCACATATAAGAGACTCATACAGTATTTGTCTCACTTATTTCATTTAGCATAATACCCATTGGATTCATTCATGTTGTAGGAAATAGCAAGATTTCATTTTGCATGGATTAGTATTCCATTGTATGCGTATGCATATGTACACACACACACACATACAAATTCTATGTGATTGCTCTTTCCTTATTCCAGCACATTTCTGAGAGAATAAGTCTATGGTAACTTGATTCTAATAAATTCAACATATCAAATGTAGAGCAATGTTTTCTTTGATCATGTCTGTTTAACACATCAAATCATGAAATTATATGGAAACTGAAAATAAATTGTTCTCCAGTGGCTGTGGGAGTGAGTTATAAGGAAAATTATGTGAAGGAGTATTTGGTTTGGTGATAGTAGTTCTTAGAACTTTTGGATAATATGTTGAAAAATATGATATACCATTTTAAATGTAATTCCAGGGATGTATGGATTTTTATGGAACCCACTCCTGCATCCAATTTCAGTTAAGTGCATTTGCTATAACTTAATTCTATTTTATAATTTTTGTCATGCTATTCAATCATACCAATGATTATACGTCATTGCTCTCACTGGTATTAGAATTTTAATGTTTTTAAAATACAGTTAAAAGCCATACTTAATTAATATTTACTCAAAAAGTCAATAAGCTAAAACTCAGTCAAATTAATAAGTCATTCAATAAAGTCTGTCTAGTCAAGGCTCTGGTTTTTCCAGTGGTCATGTATGGATGAAAGTTGGACTGTGAAGAAAGCTGAACACCGAAGAATTGATGCTTTTGAACTGTGGTGTTGGATAAGACTCTTGACAGTCCCTTCGACTGCAAGGAGATCCAACCAGTCCATCCTAAAGGAGATCAGTCCTGGGTGTTCATTGGAAGGACTGATGCTAAAGCTGAAACTCCAATATTTTGGCAACCTCATGTGAAGAGTTGACTCATTGGAAAATACCCTGATGCTGGGAGGGATTGGGGGCACGAGGAGAAGGGGATGACAGAGGATGAGATGGCATCACCAACTCAGTGGACATGAGTTTGAGTGAACTCTGGGAGTTGGTGATAGACAGGGAGGCCTGGTGCCCTGCAATTCAAGGGGTCGCAAAGAATCGGACACGACTGAGAGACTGAACTGAACTGAACTGAACTTGCAATAGAAGTACATCTCAGGTAGCACTAGTGGTAAAGAACCCACCTGCCAATACAGGAGACATAAGAGATACAGGTTTGATCTCTGGCTCAGGAAGATCTCCTGGAGGAGGGTGTGGCAACCCACTCCAGTATTCTTGCCTGGAGAATCCCATGGACAGAAGAGCCTGGTGGGCTATAGTCCATAGCGTTGCAAAGAGTTGGACATGACTAAAGTGACCTAACACCCACAGTAGATCCAAGAATCACCAGGAAAATTAAGCAACCTAAACTATGGGATGAATTCAGAGAAATTCCTCATTTTAGTCTTCAAAAGGTGTTACACAAAGGCAAGTCTAGTAAAAGTTTTATTTTGTTAGGGGATTATTTATGATAATCATGTCTCACTGAAATTGAATTATTTGAATTCCATGGGGATTTTTTGATACATGTGTTTTACTCTTGCTATAAAGATAGAGGTTATATCCATTTGTTTTTTTTAGAATTTGTCATGCAGTTGATAACTGTGTTAGGCCTGAATATCAAGATGAATAAAACACAAAATTAAAGTCACAGCTCTCAAAAACTTCTGCAGTAACAGGAGTAAAATACACCCTGAGCATAAGAAATGATGCAGTATTAATGGAAGAAAACTGGAGCCTTGAGGATAGATTTTCTTCAGGAGGGAGTACCAAAAGTAGGGTATGGAGAAGGAAGTAGATTGTCTTTTCCTTAAAGAAAATTTTGGTAAAAGCATCTGAGACTGAAGTAACATATTTGTTGGAAAAAAAAAAAGGCAGAGTTCCCACCCATTCTTTTAAACTGGAAACCGGCACAAAGTAGTTACTGTCATGTCATTATAAAACTTATTGCCATGAATTAATTAACTAATTTGCATCATACAGCTTTCTACGAGTTTGTTCTTAAAGTACATGCCGATTAAATGTAGGCAACAAGTGTTACAAAAAGCCTTAAAGGTGTAAATCATTTTATTGTTCCAGTGGGAGCCATTATATAAAGAAAAGAATGAATCCTAAATGAAAGGCAGATAAGGAAGGTTGCAACCCTTTTCCTTTTCGTTTTGTTTTTCTCCCCTTTTCTGTAATACCTATTCCCTCCATAAGGAGAGACCCAAATCAAGTTGTGAGCATGTAAATATTCTTGAAGCAATTAGGAAATTGACAATGAATCCATGTGCCATTCTCCCAATAGCCTGGTCTGTTGATAAGAACCATCATTCAAGATGCCAACCGCAATGTAAACTCAAGATACCTTCGTGAATAGTTTAAAGACAGCAAACAATAGATTGCAACCAATAAAACCTTGATGTTTCTAAGCCATGAATCAAGGGCTTTGTGTCCGACAGAGACAGCACTGACCTTCACCTTCTAAATGCTTGACACAAAAAAATAAGTCTAAGTAGCGTGACTGATGTGGGTCACACAGGATGGTTATAAAATTAAACTATATTTTCTGCCAAGTCACAAAGAAGCACTTTTTAGTAGATAATCGGATCTAAGAAAAATCAATGTTTCTGCATCTGAGTTAAGCATTTAAAATATTTGCGGACATCCAAACATTTTGCACTTCAGACCATCTCTTCCTTTTATTAAAGAAGGAGAGGGGAATGAAATTGGGGTCAGCCAAACCACTGGAAACCTTTATGCTGTCATTGAGTCAACTATTTTAAGTTGCATTTCCAGTGGTTGTTCGAAATAAAAATGAAAGCTGTGACAATGTGGAAATGTCTAAAATCAAAACGAGAAACTATCAAGCAGCTTTCTCATTCTTAGTATTGCTTGTGCCTTGTTTTAATGAGAGTGATGAGACGAAATCGAGCACAGGGAAATCTAAGCAGAATCTTAAGAACAATTATGTAGTAGTGAGATCTGTTACGTGGATGAATCTCCATGGGGAGCTTCTCTACCTGAGTTATTTAAATCCAAATTGGACAGAGCACACAAGGTACACGTTGTAGATTATGATTCTGTCTGACAACCAGACATTGTAGATAACCTAGTAGCGCTTGGTTTCCAATTGTTTTTTAAATATATGAATTTGATCACCAAAACTTCTTTGGGTTTGTAGGATATGTATAATCCCCAAATATAAATTATATGGAGGTAATAAGAATCTTCTGTGTAGGGTATGAAAGAGCTTGAGTTAATTGACTGACCTATTATTGGCCAGTTATTATACTAGGTGTTTTCCTAATAAAAGATAGATAAGTACATTGGAGTAGTGGCTGAGCAGTAAAGAATCTGCCTGTAATGCAGGAGACATGGGTTCAATCCCTGGATCAGGAAGAGCCCCTGGAGAAGAAAATGGCAACCCATTGCAGTATTCTTGCCTGGGAAATCTCATGGACAGAGGATCCTGGCAGAAGCAGTCCATGGGGTTGCAAAAGAGTCAGACACAACTTAGCAACTAAACAGCAACAAGTGACTGAACTATTATTGCAGTATTTCACATGAGGATGCCTATTGTCAGAGGGTTTAAGGCAACATGCATAGCCTAGTAACCCAAGAAAGAAAACGTGATGATGAAGAAATTAATGAGTGAGTGCAAACTGGTATTGGATGAAGGACTGTCTGACACCAATATCATCTTTTCCCATTGCAGGTTATTATATTATCTACAATGAAACTGCATGGTGAATATAAGTACCCCACTGCTTTCCACAAGTTTGAATTAACTGAAAGAAGTTTGAAGAGACTTTTGGCTTTTATGGAAAAAAAGCTGTTATCATCCTAATGTTAGTCCTGTTTAAAAAGCAAAGTGGTGTAATGTTAACTTTCAGAAAAGGAGTTATACTCTGCTTTACCTCATTTCAGTTTATGAAAGGTTTCATAGGAACACACCACTTCCATATACTGGGGAAAACCTCTATTTTTAAATATTGTGAAATATAAATTGATAAGAAGCAACCCAAAGGACGACTACCAGATGTCACCCAGCTGGCCAGTGTAATGTTCTGTGTTCCATAAATTCCCAAATCGCATTTAACTGTCATCAATATTTCTGTGATGATAACTGATTTAGGATGAGTCTTACTCATGAGATAATATGATGAGGATAGAAAAGTAGGAAAAATTAAAGCATTCACGGATTAATAAGAAATTAGTATTGCTATCATATTCTTTCTCATTCAAATACTTTAGATTAAGAAATCACCATTCCTAGCCTTTGTAGAGAAGCCATGGCTGCCTCCTATGAGAGGAGAGAAAAGCAAATGGTAATCTAAGAGTTCTTACACATATTTGCAATGAGGCCTCATGTGTTTGACTCTAAAACGCACAAGTTTTGTTAGGAACAAAATGAGATATAAGTAAAAACAGTGATTTTTAAAAATATATATTAAAAAGAATGAATTTTTCTGACAATAATTTTTAGTGTGTGTTGGTATGTTTTAGTGGATTTTTAAAAATTTTATTTTTATTTATTTTTTAACCCCCAAAATATGTTGTATTGGGATATAGCCGATTAATAATGTTGTAAAAGTTTCAGGCGAACAGTGAAAGGATTCTGTTATACATATACATGTATCCATTCTCCCCCCAACCCTCCTCACATCCAATCTGGTACATGATATTGAGCAGAGTTCCATGTGCTGTACAATAGGTCTTTGTTATTCATTTTAAATATAGCAGTGTATACTGACATTCCCAAAGTCCCTAACTATCCCTTCCCCCTGGCAACCATTTCGTTTTCTAAGTCTGTGAGTCTTTCTGTTTTGTATGTATGTTCATTTGTATCATTTCTTTTTAGATTCCACATATAAGGGATGTCATACGATATTTCTCCTTCTCTGACTTAATTCTAGTACAGTTAAAATGGAAAAAGATCAGAGGGTAGCTACTTCTGCCATGGATTAGTAAATCAAGAGGTAATTAAATCTAACAGTATAAAAATATTTTATCCACTGCTGTAAATAAGTAGGAAGCTAAAAATAAAAAATGGCAAACAATTCTTTTCAGACACTGAATAGCAGGCTGTACAAGATTGGTGGTGGTGGTGGGTCAGTCATGTCCCTGTAAGTCATGTCCGACTCTGCGACGCTGTGGACTGTAGCCCGCCAGGGTCCTCTGTCCATGGGATTCTCCAGACAAGAATCCGGGAGTGGGTTGCCATTTCCTCCTCCAGGGGATCTTCCCAACCCAGGGACTGAACCCACATCTCCTGTGTCTCCTCTTTGCCAGCACATTCTTTACTGTTGAGCCACCAGAGAAGCCCACAAGATTGCTATCCTTTAGAAAAGGCAAACAAATAAAGCAAGGCCCAGGATAAGGCTTTCTACCTGGGCAGTTTCTGAAACTGCAGTGCAAGGGAAACTCAGAGTCTGGCAGTCTTGCTGTATAGACGAGATAGATGTCAAAGTTACTGAAGGGACTAGAATAGACTGGGGAGAATATTGGGAAGGAGCAAGTGGTGCAGAGACACAGTTCCAAGGTTCTTTATTGCATTTTCTTGATTCTTCTGTAGACTGTCAATCTGCACATAGAGATTTCTGGATATTTTTCTTTCAGTGCTTTTTAAAAGTGTTATTCCACTGTCTCCTGACTTGCGTGGATTCTGATGGTACGTGTGAGTCAGCCTCTGTTTCACAGACAGGTTCATCTGTGTCATAGTTTAGATTCCACATTTAGGTGACACCACACACATTTGTCTTTCCCTTTCTGACTCACTTCACTTAATATGATCATCTCTAGGTCCATCCATGTCGCTGCAAGTGGCATTATTCCATTCTGGTTTTGAGCTGAATAGTATTCCATTGCATATATCAACGTGTACTGCATATTCTATATTCATTCATCTGTTGATGGACACTTAGCCATTTCGATGTCTTGGCTATTGCAAGTAGCACTGCTATGAACACACTGGTATGTGTATCTTTTTGAATTATCTTGTACAGAGATATGCCCAGGAGTGGGGTTAGTGTCATCCAGCAGTTTTACTTCTGGGTATATATGCCCACATAAAATGAAAGCAGGGACTCAGATATTTGCTTTCCAAAGTTTGTAGCAGGATGACTCACAATAGCCACAAGGTAGAAACAACCCAAATGTCCACTGACAAATAAACATGTATATAATGTGACCTCTAACTACAATACCGTATTGTTTAGACTTAAAAAGGAGTGAAATTCTGATACATGCTACAATATGGATGCATAATGATGACATTATTCTAAACAAAAAAAAAAAAGGCAGGTACAAAAGGACAAATTTCATATCAGATACCTAGAATAGTTGAATTCAAAGAGGCAGAAAGTATATTGGCAGTTTCCAGGGACTGGAGGAGGAATAGAATGGGTAGTTATTACTTAATGTTATGGAGTGTCAGTTTGAAAGATGAAAAGTTTCCCAAAATGGATGATGATAATGCTTGTACAACAATGTGCATGTACTCAATGCAAATAAATTTTGTACTTAAAAATGATTAATATCGTAAGTTTATGTTATATATACTTTACAAAAATAGGAAAACACTTATGTTCAGGTGTAATTATGAACAAAACTTTATTTTTTGTTACTAATATATTATCACTGGAATGTCACATGAAAACTATTATTCACTAAATAAGAAAGCTAACCCACGATAACCAACTGTAATAACACTAACTATAATTTTCTTCTAAGTACCAATAGTTCTCCCCTATCACCACAGAGAAAACTAGTGACATTTTGTTTTATTTATTCCTGCTTTAAAAAGAGATTTTGATTAGATATGTGAGGGAAAAAATAGCCCACTAGCATAAAAGCAAATAATTCTTTCTTAAATTTGACATTTAAAATCATAAAGATGAGAGAAAAAAATGCATTAAGTAGCCAGGTAGGAAAAATTTACAATTCTGAGAACTTATGAAAAATCTTAAATATAATTTGAACATAGCTTTGCAATTATGCAAATTCTTATATTCTTAAATGACTAGGTTGCATATTAAGTCTAATGTATAAACTGCAGGAGTAAATTATTGTCTAAAATCTGCTAAGGGCTTTAAACTGTAAACATTACCTTAATTAATTGTGTATTACACTCTTGCAGGTCTTTTTCTCTTCTTGATAAAAACTGTTTTTTAAAGGACTTATTTTAAGAAGATAGTTATTTTGTTTCCTTTACAAAGAATATTCTTGGTCTGATATTCAAGTTCCCCACTTCCATTACTATTTTTTCAATATAGATGTTATCCTTGAAGAACTGGTTAATTTTATATCTACATAATTAAAATTTAAAACTATTACAATTTATAATCATAATATTTCATAATAATCACTGAGATTTTAAGGTGGGGAGCATAGGAAATTGAGAATAAAATTTAATAATAGTGGCTCAACCCTAAAACAAGTGTCAGAAAAATCCTGTAAATGCTGAATATCTTTATCCTTTTGCTAAAGCTCTGCTTGCCTTTTCTGATTCCATCAGTATCTTGGTCCATTTAGCAATAGCATTCATTTCTAGAGCATATTCAAAGTATGCAGATAGTAGTACCTATCAAGCAAATTCTGTACTTGGAATAGTCCAGCCTCTCTGTTGGCTAAACCTGTTGGGGTGGGGAGTGGTAGAGACATGGAGCAACCGGCAGAAGAAAATAAATGGAATGTATCTATATCTGTGCATCTGCTCTGTCTTTACATATTCCATTGCAGCATTCCAATAATATGGAGTCTCTCTTGTTCAGTATCATTATTATTATTATTATTTTATCTGCTTAGGAACAGAGACACAGTGAGTCTGCTTAGGAACAGAGACACAGCAAGTTGATCATAAATAATTGGGAATTCCCATCCAGCTGATATGAAAGCAAGTAAAAATTGGAAATTACCTCATCAATAACACAGCCAGAATTCAATGCTAATTGGAGTCATTATCATTCAACAATCAGTTGACAAGATTAGTGATGCAAGAGGCGCTTTGCAAACCTCTTCATCTAGTGCCTCTTTTCCCACCATGAATAGAGATTCTCTCACTCTAGCAATTCAGCCATTCATCTCTTTGTCTCCATTCCCTTTTCTACTTTTGTAACATATCCTACTGAACCATCTGCTTCTAAATCTTTCTCTTTGCTTTATATTCAGGGCTCTTGGAGAAAATAAATGACTGCTAGCAACATCTAAAATGGATCGTCTGTACTGAATATGATTCTTTCATGGCATCGTCTACATATCCTGCCACAAGTGTATCTATTTTTGCAATATTCTGTTCATCCTGGATATTAATAATATTTATGATAATAGAAGTTTATAAGTAAATATTTGCCGGAGACTATTTTAAGAATTTTAAATGTATTATTCAATTTAATCTGTACCATGATGCTCTCAGGTGGTGGCTGTTAATGGCTCTAGGTCTCAGAGGCAGAGGGAGTCTAAATAAATGACCCATGGTTGCATGCCTAATAAGTGTCAAACCTGGGATTTTAACCCAGCATTTTGGACCCAGGGTTGTAGCTTTGAATGGTGAATACTGCTTCTGTAGGACTCTTTTTGTTACTCAGTAAAATAAGGATTCTTTTTAAGATTCTGTTCTGTTCTTGCATTTTACTTTTCATATTATACAAAATGTTGTATCTTGGGCACTATGGACCATTTTCACTGACTTTACAGTCTTCTAGAAGGGCACTGAGGATATAATAGACCAAAGGACTCAATGTCCTAATGTCCAGGTCTCTGTTCTTGATTCTCTTCTCCATCTAAATTGTTTCATTAACAGATCACATCCAGAACCATGGCTTTTAAATATTGAGGATAAACTGAATTATTTCAACAAGACATGTAGAGTATGGCTCTTAAGTGTGCGAGTCAGATCATGTTGAGTCTTTGCCTCAGAAGTATTTCATTCAGAGTAAAAGTGAAGTCTTCACGTGGACTGACTCTGGTCCCCTCTACCTCTCTGGTCTTGTGTCTGATTTCTTCCCCTTCTGCTATGAACACATTGGCTGGGCAAGCGCTTGCCTTAGGGCATTTGCACCCGCCAGATCCTCCTTTTGTGCATGGAATACTGTTCCCACAAGTGTCCACATAATTCTTATGATCTTCAAGTTTTGCTCACCTCACCTTAAAGGGCTTCCCTGGTGGCTCAGACAGCAAAGAATCTACCTGCAATGCAGGAGACCTGGGTTCGGTCCCTGGGTTGGGAAGATCTGCTGGAGAAGGAAATGGCAACCCACTTCAGTATTCTTGCCTGGAGAATCCCATGGACAGAGGAGCCTGGCGGGCCACAGTCGATGGCATTGCATAGAGTCAGACACCACTGAACAAGTAACACTTTCACTACTAGACTCACCTTATTAAAATCACATTGCTTTTGGAACTCCTATACCCATTTGCCCTGATCTCTTCCTTCCATAGCATTTATCTGTCCCTATTATACTGTATAACATAATTGTATTTATTTTTTCAAATGTATGTTTTAAATGTTTTGTCTCCCCTTAGTATGAGCCATGGACTTTTAGAATTTTTGTATGTTGCCCTGTTTTATGTAATCAAATGCCTATAACACTCCCTGCCTGAATATAAAAGAGTCTTATAATGTATTGATTGAATGAATGGATAAAGTTTATCTAGTCCAGACTTTTTTCTGTGTACATATCTCAATTTAACACTGTCCTTTGAACGCATAGTCGGATCCTTAAAGTAATATGAGTAGAACAGAGCTCTTTGTTTTCCTTACCTGATTTTCCTGCTTGTAAGGTAATTGATTGATATCACCATAAACCTAGTTGTTCAGGAAAATTAAAAACAAAAACATAAAAAAAATCACCCCAAAAGGAAGTATCACCTTTTATTCTACTTTGATACAATCATCATATCAAGTTCAATAGTGAAGACTGGCTTCATCTACAGCTGTGTTTTGCTATCTTTACTTCTATTTTATTTATTTATTTATTTTTCAATATTGAAAGATGTTTATCAGTTTTCATAATCAATAGCCAGATGATAAAAAAATAAAAGATAATTACAATTGAAAATCATAATGGGAATATGATTAACCAAACAGTATAAAATAATTGCACACAATTTGTGGGAGGGTGAAGCAGAGTGATGTAGTAAGTTGAAGTACATTCATGCACATGTTTTCATCTGCTCAGCCAGTCTGTGTCTCTTGGTTGGTGCATTTAATCCATTTACATTTAAGGTAATCATCGATATGTATGACCCTATTACAGTTTTCATAATTGTTTGGGGTTCATTTTCTGTAGGTAGGGCTTTTCCTTCTCTTGTTTTCTGTCTAGACAAGTCCTTTTAGCATTTGTTATAAAGCTGGTTTGCTGGTGCTGAATTCTCTTAATTTGTGCTTGTCTGGAAAGGCTTTCATTTCTCCATCAAATCTGAAGGAGAGTCTTTCTGGGTAGAGTATTCTTGGTTGTAGGTTCTTCCCTTTCATCACTTTAAATGTGTCATGTAATTCCCTTCTGGCTTGTAGAGTTTCTGTTGAGAAATCAGCTGATAGCCTGATGAGAGTTCCCTTGTATATTATTTGTCATTTTTTGCTTGTTGTTTTTAATACTTTATCTTAGTCTTTAATTTTTGTCCGTTTGATTACTATGTGTCTCAGTGTATTCCTCCTTGGGTTTATCCTACAAAGGAGGTTTCTCTGTGCTTCCCAGACCTGGTTGATTATTTCCTTTCCCATAGGAAAGTTAGGAAAGTTTTCAGCTATTATCTCTTCAAGTATTTTCTCAGTTCCTTTTTCTCTCTCTTCTCCTTCTGGGACCCCTATAATGAGAATGTGCATTTAATGTTGTCCCAGAGGTCTCTTTAGGCTGTTTTCATTTCTTTTCATTTTTTTTTTCCTATATTCTGTCCTGTGGCAGTGATTTCCACCATTCTGCCCTCTAGGTCATTTATCCGTGCTTCTGCCTCAGTTATTCTGCTATGCCGCTGCTGCTAAGTCACTTCAGTTGTATCCAACTCTGTGCGACCCCATAGACGGCAGCCCACCAGGCTCCCCGTCCCTGGGATTCTCTAGGCAAGAACACTGGAGTGGGTTGCCATTTCCTTCTCCAATGCATGAAAGTGAAAAGTGAAAGTGAAGTCGCTCAGTCATATCCGACTCCTAGCAACCCCATGGACTGCAGCCTACCAGGCCCCTCCATCCATGGGATTTTCCAGGCAAGAGTACTGGAGTGGGTTGCCATTGCCTTCTCCGTATTCTGCTATGGATTCCTTCTAATGTATTATTCATTTCTGTTTGTTCTTTAGTTCTTGTAGATATTTGGTAAACATTTCTTGAATCTTCTCAATCTATGCCTCCATTCTTTTTCCAAGATTCTGAATCATATTCACTATGATCATTCTGAATTCTTTTTCTGGAAGGTTGTCTATCTCCACTTCATTTAGTTGTTTTTCTCGGGTTTTCTCTCCTCATTCCATCTGGGATGTAACTTTCCGCTTTTTCATGCTAATTAACATTCTGCAATATGGTTTTGTTTTAGTTACTGTGGGATTGTTGTTCTTGCTTCCTCTGCCTGCCCTCTGATGGAGGAGGCTATGAGGCTTATACAAGCTTCCTGGTGGGAGGGACTGGTGGTGGGAGAAACTGGTTCTTGTTCTGGTGGGCAGGGCCTTGCTCACTAAAGCTTTAATCCAGTTATCTGCTGATGGGTGGTTTTGCACTCCCTCCCTGGTAGTTTTTTTGACCTGAGGCGACCCAACCCTCAGATATATGGGCTCTATGGTCAGGTTAATGGCATCCTTCAAGAACGTTGACAGCAATGATGACCTGTCCCTGTGTACCCATGCCTCCACAGGAGACCCTCTGACACTGGCAGGTAGTTTTGGTTTGGTTTCCTGTTGAGTCACTGCTCCTTTCCTCTGAGTCTTGGTGCATACAAGGTTTTGTTTGTGTCCTCCAAGACTAGAGCCTCTGTTTCCCCCAGTCCTGTGGAAGTCATGTAATCAAATCCCACTGGCCTTCAAGGTCAGATTCCTTGGGGATTTCTAGTTCTTTTTTGGGTCTCCAGGTTGGGAAGCCTAATGTGGGGTTCCAAACCTTCACAACAGTGGGAGAACTTTTTTGGTATTATTGTTCTCCAGCTGTGGGTCGCCTACCCAGTGGGTATGGGATTTGATTTTATAGTGATTGTGCCCTTCCAACCATCTCACTGTGGCTTCTTGTCTTTGGACATGAGGTTTCCTTTTTTTTTTTTTTGGTAAGTTCCAGCATCCTCTTGTCAACAGTTATTCACCAGTTAGTTGTGATTTTGGTGTTCTCGCAAGAGGACATGAGCACACATCCTTCTAGTCTGCCATATTGAGTTAAAGATCCCATCTTTACTTTTATAACCTTGTTTTCCATCACCACCATCTCTCATTTAAAGCATACCAATAGCTTCCTCTCATATCTCTCTATTTCTTCTCCTACTTTCCACAGACAAGCCAGAGAATTCTTTTAAAGTCTAAACTGTATCATATTACCACCCTGATTTTTTAAATTGCAGTGATTTCTCAATATATTGAGAAAGCAATTTTAACCATGACCTTCCAAGTGCTTCTGGGCTTCCCTAGTGGCTCAGAGGGTAAAGAATCCAGCTGCCAATGAAAAAGACACAAGAGAGATGGGTTCAATCCCTGGGTCGGGAAGCTCCCCTGGAGTAGGAATTGGCAACCTACTCCAGTATTTTTGCATAGAATATTCAATGGACTGAGGAGCCTGATGAGCTACAGTCCATAGAGTTACAAAGAGTTGGACACAACTTAGCGACTGAGCACACAGAACAGCAGGTCCTACAGCACTCAACCACAAAGTCTTTGTTTGAGCTCATGTCTCTCAACTGTCTTCTTCATTTTAAAAGCTCTGGGCACACCACCTGCCTTTATATCTCTGAACACATCATGTCTTATTCCTGTACTTGCTAATGCTTTTGCTTGTGATGATTTTCTCCCAGTTCCAAGTCTACATAGCTCTTTCTCATCATGTATGTCTTGATTCAATATTACCTCCTCAGAGCAGTTATGCTGAATAAAAGTAGTGTCTTTCTCCTCCACTAGGTTATTAGCTTCTTGGGGGCAACATATCTTCAGCACCTAGAATGGGACCAGTCAAAAAAATAGGTGCTCAGTTAATATTGGTTGGCTGACTAATCCTATGAGATTAGCACAAAGAGTATATCAAAGAGGAAATAATAGAGGAAAATTAAGCTTTGGTTGGCATATGAAGTCTAAAAGTTGTGATGGGAATTTGAATTTTAGCTTGTACAAAATTGGGATTTTTTTTTTATTACATTTTAAGAAAATGGATTATATAGACAAGAGCAGGCATGTTAAGAAAAGACATGTAAGAGCCAGCATGTCTGTCTCCCTGGCAACCCTAACCCTTCTTGGGGTGATAAGCCCTCTTCCCATCTGTTGGCTATTATGAACTTCCCACTTTAGTTAGGTAGTTCTTGCAGAGGCTGCCAATATAAATACTGCATTATCTAGGACATGGTTATTGATCCATTGATCGGCATGGCACCCAAACCAGACATATAAACATATATCCTGCTTTTTTTTCTAACTGGATGTTGAAGCATTTCCTTTCTTTTAAAGCAGAGGGCAGTTTTGGCATTAGCTTGGATATGTTTTATGATGTTTCACTCTTATGAAGACAGGAGGTCTAAGCAAATCCCACCTGCATTCTGAGAAGAAAGGAGACTAGCAAGATGGAACTGTTGACAGAATGAATCCCTGGTTCCACTTGTCTGTAGGGCCACCTCTACTCCTGAAATTTGGACTTTTAATTACATGAGCCAGTCATTTATTGTTGTTGTTTATGCAAAGATTTTCTTGATCTTATAACCAAAAACCCTGCTTAGTGTAATGTATCCACCAAACTCCTCACTGAAAATAGAAATTGAGTAGGTTTTCTTGTTCTTCATAAATTTGTCCCTATAAAACTCACATTTTTTCTTATAATTTATTATTTTCAGGCCTTCAGAAAGTGTGATAAAAGGACTTAACAGTAAGGCCAGTGATCTTTGTTTAAATACCATTAAAGAAATTTACAAGTTTTATAGGATGGAAAGCAGAAATAAATGGTAAATTCCCTTTATGGCTACTTTAAAGAACCCCAGGGTGATGTAATGACACTGTAGATAAAAATAAGAAAGAAAGTTTATCTTTACATATTCTGGGCTTTGTTGTTAAGTTCCAAGCAAGACAAAATATGTTATTTACCTAATGGATTGGAACACTTTCCTCACAATAGATGAGTTTTTAGTAGAAATGCAGCTACATTCTCAGTCACTAGCACTAACTTAATAACATCCCTATTGCCACAAAACCTTAGAAAATTATACACTGAGGGCTTGTGATCTCAAAATATTCTAGGCAAGAATCTTGTTCTCTTCTTAGTAAAGAAAGAATTAACAAGTCTGGGAAATATGCCATTCCTATTAATTAGTCCCTTTATCCTCTTTTTCTCTAAAATCTTCAGATTATAAGGGTAACATTAAGATTATTTCAGCCATATTTACCCAGTGATAAGATTAGAGTGTCCATAAGTGTTCTCCATATAATTATGCTTATTTCATATGCTAGCAAGGTTATGCTCAAAATCCTTCAAGTTAGACTTCAGCAGTAAGTGAACCTAGAACTTCTAGATATACAAGCTAGGTTTCTAAGAAGCAGAGTAACCAATCAAACTGCCAACATCCATTGAATGATGGAAAAAGCAAGAGAATTCCAGAAAATCATCTGCTTCTGCTTCATCGACTATGCTAAAACCTTTGTGTGGATCACAACAAACTGGAAAATTCTTAAAGAGATGGGAATACCAGACCACCTTACCTCCCTCCTGAGGAAACCTGTATGCAGGTCAAGAAGCAACAGTTAGAAACAGACATGGCATAACTAACTAGTTCAAAATAGGGAAAAAAATACAACAAAACTAAATATTGTCACCCTGCTTGTTTAATTTCATTTGCAGAGTATATCATGCCAAATGTCAGGCTGGATTCCAAGCAGGAATCAAGATTGTCAGAAGAAATATCTACAACCTCAGATATGTAGATGATACCATTCTAATAGCCTAAAGTGAAGAGAAACTAAAGAACCTCTTGATGAGGGTGAAAGAGGAAAATGAAAAAGCTGGCTTGAAACTCAGTATTTGAAAAACTAAGATCATGGCATCTGGCCCCGTTACTTCATGCCAAATAGAAGGGGAAATAGTGGAAGCAGTGACAGATATTATTTTCTTGGGCTCTAAAATCACTGCAGACAGTGACTGCATCCACAAAATGAAAAGAACATTGCTCCTTGGAAGGAAAGCTATGACAAACCTAGACAGTGTATTAAAGATCAGAGATATCAGTTTGCTGACAAAGGTCTGTATAGTCAAAGCTATGGTTTTTCCACTGGTCATGTATGGATGTGAGAGTTGAACCATAAATAAGACCGAATGCCAAAGAATTGGTGCTTTTGAGCTGTGGTGCTGGAGAAGACTCTTGAGAGTCCCTTGGACAGCAAGGAGATCAAACTAGTAAATCCTAGAGGAAATCAACCCTGAATATTCATTGAAAGGACTGATGCTAAAGCTCCAATAATTTGGCCACCTGATGCAAAGAGCTGACTCACTGGAAAAGACCCTGATACTGGGAATGATTGAGGGCAGGAGGAGAAGGTGATGGCAGAGCATGAGATGGTTAGGTTAGCACCATTGACTCAACAGACATGAATCTGACCAAACTCCAGGAGATAGTAAAGGACAGGGAAGCCTGGCTTGCAGCAGTTCATGGATTCACAAAGAGTTGTTCACAACTTAGTGACTGAAGAACAACAGCAAGTTCAGTTCAGTCACTCAGTCATGTCCGACTCTTTGCAACACCACGTACTACAGCACGCCAGGCTTCCCTGTCCATCACTAACTCCCGGAGCCTACTCAGACTCATGTCCATTGTATTGGTGATGCCATCCAACCATCTAATCCTCTGTCATTCCCTTCTCCTCCCACCTTCAATCTTTACCAGCATCAGGGTCTTTTCCAATGAGTTGGTTCTTGGCATCAAGTGGCCAAAGTATTGGAGTTTAGCTTCAGCATCAGTCCTTCCGATGAATATTCAGGACTAATTTCCTTTAGGATTCTCAAGGGTATTCCCAACACCACAGTTTCAAAGCATCTATTCTTCCGTGTTCAGCTTTCTTTATAGTCCAACTCTCACATCCATACATGACTACTGGAAAAACCATAGCTTTGACTAGATGGACCTTTGTTATCAAAGTAATGTGTCTGTTTTTTTAATATGCTGTCTAAGTTGGTAATAGTTTTTCTTTCCAGGAGCAAGCGTCTTTTAATTTCATGGCTGCAGTCACCATCTGCAGTGATTTTGGAGCCCCCCAAAATAAAGTCTCTCACTGTTTCATTGTTTCACCACCTATTTGTCATGAACTGATGGGACCAGATGCCATGATCTTAGTTTTCTGAATTTTGAGTTTTAAGCCAACTTTTTCACTCTCCTCTTTCAATTTCATCAAGAGGGTCTTTAGTTCTTCTTTGCTTTTTGCCATAAGGGTGGTATCACCTGCCTATCTGAGGTTATTAATATTTCTCCCAGCTATCTTGATTCTATCTTGTGCTTCATCCAGCCCGGCATTTCACATGATATACTCTGCATGTAAGTTAAATAAGCAGGGTGATAATGTACAGCCTTGATGTATTCCTTTCCTGATTTGGAACCAGTCTGTTGTTCCATGTCCAGTTCTAACTGTTGCTTCCTGACCTACATACAGATTTCTCAAGAGGCAGGTCAGGTGGTCTGGTACTCCCATCTCTTGAAGAATTTTCCACAGTTTGTTGTGATCCACACAGTCAAAGGCTTTCACGTGGTCTATAAAGCAGAAGTAGATGTTTTTCTGGGAAGTCTTTTGCTTTTTCAATGATCCAACAGATGTGTCATTTTGACCTCTGGTTCCTCTGCCTTTTCTAAATCCAGCTTGAACATCTGGAAGTTCACAGTTTACATACTATTGAAGCCTGCTTGGAGAATTTTGAGCATTACTTTGCTAGCATGTGAGATGAGTGTAATTGTTCAGTAGTTTGAATATTCTTTGGCATTGCCTTTCTTTGGGATTGGAATGAAAACTGACCTTTTCAAGTTCTGTGGCTGCTGCCGAGTTTTCCAAATGTGCTGGCATATTGAGTGTGGCACTTTCATAGCATCATCTTTCAGGATTTGAAATAGCTCAACTGGAATTCCATCACCTTCACTAGTTTTGTTCATAGTGATGCTTTCTAAGGCCCATTTGACTTTGCATTCCAGGATGCCTGGCTCTAGGTGAATGATAACACCATTGTGGTTATCTGGGTCATGAAAGATCTTTTTTCGTATAGTTCTTTTGTGTGTTCTTGCTACCTCTTCATAATATCTTCTGCTTCTGTTAGGTCCATACCATTTCTGTCCTTTATTGTGTTCATCTTTGCATGAAATGTTCCCTTGGTATCTCTACTTTTCTTGAAGAGATCTCTAGTCTTTCCCATTCTATTGTTTTCCTCTATTTGTTTGCATTGGTCAGTGAGGAAGGCTTTCTTATCTCTCCTTGCCATTCTTTTGGAACTCTGCATTCAAATGGATATATCTTTCCTTTTCACCTTTGCCTTTAGTTTCTTTTCTTCTCTCCACTATTTTTAAGGCCTCCTCAGACAACTATTTTGCCTTTTTGCATTTCATTTTCTTCGGGATGATTTTGATCACTGCCTTCTGTACAATGTCATGAACCTTTATCCATAGTTCTTCAGGCACTCTATCAGATACAATCCCTTCAATCTTTTTGTCACTTACACTGTATAGTCATAAGGGATTTGATTTAGGTCATACCTGAATGGTCTAGTGGTTTTCCCTACTTTCTTCAATTTATGTCTGGATTTGGCAATAAGGAGTTCATGATCTGAACCACCATCAGCTCCCAATCTTGGTTTTGCTGACTGTATAGAGCTTCTCAATCTTTGGCTGCAAGGATATAATTAATGTGATTTCGGTATTGACCAAGAACAACAGCAAAGTGTTTTCCTAATTGTTATTTCTCTGTTACTTTTAACCTAAGCTCATATCTTCTCTACTTGTTAACTGGGAGGCTTTTGGCATTTGATACAATTATAGCAAGCCTACTGAATGGCATCATTGTTTTTCTCTTTAAGATTACTGGGGAATTTATGCTGATACAATGAAAACACTACTTTCAGACTCAGGTAATGATGATTAGATATGGGAAAAGTGGATTCAAAATGAAATGAAGTAGCTATCAATTTTGAATATGTCAAATTGCAAAAGTTTACATATGATTCAACATTAGTAAACTGATTGATATGCCAAGTTGATTCATTATTTTCAAAAGTTCTGCTTTCTACATTACTGATCTGTTTCTTCTACTAATTATTAAGAAATACAAACATGTATAATATCATGTATGAAACGAGTCGCCAGTCCAGGTTCAATGCACGGTACTGGATGCTTGGGGCTGGTGCACTGGGACGACCCAGAGGGAGGGTAGGGGAGGGAGGAGGGAGGTGGGTTCAGGATGGGGGGCGCGGGTGTGCCTGTGGCGGATTCATTTCAATGTTTGGCAGGGCTAATGCAATATTGTAAAGTTTAAAAATAAAATAAAATTTAAAAAAAAAAGAAAAAAAAATACAAGTTGAAGTCTCTGCTATTTTTAAAATTAATAATGTATTATTTTAAATAATGCATTATTTATTTATATAGTTTCAAAAGATAGACTTGAAAATTCAGCATAATATTCCATAACATTTTAAGCATTACTTCCTTAAGTATAAAATTTTAAGAAATACAACCAATCCCTTCCATGTTCCTAAAAACCTTCCTTTAAACTCTTATTAATGATAATTTGACAGAAGGCAAAAAAATTATGACTAACCTTATAGTAATAACGGTAGACTATGACTCATCTCATAAGAACTGATAGAAGAAGCAGACCAACATAGTAGAACACAGATCCTTGGAAAATAATGTCAACTTGATAATTAACATAGGTAGCTAAGCTAAGTTGCTTCAGTCCTGTCCGACTCTGTGTGACCCCATAGATGGCAGCCCACCAGGCTCCACTGTCCCTGGGATTCTCCAGGCAAGAACACTGGAGTGGGTTGCCATTTCCTTCTCCAATGCATGAAAGTGAAAAGTGAAAGTGAAAGTGAAGTCGTGTCCGACTCTTAGCAACTCCAAGGACTACAGCCCACCAGGCCCCTCCGTCCTGGGGTTTTCCAGGCAAGAGTATTGGAGTGGGGTGCCATTGCCTTCTCCTAACATAGGTAGAATCATGTGCAAAAGCAGTGACACAATTCATATGTTTTCAGATGCACATAGAACATTAACCCAAACTGACCACAGGGCAATAAAGGAAAAAGTCAGTAAAGCTGATTTAAAAAGAAAAACATATGATTTAAATTTTAGTTTTCCTGCCTTGTAGCCACAGAGCCTTACGAAGCTTCCCTATCCTCTCTGAAACCTGCAAATATAACAGTTAATCTCCTCACTGGGTTGTTGTGGGTTAACATACACAAACTGCAAACACCTGGATGTGCCAAGAATATAAACAGCTGTTACATATTTGGTGACTCCAATATTTCCTGAGAGTTGTTGAGAAAAAAACTTACATTAGATACAGTCCAGCTTTGGATTTTTGGAGAGCTTATATTAAAAAGAGTCGATAGAACTGGTGTAAGTAGCAATGGAGGGCAAAACTAGTGGGAAATTAAAGGAAAGGGTAGTTTGACACGAGATCAAGTCATAAAAAGACTAACTTGCCCCTGACCAGAGTGGGTGGCCTCATTAAGTAGTGATTTCACTGGCACAGTTGGTATCATCAGAGAACAGTAATTTTTCAGCTGTGTTCTGCAGGAGCTGGAGGGCTTGCACACGTGTGGAGGAGGTTGTGGGAAAGGAATATTTCAGTTGTTCCCCCCAGTTCCAGACAAAGAATTCACAATTTCTCTATTCATCCTACAGTTTTTATAAGGAGGATTTTTCTGAAGGAAATGTTCTTCTATTAAGATAAACATGCAAGAATTATTGCTACAGGTGGTGTTACTGTTCTCAAAGGTTAAACAAATTAACTTCTAGGTTACCTCTTGATTTAAGATACTGCATCAATGGCTTATTTACCCCTCATAGGCCAGAATGGAATATAGTCACCATAGAGTGAAAATGCAGAGCTGAGAGAACATGTAGATTATACAACATTCTTAAATATATCTTAAGTTCTCACTGCACCTGTCAAGTAGAAGCTGTTCTACCTTTTGCAACTTTGAATTCCACCTTCACAGTGGATCCATAGTGCTCCATTTGGTCTTCCATTTTAGCTTCTGGAGGCTTTATTCAATCACTCAACAGCTTATTGAGGTACAATCCTGTCATCTAAAAGCAAAAGTGAAGAACTCTAGGCTATTTTTCAAAGTGCTGCTCCATCTTAATGGAAGGACTTTGAAATGCCACAAGGGAAATTGTCAGAAAGAAAAAGAAGGCACCAGATTAACCTACCCTGGACAGTTTTTTAAGAGAGTGATTTTAAATTCTTTCCAAATTCCTCACATGCAAACAACCTTAGTTAACAATTCATTAACTGTAGTGCATTAGTTTTTTCATAGCTTAAGTAAATTATGATTGCAGAGATGTATACAGGTACACAAACTTTTACAGCTATGGAAAATAACATCACAGTCATAAATTTTGTGGAATATGTGGTTGTGCATTTTTTCCTGGAGAACTCATTAGTTTATAAATCTGAGTACTTGATAAAGAATATACCACTCTACCAACCCATAAGTTTGTTCCTAGTAAAAATATTACCTGTTTTACATTAATTTATTAATTCATTTAGGCATTGATCTGGGAAGAATTAGTGGTACTACAAGCTCAAAGTTTTTAGTCTAAATTACTTATCAATATGACACTACATTCACTTTTAGAGTTTAAGGACTGTGTGAATAAACATTATACACTTAAGGAAATTTAGAATATTTTAATAGCTTTAAAATTATCTTTCCAACAGGTAACACTTTCTAACTCTAAATTTAGTTGAAAATGATTTCTTTGACAGGTTCACTGTATTAGGTGACAATTTTCCAGATATTGCAGGGCAGTAGGAATCTATCAAAGTAGACAGTTTTGCATGGTAAATCTTACTTAACCTTAACTTTAACAAGATTTTATGGCAATCTGGACACAGTATGTGCGTGTCCAGTAATTGCTATCAAAGGCAGATATCGCATAACTCTGTAAGACATTTCTCAAGATTCTTTAGGACTTTCTTCGTTACCTCCTGATCAAGTTCATTTATTTGGCCAAAATTTTGGGGTTAGCTTAAACTAGTTTCTAGCTGATAAGCAACTATATAAAAACAGGCAAGGGTAGTCAACATCAAACCCTTAGCAAAGAGAAGAGCTCTTTCTTTGCCATTAAGATTCTTCTTTTTTGGTGATTTTATAATAAGGAACTATATGACAAAGCACTAAAACCAGTGACCTTTTAGCATTCTGAGAGTAAAAGTGTCAAAAAAATTAAACTCTTTCAATGGATGATACATAGGCACATTTTGAATAGAAGAAAATATAGACTAACATTTCTTAATGACTTCATCTCAGATTTTATTGATTCTTTCGGTACAGTGAAACATTAGTGTGTTTTGAATATCACCGTAGATGTTATGCTTAGGCAGTTACTTGGCTTGGTTTGGTTTTAACTCTTTTGGTTTGTCAAGTAATGAACTAGAGTCCAATAGGGCTGGTTTGAAACCTCAAAGAACTTTGCACTCTTGACATTAGAGAATGTGTTCTAGGACTTGCAGAATAAATGTACAGTTAAGGACATGGACAAAGCCAGGGAAGCAGACATGTGTGCTGTATCGACTCAGGGTTTTTAGTTCATTTTACCATATTTGCATGTTTTGTAGATTAGTGATATATGTACTCAAAATTTTCTCAATTTTTATTGGGTCTTAACACCTGTGATAGATCCTACAGGTAGGGAAAGGGACACACTAGGTAGTTATGTCTTTGTTTTTAAGGGTTTTATTGTCTCGTGGAAGAGGAAAAGCATCTTAATAGTGTACAATTACCTATGCTTGATTTCTCGCATAACCAATACTCTTAACACTTTAGCACTAAAATTTCTTTCTGTTTTTCTTTACAAGTCTCTGTGAAATGAAGGAATTTTAAGTCTGGGAAGCACATTTACAAATCAGTTCATTCCTCTGGACACCTTTGGTGTCCTAAGGACCTCATGGCAATCAGGATTTACTAGCCACTGATCTAGAAAGGAAGAGGCTATATAAATTACCCAGTGAAAGAATTATCCAGGAATCTAATTTCTACTAGTTTTCATTTGTAAATCATGTCATGGTTCATTAGAACCTCCTCCAGAAGGTGTCTTGGAAGGGGAGACAAAACAAAACAAAATCAAAACCATTGTTATTTAACAGAACCTTTAGAAATAATGTAAATTATTAAGATCCAAGTAGTTGAAACTAATAGGCTGAACTTTTAACTCTCCTGGCTATTTCTATGCCTTAATTATACCTGTTTTACAATTAAGACCATTTTATTATTCTACATCTTTGCTAGTTCCTGTGACTTTAAAGCTAAAGAAACAATAAGTACATGGAAATGGATATTTTTGTGTTAGAATGTGCTAGCAATTCTCAAACCAAATTGATAAAACAGTACTCTGTAAATGGAAATGCAACCTGGGCATTAGGAAAATAACTGCAATGGAAGAAATGATTTGGTAACTGAGGTTCTTTCCAAATCAAGCCCTAGTTAATCCATCTCAATCTCTATTTCAACTGTCAGTTTTCTATGTGACAACTGATTTGACTTACATAATTTTTATAAATTTCCATATTTAATACCCTATGTTTTAAGTGTTTTGATTTGACTTATATAATAATGACATGAAGCGATAACAGGTTTACTTACTATATTCAGGGTACAATGTGCAATTATTAACATCTGTCTTGTCACAATTTTCACATTTAAAATAATTTGTTTTAGTAAATATCCACTATGTTCATTGTACAGGCCTTCAATCTACAAAGGATCTCATCCACAACCTAACCAAATGCCTCTTTTAAAAAAGAATTTAGAGTTACCTAAAACTCATCCTGAAGACAGTTCTCTACTTCCGAACTTCTACTGATGAATTTAGAGTTTATGGGGTGAGGATGGAAGCTCATTTGCAGTTGAGTCCATGCTTTATGGTGCATGCTGAGCTATGATGTCTTCCTTAACATCATGTGAGCTGTGTGCAAATGTTCACATCACGCAGGGAAAAATCTGAGATGCAGAGTAGAAGGACAAACCCAAAGTCACAGGAATGAGGTCCTTTACACAGTGTTGCATTGTCATAACAACTATCAAAGATGCAAGTAATACTCATTCTTACAGTCTCAGTAGACTGTACACTTTTAATTGGAAAGTGATGTGATTGGATTTTTATTAATAAAAAGCATGCATATTGCATTCAAATAATTGAGTTTGAGTTTTAGTCCATTCACTTAGTAGGCCTGTGACATTTGAGTATTTACTTAATATTTATGAGTCTCAATTTCTCCCATTCATAATAGAGGTTAATAAAACTCTCTGTCTCAGAGTATTATGAGAAATAAGTTATATTAGGCATTAGAATTATTAATAATGCAGTGAATACATGCTAATCTCTTTGTCTTCCTAACAGAGATATAAATATTTTAATGGCAGGAATGTGACAAGTAATTTCCCCCACACACAGTTTTTCAATTAGCAAACTTAATATGTATATTATTATATTATTTGGCCTGTGTTAATCACTAATTAATGTTATATGATATATTTGATGCGTTCTATACTATATATATATTTCTTATGTATTTTCTAATATATTTTAATACATTTTCTAAATTTCAAAGTCAAATAATTTGCAGTTTTAAGTCCCTTTTTCTTATTAACTCAACTTTAAGATCCATATTTTTATCATAGAGAATCAGAGGAACTATTTTGAGCAGGTTATAAGGTTAACTTTTGCAGGATAACATTTGAGAATTAACTACTACAGACTTTCTCTACTTTCAGGTCACAAAGATCACCCATAAATCCTAAAAAAATACAAAAATTACTTTCTAGAGGATATAACTAAATCTGGCACTTACTTAAACATCTTGCCTTCACCAACTACTCAGACAAATAATATATTTAGTTATATATATATATATATATATGTGTGTGTGTGTATATATATTTAGTTTTCAATGTCAACTTGCCATTTGATAATTTGGAGATCCTCAGTCTATCATAAAATATATTATACTGAAAGATAAAATATATATATAAAGTCAGTCATCATTCCCTCCAATATTTATAGCTGTGAAGGTTGTTTATCATCATAGCCTGTCTTTAAATCTGAGCTTATTTTCTCATAAGCTAGTATTTGCTCCTAGTTTTATCCTGCTGTGAACACGGTGCTGTACTAGCAAATTCCTTGGACTATTGTGAACTCACTTCAGAATTTTACCTTAGAATATGGTAGATAAAGGGGAGATAAATCTTTAATTGAGGCAGTCAGTAAATTAACCAAGTCCTTTTGGCTCCCTAATTTTATCTGGAAGATGTATACAGTTTCTCAAATCAATACTTGCTCTCATTTGTGCTTTTTTAAAAGAATATACTGTAATTAATGAGTGGCCTTCCATAGTCATATCTAAGTTCAGTTTATGTTTCTATAAAATGGATATAAAATAGTTGATAGGACCACTGTAACCAAAGTATTGCAGGCTGAATGGCTTAAGTGACAAAATATTTTGTTGTCTCACAGTTCCGGAAGCTAGAACAAGATCACAACATCTGAAAAGAGGGGTCTTGCTGAGGCTTTTCTTCCTGGCTTATACACAGCTGCCTTCTCTCTGTGTCTTTGCAAAGCCATCCTTTTGTATAAGTCTGTGTTCAAATGTGCTTTCCAGGTGGCTCGGTGGTAAAGACTCCACCTGCAGTGCAGGATACATGAGTTTGATCCCTCAGTTGGGAAGATTCCCTGGAGGAGGAAATGGTATCCCATGCCAGTATTCTTGCCTGGGAGATCCCATGGATAGAGAAGCCTGGTGGGCTACAGTTCATGGGATTGCTTCAGACATGACCGAAGCAACTTAGCACACAGCACAAACAGCATGAGCAGGTTATGTCAGCTTTAGGTAATAACTTACACCTGTACAGTTTCCAGTTTATTATGTGCTATCCTGAGCCCTCACAATAATCATGGGATACAAATTTATCTTCCCGTTAACTGATGCAGAAGCTAAAGTTTTGGGAAATCACAGATGTATATAGTAGGCAACCCAATAAATATAGTGTTTTTTTTTTTTTTTTTGAGTTCAAAGCAAGGTTCTTTTCTATATACTTTGGATATTTATCATAATGATGTTGATATTTGTGTGGTGTCAGTTTTCTAATGTGCATTTGGTAAAGAAAAGGTTTGTGGCACCTAAATGTAAGAAAGCTGAGTTAAACAGAGCCCCTTACTTAGTAATATCCATCATGAAACTAAAGGAAAGAGGAATAAGGTAAGGGTTTCTCAAATTACTTGTACAAGAAATTTATTTTTTCCTAGATGATCCCATGAATAAATTTTCTGAGTAATGCCTTTTTGCAAACATTGCCCTAAGATAGTTATTTGAAACTATTAATGGGTTTCTTCCTTTAGTTGCAACCTTCTTTCCACTTCAGTATCTTGGGTTTTGAAGTAATAAGTCTGTATTTAGGGTTCTTTCATTTCTTCTTCCAGTTTCCCTCTCTCATTCTCCTATGCTTAGCACCTCATTTATTAGTTAAGGCCATATTCTTTATTTTATTCTCATTAGTTTTTACTTTCCATCACTCAAAATATTTGTTGATTTTCAGAAATTAACCTTGGGTGTTAAATCTCTTATCATATCTGCATTTTAATAGAGAATTATTTGGAGAGTGAAAATAATTCAGCCTACAAGGAATGAATTCTAATGTGGCATTTCAGGCATCAAATCAAATGGTAGAGAAAATGCTTTTAAATCAAAAACTGTGTATATGCCTATGAAGCCACAGTATTCTGGGCAAAATATTAAGGCTACCTGGTGATGAGGTTAAGTTGGTGATTCACTTTAATGCCCATCAGAGCTCAGGGATGTTGCAGAGTCTGCGTACACTCAGGAAGGAAAATCAGATCAGGGTTGTAATGAGTTAGATAAAATTTCAGAGGCCATGAACTTCTAGATTGGATGACTGAGTGATGGGACAGCTGTGACATCCTAGTACCTACGTGGTAGCTCAGTGGTAAAGAATCCACCTGCCAATGCAGGAGATACAGTCCAATCTGTAGGGAAGCACCTCTGGAGAAGGAAATGGCAACTCACTCCAGTATTCTTGTCTGGGTAAAACCATGGACAGAGGATCCTGGCAGGCTACAGTCCATGGGGTCACAAAAGAGTTGAACAGGACTGAAATATTAAACAACAACAGTGAAAATTACATCTATTCTCAATCAATTTTGTGATAGCATGGGATGGAAGCAGCAAGTTGTAATTGTTTATTTGCCTGTGTGTCTTTTGATAATCAATTTTCTGGTTTAGGAGTAAAATTAACAATAGCCTCCTCCCACAGTTTAAATTCAATAATTGTTGAAATTTTCTATAGCATATTTTTCTTTCTAAAAATTTTATACTGTTGAAATGATTATGATGTTATTAGAGAAGGCATTATGCAGAACTCACACTTTACAAATGCAAAGATGACCTTCATTTAGAAAAGATTCTAACCAGAGAAATAAGAGTACTTTACATATATCTTTCACCCAAGAATTGCAAGAAAATTCCCCAAACAATCACAACAATCAAAATGAGTGGAAAATATACTAGCCAGTAAGCAAAGTGTTAACTGTATTTTCAGAAAGATAAATCAGTGGCTGAGAAAGTTTGATGAACTTGTACAGGCACAAGAAAAGCTCAGAATGTTCTTCTGATCAGTTGGGAGTTAGAATGATGAAACAGATCAGGAAAAAAATTCAAATGTAGTCTATTGTTCTCTTGATCTAAGATATGACAATGATGAGAGCTTTAAAAATAATACCTGGCTGTACCACAAGTCTGATGTTGAATTTACTCCAAATCATGCCATTGTTCAAAAGTTATGTCCTAAAGGACCTTCTGCTTTAGTCCATCATGGTGTTTGGGATTTTGTGCCAGTCTTCTTTAACATGTGACTGCATTCATTTCCTTAGCTGTAACTTCAATAAATAGAACTTGATACCCCAACAAGTCTCTAAGTGGTATCTCTAATTAATTTCCAGTTTTCAGCTGCAGTCATTTCATCACATTTTTCCTCATCTCTCTTTTCTTTCGAAGAGTTTAAATCTGTAATAACCTCATGGGGCCACATATCCCACCTTGATCCAGTCAAGTAGTTCTCACTGACTTCAGTGAAATTCCATGAGAGGATTGAGGGCAATGTTAGCCCTAAGGAAAACTCTACGTGGACTAGCCTGTCCATCTGGGTTAAAAGCATCATCAGAAGCTGTGATAGAGACATTAGTGAAGACAGACGGGAGGGAGCCTGAGAGGGATTCTCTTCCCTTAGATGTGACTAAAACAAGAACTGACCCAAACTGCTTATTTCTTGCTTAGGAAACTTTAGCAGCAGAATGGGAAAGACTTGAAAGAATTTCTCAGCTGCAAAATTTCACTCTAGGGACTTTCTCTTTGAGTAGGTTCTGGCTACTTAAATTGAAAATGAAATTAAGCATTTTCAGAGATTTCTTTAGTCCCTCCCCTGGCAGCATTTCCCAGATTCCCCACGCTAGCAATGAAGCTCTTCGTATAATACAACTATGAAAGGACCTTCTCCCACTACTCCCTCAAATGTGTCTTTAGCAGCTCAGCCATGTCTGACTCTTTGTGACCCCTTGGACTGTAGCCCACCAGGCTTCTCTGTCCATGGGAATTCTCCAGGCAAGACCACTGGAGTGGGTTGCCATGCCCTCCTGCGGGGGATCTTCCCAACCCAGGGATTGAAGCCAGGTCTCCTGCACTGCAGGCAGATTCTTTACTGTCTGAGCCACTAGGGAAGCTCCTCCAATAGTGGGTGATGTTTATCACATTTCATTCATGGCTGTCTCACACACTTTCTCTCCTGTGATATAATTTAGACTTTCCTTGTTGTTGTTCAGTGGCTATTTTTTTAATACCTTAAAATTGGACTGATAAAAAGGTGATTCATCAGAAATTCCTAACAATTTCAGATAAAATGTAAGTGATAAGATGAATCAACAAGGGATTTCTGAAGGGTTTGTCTTTGGTTACAAATAATATTTACAATCACATATTAATGTGCCCTCGTGCTTGCTTAGTTGCTAAGTTGTGTCTGACTCTGTGACCCCATGGATTCCTCTGTCCATGGGATTCTCCAGGTGAGAATACAGGAGTGGATTGCCATTTCCTCCTGGAGGGGATCTTCTGCTCCAAGGGATCCAACCCAGTTTCCTGCATCTTCTGTATTGGCAGGTGGATTCTTTACCATTAAGCCTCCCCTCAGTTCAGTTCAGTCGCTCAGTCGTGTCCCACTATTTGCAACCCCATGGACTGAAGCACGCCAGGCTTACCTGTCCATCACCAACACCTGGAGCTTACTCAGACTCACATCCATTGCGTCAGTGATGCCATCCAACCATCTCATTCTCTGTCATTCCATTCTTCTTCTACCTTCAATCTTTCCCAGTATCAGGGTATTTTCAAATGAGTCAGTATTTTGCATCACGTGGCCAAAGTCTTGGCATTTCAGCTTCAGCATCAGTCCTTCCAACGTACTGATTTAGGATGGATTTCTTTTAGGATGGACTGGTTGGATCTCCTTGCTGTCCAAGGCACTCTCAAGAGTCTTCTTCAACACCACAGTTCAAAAGCATCAATTCTTTGGCACTCAGCTTTCTTTATAGTTCAACTCTCACATCCATACATGACTACTGGAAAACCATAGCTTTGACTAGACAGACCTTTGTTGGCAAAGTAATATTTCTGCTTTAATATGCTATTTAGGTTGGTCATAGTTTTTCTTCCAATGAGCAAGCATCATTTAATTTCATGGCTGAAGTCCCCATCTGCAGTGATTTTGGAGCCCAAGAAAATAAAGTATCTCACTATTTCCATTGTTTCCTCATCTATTTGCCATAAAGTGATGGGACCAGATGCCATCATCTTCATTTTTGAATGTTGAGTTTTAAGCCAACTTTTTCAACTCTCCTCTTTCACTTTCATCAAGAGGCTCTTTAGCTTCACTTCCTGCCATAAGGGTGATGTCATCTGCATATCTGAGGTTATTGTTATTTCTCCCAGCAATCTTGATTCCAACTTGTGTTTTATCCAGCCCAGCATTTCTCATGATGCACTCTGCATATAAGTAAAATAAGCAGGGTGACAATACACAGCCTTGATGTACTCCTTTCCCGATTTGGAACCAGTCTGTTGTTCTGTGTCCAGTTCTAAATGTTGCTTCTTGACCTGCATACAGATTTCTTAGGAGGGAGGTCAGGTATTTCTATCCCTTGAAGAATTTTCCACAGTTTGTTGTGATCCACACAGTCAAAGGCTTTGGCATAGACAGTAAAGCAGAAGTAGATGTTTTTCTAGAACTCTCTTGTTTTTTCAATGATCCAATGGATGTTGGCAATTGGACCTCTGATTCCTCTGCCTTTTCTACATCCAGTTTGAACATCTGGAAGTTCACAGTTCATGTACTGTTGAAGCCTGGCTTGGAGAATTTTGAGCATTACTGGGATGAGTGCAATTGTGCAGTAGTTTGAGCATTCTTTTGAATTGCCTTTCTTTGGGATTAGAATGAAAACTGACCTTTTCAAGTCCTGTGGCAACTGCTGATTTCCAAATTTGCTGGCATATTGAGTGTAGCACTTTCAGAGCATCATCTTTCAGGATTTGAAATAGCTCAACTGGAATTCCATCACCTCCACTGACTTTGTTCATAGTGATGCTTCCTAAGCCCCACTTGACTTTGCATTCCAGGATGGCTGGCTCTAGGTGAGTGATCACACCATTGTGGTTATCTGGGTCATGAAGATCTTTTTTGTACAGTTCTTCTGTGTATCCTTGCCACCTCTTCTTAATATCTTCTGCTTCTGTTAGGTCCATACCATTTCTGTCCTTTATTGTGCCCATCTATGCATGAAATGTTCCTTTGGTATCTTTAATTTTCTTGAAGAGATCTCTAGTTTTTCCCATTCTATTATTTTCCTCTATTTCTTTGCATTAATCACTGAAGAAGTCTTTCTTATCTCTCCCTGGTATGCTTTGGAAGTCTAATTCAAATGGGTATATCTTTCCTTTATTCCTTTGCCTTTAGCTTCTCTTCTTTTCTCAGCTATTTGTAAGGCTTTCTCAAACAACCATTTTGCCTCTTTGCATTTCTTTTTCTTGGGGATGGTCGTGATCACTGCCTCTTGTACAATGTCATGAACCTTTATCCATAGTTCTTCAGGCACTCTGTCTATCAGATCTAATCCCTTGAATCTATTTGTCACTTCTACTATATAATTGTAAGGGATTTGATTTAGGTCATACCTGAATGGTCTAGTGGTTTTCCCCACTTTCTTCAATTTCAGTCTGAATTTGGTGATAAAGAGTTCATGATCTGAGCCACAGTCAGCTCCCAGTCTTGTTTTTACTGACTGTACAGTGCTTCTCCATCTGTGGCTGCAAAGAATATAATCAATCTGATTTTGGTATTGACCATCTGGTGATGTCCATGTGTAGAGTCTTCTCTGTGTTGTTGGAAGAGGGTGTTTGCTATGACCAATGTGTTCTCTATTCAAAACTCTGTTAGCCTTTGCCCTGCTTCATTTTTTACTCCAAGACTAAATTTGCCTATTACTCCAGGCATATTTTGACTTTCTACTTTTGCATTCCAGTCCCCTATAATGAAACAGAGCCTCCTCTAGTTTCCATATAATTGTGTTTTAAGACAAGGGTCTTATTTAAGAATTCGTCCAGACTTTTTCATTGTTCTCTAATAATCTCTGGTTGCTTAAGAGATGAAGAGTTGACTCCTGAGGCATTTAGCATAAATCTACATAAAATACATTTTAAGAGATGTAAATCGTTTCCTCTTTTCTCTTCTCAATAAGATAAAAATCAGCAAGGAAATGGTCTTCATCTACAAGATATAAATTTCTGTGGGCCATTGTGGTTTTCCCAATCATTTTCCATTGTATTTCAAATAAAATCCAAATACCTTACCATATTCTAAAGGAACTGTTTTAGGTTAAATGGTTCCTGGCAACCTTCTTCTTCTTTTTCTGTGCTGAGTCAACAATAGTTATGCTAACCAACTTTCTTGCTGTTCCTCAAATATGCCAAGCAAGTTCCTGACAAGGCTCTTATGGCCCCATTCACTTTATTTTGGGTCCTACTCAGTCAAATATTATTTCACCAGAGGCTTTTTCTCTATCCATTTGGTCTCAAGATTATTCTTACCAACCTTTTACCCTGTCAAATATTTCAAAGTAAACTATTAAATGTTGAGAAGATATGTGTCTTTCCTGTAAAGCTCTATGTCTAGATTATAATTGGCACATACTAGATGAAGCAGAGACATTACTTTGCCAACAAAGGTCTGTCTAGTCAAGGCTATGGTTTTTCCAGTAGTCATGTATGGATGTGAGAGTTGGACCATAAAGAAAGCTGAGTGCCGAAGAATTGATGCTTTTGAACTGTGATGTTGGAGAAGACTCTTGAGAGTCCCTTGAACTGCAAGAAGATCCAACCAGTGCATCCAGAAGGAAATCAGTCCTGGGTGTTCTTTGGAAGGACTGATGCTGAAGCTGAAACTCCAATACTTTGGCCACCTGATGCGAAGAGCTGACTCATTTGAAAAGACCCTGATCCTGGGAAAGATTGAAGGCAGGAGGAGAAGGGGAAGACAGAGGACGAGATGGGTGGATGGCATCACCGACTCAATGGACATGGGTTTGGGTGGACTCCGGGAGTTGGTGATATACAGGGAGGCCTGGCATGCTGTGGTTCATGGGGTCGCAAAGAGTAGGACACGACTGAACAACTGAACTGGAATTGGAGATGCTCAATAAATAATTGTAGAAGGAATACACCAATGAACAGGTGTAGTCACCATTCTACTGTTTCAAAATCCAGACTTGTTAATGGTTTTCTTATGGTTAAACACTTTGGGGCAATTAATATATCAGTGACACTAAGTGTGTTTTCTATCACTTCACATCAGAAGTCATATCAGTTTTTCCCAATAATTGTCAAAGTGAGGACTGCCAGAATGCTTATGCAAAAAGTTCTCTGTTATCTTTGTTATCAACAAATACATAGTTAATTGTGCTACGTACTGATACTGAATATTTTGTTGCTCAATAGTTCTTCATCCAAAAAGTTCAATATCCTTTGATAGGCCTTTCCCCAATCAATGATATTCATGATTGCAAAAGACTGTTCCATTTAATTCTACAAGTACTTCTAAAATCATTAGCTAACATTTTTGTGTAAAGAAGATCTCATTTTCTCCATCTTGCTTTCTTTTCTCCACTTTATATTTTTTGAAATAATAATCCTTTATAAGGATTTTTTCATTGCTCTTATTGTTTAAATTTGGCCAATGAAAGTTTCTTGTTTGACTTGTGCAAGCAACTTATTCTTTCATTTTCATTTTTTTCCTCTTTCTTTCTATCATTTCAAGATGTTGCAGGCTCAACTTGTGCTTCCTTTGGCTCTGTCCTAAACTTGCCATTTGTCCTCAGGGCTCAATTTTGTTTTTTATAAAGAATGGATCAATATCAGAACCCAAGATCTGAAAACTGATTTCTTGTTTTACTGAAGTCTTATGCTTCTAGGCAATTTAAATGAATAGTGCTAGGAATTATATAAAATTATAAGATTATACAACAATCTCACATCCAAATACCACTCTGCAGAATTTTCTCCTCCTCTTCCTCATTCCCTCTACATTCATGTATATTCACAGTGAAAACCCTGGCTCTGAACTGTCAGTGTGTTTACTCATTTGTTCAATTCCACAGTTCACACAAGTACACTGCACTGTGCTTAGTTGCTCAGTTGTGTCCAACTCGTTGCAACCTTATGGACTGTAACCCGATAGGCTCCTCTGTCTTTGAGATTCTCCAGGCAAGAATACTGGAGTGGGTTGCTATGTCCTCCTCCAGGGGATCTTCCCAAACCAGGGATTGAATCTAGGTGTCCCACGTTACAGGCAGATTCTTTACAATCTGAGCCATCAGGGAAGCCCAAGAATATTGGAGTGGCTGCTGCTGCTGCTGCATCACTTCAGTCGTGTCTGACTCTGTGTGACCCCAGAGACGGCAACCCACCAGGCTCCCCTGTCCCTGGGATTCTCCAGGCAAGAACACTAGAGTGGGTTGCCATTTCCTTCTCCAATGCATGAAAGTGAAAAGTGAAAGGGAAGTTGCTCACTTGCGTCCGACTCTTCCTGACCCCATGGACTGCACCCCACCAGGCTCCTCCGTCCATGGGATTCTCCAGGCAAGAGTACTGGAGTGGGGTGCCATCATCTTCTCCACTGGAGTGGATAGCCTATCCCTTCTCCAGGGGATATTCCTGACCCAGGAATCGAACTGGGGATTATACAAGTATATATAATTACTACTGATAGAAAACCTATTAAGGGAAATTCAAATTTCTAAATTTATTTTTTCCTTAGAATATATCCTACTAAATTTGTGTAATTAGTGTACTTTGCTAAAAAATTATACATACTTCCTCTAGGATTATAGTTTATAAAAAAACAGTGTTTCTTCATTTTTGTTCATGATCATATTCAGGGTTTGCATTTTCATTTCTTAACTTAATTTTTTAATATATAAAACCTGGTTCACAAGCCAATGTTTTATAATGTTTACATGTTTACTTGTTTACTCAGAGAAGTCTTACTCTGAATCCCCTCTCCTCCCATCATTACCAACTGTCCACACCACAGTATGAAAAATGGTTAAAGAAGATTGAGATGCTCCAAACTTAACACATCCTGAAACAGTCTCCATTCAGAGAACTTGAAAATTAACAGGAAAGGAGCCTTTACAGTATAAAGAAAGAAGAACAAGGAAGAGAAATAAATAAAATATCTGGTTGACTAGGGCCACATATTCAACCTTATTTGGGACAAAAGACAAAGACTTGGCTTGGAGTGTGAGACTTGGCTGATTGAATATAATGTGTATATGACCAAGTCAGGAATTCATTTGGGCTTCCCTGGTGGCTCAGTGGTAAATAATCTGCTTGCAATGTGAAAGACGCAAGAGACACAGGTTCTATTACTGTGTCTGAAAGATCCCTTGAAGCAGGCAATAGCAACCCACTCCAGTATTCTTGCCTGGAAAATCCCACGAACAGAAGAGCCTGGTAAGCTACAGTTCATGGGCTTGCAAAGAGTCAGAAATGAGATATCAACTAAGCATGGATGCACACAGAGCATTTATTTATATGCACATCAAAGTTATCTAAGTTTTGGTTTACTGATGTGGCACAATGAGGAAGGGTCAGTACAATCTTGGGAAGAAAGTTGGCAAGTTACTACTAGAAATAAATATAAATAATCTAAAATTTGAAATAGTTGTTAAACCGGTGTTCTAATAAAAGACCTATCCAATGCATGGAGATAACTGTTGATTCAGTGTGTGTCTATGACCACTGCTGCAAGCTCGTTATTGTAAGCAGTGGTTAAATCATGGCAGACTGTCAGCAGCTAGGATTTCATTATTAATGATCTTGTCTTTTCTGTTACAATCCAATGGAACAACTAAGAAGTGTAGATGAAATTGTCCAAGGAGATGGATGTCAGAAATGTGTTGAGCCCTGGTTTCTGAGACCATAAGGAAGTGTGAAAGCGTCGCTGCCTAACAGGTTGTTAGTCTACCCTGGAATTCAGTGCTGCATTGTAACACATTCTGTTAGCTTCCAGATATGGATGCCTAGATTTCTTGATTGTGGGCCCACTGTTTTACTCTTTATCATTCAGATGCAGAAGTAATTCTTTAGCAGAGTGTATTTTGCTACACACATCTTCTTGGTCATTTTTGACAAAGGTGTTAGGAAGGTTATATGCTTCTAAGAGAGAGTAAAATGTTGTTCAGTCATGTCTGACTCTTTGAGACCCACAGGACTGTAGTCTGCCAGGCTCCTATGTCCATGGAATTCTCCAGGCCAGATTACTGGAGTGGGTAGCCATTCCCTTCTACAGGTGACCTTCCCAACCCAGGGATTGAACTCAGGTCTTCTGCACTACAGGCGTTTTCTTTAACCATCTGAGCCATCATGGAAGCCCACATGCTTCTAGTGGATTTTTTTTCTCATTTTCAAGTTTATCTTCAAATCCTGATTCTACAAATAGTTCATGATTATTACCATCTATTTATAAGTATGGTCAAAAATACACTGATGTATATACCAAAATAACAAGGATTTTTATTGAGTTCCTGAGTTGTAGGAGAAAATATTCATTGGTAGATGATTTCAAAAATTTTGTCTAGTAAATGAAGAACTTTTCTGAAATCTGCCTGAGTTCATTTATCCTCTTTCCAGTATAGCTCGGAAAAAAAAAAAAAAAAAAAAGCAAACTTTAAATGAAACATGACATACAGTTTGCTCCCATGTTGTTGGAAAAATATTAAAAGTAAACGATGGTAGTTTTTAGAATTAGAACAACCTTTTTAATTACTATGAAATTCCAGATACTCTGCTATCATAGGAAAGAGTTAAAAGAAATGGAAAGACTTTTGTCAACAAAAGATCAATCTCATATGTTTTTCACAGAGTATGAAATGTTGTAACATTAAGGTGGGAGATTTTGTAATAAATAACAAAACACCATACATATTTATCCATTCAACCCAGAATACAATTTCTAGCCATTTATTTTGAAGATAAATATTCAGTAATATAAAACTATATATGTACAAGTTTTTTATTACAGTAATTTTGTAATGATATGTTTGGAAAATAACCTCAGTGCTCAACTGTAAGATGAGTTGAATAAAATATAAGTGTATGCAGTGGAGCAATAAGCAGCTGAAAGATTGAGAAATATCTCTATGACAGGATGTAAATGGATTTATTTTAAGAAAGCAGAGCAGAATGAAAAACTTTAGATGTAATAATGAGAGGAGATCAGACTGTGTTTAAGAGCTTGACTTTTTTCCAAAAATAAACTTAGGAGGTAAAACAGAAGCTATTAAAAATGATTATCTGGAGTTGAAGTAACTTACTAGACACAACACCCAAATGGAGCCAGTCCTGTCCAGGGTGCCATGTCAGCAAATCAAAATGTGGATAAGTAATATGTGGATTTGCATATTATGTAAATGCTCTGCTTGACCACAAGCTCATGGCATTTAGTGAGCCAGCCCCCAAATATCAAGCCTATTCTGGACCATCTCACCCCAAACACAGTTGACTCTATGGTCTCAGCCAATCATTTGTTTTTCTGTTCTTGTCCTTTATTTTTATGTTCTAAAAGCTTCCTATCTTTTGTCCCATTTTGAAGTTCTCCAAATGAGACTGTCCACTTCATAAAATGTTTTATTTTTTATATTGAAGTATACCTGATTTATAATCATATATTAGTTTTAGGTGTGCAGCATAGTGACTCAGTATTTCAGCAGAAAATATTGAATCAGTATAAAAAGTTACAGAAGATTTATGGAGAAAGAATGTTGAGAAAGGAATTTTATGTTTGATCATACTAAGATCATAAAGGCTTTAAGTTTTTTTGTCTTTTTTTTTTAATGAGTTTTAGGATCAAAAATACATTAGTGCAAAATGAGAATTTGGTTTTCTTTTTGTTAAAAGGACAAAAACATTTTAGATTATGGTCTCCTCTTAATAAGATTTTTTTTCTTACTTTTTATGTGATCTACCTCAAAAACAAAGACTTTTATATCTCACCAAGATAATTTACTTTGCTTCATATTGTCTTTATCAAGTCTTTGAGTACTTATGAAAACCTAGTTTTCTCAATATTAAAAGAGCTAAGTTTGCATACAACCATTTAATTTTTCTGTATTTGCCTCTGAAGTCTTTGTCACTTTGGGTTAAATGGCTATTTTTGACAAACTTTCTAAAAATCAAATTTTAAATGAAATCTTTTGATCTCAAACTAACTGGGATTTTTAAGAGGGGCCCTGGAACATCTCAAAAAAATTTGTTTTCTCTCCTTTTAAAAAGGAAATTGCTAAATTAATTCAGCTTATTTGATACACTAAATTACATAGGAAGCATTGTTAAATAAGTGATGCTAAACATTCTTTGGGCTTCCCTGGTGGCTCAGAGGGTAAAGCATCTGCCTACAATGCAGGAGACCCAGGTTCAATCCCTAGTTTGGGAAGATCCCCTGGAGAAGGCAATGCAACCCTGTCCACTATTCTTGCCTGGAAAACCCCATGGTTATATTTGTTCCAGCAAACTGAAATACAGACCATTTTTGTGTTCCTGTGTATGCTTCACTTTTCCAGAAATGCAGTATAAATAGCCAATCTAATCCCAAATGCCATGCCATCTCTGGGTTTTCTCCCCCCAAACACCATTGACTACGTGGCCCCAGCCAATCAGATATTTTCATTGTTCTCTTCCCTGTTCTTTATTCTCATACTATAGAAGCTTTTCTGCCTTCTGACTGATTTTGCAGTTTTCAGAATGGAGGCTGTTTGCTTCCTGAAGTGTTAAATAAAGTTTGTTTGTAGCACCTCAATTGTCTTCTTTAATCATTTTTTAACAATGTTAATCCACTTTACAATTCTCATTCAAATACTAATTGACAGTGCATGTTCTTGGGTAATGCTATCATTCATGTTGGCTTAATTCACAACTAACCAGGTGGTGAAATTCAGATTTTATGTTCAATTACTTTCGTGTGTTGTTTGTCTTCAGTACCTGTCATCAACCAAATGTTTCTCCATTTTTATATGTGTAATGAATTTTTGTGGCAATTATGTTGTCGTGAATCACTGTGATATTGACCTTACCAAATATGTTTTGCCTATATCATATCACCTGAATTATTAAATTGTAACTTTAGGGTAAAATGAAACTACTATGAAAGTAAACACCTGAAGACCAATTTACATTTTCCCCTCAATAAGTATACAACCTAAAACAGGAATAGGACAAAGTTTGCCATTTTAAATAAATCCCTGAGTCATTATTGTGGGAAGAACATACAGTGAAAGCAACAAAGTATACATTACATCACCCTTCATCCTCTTAAAAATACTCTTGTTTTAGATAGTAAAAGGACCACTTTTTTAATGAATATCTTTAAAATAAACAATTATAATTTTCTGTTACACTCCTTCCAAACATATGGACTTCAGTTATATTTTGTCTCAGATTCTAGCTATCAATTCATGCTTTAGAAATCAAGTTTCAAAAATAGTATATTTCAATGTTAAATTTCACTGTATATTTTCTGATTGGTTTGCCATACCTTTGCCAACAGCTCCCTCTATGTTCCATAGCATAGATACTTATTGTTCATGCTATGAAAACCAGTGGCTGTATTGTTTTATGACAAACACCTTCTTAGAGGTTAGTTGTTGTTATGTAATAGACCACTTGGAACATAGGATTTTAGTTGCCTCTGTTGTCAAAAACATGTCTTACTAATTAAGATAGGCGTTTATCACTGTATTTTAGGAATGATTCATTAAACTCCTATTTTAGTTGCACTGTATACATGCAATCATATTAATGTAGAAAAATAGGGATCGTGTAGGCTGATACAATGTAGTAACATATTAGTCTAGTTTCTTGTTTCATGAAGTTATGTATATTCTCTGTGCATATTTGTTTTTTGTTATTAGGATAAAATTAATCTGGCCTAGACTTTGAAACGAAATATGGTGGGGGTGGGGGCGCATTTTTGTTAATAAACAAAGCATATATATCAGAAAGTAGAAAACGTTCAACCCCAGTGGCGACTTCTAAGAAATTACAAAATGCTTGCTTTTTCATGGGGGGAACAATAGAGATGGTGATACATGAAATAGAGTTTCACAGTTATTTTTGTTTATGTTCAAGGGTGGCACCTTCAAAACAACAGAGCTACTAAGTCCTTTTCATATACTGTCATTAAGTAACCTCTGCTCTAGTCCCTCATGAGCTAAGATGTGACTTCACAGTCCTTCCCAACACAAACCATCTGACAGTCACAGTCTGGTATGAGATGAAAGGTACTTTTCATTTCTGTTAATACTTCCCATTGGAAATTTTTTAATTTTGCTATAGCAACTAGGCTAAATTTTTGAAATACTAGTTTGACAGTCAAAAGTACAATTATCATATTACTTTTGTAAAAGAATGTTAAGTTATAAGTGTATTTCTAAAATTACTGCTTAAAGTTAATCTGAAGTTATTTCATTCCCTTATATAAAAATTCTATTGTGATCTCTAATAAGGGACTTGTTCTAAAATTACTCGGTTATGTCAAAATGTAAATATAGAAACAGATTGCACCTAAGTGGGATAAAAATTATAGAAAGTTGGTCATTTTAAAGCAAACATGTACCCAGATACAAAGTACATTGATACATCTTGTTTTCTTGTTTAAAATATTTTTCACAACAACCCAAATGGAGAGGTATTACTCTTTCCGTTTTTACAAATGGTAAATTGGGGCTCAAAAAATACAAGTAATTTACTTATGTCATAGAGCTAATTTATTGCAAAGTTGAGATGCTCCCCAGAGTTGCTTGACTTCCAAGATGGTATTAACTTCCCCACGGTTCAGTTCAGTTTGGTTTGGTCACTCAGTCATGTCTGACCCCATGGACTGAAGCACGCCAGGCTTCCCTGTCCATCACCAACTCCTGGAGCTTTCTCAAACTCATGTCCATCGAGTCAGTGATGCCATCCAACCATCTCATCCTCTGTTGTCCCCTTCTCCTTCTGCCTTCAATCTTTCCCAGCATCAGGGTCTTTTCCAATGAGTTAGTTCTTCACATCAAGTGGCCAGAGGACTGGAGCTTCAGCTTCAGCATCAGTCCTTCCAATGAATATTCAGGACTGAATTCCTTTAGGATTGACTGGATTGATCTTCTTGCAGTCCAAGGGACTTTCAAGTGTCTTCTCCAACACCACAGTTCAAAAACATCAATTCTTTAGCATTCATCTTTCTTTATAGTCCAACTCTCACATCCATACATGAGTACTGGAAAAACCATAGCATTGACTAGACAGACTTTGTTGGCAAACTAATGTCTCTGCTTTTTAGTAGACTGTCTAGGTTGGTCATAGCTTTTCTTCCAAGGAGCATGCATCTTTTATTATCATGGCTGCAGTCACAGTCTGCAGTGATTTTGGACCCCAAGAAAATAAAGTCTCTTACTGTTTCCATTGTTTTCCCAACTATTTGCCATGAAGTGATGGGACCAGATGCCATGGTCTTAGTTTTTTGAATGCTGAGTTTTAAACCAGCTAGGCTAAATTTTTCCCATGGTATTTTCTTCTTTTCAAGTTGGCTTATATACATACACCAGTTTTAATGGATGGGAATATAGCATGCAATTGCATGTAAAATATATGGGATATAGACATAATTTAACAATTATACAAGTAAACATGGTTCACACTAGAGATCTGAACAAATTCAACAACATGAGCTTATAAGTTAATTAAGAAGACATAATACCCCATCACGGTAAACAAAAGAGTCCAAAATGCAGTACTTGGATGCAATCTCAAAAATGACAGAATGATCTCTGTTTGTTTCCAAGGCAAACAATTCATTATCACAGTAATCCAAGTCTAAGTCCCAACCAGTAATGCTGAAGAAGTTGAAGTTGAATGGTTCTATGAAGACCTACAAGACCCTCTAGAATTAACACCCCAAAAAGATGTCCTTTTCATTATAGAGGACTGGAATGCAAAAGTAGGAAGCCAAAGAGATACCTGGAGTAATAGGCAAATTTGGCCTTGGAGTACAAAATGAAGCAGGGCAAAGGCTAATAGAGTTTTGCCAAGAGAACGCACTGGTCATAACAACCCTCTTCCAACAACACAAGAGAAGATTCTACACATGGACATCACCAGATGGTCAATACCAAAATCAGATTGACTATATTCTTTGCAGCCAAAGATGAAGAAGCTCTATACAGTCAGCAAAAAGAAAACCGGGAGCTGACTGTGGCTCAGATCAACTCCTTATTGCCAAATTCTGACTTCAAATCAAAAAAAGTGGGGAAAACCACTACACCATTCAAGTATGACCTAACTCAAATCCCTTATAATTATATGGTGGAAGTTACAAATAGGAGCAAGGGACTAGATCTGATAGACAGAGTGCCTGAGGAACTATGGACTAAGGTTAATGACATTGTGTATGAGGCAGTGATCGAGACCATCCCAAGAAAAAGAAATGCAAAGAGGCAAAATGGTTGTCTGAGGAGGCCTTACAAATAGCTGAGAAAAGAAGAGAAGCTAAACACAAAAGGAGTAAAGGAAAGATACACCCATTTGAATGCAGAGTTCCAAAGAATAGCAAGGAGAGATAAGAAAGCCTTCCTCAGTGATCAATACAAAGAAATAGAGGAAAACAATAGAATGGGAAAGACTAGACATCTCTTCAAGAAAAGTAGATATGAAGGGAATATTTCATGCATAGATGGGCACAATAAAGGACAGAAATGGTATGGACCTAACAGAAGCAGAAGATATTAAGAAGAGGTGGCAAGAATACACAGAAGAACTATACAAAAATATCTTCATGACCCAGATAACCACAATGGTGTGATCACTCACCTAGAGCCAGCCATCCTGGAATGCGAAGTCAAGTGAGCCTTAGGAAGCATCACTAGGAACAAATCTAGTGGAGGTGATAGAATTCCAGTTGAGCTATTTCGAATTCTAAAAGATGATGCTGTGAAAGTTCTGCACTCAATATGCCAGCAAATTTGGAAAATCGGCAGTGGCCATAGGACTGGAAAAGGTCAGTTTTCATTCCAATCCCAAAGAAAGGCAATGCCAAGGAATGCTCAAACTACCACACAATTGCACTCATCTCACACGCTAGCAAAATAATGCTCAAAATTCTCCAAGCCAGGCTTCAGCAATACATGAACCATGAACTTCCAGATGTTCAAGCTGGATTTAGAAAAGGCAGAGGAACCAGAGGTCAAATTGCCAATATCCGTTGGATCATTGAAAAAACAAGAGAGTTCCAGGAAAGCATCTACTTCTGCTTTATGGACTATGCCAAAGCCTTTGACTGTGTGGATCACAATAAACTGGAAAATTCTTAAAATGATGGGAATACCCGACCACCTGATCTGCCTCCTGAAATCTGTATGCAGGTCAAGAAGCAAAAGTTAGAACTGAACATGGAACAACAGACTTGTTCCCAGTTGCAAAAGGAGTACATCAAGGCTGTATATTGTCACCCTGCTTATTTAGCTTATATGCACAGTACATCATGAGAAATGCTGCGCTGGATGAAGCACAAGCTGGAATCAAGGTTGCCAGGAGAAATATCAATAACCTCAGATGCACAGATGACACCACCCTTATGGCACAAAGTGAAAAACTAAAGAGCCTTGAAGAAAGTGAAAGAGAAGAAGAAAGTGAAAGAGGAGAGTAAAGAAGCTGGCTTAAAACTCAACATTCAAAAAGTGAAGATGACAGCATCCAGTCCCTTCACTTCATGGCAAATAAATGGGGAGAGAATTGAAGCAGTGAGAGACTATATTTTGGGGCTTCAAAATCACTGCAGATTGTGACTACAGTCTTGAAATTAGAAGACACATTCTCCGTGGAAGAAAAGCTATGACCAACCTAGACAGTCTACTAAAAAGCAGAGATATTACTTTGCCAAAAAAGGTCCATCTAGTCATGGTTTTTCCAGTAGTCATGTATGTATGTGAGAGTTGGACCATAAAGAAAGCTGAGCACCAAAGAATTGATGCTTTGAACTGTGATGTTGGAGAAGACTCTTGAGAGTCCCTTGGACAGCAAGGAGATCCAACCAGTTCATCCTAAAGGAAAGTAGTCCTAAATATTCATTGGAAGGACTGATGCTGAACCTGAAGCTCCAATACTTTGGCTGCCTGATGGAAGAACTGACTCATTTGAAAAGACCTTGATGCTGGGAAAGATTGAAAATGGGAGAAGGGGATGATAGAGGATGAGATGGTTGGATGGCATTACTGACTCGATGGACATGAGTTTGAGCAGGCTCCAGGAGTTGGTGATGGACAGGGAAGCCTGGCGTGCTGCAGTCCATCAGGTTACTAAGAGTCGACATGACTGAGTGACTGAACTGCACTGATTAGAAAATAAGAGAATCATTAAATTTGCATTTCTACATTAGTGCCTATTACTTTTACTTCTCCATGGTGAGCAATATCTAGGAATTTTGTGTGTCAAAATTTACTTTTGATTTATGTGTTAGACACCATATTTCAATGCCACATTGATTCCTTCAAATGCAGCAGTTTGTATATTACAATACTGATTATGGTAAATAAACAATCTTTTGTACATTTTAAAATTATTTTAAGCCCTAAACTTTCTCCTTTATGAAATAAGGTGGTTGGCCTGAGATTTGTAAAGATAATAACTATGATTTTTAAATATAAATCATTTCCATAACCATCTTTGTGAAAGCTGACCAGTGGACCATGCCAAAATCAGACACTGGAATAAGTAAGACCCTGAACCAAGAGAATCCAACCGAAAAATGTGTTATGTAGAGGTCTAGAATGAGAGCTCTATACACAAGGGAAAATTGCCTGTTCCAAACAATTATATCCCTTTTTGTAGAGATTCATTTTGTAATGTATCGGATGAATTTAGTATAACCAGAGAGAGGAAAGGGGCCAGAGACTGAGTCAGACTTGCTGACACTGAGGCAGTAATAGAATGCCAGAAGCCAGAGGTAAGCAGAGCTTTAAACAGATGGAGCCATAAAATGGAGCCGAAGAAAGACCCAAGTTGGTCTCTGTGGATTAAGAGTAGAATAAGATATTAACTATTATAGCTGAGCCGTGGGAATAATGATATTGTAATAAGAAGTAATAATGCTTGTATCTGAAAAAAAAAAAAGCAAAAAAACGAGTGTTTCTTTTGATCCCTTAATCTGCCCCACATCACACTAGAATCAATTCTTCCTCATCAGTAGTATTCCAGATCTGTAAGGCCTTCCTATGAAGCCAATTCTATCTCCTTTTTTTTTATTAAAAAATCACAAAAATTCATATAATCTAAGTAACACGTGCAACCATTTGGCAAACTGAAATGACGTAAAACAAATAGATGGTCTCTAATTTCTTCTCTAAGATCCCAGCTTCTGGTCCTATCACTCCATGGCAAATAGAAGGGGAAAACTGGAAGCAGTGACAGATTTTTTTTTTTCCCATGGGTTCCAAATCACTGTGGACAGTGACTGCAGCCATGAAATTAATGCCAATGATCTTGAACCACAAGGAGATCAAACCAGTCAACTTGAAATCAACCATTCATTAGAAGGACTGTGGCTAAAGCTTCAGTGCTTTGACCGCCTAATGCAAAGAGCTGACTGATTGGAAAAGACCCTGATGCTGGGAAAGATTGAGCAGAAGAGGGGAAGGGGTTGACAGAGGATGAGATGGTTATGTACCATCACTGACTCAACGGACATGAGTTTGAGCAAACTCCAGGAGCTAGTGGAGGACAAAGGAGCCCAGCAGGCCTAGTCCGTGGGGATTTCAAAGAGTCAGACATGACTTAGTAACTGAACAGCAACAAGTTTCTTCTCGTTCAAATGATGCCTAGAAGAATTTCATCAGCTCATCCCAAAAGAATAAACAGGAGTTTGGCATAAACATGTAAGGGTTACAGCAGAGCAAGCCTGAATGTCCAGAAGTGGGAGAATGTATGGAACACTGAGATGATGAAAGTAACACAGAATCTGAGAGCTCGGTGGGGGTGTAACTGGGGTTGAGGAGACAGCAGGGTCCATATAAGAAGGGATCATATGTGTTATCCTGTAGAATTTAGTTTTTTTTTTTAATTTTTAGCTATATTTGACTTATAATATTATATCAGTTTAAGATTTTATCCTGCAAACTAAGTGGAGACAGAGTTTATTCCATAGCAAGCATGATAATTTTCCATTTTATGAAGATAACTTTGGAAGCTATGTAGAAGACAAGATTACTGAGTCTTAGTTGATAAGTGGATGACAGTTAATCTGTTGTATGATTGAGTTGAGAAGTGACACAACCTTGAACAAAGGTGGTGATGATGAGCATGAAAAACAGAAAAGTTACTAAAGGGGAAATAGCAGGAGTTGGTAGAGAGAGGGGTAGATTAGGAGTTTTGGATTAAAATATATCCCCCACTGTAAATTAGATCATGACGGACCTACTGTGCAGCACAGGGAACTATGCTCATTAGCTTCTAATAACTTATAGTGGAAAATAATTTAAAAAACAATATTGTATATATCTGAGTCACTTTTCTGTACACTGAAACTAACATATTTAAATCAAATATATTTCAATATAAACTAGAAAAAAGTGATACAGAATTAAAAAGGGGGGCTACCCCAGTGACTCAGTGGTAAAGAATCCACCTGCAATGCAGGAGCCGCAGGAGACATGGGTTTGATCCCTAGGTCAGGAAAATCCCCTGGAGGAAGGCACGGCAACCCACTCCAGTATTTCTGCTTGGAGAATCCCTTGGACAAAGGAGCCTGGTGGGCTGTACAGTCCATAGGGTTGCAAAGAGTCAGCCACTACTGAAGTGACTTAGTATGCATGCACTATTCAAAAAAAGTAATTGCTATTAGTATTGCTAGATTTGGGGGATACATAAAGAACTCATTATTGCTAGAAACTAGCCCATAAACAGGCAAGATAGAGTGAGAAATATTAAGTAGACTTTTTTCATAGAACTACACAGGCAGGAAAAGTAACAGACTAAAGCAAACAGCATGTTCAAAGACACCGGACTGAGAAAGAAAAGATTTATTTTATATTCTTGTTCTTATCTACCCATTCTCTCATTCTGTAGGCGATGTGTACTCTGTGTTTCAAAATGCGCCCTTTTTCTCTCATTTATTTTCATTAGTAGAAAAACCAACTCTGTTCTACAGCCTCCATGAGGATTTTTCACTGTTTCCCTTCTCTGAGCTCTGTGGGTCTCATATGTACCGTGGGGTTTAATATGTACTCAGTACTGGCTATCTATGTGAGCTTTCTCTTCATTATTAAACTCTAAGGGTTTTTAGTAAAGGGGTCATACATTTTATTATTTCCTTGGATTTAGCACCTCATTGGTTATTTTGTCTGCAATAAATATATTTGCAAATGGGTATATGGAGAAATGGGTTTCCTAGGTGGCACTAGCTTTAAAGAACCCATCTGCTAATGCAGGAGATGTAAGAGATGCAGATCGCAGGTTCTATCCCTGGGTCAAGAAGATCCCCTGCAAGAGGGTATGACAACCCACTCCAGTATTCTTGCCTGGAGAATCCCACGGACAGAGGAGCCTGGCAGGCTACAGTTCATGGGGTTGCACAGAGTCTGACATGACTGAAGCAACTTAGCACGCACACAAGAATGGAGAAATGGATGGGTGCAGGCAAAGAACTGCTGGGTTAGCCCTACACCTAGTCTGAAGTGTCATTGATGCATATTGAATAAAGGAAGAAAACATGTTATAATAATGTGATTGTCATCAGAATGATGAAATAAATCAGATTCTCAAAGTGTATGAACACTTTTCAGCACACATTCTTTTCCTGTAAAACCCGATCAGTTGTTGAAAAGGTTGCTATACTGTTTTAGGAAATACATCCCTGAAGGCTCAGTTCATACACAAATTCTAACATATTTGCTGAAAAAGTTTTATTGTCCTAAAAGCCTTGTGGGTCTCTAATATATCCATGCAGCATTCTCTCTCAGAATCTTTACATCACAATATCCTTTATTCTTTCATTGCGAGACTATTTGTAACATCCCTAATTTGGTGCTGTGTCCTTTAATCTATTGTTCTCAGTATTTTCACATTATAATTTTCTATCTCTTTCCTCCTTTTTGTATTAGTTGACCTCCTCCTATTGGTGGATTAGAATCATTATGTGTGTGAGATTCCTAGCAATTATGCTTTGAGTGTTAATAAGTATTTATTCTGATTTTATTAGGAATAATGTTATGATGATGTGGAATTATAGAAATGTGTGAATGGGTTGTGGGCCTCACAAAACAAAGCCTTTGAAACTATTGCCAAAAGCAAAAGTAAACATAGCTATCTTCTTTAAAAATCCCTTGCTAAAATAAACATACCAAGGGTTGTTAAATAAAAGTGCTAAAGCAAGTTTTCACCTACACTGATGGAGATAGAAGGATGAAGAAATGTGATATTCAGTCTGCCATTTCTGGGTGAAAACTGTTTGAAGAGTCCCCAAACATACTTTTATTGTGTTTGCTTTACTTTAAAAAATGTTCCACAGCTCTAGCTTAGAATAACTATGATTCTTTTTCTTTCCCCCAGGGAGACTAGATAAATGGCTATAACAGACAGATGCAGTTTGTTCCATGACCTAAGACCATGTTCAGATACACGGGTTACTGAAAAGGTCATACCTACATCCAGGTACAGGACTCTAAGTCGTGTATATGAATAACAATTGGTCTCAAAAATCAATAAAATGCAAGGCTACTGACAGAGGTGATGGGACTTAGGTATAATAACATGATGACTGGTCTTAGACCAAGTGAGTTGTTGTGTGTGAGAATTTTCCTTCAAATGAAGTGTTTGATTAGGTCATCTAGTTAGATCTCAGTGGCAAACAGGATGCCAAGATATCAGTCAATAAGCCTGCACATTGCCAATTTCTGAGGATTCTGTGATAAAAGAGACTTATAATGCTTTTCCAATGACTGAAATAAATCCTAGTTTTTAAAATGTGAGCTAAGAAATGAAAATTTGGGTGATGTCTGTTTTGCCTGATTTGCCCGATTTCGTCTGTTACCTACTACTGTGAGGTATTAAAGGATCTTAACCTCATTGCATGTTGGTTTCTTAATGTGTATGATGAAAATCATAATGTTGAACAATTCCTGAGGGCATGGCAATTAACCAGCATTTATAAAACACTTTAAAGAGAGGTGCCATGTGAGAGCAAATTATTTAATGTAAACCAATAGATGGCTTATGAGCATACCATCTGACTGAGATCTCTGTATCTGCTGACCTAGCTGGGTGTAATCAGAGAGACAGCTGGAATTTGACAACAAAATTCAAAAGTCTGGCTACTATTCCAGAATTCTCTGGACTTACAGAGAGCTGATTATATGACTTTGCTCTGTAGAGTACGTTTTAACATGCTGTAAGTTTCAATCATTCTTTTCAGAGGTTTGATTTCCACCCACCTAAGAAAGAGAAACCTAAGAAAATTGGTTGCAATAACCACCATGTTCCTCAAAGTGGTTAAAAAAATATTGTGAAAAATATGAGCATATTAGGTAGAACAAAAGAGAAACAGTGATCTGAAAAATAAGAAACCTATCAAAAAGAAGACATAAATGACTTCCTGTTTAAGATGAAAGCCAAAGGTGATGTGCAGAGGGTGATGAAACTGACAGCCATGCTTAGTTACCAGTATGTTAGTTACTCAGTCAGGTCTGACTCTTTGCAACCGCAAGGACTATAACTCACAAGACTCTTCTGTCCATTGAATTCTCCAAGCAAGAATACTAGAGCAGGTAACCGTTCCCTTCTCCAGGGGATCTTCCCAACCCAGGGATTGAATCCGGGTCTCCCACATTGCAAGCAGATTCTTTATCGTCTGAGCCATCAGGGAAGTCCCTTGTAACACACACACACACACACACACACACACACACACACACACACATGTTAAGTCAGTAGGCTGGTGCAAACCGGCTGAGGAGAATTGTTCTGTGTGAACCCTTGTCACTTTCTCACATCACCTTGAACAGATGGCTGTCTGTTGCTTTGTCATCAGGAAGAAGGAGAGCAGCAGCACAGCCTAAAAGTCCAGGAGCGACCCCAGAGCAACACTATCCAGGGCTAGGTGGAGTGGGGAGCTTACAGCAATGAGCACCATACTCAATGCCCTGAGTGTCCCCTCCAGGATTCTTCCTCAGTTCTGACTTGGCAGACTGGTTCCAAAGGATGGTGCCAAGAGTCAGACGGAAGAGCTGAGTCCTGGGAAGAGGCACAAGAGCCATTGCTTGTTTGCGGAAGGTAGCGCAGCCACTAAGGGAGCAGAAATTGATTTACAACAACAGGAAAGTCTGCCTTGAGGCATCCTCAGGCCCACCGCTTGCATCCTCTAAACGCAATAGTGGAGAATGACCACTAGGGGAGCCCATGAGCCTAAGGGAACAAAAGTTCCTGAAGATAGTTCATTGTGTCAGTGTAGTACTCTTGCCTGGAAAATCCCATGGATGGAGGGGCCTGGTGGGCTGCAGTCCATGAGGTCGCTAGGAGTAGGTCACAACTGAGCGACTTCACTTTCACTTTTCACTTTCATGAATTGGAGAAGGAAATGGCAACCCACTCCAGTGTTCTTGCCTGGAGAATCCCAGGGACGGGGGAGCCTGGTGGGCTGCCGTCTGTGGGGTTGCACAGAGTTGGACACGACTGACGCGACTTAGCATCAGCAGCAGCAGCAGGACCCCGTACTATGAAACAAAGATCACAATGGACTTGCGAATGCCAGTGCAACTGGAATAAATGGAAAAACAAAAGAGAATCTAAAATAGCATAACAAATATGCCCAGAAGAGATATTACAAGCTTTAAGCAGTACCAGATTTAAATACATTAGAGTAAAATGGATATAAAAGGCATAAATGTAAAAAAAAAAAGGTAATAAATATACAACAATGTGTTTTATAACAGAGAGCCTTCATAAAGAAATTTCTGTCAATAGGAATATGTGGGAGCAGCTGATTAGGGAATGAGAAGGCCTGGTGAAAGGAAATCATCTTTCAAAGGAGACATCATCACAATTTCTTCATGGGGGCCAGTCCATTACAGCAAGATAAATATTATTGTCTTATAAGGACCATTATGGTTATTGATTACTTTGGCTATTTAAGAATGAATCAGATTTTATTTTATATTTTTGAGGACAGGGAAGCCTGGCATGCTGCAGTCCATGGGGTTGCAAAAAGTCAGAAATGACTTAGCAACTGAATAACAGCAAAGCTTACAGATTGGCTGCTCAAAATACTTTTCCAACACCTATAACCCCAACCCCGACTATTCTGTTATCAGATCAGATCAGATCAGATCAGTCGCTCAGTCGTATCTGACTCTTTGCGACCCCATGAATCGCAGCACGCCAGGCCTCCCTGTCCATCACCAACTCCCGGAGTTCACTCAGACTCACGTCCATCGAGTCAATGATGCCATCCAGCCATCTCATCCTCTGTCGTCCCCTTCTCCTCCTACCCCCAATCCCTCGCAGCATCACAGTCTTTTCCAATGAGTCAACTCTTCGCATGAGGTGGCCAAAGTACTGGAGTTTCAGCTTTAGCATCATTCCTTCCAAAGAAATCCCAGGGCTGATCTCCTTCAGAATGGACTGGTTGCATCTCCTTGCAGTCCAAGGGACTCTCAAAAGTCTTCTCCAACACCACAGTTCAAAAGCATCAATTCTTCGGCGCTCAGCCTTCTTCAAAGTCCAACTCTCACATCCATACATGACCACAGGAAAAACCATAGCCTTGACTAGACGAACCTTTGTTGGCAAAGTAATGTCTCTGCTTTTGAATATGCTATCTAGGTTGGTCATAACTTTCCTTCCAAGGAGGAAGCGCCTTTTAATTTCGTGGCTGCAGTCACCATCTGCAGTGATTTTGGAGCCCCCAAAAATAAAGTCTGACACTGTTTCCACTGTTTCCCCATCTATTTCCCATGAAGTGGTGGGACCGGAAGCCATGATCTTCGTTTTCTGAATGTTGAGCTTTAAGCCAACTTTTTCACTCTCCACTTTCACTTTCATCAAGAGGCTTTTGAGTTCCTCTTCACTTTCTGCCATAAGGGTGGTGTCATCTGCATATCTGAGGTTATTGATATTTCTCCCAGCAATCTTGATTCCAGCTTGTGTTTCTTCCAGTCCAGTGTTTCTCATAATGTATTCTGCATATAAGTTAAATAAACAGGGTGACAACATGCAGCCTTGACAAACTCCTTTTCCTATTTGGAACCAGTCTGTTGTTCCATGTCCAGTTCTAACTGTTGCTTCCTGACCTGCCTACAAATTTCTCAAGAGGCAGGTCAGGTGGTCTGGTATTCCCATCTCTTTCAGAATTTTCCACAGTTTATTGTGATCCACACTCCTGGTCTTGTTTTTGCTGACTGTATAGAGCGTCTCCATCTTTATATAATCAATCTGATTTTGGTGTTGACCATCTGGTGATGTCCATGTATAGAGCCTTCTCTTGTGTTGTTGGAAGAGGGTGTTTGTTATGACCAGTGCATTTTCTTGGCAAAACTCTATTAGTCTTGCCCTGCTTCATTCCATATTCCAAGGCCAAATTTGCCTGTTACTCCAGGTGTTTCTTGACTTCCTACTTTTGCATTCCAGTCCCCTATAATGAAAAGGACATCTTTTTTGGGTGTTAGTTCTAAAAGGTCTTGTAGGTCTTCATAGAACCGTTCAACTTCAGCTTCTTCAGTGTTACTGGTTGGGGCATAGACTTGGATTACTGTGATATTGAATGGTTTGCCTTGGAAACGAACAGAGATCATTCTGTCATTTTTGAAATTGCATCCAAGTACTGCATTTCAGACTCTTTTGTTGACCATGATGGCCACTCCATTTCTTCTGAGGGATTCCTGCCCACAGTAGTAGATATAATGGTCATCTGAGTTAAATTCACCCATTCCAGTCCATTTCAGTTCGCTGATTCCTAGAATGTCGACATTCACTCTTGCCATCTCTTGTTTGACTAACCAAGAAAAGAAAACATCACTACCTGAACTCTTTGGTAAACAATTTCATAATAAGATAACAAAAATAAAATCCTTCCATGTTATATATGTACAATAATTTATAAAGTAGAATAATTTTAAAGTGATTTTATAGCAGCAATAGGGCACTATTAAAATGAAAAAAATCTTAAATTATATTGTAAAGATTTAGCATTCCAGGAAAATGTCACTTCAAAATAAACTTCTAACAGTTAATTATCAGTGATATTTAACTTGCACAAAAATTAAATATCACCATATAATCCTGTGATCATTTTATTGCTTTTGTAGACATTTCAATATTTTAACAGTTTTCAAGTAACAATAAGAAAGCCTTACCCTGAGCTCCATTGATAGTTTTGTATGAAAAACCATATGACATTCTTGTTTCTTGTTTTACAAATATAGCTTCACAAAACATGAGAAAAATAGTACATTGTTACCAAGAAATAAGTATCTAATTATAGTGTATAAATTGTTAAAATCCCAAGAATTAGCTTTAGTGATATGAAATATAATACCAACTCAAGAAACAGTGTTTACTAGTTTTCTGTTAAAGCTTAGCCACGATCATAAAAGACTGTAGGAACTGATAACTTCTATTTCAGTGTTTAAAGTTTACTAGCAGTTGCATGATTTACAGATGAATTGATAAATACTATACATTCTTACCCTTATATATACATGATACAAAGGTTATGTAAAATATAGTTAAGTATATAAATGAAAATACAAAACCTTTTATTGAGACAGGTAAAAGATTCAGTTCAGTTCAGCCGCTCAGTCATGCCCCACTCTTTGCGACGCCGTGGACTGCAGCACGCCAGGCCTCCCTGTCCATCACCAACTCCCGGAGTTTACTCAAACTCATGTCCATTGATTTGGTGATGCCATCCAACCATCTCATCCTCTGTCACCCCTTCTTCCCCCACCTTCAATCTTTCCCAGCATCAGGGGTTTTTTCCAATGAGTCAGTTCTTCACAAAAGGTAGCCAAAGTATTGGAATTTCAGCTTCAACATCAGTCCTTCCAATGAATATTCAGGACTGATTTCCTTTAGGATGGGCTGGTTGGATCTTCTTGGAGTCCAGGGGACTCTCAAGAGTCTTCTCCAACATCACAGTTCAAAAGCATCAGTTCTTTGACACTCAGCTTTCTTTATAGTTCAACTCTCACATCCATACACAACTACTGGAAAAACCATAGCTTTGACTAGATGGACTTTTGTTGGCAAAGTAATATCTCTGCTTTTTAATATGCTGTCTAGGTTGGTCATAGCTTTTCTTCCAAGGGGCAGTTCAGTTCAGTTCAGTCACTCAGTTGTGTCCGACTCTTTGTGATCCCATGAACCACAGCATGCCAGGCCTCCCTGTCCATCACCAACTCCCGGAGTTTACCCAAACTCATGTCCATTCAGTCAGTGATGCCATCCAACCATCTCATCCTCTGTTGTCCCCTTCTCCTCCTACCCCAATCTTTTCCAGCATCAGAGTCTTTTCAAATGAGTCAGCTCTTTGCATCAGGTGGCCAAAGTATTGGAGTTTCAGCTTCAACATCAGTCCATCCAGTGAACACCCAGGACTGATCTCCTTTAGGATGGACTGGTTGGATCTCCAAGGTGCAAGTGTCTTTTAATTTCAAGGCTGCAGTCACCATCTGCAGTGATTTTGGAGCCCAAGAAAATAAAGTCTGTTACTGTTTCCATTGTTTCCCCATCTATTTGCCATGAAGTGATGGGACCAGATGCGATGATCATAGTTTTCTGAATGTTGAGTTTTAAGCCATCTTTTTCACTCTTCTCTTTCACTTTCATCAAGAGGCTCTTTTGTTCTTTGCTTTCTGCCATAAGGGTAGTGTCATCTGCATATCTGAGGTAAAAGATAAGCACTTTTTATTGGTTTGAATACTAAGTAGCAATTTGAATCCTGCTGCTGCTGCTGCTGCTGCTGCTGCTGCTGCTACTGCTACTAAGTCGCGTCGTCATGTCTGACTCTGTGCAACCCCAGAGAAGGCAGCCCACTAGGCTCCCCCGTCCCTGGGATTCTCCAGGCAAGAACACTGAAGTGGGTTGCCATTTCCTTCTCCAATGCATGAAAATGAAAAGTGAAAGTGAAGTCACTCAGTTGTGTCTGACTCCTAGCGACCCCATGGACTGCAGGCTACCAGGATCCTCCATCCATGCGATTCTCCAAGCAAGAGTACTGGAGTGGGTTGCCATTGCCTTCTCTGAATTTGAATCCTAGCCAGACTTAAATACAGAGAAGGCAATGGCACCCCACTCCAGTACTCCTGCCTGGAAAATCCCATGGATGGAGAAGGCTGGTAGGCTGCAGTCCATGGGGTCGCTGAGGGTTGGACACGACTGAGCGACTTCACTTTCACTTTTCACTTTCATGCATTGGAGAAGGAAATGGCAGCCCACTCCAGTGTTCTTGCCTAGAGAATCCAGGGACGGGGGAGCCTGGTGGGCTGTCATCTATGGGGTCACACAGAGTCGGACAAGACTGAAGTGACTTAGCAGCAGCAGCAGCAGACTTAAATAAAATATTAAAGACCCATTTTATTATATGCATTCCTGCTAGTGGAGTAACATCATCAGAACTTAAACTTCCCAAAGTCTCATCCTTGTCAACTTCTCATAAAAACAGTGATTTCTGATTGGGTACATTCATGATAAATGAAGTAGTTAACACTATTGTTTGTTCATAGATGTGAAATATATTTAATAGAAAATGTTGTGAATTTAGAGGTATAAAGTCTAGATGTCCCTCACTGAAACATCCCCCACTTTGCTTACTGATGCCTGGAGGCATATTACCAGGTATCTATGTCCCATACTGTGTAGCTTTGAAAACCATCAACAGTCAAAGATTATAGGGTATAAGTTAAGTATGTACAGCCAGTGTTATTATTATTTTAGAAAGGTTGTTTTGCCACAGTATGTAGATTATGTAAAAGTCACTCGTGTCCAACTTTTTGTGACACCATGGCCTTCAGGCTCCTCTGTCCATGAAATTCTCCAGGCAAGTATACTGGAGTGAGTTGCCATTCCCTTCTCCAGGGGATCTTCCCAACCCAGAGATCAAACCCAGGTCTCTTGCATTGAAAGGCAGATTCTTTACCATCTGAGCCACCTGGGAAACATAAGTCTAAGTGTTTGTACTCAAAAAGTTCCTTTTAATTTAATTATATCAAACTTTGATAAGTAATACTGTATAATGTAGCTTTGCAGTAAATTCTATACATTCCAGCCCCAACCTTCATCACGGATCAGTGACAGTTGTAATAAACTGGTTTTGGTTCAGCAGTACTGAGGAAATATTTTATGTGAGTATATCAGTGTTCATGAGTACTTCAAGATAATAGTTTTGTGTTTATTAAGAACATGTAGAAACGAATATAAGTTGATTTTTAAAACGCTTAAGATGGGTAAAATGGGTATTAGCTAGAAAAAAAATCCCAATATTAAAGTTAAGTTTAAACCTAAAGATGTATCCAGAGAAAATTTTTCTCTAGTTCTAGGTAATAATCACATATCAATGTGTCCAGAATTTAGGGAGGTAGGAAAAAAAAAAAAAAAACCAGTTCAGTAAGACAACTGAGAAGTGCAGAACTAATATGATTATAAGCTGAGAACAAAATTTAAAATATTCTCAGCCTTTCACCACTATGAGTGAGCTACAGCTGATTGCTGAACAGCTTTGACAAGGCTTTGAGAGTTGGAAAAAATCTTTATAATAATGTAACTTCATGTTCGGGGTATGTGAATACCTATAGCACCATGGAGATCCCTGTCCTTTGCTAAAAGTCAAGGAGTAAAGCCAAGTATGGGAATACTAAAAGATTCTTATCTTTTTACCTTTCTCTTTCAATGTTCCTTTTGTATTCTGGGTCAAAGGATAAGAAGAAGAGATAGGCGTGTTAGATCATAATAAGAAATCATATGTGGACACTGGTGTTTCTTTACATTTGTTTTTCTATCTAGTACACAGGAAGAATTAAGGCCTGGTCAAGGAATAGTTGAGGTCATCGCTGTTGAAATTGAAAATTTTAACTCAATTCTGTAGTGACCCTCCTGAGTTGGCCCCCAGCAAGGGCCTAACCTGATCTCCTTGGAAAGGAGACTCAGTGAGGTTCAGATGCAAAGGAAAGCTTTTTCTTTAATCAGAAAAGGGAGCAATGGAGAGGTGGCAGCTTTTGCTCTACAGTACAGCTCTCCCTGACAGGCCGAGAGGGTGGGACTATGAAATCAGGTTCTCCTCAGAGGGAAGTGTGTGGAGTTCCCACAGGTGAGAGGCAGCCACTGCCCTGCTCTAGGCACTCACTTCAGATTGAAGTGCCCGGAACAGCATTCCCTCTCACCAGCGCCATCTTGAATTTCAGTGTCAGGCACAGCATTCTACACAGGGTACCCACCTCCATCTTGAATTGAGGTGTCCTGTGCAGCGTCTCTGCACTTGGTCTTCTGCCACCATCTTGAAATTGCAGCGTTGTGCCTGGGGCCACTGCCATCTTGAATTGCAGTGCTGTATTTGGGGTGTCTCCTCACAGCCCATCAGCTGAGGCCTGGGCACAGCCATTTTGTGCCAGAAACTCTGATCTGAAGTGTCATGTGAGAGGCCTTTACCCTAGGCCTCCTGGGAGGCAGCAAAACAGACTAAGCTCAAAGGAAAAGTAGAAGGTTAGATTTTATTTTCTTACCCTGATTCTCTTTATTCCCCAGGACTTGCTAATGGGTTTTACCTGTATCATTAATTTTCTGATAGACTTTGAGTTTTACATTATTTCATTTGTATTCAAGATAGATAAATACATGGAGATATGAAGCAAATAATTTAGTAAATATCTACTACATGTTTGACTGTTCAGATACATACAGCCAGAGAGTAAGAGGAAAATCCTCTAAGTTGTTTTTATGAGAGGAGATTTTGAAGAACTTTTCATTGTCCTTTTTTTTTTTCATCTTTATATTGTGTGAAGTTTCCCTATGAAGATATACATTATTCAGACATTTTGTTATTTTTTATTTTTATGTTTTTTACTAAAATTTTTTTTTAATTGGAGTATTGTCTCAGCTACTGGTTGGTATACATACATCGCCTCCCTCCCTCATCTGGTTTTCCTTTTAATTTGCCAAGATAATAGAGGAAGACTTCTTCATAATAGAATGTGTTACCTGTGTACAGACATTAGCTTTATAGATAAGAAGAATCAAGTGCTATGTATAGATTTTTTATTGTCTTTCACCATCACCAAGTGCAGAGAATTTCATGTTATGCATATGTTATATATAATATATAGTGTGTTTAGACTTGTCTCACTTTTCTAAATCATCATCTAACAGCCTGTAGAACTCTGGAAATCGAAGAGTCCTTGAAGTTGTAGAATAAATTTTACTGCATGAAGATTATCTTTTAAAATATGCCACAGACCGTTAACATATTGATGTTCAGTTGTTCATCAGTTGTCTGGCAATACTGCTTTCAGGTTCCCCCTGTATCATTTTAGCATGTCTATTAATTTTTACGTATTTCCTTGCTTTTTAGCCCAAGTAGACTGTAGAGGCTGATTGCATAATATATCTACATCAGCACTAGAATCAGATATACCTCTCCAGGGAGTCCTGATTTTTTTCAGTGGAGAATGGTTTTGAAAATCAAAACCTTATCATGAATTTTTGGAGCTAGTGTCACTGGGGAGGTTATTGTGTTAGATAGAATTAGGAAATATATATTATAGATGTATATTATACATTGTGTTTTCAGTGTTGTACTTAAACTTATGTACTTGCAAGCACACACATGTGGATGTTATTTATCATGAATTCATAGCGATAATTCTAGTTCCAATCTGTCCTTCTAGCTCAAAGTGTTCCTTATGCTGTAATCCATCCCATACATATATCTCTCTTCTCCTGTGAGAGAACAGCCCCGATATTCAACAGAATTGTAATATTAGCACATCTCCATTGAAGACTCTAACATGGACATAACCAGATGGTCAATACCGAAATCAGATTGATTATATTCTTTGCAGCCAAAGATGGAGAAGCTCTATACAGTCACCAAAAACAAGACCAGGAGCTGACTGTGGCTCAGACCATGAACTCCTTATTGCCAAATTCAGACTGAAATTGAAAAAAGTAGAGAAAGCCACTAGACCATTCAGGTATGACCTAAATCAATTGCCTTATGATTATACAGTGGAAGTGAGAAATAGATTTAAGGGCCTAGATCTGATAGAGTGCCTGATGAACTACGGAATGAGGTTCGTGACATTGTACAGGAGACAGGGATCAAGACCATCCCCGTGGAAAAGAAATGCAAAAAAGCAAAATGGCTGTCTGCAGAGGCCTTACAAATAGCTGTGAAAAGAAGAGAAGTGAAAAGCAAAGGATAAAAGGAAGGATATAAACATCTGAATGCAGAGTTCCAAAGAATAGCAAGAAGAGATAAGAAAGCCTTCTCAGTGATCAATGCAAAGAAATAGAGGAAAACAACAGAATGGGAAAGACTAGGGATCTCTTCAAGAAAATCAGAGATACCAAAGGAATATTTCATGCAAAGATGGTCACAATAAAGGACAGAAATGGTATGGACCTAACAGAAGCAGAAGATATTAAGAAGAGGTGGCAAGAATACACAGAAGAACTGTACAAAAAAGATCTTCACGACCCAGATAATCACGATGGTGTGATCACTGACCTAGAGCCAGACATCCTGGAATGTGAAGTCAAGTGGGCCTTAGAAAGCATCGCCAGTCCAGGTTCGATGCACTATACCGGATGCTTGGGGCTGGTGCACTGGGACGACCCAGAGGGATGGTATGGGGAGGGAGGAAGGAGGAGGGTTCAGGATGGGAAACACATGTATATCTGTGGCGGATTCATTTCAATATTTGGCAAAACTGATACAATATTGTAAAGTTTAAAAATAAAATTAAATTAAAAAAAAGAAAAAAGAAAGCATCACTACAAACAAAGCTAGTGGAGGTGATGGAATTCCAGTTGAGCTAATCCAAATCCTGAAAGATGATGCTGTGAAAGTGCTGCACTCAATAGGCCAGCACATTTGGAAAACTCAGCAGTGGCCACGGGACTGGAAAACATCAGTTTTCATTCCAATCCCAAAGAAAGGCAATGACAAAGAATGCTCAAACTACCGCACAATTGCACTCATCTCACACGCTAGTAAAGTAATGCTCAAAATTCTCCAAGCCAGGCTTCAGCAATATGTGAACCGTAAACTTCCTGATGTTCAAGCTGGTTTTAGAAAAGGCAGAGGAACCAGAGATCAAATTGCCAACATCCACTGGATCATGGAAAAAGCAAGAGAGTTCCAGAAAAGCATCTATTTCTGCTTTATTGACTATGCCAAAGCCTTTGACTGTGTGGATCACAATAAACTGGAAAATTCTGAAAGAGATGGGAATACCAGACCACCTGATCTGCCTCTTGAGAAATTTGTAGGCAGGTCAGGAAGCAACAGTTAGAACTGGACATGGAACAACAGACTGGTTCCAAACAGGAAAAGGAGTTCATCAAGGCTGCATGTTGTCACCCTGTTTATTTAACTTATATGCAGAATACATTATGAGAAACACTGGACTGGAAGAAACACAAGCTGGAATCAAGATTGCTGGGAGAAATATCAAAACCTCAGATATGCAGATGACACCACCCTTATGGCAGAAAGTGAAGAGGAACTCAAAAGCCTCTTGATGAAAGTGAAAGTGGAGAGTGAAAAAGTTGGCTTAAAGCTCAACATTCAGAAAACGAAGATCATGGCATCCGGTCCCACCACTTCATGGGAAATAGATGGGGAAACAGTGGAAACAGTGTCAGACTTTATTTTTCTGGGCTCCAAAATCACTACAGATGGTGACTGCAGCCATGAAATTAAAAGGGGCTTACTCATTGGAAGGAAAGTTATGACCAACCTAGATAGCATATTGAAAAGCAGAGATAATACTTTGCCAACAAAGGTTCGTCTAGTCAAGGCTATGGTTTTTCCTGTGGTCATGTATGGATGTGAGAGTTGGACTGTGAAGAAGGCTGAGCGCCAAAGAATTGATGCTTTTGAACTGTGGTGTTGGAGAAGACTTTTGAGAGTCCCTTGGAGTCCCTTGGAGAGTCCCTCCTACAGTCCATTCTGAAGGAGATCAGCCCTCGAATTTCTTTGGAAAGAATGATGCTAAAGCTGAAACTCCAGTACTTTGGCCACCTGATGTGAAGAGTTGACTCTTTGGAAAAGACTCTGATGCTGGGAGGGATTGGGGGCAGGAGGAGAAGGGGACGCCAGAGGATGAGATGGCTGGATGGCATCACTGACTCGATGGACGTGAGTCTGAGTGAACTCCAGGAGTTGGTGATAGACAGGGAGGCCTGGCGTGCTGCGATTCATGGGGTTGCAAAGAGTCAGACATGACTGAGTGACTGATCTGATCTGATTCTTCAATAATCATCTTGTCATTACCAACAATTATCAACAGTAATGCACAAAGTAAAATAAAAGTATATTTTGCAGTTTTGTTATTTTTGTCTTTAAGAATGTATTGTCTGGGTTAACAATATAAAAGATTTGTTTTCTTTTCCTCCTTTGTCAGTGTGTACTTCATTTTGAAACATAGCATAATAGTATTAAAGGATATTAAGTCAAACAGGTAAAACTTATAATAGTTTGTTAAAAAGAGGAATAAGTGTTATAATATGGAATTAAGGACATGACAAAAAACTACCAGTGTAAATAAGTATTTATACACAATTTAAGATCTTTCCACAATTAAATTATGTAGTGGGATAAGAATACTGAGCAATTTGAGTAAAATAAAAACAATGTAATGTACAGAGTAATTATTAAATGGTACAATAAAGTTAAAATTATCAGACAAATGTACAAATGTGATTGGATTTAACTGACCCTTGAAAAGAAAAATGATTTTGAGTTGGTTCAGAAAAACAACATTCATGTTATGTGGTATATAAGAAATAAACCAAACAAACCAAAACAACCTTTCAGAAAGGTTAAAGAAAGAAAGAAAAGGGCCAAAACATACAGAAGGGTTTACAAGCTCACAAACACGGAGCAGACTAGGAAGTTGCTAGGGCTGGCAGGTAGAGGGTAGGCAAAATGAGTGAATGGGACCAAGAGATACAGATTTCTAGCTATAAAACAAGTCATGGAGATGTAATGTACAGAATGGTGACTATGGTTAATAATACTGTATTGTATATATGAAAGTTGCTAAGATAATAAATCTTAAAAGTTTTCATCACAAGGAAGGAAAAATTCTGGCACAATGCATGGTTGCAGATGTTAACTAGACCTATTGTGATCATTATTTTTGCAATGTATATAATGTGTATTAAATTATTATGTTGTACACCTGTATCTAATGTTATAATGTATGTCAATTATACCTCAATTTAAAAAGGAGAGTTAACTATTCTGATAATGACAAAAGTAATAGCAAAAAGAAATAAACTGGAAAAAAAATGACCCTTCATAATACTATTGTAATATTATTGCACATAATATGATTCAATAAATAAATGACATTATACAATTCAAAATTAGCATAAAATTTTTAAGAATATCTGTACAACAAATCGGAGAAGGCAATGACATCCCACTCCAGTACTCTTGCCTGGAAAATCCCATGGAGAGAGGAGCCTAGTAGGCTGCAGTCCGTGGGGTCACTAGAAGTCAGACACAACTGAGTGACTTCACTTTCACTTTTCACTTTCATGCATTGGAGAAGGAAATGGCAACCCACTCCAGTGTTCTTGCCTGGAGAATCCCAGGGACGGGGGAGCCTGGTGGGCTGCCATCTGTGGGGTCGCACAGAGTCGGACATGATGGAGTGACTTAGCAGCAGCAGCAGTACAACAAATAACATGGCAACTTCATGATAAAATATCAGCTCTTCACTAACAACAATTTCAATATTGTAATATTCTCTTTTTCCTGGTCATGCTAAAAGCAGAGGTAATATGTGGATTTATTTGCTCTTTTCTCTGATCTATATATGTTTTTGGAGGAGACATTTAGGTGTATTTTTGCCTAATATTAATAGAGAGACAACTCTAAAGCAGATGCACTTATTTCCTTTATAGTTTCATAAACCTAGTATAATAGGTATGATTATTTTTCATTTAAAGATGAAATAAGTTCCCTGAGCTCTAAAGATTATTTATGGTTCCTCCACAAATGTCAAAGACATCTTAAAACATTTTCAGAGTCCCAACTTTGTGATAATATCAAAATTCTTTACAAAAATCATTGAATATATGTAAAATATTTGACATCTCATTACCAAAGGGCATGGTCCTTTTGCTGTGATAATATAAAATAATTTGGTGAGGAATGGAAAGTACAGAATAATCAAAGTAACCTTGCTTATTTGGGGATATGTATCTAATAAAGCTTTAGAAGCAAAAATAAGGAAAATTCAAAGAATTTTAATTTTGTATTAATATATATGTTTGATGCTTTATTTTATAATTATCCTTTATTGTGTTTGCATTCTTTTGAGACCAAGGGTAAATACTGTTAAAGTAACAATGTATAATAAAATATTAATATTTTCAAAGGAATTTATTATTTATGTATCATCAATATACCTTGTGCATTATGAAATATATTTTGGACTTTTCAAGTTTTATAAGCCAATTTTCTTTTTCACATCATCCATTCAACTCAGAAATCACTATGTCCACCTTGAATTCCCTACTATTTATCTTTGCCTCTTTTTTCTCATTTCCTATCACAGTATAATTAAAGAAATGGTATAGTGAATATTTCTTTTAAAGATGTTTGGTCAACATTTCAGGTTCATTTGAGAATTTCTGTCTGATTTCTAACTCATGTTCTCTCAACTGTAGAATCTAGAAACATAAATTGGCCAGTATTCTCAGAAAATTAAATATTGAGAAGTGACTGATTCTAGGAGAGACTTTTTGAGGTTTCTTCTTAATATTGAAATCTTACATAAAAGTATATATGTGCATAACATCTATAAGAATTAATAAATAATAAGAAGAAATAGCTATAGTTTCTGCATAGGAAAAAAAAGCATAGAGATACGAAGAGAGATAATTTCAATGCATTTTTACCCATTGCCATTTCCTCTTCTCCTCCCTTTTATTTCTACTTTAACAATTACGTGTGTTTCCCAAAATAATATGGCTTAGTTTTGCCTATTTTTGAACTTTATGTAGTTGGAATCATATGTATATTTTATTGTTTTTTTTTCCTTAAAATTTCGTTTGAAAGATTTATCTATGCTGTAATTTTCCATTTTTATTTTTGTGAAATATTCAGTCTTTTGACATGTGTTTATCTAGATACTGTGAAAAACAATCAGCTGGGTTCCAGTGGAACAGTTGTCTATAAGGCTCTCTTAATTTAAATGCCTTAGTGATGTGACGGAGAAGGCAATGGCAACCCTCTCCAGTACTCTTGCCTGGAAAATCCCTTGGACGGAGGAGCCTGGTAGGCTGCAGTCCAAAGAGTCAGACACGACTGAAGAGACAGCAGCAGCAGCAGCAGCAGCAGTGATAAGTGAATGCAGTGTTCTGTGCTATATACTTATGAATGAGAATCCTGTTCATAGCTCATTTGTATCTTCAAGTGTGCTTGATAATATTAAAAGGTTTTATTTAGTGGTTTTATCCAGTTAAATTTCCACTAAAATTGTGTAAGCATTGAGTTTCTTCTGTACACTTAGCTAGATGTCAAGCAATTCTGTTTTTTAAATGTTTTCCTCTTCTTTATGTGGCATTGCCCTGGAAAAGAAAATGGCAACCTGCTCCCGTAGTCTTGCCTGGAAAATTCCATGGACAGAGGAGCCTGCTGGACTGCAGCCCATGGGGCCACAAAAAGTTGGATACGACTGAGTGACTGAGCATATATGACATTTGAAATTTATATTTCCAATAAGATATAACATTTTTTATATTTTATTGACTATCCCTATTAGCCTATTTTATACTTCCCATTTTTATTGACATTTCCAGCTGTTCCTACCTAGCACTTCTTAGAACCTATTTCTGTTTTGCATTAAATGATGAGTTCTCAATGATGTGAGAATTGTGCATGAAGGAAGCTCACTTAGTGTTGAGATTTCTACCACTAACCCTGTATCCAACAATGCCTCATAATTTAAAATTTATTTATAATACACAATTTAGAGACCGATCATATCCTTCTAAAAGTCTTTTTTTTTTTTAATGATAATGACTCAGATCTTTCTCCTGATAAATATTAAACCATGCAGATGAGGAGACTGGTTGAGATTAATCATTCCTTAGGGAATATTGGAGTATAGAGGGGCTAAGTCACAGACCTGCTATTAAGCCTTTCCTTTCTTTTGAAATATTGATGCCAAGGGTTGGCAATACACTCATGACATAGGCATATTCAGTGCTCTGATAATGTTGTGTGTTTCTGCATACAGACTTGCATGCAGGACCGAAAAATGGCCAAAGGATTTAACCTTATAGATATTAAGTTAATTTTCAGAAATAACTATAACGCATTGTTTTTCATTGTTTTAACTGGAGGGTTAATCCAAATAAATAATCTGACATATCATTAGAGGAAACCAGAATGCAGGAGCATGAAGAATGTGACTTGACCTGAAGCAAAGGACACTGACAACAGCCTTCTTTCTAAATTCAAATTCTTAACAAGGGAAAGAATATAAGAAATAAAAAATATAATTGTCCTAACTGTCCATGGGTATATACTGTCAGTAATGCCTAATGTGGCTCCTGACGCCCCAACCCCCTCTCCTCATCTCGCAGGCACGGTCCCGGGATGAAGGAGTATATACGATACTGTTCTGCTTTATCTTTTGTTTCTTTAATCTTTTGTGAGTTATATTTTTTTCTGGTGAGATTAAATCAATATTGAGGATTAGGTATTTTGAGACGTTGCCTCTGAGACCACATTCTTTATTAAAGTGAGGCACATCTGCATAGTGAATTAACATCTTATAGTAAAATTTATGCTTGACTAAAGAAAAATACGGCTAGAATGGAGAAAAATGTATCAGGCATCCACAAGATTAACAACAACAGTCTATAATAGTTCTCATCTCCATGTAAACATGTAAACAGGGTATTTAATAAGTAGCCAAAAAAATGTCAACGCCGAAGGAGAAAGATATACTTCTCCTCTCATCTTGCTTATAACTCAGATTGGAAACTACAAAGCCCTATGCTGTACCGCCAAACTGTTCTCTCTGGTGTTGTGTGTGCCTACTCCATCATTTTTTGAACAGCTTCTCTTCTTCCTGGAATTCCACAGCTGTACACGCTCCAGACCGAAGCGAGCCTCAGGAAACCCAGCCCTCTGCATTAGCCTTCCAACTCCTGGTAATGAAGTTTTCCGACAGGAATTAATTATGACAAGGAAATGCAGCTGCAGCATATTCACTCTTGCTGAGATCAAATTTGAAAATAGTGTTGGTTCTTTCCATTTATTGAAATCCATTCATCCCACAAGACAAGGATGGCTTATTTCCAAGCTGTGAGGTGGGGAAACATATTAATGGTCAAAACCAAAGCAAAGCAAAATAAACAAATATAAAAGCCCATAGATTCAGAAATTATATGTCCTGATAAACAACATGAAAAAATGTTTTTAAATGTCTTTGTTACACATGTCTTTTTTCTCTTTTTCAAAATAGGCTTATTTTTTCCCACTCAGTAATATTTCTTTTTTTTTTTTTAAAGTTAACTCTCTTTTCCTTTCTCAAGAGCAGTATTGATATTTTTTAATTCTCAAATATAAAATGTGTAACCCCATGTGATCGTTAAATATTATTAGCCATTATATTAGAATGTTACATTTTAAATTAAATATGGCATATTGCTTTGTTTTTAGTGGTCTAAATGTAGGAGAGTATATTGTGGTGTGCACCATCGGTGAAACAACTTCAGTAGTGAATTGTTTTTTTTTTTTTTTACTTATTTTATTTATTTATTTTTTAATTCTGTAAATTTATTTATTTATTTATTTATTTTTATTTTCATATTTATTTTTTTTAATAATTTTTAACATTTTTAAATTTCAGGTATACACATGCTCCCCATCCTGAACCCTTGAAGTGAATTTAATAAGACTACAAAATGAGAAATTATTAGGTAAAGGAATAACTTATTACTGGACAATTTTCTGCAAGTTAACTTTCAGAATTCAGTGATTTCTGCCATTTATTTCTTTCCCTTCCCTTACCTATATATTGAATTCCTTTCTCAGTTTCTAGCAATTCCTTCTGTACTAAATATCTGGAGTTTTCAAATGAAGTATATCTAATTTTTTAAAACATGAATTTTTTAATGGAAAAACTTATGATGGTTTTTATCATTAATAGTTGTTTGTATCATTAATAGTTGTTTGTAGATGAAAGATTGCAGTCAGATAAGAATTTCACATTCTTTTGCAGAAAAACTTCATTTCCTTTGAATACATTTTCACAACAGCTAGTTGATATTCCCAGTATTATGTTTATAAAAAACTATGCTTCCCTGGTGGCTCAGTGGTAAAGAATCCACCTGCAAATGCAGGAAATGCAGGTTCGATTCCTGGGTCAGGAAGATCCCCTGGAGTAGGAAATGGCAAACCATTTGCCGACCAACCCATTTGGTGGACTACAGGCCATGGGGTCACAAAGAGTCAGACATGACTTGGTGACTGAAAATGCACACATGAACATGCTTGAATAGAGTGCTCTTACATGCTATAGAAGTTGGACTCAACAGGATAATCGTCATTTGTATCTGCTGAAACATCACTTCTCTCCTCTGTAGAGTCTTCTTAGATTTATAATAACAAGGGTTAAGAACTTTTCTTCCAAAATATATACAACCTGACTTTTGCATATGGGCTTCCTACATGGTTCAGTGGTAAAGAATCCATCTGCCAATGCAGGGGATGGGTTCAATTCCTAGGTGGGGAAGATTCTATGGAGGAGGAAATGGCAACCCACTCCATTATTCTTGCCTGGAGAATCCCGCGGACTGAGGAGCCTGGTGAGCTATAGTCCATAGGGTCGCAAAAAGAGTCAGACACCACTTAGCACACAAGCACACACATTCAGTATTTACATAGGATTTTATGGTTTTCACAGTGATTTAATATATATTCTTGAATCTCCTCAGCAGTTCTATAGGTGGGAAGAGCAGGTATTATATTCCTCAATTTGAAAAGTAATACACTAAGAATAATGACAGTGATTTTATAGTGTAATATAGCATATATGTTAGAACTATGAAAACTATGTACTCAGTTTTTCCACAGCTTGGTATAACTTTAAAAAAAATGAGATTATTCTGTACTTGATTCAGTCTCCACCTCCTTGTATACATAATCAGATACTTTATAAATTTATCAATTCTAGACTTCTATGGCATTTAATAAGATAACTTTATGTTCATATGTATTATGTTCATATTGCTGAACATCTATCTACTCTATTTTTCAAATATGTACAGTTTTAGATACCAGATTTTGCTTAAATGTGTCATTGCACAAAGTGATATGTTTTATAATACAGGGAGAATATCTAGGATGGAGAATCACAACATGACATAGTTTTAGTAGAAGAGGTATTTGTGGTTTTTATACATCCAGGTTTGTACTCATATGTATTACCTTTTAGATGACTGTGTATTATCAGCCTGTGTAGTTCAGTTTGATCACCTACCAGTTACAGAAGTTAATATATGACCTAATGCTGGCCAGTTTGAGTCCCTTACCTGTCTGGCTCTAACCCTTGTTTCAGGATGACTGTGTGAACTATGAGAGCTTATTCATAAAGCTTATTCTAAAACCTTTGCCAAAACTCTTGACAAGAAGGTCATATTAGTGAGGATTTTCTGGAGAAGCAGAGCCAACAGGATATGGGGATATATGGTAAGAAATAATCCTGACCCTGGTTATAAATGGTTCCCAGAAAGTAAGAAGTACATTTAAACCAGCATATGAGGATTATGAGGTTTAGGGACTGGGAAAAGTTGAGTTTGAAAGCAGAGAAACAGACAGCCTTTGATTCTAAGTAGGAAACCCATGGGGTATGTAAACTATACAAAGATGCCTTCCTGGATTATATACTAGACTCATGAGAAACATTTCCTGTCCATGCCTATGTATCAGGAATACAATTTTATACATCTGATCGAGATAAATACTTTCCTAGAAGACTAGAGATGTAGAAGCAGGTGGGAAGATTCTCATGCCTCCGACTGTTAAACTTATATCTGATATGATGATGTCCTCCTATGTGTTCATGAACAAGACAACTTTAAAAAATCAGGTCCTTCACTGGGACCCATGATTTTAGAATTAAGTATTAAGAGGAAAACTCAGATTTACTAAGGCTCATCATACAGAATTAAGTAAATACATTAAGTCCTCAAAACACTCTGAAGGGAGAAATCTAAAGAGGATGCCAGTGGGAAATCTGAAAGTTCAGATAACAATGATTTGATTGGTCCTGAAGATCTGGTTCCAACTTACATCTTCTATTTCTTCTTATCCAGGGTCCACCTTCTCCTTTCAACTTTCCTAATGTCCTTCTTGAAAAAACATTTACTCTCATCACCTTAGGGTGTTACCTTGTGTTCCTGTGTAGAACACTCCTCCTACCACTAAGACTAGCTATTTTCTACTTATAATTTACAGAATAAATGGAGCTCCTCTGAAAGTATCACTCATTATTATAGAATTAAGTTAGGTCCTCTTTTTTAATGTTTTTTTTTTTTTATTGGAGCATAATTGCTTTACAATATTGTGATAGTTCCCACTGGCTGTTGTGCATATGGTAATGCATGTTTCCATGCCACTCTCTCAGTTTGTCCTGCCCTTTCCCTCCCCTCACAGTGTCCGCAAGTCTGTCCTCTGTGTCTGTGTGTCCATTGCTGTGCTGCAGATAGATTCAGCAGTACCATCTCTCTCAATTCCATATGCACGCATTAATGTACAATATTTCTCTTTCTGACTTTCTTCACTCTGTATAGTAGGTCCTCTTTTTTTGTATGTTCCCTAAATGCTGTGCATTCTGCCTTCCCACTGGTTTCCACGTTTCTGAGTATTAATTTTTTCCCCCTGTCATCCCTTCATGTCTATAAGCCACAGAAGATTAGGCACCATGTCTTTTTTTTTTTTTTTAATCTCTTTATCTCGAACTTTTGCCACAGTACCTAGAACAGAGCCAGCATTCAGAAATAATAGTTGACTGATGAACTCTGGCCAACAGAGAGGTTTCATGGACCTAAAGGTCATTGTTTCCAAAATCTATATCACTTATGTTCAGTTCAGTTCAGTTCAGTTGCTCAGTCGTGTCCGACTCTTTGCGACCCCATGAATCGCAGCAAGCCAGGCCTCCCTGTCCATCACCAACTCCCAGAGTTCACTCAGACTCACGTCCATCGACTCAGTGATGCCATCCAGCCATTTCATCCTCTGTCGCCCCTTCTCCTCCTGCCCCCAATCCCTCCCAGCATCAGAGTCTTTTCCAATGAGTCAACTCTTCACATGAGGTGGCCAAAATATTGGAGTTTCAGCTTTAGCATCAGTCCTTCCAAAGAAATCCCAGGGCTGATCTCCTTCAGAATGGACTGGTTGCATCTCCTTGCAGTCCAAGGGACTCTCAAGAGTCTTCTCCAACACCACTGTTCAAAAGCATCAATTCTTCGGCGCTCAGCTTTCTTCACAGTCCAACTCTCACATCCATACATGACCACAGGAAAAACCATAGCCTTGACTAGACAGACCTTAGTTGGCAAAGTAATGTCTCTGCTTTTGAATATGCTATCTAGGTTGGTCATAACTTTCCTTCCAAGGAGTAAGCGTCTTTTAATTTCATGGCTGCAATTAACATCTGCAGTGATTTTGGAGCCCCCCAAAATAAAGTCTGACTCTGTTTCCACTGTTTCCCCATCTATATCCCATAAACAAACATAAAATGGTACAAAACATACAAAACAGCTACCTGCAACACTAGACAGTCATCCACGCAAGAATGTTTTCTGAAAGAAGGAAAGCACATGAGGTCAGTCCCATGATTGCCCTGGCTCTTTGATCAGGAAACTTTCCTGACAATAAGGCATCGAGCTAGAGTCCAAGCTGTATCCAGTGTTCTGAATGTGTTGAGGAGGCTGAGATGAGGGTTTAGAGCAACTAAATATTTGGACTCAGCAGAGCAAGGAATGATAATAGAGGAAGCTTCCAAAAGGGAGTTCCGTAAGTACTCGGCTCAAGGATGGACTGTCCAAATACCAGCTAGCTACCCAAGGCCAACCAATGGGATTGAGGCCCTATAAAACTAGTACTGCCTAAGACCTTGATTTACCAACCCGACCAGAATGGAGAATCCACCTTAAGACCTCTTTAGCACCTTGAGCATCTAGTTGAATATCACAAAGTTTGAGTTAGAAAGGACCATGCTATAAAGGTCTAGTTCTTTGCTAAATCAAAAGCCAAGCTCTCACTAGCTTGAGTTCAGCCTAAATCTTGGGAGACAACTGGATTTTTGCAGATCACCCATCAAAGCACAAAATCAAACATATATAAGTGGCAGTTTTATAGATACATGTTAATCCACACCTAGACACATGGATTTTATGGTATCAACTACCAGCCCCAGTAGAAGAATTCATTGCCTGTCTCCGCTGAAACCAAAGAAAAAGAAAGAAAATCTTAAAAGCAGAAAGAGAAATACATTACATACCAGAGAACAAAGTGAAAAATGATGTCTGACATTTCATCATAAATAATGGAGACCAGAAGACAATGTAATGAACTTTTAAAGGCAGAAAAAAAAAAGAAAAAAAAAACACTATAAACCCAGCATTCTATATTCAGCAATAATATAATTCAGAAACAAGACTGAAAAAAATTACATTTTAAGATGGACAAATGCTGAGAGAATTAATTGCTAACAGAAATACACTACAAGAAATGCTAAAGGATATTCTTCAAGCTGAAAGCAAATGTTAACAGATGGAGTGCTGTATTATAAGGAATAATGAGGAGGACAAGTAAATGTGAAAGAAAATACATTATTATTTTTCTAACTTATAAGTTTTCCTGAAAGACAACAAGCTGTTTAAAGTCAAAGTCATAAAAATAAGAGTTGGCTTTTAAATATATATATATATATATAGAGAGAGAGAGAGAGAGAGAAACAAAATATAGGAATACTTTGTTTTATTGTGCTTTGTAATTATTACATTTTTTTACAAATTGAATGTGTGTAGCAACCCTGCAATGAGCGAGTGTGGATGCCAGTGTTCCAATAGCCTTTGCTCACTTTGTGCCTGTGTCACATTTTGGTAATTCTCACAATATTTCAGGTATTTTGATTATTATATTTTATTTGTTATTGTGGCCTATGATCAGTGACCTTTGGTGTTATTGTTATGACTTGCTGAAGGTCCAGGTGATGGCTAGCAGTTTTTAACAATAAAAATATTTTTAAATTAAGCTGAGTTCTTTTTTATTTTTAGATTCCACATATACCAATTATATCAGACAAAATTTGTATTTCTCTTTCTGACTTATTTAGATAAATACCTTCCTGTTCCATCCACATTGTTGCAAAAGACAAAATTTTATTCTTTTTTATGGCCAAGTTATATTCCATTATATGTATATATATATGCCACATTTTCTTCATCCATTCATCTGCTGATGGACACTCAGACTGCATCCATATCTTAGCAATTGTTTGTAATGCTCCTGTGAACATTGGGGTGCATGCATCTTTTTGAATTAGTGTTTTCAGGGTTTTTTTTTTTTTTTTCCCGATATATACCCAAGAGTGGAATTGCTGGGTTATATGGTAGTTCTGTTTTTAGTTTTTTGGCAAACCTACATAATGTTTTCCACAGGGGTTGCATCAATTTACATTCTCACCAACAGTGCACAAAGGTTCCTTTTTGTCCACGTCCTTGCCGGCATTTGCTGTTCGTGTCCTTTTTAATGATTGCCATCCTGACAGGTGTGAGGTGATGTCTTATTGTGGTTTTGATTTGCATTTCCCTGATGATTAGCAATGCTGAGCATTTTTTCATGTGCCTGTTGGCCATCTGTGTTTCCTACATCATTTTTTTTTAGACCTGATGCTATTGCACATTTAATAGACTACTGTATTACAATATAGTAGTATAGTATAAACATAACTTTCATATGCACGGGAAACCAAAAAATTGTGAGATACACTTGATCATGGGGATCTGAAACCAGACCCTCAGTATCTCCAAGTGTGTCTGTTTATGTCAAAGTCACAAAATGATGGAGAGGGATAAGTAGATATATTGCAGTTTGTTTGTTGTATTTGTGATGGGGTTTAAAGTTCCAAGTGGGAAATGTCAAATGGATTGTAGAAAGTATAAAATGTGATAGAAAATGTGATGGTGTCTTGGGTGGGATGTGAAATGCAAAACCACTGACTCTAAGGAGACTCTTGTAGGTTAAGGATAAACATTGTGAGCCTAGAAGCAAATTGTAAAACTATCCTCCAAAAAGTACAATTAGGAAGTCTATAGAAAATGTAAAATAAAATGTTAAAAATACATTCCTGACTTCTGAAGAGCTGACAAAGTTGTTTGCTTTGTAATTCTGTACCTCCATGCATGAGAAAAAAATCATGGACAAAAAGGATAGATAATTTACACAAAACAGCATCCTTGGTATAAATTGCAGATAGAGAATGGGAAAGAGTCAAAATGCCTGTTAATAAAAAATGGGGGGAAATTACTGAACCCCACAAACACTTTCGCACGTACTTTCTGAAAGCCCTGTGGCAAGCAAGTGCTGTCTAAGGAAAGTTGTAGGGAAGAGGGAAAGAGGGAACTAGCATCTGGGCTAGTATTGCTCTAGAATTACCAGAAAGATAATTTCATACCAATTGGTAAGAAATGTATTCTTGAAAATAAGTATTGGGGCTGGACTTCAAAGTATGCATGATCCCAGTGCTAGTTTTTGAAAGGGGCAGCTAAAGGAGAATACGGGCTTCCCAGATGGTGTTAGTGGTAAAGAATTCTGCCAATGAAAGAGAAGCAGAGAGATGCAGATTCTATCCCTGGCTCCGGAAGCGCCCCTGCCGTAAGAAACAGCAACCTGCTCCAGTATTCTTGCCTGGAAAATCCCATGAGCAGAGGAGTCTAGCAGGATACAGTCCATGGGGTCACAATGAGTCAGACATGACTGAGTGACTGAGCACACATGAGCACAAAGGAGAATAGTTAAAGAGAAAGAAAACAGTCCCCTTATCAGGTATGTGTGATGGAGCTGGAAAGCAGAGCAAAGGGGGGAAATTTAGAATCCTATGAGAACCAAGATATTGGTGGACAATGAACACTTCCTCTCACCACAAAATAATAAAAAACAAAGGAACTTTACTTTTAGAAAAAGAATAAATCAGTAAGCAAGAGTTCTTATAAATTACTCAAAGTTCAGAAAATGTGATTATAGTTTTGTATGTAACCTATCCATTTAAAAAAGAGATATTCAACTTAACCTACAAAACAACAACTATATGTTATTGACAGAGATATACCTAAACAAAGCAATTGATTAAGGCTAAAAATACATATTCAGAGAAAAAGAATTCTAGACAATGGAATAGATAAAAAAGCAGGTATTATAATCCTGAAATTAAAGTACCAATCAGTCCTAAAAACATTGAACATGATAAAGAATTTTGTAGTGCTAAAAAGCCATAATTCACAATGAAATGAATATCTGTATAGCAAATATTGGTGACTATCTTTTGAAATAGATCAATAGAAGACAAAACATAGATTGAAGTACATTAATAATAATTTAACTTTCTAGTTTCAAATCAACAAATATTAAGTGAGCAAAAATAAGTTAGAATGTAGAAAATATATCAATATAATCAGTGTGGATATCTTCTTATTTACCCAGAGTGTAAAGATCACTCACTCAATTTCTGGATTCATTTCAGGGAAAACTTCTCCACATGTATGTGTGCATTCATTGTGTTCATGGGAGATGGTTAGTTAAGAGCCTCCCATGTCATCATCTTGGACTGAACCTCAGCACTTAATTTCTTTAAGTGTAGTGTTTAAAAATAGACTAGGAGATCATGAAAAAATAAAAAAGGTATTTAGAGAGTGAGACCCAATATATCATAATCTTTGTTTCACAACTTGGCCTCTTTGTAAGACTCAGGAAACTTTGTACCATAGACTTACTAAATGGTCTTGAAAATCAAATTCTTCCTCTGTATAATTCCCTAAGTAACTTTACATCATAGACAGATAGATAAACAGACAAACAGATGTGACGTATGGATGGTTGGATAGGGTAGGTAGATAGATAGGTAGATAGATAAATAAATAGATATAGGTGTTTCCATCTTTAAAACAGGTTTAATACTGTGCTTAATGCCCCCATTTGATTGTTGCAGTAGCCCAAGGAAATTATTGTAGGCCTCTTTGTAAAATATAAAATATTGCACAAACATGAAGTGTATAAAGTGAAAAAAAATAAAGAAAGCATAATTGAAGTACAAAATAGGATACAAATATTTGCTATTTCAGGAACCTAAGGTCCGTCTAGTCAAGGCTATGGTTTTTCCAGTGGTCATGTATGGATGTGAGAGTTGGACTGTGAAGAAAGCTGAGCGCCAAAGAATTGATGCTTTTGAACTGTGGTGTTGGAGAAGACTCTTAAGAGTCCCATGGACTGCAAGGAGATCCAACCAGTCCATTCTAAAGGAGATCAGTCCTGGGTATTCTTTGGAAGGACTGATGCTAAAGCTGAAACTCCAATATTTTGGCCACCTCATGTGAAGAATTGACTCATTGGAAAAGACTCTGATGCTGGGAAGGATTGGAGGCAGGAGGAGAAGGGGACGACAGAGGATGAAATGGCTGGATGGCATCACCGACTCAATGGACATGACTTTGGGTGAACTCCGGGAGTTGGTGATGGACAGGGAGGCCTGGCATGCTGCAACTCATGGGGTCCCAAAGAGTCCGACATGACTGAGCGACTGAACTGAACTGAGTCATTCCTGAAACAGGCATTCAGAGGTAAAAAAAAAAAAAATTCAAATAAGTGTCCTGTGCTGGGAAACATCCCCTTTGTCTCCCACTGGGTTGCCTAGAGGCATAAAATATGCTGTCTCTTATCTTAACATGGAAAACTACACCTGCTGTGATTGTTTCTTAATGAATCATCCCTTAAAAAATGTAGCCCCATTGACTCAAAGTTGACTAGGAACTGGAAAGAGAATAGCCCCTCTAATTTTCTCTAAATTTAACAGCCACTAATTGCATTGAAAGACCCCCTTCCTTTGCTGATTACCTTAAGTGCTCCATGAGATAAGGTGCTAATGAGATTTTCTTTCCTTCTTTGCTTTTTTTCAAACAGCACGGTTAATACTGGTGTATTGTACAAGATTTACTCTACTAACTATAGCCCAGTCTGTTTCTTTTCACATGTATATAGAAGGTGATTTTGTTTTATGGAAGATGAGGATTAATCCTCAAGTGAAGATGCTTTATTTCTATCATTAATGAACAAATTGCTATTTTATAAGGCTTGGCTGTAAGAGATTAGCTGTTCCTTTCTGGTTATTTAGAGGCCCTTCAGGCTTTCTTTGGGGATCTCATTACTTTCTTTGGTGCTTCAAAAAGAGATTAAGTAGTCCTAAAGGATGCTAACATACACATAAAATGGAATATGTTATTCTTCTTAGAAAAAGAATGGGGGAAAAGTAACTGGAGGTGTGTTACCGGGAACCATATAAAAACCTAAAATATTTTATCTATGTGAGGGTTGTGGCATCTGATTTCATTATTACACACTCATGAATAATTTTATTTATTGAACTTTAAAAAGTTAGTAGAACATAAATAGTGAATGGTATAGTAATTTTTTGTAATTTTTGATTATTAATTCATAAATGATTATGCACCTAGACTCAATTTATTATCATCAGAATTGTTATGATCATTATCATAATAGTTAACACTTACTGAATAATAGATACTATACCCTTAGCACTATGCTGTGATTTACATTCTTCATGTCATTTAGTTCACTGAATAATTCCATGGGCTTATTAACACTGTTATGTGAAGTGAAGTGAAGTGAAGTCAGTCAGTCATGTCCGACTCTTTGAAACCCCGTGGACTGTAGCCTACCAGGCTCCTCCGTCCATGGGATTCTCCAGGCAAGAATATTGGAGCGGGTTGCCATTTCCTTCTCCAGGGGATCTTCCCAATCCAGGGATCGATCCCGGGTCTCCCGCATTGCAGGCAGATGCTTTAACCTCTGAGCCACCAGGGAAGCCCACTGTTAGGCCCACTCATAAATGAGAGAACGGACAGTCACACAGTGAGTGAATAGTGAAGACATAAATGGAACCAGATTAGTCCAACTGGAATCCAAGCAACAATCTAACCTATTTTGTTTTCAAACACAAGGATGGAAACTCTGAAGATTCCCTGCTAGATAACTGACTGAAAATAAATGCTGCCACTAAACCATCTATTTGGGTATTGATTAGTCCAAGTCCATTTGGGAGCAGATTTCATGGCAACCAATTACTTATTTGGTTGAACAACATAGGATTTGATTAAGCAGGAACTACATTTAATGTCTTGATTTTACTCAAACGTAGTGATCCTCACAACTTCCTGAGAGGAGCTCTACCTCTGTGTCTACCTGGAGGTCCTAGCCAGAGTCTTTGTTCTCAGGCTAGATTCCAGTCTAGGTTCGATGCACGATACTGGATGCTTGGGGCTAGTGCACTGGGACGACCCAGAGGGATGGTATGGGGAGGGAGGAGGGAGGAGGGTTCAGGATGGGGAACACATGTATACCTGTGGCAGATTCATTTTGATATTTGGCAAAACTAATACAATTATGTAAAGTTTAAAAATAAAATAAAATTTAAAAAAAATACAAAATATAATTTACTGGGAGTTGGTTATATACCACCTACTCTTCTAAATACTCTACATGTAAGATGAACTAGCATCCATATACTATTTAACTGATGGCCATACTGGCCATATGATTTTCCAAAGTTATAGATAATTGCTAGAGAGATGAAGATTCAGATGGCCTAATTATTATGTAAGTTTCTTGTCATTTATTCTATTGAACATTCCTATTTACTGTTTAGGATTCTTCAGTTCAGTTCAGTCACTCAGTACTGTCTGACACTTTTTGACCCCATGGACTGCATCACACCAGGCTTCCCTGTACAGCACCAACTCCTGGAGCTTATTAAGACTCATGTCCATCAAGTCAGTGATGCCATCCAACTATCTCATCCTCTATTGTCCCCTTCTCCTCCTGCTTTCAATCTTTCCCAGCATCAGGGTCTTTTCAAATGAGTCAGTTCTTCACATCAGGTGGCCAAAGTACTGGAGATTCAGCTTCAGCATCAGTCCTTCCAATGAATATTTAGGACTGATTTCCTTTAGGATGGACTGGTTGGATCTCCTTGCTGTCCAAGGGACTCTCAAGAGTCTTCTCCAACACCGCAGTTCAAAAGCATCAATTCTTTGGTGCTCAGCTTTCTTTATAATCCAAATCTCACATCCATATATGACTACTAGAAAAACCAAAGCTTTGACTAGATGGACCTTTGTTGGTAGAGCAATGTCTCTGATCTTTAATATGCTGTCTAACTTGGTCATAACTTTTCCTCCAAGGAGCAAGTGTCTTTTAATTTCATGGCTGCAATCACCATCTGCAGTGATTTTGGAGCCACAAAAAATAAAGTCTGTCACTGTTTCCACTGTTTCCCCATCTGTTTCCATGAAGTGATGGAACCAGATGCCATAATCTTAGTTTTCTGAATGTTGAGTTTTAAGCCAGTTTTTTCACTCTTTTCTTTCACTTTCATGAAGTTCTTCTTTGCTTTCTGCCATAAGGTTGGTGTCATCTGCCTATCTGAGGTTATTGATATTTCTCCCAGCAATCTTGATTGCAGCTTGGGCTTCATCCAGCCCAGCGTTTCTCATGATGTACTCTGCATATGAGTTAAATAAGCAGGGTGACAATATACAACCTTGACATAGTCCTTTTCCTGTCTGGAACCAGTCTGTTGTTCCATGTCCAATTCTAGTTTTTTCTTCCTGACCTGCATAGTTTTCTCAAGAGGCAGGTCAGGTGGTCTGGTATTCCCATCTTTTAAAGAATTTTCCGCAGTTTGTTGTGATCCACACAATCAAAGGTTTTGGTGTAGTCAATAAAACAGAAGTAAATGTTTTTCTGGAACTCTCTTGCTTTATGATGATCCAAGGGATGTTGGCAATTTGATCTCTGGTTCCTCTGCCTTTTCTAAATCCAGCTTGAACACCTGGAATTGAACATATGCAACATCTTGAACATCTGGAGTTAGGATGGAACATTAGGATTCTTACAGGGTAGTATTTTGGTTATAGTCTTAGCTTTCTGTTAATCAAAGGGAAGATTCCCTGGAAGAGGAAATTGCAACCCACTCTAGTATTTTTGATGAAGAATTACCATGGACAGAAGAGCCTGGTGGGCTACAGTCCATGGGGTAGCAGGGAGTCAGACAGGACTGAAGTGACTTAGCATGCAGTCAAAGTGAATCTTTGATTAAAACACATACACACATAAGAGAAACAATAACAACAAAGAGTAACCAAAATGATTAGAAGAATTATTTCTGTAGTTTATTTAATGATATATGCCTTGTCTTGTCTTAAAGATACATTAAGACAAGTTTTTCATTTAGGAAATCATTTCTAACCAAACTGAAATAATCATTTCTAACCAAACTGAAATTATAGCAGGCCTGTACCATCTATTTAACTTATATGCAGAATACATCATGTGAAATGCTGGGCTGGATAAAGCTGGAATTAAGATTACAGGGAAAAATATCAATAACCTCAGATATGCAGATGACACCACCCTTGTGGCAGAAAGTGAAGAGGAACTAAAGAGCCTTGGTGAAAGTGAAACAGGACAATGAAAAAGCTGGCTTAAAACTCAACATTCAAAAAACGAAGATCTTGGCATTTGGTCCCATCACTCCATGGCAAATAGATGGGGAAAAAATGGAAACAGTGACAGACCTTATTTTCTTGGACTCTAAAATCACTGCAGATGGTGACTGAGGCCATGAAATTAAAAGATGCTTGCTCCTTGGAAGAAAAGGTATGACCAACCTAGACAGCCTATTAAAACGCAGAGACATTAACTTTGCCAACAAAGATCTATATAATCAAAGCTATGGTTTTTCCAGTAGTCATGTATGGAAGTGAGAGTTGGACCATAAAGAATGCTGAGCGCTGAAGTATTTATGCTTTTGAACTGTGGTGTCAGAGAAGACTCTTGAGAGTCCCTTGGACTGCAAGGAGATCAAACCAGTCCATCCTAAAGGAAATCAGTCCTAAATGTTCATTGGATGCTGACGCTGAAACTTCGGCCACCTGATGCGAAGAACTGACTAATTTGAAAAGACACTGATGCTGGGAAAGATTGAAGGCAGGAGAAGAAGAGGATGACAGAGGCTGAGGTGGTTTTATGGCATATCAGTGACTTGATGGACATGAGTTTTAGCAAGCTCCAGGAGCTGGTGATGGACAGGGAAGCCTGGCATGCTGCAGTCCATTGGATCGCAAAAAGCAAACACAACTGAGTGAACTGAACCATCTACTTTTGAAAGCCTGAATCCATTAAGTGACCTGTTCTTTATCCCTATTCCTCCTTGGCCCCAAATCAACAACACTTGTGTATTACATGATACATGGCTACCCACTCCAGTACCTTGGGCTTCCCTTGTGGTTCAGCTGCTAAAGATTCTGCCTGCAATGCCAGAGACCTGAGTTTGATTCCTGGGTTGGGAAGATCCCCTGAAAAAGGGAAAGGCTACCCACTCCAGTCTTCTGGCCTGGAGTATTCCATGGACTGTATATAGTCCATGGGGTCACAAAGAGTCGGACATAACTGAGCGACTTTCACTACATACTATGATATGTAAGATGCATAGCATATGCCTAAATAAATAGATGTGTATTTTGAGAGAATATACATTTTACAACTATATATTTGCTACTGTCAATTACATATGAATACATATGCTTTGGGAAATTAAAAAATATATTCTATATAATTCTCTAGTAGTTATTGCATTGTATGGAAAACAATTTATATTACTCACATTTCTGTCAATCTTGTTAAATATTTTATTAATTCTAAAATTTTGCCAAATAATTCACTTATATTTTCAAATAGGCAAAAATATCATATATGATTGACAATTTTGTTTCTTCCTTTAAAGTCTTTACTTTGTATTCAATTTCCTCAGACTTACTGAATAGTCCAATAGAATTAGTGATATTTGCCCTTTGCCTTGTCCCCACATTTAATCCAATGCCCGCTAGCAGCATGTGACCTATCTGTTGAAATGAGTCTATCTACCACCTAGTAGGTTAGTTTTACCCACAATGCTCCAACATACACAATATACAATTGAATATTTTCTTTTTTTTTTTTTTTTTCATCTTCTCTAAACCTAGTTCTAGAGTTTTCTTTTTTCCCCATCTAACTTTACCATTCTGTTTTAAATTAATTAGTACTTTTTGTTTGTTTAACATGCCTAGATCTGAAATGCAGTTTCAAAGTTACTAGAAAGAATTGTCTTTGGCTGTCTTCAATTTACAAGCAGTCTATGTGTAGAAATGTATTTTATGTGGAATAAAGGTTATTCATTTTCTGAAGCTTTCAGATCTTTAGAGAAAAGAATTCAATTTCAATATGTTGTGTTTTTAACTTTGACAAAAATCTTGCACAAGAAGCCATAGATACAGAATTAACAAAATAATGAGATGCTACAGGATTATTATCTTAACTGTCTTGCATAAATTGCTTCCACAACATGTATTAATTTTCCAAGTGGCATTCTGCAGTGAATTTTTCATATCAAAGATGTTTTTATATAGAAACAAAGTTTGACCATTCTTGAATGAAGCGATTAACAATGAAGATCCATATTCTTACCAATTTTCTGGCTCATAATGCATTCCCAAAAGAGTTTTATTTTCAATTAGATGTCAGTAGGAGGTGAAACATACTACAGATACAAAAAAATACAAAAAATAAAATAAAAAGCAAAATCATTGCAGTTCTTCTCTGCCAGAAATATGACCTTCTCTTTGAAAGAATGAAAGATAAGCATTCTAATTGTATCTCTGAATCACAAGACTGTTGAAAATACATTTGCAAGGATGAAAGGCAATTAAATGTTCCTGCTGAACCTGGATTTTTTTCTTTTTTTTATTACAGACCATTTCTTTAGTTTGGGTCATTAAGAATAGCATCATTATAGGAGACAGAGATGATAAAATGATAAAACGTATTAAGTCTTCTAGACAATGCAAAACTATTGTTTTTCATCATTGCTGTTGTTTTACTCTTTCTGTATAGTTGGTTGTTAAAGAAATAAGACATTTATATTGTTCATTGAAGAATTCTCAATAATCTGAGGTTGTACCCTGACAACCTGTTAGGGAAAGTGTCTGCTCTGTTCAGGTGAGACGGTCACGCATCTAACCATAAGGATGTCAGGATCATTTTTCTTTCCTTTTTCTCTGTTTGCAGTTTACCCTGTTATGAAACACCTCATTAGGATAACCAGGAACTGTTGTCATGCTAGGAATCTTATGCATTTGTCATAAAGGAAGGCTCATAACCTGTGTTTGTGTAGGGACAGAAGTGAAATAAGCTGTGATGACACTAGAAAGGTACTCTGGATTTTATTCTACTGCTTTATGCACTGAAAGATACAAATTCACACTGCTTCAGTCTCCTTCCGAAGTTAACTTGATTACGTTTTCCTATAGGATAGCGAAAGCTATTTCCTACTTTTTTTTTTTTTTTAATGCTTCTTACCAGGAAAAGTTAACACAGTGGATGAATTACAAGTTTTTAAGGGATGAATGATTAAAATAAATAAGTGATTGCTGATTGACCTTGGCTGGTTTATTGGTATGTGTTTAAACTCTTGTTAAACATTTGCAAGTTTTCCATTGTCTCCAGCTAACATACCTTTTATATGAAGCCCATATATTTTGATGAAGTCCAGGAATAAGTAGGTAGATGGCCAGTAGGTAGTTATCCATTGTTTCACTAATTATCCTAGCATCTAATACACCTGTAATACACATTGATTTGGGACCAATTTATGAAAAACAAAATTTTTCATTTTTATGCAAGTTTAAATTTTTTTAAAAAGTACCAGTAATAAATATTCTTGAAAGCCTATAATTATTTTTCAGTGTCTTCTACAAATTGCTAAGCTATGAAACATTTTTTGTCCTCAATAAACATAGAGTGTCGTTGAAGAAACAAATCTTGTGCATCAGAAACAAAACAAATAAACAAAATCACTGTAAGGCCACTTACCCCAAGGGTAAAATAAGTGATATCACCAATTAATGCTATAGAGTCCAGTAGACAAAATTATTTAAGAAAATTGGGATAAAATAATTATCAGAAGTTTAAATAGGATTAGAAAATTGAAAGATAAAGTGCTATTTCACTTTTTTTAAAGATGTTTTTATTTTATTTTTATTTTTTGGTCATGCCGAGTGTTATGTTGGATCTCAGTTTCCCAACCAGGGATTGAACTCACACCCCCTGCACTGGAAGCTTGGAGTCTTAACCACTAGACCATCAGGGAAGTCCCTGTTTCACTTTCAAAACAATAAAATTATATATACTTTTAAACTTTACATATTGCAATTTTTCAACATAATATACATGCATACAAGCATATATGTTTGTTTTCCTAAATATAATATAGGGTCTAGAAAAGTAAATGAGCATTAGTAATAGAAGTCAGACCCGACTGAGCAAGTAAACAACAGTAGTTACCCTTAGGTCATGAGACTGTTAAAAGATTGTTACCTTTTACATTTTACTATAAATTAGGATATATTGATTGATTTTGTATTAGAACATGAAATAGAATATTTGCAGTTTTATAATAATGAAAACTTATACAACCAAAAAAATGAAATTTATTTTAATATGCTTGTAGTGTTCTAAGTTTATGTTATGTATTTGGGAAATGTTACTTACTATATCATTTTCTAGAAGATTTACAGTGTATATGGGCACATTTACAGCACATTATAGTAACTGTGAATTACTGTGGTCTGAAATGTATTTAGTTTTTAAAACACAATCCTTGCCTATTTATTTAAATACAAAAATTATTTTTTTAGAATATGTCTTAAAAATATTCTGAAGAATTATGTTCTTTACGTTGTTGTTAAGTCACTCAGTCATATCTGACTGTTTGTGACCCCATGGACTGCAGCATGCCAGGCTTCCCTCTTCACTATCTCCTGGTATTTGCTCAAACTTATGTCCATTGCATCAATGATGGCATCCAACCATTTCATCCTCTGTCACCCCCTTCTCCTCCTGACTTCAGTCTTTCTTAGCATCAGGATCTTTTCTAATGAGATGGATCTTCTCATCAGGTGGCCAAAGTATCAGAGCTTCAACTTCAGCATCAGTCCTTACAATGAATATTCAGGACTGATTTCCTTTAGGATTGATTCTTTGGTTTCCTTGCTGTCCAAGAGACTCTCCAGAGTGTCTTCTCCAACACTGCAGTTCAAAAACACCAATTCTTTGGTGCTCAGCCTTCTTAATGGTCCAACTCACATCCATGCATGACTACTGGAAAAACCATAGCTTTGACTATATGGACCTTTGTCAGCCAAGTAATATATCTGCTTTTTAATATGCTATCTAGGTTTGTCAAAGCTTTTCTTCCAAGAAGCAAGCATCTTTTAATTTCATGGCTCCAATCACCATCCACAGAAATTTTGAAGCCCAGGAAAATAAAGTCTGACACTGTTTCCATTATTTCCCTATCTAGTTGTCATGAATGCCATGTCATCTAGTTGACACTGGATGCCATGATCTTAGTTTTTTGAATGTTGAGTTTTAAGCCAGATTTTTCACTCTCCTCTTTCACCTTCATCAAGAGGCTCTTTAGTTCCTCTTTCTGCCATAAGGGTAGTGTCATCTGCATATCTGAGGTTATTGATATATCTCCCAGCAGTCTTGATTCCAGCTTGTGATTCATCCAACCTGGCATTTCACATGATGTACTCTGCCTAGGAGTTAAATTAGTAGGGTGACAATATACAGCCTTGATGTACTCCTTTTCCAATGTGAACCAGTCTATTGTTCCATGTCCAGTTCTAATTGTTTCTTGACCTTCATACAGGTTCCTCATGAGGCAGGTAAGGTGCTCTGGTATTCCTATCTCTTTACAAATTTTCCATGGTTTGTTTTAATCCACGTGGCCAAAGGCTTGTGTAGTCAATGAAGCAAATGTTTTTCTCGAATTCTCTTGCTTCTTCTATGATCCAGTGAATGTTGGCAATTTGATCTCTGGTTCCTCTGCCTTTTCTAAATCCAGCTTGTACATGTGGAATTTCTCAGTTCAAGTACTATTGAAGCCTAGCTTGAAGGATTTTGAGCATTATTTTTGTAGCATATCAAATGAGCACAATTTTGAGGTAGTTTGAACATTCTTTGGCATTGCCCTTCTTTGGGATTGGAATGAAAACTGACCTTTTCTAATCCTGTGGCCAACTGCTGAGTTTTCCAAATTTGCTGGCATATTGAGTGCAGCTCTTTAACAGCATTCAGTAATTATTGTCCACAGACACCATGAAACAGTGTGCCATTAAGGTTCTGTATGTATATGTTACATGTCAGTATAACACTCTTTTTTTGTTCGTATTTATTTCTCTTTCAGAATCATTTCCTTATGGTGGTTTCTTTCAGTAATTCTAAACTCCCTCTGATGCAAATCATTTAGAAATTTATATTTTTCATAAATTCAAACTGAAATACTGACTCATTTGTCAGAAGTCTACTCAAAGCGCATTTGTATTTCCAGATTATTCAGTTAGCTATCAAAATGCCTCGTTTCTCATTTCTGTCCACGTGGTTGGTTGGTAGCATCATCTGTTCAAATGCTGGAAACAGGATGAAAAAGACTTCACAGGCTATTAATATTGCTGTACTAAAAATACTGCTTTGCAAATAACATCTTAGTTTGAAAAAGCACTCATTGTATTAGCTAGTCACTATTATTAAATGCCAGAAAAATGGTGATTGGTGACATTCCTTGCTTGGCAATAAAAAGTGTGGGAAAGTAGGAAAAATATTTTTCTAAATGAATGCATTCTGTTCTCTATGGAAACTGAAACAGTCATGCCAGGATATTTTGTTTGGCATAGACAACAATCAGAACTCCCAACTCAAGAGTTTTAAATGTTCTCTTTTAACACTAATGGCTTTTTGTTAGAGTTGCATGCAGGTACCATGGAAACTTTCTACTTTGGTTGTTACCAGTTATATCTTGCTGATGTAAAGTCAAAATGGAGAAGATGGCATATTGACTTTTTAAATTTGTAAATAGAATAATTAATTAAACAGAGTCAGACACAACTGAGCTACTTCACTTTCACTTTTCTCTCTCATGCATTGGAGAAGGAAATGGCAACCCACTCCAGTGTTCTTGCCTGGAGAATCCCAGGGACGGGGGAGCCTGGTGGGCTGCTGTCTATGGGGTCGCACAGAGTCGGACACGACTGAAGCAACTTAGCAGCAGCAGCAGGAAAGTAATTATCCTATTAATTATCTTCTTTAAAGTTAGCAATATTTTCTTAAAGTATATCCTACAGCCAGTATGTCAAGACTGTTAGGTAGCAATGACTTTGCTAGTATATCTATGGCAGTTAGACCTTGGCGACTTTTTACAATTGTATGTATTTATTTTTGGTTTTGCTGGGTCTTCGTTGCTGTGTGGACTCCTCTCTAGTTGCTGCCATCAGGGGCTACCCTTTAGTTGTGGTGCTCAGGTTTCTCACTGTGGTGGCTTCTTTTGTTGCAGAACATGAGCTCTAGAATGTGAAGGCTTTAGAAGGTTCAGCTTTTGGGTTCTAGAGCATAGGTTCAGTAGTTGTGGTACATAGGCTTGGTTGCTCTGAGGCATGTGGAATCTTCTTGGACCAGGATTTGAACCTACGTCTACTGTGTTGGCAGGTGGAGTTTTTACCACTGAGCCACCAGGGAAGCGCCTCGGTGATTTTTTTTTTTTTTTTGCGGTGGGGGGGGGGGGGTGGTGTTCAGTTAAATAACACAGCCACATTTTTTTCTTTACTACCTTGAATTCACATCATAATTTTAACATTGAATCAATTTTTTTAAATTTCATAAGTCTCACAAATACTGGTCAGTGTATAACTGTGAAACAAGTTTTGTACCTACTCCAGTTTCCAAAAAAAGTTATCTATGCAAAGTTGTAGGTTTTTGGTATTGTGTACTGACCAGAAAACATTTAGAGGTAATATTGCTTTGACAATTGAATGATTCACTCTTTATGCATTAGATAGTCACATCCCAAGTTGGTTTTTATAGCCTGTACTAACTTTTGTAGAAAACATGTAGGCTTTTTTGGTCATTCCGAGGATAGACAGCCAGCAATTTGGTTTTAATTGACATCTTTCTATGTGGGTCATTGACATACTAGTAAAATTGTTGAATATTGTTTTCATATTTCACCCCTGATTTTATTTGAAGATGAAAATGTAAAAACATTAGTTCTAGTGTTTGTTAACTAAACTTGTATTAAGATGAAGCTCATTATGCATGGCTAAAGATGTAAACTTTCAGTGTTAATCTAAAGACTGTCTAAGATGTGTCAGACAGAGTTCATTAACTATTGTATGTAAAACATGTTTTATTACTTGGCATTTTGCAATATATTTTGCCTCTTAGAACATTTTGTCACTTCTGTGCACATACCCAATTTATAATCTATAAGTTATTACATATTAAATTGTTCTACTTATGTACAGGAAATAAATATTACTTTATATGGAAATGACTATTACTTGTAGCAAACATTCTAAGAACTCTGTAAGCAGATTGTGTTTGCTATCTGTTAATATTTCCATTTAGTTCCCTTTCCTATTTTTGCTGAACCATTTCACTGGTGTAATTAATTTTAATGAATTAGTACTAAATATCATATTTTGGAAGGATATACACATATTTGCATCAAATATTTTCAGGAAAGAGAATTCCCTGGCAGTCCAGTGGTTAGGATTTGATGTTTTCGCTGCCTTGAATCCCTTATTGGAGAACTGAGATCCCCAAGTCAGGTGGCACAGCCAAGAAAAAAAACAATTTTTTGTCAGGATGACTTGCCTAAGATTAAGAATGCAATTTTCATAATTATGATAGTTCTGTTAACACTGAACTATAAATATGAATTATATTGAACTAGCAGATATCCCCTTTTCTCCATTGTTTTTATTAGTGTTAATTCATATAATTCTATATATTAATAGCACCTTCATGCAAATTAGAAACAGCACCCCTCACTTTGAGTGGGCGAAACCACATTCCAGAGCCAACAGTTTAGTGAGTGGTCAGTGCTTTGCATATGAGCTGCTTCTTGTCTCTTTAACTAAGTACCTTTATCCAGGATGGTAATTGCACACTTCTCCTTGATGCTCTACTCAATTACATTGCTTACTTTTAAAGAAGGCTCAGATGAAGATAGATAAATTAGACGGCATGATTATTGAACTTCAATCTTATTTATTTTCCCTGGAACCAAACAGCTTTTCAATTCCACTAGCTACCCGCTAATCATGAAAAAGATCATGAGTCATTCTCAATTTAAAAAATTGAAATATAATACATATACCATAAAATCTGTTCTTTTTCAGTGTGCAATTTAGTGAGTTCACCCCCATGTAATATCACATACCTATTACTAGACCCTCCCTCTTCTTCCCTACCCTCCACTGCCAGCTCCAATCTACTTTTGTCTCTATTGATTTGCTTATCTGGGTATTTCATATAAATAGAATCATATAATATGTTTCTTTTGTGTTTATCTTCTTTCAATTAGCATAATCTTCATCTGTCTTATGGGCTGTATCTTCATTAGTTTTATGATTAAAACCAAAATTGCATGGAGGTCCCAAGCTTTACACATTCTTGTCAGCATTTGTTATTATTCATCCTTTTAATTATAGCCATCCTAAAGTTTGTGAAGTGCTATCTCTGCTGCTGCTCTTTAGGTACTGAGTCATATATAACTCTGTCCATGGGATTCTCTAGGCAAGAATACTGGAGTGGGTTGCCATTTCCTTCTCCAGGGGATCTTCCTGATCCAGTGATCAAACCCATGTCTCCTGCTTGGCAGGCAAATTCTTTACCACTGGAAAGCCTTATGTGGTATCTCACTGTGATTTTAATTTGTATTTCTGTAATGACTAATGATGTGCTTACTGGTTAGTTGCATAGGTACTGTGAGCATGAAATTCTCTGCCATCCTCAATATGCAGTTAAACAAGGCTTATGATTTCACTAAGAACAAAGAGAGGACAAATTCCCCTGTCCTCCACATTTTTGTTCTATTCAGGCCTTCAGTAGATTAGCTGATGTCCGTCCACATTAGAAAGGGCCATCTGCTTTCCTCAGTTCACCAATTCAAATGCTAATATCTTCCAGAAACACCCTCCCAGACATACTCAGAAATCCTGTTCAACCAGATTTCTGGGCAGTCAAATGACCTACACAATTAATCATCACAAAGATGATATTTCTTAACATAGCACACTGCATTAATGATTGACTGGTATAAAACTTATGAAAATAACTTTGCAAATTGCATCTCTATATAGAAATGGTAATTACTAACATGAGTCATGCCAGCTAATTCTGTCTCATCTTGGTATGCCAACATTCTCCACTTTGCCTGAAACTCCTAACTGTACACCCTCTGCAGTTTCATCCAAATTTGTGTGAGCACTTGACATAGGTTGCTGGGCCCTGTCATCAGTCTGTCTAATTCAGAGGGCCCATGAGGCCATAGCATGTGCATTTCCAGCAAGTTCTCAGAGGGTCCTGATGCTAATATTGCTGGTCTGGGGATAATAATTTGAGAACTATTGATCTAACAGATGAAGTAAAACATATTTGTTTCTTAAAGAGGTGATAGTCAATTGGGAATGCCTTCTGACCACGTTTGCATGAATCTCTGCCCAAGAAATAGATGAGATGTTTACTCTTAACACATATTTCTTTGATGTTTAGTCAATTGGGAATGCCTTCTGACCACGTTTGCATGAATCTCTGCCCAAGAAATAGATGAGATGTTTACTCTTAACACATATTTCTTTGATGTTTTTGGTTATTTATTTTAGTCTTCTGAGAGCATCAGATTTGAAGAAGTAAAATAGCTCTTTTTATGCAGAAAAGTTGGTTGTATTTTTTATCATCAAGAAGATAAGATCCATGAAGCTAGTGATTTTTAGCTGGTTTTATTCATTGTTTTGGGGCTTCCCGGTGGCGCTAATGGTAAAGAACCCACCTGTCAATGCAATAAACATAAGAGATGCAGGTTCGAACCCTGGGTCGGGAAAAATCCCCCTGGAGAAGGAAATGGCAACGCACTCCAGTATTCTCGCCTGGAGAATCTGAACAGAGGAGACTTGTGAGCTACATTCCATAGGGTCACAAAGACTTGGACATGACTGAAGCAACTTAGCATGCACATTCTTGTTTTATTTTGCCAGCACCTAGTAGAGTGCCTAAGATGTAATAATTGTTAAATAGTTGGAGAAAGAATCGGTGAAGCATTAACTTTAAAGTTAAAAATTGAGAAACTAATAAAATAATAATAATGAAAAAGTCATCTTAACTTTATTAATTTTTATTAATTTATTCATTTTTTTCAACTGAACAACTTCATTAAGCTGATGTATTCTTAAAGAGGTATTTAACAGAAATGAAAATGCAAGTAGCAATTTTGTGCAAGAGAGTCATCTCTCTCAATTTGAAAATTATTTGAAGATTGTAAAAAACATTTGTAAACAATGAAAAATAGAAAACATTACAACTAAGAAATACAAATTAGAGTAGTGAGTCAAGACCTCCAGATTTGATAGAAAAGAGGCACAGACGTGTTGCTGGGTAAATGCAGTACTTGAGTACAACCTCAAAAATGACAGAATGATCTCTGTTCATTTCCAAGGCACACCATTCAATATCACAGTAATCCAAGTCTATGCCCTAACCACTAACGCTAAAGAAGCCAAAGTTGACCGTTACTATGAAGACCCACAAGACCTTCTAGGCAGTGGTTTAGTCGCTAGGTCATGGCTGACTCTTGTGACCCCATAGACTGTAGCCTTGCCAGGCTCCTCTGTCCATGGAATTCTTCCAGTAAGAATACTGGATTGGGTTGCTGCTTCATTTTCCAACAAGAAGTTCTAGAATTAACACCAAAAAAAAAAAAAAAAGATATCCTTTTCATCATAGGGGACTGGAATGCAAAAATAGGAAGCCAAGAGATATCTAGAGTAACAGAAAAGTTTGTCCTTAGAGTACAAAATGAAGCAGGGCAAAGGTAATAGACTTTTGCTAAGAGAATACACTGATCATAGTGAACATGTTCTTCCAACAACACAAGAGAAGACTCTATACATGGACATCATCAGATGGCCAATACCAAAATCAGATATTTATATTCTTTGCAGCCAAAGATGGAGAAGCTCTATACAGTCAGCAAAAACAAGACCGGGAGCTGACTGTGGCTCAGATCATGAACTCCTTATTGCCAAATTCAGACTTAAATTGAAGAAAGTAGGGAAAACCACTAGACCATTCAGGTATGACCTAAATCAAATCCCTTAAGATTATATGGTGGAAGTGAGAAATAGATCCAAGGGATTAGATCTGATAGGCGGAGTGCCTTAAGAACTATGGGTGAAGCTTCGTGACATTGTAAAGGAGGTGATCAAAACCATCTCCAAGAAAAAGAAATGCAAAAAGGCAAAATGGTTGTCGGAGGAGGCCTTACAAATAGCTGAGAAAACAGAAACCATTTAAAGATATACCCATCTGAATGCAGCATTCCAAAGAATAGCAAGGAGAGATAAGAAAGCCTGCCTAAGTTAACAATGCAAAAAAAAAAAAAAAAGAGGAAAACCATAGAATGGACATGTCTAGAGATTTCTTCAAGAAAATTAGAGATATCAAGGGAAAATATCATGAAAAGATGGGCACAAAAAAGGTTAGAAATGTTATGGATCTAACAGAAGCAGAAGACATTAAGAAGAGGTGGCAGGAATACACAGAACTATACAAAAAAGATCTTAATGACTCAGATAATGACGATGGTGTGGTCATTCACCTAGAGCCAGATATCTTTTAGTGCAAATTCAAGTGAGCCTTGGGAAGCATCACTATGAACAAAGCTAGTGGAAGTGGTGGAATTCCAGCTGCGCTGTTTCAAATTTTAAAAGATGATGCTATTCAAGTGCATAATAAACCTTAGTATGCCAGCACATTTGGAAAACTCAACAGTGGCCACAGGACTGGAAAACATCAGTTTTCATTTGAATCCCAAAGAAAGGCAATGCCAAAAAGTGTTCAAACTACCACACAATTGCACTCATTTCAAAAGCTAGCAAAGTAATGCTCAAAATTCTCCATGCCAGACTTCAACGGTACATAAACCAAGAGCTTCCAAACATACAAACTGGATTTAGAAAAGGCAAATACAAATACAAAGCCAGACATCAAATCGCCATCTGTTGGACCATAGAAAAACAAGAGAATTCCAGAAAACAATCTACTTCTGCTTCATTGACTACACTAAAGCCTTTGATTGTGTGTATCACAACAGACTGTGGGAAATTCTTAAAGAGATGGGAGTACCAGACCACCTTACCTGCCTCCTGAGGAACCTGTATGATGGTCAAGACACAACAGTTAGAACCAGACATGGAACAACAGACTGGTTCCAAATTGAGAAAGGAGTACATCAAGGCTGTGTATTGTCACCTGGCTTATTTAACTTATATGCAGAGTACATCATGAGAAATGCCAACCTGGATGAATCACAATCTGGAATCAAAATTGCCAGGAGATATATCAATAACCTCAGATATGCAGAGGACACTACCCTTATGGCAGAAAGAGGAACTAAAGAGCCTCTTGATGAAGGTGAAAGAGGAGAGTGAAAAATCTGGCTTAAAACTCAACATTAAAAAAAGTAAGATCATGGCATCTGGTCCCATCACTTCATGGCAAATAGATGGGGAAGCAGTGGAAACAGTGAGAGATTTTATTTTCTTGGGCTCCAAAATCACTGCAGATGGTGACTTCAGCCATGAAATTTAAAGTTGCTTGCTCCTTGGAAGAAAAGCTATGACCAACCTAGACAGCATAGTAAAAAGCAGAGACGTTACTTTACTGACAAAGATCCATACAGTCAAAGCTATGGTTTTTCATTCGTTTTTCTCTGATAGCTATGGTTTTTCTCTGGTAGCTCAGATGGTAAAGCATCTGCCTGCAGTGCAGGAGACTTGGGTTCGATCCCTAAGTCAGGAAGATCCCCTGGAGAAGGACATGGCAACCCACTCTAATACTCTTGCCTGGAAAATCTTATGGACGGAGGAGTCTGGTAGGCTACAGTCCATGTGGTTGCAAAGAGTCAGACATGACTGAGTGACTTCACTTTCTTTCTTTTCTTTTTCCTCATGTATGGATGTGGGAGTTGGACCGTATATAAAGCTGAGTGCCAAAAAATTGATGCCTTTGAACTGTGGTGTTGTAGAAGACTCTTGAGGGTTCCTTGGACTGCAAGGAGATCAAACCAGTCAATCCTAAATGAAATCAATCCTGAACATTCTTTGGAAGGACTAATGCTGAAGCTGAAACTCCAATAGTTTGGACACCTGATGCAAAGATCCAACTCAATGGAAAAGATACTGATGCTGGGAAACGTTGAGGCCAAGAGGAGAAGGCGATGACAGAGGATGAGATGGTTGGATGGCCTCACCAACTCACTGGACATGAGTTTGAGCAAGCTCCGGGAGATGGTAAGGACAGGGAATCCTGGCGTGCTTCAGTCCATGTGGTTGCAAAGAGTTGGACAAAACTGAATGACCAACAGCAACAGAACAAGATAGTCAAGGGATTTAGTGTTCCTCCCTAGTAGGGAAAAAGGCCACTTAATATGTTCAGGGACTAATACTCTTTTGGCAAAATAAGCTGTGATATTCCTAGTCTTTTATTTTTTATTTTTTTTTCTTTAATAGAAAATTATTTAATTAGTATACATGTGTTTAGGTACCAAACCTGGTATTGAAATTTTCCTCAATCTGATGCTCTTGAAATGAACCCCCTTGTAGAATTGAAAATGGAGTGAGTAGAGGCAGTTAATTTTTACCTAGCCACTCAGTAGAATAAATTTAACCAGAAGCAGATATCAACTATTAAGATATGAGGCAAATGTTAAAGAGGCTTCATAGTCAGAACAAAGAAGCTTCCCCAGTGGCTCAGCAGTAAAGGATCCGCCTGCAATGCAGGAGAGCTAGGTTTGATCCCTGGGTCTGGAAGATCCCCTGGATGAGGGCGTGGGAACCCACTCCAGAATTCTTGCCTGGAGAATCACTTGGACAGAAAAGCCTGGCAGGCTACAGTCCATGGGGTCATTGAGTCGGACAGGACTAAAGCAACTGAGCACACACACATTCAGAACAGAAAACCAGGAATGCGTAATCTGGGAAAAGCCCTGGGCACCTTTCTGGAACAAGTGACAAAGGTCAGTTTCTCAGGAATGAAAAAGCACATATGTAGTAACATTTATTTGAAAATGATCATATTGACTCATTGTTTCTATCATTCACAGAGTGTTCACTGAACGTTTATTCATGCTATGTTTGGAAGGGAGTAACAACAACAGCAAAATGCTCTCCAGATAATGATTTATACAGTCACTCAGGGCGGGACTTATAAGTTAATGATCTTGATTTTTCTCCCTATGTCTAGTACTGTATACAAAGTAGGCATTCAACAGATATGTGCTGAATGCCTAAATAAATGAAACTTAATACTAAAAAATACAGTCTCATAGGAATAAGTATACCTCCACAAACAGCTATGACATGAAATATATAGAAAATGTCAGAAGCTCAGAAATAGAAATCATTTGCACTCTTAATGACACAGGTGAAATCTGAGCTATGCCTTGTTTAGGTTCATTCATCATTAATTTCTAAAGGCATTTATGCTTTGACATATCATTTTTTCTTATTTGGATCACCTTCATTCCTTCCAGAAAAAGTATTCTTCACAAAGGTACATGGCTTTTGCTCACGGTTTTATTTGTACCTACACATATGACATTACCGCCATCACAAACATTATAATACATTTCAACTGAGATGTGATATCAAAAATAGTCCCTATGTGATCTACATTCTCCTTAGTAATGTGGTGGTTAAAAAATGTTACCAAAGCCTTCTGATTTGTAAGTTGAGGTATTTTGATAATAACTCCTGATTCTCATTATTGATATTATTGCTGATGTTTGACTTTAGTTGGGGAATCAACTGAGCCAATGATTTCTTTGTACGGGTGAGTGGAATTCAGTTGAATTGATCCTGTCCAATTTAACCACAAGTTTAAATGAGTTTAAATGGTCACTGCAGAGCTGTGCCTTCTAGAACTAAAGCACTTTGTGAGTCTGAGTTGTCCAGAGAATTGCTAATGATAAATGGACTAAGAAAACTAAGACTGAAGAAAATTCGCATGAACAAGGCAATTGAGCCTCTTAACAGTTAGTCCACTAGCTTGTCCGGATGAGCTTGTCCACCTTGTTTTAATAATTTAACATTCTGCAACCAGAACAACTTGTATATCAAGCCTGTCTGCCAGGAGACAGATTTGGTGAGGGGACACTTAATATGCTCTATATTTGTACTGCTAAACTTACTCTTCACTTCCATTTGACAGATTTTATTACAAACTTAAGCTCAGCACCAGTGTGATTACTAAACATGTTAGACCCATACTGTCACAGATATAAAGCCAGTTTTGGCTCCTTGGGAACATAAATACTTCCTAAATAAAGGGGTAAAGGGAAAAATCTTTAAATAAAGGATATATCTGTAATCACTTATGTTGGAAGATTTAGCTATGAATTGTGTATATGTATATGTGTGTATATATATGCGCATACATATACCTAGGGCTTCTCCAATGGCTTGGCAGATAAAAAAATCCACCTACAATGCAGGAGACATAAGATGTGGGTTTGATCCCTGGGTTGGGAAGATGCTGTGCAGAAGAAATTGGCAGTCCACTCTGGTATTCTTGCCTGGGAAATCCCATGGACAGAGGAGCCTAGTGGGCTACAGTGCAGTGGGTTGCAAAGAGTTGGACATGACTGAGCGACTAAGCACAGCACAGCATATGTATACATACACATACATATATACATGATGCATTTCTGTGCAGTTGTATTACATTGCTGAATTGCCTACTTTAGGTGATCACAAATCTATAAATAATTATTATTTTTGCTCTAGACAACATTTGGAACAGTTTGTTAATGTGCAATTTGCATTGTTTCTATATGAATTTTCTAAATTTAGAATGATCAGTATACTAACGCATATATATGGAATTTAGAAAGATGGTAACGATAACCCTGTATGAGAGACAGCAAAAGAGACACAGATGTCTAGAACAGTCTTTTGGACTCTGTGGGAGAGGGAGAGGGTGGGATGATTTGGGAGAATGGCATTGAAACATGTATAATATATGTGAAACGAATCGCCAGTCCAGGTTCGATGCATGAGACAGGATGCTCAGGGCTGATGCACTTGGATGACCCAGAGGGATGGTATGGGGAGGGAGGTGGGAGGGGGGTTCAGGATGGGGACACGTGTACACCCATGGTGGATTCATGTTGATGTATGGCAAAACCAATTCAATATTATAAAGTAATTAGCCTCCAATTAAAATAAATAAATTTATATTTTAAAAAAATAGAATGATCTCTCTCTCTCTTACCTAGCCACTCATCAGTCTGTTTAGACCTAAGCCTAAGTTTTATGTTTAGACTGGATATCAATTATACATGCCATCCAATAAGTAAAATAAGGTCAGTAAACTCCAACTCAACATGAAAATAAACGTCCTACCCTATAGACCCAGAATCACTGAGAGTGGTCCGTATCTACTCTGACACTCAAATCATGAAATTCATGCTCAATCTTCCCAAAGTTTCCAACTCATGATATTTGATGACACAGATATATGGGTCAACACTCTCCATCTGCAGGAGAAACATTTTTGCTAACTTTGTGAATGTGTTTACCTGGGAAAAGGAAATTAACTGCAAGTGTTTAATTAACTATGTGCAAACACCTGGATTTCAGAATGGTATCATTCACAGGGAAATATTTGACCTGACAATTTTTCTACTGCTAACCTAGCCTTTTCAGAGACTCTGTATCCAGGTTTGTAAAGAAAGCATTTGACCTAATAGCTGGCACTGGGCAAATGTAGATTGACATCAATCTAAATGAACCACAGTTCATTTAGATTTCACACACACACACACACACACACACACACACACACACGGAAAAAGTAGGAAACAACCATTTTTTTTCTCTGCTTCTTCGTAGTTATTATGGCGAGAAAGTGGTAAGGGCACGTGAGTGGCTTCTGAGAGTGGAGGAAACAACCTTTTATCTAGAAGCTTTAAAAAGATTTAGCAGGCATTGTTACATTTCAAACTATTGTTCAACAAGTCAAGGCATCACTAATTTTTGATGTTTTCAAAAGATGATTTTTATTGCTGCTAATGGAAAAAGAGGTTCAGGACACGTGGGAGACCGCTGAGTCAAAGTATTAATAGCAGATGCAAAGAAAGAGGGCTAATTTCTACTCGCCAGTATTCACATCTCTTACCTCCCTGGAGACAGCTGAGAGGGATGATCTCGTTCAGTTAACTGTGTTCCCTTGGTCACTGCCTGAACCTTCCAGATCTCTGCCACTACCTGGCAGTGATGGGTCTCCTGCGAGGAACTTACAGGGTTAGTACATTTTTAGATCAACAAAAATGCTGACACACTCAGAAGGGGAACTAGGTATTATCCATAAACCATTGTCCTTTATTGGTTCAGGTGCTTTTGCAGTAAAAATGGCTTTAAAATTATGCTGGTCTCATCAAAGGCAACCTGAAAAATGTTCCTTTCTCAGCAGTAGCATCCTGACCTATAAACCCATTGTTTAACACAGTTACAAAATCTTCTGTTTTCTGGCCTTTTATAGACGGCAGCAAGCTTCACACAAGGCTTCATTTTTTACCCCCCTTTGAGCTTCAGTTGGCCTCATGCAGCTTTAACAAGATCCCTAAAGAAGCCAATTCAGAGAGATTAAAGGATGTTTGTATGCACATCTGTTTTATGAGTAGATGAGAGTAAGAGTCAAGTGTTTTCTAGATATTTTAAGGGCATTTAAACAACAGGTATTGTTTCATGCTGAATCTTTTGAGCAAAATGCAGCGTTTTGGGAATCTGTGTATACAAAATTAATTATATAGTTGAGGTGTAAAATGTATCAAATCTTTCACCATAAAATGTCTGTGAAAAAATTGTTGACACTTTTGAAAAGCATCTCTTAAATTTTTTTCCTACAAGTCATTTGCCAAAAAGAGGAAATTTACACTTTGCAAGATTTGCTGTTTTTCATCCATCTAATTTGGCTATATCTTTAACCATCAAAGACTAAATTAACTATAAAAACATGAATAGGATGAGCAGAAAAATATGAGTGGAAAAATTACACAAGTGGTGTGAACAATATGTGGTTCACCCACTGTTTATGCCCCAGAAAGGGTGGAAAACAAGGTTAAGATACATGTATGGTGAAAGGCAACAAGATTCCTTCCCTTTTGTGAATAATGTGATTATTAGGAATATTTCATTTCTGTCACAGTCATCATATGTTTGTAAAGAAAGTATGGCCCTAAGTATAGATCTTTTCAGAGAAGAGAAATAAGTGGTTCTGGGCTGAACTGGCGTGTATTCTGGGCTGAACTGAAGCTTGTCTAACAAGACAGACTTTCAGCAATGGTACCATATGTTGCTGACCATATGTTGCTGACCAGCTCCTGTGAATGATGGCCAAGGAGGAAAATGTAAGAAGTTTCTGAGACTAGAGCTTTTCTCATGTCCAAAGTCATACTGGATTATCCAGAAGGAAGAGAGAAGCTGTATGTGTGTGTGTGTGTGTGTGTGTGTGTGTTCGCGCGCAATGTTAGGGCTTTGGATAACTATTGGAAAGACTCTTATTAAAAATTCCAAGATCAAGTCTTTAATGAAACAGAAGGTAGACCAAGAATGAGGAAATCTTCCAGAAGTTTGATACACAGAATAATCCCCATCTTGGAGTGGAGCTTCTGGTGGGGCAGTGGGTGTCACATCTTTGGGCAGAGAAGAGGGTAGTCCACTTACTTGTGGGAACTTCCCAGCTTACGTTCTGACATACACACTGAGATGGGGCCAGGGAATGAGGGCAGATACATCTATATGTGTGATGAAAATATTTTATTTTGTCTATGTTTGTTCTTTCTTGGGAGCTGTATTATTTGCCTGGGCTGCCATACAAAATAGCACAGACTGGGTGGTTTAAACCACAGACATTTATTTTTGCACAACTCAGGAAGCTGAAAGTCCATAACCTAGGTGCCTGCAAACTCGACTTTTCTGGTGAAGACCTTTCTGGACTTCCAGAGGGCCCCCTTTTCACTGGGCCCTCACATGGTCTACCCTCTAAGCATCAGCACCTCTGTTATCTCTTCCTTTCCTTAAAGGACATCAATCATGTTGGATTAAGGTTCAACTCTTAGAACTCATTTAACCTTAATTATTTCCCTGAAGGTTCTTCCTCCAAGTACTGTCACATAGGGGTCAGGGCTTTAATGTGTGAATTTGGCAGGGGTTACATAATTCAGTGTAACAGGCTCTCACCCTCAACTATAGATTATTTAACTATTCTCTTTTATCGCCATTTGGTAATTTATCTCTTCTAAAGTGGTTAATAATTCTTTATATTAAACTTATCTTGTTCAAATTGTTGTGTGGCCTCTGCCTCCTGACAGGAGGTGCCTGATATAGGAGATAAGGAGATGAACAGACCCTATATCCCTTTCTCTTGTGATGGCTACGTGTGTGTGTATGTGTGTGTATGTGCACACTCAGTCATGTCTGACTCTTTGAGACCCCATGGACCGTAGTCCACAAGGCTCTTCTGTCCACGGGATTCTCCAGGCAAGAATACTGGAGTGGGTTGCTTCCTCCTCCAGCGGATTTTTCCCTACCCAGGGATCAAGCCCACATCTCCTGTGTCTCCTGTACTGCAGGTGGATTCTTTACCACTGAGCCACTGGGGAAGCCCTCATGATGGCTTATTGTTGTTCAGTCACTGCTGCTGGTGCTGCTAAGTTGCTTCAGTTGTGTCCGACTGTGTGCGACCCCATAGACAGCAGCCCACCAGGCTCCTCTTTCCCTGGGATTCTCCAGGCAAGAACACTGGAGTGGGTTGCCATTTCCTTCTCCAATGCATGTAAGTGAAAAGTGAAAGTGAAGTCGCTCAGTCGTGTCCGACTCTTAGCGACCCCATGGACTGCAGCCCACCAGGCTCCTCTGTCCATGGGATTTTCCCCATTGCCTTCTCCATTTTCAGTCACTAACTTGTGTCTAATTCTTTGCAACTCCATGGACTCCAGCATGCCTTCCCTGGCCTTCACTATCTCCAGATTCATGTCCATCGAGTCAGTGGTGCTATCTAACCATCTCTTCCTCTGCCACCTCCTTCTCCCTTTGCCTTCAATATTTCCCATCATCAGGGTCTTTTCTAGTGATTCGGCTTTTTGCTTCATGTGGCCAAAGTATTGGAGCTTCAGCTTCAGTTTCAGTCCTTCCAGTGAACATTCAGGGTTGATTTCCTTGAGGATTCACTGGTTTTACCTCCTTAAAGTCTGAGGGACTCTGAAGACTCTTCTCCAACACCACAATTTCAAAGCATCAGTTCTTTGGCACTCAGCCTTCTTAATGGACCAATTCTGACATCCGTACATGATTAGTGGAAAAACCATAGTTTTAAGTATATGGACCTTTTCCGGCAAAGTGATGTCTCTGCTTTTTAATATACTGTCCAGGTTTATCACAGCTTTCCTTCCACAGAGCAAATGCCTTTAATTTCATGGCTGCAGTCACCATCCACAATTGATTTTGGAGCCAAAGAAAATAAGATCTGTCACCATTTCCACCATTCTGTGATGACTTAGAAATAGAAATAATAGAAATAAGCATTTGCTTTGCTCCCATTTTGATCTTCTACTTGGTTATTCTAAGTGGCCTTGGTTTATTAGGTCTATAGACTTAATTTCACTTATATCTGTCTTTCTTGTGACTGGATTAAAACATATATGGATAGATACCTAAGCACTTTATTTTTTGGTAAGATTTTTTGATGTGAACCATTTTTAAAGTCTCTATTGGATTTGTTACAATGTTCCTTCTGTTTTTGCTTAATTTTTTGGCCATGAGATGTGGGTTCTTATTTCCCTAACTAGAGATTGAACCCCGGAAAAGGCAATGGCACCCCACTCCAGTACTCTTGCCTGGAAAATCCCATAGATGGAGGAGCCTGGTAGGCTGCAGTCCATGGGGTCGCTAAGAGTCGGACACGACTGAGTGACTTCACTTTCACTTTTCACTTTCATGCATTGGAGAAGGAAATGGCAACCCACTCCAATGTTCTTGCCTGGAGAATCCCAGGGATGGGGCAGCCTGTTGGGCTCCTGTCTCTGGGGTCGCACAGAGTCTCGCACAGGACATGACTGAAGCGACTTAGCAGCAGCAGCAGAGATTGAACCCACATCCTCGGCATTGGGAGGCAAAGTCTTAACCACTGGACGACCAGGGAAGTCCTGACGACCCTAACACTTTCTAATGGAGTCATTGCCATGGTCTTCTCGGTTCCCTGCTCTAGAATTCTGTCATTTTTGAGACTGAGCCAAAGTAAATGCATCATGATGGCCAGCCACCACAACATGGATTTCTAAATAGGATGACTGTTGAGAAATGTGTAATCTGAAACCCTATTTTGCCTTACTGATTGCTCCAAAATTCATTTAAGGAATTAGAAACAGTGTGTGTCTGTCTCAGAAATTAGTAGTTATGCTAAGATTTTCTTCTCTGGTTAAATCACTGCAAAATTACTCAGCCCCTATGATTATATCTGACTCTGCTGTATGTTACCACGTTACTTCTTGGCCAAGTCAATTAAGGGAGAGTCCTACGAGCTCATTTACTACCTGCTGATTTGCCAACTAAGCTTCTACCTTCAACTCTGAGTTAAAGGATTTTGCAAACTAGGTCATTTCTGGCTTATTAATGGCTTGCCTTTCACTGATACAGGAAGTACAACCTGCGTGCCTCTCTCCACAACCCCAAGTCAAGTCCCCCAATTCATACTGAATAATTTATGCACTTCATGCATTGGTTGATCTGATGTAAATGTTGCCTACCCATATCAAAACATCAGATTTCTTTTTTTAAAAAAATAATACATTCGAATCTTCAAATCAGAGTGGGGTCTGTTAAATAGAGCCCCACGTGAAGGCCCACGCATGGAAATGGAAGCAAGGAGGAGTTGAGAAAGAGTGAAATCCCTACCTGAGGAAAGGGTGTTTGGTTCAGTTCAGTTCAGTCGCTCAGTTGTGTCCAACTCTTTGTGACCCCATGGACTGCAGCACGCCAGGCTTTCCTGTCCATCCTCAACTCCCAGAGCTTGCTCAAACTCATGTCCATTGAGTCGGTAATGCCATCCAACCATCTCATCCTCTGTCATCCCCTTCTCCTCCTGCCTTCAATCTTTCCCAGCAGCAGGTCCTTTTCCAATGAGTCAGATCTTCCCATCAGGTGGCCAAAGTATTGGAGTTTCAACTTCAGCATCAGTCCTTGCAATGAATATTCAGGACTGAATTCCTTTAGGATTGACTGGTTTGATCTCCTTGAAGTCCAAGAGACTCTCAAGAGTCTTCTCCAATACCACAGTTCAAAAGCATCGATTCTTTAGCACTCAGCTTTCTTTATGGTCCAACTTTCACATCCATACATGACTACTGGAAAAACCATAGCTTTGACTGGGCAGACCTTTGTCATCAAGTTGGGGAAAGGGTACGTTGGGAGAGAGAAAACAGGGGCTAGGATCTAACGGCTGCACAGGTCAGTGGGATGAGGCAAGAGCTTAAAATGTAAGAAGAATAACAAGGCTTCTTGCCTCCATCATTTCAATCATGTCATCACCACCTTGAGAGAAGAAACACATCCAGTGAGGATTCTGAGTTAATTTGCTTGAGGGAAGTGGTTTAAAAAAAAAAAAAAAAAAAAAAGACTCCCCTCCAGTTTGTCCTCTAAATCTTGAGTAATTTCTTACTAGCGCTTTTAGAGCCACAGAGTCAATTTGGAACTATGTGTCCTGGCACTGTAATCTGCTCCCAGATGGGCATTGGATGGAAAAGGATTAAAATCAAGAGCAGTCTCCCTGCCCCCTTAACCCCCACTAAACATCTGCAGTTTAGGATAGGGGTGGAGGCCTGGGAATTGGAGTTCTAATATACTCTGTCTAATATGCTCTTGGTAGTTGAAAAGCAAGTGCCTTCATCCTCTGGGTCCGTTTCAGTTTTCTCTTTCATACCATCACCATCATCACCATCTCAGAGTTCTGAGAACTGAGTATCAGCACATATAGCCAAAACCAAACTGACACATTATAAGTGGGCACCAAGTATATTATCTATTTTTAGTTTTGCCTGCTCTCAAATGATAGGATTGTTTGACTCCAGTCATTAATCTCTTCCAATATATCTTGTTCTCTTTTTAGGAATATTTGTTGATCTTACTGCCTTATTCATAAGAGCTCTAAAGTGCAGAAATGCTATTTCTAACTAATGAACCCAAATCTTTGTCTTCTGTTTAAGTCACTTAGAAACCTGATATAGACACAAGTTCATTTGTTTCTTTCATTGAACCTTCCTTCTGTCCCTAATATCTAGATACTTGCTAACTATTATAATATTATTAAATCAGATTGTGCTTCTTGGAAATTGCTGAGATGATTGTATTAGATGCAAATGTAAGTGAGATCTTAACTAGAAGGACCTAGTTTTGCTAGGTTTGGAAACCTAATTTAGTAAAACCAACAGTGAGAAAATGCCAGCAAATTTGGAAAACTCAGCAGTGGCCACAGGACTGGAAAAGGTCAGTTTTCATTCCAATCCCAAAGAAAGGCAATGCTAAAGAATGCAAAAACTACCACACAATTGCACTTTATCTCACACGCTGGTAAAGTAATGCTCAAAATTCTCCAAGCCAGGTTTCAACAGTACATGAACCGTGAACTTCCAGATTCCAATCTGGTTTTAGAAAAGGCAGAGGAACCAGAGATCAAATTGCCAACATCCATTGGATCATCGAAAAAGCAAGAGAGTTCCAGAAAAACAACTATTTCTATTTTGTTGACTATGCCAAAGCCTTTGACTGTATGGATCACAACAAACTGGAAAATTCTGAAAGAGATGGGCATACCAGACCACCTGACCTGCCTCTTGAGAAATCTGGATGCAGGTCAGGAAGCAACAGTTAGAACTGGATGTGAAACAAAAGACTGGCTCCAAATCAGGAAAGGAGTACTTTAAGGATATATATTGTCACCCTGCTTATTTAACTTATATGCAGAGTACATCATGAGAAACACTGGGTTGAACGAAACACAAGCTGGATTCAAGATTGCTGGGAGAAATATCAATAACCTCAGATATGCAGATGATACCACCCTTATGGCAGAAAGTGAAGAAGAACTTAAGAGCCTCTCAATGAAAGTGAAAGAGGAGAGTGAAAAAGTTGGCTTAAAGATCAGCATTCAAAAAACTAAGATCATGGCATCTGGTCCCATCATTTCATGGCAAATAGATGGGGCAACAGTGACAGACTTTATTTTTGGGGGGCTCCAAAAAATGCAGATGGTGACTGCAGCCATGAAATTGAAAGACACTTGCTCCTTGGAAGGAAAGTTATGATCAGCCTAGACAGCATATTAAAAAGCAGAGACCTTTGCCAACAAAGGACTATCTAGTCAAGGCTTTGGTTTTTCCAGTGGTCATGTATGGATGTGAGAGTTGGACTAAAGAATTGAGTGCTAAAGAATTGATGCTTTTGAACTGTGGTGTTGGAGAAGACTCTTGAGAGTCCCTTAAACTGCAAGGAGATCTAACCAGTCCATCCTAAAGGAAAGTAGTCCTGAATATTCATTGGAAGGACTGATGCTGAAGTTAAAACTCCAGTACTTTGGCCACCTGATGCGAAGAACTGATTTATTGGAAAAGAACCTGCTGCTGGAAAAGATTGAAGGCGGGAGGAGAACTGAACTGATAGCTGTGAATGGGCTTTCTAGGTGGCATTAATGGTAAAGAACCTGCCTGCCAATGCAAGAGACATAACAGAGTTGGGTTTGATCCCTGGAGAAGTGCATGACAACCCACTCCAGTATTCTTGCCTGGAGAATCCCATGGACAGAGGAGCCTGGTGGGCTACAGTCCATGGGGTCACAAAAAGCTGGACACAAGTGAAGCAACTTAGCACAGCACAGCATAGTTATGGATATCTGTACTGATTAATCACTGCTAAAGCTTGGTGCAGATTTTTACATAAGTATTTGTGCTTAGATTTAGAGAGAAAGGGAGATTGGGGGAAAGAGAGAGAATGAATGAATGAATTAGAAAGAAATAATGTCCCCAACATCATATAATTTGTCTCCTGAGAAACTGGTAATAGAGTACAAATACAGTCCACTGGATTTTTATAGAATAACACCAGTAATGATATTATTTACCTTAATTCATAGTTTTCTTTCATTTTTTTTTTTCTTTTTGCTTTGGAATTTAGAAAATGGATTGGTTTAAAGGTTTTGGACTTTGTATTCGAGTTATAGTGATGACATGGGTGCCTTTCCATGACCTATCCTAATCCCTAGGACAAACAGATTTGACTCTAACCTTGTCATTCTCCTGTAATAGAAATTGAAATGTCCGTTCCTTTCAACTTAGCAGCTGAACAACAACAACAGGGCATGTTAAGAGGTTGTCCATTCTTGAGCTTGAAACATAAGGAAAACGATTACCGGGCTAATGTAGTATTGGTGATTTTATCAGGGCAGAAAAACTCACCGAGGAGGCAAATTGAAACAGGAAGAGTTCTGAGACCTGTGGCCCTAACTCATGCCAGCCGAGAATGCTAAACCCTTCAAAAATTTCTCTAACTTTCTATTTAATCTTATTTTAAAAGATAAAGTGTTTTTTTTTTTTTTAAATAAAAAAGTGGCACGATGGAAGCAGTGTTGGCTCCCATTCCAGAAGAATATAGTACATTCCATGGTAGTCTTGGAATCACTGTAACTTCCCCATGATTCTACTATGATCCTCTAGAAAATTATGCCAGTAAAACAGCTCTGGTGCTACTGAGACTCCTGGAAAAAATATAACATTTACCCTTTGCATCTATTTTTAAAGAGTGGCATACTTTATACCTCTCTCTAACTTTACTTCCTCTAGGATACATTTCTCTTTATACCTGCAGAGTCAAACTAGCATAAGAAATTTCTTTGATGTGGCCATGTACATCTACAGGGAGTTCCTTAAGGAAAGGGGGGTTCCTTTAAGATAATCTTCCAGTTCACTGTCACTTTCAATCTCCACATCCAAAACTGCCTCCCGAGTGGGTCTATTTTCATTCAGAGGCATCTGACCGGCTTTTGGTAGATAGCATGTAAGTGATTTGGAATGTTTCTACCTTCATGTTTGTCCTTAAACGGCAGGATTTCCCTCCCTCAGCTGGTAGAAAATGGATCCAGTGTTCATGAGGCAATTTGAATTTTCCCTGCTTCCTTTCATATCCCTCTGTGGAGGAACTGAAGGCTTGTGGTCAAATGTCAGCACTATTGCAGAGAGTAAGAGTGTTTAGTGCAACTACTCCAAACGGTTTATTTCTTTGCCAACCCAGTAAAGCATCAGAAAGACCTTCGGTAGCTATGGCAACATAACCACAAGCTGCTCAATTTTAGACACTCTTTTTGTATATCTGATTCCCTCTTCATTTTGCAGAAATTCAGGAGCTAATGGGACACAGCTGCTTTCACATTGGTTTGCTTATTAAGCTAAATGTAAATTGTGTCTTGCTTTATTCATTCAATTAATAGGGTATCAGTTTCCAACATACCAGTGTATTTTACTTGAATTTCTAAGATTTACGAGAAGATGTAAAAAAAGAATTTTACTATAAGACATGATGGGGAAAATATCCAGACAGCACTTTTAATTCTTCATTAAACATCATTCTCAAATATAATATCTTAATACATAACAGATGGTATGATTTTAGCTGAATAATTAGTCATTAAGATCTAACTAGAGAAATAATAACCAAAAAGAAAGAAAAAAAAAAAAAAAAAACCTCTACTGATAAAATAGGTATTTGGGCATGCAATTTTTGAGGTCAATTTTGAGGTCAAATATTTGGTCCACTGACTTCCCTGGTGACTCAGATGGTAAAGCATCTGCCTACAATGCAGGAGACCTGGGTTCAAGTCCTGTGTTGGGAAGATCTCCTGGAGAAGGAAATGGCAACCCACTCCAGTATTCTTGCCTGGAAAATCCCATGGACAGAGGAGCTTGGTGGGCTACAGTCCATGGGGTCACAAAGAGTCAGACACGACTGAGGAACTTCACTTTTTCATTTGGTCCACTATAATAATACGCTAAGTAACTAGAGCCCGTTATTCCACAGTAACAGATTAAATGGTGTCATAGTAATGCTGATTTTATATATATATATATATATATATATATATATATGGTACAAAGATTCCATTTACATTGAGAACTTGCTCAGTTTATAAAACTATATATGAAGTTCATTAATTCAAGATTTGGAGTTCTTACTATCTATGGCTTTTTATTTACATGGAATTTATCAAATACTTGATTTGTCACATAAACAAGGGTACCCTGTCTAGTTCATCTTCCTAACTCTTGGTAGAGCTGTGCCCCAAGTAAAAACTCATTTTCCCTAGCCATACAATCACTTCTTTATCTGTCCAGTTATTTGGCTGTTCACCTACTCAACTATTTATAAAGCAGTTACAAAGTATGCAGAAGGGTACTAAAACTACAGGCATGAACTAATACAGCTTATATAGGTAGACACATAAAGATCATTCAAATATAGCTTGATATGTGTAACAAAAGATTTTATACGGAGTATATGAAGCAAATGGACCATATGAGAACTGTAGGCTTAGTGAAACACATGGAAGGAAATGAGCAATTTCACCTGAAAGGGAAGAGTGGATTAAGCAAAGCAGTACAGAGGATCTGATATTCAAACTAAACTTTGAAGCATGAGTAACACAGCTCTTTGCTCAAACAGTAGATGCAAAGCCACAATAGTATAAAACGTGTTAAGTGTGAGAAATTGCAGATTATGCCTTTCAGGTTGTTCTGGACCCCTATTAATGTCAAAGAATGTTCTATTGTCTGGAAAACTAGGAGGGGTTTTAATCTGAAGAGCATTTCCAAGAACTGGTTGCACATCTGTTCAACCACCCTAATTTGGAAAAGAAACTAACAATTATTATGTATCCCGTATGTATTAGTAACCTGCTATGCCCTTTAGATGCCTTATTTCATAAGCATTATTATTAGCTTCGTTTAACACTGGGGAAGCTGTGGGGTTTTAAAAGCTTAGAAAGTGACAGATGCAAAGAGCTGAATCATCGGAAAAGACCCTGATGCTGGGAAAGACTGAAGGCAAAAGGATAAGGTGTCAGCAGAAGATGAGATGGTAAGATAGTATCACCAACTCAATGAACATAAATCTGAGCAAACTCCTGGAAATGGTGAGGGACAGGGAAGACTGGCAGGCTGCAGTCCATGGGGTCGTAAAGAGTCAGACATGACTTAGCAACTTAACAACAACAAAAGGGACAGAGGTGGTTTTAAATCCATGTCTGTCTGGCTTCAAAACAGATGCCCTTTGAAGCATCATTCCAATACCACGACCCCAAAGATCACAGCTTTTGACACAAAGGGAGGTCAGTGGATGAGAATAGACCTGAAATAGGATATCCGTGTAGGACAGGGACAAAGAACAGCACATACAGCTTGATGACACGCTCAGGCAAGAGTTCCTCAATTTCTGGTGCTGTAAGGCTATGAGGAAAAACTTCTGTCTTTATTGATGGGTTGATAAACATCAGTCTTTTTCACATCTTGGCCAAGTAAACAGGTTTATTGTATTGGCGTCTGCAATGGATTATCCTCTTGAACCTACTTCTAGTCACATTTGACGTGTTCTAGAAACCTCTCAGCAAAGGGCCCAGTGCCCTACCTCCCACAGCACCCTATAATCATTTCTTCCATGGCATTTAGCTGTCTTGCAGTTCCTCTTTACTCACTCAGTCGTGTCCAGCTCTTTGCAACCTGATGGATGATAGCCGGCCAGGTTCCTCTATCCATGGGATTGTCCCAGCAAGAATACTGGAGTGGGTTTCCACTTCCTTCTCCTGGGGGATCTTCCAGACCCAGGGGTCGAACCCATGTCTCCTGCATCTCTAGGTATACAAGTAAAAGAAATTGAATCACTAGTCAAACAGATATCTGTACTCCATTTTCTCTGTGGCATTTTTCACAGTAGTCAAGATACGGAAACGACCTAAATGTCCATTGCCAGATGAATGGTTAAAGAGAATGTGATACACAGAGATTATCACACTAAGTGAAGTAAGTCAGACAAATATCATGTGATATTATGTATATGTGGAATCTAAATAAAAATGATACAAAACAGAAATAGACTCACAAACAGAAAACAAACTCATGGCTACCAAAAGGGAAAGGCAGGGGAGAGATACACTAGGAATTTAGGATTAATAGATACATACCACTATGTATGGGCTTCCCTGGTGGCTCAGATGGTAGAGAATCTGCCTGAAATGCAGGAGACCCAGGTTCAATCCCTGGGTCCAGAAGATCCCCTGGAGGAGGAAATGGCAACCCACTCCAGTATTCTTGCCTAGAGAATTCCATGGACAGAGGAGCCTGGTGGGCTATAGTCCATGGCGTCGCAAAGAGTCAGACACGACTGAGCAACTAACACTACTACTACTACCACTATATATAAAATAAACAAATAATAAGGACTTGTTGTATAGCACAGGGAACTGTATTCAAGAGTTTGTAATATTCTATAATGTAAAGAATCTGAAAAAAACATATATATACATATATGAAAACAACCACATTGTTATACACCCGAAACATAAATCAACTATACTTCAATAAAAAGAAGGAAAATGCGATAGATACAGATGTAGATATAGATATGATGGAATATTATTCAGCCATAAAAAGAAGAAAATCCTGCCAAGGGCAAAAGGAAGGATGCCCTTACGAGCATGATGCTAAATGAAAAGACAGACAGAAAAAGACAAATACTGTATACTCTCACTTAGGTGAGGAATCTAAATAAGCTAAACTCTGAAATAGAAAGTAGGATGGTGGTTGCCAGGGGCTGGGGGTTGGGAAAAAGGAGGAGACATTGAAGGATAAGATGTTGTTTGAAGCTAAGAGGAACAAGTCTTGAGAACTAATATCCAGCATAGTGACTATAGTTAAAAATACCATATTGCATACTCAAAAATTGCTAACAGAGTAGATCTTGAATGTTCTCATCATAACAATAACTACAGACTGGTAATTATATGGACATGAAGCCTGTGCTCATGCATGCTCAGTTGCTCAGTCATGTCTGATTCTTTACAACCCTATGGACTGGCCAGGCTCCTCTGTCTTTGGGATTTTCCAGACACGAATACGGAGTCAGTTGTGCTAGTTAACCTTATTGTGATTATCATTTCACGATTCACAGCTGCATAAAATCATCACATTGTACAGGTTAAACTTACACAATGCTGTATGTCAACTAAATATGCATGCATGCTCAGTTGTGTCTGATTCTTTGCAACACCATGGACTGCAGCCTGGTGGGCTCCTCTGTCCGTGGGATTTTCCAGGCAAGAATACTGGAGTGGGATGCCATTTTCTACTCCAGGGGATCCTCCCCAACCAGGGATCAAACCTGCCACTCTTGACTTTCCTGCATTAGCAGGCGGATTCTTTACCAACTGCGCTACCATATCTCAATAGCTAGAAAAATAATTTAAAAGGAAGGATTCAGTGGTGCCATTTGTCAAGTTTAGAGGAATGGAAGAGCATGAGCCCAAGCAGATTATATCACCATTATCAGGATAAATTAAATGCTTTTAATATTTTTAACATGCTTCTCTCACCAAGGTTATTAAATCATATGCAGCTGGGACTTTGTTTTTTCATTTTTAAGTTTTCCCTCTGGTTTGAATGGTCATTGAAAATAAGACTTTCAACATTTCCAACTTTACAAATCATTCTTCCTAGATGGGCTTCTGAAAATAAGATGATTTTTCTAATGTTATTTGATTATTTCGTCACACACACTGGCAACTGCCATCATATATTACTATATGAAATAGAGAGGCCCTCTAATTCACATCTTTAGAGACTTTTAAATATTTGCAATTGATGGTATAGTAAAAGAGAGAATCTCACCATTTTGACTGTCTTAAAAATATCAGTGCAGATTACTGTACAAAGAATATTTCAAAAATAATCTTTGATGTGTTTTCTGTCACTTCTTGAATGGAATCCAGGGAGACACAGCCAGAACATCATTTAAAGAGGCTGATACCTGAACAGGAGATAATTCAGGAAGAGTTGGAAGGAGAGAAGATAAGCCTCTTACCAGATTTAGAAGAAGAAATCCTGAGACTAGAAGCTGAAGGCAAAAGATTATGAGCTGTGTTGATGATGGGCTTGAGCAAAAAGCCAGATGTGAAAATAAGAATCAAGGGAGATGGACTTCCCTGGTGGTCCAGTGGTTAAGAATCTGTCTGCCAATGCAAAGGGCACTGGTTGGATCCCTGGTCCGGGAAGATCCCACATGCTGCAGGGAAACTAAACCAGTGTGCTATAGCAAGAGAAGCCACTGCAATGAGAAGCCCACACATGCCAACTAGAGAAAGCCTGTGCACAGCAATGAAGACCCAGTATAGCCAAAAAAAAAAGAATCAAAGGAGAATGTCCAGCAGAACCAACGACCCACCTCCAGAGCTGATATGTGTATGGTGCTTCAGTTCAGTTCAGTTCAGTTTCTCAGTCATGTCCAACTCTTTGTGACCCCATGAATCCCAGCACGCCAGGCCTCCCTGCTGCGGCTGCTGCTGCTAAGTCGCTTCAGGCCTCCCTGTCCATCACCAACTCCTGGAGTTCACTCAAACTCATGTCCATTGAGTCGGTGATGCCATCCAGCCATCTCATCCTCTGTCGTCCCCTTTTCCTCCTGCCCCCAATCTCTCCCAGCATCAGAGTCTTTTCCAGTGAGTCAACTCTTCACATGAGGTGGCCAAAGCGCTGGAGTTTCAGCTTTAACATCATTACTTCCAAAGAACACCCAGGACTGATCTCCTTTAGAATGGACTGGTTGGATCTCCTTGCAGTCTAAGGGACTCTCAAGAGTCTTCTCCAACTACCTCTAAATTATTTCCTTCCTTTTGCAAAATAAAATGTAAATGAATCTTATACTGACAAATTATTACAGCTTATATGTTAAAAGGCTTTTGATTAAATGGATACAATATTTTAAGGAGCCTGATTTTAGCAACAGCAAATAGTTGAAGGTTTACTTTTGTGCTCAAAGATGGTAAAATGTTTATTTGAGCATGTGCATATGCATTATCTTACTGTGCACTACTTATGAAATAATGTTAAGAAATGTTACAGAATGATTTAGAAATAAATGCAGGAATTTTCTTTATAGAAATGTTTTAACTTTTGTTCATATATAACTTCTCAACAAAAGTTTCTGCTCTGGCAACCTGATATTTATATGTGAACAAATACTACATCATCAGATTGTTAAAGAATTTAACTGACTCTAAAATTACAGCATAAGGAAATTTGGAAATGAAGAGTCAGGGTAACAGTTTCAGTGCTTCTAAAACAATGGCTGAAGTAATCATAGTATCAAACAGGTCAGCATGTTTTTCTTCAGAACAGCAATTAAGAAAAAAAAAATCACAGTTCTTTAGCTAAGATGAATAAGAAAGGCCAAACAGGCAATTTTAACATTTTTCCTGGTGGGAGGGTATATATATTTGTGTGTATGTTTATGACACTGTGTGTGTGAGTTGTTTGCTTAATTCTAGTGGAAGCATTTAGATGGTAGAAACAAAAGATTAGATGATTTTTTTTTCTCATAAGTGTGTCTCCAAATAATGCAAAAAAGAACAGCTGTACATATCTTAGCTCCACTGGTTTGAAACAAGACATATATAGTGTTCTGTGTATTCTTGATGCTATTTTGCCTTTCTCAATAAAAAGAGGACAAAGGTACTTTAAATTGCCAGGCATATGAAATATTTTTGAAAAAACAAAATCCTGATATTCTATTGCTTATGCCTCCTTTGCTTTCAGAGCAGATGTGCAAGGAAAGGGCTGGCAGAGTAGAAATGAAGTTACTTCCACTGAGGACCAGACATGCCTTTTCCTGCATCTATAGTGTAGCATCACCAGCAACCTATCTTTGGATAATTAGTGTCAAGCTTTGTTTGCAGTGTGATAGTTCTTGCCTGGGGAATCCCAGGGACGGGGGAGCCTGGTGGGCTGCCGTCTCTGGGGTCGCACAGAGTCGGACACGACTGAAGCGACTTAGCAGCAGCAGCAGCAGTGCTTCCTTTCTTCGCCTGCTGTTGTTAGTTGGAACAAGAACACATTTAGGTTAAATAGAAGTCTTACCATGTTCTCTAACTATGGCCCTTGATGAAAGGGTTCCTCACTTTTGGTAATCAGGACACTGGACAAGCAGAGACAAAAATTGTAGGGTTGGGACGCACAAGTTCCCCAAGAGGGTCAAAGGCAGTGCTGATTAGGTGAGCCACTTCTGTTTCAACCTCTTCTTTCCTGCATCCACATATTCTGGCAATCAGGAGCACTACCCCGTATGCCTGCGAGTGAGAATGTATACAGCATCATGCATGACAGTGTCCCAGTTTACAGAAGGTCATCTTTGTGTGAGCATTCACATCTCTGAGGCTTGACTTTTCCTAACTGCCTCTGCCTTAGCTACTGTAGAAATTTCTTTGTTCACTCTTTAAGTTGACATTCTGAATAAAAGTTTTCATTCTTTCCCCTTTTAGTGTTAGTTCAGAGGAAACTGTATTTTTTCCAAAAAGAAAAAAAGTTAGAAATATAAGTGAATGATTATAACTTGATTCAAAAGAGTGATGCAGACAGTGCAAACAGAGAGAGAGAGAGAAAAAAAAGGTAGATTTGACCATGTGGAATTGTAACACTATTGTGTGGCACAATCACAATTGGCAAAATCAAAGGGCAAAAGTCAACTGGGACCAAAAAGTAACTATAACATATACAACAGTTAAAAGATTATATTCTTGGTATGTAAATAATTATCACAATTTATTTAATAAAGATGAATATCCCAATAGGGAAATAATGTAACATAAATGGGCTATTCACAAAAGAAAACTTAAAAAGATAATAAATACATAAAATTTTGACTCTTTCACTGCAAAGAAAGATCCATTGCAAACAAAAATCATTATCTTTAACTTATATGATAAGAAATATTATTGCTATGTAGAGTGTCTTAAAATGGTCACTGTCAAATATAAACTTTAAAAGCATCTTTTTTTTTTTTTCTTCAGAAAACAGAAACTGGTCCCAGAAAAGTTTCACTGAGGGAGGGGCATCTGAACACATTTGTTAGGTGTAAATACATGTGAGCTGAGCTTCCCTGATGGCTCCGTAGTAAAGAACCTGCCTGCCAGTGCAGGAGACACAGATTCTATCCCTGGGTCAGGAAGATCCCCTGGAGAAAGAAATGGCAACCCACTCCAGTATTCTTGCTGGGAAATTCCATGGATGGAAGGAACTTGGTGGACTATAGTCCATGGGGTCACAAACAGCACTATGTGAGCTACATTATAGAATTTTTAGTAGCAATAAATATTATCTTTTAAATTGCTCATGTCCCAAAACAACAAAAATGTAAAATAATTCTGTGTGTATGTATATACATATATAGCTATAGATACACCCACAGTATATCTATAGCTTAAACCATGCAGCCTTTAAGATTAAGACATCTCTTTAATGGCAGAGACAGATACTAAACGGAAATGCTGCTGCTAAGTCGCTTCAGCCCACCAGGCTCCCCCGTCCCTGGGATTCTCCAGGCAAGAACACTGAAGTGGGTTGCCATTTCCTTCTCCAAAAATGTATATAGTAAAGGAGAAAAGTGAATTGCTCTTAATGTCCACATCATATACTTTAGGGCAATGACTCAATTACTCAGTGTTTTATAGATCATATATATATCTATCTTGATTACTCAACAAGTTTGTAAACTTATTATACAAGATATTTCATTTTTTTACAATTTCAGTCAATTCTTACAATATTTCATAATCTGACTCATATAGGTTGTATGCATTCATGTACCGACACCCACCCACCCACATACATACCCTTGTACCTCACTCACATGTAGGTACTCTATTTAGATAAAATAGGATCTTTTTTTCTTGTAAGTTTTGCTGAGGAAAAACATCTACATTTCATCTCGTAGAATAGCTTGTTGGAATTTAATTATCTCCAAATTACAAAAAAAGGGAAAAAAATAAGTGAGAAATTATAACTTGACCCAAAAGAGAGATGTGATCAAACCAAGAAAATAAGGCCAATTCTTGCAAGGCTCTGTCAGAGATTTGGTATGCTGCCAGAGGAGTGAATGAAAAGGAAAAAAATCTCCTGTGTTAGGGCTTAAGAGAAATCAACAACCGAATGAAGAGAGGAAAAAAAACAAAACCAAAACAATTCAATTCCTACCAAAGAACACATCTGAAAAAGTCCATATAGCACAGCAGAAAATTAGCTTTCAAAAGAAGGGGAAAAAAAAGAAAGAAACCCTTGAAACTGGCATATGGCATCCTCAGCTGGAGAAAAGTTATAATTTAGAAATATAAGTGTTTATCTTCTGAAAAGCACGACAAGAGGAGCCCAGCAGACTTCTCCCTCAAATAAGGTCTCAGCATATTAGAGGGCACGGACACCTCTATAGTCTTCCTACTCCACACATTCAAACAACACACACGCATGAATTTCCCAAATCCCCTGCACATTCACTATCTATATCATGGTTATACACTTTGCTGTGGTTCCTGTTCTACTCAGACAAACTATTTTCCTGTAACTTCTCTGAAATCAACGACTTCACAAACTGTGGAAATAGGTCAAGATATCAAGGTTTTACAATGTGTAAAGGAAATTAAGGGAAGTTAGCAGTATTTTAATGACAATACATAACAGTTTGCCTATATGTAAAACATTCTCAGAATCTCAGAAATATGCATGTTGGTGAAACATAAGCAAAATTAAAATTTAGAGACAAAAGGGATCTTGGAGTTTAATCATACCTCTCTCTGCCACTATTTTGATTCATTGGTTCAACATAATTTGTCTGACATCTCATAGATGGCTACAGGTGGACGTGGAGCCAGAACTTAATTCCTGGTTATGTTTATTATGTGTGTTTGTCATTCAGTCATGTCTGACTCTTTGTGACCTCATGGATGCTAGCCCCCAAGGCTCCTCTGTCCATGGGATTCTCCAAGCAAAAATGCTGGAGTGGGTATCCATTTCTTTCTCCAGGGCATCTTGCTGACCCAGGGGTCAAATCCAGGTCTCCTGCATTGCAGGTGAATCTTTACTGTCTGAACCACCAGGGAAAACCCAAAGAAAGTGTTAGTCACTCAGCCATGTCTGACCCTTTGCAACCGCATAGACTGTAGCCCACCAGGCTCCTCTGTCCATGGGATTTCCAGTACATTTCATATATATATATATATATATATATATATATATATATATATATCCAATATATTGTATATCAAAATACCGAGTGAGCTCAAAAACATTTTGGACATGATCAATAAAGTTTTGTTGTATAACTTCTATGTAACTGAAAGTGTGTTAACGGCTATGGTTGTCTATAAGGATGTTAATATGTGACCCCAATGGTCTTCAAGGTTGAGATGTCAAAATAATTAAAGGCGGAAGTCATCTTCCTATCATAATTATCAAAGCTAGACAGGAGTTCAAACAGTAAAAGTTTTTACTTCTTTAAAAAATTATAATAATATGCTTCATTGTATATTTTATGAAAGAACAGAAAGCTTATATTTACACATGCAGAAATCTTAGATTTTCACATATATATGCAAGGATGGGATGAGGAAAATTTAGAAAAAATGTAGGGAAATATGAACTATATCTGTTATCAAACAAAAAAATTCATTCTTTCTCAGTGACTTTATATATTTCTTCCCATCTTTGTTAAGGTTATAAACACAGAAATGCTGTGATATGTTACCTTGTACTAAAGCAGATTTTTATATCAATGGAAGGTGATTGGCCATTGGTTCTTGATCTCTATTATTGATTCTCTTTAGTTATGTTAATAACCACATGACAATAAGATCTTTCATTTTGCCAGCTGAATTTTGGAGACCCTATATACAGAGGTGCAGCACTTTCACAGTATCATCTTTCAGGATTTGAAATAGCTCAATTGGAATTCCATCACCTCCACTAGCTTTGTTCGTAGTGATGCTTTCTAAGGCCCACTTGACTTCACATTCCAGGATGTCTGGCTCTAGGTCGGTGATCACACCATCATGATTATCTGGGTCGTGAAGATCTTTTTTGTACAGTTCTTCTGTGTATTCTTATCACCTCTTCTTAATATCTTCTGCTTCTGTTAGGTCCATACCAGTTCTGTCCTTTATTGAGCCCATCTTTGCATGAAATGTTCTTTTGGTATCTCTGATTTTCTTGAAGAGATGTCTAGTCTTTCCCATTCTGTTGTTTTCCTCTATTTCTTTGCACTGATCACTGAGGAAGGCTTTCTTATCTCTCCTTGCTATTCTATGGAACTCTGCATTCAGATGCTTATATCTTTCCTTTTCTCCTTTGCTTTTTGTTTCTTTTCTTTTCACAGCTACTTGTAAGCCCTCCCCAGACAGCCATTTTGCTTTTTTGCATTTCTTTTCCATGGGGATGGTCTTGATCCCTGTCTCCTGTACAATGTCACAAATCTCAGTCCATAGTTCATCAGGCACTCTATCTATCAGATCTAGGCCCTTAAATCTATTTCTCACTTCCACTGTATAATCATAAGGGATTTGATTTAGGTCATACCTGAATGGTCTAGTGATTTTCCCTACTTTCTTCAATTTCAGTCTGAATTTGGCAATAAGGAGTTCATGATCTGAGCCACAGTCAGCTCCTGGGCTTGTTTTTGCTGACTGTATAGAGCTTCTCCATCTTTGGTTGCAAAGAATATAATCAATCTGATTTCAGTGTTGACCATTTGGTGATGTCCATGTGTAGAGTCTTCTCTTGTGTTGTTGGAAGAGGGTGTTTCCTATGACCAGTGCGTTCTCTTGGCAAAACTCTATTAGCCTTTGCCCTGCTTCATTCCCGTACTCCAAGGTCAAATTTGCCTGTTACTCCAGGTGTTTCTTGACTTCCTACTTTTGCATTCCAGTCCCCTATAATGAAAAGGACATCTTTTTTGGGTGTTAATTCTAAAAGGTCTTGTAGGTCTTCATAGAACCATTCAGCTTCTTCAGCATTACTGGTTGGAGGATAGACCTGGATTGCTGTGATATTGAATGGTTTGCCTTGGAAACAAACAGAGATCATTCTGTCATTTTTGAGATTGCATCCAAGTACTGCATTTTGACTCTTTTGTTGACCGTGATGGCTACTCCATTTCTTCTGAGGGATTCCTGCCTGCAGTAGTAGATATAATGGTCATCTGAGTTAAATTCACCCATTCCAGTCCATTTTAGTTCGCTGATTCCTAGAATGTCGACGTTCACTCTTGTCATCTCTTGTTTGACCACTTCCAATTTGCCTTGATTCATGGACCTAACATTCCAGGTTCCTATGCAATATTGCTCTGTATAGCATTGGGCCTTGCTTCTATCACCAATCACATCCACAACTGGGTATTGCTTTTGCTTTGGCTCCATCCCTTCCTTCTTTCTGGAGTTATTTCTCCACTGATCACCAGTAGCATACTGGGCACCTACTGACCTGGGGAGTTTTCTTTCAGTATCCTATCATTTTGCCTTTTCATACTGTTCATGGGGTTCTCAAGGCAAGAATACTGAAGTGGTTTGCCATTCCCTTCTCCAGTGGACCAAGATGATGCTGTGAAAGTGCTGCACTCAATATGCCAGCAAATTTTGAAAACTCAACAGTGGCCACAGGACTGGAAAAGGTCAGTTTTCATTCCAATCCCAAAGAAAGGCAATGCCAAAGAATGCTCAAACTACCACACAGTTGCACTCATCTCACATGCTGGTAAAGGAGTGCTCAAAGTTCTCCAAGCCAGGCTTCAGCAATATGTGAACCATGAACTTCCAGATGTTTAAGCTGGTTTTAGAAAAGGCAGAGGAACCAGAGATCAAATTGCTAACATCCGCTGGATCATGGAAAAAGAAAGAGAGTTTCAGAGAAACATCTACTTCTGCTTTATTGACTATGCCAAAGCCTTTGACTATGTGGATCACAATCAACTGTGGAAAATTCTGAAAGAGATGGGAATACCAGACTACCTGACCTGCCTCTTGAGAAATTTGTATGCAGGTCAGGAAGCAACAGTTAGAACTGGACATGGAACAACAGACTGGTTCCAAATAGGAAAAGGAGTATATCAAGGCTGTATATTGTCACCCTGTTTATTTAACTTCTATGCAGAGGACATCATGAGAAATGCTGGGCTGGAAGAAGCCCAAGCTGGAATCAAGATTGCCGGGAGAAATATCAGTAAACTCAGATATGCAGATGACACCACCCTTATGGCAGAAAGTGAAGAGGAACTAAAAAGCTTCTTGATGAAAGTGAAAGAGGAGAGTGAAAAAGTTGGCTTAAAGCTCAACATTCAGAAAACTAAGATCATGGCATCTGGTCCCATCATTCATGGGAAATAGATGGGGAAACAGTGGAAACAGTGTCAGACTTTATTTTGGGGGGCTCCAAAATCACTGCAGATGGTGACTGCAACCATGAAATTAAAAGACACTTACTCCTTGGAAGGAAAGTTATGACCAACCTAGATAGCATATTCAAAAGCAGAGACATTACTTTGCCAACAAAGGTCCATCTAGTCAAGGCTATGGTTTTTCCAGTAGTCATGTATGGACATGAGAGTTGGACTGTGAAGAAAGCTTAGTGCTGAAGAATTGATGTTTTTGAACTGTGGTATTGGAGAAGACGCTTGAGAGTCCCTTGGACTGCAAGGAGATCCAACCAGTCCATTCTAAAGGAGATCAGCCCTGGGATTTCTTTGGAAGGACTGATGCTAAAGCTGAAACTCCAGTACTTTGGCCACCTCATGCAAAGAGTTGGCTCATTGGAAAAGACTCTGATGCTGAGAGGGATTGGGGGCAGGAGGAGAAGGGGACGGCAGAGGATGAGATGGCTGGATGGCATCACTGACTCGATGGACTTGCGTTTGAGTGAACTCTAGGAGTTGGTGATGGACAGGGAGGCTGGTGTGCTGAACTGAACTGAACTGATATATGGCCTTTATAGGCAATTAGATGTTTTGTTGTTGTTGATATGCATATCATCATTGCTGTTAAGAAGAAAAAAGATTAAAACTCAGCTCCACATAGCAGATTTTGTTCAGTTCAGTTCAGTCACTCAGTTGTGTCCAACTCTTTGTGGCCCCATGGACTGCAGCATGCCAGGTTTCCCTGTCTGTCACCAGCTTCCAAAACTTGCTCAAACTCATGTCCATCAAGTTGGTGATGCCATCCAACCACCTTATCCTCTGTTGTCCCCTGCTCCTCCTGCCTTCAATCTTTCCCAGCATCAGAATCTTTTCCAAAGAGTCAGTTCGTCACATCAGGTGGCCAAAGTATTGGAGTTTCCACTTAAGTTGGTAAAGAATCTGCCTGTAATGCAGGAGACCTGGGTTCGATTCCTGGGTCGGGAAGCCCCTGGAGAAGGAACTGGCAACCCACTCCAGTATTCTTGCCTAGAGAATCCCCATGGACAGAGGATGCTGGCAGGCTACAGTCCACGGCATTGCAAGAGTCGGACATGACTTAGTGACTAAACCACCACCACCACTTCAGCATCAGTCCTTCCAATGAATATTCAGGAATGATTTCCTTTAGGATTGACTGGTTGGATCTCCTTGCAGTCCAAGGGACTCTCAAGAGTCTTTTCCAATGCCACATAGCAGATTATAAACTCCAATCAAATTTGTTTTCAAAACTAGAAAATAGCATCCCTAGAAAATCATAGTCCATATCTTAATCAGGCTATCATCATGTTCTCCATGGATCCAAGAACTGCGATCCATGGTTCATCTATTTTGGTGCAGCTGCATACCTCCAAAGAGAAGCTTGATTGACACTCAACTCCCATTTTAATTCAGAAAAATCCTGTCTGGTTATACTCATATTGATCTCACAACTTTAAGGATGGGTCTTGTCAAATTTCAGGAAACACTGTTGTTTTTAGTGGATAGAAAGACTTTCTGGAAGATAACTCAGCTGACATGTTTCATATCCTTTACTTGCTAACATGACTGATAATGTTTCTCTGTACTTACTGGCATGAGACTAATACGAAAGTCATACCAAACTATTGATATCAAAGAAAAACATGAGGCATGAGGCATTCAGAAGGTCCCCAGGCAATTTGATGATTTAAGAAGAAAACACAGGAAAATGATGGATTACTTTCTAATACTAGGAACATATATAGAAGGCTGTCACTCTCAATTTTTTTTTAAAAGCAAAAACTTTCTGAAATATCTGGAGTTCTTATGATGTTATATGATATTGTCTTATTTGACCTTTAAAGTGACTGTCCTTACCTTGATTTACCTGTTGAAAATCTACACTGAATTGCAGCAAATCATCTCATATCCTAAGAGTCAGTGAATGGAATTAAACATATATTTAAGTTAACATTTATGTGCTATAGAATTCCCTGGCATTACAAGATTAAGACTCTGTGTATTCACTGCCAAGGACCCAGCTTCAACACCTCATTGGGGAGCTAAGATCTTCCATACAGGCACAGCCAAAATAAAAGAAAAAGAAAAACAAATCATTATGTTCAAGACAGGTCCTCTATGTCCATAGAAACAGAAGAAGAGAATAACATTTTTGTACAAGGCATAAAATATACAATGGAGTATTACTCAGCCATTAAAAAGAATACATTTGAATCAGTTCTAATGAGGTGGATGAAAGTGGAGCCTATTATACAGAGTGAAGTAAGCCAGAAGGAAAAACACCAATACAGTATACTAACACATATATATGGAATTTAGAAAGATGGTAACAATAACCCGGTGTACGAGACAGCAAAAGAGACACTGATGTATAGAACAGTCTTATGGACTTTGTGGGAGAGGGAGAGGGTGGGAAGATTTGGGAGAATGGCATTGAAACATGTAAAATATCATGTAAGAAACGAGTTGCCAATCCAGGTTCGATGCACGATACTGGATGCTTGGGGCTAGTGCACTGGGATGACCCAGAGGGATGGTATGGGGAGGGAGGAGGGAGGAGGGTTCAGGATGGGGAACACATGTATACCTGTGGCAGATTCATTTTGATATTTGGCAAAACTAATACAATTATGTAAAGTTTAAAAATAAAATAAAATTTAAAAAAAAATAAAAAATAAAACACAGCCATAAATTAAAAAAAAAGACAGGTCCTCTATGTCCATAGAAACAGAGGAAGAGAATAACATTTTTGTACAAGACATAAAATATAAACAAAATTAATTATATTATGATGCAGAATACGTTACCAATGTGATATCAGAGGCAAATATAAAGTGAGATGCTATAGGAAAATGTTTATTTTCTTCTTGCTTCAAGAAAGAGTTCAGAGAATAGCTGAAGTTGATTTAGACATAAGAAGGAGTGGGATTTCAGATAGATGTGTTGGACAGTGACAATTCTGAAGGCCATCTTTTTCCTTGTCCTGTCCCAGGGCATAAATTCTGGCATGCGTACTTGAGGACAGAGGTTAACAACGGTCCAGAGAATGCCCTCTGGGTTAGGAAGATCCCCTGGAAGGGAAATGGCAACCCACTCCAGTGTTCTTGCTGGGAAATTCCATGGACAGAGGAGCTGGCAGGCTACAGGCCATGGGGTCTCAAAGATTCAGATATGACTGAGCACAAACACAGAGTGTCCATCGTTCTTTAAGACATCTCACTTATGTGTGTGTATATATATATATCGTCACAACTTGTATATGTGCAGGGCAAACTCAGTTCTCCTAATTGTGTCTAACATCTACATCCGTTTCCCATGTATTTGGTTTGGGCAAATTCCTTCTGGTTGTTCTGGGTTTAGCCTAGGTTTTCTGTTGTACTTACTTAAGTAGACTTGACTTTTCCATCTCTACATTCCTGTAGCACATGGTGTGTTTTTATTTAACTTAATAGTGTATTGTGGTTACATGGTAGTGTATTATAGTTACATGATTTTGTGTTATAATCCCCACACTTGGATTATAAACTCTTTAGAGCTAAACAAGTGAATGCTATTATTTCTGTGCTCTCAGAGTTTACCTTATAAACTGATGTGATGTACATTTTCAGTGAGTCTTCACTGTTTTTACCATATGAAAGAATGAATGGACATAGAGGTGTTTTTAACCTTCTCCCATTATTTTGATGTTTCCTTTATAATGGGAATAGGATGACTCTCTCTTTACAAGGAACATGATCATGGCTATGAGTATGTGTTTTATCCAAGGGTTGTATTTCTATCTCTATTCTCCCTGAAGCATATTTAACACATAATTTTGTGGGACTAAAACAAAAGAGGTGAAAGATTGTGTAAAACCACATAAGTTGTTCACAGTTATTGAAGAATTCATGAAGAGACAACTGCACCATTTCCTTTTATTGCTGAGTATCTAAGACCATTCTTCCTCTAATACCAGTCATAACTGGAAGGAAGGCAGTACTGTAGTGAGATTATCTCATAACACTATCAGACTGTTCAATAAAAGCATCACTGTGATAATTTTCCATATCTCTTCAAATGCAGCATTTAGTTATAAAAATTTGAAAGTCATTTGTCTACCACACATTTGAATGCTTAGTTCATAAAGCAGAAATAACTACCGTAAGTAGACCCATGAGTATGCAATATCTGACTTTTAGGTTACATGATTTAAAGGTAATGAGCTATATAGTAACAATACAAAATTTTATCACAGATGATTCTTTAGCTGTTCAAAATTTATAGAAATGTTTATAACTCTTAAATAATAATTAATTGTGAACCTTAGTATCTGCTAAACAGTTCTCTGATGGGAAATGCAATAATTTAGGAATAAATAAAGGAAAAAAATAATACATGATTGAAAATGCTCTTTAATATTGTAAATAACAGAGTTTGTACTTAGCACTTAGTTATGTCTTAGAGATTCAGTACTATGAAAATTACACATTATTACTATAAACTGTATTTTATTGTGCTATGCCACAGACATACCTTTCAAATGGTCACAGTATCACATGGGTTTTTTAGGTTTCAACAACAAACAAGATTGATCTCATGGATATGTAATCTGCTTTATTTTTAAAATTTCACATGGAATACTGAAATTCTTATGTTATAAAATATCAATGTATATAATGCATAACTTAGAAATGTCTTTATTTATAACCACCTGTAGCATTTTTAGGGCTTCCCTGGTGGCTCAGATGGTAAAGAATCTGCCTCTAATGCAAGAGACCCAGGTGCAATCCCTGGGTCAGATATCCCCTGGAGAAGGGCATGGTTACCCATTCCAGTATTTTTGCCTGGAGAATTCTATGGACAGATGAGCCTGATGGGCTACAGTCCATAGGGTAGCAAAGAGTTGGATTGACTGAGCAACTAACATTTTCACTTTCATACCATTTTGGGGGCTTCTCAGGTGGCTCAGTGGTAAAGAATCTGCCTGCCAATGTAGGAGACACAGCAGACATGGGTTTAATCCCTGGGTTGGGAAGATCCCCCTGAGGAGGAAATGGTAACCCACTACAGCATTCTTGCCTAGAAAAACCCATGGACATAGAAGCCCGGTGCACATCAGTCCACAGGGTTGCAAAGAGTTGGACACAACTGAAATCACCACACAGTTGCACTCATCTCACACGCTAGTAAAGGAATGCTCAAAATTCTCCAGGCCAGGCTTCAGCGATACGTGAACCGTGAACTTCCAGATGTTCAAGCTCGTTTTAGAAAAGGCAGAGGAACCAGAGATCAAATTGCCAACATCTGCTGGATCATCGAAAAAGAAAGAGAGTTTCAGGAAAACATCTATTTCTGCTTTATTGACTATGCCAAAGCCTTTGACTGTGTGGATCACAATCAACTGTGGAAAATTCTGAAAGAGATGGGAATACCAGACCACCTGATCTGCCTCTTGAGAAACCTGTATGCAGGGCAGGAAGCAACAGTTAGAACTGGACATGGAACAACAGACTGGTTCCAAATAGGAAAAGGAGTACGTCAAGGCTGTATATTGTCACCCTGTTTATTTAACTTCTATGCAGAGGACATCATGAGCAATGCTGGGCTGGAAGAAGCCCAAGCTGGAATCAAGATTGCCGGGAGAAATATCAATAAACTCAGATATGCAGATGACACCACCCTTATGGCAGAAAGTGAAGAGGAACTAAAAAGCTTCTTGATGAAAGTGAAAGAGGAGAGTGAAAAAGTTGGCTTAAAGCTCAACATTCAGAAAACTAAGATCATGGCATCTGGTCCCATCACTTCATGGGAAATAGATGGGGAAACAGTGGAAACAGTGTCAGACTTTATTTTGGGGGGCTCCAAAATCACTGCAGATGGTGATTGCAGCCATGAAATTAAAAGATGCTTACTCCTTGGAAGGAAAGTTATGACCAATCTAGATAGCATATTCAAAAGCAGAGACATTACTTTGCCAACAAAGGTCCATCTAGTCAAGGCTATGGTTTATCCAGTGGTCATGTATGGATGTGAGAGTTGGACTGTGAAGAAAGCTGAGCACCGAAGAATTAATGCTTTTGAACTGTGGTGTTGGAGAAGACGCTTGAGAGTCCCTTGGACTGCAAGGAGATCCAACCAGTCCATTCTAAAAGAGATCAGTCCTGGGTATTCTTTGGAAGGACTGATGCTAAAGCTGAAACTCCAGTACTTTGGCCACCTCATGCAAAGAGTTGACTCATTGGAACCAACTGATGCTGGGAGGGACTGGGGGCAGGAGGAGAAGGGGACAGCAGAGGATGAGATGGCTTGATGGCATCACCGATCATTGGATGTGAGTTTGAGTGAACTCAGAGAATTGGTGATGGACAGGGAGGCCTTGCATGCCATAATTCATGAGGTCGCAAAGAACTGGACATGACTGAGCGACTGGACTGAACTGAACTGAACATCGGTATGCATACCATTTTTACCCCATCCCTAGCACTCCATCTCCATTGTATCTCCTTTCTGGCAAGTGTTTAAGTGATGTATGGCATATGTGTTTGGTTAAGTATTTATTAATATATGTGTTATAATATAAATATTATTATTGAGCTATCTGCTTTTTTCACTTAAAATGTCTCAAGAACACATATAGTTAAGCTTCACTTTAATATCTTAAGTCCATAATTCCACATTTTTACTACATCACAGTAGTTTAAGACTGGTTTTCTCTTCATGGACATTTAATTTGACTCAATATTTGCCTGGTAAAGAAATGCCAGCTGCCTATTATGGAATAACAGAAAGATGATTAAACCTCTCACATTATAAAACTAGAAACCTGAAGACAATACATGAAACAGACTTTTCATAAATTGGACAGTAAGCAATACAGGTCTGTCGTCTCTGAAGAAGAGACCAATCAAGGTAAGGCTTGAAATCCAGGCTGATCTCATGCTGGAGGCACATTACAGACCAGAGTCCAGGGACAGCCAGGCAGAGCCCAGCAGTCCTGCTGAATCAAGGACACAGAGATTAGAATTCATGGAGGCAGAGGTGGCTAAGACTTGAAAGATTAAATTCTTTAGAGGAGGGATTATGGGGAAAAAGAATGAAAAATCCTTTAGGTGTTCTCTTGAGTATGAGGAATACTGAAAATACATGAATAGGATAAAATTCTGTGAGGTTGGACAAAGAGCTTCTGAAATTTTCCCTGAACTAACTCAAAAGTAGGACTCTTTAGTTTTTCCACCAACTGGAGTAAAGTACATTTTTTTTTTTTTGTTCACTCAAAGTGTTGAGTAGAGACCCCTGAAAGAACCATGCTTTAGTAACAGGGCTGAACTATTGCTAGGGAAAAGAATGCTCTAAATTTGCTAAAAAGACATTTAGTGTAATTCTCAAGTTAATCAAATTGAACTTCAAATTACACAAAGGCCTATCAGAACAAATGAATTTATTCTTTATAGATTACAACATTAGTCAAATACTACACAACATACAAGTACAATGTCCAGAATCGAATAAAAAAATGAGTGTGCAAGGAGAGGGGGAAAATATGATCCATAATCAAGAGTAAAATCACCAAAAGAAACAAAACTTCAAAAAACAGAAATGATGGAATTAGCATGACTAGATATTAACACAAACATTGTATTATGTTCAGCTATTTCAAGGGATGTAAATACAGTGAAGAGAAGTTGAAGACTACTCATTCTATAAAATTATTCTCAGTTCATATATTCCTGTTTGCAGTTTTCTAAACTAAGCATGGCATCATGTATTATTATTGGGAAATACAAAATAGCATGAAAATAACCTCTACTTTGCAAACAAAGGTTCAAATAGTCAAAGTTATGGTTTTTCCAGTAAGCATGTATGGGTATGAGAGTTGGACCATAAAGGAGGCTGAACCCCAAAGAATTGATGCTTTTGAATTGTGATGCTGGAGAACACTCCTGAGAGTCCCTTGGCCTGCACAGAGATGAAATCAATCAATCCTGAAAGAAATCAACCCTGAGTATTCAGCTAAAGCTGAAGCTCCAATATTTGACCACCTGATGCCAAGAGCTGACTCATTGGAAAACACCCTGATTCTGGGAAAGATTCAAGGCAAAAGGAGAAGAGGGCAACAGAGGATAAGATGGTTAGATATCATCACTGACTCAATGGACATGAATTTGAGGAGGAGGAGAAAGTGGAGGACAGAGAAGCCTGGTGTACTGCTGTCCATGGAGTCTCGAAGAGTCAGATATGACTTAGTGACTGAACAACAACAAAAACCTCTACAGGAAAAATGCCTCAAAACACTAGTAATGATCAAACTTTTATTCATGTCTCAGCAAAGATAGTTTATGTGCAAATAAAGCTCCTAGTGGTTTGGCGACAGTGAAAAACAGAGCTGTATTAGTGAGCAGAACAGTGAGCAGATTCTGGAGCCTTTTCAGCTGCAGTGCCAAAGAGCTTACTCTAATCTCACCTTTTCCTCCTCTGAAGAGCCTTGTTTCCAGCCACAGTTGTTATCCAAACCGGGGAAATCCATGTCCTTTCATTTTCTGTGGTTTATGGTACATGCCTCAATGAGAGGACTGATAATAATATTAACACCTAGCTGAACATTGAGTCCTACTCTGTAGACACCGTGTTAACCATTTTACACATCAAATCTTATTAAATCCAATAAAAAAAATTAAAAATCAATAAACTTACCAAGGTTATACTCTGACTCAATCCAAAACTGACACGGTGAAAAAATTACTTTTAACCAATATGCCAGACAGTCCATATTTTGTTATATCAGTTGCTTGTGTGTGAGTATCATGTCCAAGACTGGGACCAGAATATGAAGCTGGAAATCACACGTTATGGGTGTTCAACAGACATATGAGAGAATCAGTGACTTCTAAACTGTTTTCAGACAACAGAGCTCATGTGAAAGCTTTATTTAGGATGTACATTATCTAAAGATTCTATTCAAACCTGTCTAGGTGTTTTGAAAGAAGAAAAACCTAATCAGCTTTTATTGACATAGCTGCAATCTATGTAATCTACCTTAAACAAAATAAGGACAGAGAATCAATTGGGCTTGACATAGGAATAAAACTTTCAAGTCAAAGAACCCTAAGTAGGCTGATTATATCCTACATGCTGTGTAGGAGTGATTTGACTTAAGCATGCTAGCTACATTACACAGATTTATGCTTGGGAATTTCTGTGTGTTTTGGATTTTAGTTGTAGTTTAATTCAGATGCAAGGTGCCTTTTAAGTGGAAGAAATGTTTAAATTCAAAGGACTGCATACTACTTCCCAAATGTGTAGCCTTATCCAAATGTTGTAATGAGTGTGTTTTATATATATTGACATCTGTGAACAGAAAACTTTTTATCAAGTCAAGTACAGGAAAATAAGTTCCATATGTCATTCCAAGTAAAAGAAAGTAATAGAGCCCCCTCTTTTGATGAGATTCAAGAAAGAAAGAAGTACGCAGAAAGAGAGGGAGAGAGAGAGGGACTAGACCTAGAGGTAATCCCCATGCCAAAAATAGATCCATGAGTGTTTTATATTGTCTTCATCTCTCTTAAACCATTAGAATCATAGGCCTATTTGAATGTGTTTTCCTTTTTTCTCCCCTTTTACAAAGAATCATTAAACTATCAAACTGCAAACTTATCCTGGTACAAAAATATGCCAAGAAGTTATAAATATAGATTAGATGTTCAAATTCCCATAATTATATTTCTTCCTTTATTTTTTCTTTTTAAATTAAGTATTTTGATTGCAAACATATGTTAAGTTGTTTGGAATATGCCATCATTTCATTGTGGCCAATATATTGTCATTAAGGTCATTCAGTGTCCAGAAAAGTAACTGGCTAAACATATGAAAAAGCTATGGAGTTAACTCCATATGATGACAGATGGCAGCTAGACTTATGGTGGAGATAATTTTGTAATGTATAAAAATATCAAATCATTATGTTGTACATTTGAAATCAATATAATATTGTAAGTTAGTTATAATTCAATAAAAAAAGAGTTGATAAAGTAATCATTTGAGTGGAATTTACAGTTAAAGAAGTGATTGTGCTGTGCTTAGTCACTCAGTCGCGTCCGCCTCTTTGCGACCCCATGGAGTGTACCGTGCCATGCTCCTCTGTCCATGGGGATTCTCTAGGCTAGAATACTGGAGTGGGTTGCCATGCCTGCCTCCAGGGAATCTTCTTGACCCAGGGATCGACCTCAACCCAACCCAAGGTCTCCCACCTTGCAGGTGGATTCTTTACCATCTGGGCCACCAAAGAAGCCCAGAAGAAGTGCATATCTGTTAACTATTTTTCATAATAGAAAATATTTTCATTCTGTTCTCTTGAGCAGTGACTTTCTCCTCCATCTGGGCATCTTTAGTTACATGGGCAATTTTTAAATTTCTCAGAGCTCAGAAAGATAGCATTTCCTAGGAGTCTTCATGTTCTACAAAATAGAATGTGTAATATGTATACAATCATCATTTTAGAATATACCACCTAAACAACCACTAGAGAAATGAAAGACTAATATATGCCATATGCTACCTTTTATTTATTTTTTTAATTTTATTTTATTTTTAAACTTTACAATATTGTATTAGTTTTGCCAAATATCGAAATGAATCCGCCACAGGTATACCCGTGTTCCCCATCCTGAACCCTCCTCCCTCCTCCCTCCCCTACCCTCCCTCTGGGTCGTCCCAGTGCACCAGCCCCAAGCATCCAGTACCGTGCATCGAACCTGGACTGACGACTCATTTCATACATGATATTATACATGTTTCAATGCTATTCTCCCAAATCTCTCCACCCTCTCCCTCTCCCACAGAGTCCATAAGATTGATCTATACATCGGTGTCTCTTTTGCTGTCTCATACACAGGGTTATTGTTACCATCTTTCTAAATTCCATATATATGCGTTATTATACTGTATTGGTGTTTTTCTTTCTGGCTTACTTCACTCTGTATAATAGGTTCCAGTTTCATCCATCTCATTAGAACTGATTCAAATGTATTCTTTTTAATGGCTGAGTAATACTCCATTGTGTATATATACCATAGCTTTCTTATCCATTCATCTGCTGATGGGCATCTAGGTTGCTTCCGTGTCCTGGCTATACATATGCTGCCTTTTAGAAAGTACTATATTTTCAGGACATCTTACATGAAAAAAGACATTTTTCATTACTTCTTGGTTCAATAATATATGCTATACTGTATAATGAGTCTCCCTTTAACATACAGAAACACATCATTCCAAATCTACATTTTTTTTCTAAGAAACACTAGACTCAGAAAAACTGGATTACTTTAGTTATATGGATGTGTTATTTATGTCTCAATGTGCACTCAGAAAAATCTTATAAAAAGGACAACTGGAATTTTACATCTATAACCACTTAAAAGCCACACCCCTTGTAAGCAATATGCTTGAGAGCATTTATCTCTAATGTACAAAGAAGAAAACTAATCAGAAGTCATACTTTTGAAACTGGTCAATTTTTAAGTTGCTCAAATTACTGCCTATTACTTAAGAAGCCTTACATTCCTCAAAACTTAAATTGCTTAAACAATCAGAAAACTTAATTTTACGCTTAAAAAGATCTAAGGAAGAAAGTGCCTACAGGATTGGTTCATTCAGTTACTCACCATTAGCACCAAGAACCCAAAGTGGTTTGTTTTTTTTTTTTTCCAGTCTTATAAAATCAGTGTTGTTCAAGTAGTCTTTTGGAAATCCCCTCCTATTTGAAAGATTGCTACAAAATTCTAGGTGATATATGCAGTGATATCAATATCCAGCAGAAAAAAATGAGCCTTCTTCCTTTCTTAATTGGTAAGGATACCTTCCCCAAAGATAGCCACATGCTTGCCCCAAATACTTGCTGCCTGATAAGGCCACATATCTATGGTACATCAATCACACTCAAGGGTAATGTGATCACCATGCTAGGTTAATAGGAATCAGCTGAACAGATAGCTTCAGAAGTTCTGTTGCAAAGAAGGAAGGGCATAGGCATAAGTATGGAGAGATAAGGGGGTACCCAGTGCTATTCTGACTTGTCATATTTATAAAATAGATATGTTGTGAAAAGGGTATTAAATTCTGAATGATGTAAATACTTAGGTTTGCATACTCTGTAAAAATAATTATTTCTTAAAACATAAGTTAATAAGACTCACTAAGATGGGAAATTCATGCACAGATAGCTAAATAAATGGTATAGCTGGAGAGTTAAATATTCTCTAACAGAACGTCGATTTTAAAAAGCCAGCTTATCCTTATATCGGGCTTCCCCGGTGGCTCAGTGGTAAAGAATCTGCCTAATAATGCAGGAAATGTAGGTTGGAGCCCTGGGTGAGGAAGATCCCTCGAGGAAGGAAATGACAAGGCACTCCAGTACTCTTGCCTGGGAAATCCAATGGACAGAGGAGTCTGGTGGGCTATAGTTCATGGAGTTACAAAGAGTCGGAAATAATTTAGCAACTAAAAAACAACAATCCTTGTGTCTCTCAGCACTTATCCATCTTCCTTCCCAAATAATCTGGAAATGTTTTATCTCTATATTCTAGACTCAATCACTTGGCTTTCATATAAAAAACACACACACATACACTTTGACATTTTACAGTATAAAATTATATTTGCTATACTGAGCCTCTGATTTTTCCATTGCCATTTTTAAATAATTTATTCATTATCACAAATACTAGGATATTTCATAATATGTGAAACATTTTGACAAATAGATTTTTGCCTAGGGTAAAATTAAATATGAGTAAAACATTTATTATGTACTATTTTACAAAGGGAAATATGTGTTGACCATGAATCTCTTTAAGTTACTTTAAAGTGCAGCTTGGCTTTACATCACACTCTATCTGTTAAAAAAGGTGGTGGGGGGAGTGCTTCCTATTCATCATTTGAAGACATTTTGAAAATCTTTTCTCACACGTGATATTTGAGCTGAATTCTAGAGACACGAGTTCAGTCCCTGGGTCAGGAAGATGCCCTGGAGGAGGGCATGACAACCCACTCCAGTATTCTTGCCTAGAGAATCCAATGGACAGAGGAGCCAGGCAGGTTACAGTCCATAGGGCTGCAAAGAGTAGGACTTGACTGAAGCAACTTAGCACACACACACTGGCCTCAATGGTCCAAATGAGTTCTATTTCAGTTCTTGAATGTGACTGCATCATGACTTTTACAAATTCTTGCTCTACAAACTTCTCTCTCGTAAAAGATATATAACATAAATGATGCTTTCATTTTTTACACCAAAATTTTCACTTTCAAAATACTGATAGCTTGGTGTAAAGCTAGGTCAATGAGGATACAATTTTGCAGACAATTTCTTCTCCTTTTAAATTTAGAGTAATTCAAGAGGTTCCATGTGCCTCTGACTTCTGTAGTTCAGTGGTTGGTGAGTATATTCTCTGATTTTGCTTTCTTAATCAGAAGTATTTTTTTTAAAACTGTCACGTTATATTTGAAAATTTGAGATATGACTCATACTCTATTTTCAGCAAATATAAAGAGTTAGATGCTTTGAAAGTGTAGTTCTTGGTAATCCCAAAGAAATAATTCAGAATCTATTGTGCATTGAAAATGTTAAGTTAGAAATATTTTTATAGCATATTTAACATGTGAATATCCAAGAATATTAATTTTCCTTATTTCTTTTCAGGATATTTTATTGTATTTACCATAAAACGTTCTCTCTTAAACAGTCCCTATTTCTGTTACGAAAAAAAAGGAATAGCTGTTTGTCTGGATTATCTACTCATGGATTTTTACTCTTTGGTTTTACCCATTTGTTAACATTAAAGCCACTATGAGCAAAATATCTATGAAAGCCCTTAGCTAAGAGTATCCGATAGGAATCACACTAATAAAAATGAAAAGACATAAAAGTGTTTGTATTGAAAAGTTACAGGAGACACTGAACTTTTTTTTATGTATACATTTTCAGAAGTGTGCAAAAATATTATAGTATTTCAGAATATAGTATCTCCCATTCTTTTTGCATTCTCAAAAGATGTCTCAGTATTTTTCTTATTCTCATTGTAATTATTACTGTTATCACCACCTTATATAATACAGTGTATATAATACACCTATATAGTATAGTACATTATCTCAGAAAATAAGAAAATAAAAATAAAAATGGTGAGGTATATTTTGAAGCCTTCCCATCCTAGAAATGCTGTTTCACAGTTAAGATTGAGGCTTGTATCAAAGCCAGTGGGTGGTGAGATCTCACTTTATGATCTTACTTAATTATTATTATTTTTTTTACTTAAGGTACTGTAGGTAGGAGTCACATAACATTGTTCCTAGAAATAATCACGTAGTCTAAGACTAGCCTTGTACAGTGCAATGAACCAGTTGGCTAAAGCACTTGTGGGGAAAAAGCAGAAAAATTATCTCAAAATGAGACTATAAGGATCTGGAGAATATTGCTTTCCTCATAAGCAGCTCTTTGTATGGTGCTTGAGTAGTTGTTTTAAAATTTCCATATTTTTTAATTGTGTTCTAAGCAGTATTTTATATCTCACTCTGTTTTTCCTGCTTAGCAAAGCCATTTGAATGATTTGTGGGCTCATTTTCATGTTAAATATTTTAACAAGAATGGGTTCTTGACATCAGGGAGTCAGTCAGATATAATGTAGTTCTGCTAACAAGGCTCATAAAAATATAGGAAACAGATAATAAATCTGACTTATATAGTTCATACATAATAATTTGAAATTTGGAATAATTAAGTGCCGAACACACTATAGAATCTGTGAAACATTAAGAACTTGATTCAAACAGAAAAACATATCAAACCAAATTTAAAGCTGATATTCCACTCAAATCATGTCACCAGGTCTCTATGCTGGCTCACTGGCCATGCTAACCTAGAAATGGTGTCGAGTCCTAAGGGTAACTGCTGGAATTATGACAAGTTCCTAGAGTTCTTTGGGAAGTTGGCTGGAAAAAACAGAAGCAATGTTGAATACGTTAGCCACAGCTGGTCAGGATATTTTGTTGATGATATTATCATCAATCTTTGGTTAAGAGTACATGGAAGTTCTATGAATTATTAATATCTCTGAGCTGAAAATGAGGCGGGCACTTTGCCTTAGGGGTGGAAATTTGAGAAAGCAAAGAATGAATGAGAATAGTTATTTCTTTGGTTTTTCCAAAACATCATAATTTCTCTACCCAACATGACACCCACAATATTGAGAGATTTATATAAAACCTGATACTGATATTTCCACAAGTACAACTTGCCTGTATCTAAGGAACATATAGAGTATTCTGTAATTTCAAATCAAAATTAAATAATGAATGTAAACAACAGTGTCAACACCAATATTATTTTATTCTGCATAGTGCTTTTCATCTGAAAATTGAGTCTTTAGAAACTAAGACAAGTCTTTAAAGACTAAACTGATATAAGTATTCAATGAGTTTTATATGAGACATACACATAATAGGTTATCTCACAAAGAATAATTGCTCAGTCAACAATAGTTATTGTTAATAAAATAGTTGTTATTTCACAAACATTATGCTTTTAACAACTTCTTACAGTTACTTGGAAAAGCAAAACTAAAAGCAAAATGTAAGTGAGGAATGACTATGCATAACATCAATTTTAGACAATGATAAGCAAAATTAAGCCTGACATTGAGGAGTTTAGTTTAATAAGACAAACATTAACTTAATAAAATATTTTTAACTATATATAAACTAAATGAACAGGGTCAGTTCAGTTCAGTCACTCAGTCTTGTCTGAATCTCTGTGACCCCAAGGACTACAGCATGCCAGGCCTCCCTGTCCATCACCAACTCCCAGAGCCTACTCAAACTCATGTCCATCATGTCAGTGATGCCATCCAACCATCTCATCCTCTGTCGTCCCCTTCTCCTCCCGCCTTCAATCTTTCCAGCAGCAGGGTCTGTTCCAATGAGTCAGTTCTTCACATCATGTGCCTAAGTACTGGAGTTTCAGCTTCAGCATCAGTTTTTCCAATGAATATTCAGGACTGATTTCCTGTAGGATGGACTGGTTGGATCTCCTTGCAGTCCAAGGGACTCTCAAGAGTCTTCTCCAACACCGCAGTTCAAAAGCATCAATTCTTTGGTGCTCAGCTTTCTTTATAGTCCAACTCTCACATCCATACATGACTACTGGAAAAACCATAGTTTTGACTAGATTGACATTTGTTGCTAAAGTAATGTTTCTGCTTTTTAATAGGCTGTCTAGGTTGGTCATAGCTTTTCTTCCAGGAGTCAGTGTCTTTTAATTTCATGGCTGCAGTCACCATCTGCAGTGATTTTAGAGCCCCCAAAAATAAAGTCTGTCACCATTTCCACTGTTTTCCCATTTATTTGCCATGAAGTGATGGGAAGCTTAATGATTACCTTTTGTAATTTAACCAAAAAGTAATCTGGTATTGACTCACTGTAAGGTATAAAAGAAGAGATTTACTTTATTCTTACAGGGTTTTGTATTAAATGGCCAAGAAATACCATTTACTACAACAATCATCTTGTCTCCAGGAATCCTTCGTGCTTTTTTAAAAAGATGATTCAAGAATCCACTTATATATGTTTGTGATTTGGGCTTTTTTTTAAAAATCTGTCTGTTTGTCTGTCTTTTTATCCTTGCACCAAAGCACAATATTTTACATAATGTGATATTTAGAAAGTCTGTATATCTTATAGTGTCTTCTTTAAATGTTTCTTAGTGATTTTTTCTTTTTTTCATTGTCCATATCAGTATTGGAATTTTTGTTCATATCGATTGACTAAATATGACAGACATGAAATTAATTATAAGTTAATATTAGTATGAGCCTCGTTTATCAATCATGGGCTTTCCAGTCTTAACAAGTATGAAAATAACAGTTTCCTATTTATTTAGATTTTAAAAATTTTATAATTAATATTTTGCAAATATTTTCTGGGTATTTTATATTTATGTTAATGTTTTAAAAATAGACTTTTATTTGCAGAGCAGTTTAAGATTCATAGCAAAAACCAGAAAGAGTTCCCATAAGTATGTATGTATATGTGTGTGTATATATGTGTGTACATATATATATGTATGTATATATCCATATGTCTATGTGCATATATATATATGTATGTGTGTATGTATATATGTATACGTATATACATATGTAGCAGTTTTAGTATGTGTAACAGTTTTAGATTCATAGCTAATTTTAGCAGAAAGCTGAATTTCCATGTGTGTGTGTGTGTGTGTGTGTGTGCGTGTGTGTGTACATATATGTGCCGGCATACTGGCATTAGTCTTTTTGAAGCACAAATTGGTTAACAATTTACTGAGCATGCCCTGCTCTGAAGAGTAAGAGCCAGTTTTTCCCCCAGCCAGTCCCTCCCATCAGGAAGCTTCCACAAGCCTCTTATCCTCATCCATCAGAGGGCAGAGAGAATGAAAACCACAATCACAGGAAACTAACCAAACTGATCACATGATCACAGCCTTGTCTAACTCAATGAAACTATGAACCATCCTGTATAGGGCCACGCAAGACAGATGGGTCATGGTGGAGAGTTCGGACAAAACATAGTCAACTGGAGAAGGAAATGGCAAAGCACTTCAGTATTCTTTCTTGAGAACCCCATGAACAATATGAAAAGACAAAAAGATATGACACTGAAAGATGAATTCCTCAGGTGAGTAGGTGCCCAATATGCTACGGAAGAAGAGCAGAGAAATAGATCAAGAAGGAAAAAGAGTCTGAGCCAAAAGGGAAGCAAACCCAGTTGTGGATGTGTCTGGTGGTCAGAGTCAAGTCCAATGTTATAAAGAACAATATTGCATAGGAACCTGGAATGTTAGGTCCATGAATCAAAGTAAATAGGAAGTGGTCAAACAGGAGATGGCAAGAGTAAACATCGACATTTTAGGAATCAGTGAACTAAAATGGACTGGAATGGGCTAATTTAATTCAGAGGACCATTATATCTACTATTGTGGACAAGAATCCCTTAGAAGAAATGGAGTAGCCCTCATAGTCAACAAAACAGTCTGAAATGTAGTAGTTGAGTGCAATCTCAAAAACACAGAATGATCTCTGTTTATTTCCAAGGCAAAACATTCAATATCACAGTAATCCAGTTCTATACCCCAACCATTAACACTGAGGAAGCTGAAGTTGAATAGTTCTATTAAGACCTACAAGACCTTCTACAACCAACACCCAAAAAAGATGTCCTTTTCTTCATAGGGGACTAGAATGAAAAGTAGGAAGTCAATAGATAACTGGAGTAACAGGCAAGTTTGATCTTGGAGTACAAAATGAAGCAGGGCAAAGTCTAATAGAGTTTTGCCAAAAGAAGGCAATGGTCATAGCAAATACCCTCTTCCAACAACACAAGAGACAACTCCACACACAAACATTACCAAATGGCCAATACTGAAATCAGATTGATTATATTCTTTGTAGTTGAAGACGGAGAAGCTCTATATGGTCAGCAAAAACAAGGCCAGGAGCTGATTTTGGCTCAGATTATAAATTCCTTATTGCCAAAATCAGACTTAAAATGAAGAAAATAGGGAAAAACACTAGGCCATTCAGGTACGACCTAAATCAAATCCCTTACAGTTATACAGTGGAAGTGACAAATAGAAGCAAGGAATTAGATCTGATAGACAGAGTGCCGGAAGAACTATGGATGAAGGTTCATGACATTGTACAGCAGGTGGTGATCAAAACCACCCCCCCCAAGAGAAGGAAATGCAAAAAGATAAAATGGGTGTCTGAGGAGGCCTTACAAATAGCTGAAAAAGAAGAGAAGGTAAAGGCAAGGGAGAAGAGAAAAGATATAACCATCTGAATGCAGGGTTACAAAGAATAGCAAGGAGAAACAAGAAAGCTTTCCTCACTGATCAATGCAAAGAAATAGAGGAAAAATAATAAATTGGATAAGACTAGAGATCTCTTCAAGAAAATTAGAGCTACCAAGGGAACATATCACGCAAAGATGGGCACAATAAAGGACAGAAATGGATGGACCTAACAGAAGCAGAAGATACTAGGAAGACGTATCAAGAACACACGGAAGAACTATACAAAAAGATCTTAATGACCCAGATAACCATGATGGTGTGATCAGTCACCTAGAACCAGACATCTTGGAGTGAGAAGTCATATGGGTCTTAGGAAGCATCACTATGAGCAAAACTAATGGGGGTGATGGAATTCCAGTTGAGCCATTTCAGAACCTAAAAGATGATTCTGTGAAAGTGCTGCACTCAATATGCCAGCAAATTTGGAAAATTCAGCAGTGGCCCCAGGACTGGAGGTCAGTTTCCATTCCAATCCCAAACAAGAGCAGTGCCAGAGAATGTTAAAAACTACTGAACAATTGCATTCATTTCACATGCTAGCAAGGTAATGCTCAAAATCCTTCAAGCTAGTTTTCAACAGTACATGAAGTGAGAACTTCCAGATGTACAAGGGGAAATTATAAAAGGCAGAGGAACCAGAGGTCAAATTGCTAACATCCGTTGGATCATCAAAAAAGCAAGAGAGTTTCAGATAAACATCTACTTCTGCTTTCTTGACTGCTCCAAAGCTTTTGACTGTGTGGATCACAACAAACTGTGGAAAATTCTTAAAGATATGGGAATAGCAGACCACCTTATCTGCTCCTGGAAAACCTCTATGCAGGTCAAGAAGCAGCAATTAGGACTGGACAGGAAACAGTGGACTGGTTCCACCTTGGGAAAGAAGTATGTCAAGACTGCATATCGTCACCCTGCTTATTTAACTTATATGTAGAGTACATCATGAGAAATAGTGGACTAGATGAAGCACAAGCTGGAATCAAGATTGCCGGGAGAAATATCAATAACTTCAGATATGCAGATGATGCAACCCTTATGGCAGACAGCAAAGAGGATAAAGAGCCTCTTGATGAAGGTGAAAGATGAGAGTGAAAAAGCTGGCTTAAAACTCAACATTCAAAAACCTAAGATCATGGCATCTGGTCCCATCACTTCATGGCAAATAGATGGGGAAACAGTGACAGACCTTATTTTCTTGGGCTCCAAAATCACTGCAGATGGTGACTGCAGCCATGAAATTAAAAGACGCTTGCTCCATGAAAGAAAAGCTATAACAAACCTAGACAATGTATTAAAAAGTGGAGACATCACTTTGCCAACAAAGGTCCATCTAGTCAACCTGTGGCTTTTCCAGTAGTCATGTACAGATGTGAGAGCTGGATCAAAAAGGCTGAGTGCCACAGAATTGATGCTTTTGAACTATGGTGTTGGAGAGGACTCTTAAGAGTCCCTTGGACTGCAAGAAGATCAAACCAGTCAATCCTAGAGGAAATCAACCCTGACTATTCATTGGAAGAACTGATGCTGAAGCTAAAGCTCCAATTCTTTGGTCACCTTATGAGAAGTGCTGACTCACTGGAAAATATCCTGATGCTGGGAAAGATTGAGAGCAGGAGTGGAGGGTGGGCAGGGCAGAAGACAGGACTGTTGGATGTCATCATCGACTCGATGGACATGAGTTTGCGCAAGTTCAGGGAGATGGTGATGGACAGGGAAGCTTAGCGTGCTGCAGTCCATGGTGTCCCAAAGAGTAGGACACGACTGAGAGACTGACAACTACAACAACATGTATATATGTATACAAACTCTGCTTTTTGTTCAGTTTTGCTATGAATCTAAAATTGCTCTGAAATAAAAGTATTTTTAAAATATTAACATAAATATGTATGTTCAGTTCAGTTCAGTCACTCAGTCATGTCCGACTCTTTGCGACCCCATGAACTTCAGCACACCAGGCCTCCCTGTCCATCACTAACTCCTGGAGTTCACTCAAACTCATGTGCATCAAGTCAGTAATGCCATCCAGCCATCTCATCCTCTGTCATCCCCTTCTCCTCCTGCCCCCAATCCCTCCCAGCATCAGGGTCTTTTCCAATGAATAAGCTCTTCCCATGAGGTGGCCAAAGTATTGGAGTTTCAGCCTCAGCATCAGTCCTTCCAATGAACATCCAGGACTGGTCTCCTTTAGAATGGACTGGTTGTATCTCCTTGCAGTCCAAGCGACTCTCAAGAGTCTTCTCCAGCACCACAGTTCAAAAGCATCAATTCTTTGGCACTCAGCTTTCTTCACAGTCCAACTCTCACATCCATACATGGCCACTGGAAAAAACACAGCCTTTTTGTTGGCAAAGTAATATCTCTGCTTTTTTTTTTTCTTTTTCTTTTATTGTTTTTAAATTTTATTTTATTTTTAAACTTTACAAAATTGTATTAGTTTTGCCAAATATCGAAATGAATCTGCCACAGGTATACATGTGTTCCCCATTCTGAACCCTCCTCCCTCCTCCCTCCCCATACCCTCCCTCTGAGTTGTCCCAGTGCACCAGCCGCAAGCATCCAGTATCGTGCATTGAACCTGGACTGGCAACTCGTTTCATACATGATATTATACATGTTTCAATGCCATTCTCCCAAATCTTCCCACCCTCTCCCTCTCCCACAGAGTCCATAAGACTGTTCTATACATCAGTGTCTCTTTTGCTGTCTCATACACAGGGTTATTGTTACCATCTTTCTAAATTCCATATATATGCGTTAGTATACTGTATTGGTGTTTTTCTTTCTGGTTTACTTCACTCTGTATAATAGGCTCCAGTTTCATCCACCTCATTAGAACTGATTCAAATGTATTCTTTTTAATGGCTGAGTAATACTCCATTGTGTATATGTACCACGGCTTTCTTATCCATTCATCTGCTGATGGACATCTAGATTGCTTCCATGTCCTGGCTATTATAAACAGTGCTGCGATGAACATTGAGGTACACGTGTCTCTTTCCCTTCTGGTTTCCTCAGTGTGTATGCCCAGCAGTGGGATTGCTGGATCATAAGGCAGTTCTATTTCCAGTTTTTTAAGGAATCTCCACACTGTTCTCTATAGTGGCTGTACTAGTTTGCATTCTCACCAACAGTGTAAGAGGGTTCCCTTTTCTCCACACCCTCTCCAGCATTTATTGCTTGTAGAATTTTGGATTGCAGCCATTCTGACTGGTGTGAAATGGTACCTCATAGTGGTTTTGATTTGCATTTCTCTGATAATGAGTGATGTTGAGCATCTTTTCATGTGTTTGTTGACCATCTGTATGTCTTCTTTGGAGAAATGTCTATTTAGATCTTTGGCCCATTTTTTGATTGGGTCATTTATTTTTCTGGAGTTGAGCTGTAGGAGTTGCTTGTATATTTTTGAGATTAGTTGTTTGTCAGTTGCTTCATTTGCTATTATTTTCTCCCATTCTGAAGGCTGTCTTTTCACCTTGCTAATAGTTTCCTTTGATGTGCAGAAGCTTTTAAGTTTAATTAGGTCCCATTTGTTTATTTTTGCTTTTATTTCCAATATTCTGGGAGGTGGTCATAGAGGATCCTGCTGTGATGTATGTTAGAGAGTGTTTTGCCTATGTTCTCCTCTAGGAGTTTTATAGTTTCTGGTCTTACGTTTAGATCTTTAATCCATTTTGAGTTTGTTTTTGTGTATGGTGTTAGACAGTGTTCTAGTTTCATTCTTTTACAAGTGGTTGACCAGATTTCCCAGCACCACTTGTTAAAGAGATTGTCTTTAATCCATTGTATATTTTTGCCTCCTTTGTCAAAGATAAGGTGTCCATATGTGTGTGGATTTATCTCTGGGCTTTCTATTTTGTTCCATTGATCTATATTTCTGTCTTTGTGCCAGTACCATACTGTCTTGATAACTGTAGCTTTGTAGTAGAGCCTGAAGTCAGGTAGGTTGATTCCTCCAGTTCCATTCTTCTTTCTCAAGATTGCTTTGGCTATTCGAGGTTTTTTGTATTTCCATACAAATTGTGAAATTATTTGTTCTAGCTCTGTGAAGAATACCATTGGTAGCTTGATAGGGATTGCATTGAATCTATAAATTGCTTTGGGTAGTATACTCATTTTCACTATATTGATTCTTCCAATCCATGAACATGGTGTATTTCTCCATCTATTAGTGTCCTCTGTGATTTCTTTCACCAGTGTTTTATAGTTTTATAAAAACTATAAAAACTTTATAGTTTATAAAAACTATATAGGTCTTTAGTTTCTTTAGGTAGATATATTCCTAAGTATTTTATTCTTTCTGTTGCAATGGTGAATGGAATTGTTTCCTTAATTTCTCTTTCTGTTTTCTCATTATTAGTGTATAGGAATGCAAGGGATTTCTGTGTGTTGATTTTATATCCTGCAACTTTACTATAATCATTGATTAGTTCTAGTAATTTTCTGGTGGAGTCTTTAGGGTTTTCTATGTAGAGGATCATGTCATCTGCAAATAGTGAAAGTTTTACTTCTTCTTTTCCAATTTGGATTCCTTTTATTTCTTTTTCTGCTCTGATTGCTGTGGCCAAAACTTCCAAAACTATGTTGAGTAGTAATGGTCAAAGTGGGCACCCTTGTCTTGTTCCTGTCTTTAGAGGAAATGCTTTCAATTTTTCACCATTGAGGATAATGTTTTCTGTGGGTTTGTCATATATAGCTTTTATTACATTGAGATATGTTCCTTCTAGTCCTGCTTTCTGGAGAGTTTTTATCATAAATGGATGTTGAATTCTGTCAAAGGCTTTCTCTGCATCTATTGAGATAATCATATGGTTTTTATTTTTCAATTTGTTAATGTGGTGTATTACATTGATTGATTTGCAGATATTGAAGAATCCTTGCATCCCTGGGATAAAGCCCACTTGGTCATGGTGTATGATCTTTTAATGTGTTGTTGGATTCTGATTGCTAGAATTTTGTTAAGGATTTTTGCATCTATGTTCATCAGTGATATTGGCCTGTAGTTTTCTTTTTTTGTGGGATCTTTGTCAGGTTCTGGTATTAGGGTGATGGTGTCCTCATAGAATGAGTTTGTAAGTTTACCTTCCTCTGCAATTTTCTGGAAGAATTTGAGCAGGATAGGTGTTAGCTCTTCTCTAAATTTTTGGTAGAATTCAGCTGTGAAACCCTCTGGACCGGGGCTTTTGTTTGCTGGAAGATTTTTGATTACAGTTTCAATTTCCGTGCTTGTGATGGGTCTGTTAAGATTTTCTATTTCTTCCTGGTCCAGTTTTGGAAAGTTGTACTTTTCTAAGAATTTGTCCATTTCTTCCACGTTGTCCATTTTATTGGCATATAATTGTTGACAGTAGTCTGTTATGATCCTTTGTATTTCTGTGTGGTCTGTTGTGATCTCTCCATTTTCATTTCTAATTTTATTGATTTGATTTTTCTCCCTTTGTTTCTTGATGAGTCTGGCTAATGGTTTGTCAATTTTATTTATCCCTTCAAAGAACCAGCTTTTGGCTTTGTTGATTTTTGCTATGATCTCTTTTGTTTCTTTTGCATTTATTTCTGCTCTAATTTTTAAGATTTCTTTCCTTCTACTAACCCTGGGGTTCTTCATTTCTTCCTTTTCTAGTTGCTTTAGGTGTAGAGTTAGGTTATTTATTTGACTTTTTTCTTGTTTCTTGAGGTATGCCTGTATTGCTATGAACTTTCCCCTTAGGACTGCTTTTACAGTGTCCCACAGGTTTTGGGTTGTTGTGTTTTCATTTTCATTCGTTTCTATGCAAATTTTGATTTCTTTTTTGATTTCTTCTGTGATTTGTTGGTTATTCAGCAGCGTGTTGTTCAGCCTCCATATGTTGGAATTTTTAATAGTTTTTCTCCTGTAATTGAGATCTAATCTTACTGCATTGTGATCAGAAAAGATGCTTGGAATGATTTCTATTTTTTTGAATTTACCAAGGCTAGCTTTATGGCCCAGGATATGATCTATCCTGGAGAAGGTTCCATGTGTGCTTGAGAAAATGGTGAAATTCATTGTTTTGGGATGAAATGTCCTATAGATATCAATTAGGTCTAACTGGTCTATTGTATCGTTTAAAGTTTGTGTTTCCTTGTTAATTTTCTGTTTAGTTGATCTATCCATAGGTGTGAGTGGGGTATTAAAATCTCCCACTATTATTGTGTTATTGTTAATTTCTCCTTTTATACTTGTTAGCATTTGTCTTACATACTGTGGTGCTCCCGTGTTGGGTGCATATATATTTATAATTGTTATATCTTCTCGGATTGATCCTTTGATCATTATGTAGTGACCATCTTTGTCTCTTATATCTCTGCTTTTTAATATGCTGTCTAGGTTGGTCATAACTTTCCTTCCAAGGAGTAAGTGTCTTTTAATTTCATGGCTGCAGTCACCATCTGCAGTGATTTTGGAGCCCAAAAAATACAGTCTGACCCTGTTTCCACTGTTTCCCCATCTATTTGCCATGAAGTGATGGGATCAAATGTCATGATCTTAGTTTTCTGAATGTTGAGACTTAAGCCAACTTTTTCACTCTCCTCTTTGACTTTCATCAAGAGCCTTTTTAGTTTCTCTTCACTTTCTGCCATAAGGGTGGTGTCATCTGCATATGTGAGGTTATTGATATTTCTCCCGGCAATCTTGATTCCAGCTTGTGCTTCTTCCAGCCCAGCGTTTCTCATGATGTACTCTGCATATAAGTTAAATAAGCAGGATGACAATATACAGCCTTGACGTACTCCTTTTCCTATTTGGAACAAATCTGCTGTTCCGTGTCCAGTTCTAACTGTTGCTTCCTGACCTGCATACAGATTTCTCAAGAGGCAGGTCAGGTGGTCTGGTATTCCCATCTCTTAAAGAATTTTCCACAGTTCATTGTAATCCACACAGTCAAAATGTTTGGCATAAAACAATATATATAGACAGATTCTTTACTGTCTATACTTCACTTTACTGTCTTTACCTCACTATATATATATATATATATATATATATATATATATAGTGGATCCCTCGTGGATCAGGGAAACAATTATGCACAGTATATATACAGTTGCTCACAGTAACCTGTTGTGTGAACAGATACGTATTTATATAGTAAAACTAAAGATCTGAGGTGGAAGTAGAAAACAGTGACATAGCTAGGATAAATTTCACAAAAATGTGAGTGGTTTCTTTTATTCACAGGAGGACATACAGATGGAAAGGAGATAACAGTAGAGTTTTTCAAGGTGCTGGCAAACTTTTCGCTCTTTATGCTGATTGTTCCATGAATGTTTACTGTTATAATTCTTTATGCTGCATCTTTATGTTTTGTTCCACTTTCTGTATGTGTGTCATTGTCTATATTTTTAAAATGGATGGTTTCATTTTTTTGTTTTGGCTTTGTTTTTAAAACAGGGGAAAAGGCATTTAAAGGTTGCAGTATTTTTCTTCTCCTTTCTTAAGTTAAAAGCTTCTTTCCTGAGTCATTTTGCATTGTCTCACAGAGGAAGTTAGATGCTTGTTGGAGACTGTTGCATATATTTTCTCTCAGCTATTTTTTTAGCTGTCTCAGTTCCACATGAGCCTGGTAAAAATGTCAATTGCTTGGTTACTCTCAAATTTAAAATGTTAGGTATAAAATTAAACAAACAGCTCTCAATAACTGTTATAGTGTATCTCTTCTATATATTGTATGTGGACCATTACAATATCATTTGGGAGAAAATGTGTAACTAGTAGGAAGAATGGTAGAAGCCATGTGGCAAGGCTTCCATTGCAACAATAGAATTGAATTTCTTCAGTTCTGAGTAAGTCCCAAGAATACTGCCGATGAAAGCTGAGTCAGTTGAAAATTGTTTGTATTAAATTTCCTGCATGTATTACCTTTTCAACTCTATAGGCAAAGTTATCTGCAATGGGCTAATGTGACTGTTTTCAAAGGTATTATTTATCTTTTAGGTTTAACACCAAAAGAAGGATCCTGCACAGAATCATAGTATGCAAATCTATTTTATAAATAGATTTTAACTCACCTGGAATCTTTCATGATTTTGAAAATGGATACAACCCACAAAATATAATAAACCATTTGAAGAACATTCATGTTTAAAATCTGTCATGTGTCAGGAACTCTTGAGACATGAGATAATCCAGAGGATAATGTAATTCACTAGACTGTGTGTAGGATTAGAAATCAATGAAGAGAGCACAGATGTTTTCCTGGCTTCTTTTCTATGGTGGAATTACTAATCCCTTTTAGGTCACAGATCCCTTATTCATAAAACCAATGAATAGAACTCCAACTATGGTTTTCAAACAATATTCCAAGAATCTTTAAGATCCTCAGAAATGATTCAAGGTCAGTCATAGTACCAATAGAGAAGCCGAATGGGTGAGAATCCTGTGGTTGATTCAGAGATCAGCTCTATGTTTTCAAGATTATCTATCCTAATCTTTACTAAACCCTCATTAAGATAAATGAGATCCGGGTGCTAAGCTAAAGCAAGTAAGAACATTAACGATATGATAGACATAACTTGATTTGGTATTATTTAAATGTATAATGAAATAATTGTTAGTAGCTAACATAATGCCTTTTGTATTTTAAAAGTGAAGTTGCTCTGTCGTGTTCGACTCTTTGGGACCCCATGGACTGTAGCCTACCAAGCTCCTCCGTCCATGGGATTTTCCAGGCAAGAGTACTGGAGTGGGGTGCCATTGCCTTCTCCAGAGTATCTTCCCGACCCAGGGATTGAACCCAGATCTCCCACATTGTAAGCAAGACGCTTTACCGTCTAAGCCACCAGGGAGGTCACTTGTATTTTAAGTACCTATTAAATGTCTGTTGAAGTTAAGAAATAATGAGCAAGTTAGCTCACAATTATACAGAGGGTTTATAACTCCCATATATGGAAATTCATTGAAGACCACAGGATATAATAAGGGTTCTTTAGAGTCTGACACGGAGAAGGCAATATGGCACCCCACTCCAGTACTCTTGCCTAGAAAATCCCATGGACGGAGGAGCCTGGAAGGCTGCAGTCTATGGGTCTCTGAGGGTCGGACACGACTGAGCGACTTCACTTTCACTTTTCACTTTCATGCATTGGAGAAGGAAATGGCAACCCACTCCAGTGTTCTTGCCTGGAGAATCCCAGGGACGGGGGAGCCTGGTGGGCTGCCGTCTATGGGGTGGCACAGAGTTGGACACGACTGAAGTGACTTAGCAGCAGCAGAGTCTGACAGGTTTCATAGCCAAGAGATATGAATGTAGAAAGCTCCCGCCCCCTTACTTTATATGAGGAAAAAACATTTCAGAGATTATATGACTAGAACTCAGCTTTTAATACCAAACACAATGCTCCAAGCATTACAGCAAACTGGTACCAATTAGTCATTCATTTTTTAACTCCTTTTCCTTAATCATCTGTAAAATGAAGAGATTGGACAAGATAACTCTAAGGTCTCTTTCAGCTTAAAACTTTTGACTCTAAATCTTGGTAAGAATCTTAATAAATTTTGCCAAATGCTTTATGTAAAAGGAAAGAACATTAATCAGTCTCCAGTAGATTCACCATGAGCTTTTTTTTTAAAACAAGCTAATAATCCTTCTTAATATTTTAAGAACAATACCTCCAGAAGTTTGTGGCCTGATAAGGCAAAGTTCAATAGTAATTCTTTCATTTCCCTTAGAGTCAGATTTATTTTAAAATAATGTTTATCAAAGCAAAAAAATTATAGCGCTAATATGGAAATGAAATCTAAAATTCCATCATTTCAGCACCCAGTATTGAGTTATGCTTCTCAAATTAAATGTGAGTGCTTATAAAATTCAGCTAGGTTGGCTGAGAGTCTACAATTCTAAAATAAGTGCCTTCAATTTAAAAATATAATCACATGTTCATTGGGGATTTTGTAGATTCTAAATTGAATTAAAAGAGAGTAGAGATTTTGACAAATGCAAAGTTTTGCACATACCTGTCTTGAAAATATCAGTTAAAAATACCTTAAATAGCTTCAGTTCAACTTAAATTCTAAATAATTTTAAACAGTAAACCCAAAGCATAGTAAAGATGAAGTTAAAATAAATTTGGTACCCAGACTCTAGGTTAGAGTCTGTACAGAAACTCTCTAGAGTTACTCTCTAGAGTACAGAAAACTCTCTAGAGAATATCAGAGGGATTTGTATCTCTTGGAAGTACATTATTCATAGTTACATGCAAACAAACAGTTGCTTTAGTTTTATTATCCCTATGTGCTGTGCTATACTAAGTCACTTCAGTCGTGTCTGACTCGCAACCCCATGAACTGTAGCCCACCAGGTTCCTCTGTCCATGGAATTCTCTAAGCAAGAGTACTGGAGTAGGTAGCCTTTCCCTTCTCCAGGGGATCATCCTGACCCAGGGGCCAAACCCTCATCTCTTATGTCCTGTGTTGGCGGGTGGGTTCTTTACCTCTGGCCCCACCTAGGAAGCCTTACCCCTTATACTTGTAACATATTCTAAGGTGCTTAAGAATTCAGAAATGCAATAATCATAGCAGCATTCCCTTAAGAGCATCAGTGAAACTTCCCTCTTCCATACAGAGGTGTTTTGGGTGACCATCTTCTCATGAATAGCTAGCTCTCTGTGACTTCAACAGTTAACTGCAAAGATATTTGAGGAATGCTGACTTTGGCCACCTCATGCGAAGAGTTGACTCATTGGAAAAGACTCTGATGCTGGGAGGGATTGAGGGGCAGGAGAAGGGGATGACAGAGGATGAGATGGCTGGATGGCATCACTGACTCGATGGACGTGAGTCTGGGTGAACTCCGGGAGTTGGTGCTGGACAGGAAGGCCTGGCGTGCTGGGATTCATGGAGTCTCAAGGAGTTGGACACGACTGAGCAACTGAACTGAACTGACTGACAAAGGCCAAACTTTAAATATTACCTCTGTATCATCTCCACTAACCTGCAACAGTGTTAAGTTTCTGAAATTACCCCTTTAGTACGAAAAAAAAAAATAGTACATAAATGTTTCAAGTTTATGGATCAGTTGCTTTATACAGTATTATTAGGCATGATAGTGATTCTTCCTCTTTATGGGCCTCCTTGGCAGTGAGGCCCTTCTCTCATCTACAACCCTCTGCTTGACCCTCATTTCATGCTGTTCTTTGGGGGAAGATGAAACGCTGGTGAGCCAGCATCTTTCTTTTTTTTTTTTCTTTTGTTTCTGGACTGCATTATCACGGTAAGTGAGTAAAGTCTTGTGACTTATTGTTTTAATTGACCATCTCAACACCTGTTGGCTCAACAGAACTGCAGTGGCCAGAAGCAGTTTGGAAAAAGAAAACATGGCTGGAGAATTAACAATCTGAATTCAGGTTATTGTAGAGCTATAATTATAAAGATAGTTTGGTATTAATATTAAAATAGACAAATGGGTCTGTGGACTAGTACAGGTTACAGATATAACCTTGCATATAAGAACAGCTCTTCCTTATAAAGGTGAAAAGACAATTCAGTGAGGAAAAATTATTATTTTTTTTTCAGCAAATGGTTCTGGAACACTCGAATGTTCAAAAAAAATGAACTTGAATTAATTCTTCATATCATATGCAAAAAGTTCACAAGATGGATCATAGATGTAAATTTAAAATTTAAAACTGTAAGACTTCTTGAGAAAAAACAGGAGAAATGTTTGCTATCTTGGTTTAGGCCAGTGGTTGTCAAATAGGGCCAGTTTTGTCCCTTGGGGGACCTTTGGAAATATTTGGAAACATTTTTGTTTGCCACACTGAGGAGGAGGTGTTACTGGCATTAAGTGAGTAAAAGCCACAGATCCTGATAAACATCCTACACTGTACAAAGCAGCCACTGACAACAAATAATTATCTGGGTAAAAAGTTAATGGTTGTCTAGAGACCCTGGAGTGGTCAAGTTTTCTTCAGTATACAGCAAAAGCACTAATCTATAAAAGGAAAAAAAAATCTAAAAAATTGAACTTCATCAAAATGAAGTACTACTCTTCAAAAGATGCTGTCAGTTCAGTTCAATCGCTCAGTCGTGTCCGACTCTTTGCGACCCCATGAATCACAGCACGCCAGGCCTCCCTGTCCATCACCAACTCCCAGAGTTCACTCAGACTCGGGTCCATCAAGTCAGTGATGCCATCCAGCCATCTCATCCTCCGTCGTCCCCTTCTCCTCCTGCCCCCAATCCCTCCCAGCATCAGAGTCTTTTCCAAGAGAATGCAAATATTGACCAAAACTGGATAAACTCTTTCCAAAGCATATCTGATACAAGATTTGTGTCCTGAATCTATAAATAAATGTCCAAAGAATAATGAATAAACAAGCAACCCAATAAAAAAGAAAGATATGAACAGGCACACCATGAAAGAAAATATAGATACAACATTAAGCACTTAATGTTGTGAACTTCATTCACCTTCAGGTAGATGAGAGTAAACCCACAATGAGATACAATCTCACACCTGTAACATGGTGAAAAAGTAAAAGAATGAGCATACCAAGTTTTGGCAAAGATGTGGAAGAAATGAAACACTCATACACTGCTTTTGGGAATGTAAAATGACACAATCACTTTGAAAGACTTCGTTGATTCTTAAAATATGATATGCATGGCCACCATCCACTTCTGTTTATCAACTAAGGAGAAATGAAAGCATATATTCACACAAATATATACACATATGATCATAGCAGCTTGATTTGCTTTAAGTCTAAGTTGGAAATACCCCAGATATCTATTGTCTGGTGAATGGATAAGTAAACTATGATATAACCATACAATGGAATACAGGTTAGCAATTCAATTAAAAGAATATGCACTGCAACATGGATACATCTTGAAATAAGTAACCTGGTTGAAACGACTCAAAGTAAAACATATGTGCGTATACTGCATGGCTCCATTTATATAATTTTATAAAGAAAAGCAAGCTCATCGATAGCGGTAAAACACTGATCACTGCTTACTTGCAGATGAGACATATCTTGGGGAAAACCTGTAAGAAGGGCATAGGGAAAACTTCTCAGGGTGGTGGCTATGTCATTTTTGAGACTGTGCTGATGACTTTTCAAGTATATACTGATTTGGTACTTTAAATTATTCTGTTTAAATTGTGCAGTCTGTTGTATGTTAATTATACCTCAAAAACTGCAAAAAAAAAAAAAAAGATAATTAAACAACTTAACAGGTATGCCAAACTAGAGACATGAGGAATTGACCAAAAAAAAAAAAAAAGTGTGTGTATCTACATAGCCCCTAAGAGCATCATTATCGAACTAGAAAAACAAAATCTGTTCATGATTTAAACCACAATCCCAAAGCATATTTTTTTATTTCATTAAAGAATTCCAGAAACATTGCAGCACTTTAGAAAGATTTTATTTAAGATGAGAGTTGATTTAAAATTATATTTAATGAATAAACTTCAATTAGCAGGGGGGGAACCATTTATATGAAAAAGCTGAGCCTTTGAAAATTACTGGACAAACATGTCACCATTCTCTGATTAAGGCTATTTTCCACAAGGCATGGGATTTCATACCTAGAACTCTTTAAGGTTCTGCAAGCACAATTGGATAAGATCTACAGTTCAGTGTCATGCTTGTAATGTAACAGAGAAGGCACAGTTAAAAATTGTATAACAGAAAGGAGTGCGGTTGTGACTTGAAACAATACCCAACCATTGTGAATGGGGCGATCGGCACCATCTGCTCCTGCAAGAAAGTTGTGGATTATTGCAGCTCTGAGTGGAGCTAATTCTCCCCCATGTCAGCAGAAGGTAAGAAGCAGTGAGAAGTATTCTGGGAGCTCGTGCTTGTTTTGAAGGCTGCTGATTTTTCTGTTAAAAGTACTAGTTGTGAACTCTTTCATGCTGATTAGAAGAGGGACTGCTAATGCTTGAAGTGGGCTGGGAGCAAAAGGAAACAAATAACAGAACTCTCCACCTCCTCCCCAACTTCTTACAGCGAGCACCTCCAATTGTCTCCACCAAGATCTAACCCAGTCGCCTATGAATACGGTAGTAGCTCCAGGTGATATTTTTATAGTGTTTAGCCTAAGCCTTAAAACCATTTAAGTAAAGATTATTATGGCATTTATTCTTTCTGCAGCATCTAAGCAGGAAATTAAAACCATACGGACTTAACCTAAAGAGATAATAACATTCGGCGAGATGCTCAACTTCATTCAACTCTGGTTGTTTAATACCTCTAAGTCCAAAACAAATGTGAGGACGCCAAGAGTTCTCCAAAGAAAAGCATGGTTACTAGCCTGTGTCGGGAAGGAGTCAGTGTTTAATTTCACTCTGCAGAAACAAGATCTTCTATATCCTATTTACAGCTCGAGCACACATTCATAATTCCTCCCTTTTGTTCTCTCTGTATCTTGGAACGGAATCTTAAAACTGAACTAGAACTTGGCATGCCTAAGAGTCAAGAAAAAGCAGGTTTGCCAAGTCTTCACAATGTTAGGGCACTAGAATTTTTTAGATGTGGCATTTACCACCTTCTGTCTCCAGGAAAACTTTACAAAGCACAAGTTACGATCATGGGTCACAAGTTAATACCAACTGTCTCTCTGTGATATTCTTATAAGAGAAAGAAGATTTATTTTATGTATATTTAGGTATTATATATACACATATGCAGTGTTTATAAATCTATATTTTATTTCAAAATTCCCTATCTTCAGCTCTTATGTAATTTTCATAGTCTGCTTTGTCCATTAAAATATTTATGGATGAGACATTATGTTTCCTAAAGCTTCCACTTATTAGCTATTAAATCTTGAACAAATTACTTCCTTTATCTTTCCTTCAGTTTCTTTTCTTATCAGTAAGATAGTAATAACCTACCTCAAAAAGATTTTCTAAAAATTGAAGGAGCTAACAGAATCAAAAATATTTGGATTAGTACTCAGAACAAAATACATGTTCAAAATTGTTAATTAATAGCTTTATATATGTCAATCACTGTGTTAAGCATGGGAAACCACAATATTAAAACTAATGTATCCTCTTGCTTCTCAAATCTTAGAATTAAATATTAATGCCAATGGTAGAAACATTATTTTAGTTGTTTATTTAATAATAAATATTATTTAGATACAAACTATCCAGAGCCAGAACTAACTAGGCTTACATATAATCATAGCAACAAAATGATTTGTATTTAACGAGTTCATTTTTTCTCCATGAAAATTAGAGGAAATCTAATCTAAGGAATGAAAGGGAAGAATTGGTGAGGTTGACTTAATAAATATTTTGTTAAATAAAATGGGCACATTAAATTGATATTCTCTGTATGTGCTATATAAGTATATTTCCTGACATAGTATGGGATGGTTTCCCACATAACTAAAGAAATTATCATTTTCTTTGCTTATTATTTAGGTTGGTGGAAAAGTAATTGTGGTTTTGCATTTTTGAATTTTGCTGCTTGATATTGAAATGCATTCTTAAATAAAATGGTTATGTTATATATAATTTTAATGTGCATTTCTCCCTTTATGCTTTTTTGCTAATTAAATTACTTACTGTTTATTTTATATTCATTTTAGACTAGAGAAATGATGTTAGACAAAAGGCAAATTTGAGCTTTTTTTTTTTTCGGGTTCAAAATGGGTCATAAAGCGGTGGAGACAACTCACAACATCAATGATACATTTAGCCCAGGAACTGCTAATGAACATACGGTGCAGTGGTGGTTCAAGAATTCTTGCAAAGGAAACCGGAGCCTTGAAGATGAGGAGTGCAGTGGCTGGCCATCAGAGCTTGGCAGTGACCAACTGAGAAGATCATCAAAGCTGATCCTCTTATCACGACACAAGAAGTTGTTGAAGAACTCAAGGTCAGTCATTCTATGGTCATTTGGCATTGGAAGCAAATTGGGAAGGTGAAAAAGCTGGATAAGTGGGTGGGTACCTCATGAGCTAACCACAGATCCTAAAAAAATCATCATCTTTAAGTGTCATTTTTTTTCTTATTCTACACAACAATGAACCACTTCCCCACTGGGTTGTGGTAAGACGTTAGGTAACCCTAACCCTGCTGCAAAGTCACTTCAGTCGTGTCCAACTCTGTGCGACCCCATAGACGGCAGCCCACCAGGCTCCCCCGTCCCCGGGATTCTCCAGGCAAGAGTACAGGAGTGGGGTGCCATTGCCTTCTCCAACCCTAACCCTAACCCTAAGCATTTTATATGACAACCCAACAACCAGCTTAGTGACTGGACCAAGAAGAAGCTCCAAAGCACTTCCTAAAGCCAAACTTGCACCCATAAAAGGTCATGGTCACTGTTTGGTGGTCTGCTGCCTGTCCAACCCATTACAGCTTTCTCAATCACAGAAAAGCCATTACAGCTGAGAAGTATGCTCAGGAGATTGATGAGATGCATTGAAAGCTGCAACACCTGCAGCCAGCATCAGTCACAGAATGGGCTCAGTTCTCCACAACCCCCCACAGCGCGTTGCACAACCAGCACTTCAGAAGTTGAACGAATTGGGGTACGAAGTTTTACCTCATCTGCCATATTCACCTGACCTCCTGCCAACCAACTACCAATTCTTCAAGCGTCTCAGCAACTTTTTGCAGAGAAAATGTTTCCATAACCAGCAGAAGGCAAAAAATGCTTTCCAAGGGTTCTTCAAATCTCAGAGCATGGGTTTTTATGCTCCAGGAGTAAACAAACTTACTTTTCATTGGCAAAAATGTGTTGATTGTAGGGGTTCCTATTTTGATTAACAAAGATGTGTTTGAGCCTAGTTATAATGATTTAAAATTCATGGTCTGAAACCACAATTACTTTTTCACCAGTCTAATAGTTTGTCCTAAGTAGTAAAGTCATCTTGCAAATTGTGCCTATTTATTTTTTTTAAGAAATCTCCTGGCCAGTTCAAAAATATTGACCGCATACTACTAAGATAAAAGAAAACCCTAGTTATCAATAAGAACTGAGTAATTGTTTTTAATTCGTGTTTAAGATGCTTGTATGTATTTAATTGTGAAATGGGCATAGGCTCCGGTGCTCAGAGGTGCTCTGGAAGCACAAGCTAATGAGTCTTGGGAGAGCAATGTGAGAGATTACATTTTAAAAGTGTTAGATCAAATGAACACATGTTCATTTCCTTCTTATCCGGAGGTGGCATTCAGATGCCCAATTGCGGATACATAATTTTTTTTTCACACACAAGACATTTGGCTTCTTTCTCAACTGCCTACTTGGGAAGACTGTTGATTTGGCAGCTATAGCCATTTTCCATCATCAGAAATGAATAAAATTGTAAGTTCTAGGATGATTCTTTAAAAAAAAAAAACACACAAAATAAAACTTTTTGTTCTTCCACCAGACACATATGGATCATTGGAAGAAGAAAATGTTTTCCTTCTGTCTCTAATTAAGCTTTCATGCATCCCTGGCTTCCATTAAGCTAGAAAAACAGAGACTGTATAAATGAGATTACATATGGGAGAGTACTTGAGAAAGGCAAAGCATTGTACGGTTCTAAGGCATAAACACTATTGTAAGTATCGTAGGCTCTTCTATCTTTTCCACGAAATCACCACTAACTACCCTACTATGTAACATCACCTCCTCCTTTAAGTCATGTTACTGGATTCTTGCTAGTCATTCTGTAAGACAAAGAATAATTTTCACACCACCCAGAATGGGCTCAGATCATTCATTCAACATGCAGAACTTCTCTCCTTCCCCTGCTTATTCATCTTCTCACTCACTTATTTAAAAACACTTATTTATTACCTATTATCTACCAGACACTGTTCTGTGTCCTAGGATATAGAAAGAGAAGGGAGAGAAATATTTACCTTTGAAAAGATTAAAATTTCCACCCCACTATTTCTTCAAGGGGAAAAAAAAAAAGTGGGAGCATGCGGAAGCCAGCAGACTGAAACGTGGTGAATTAGGAAAGTATAAAACCATAAGAACTTGCAGCGGAAAGTACATTCTGCCACATGGAGAGCCTGATGCCATGATTAAGAATATGGAATTCATTGTAAATACAATGGAAATCTACCGGAAGGTATGAAGCAGCAGAGAATAATGGCCTGATTTACATTTTTATACAATTATTCTATTTCTACTTTTACTCCCCTTAGACTCAGGCAACAGGAGTCCATTGCCTGACCCTTGCGCTTTGGAAAACTCCATATATCACAAACACAACAATGCATTTATTAAAGAAGATGTACCCACCTTTGTCACTCAGGACAGGACAAGCAGCTCTGGTACAGGACATCTCGTACCATAAATACCTACTCTTGAGACAAATGGTAGTTAGACCCCAGAAAAATGCATCTCCGTGTCTCTTACCCTATGTCCTTAAGACTTAAGGGAACTGTTTTTTAATGACACAAAAGTCTGTGATTTGTAACTCTGTCAAAAGTTAGAAACAGACACCACTCCAGTGTTCAAGGAGGATTTGAGCAGCAGGAATAGTTAGGTAAGAGATAATACAAATATGCTTAACTTGCCACAAGCAGTTTCTCAAATAGCATGAATACACTGTATCTATGTATTCTGAAATGTAATTTTCCAGTAGTATCAAGTATTCATTTCCTTGTATCTCTGTATTGTCCAGTTCACATTTCTGTGAATATTTACAAATCAATCAATGCACTACTTACAGTTAGGGGACATTTTACAATTTTAAATGATGTATTTTCTTTTTGAATTTGCATAAATGCATATCTAGATCAGCAGGCAAGCCAGAACATTATAGTTCCTAGGCTAAACTGAGCTCACTTTTTTTTATAAATAAAATTTATTGGAACATAGTCACAGTCATTTTAAACGAATGTATTTTTTGTGCTTGTTTTTGTGCTACTGTATCAGGGTTTCAGAGTCATTGCTACTGAGATTCTATAGTCCAAAATCCCTAAAATGTTTACTATGTAGAGCCGTAGAATAAAAGTTTTCTCTCACCTACATATACCTGAAGTATAATGTTAATTTTTGTATTGCCTATATGTTCCTTGGTTAGCCAATAAGTCGTGTCCCATTCTTTGTGACTCCACGGACTGTAGCCTAACAGACTCTTCCATCCATGGGATTTTCCATCCATTGGGTCCATGACCCCATGGACCATAGCCTGCCAGGCTCTTCTGTCTGTGGGATTTTCCAGGCAAGAGTACTAGAGTGGGTTGCCATTTTCTTCTCCAATACGTTGCTTAAGAAGTTATAAAAAAATAATTAATGGCTAGCTATGAAAGGCTGCAAAGTTAATTTCTCAAGAGAAGTAGAAAGCTATACCCTCACAAAACATACAGTGTTGTTAGAAACAACTTTACTCATAGTATCCCCAGGCTGGAAACCACTCACATGTCCTTCATGAATTGACAAGCAAATTTTATTTCATCCACAAAATGGGAAGTTTCTCAGCAATGAAGGAAATATCTTCTGTATAAACCCAATAACATGCATGAATTAAAATATATCATGCTGAACAAACAAAAAAGAATACCTATTGTATGATTCCACTTATTTAAAATTCTGAAATAAGCAAAATTCTTTTACATTTAAAAAGTAATTCAATAGTTGCTTATGGTCACAGGGTATAGGGAAAGGAATTGACTGTAAAAGTGTCTAAATTGGAAAACTCCTAAAAATCTTTGGCCCCAATTCAAGGGCAAAAGAAGCAGATCTTTGGTGACTGATCTGACTTTATACACAGGGTACCTAAGCCAAAAAAAAAAAAAGCAGAGCTGAATTCTGCAGGCAGCTAACTTCTTTGTTAGAAACTATTAAAAGCTGTCTGATGATGTGGGGCTCCTTGTACTGTCTTCAGCAGGATAGGAATAAGAACAAATGTGCAGATGACACAGGACCTGATGACAGAGTGTGAGGAACGTCTGTAGTGATTGACATGGTTGCTCACCATGCTTTTTTAGAAGCCAGTGTACCTATCTCCCAGCTTTGGGTACTAGATGCTCTTACTATGCATGGCTGTGTCCCTCACTGGGAATCTACTCAGCCTCACAGCCTTGCCTAATCCCACCTAGTGTCTTCTCCCACAAGGCCACCCTTGGTCAGTGGCAGCTGATGAAGAGACATGAAGCCTGTGATCCCTTGCTGTGCTTTGGGACATCTCTGAAAGGCCAACTGTAGAGTTCCCCACTGGATCCATAGCTTTGGCTAAGTCTTCAGTTGCAGTCATTATCTCTCTGTGCCCAAATTTCTGACTCTACTTCCTTTGAGGAATGTCTCATGACAGCTCTTCCCAGAAATTTCTCATCTCAGAATCTATTTCCAGGGAACTCAATTTAAGAGCATTGATGCTAGAAGTGGTCCAAGGAAGCAGATTGTTAATGGGATTTGGGGTTAGATTTACTCCACATTACTAGTCAGCTTCTGCACCCAGTCTTGCTTTCCTTTTCTCTTTATAGATGTACCTCCTGCATATATTCCCAATAAAGCTTCTTCATGCAATTCACTATTTGGGTATCTATTTTCAGAAAATTCAATCATAGACAATGATGTAACTTGTGACTGAAAAATTTTAACAGATGCAGAGAGGGATAAAAAACTACAGGAATACATTTAACAGAGCTAAACATATTCTGACTTTTCAGTTAAACATTGCATTTTGAACATCTATACTTTTACCTCCATCCAAAAATGTCACTAACATCACGAATTTTTTGAAATACATTAAATCACAAAATCAAGGATAATGAGAAATAAGAAAACATTTGCAGGAAGTTTTCCATTTTTTTAAATTAGAGGATAAGTACTTTACAATATTGTGAATTTTTGGCCATATATAACATGAATCTACATTATGTATACATAAGTCCTCCCTCTTGAACTTCCCTCCCACCTCCCACCCTGTCCTACCCCTCTAGGTTGTGACACAGCCCTGGCTTTAAGTTCCCTGTGTCATACAGCAAACTCCCACTAGCTATCTATTTTACATATGGCAATGTATATGTTTCAATGCTATTTTGGCATATCATCACAACTTCTCCTTCCTCCACTGTGTCTAAAATGTCTGTGACTCCTTTGCTGCCTTGCAAGTAGGATCGTCAGAACTATCTTTCTAGTATGGTTCTACTATCTTTCTAGATGCCACATATGTGCATTAATATATGATACTTGTCTTTCTCTTTCTGACTTACTTCACTCTGTATAATAGGCTCTATGTTAATCCACCTCATGAGAACTGACTCAAATGTGTTCCTTTTTATAGCTGAGTAATATTCCATTGTGTATATGTATATGTGCATCTTCCTTTCCATTCATCTGTTGATGGACATCTAGGTTGCTTCCCTGCCCTAGCTATTGTAAATAGTGCTGCAGTGAACATTGTTTTGAAAACAATAAACCCAGTGGATAAGTGATACCTGACTCAGAAAGGGCAAAAAGGGGGAAATCCCTGCAACAGGGAATAAAATCACTAAGCAAACTATTTGCATCTCAAATACCCAGAGGCTCACAAATTAGCAATGCAGTTGCCAGTGATGGCAGGAATTCTGATAGAGGCTGAATGATTAAGGATTAGCTAGAAGACTTTATGAGGAACGGTTAGATCACTTTTCCTACCTTGTCAATAGAAAGTCTTCTACGCTCACTTGAAGAGGATTCTACATATTTAATATGTACAGTTTAACAAGAGATTTGAAATTCCAACTGTGGATGAAAATGAAGATGAGACAGTTTAACTACTTTATAAATTGTGAGGAGACCCAGGCATTCTTTCCCATGCTCTGCCCTCAGAGCTATCTATCTGCATAAATCAGTGCCTCACTGATAAATTCAATAAAGTACCTAAAAAGCAAAACATACAGAAAAAGATAGTGCAAAGAAACCAAACACAATGCATTGGACAGAGAGAAACTTCTAACAAATATAATCAATACATTCATGGAGTTAAGAGAAATATTAACATTCCTCAAGATAAACAGTAAGTTAGACAAAGGAATACTATTGGAAATTAACAGTAACGCCCCAGAAATTGAAACAAAATTTAGTAATATAGTTAGAAGACAGTGTAAAGAAAATCTTACAAAAAGCAGATGAAAACATCAAGAAGTTTTATTCCAAAAAATAAAAAATTAAAATAAGACCTCTGAAAAGAGAGAAGATAAAATATGAAAGAAAATTGTATTATTCAAAAACTAAGAAAAGCCCCAGAGAGTTTGCCTCTACTTGTAAAAGATATAAGAGAACATTACTCCTATACAAATTATAAGAATTTAATAATCTACATAAGCATGACATTTCTTGTTTGAGATTAGATAGCAACCGAGAAGAATTAATTCCAAATTAATAAATTCATTTGTGATTCAAACTTGTCCAATACAGAAAATTGCAAACAAATATATGGCTTTACTGATGAATTCTACCAAACCTTTAGTGGAGAAATACCACTGCTACACAGACTTCTCAACTCATTTTATGAAGGAAGAATTACCCTAACAACAATAAAAACAAACTTAGAACATAAAACTCTAGACCAATGTCTGTTATTAACATAGATGCAAAAATCTTAAAAAAAATTTAGGATGTCAAATACTGCAATATACAGAAAAAGAATAAGATATATCTAAATGGATTGTAACACAAAAATACCAAGTCTGTTGTATCCACAGAAAATGAAGTGATGTAATTCACCATATCGACAGACTAAAGAAAACACCCACAGGATAATTTGAGTGTATGCAGAAAAACATGTAGCAGATTTCAACATCCACCCATGAAAATATTCTTAGCAACAGAAGATCTGATGGGAATTTCCTCAAACTGATAAAAGCATGTATACAAACCTGTATATAATATCCTATTTTTTCTGTCTTGGAAGTTAAAAATAATGGATTGATGACTTCAAAATTATACAGATAGCTTTCCAGTGTAGCACTTTTCATACCTAGCAAACTGTCAATCAAGATCTTAAAAAAATTCACTTCTCATGCTACCCGTTCTCAGAAAGCAACTGTGAGATATACTTGATTTGAAAATATACACTAAACAATAAAAAGAAAGACATGAGGATAAAAATAGAAAGTATTCATATAGGAAGCATGAATGGAATCCTGGGCGTGATAGTAAATGGAGCTCCCAGGATGAAACCTACACAGAAGTTTAGACAGCAAGTGATGTGTTATAATATGTAGAAGGCAGGATTCTTGAAGAAATTTGACAAATTGAAGGATAATAAATAGTAACTCATATTTGAAACAACCAAAGCCTGATTTTAATTCTATCAGAAAATTAGGAGATAGATTATTTGTTAAGAAAACAGACAATTTAGTAATAAAAAAAAATAAAAGAGGTAAATATTAATTCAAGGAAAACCAAATAATTGAATATACCAGGAAATATTTCATAGTTTGATATGTGAATCAATAGTGGTTAGTACTTCCATAGTTATAATAAGTACATTGTATATTGGCTTTGAAATATTATAAAATAATTTTCATGGAAACCAATCTGAAAATTCTATTAAAATATAAAAGAACAAACATTTTCAAGACAATCAAAAAATGATAATGTTGATGTATTAGCTAAATACATCTTAGCTAATACATCTTCTTCTTTGGAGAAGGAAATGGCAACCCACTCCGGTGTTCTTGCCTGGAGAATCCCATGGACGGAGAAGCCTGGTAGGCTGCAGTCCATGGGGTCGCAACAGAGTCGGACACAACTGAAGTGACTTAGCAGCAGCAGCAATACATCTTCTTCTAGTCTTCCCCTAAACTTTAGGTAGGATGGTTCAGTTCATTTCAGTTCAGTCACTCAGTCATGTCAGCTTTTTGCAACCCAATGGAGAGCTGCAGACCAGGTTTCCCTGTCCACCACTAACTCCCAGAGCTTGCTCAATCTCATGTCAATTGAGTTGGTGATGCCATCCAACCATCTCATCTTCTGTCGTCCCCTTCTCCTCCTGCCTTTGATCTTTCCCGGTCTTTTCCAATGAGTCAGTACTTTGCATCAGGTGCCCAGAGTATTGGAGCTTCAGCTTCAGCATCAGTCCTTCCAATGAATATTCAGGACTTATTTCCTTTAGATTGACTGGTTTGATCACCTCTCAGTACAAGGGACTCTCAAGAGTCTTCTCCAACACTGTAGTTCAAAAGCATCAATTATTTGGTGTTCAGATTGATTTATGGTCCACCTGTCACATCCATACATGACCACTGGAAAAACCACAGCTTTGACTAGACAGAACATTGTCAGCAAAGTGATGTCTCTGCTTTTGAGTATGCTGTCTAGGTTTGTCATAGCTTTTCTTCCAAGGGACAAGGGTCTTTTAATTTCATGGCTGCAGTTACCATCTTCAGTGATTCTGGAGCCCAAGAAAATAAAGTCTGTCACTGTTTCCACTGTTTCTCCATCTATTTGCCATGAAGTGATGGGCTTGGATGCCATGATCTTAGTTTTCTGACTGTTGAGTTATAAGCCAGCCTTTTCACTTTCCTCTTGAACTTTATCAAGAAGGTTTTTAGTTCTTCTTCACTTTCTGCCATGAGGGTGGTGTTATCTGCATATCTGATGTTATTGATATTTCTCCCAGCAATCTTGATTCCAGCTTGTGTTTCATCCCAGCTGGCATTTCTCATGATGTACTCTGCATATACTTGAATGGTCTAGTGGATTTTCCTACTTTCTTCAATTAAAGTCTGAATTTGGCAATAAGGAGTTCATGATCTGAGCCACAGTCAGCTCCCAGTCTTGTTTTTGCTGACTGTATAGAGATTCTCCATCTTTGGCTGCAAAGAATATAATCAATCTGATTTCAGTGCTGACCATCTGGTGATGTCTATGTGTAGCCACTAGACCATTCAAGTTTGACCTAAATCAAATCCCTTATGATTATACAGTGGAAGTGAGAAATAGATTTAAGGGACTAGATCTGATAGACAGAGTGCCTGATGAACTATGGATGGAGGTTCATGACATTGTACAGGAAACACAGAGCAAGACCATCCCAAAAAAAGAAATGCTAAAAAGCAAAATGGCTTTCTGAAGAGGCCTTACAAATAGCTGTGAAAAGAAGAGGAGCAAAAAGCAAAGGAGAAAAGGAAAGAGCTAGCCCTTTGAATGCAGAGTTCCAAAGAATAGCAAGGAGAGTTAAGAAAGCCTTCCTCAGTGATCAGTGCAAAGAAATAGAGGAAAACAAATAATGGATAAGACTAGAGATCTCTTCAAGAAAATTAGAGATTCCAAGGGAACATTAAATGCAAAGATGGGCTCAATAAAGTACAGAAATGGTATGGACCTAACAGAAGCAGAAGATATTAAGAAGAGGTGGCAAGAATACACAGAAGAACTGTACAAAAAAGATCTTCATGACCCAGATAATCACAATGGTGTGGTCACTCACCTAGAGCCAGCCATCCTGGAATGTGAAGTCAAGTTGGCCTTAGGAAGCATCACTATGAACAAAGCTAGTGGAAGTGATGGAATTCCAGTTGAGCTATTTCAAATCTTGAAAGATGATGCTGTGAAAGTGCTGCACTCAATATGCCAGCACATTTGGAAAACTCTGCAGTGGCCATAGGACTGGAAAAGTTCAGTTTTCATTCCAATCCCAAAGAAAATGAGTGCCAAAGAATGCTCAAACTACTGCACAATTGCACTCATCTCACATGCTAGTAAAGTAATGTTCAAAATTCCCTAAGCCAGGCTTCAACAATATGTGAACCGTGAACTTCCAGATGTTTCCTGGTTTTAGGAAAAGCAAAGGAACCAGAAATCAAATTGCCAACATCTGCTGGATCATTGAAAAAGCAAGGGGGTTCCAAAAAATCATCTACATCTACTTTATTGACTATGCCAAAGCCTTTGACTCTGTGGATCAAAATAAACTGTGGAAAGAGATGGGAATACTAGACCACCTGACCTGCCTTCTGAGAAATTTGTATGCAGGTCAGGAAGCAACAGTTAGAATTGGACATGGAACAAGAGACTGGTTCCAAATAGGGAAAGGAGTACATCAACGCTGTATATTGTCACCCTGCTTATTTACTTATATGCAGAGTATATCATGAGAAACACTGGGCTGGAAGAAGCACAAGCTGGAATCAAGATTGCCAGGAGAAATATCAATAACCTCAGATATGCAGATGACACCACTCTTATAACAGAAAGTGAATAAGAACTAAAGAAAGTGAAAGAGGAGAGTGAAAAAGTTGGCTTAAAGCTCAACATTCAGAAAACAAAGTTTTGGCATCCAGGCCCATCACTTCATGGCAAATAGATGGAGAAACAGTGGAAACAGTGGCAGACTTTATTTTTGGGGGCTCCAAAATCACTGCAGATGGTGACTGCGGCCATGAAATTAAAAGACACTTACTCCTTGGAAGAAAAGTTATGACCAAGCTAGACAGCCTATTAAAAAGCAGAAACATTACTTTTCCAACAAAGGTCCATCTAGTCAAGGCTGTGGTTTTTCCAGTGGTCATGTATGGATGTGAGAGTTGGACTGTGAAGAAAGCTGAGCGCCAAAGAATTGATGCTTTTGAACTGTGGTGTTGGAAAAGACTCTTGAGAGTCCCTTGGACTGCAAGGAGATCCAACCAGTAAATCCTAAAGGAAATCAGTCCTGAATTTTAAGGACTGATATTGAAGCTGAAACTCCAATACTTTGCCAAGCTGATGCAAAAAAGCTGACTCATTTGAAAAAACCCTGATGCTGGGAAAGATTGAAGGTGGGAGGAGAAGGGGATGACAGAGGATGAGATGGTTGGATGGCATCACTGACTCGATGGACATGCGTTTCAGTAAACTCTGAGAGTTGGTGATGGACAGGGAGGCCTAGCGTGCTGTGGTCCATGGGGTCTCAAAGTGTTGGACATGACTGAGCGACTGAACTGAACTGAACTGACTCTGCATATCAGTTAAATAAGCAGGGGGTGACAATATACAGCCTTGAAATACTGCTTTCCCAATTTGGAACCAGTCCATTGTTCCATGTCTGGTTCTAACTGTTGCTTCTTGACCTGCATTCAGATTTCTCAGAAGACAGGTCAGGTGTTCTGATATTCCCATCTCTTGAAGAATTTTCCATAGTTTGTTGTGATCCACACAGTCAGAGGCTTTGGCATAGTCAATAAAGCATAAGTAGATGTTTTTCTGGAACTCTCTTGCTTTTTCAATGATCCAACAGATTTTGGCAATTTGATCTCTGGTTCCTCTGCCTTTTGTAAATCCAGATTGAACATCTGGAAGTTCTCAGTTCACATACTGTTGAAGCCAACTCTCTTTCAGCTGATCAAACTGAGTTATGGAGACTAACTTTAACTTCCTCAAGACTATGCAGGTAGTTCACAGGGTAGCTAGGCTTTGAACTCAGCTGTTGGTTTCTAGAATCCTTGCTTATAACCACTGGATTATGCTGGGTCTCCATTATCAGATGTCAGTACTGACTATAAAGTTGTAGTAATAAAAAAATGTTGGTTTACTTGTATTAGGGACTGCCTCAATAACTCAATGGTAAAGAATCCACCTGCCAATACAGGAGGCACAAGAGACGGCAGTTCGATCCTTGAGTCGGGAAGATCCCCTAGAGGAGGAAATGGCAATCCGCTCCAGTGGGTTGTATTAGGAGAATCCCAAAATGGAGAACCAAAAGGAAATCAGTCCATGAATATGTGGGAACTTGACTTTAAAAAGCATTGCAGGAAGCGCGCCCGCCGCGCGCAGAATGTGGCCGCCGACATGGCCCCGGCCCCGGCCCCGCGCGCCCTGGCGCTGGGCGCTGGCACTGCTGGCCCTGGGTGGTGCGGGGCTGTGCCACGCCAGCCCGCAGCCTGGGCACCCCGCACGGCCCAGCGCCTTAAAGTATAAAAAAAAAAAAAGCATTGCAAATAAATGAGATATTGATAGATTACTATTCGATGAATGGTATGGTGTTAATGGTAATCCACTTGAAAAAAGAAAGATTGTGGCTGGGATAGGTGGTGATTCATAAAACAGGGTTTTATTTTATTAATATAGAGAACATACTTGAATTTTATAAGTTTTGGGGAATTATCCTATAGAAGTGGAAAAATTGATGAGGCAGGTAGGAAATTATGTGCAGAACCTAAATCCTTAAGAATTAAGATGAGAGTAGAGTGGTTGATCCCCCTGTTAGGATGACTTTCCTTTCATTGTAATAAGAAGAAAGATAAACATAATATTCAGATGTGTATAGGTGTATAAATTTGATAGTGGAATGATGAGAAAGCTTCTGTCTGATCACTTATAATTTCTAAAGGAAGTGAGAGTGGCAGGAGGTAAGGAGGTGGGGAGAGAGTGGCAAGTATGAAATAGTCAACTTGGAAGTGAAGAACCACCAGGATCAATGAAGCATTTCTTTAACATCTGTGTTCATAATCTAACAGTGAAGCCAAACATATGTCAGTATGATTTTTCATGAGTTTTACTCATTTAATTTAATGCAGAGAAATCAAGTGCTTGAATGCACCAAGTTAGGCATTTTCTCAAAGCTTATACTTTTGAGAAGGAGAAGAACAAATTTAGTGATATTGACAGGGGAGTGATTATAGAGAATGTGTGGAATCCAAGCTCGACGTGGAAATAGTGCGGACTTCCTAACAGTGAGCTAAAAGGTGCAGTACAAAGAGGATGCATGAATGGATTGCGCATTTCAGAAATGTCCAACATTTGTTGCAACAGGGGCAGGGAAGATGCTAATTTTAATGGTCCTAGAGCTTGTACATTTGCAGGGGTGTGGGGATCCTCTTTAAGCAAGAGAATACAAAACTATCTTGCTTTTTAAAATTTTACAAAAATCTGACATCTCATTGCTAAGTCTCTTCCCTGGGACTGGGATGGGGCTCCTCCAAATGCACAATCAAAAATCTAAACCTCCTGAGCTTCAGTAATTAACAGGAGAGTAAATACTTGTCAGAAAACTGAGGCACAAAGTGTAGGTTTCTAATCTAACAAACTGGCTTATACGACTCTTCTTTATAATTCCTAAGCTATACTTTTAAATTTTGCTAACACCTGGCATAGTATTTATTCATCGTTACCTTCCCTGTATAATCTAGTATCCGATAGGTTCACAAACATTTAGAGTTGAATATATACATAAATGGATACATAATTGATGAGCTTCCCTTCATTTCAGCTGAAGTTTAATAGTTCATTCCTACTCTTTTGTGTCTTTCCTTTGAGTGTGCTACTTCTTTCACTTTTCACCTTCCTGTCTACAATGTTAGATAAACTCCCATGCAATAAGATATATTAGAACCCAAGTCAGTGTTAAGACCTCTGGGTTAGTATTTGCTAAAATTAAACACAGTAGAGTGCTAACTAGTGTAATAGTGATTAAAGTGAGATAGAAATGTATTGAGCTTGAGGTTTAAGAAACTATTTCATGAAAGAAGCATTTAGAACAATTGGAGAGAAGTCAGAGGGCAATTTAGGCAAAGGAAACCTCCAGATACATTAATCAATTGTTTCATTTATTCATTTTATAATTAATCATTTATTGAATTCCTATTATGTGCAAGAAGTTAGCCTATATAATTGTTGCAGAGTGACTGTTCTGCCTTTTTATATACAGTGAGCTCACAGTAGAAAGCTTTATTAGAGGTTTAGGGAAATTAACATAAATAGAAGTAAATCCAAAACTTGAAATGTCTTATCTTCAGCTGGAAATTTATGAATCTCACATTATTTCTTTTTAAAAGATTCCTATCTTTTGGATGCAACAATAAATCACCATTTTCAGGTTGTACCAGTGGTTTTATAGCTTTTGAAGTAACTGCAAAGGACACCATTGACAGGCTTTCAAATATATCTCAGACCAAAACAATAAAAATAAATAGAAGAAAACAATATAATCTTTCTGACATTTCCATGAAAATTGAATGCTCTTCTTCTACAAACATAGAAGAGCAGTTTCATTATTGAATGCCAAGGATCACATATCCATAAAATACCAAGAGATTTTGCATGTCATTCAATCACATAGCTGACAGTCATCAAGAAAAACTGCTTTTCAGTGGGACGGAATGCTTTAATGAGCTAATTAGTCAGCTCAGGAAGGTGATTCTGTGACATACTTACAGAATTATTCTGAAATCTACCTGTACTTGCTGTTTATCTATGATAAATCATACTACCATATAGATCCAACTCCAGTATTTGTATTTAAAATGGAAATCCTATTTAATAGCATTTTTCCTTATATGGCAGGCTATTGATTTTTTTACATTGTAGTGATTTTAATACTTTCATTTTGAAATATTTCATTCTGTTTAGTAAAATATAATTAGCTCTATCATTAGTGCAGGATGTTCGGTCTGTAAATCATCTCAGACAGAATATTGACATAGAATTCTCCTGAGTCCTAATAATCACGTTTGTACTGTTTTCTAGTCCACTCTTCAGACTTAAACATTACTATATTCTTAGAGACATGGAAGATCAGGACCATGGCTTAGTTTGCATCTTTCTAGTCATGTTACACAGAGAAGGCAATGGCACCCCACTCCAGTACTCTTGCCTGGAAAATCCCACGGGCGGAGGAGCCTGGTAGGCTGCAGTCCATGGGGTCGCAAAGAGTCGGGCACGACTGAGTGACTTCACTTTCACTTTTCACTTTCCTACATTGGAGAAGGAAATGGCAACCCACTCCATTGTTCTTGCCTGGAGAATCCCAGGGACGGGGGAGCCTGGTGGGCTGCCATCTATGGGGTCGCACAGAGTCGGACACGACTGAAGCGACTTAGCAGCAGCAGCAGCAGTCATGTTACAAAAGACTTGGCATATACACAGTATTCGGGAAAGAAGGGCAACTGAATAAAATGTTAGCAATGAAATTAAAAATCAGGGCACAGTTACCCCTACCTTAATCACTCTTAGATGTACTGCTAAGTCGCTTCAGTCGTGTCCGACTCTGTGCGACCCCATAGACAGAAGCCCACCAGGCTCCCCCGTCCATGGGATTTTCCAGGCAAGAGTCCTGGAGTGGGGTGCCATTGCCTTCTCCAATCTAGACAGCATATTAAAAAGCAGAGACATTATTTTGCCAACAAAGGTCTGTCTAGTCAAGGCTATGGTTTTTCCAGTAGTCATGTATGGATGTGAGAGTTGGACTATAAAGAAAGCTAGGACCAATCAAATGCATGAGGGCAGTGGACATGGAAGCACAATCAAACATCAACAACAAAGGAGCCAGAGACACGACCTAAACTTTTGAAACCTGACTTGAAAAGAAGGGAATATCTTTTATTTGGGCAGTTGTTTTAAATGGAGTCATTCTGTCTGACTCACGTGTATGTTTAAGGAAAAGTATTTGCTGTTCAGTGGGCTTGTCTCTTCTGCTTTGAATTTTCCAGCAAAACAACTGTTAATTATTCTTCAGGCTGCATTGTTACTCCTCTTTCCCCTTATGCATGTTTCCATTCTTGTCTTGCAGTAGTAAATTCCATCCCCATCACTACAGTCATAAATGTAGATTTTAAGACAAAGCTTTAGTAACTTCTCTTCAGCAACACCACTATCAGTTTAAGTAGATATATATACCTCCATAAATCATTCTCCCTGCCTGCTTAAGGCCTGATAATATGTCTTGGTCACTATATTAGTCAGAGTTCTCCAGAAACACAGATATAACTATAGATATGGTATAGAGATGGATATAGGTGTGTCCACAATTACAAGATTGTGGATGACAATCACATGATCTAATTCCTTGAAATAAATCCTTGCATATTTTTGCATCTGTATATCTATCTCTAAAACAGTCTGTCTACAGAGATGTCTATTGATCTATGTCTCTCTCTTGCTCACTCTCTCTCAATATATATATATATGGGTGTATATATAAATATAGATATATAAAAATGTGTATTTTAAGGAATTGAATCACATGATTATATCTGTATAAATGCAGATACATAAGGAGATTTATTTTAAGAAACCAGATCACATGATTTTATATATGTGTGTATGTGTATGCAGGCTCCTCTGTCCATGGATTTTCCAGGCAAGAGTACTGGAGTGGGCTGCCCTTGCCTTCTCCGATACATATATATATATATATATATACACACTATGTAAAGAAATATCTATATAAATTGACACAAATATATCAATATATTTATTTTAAGGAACTGGATCACATGAGTGTGGCGGCTTGGCAAGTCCAAAATCTAATTGGGGAGGCTGGCAGACTGGAAACTCAGGAAAAAAAAGTTGCAGTTTGGGTCCAAAAGCAGTCTGCTGACAGGCCAGAAAGAACCATTGTTGTTCAGCATTATCTTAATGCTGGAAAATCGCTTCTTACTCTCAGGAGGTCAGCATTTTTTCTTTTCAGGCCTTCACCTGATTGGGTGAGTCCCACCCTCATTATGAAGCACAATCTGCTTTACTCAAAAGTCCACTGATTTAAACGTCTCATTCAAAAACATCCTCAAAGAAATATCCAGAATATTTGGCCAAATATCTGAACACTGTGGCACAGCCAAGTCTGACACATCAAATTGACCATCATGGTCACCATTATCTTCTCAGGTTCTAACCCAGTGCTTGAATTCTAAGGCACTTAATACATGTTAAGTTAAGAAATAAATCTAAGCTGCTAAGTTCTACCAAAGAAAGAATATCTGTTTCATTGTCTAGAAGACAATTGCTCTGCCCTGTAGGCAGACTAACAGAATAGGGCTAATATAACAGGTTTAGTTATAAATTTAAAAGCAACAAAAATGATGAATAGAGCCGGATTTTCATTTTTAGGATATAAACCCTCACTTTTGAGAAGAATAGGAGGAGACTTTAGCCACATGACAAGGCTATACTTTCCCTACAGTGTGGTATTAATGCTCTATATATGCATATTGAGGGCAATCTCTGCTCTGTCACAGGTAAGCATTCTACTCATTGCTTCTTTTTAAAATCAGTACAGTTAAACGTGTGCATGTCAAAATAGTATATTTTTATGTGTATTCAATATTGTTAAAGTCAGAGATAGTCTGACATCCTGGCATCCATCGCTTTTTTTAGCTTTTGAAAGAGTGCAAATCCATAACCTGAAAAACACAGACTTTAGAAAAAAAGTTTGTTTTTAATAACGTGATAAGTATTAGCTTGTAAAATGAACATATATATACAACAAATATCTAAATTTGTTGTTCAAAAATCAACCTTTGATACAGGATTAAAGAAATTTCAAGAAATCCATTCCTCATGATTTTGTTTTTTTAATTCTGCATAATTTGTGTTTTAAAACTTATACTTCATAACATACTTTTTACTTTACTGTAGCTTTTAATTCAATATTATTTATTATCTTAACTTGTTTAGGGATTTCTTAGTACAGTTGATAAAATAGAAAAAGTAGTTTCACGGTCACATTATATAACAAATATTTATACATCTTTAAGTCTACATCTTAATATATTTGCTTGCTTTGATACTTCAAATTGTATTGTTTCAATGGCTAATTTCAATAGTTTTAACAATCCACTTCTGAGAGAAGGTATTATCAATTCCTGCCTAGAGTAAATAAATAAATATAAAAACCTTCCAAGTTAAAGATGAAGTTATTTTAAAGCAGAGAAATAAGTGAAAAATAAATCTGGGTGATTCATATTTATCAAGTGTATAACGGAATACACTTTGTTTCAGTTATCTGAGTAAATATGTCTCTTCCCTTGATTATCAGACTAATTTTCGCTAATTTCCATTGCTTGACTTAACTGACCAAAATATAGTTCATGATCATGTCACGTTATGTGGAAGCTTTTAGCTCTATTTTCTGATCGTCCAAGGTGACCAGCATAATATTTGTTACATATGATTCTTTCTAAAAAGTTCCATATGACCACATACTCTAAAGTTTTAATAAAGAAAAGACTTTATCATTTATGGCCTCATTTTTAAAATGTTTACTTCAAGAGTTCCCCAAATGGGAGAACAAACTTTGGCTGAAATAGCCGTAGAAAAAAGCAGCAGCACTAATCCGTGCCAACGTTCACTCTAACTCCAGGTGGTTCAGGACATCAGTAGTCTTTACCCGGAGCTCTCGCCCTCCGTTTACCTTCTGCCTCCTGCTGCAGGTTTGGTGGCAGAGGGACCACTTCTGGTACCTTATTCAGATCTACACCTCTCAGAGAAATAGGGTCACGTGAGGTCCCCTGAGAGCAGAATCCTATCCCTGATAGTTGAAGCAAGAAGATCCAGAAAAGCATATCCTGAGAATGAGAAAGCCTGTGTACCAAAAAAAAAAAAAAGGTCAGGAATGCCTTTGATTAAGCCAAGAGTTAGAACTGGATAAGGACTGGGAAGAGATCAGGAGTAAGCTAGGGTGTCAGGGGTGATCACTTCTTCTAACACAGCTGAGCACTGCATTTGGGTGCTGTGCCAAGTGTGAGAAGGAGGCATGAGTATTGAGTCTGTGAGTGGTATAGAGTCAAGGTAAATTTTATTTCTACTGTTCCTCTGTTCCTAATATGACAGTTGCAAGTCAACACAGTCTCATAGTTGCTCTGCTGAAATATGTCCCACTTTTTTAGTGTCCTAAAACCATCATGAAGGATAGATTGACCACTGCAAAGTGATACTATCACATTAATTGATCAAGGCAGATTCTTTACCATGGGAGCCACCAGGGAAGCCCAATCAAGACGCTCCATTCCTATAAATAAGGCCCAAAATGTATATTAAATTTACATTACCTTGGGGGAGGTAACTTATTAATTGAATTAAATTGAACCAAAAACCAACTGCAATTTAAAGAAAATATGGCTTATTTTAGGATTCCCAAGTTTAAGAACTACAGTTTTTCTATGTTAAATTTAATCCTGCAGTTTGACCCAATATTCAAAAGACTGTTTTAGATTCTGACTTTTTTTCGCAGATGCTAACAATTTCTCCTAGCTTTATGTCATCTATAATTTTGGAAAGTACATGTTTTCACTGGCAGAAAGTTCATAGTGTAATTGCAGTAGTTTCATTCAGTATAGAATTATCACCAATATTAGTTCCTTTATATTACCTAAATTCTATTTAATGATTTGTTGTATCATTTTATTACAATCATTTATGGAAGTGATCATTTCCCAAATAATTAAATACATAATAAATTAAGTATTATGTGCTTTTATTTTAGACGATACATACTTTAGTTCTAAAGGAGTGTTTTAAATTAAATTTAAAATTTTAGGAAAGCTTTTTTAATAAAATATCTCACAAGAAGATGATTATATATGCTTTTATCTTCTTGTGTTTGCATAGGTGCAAGGCAAACTTCAGGATTTTGATATAATAATTTATTAGATGATAATATGTTTACAGTGATTATAGCAGCATAAGAAAAATAGCATAAGCACAAACAAAATATTAAAAGTAAGCTATGTTAATCTCTGAAAATCTACATATCTGTACCCTAAGATTTCTATGATAGAAATTTTTACATAAAACAGGAGACAATGGTACATATTCCATTAGCCATTAACACAAAAATATCATCATCATTTATATGGACCTTTGTAAATGCGACCATTCACTTACGAGAGAGCAAGAGTGAACAAAGAAAATGACATAAATATTAGTATGGAAAAAGTTACATTTCTAACAGTATCAGATAAATTCTGAAAGTAGTAATTTACATTAGACTTCAATAAGTGAAGGTGAATTTTGTTATTTCTAGGTTAAAATTCTAGGTTAAAAGAATAAGAAGTATTAAAAACAAGTCAATATAAGAAAAATGTATTAACCCCAGAAGACAAAGGGAAGAAAAAATAAAGCAGATATGCAGATTAGAAAATAAATAATTAAATGATAGATATACAAGTATTATATCAGTCATTTCATTAAAAATGAATGCACTAAAATAGGAACCCTTGATTAAAACACACACATACACACTTTGAAGCCAAATATCTTGAATTTGAATCCTGATTCTACTAGTCTTTGGGAATGTGATTTAAGAAAAGTTAATTGAACTCATATTTATCATCAGCAAACAGAATAGTAGTAGAATATAGTTTATGTGTTGTTACAAGAATTAAGTGAGTTAATATCTGTAAGTCTCTTAAGAAAATACCTAACAGAATAAGGGCTGCATACATAAAACCTATATGACTTGGATAAGTTGTAGAAGTTTTATAAATAACAAATGAGATAAGGTACCTGGAAGAGCTTTACATATTTCTAGTACCTACAGAAATGCATTGTACTGTTTTTGAATCACTGAAACAATAATGTAAATTAATTCTATCCTCATCTACACTTCCTAATTAATACTACTTAATCATACAGAGATAAAGACAGAAACCTTGTGATATAAGAGTATTGTCCTCGTGATTTCATTTTGCTCGGATGATTTCCTACACACATTTTAATATGTCTTCTAATTTGCCCATGTCACTAGATAAATTTGCTAATGATTTGGGAATGTGGTGCCATTTGTCTAAAGACTTGAATCATACCCTGGGAATAACTCTCCCTTCTGTTGGATCTCTCTCCTAACTAATTCATATTATCATCAAATATTATTCCAGTGCTTAAATACATTTGGTGAGTTACAAATTGATGAGGAATATGTGTTTTCTGCTAAGAGGATCCAGCCTCCTTTCAGATCACTTTATAGATAATTGATTGATAAACACTAGGGGAAACATTAATATAAGTAATATGACAAAAAGTAAACCATATGAAAGTTTTTCTCCAGCTGTCCTTCTCTAGTGTTAACACTCCTTTAAATATAGTGCCTTTTTCTACCTTTCCTAGAACTTTGTGCGTATGCCCAAGCAGTGTGTGTCTGTGAATGTGTGTGTGTGTATATGTGTGTGTGTGTGTGTCTGTGTATGTGTGTGTGTATGCTTTAATATTCCTAGTAGGATAAGTATAAGAAAGAATAGTACCTGACTTGCGTTATGCTAGTTGCCTATATATACGCCAATGTCTTCTGGAAAGTAAACTTTCCAGAAAGAGACTTATTTTTACTATGAAGATGTTCCCCATAAATGCACACTGACTATACTATCAGAGTAAATTACAAGTATTTGCAAAGATGAAATTTAAAGTAGGCCGCATCATTGTTAAAAATTTGGTAGAGATGGGAAGTTTGTGCCTGAAACTCTGTGAAAGATACTGTGAATATATAAATAAATTTAAAAGGCATATGCTGTCAGGCTTATTTTTATCTTTTAATTACCGAGAATGAGTTTTTGTAATTTGGGGTTCAGAGGCCATATATATCTCTCTACAAAGGAGAATGATTCATTTAAAACATAAACTCTGTTCTGAGCTACAGTACAGCAAATTAGACTGTATTCTCTGCTTGGAGGAAGATTTAAATCAAATTATTAGAGAATTCCTGCAAGGAAAGTAAAAGGAAAGCTCTTATAGTCATCAAGAATGTCATGCTTTTATATACATGTACCTTCAATTTAGTACCTCCACAAGAGGTAATTTCAGTCTTATAGATGGAAAAATGTACTATAAAAAGTTTCTACTTTCCTTAGCTCACCATTAAGACAAGCTTCAAACTCACAGGTGTTGGCAATTTTAAAATATTTTTAAAATTCCTACTCAGAAGTTCAATCTATTTATTTTTAAGATACATTATTTTTTTTAATTGTGTATTTTAAAATATGAGGATACTAATAGTAAAGATATGGTCCTTAAATATGCCCTCCTATGTTTTTACATAAAATTATTTTTTATGTAGAGATGTTCTATGTTTAAAAATATTATTATATTTTATATTTTCTTATTCCATATATATCCATTTAAAATCAAGATTAGGTTTGAAAAATATTTCTTTTTAAATTCATTTATGCCAATTGTATCTGGAATATTCTTCTCTGCATTTATAAAATCATTTTAATTATTATTTTGCCATGCATACCTTTTCCCTACTTTCTACTCTATTTTAGTTTAAAATGAAACAAACCATATGAAACAATGAAACAAACAAAACTATTGATATTACTAGTAGATATAATGTAAGGCCTCCCCAGACAGCAAAATGGCTGTCTGGAGAGGTCTTACAAATAGCTGTGAAAAGAAGAGAAGTGAAAAGCAAAGGAGAAAAGGAAAGATATAAGCATCTGAATGCAGATTTCCAAAAAATAGCAAGAAGAGATAAGAAAGCCTTCCTCAGTGATCAATGCAAAGAAATAGAGGAAAACAACAGAATGGGAAAGACTAGAGATCTCTTCAAGAAAATTAGAGATACCAAGGGGACATTTCATGCAAAGATGGGCTCGATAAAGGACAGAAATGGTATGGACCTAACAGAAGCAGAAGATATTAAGAAGAGGTGGCAAGAATACACAGAAGAACTGTACCAAAAAGATCTTCATGACCAAGATAATCACGATGGTGTGATCACTCACCTAGAGCCAGATATCCTGGAATGTGAAGTCAAGTGGGCCTTAGAAAGCATCACTATGAACAAAGCTAGTGGAGGTGATGGAATTCCAGTGGAGCTATTTCAAATCCTGAAAGATGATGCTGTGAAAGTGCTACACCCAATATGCCAGCACATTTGGAAAACTCAGCAGTGGCCACAGGACTGGAAAAGGTCAGTTTTCATTCCAATCCCAAAGAAAGGCAATGCCAAAGAATGCTCAAACTACCGCACAATTGCACTCATCTCACACGCTAGTAAAGTAATGCTCAAAATTCTCCAAGCCAGGCTTCAGCAATACATGAACCGTGAACTTCCTGATGTTCAAGCTGGTTTTAGAAAAGGCAGAGGAACCAGAGATCAAATTGCCAACATCCCCTGGATCATCGAAAAGCAACAGAGTTCCAGGAAAACATCTATCTCTGCTTTATTGACTATGCCCAAGCTTTTGACTGTGTGGATCACAATAAACTGTGGAAAATTCTGAAAGAGATGGGAATACTAGACCACCTGATCTGCCTCTTGAGAAACCTGTATGCAGGGCAGGAAGCAACAGTTAGAACTGGACATGGAACAACAGACTGGTTCCAAATAGGAAAAGGAGTACGTCAAGGCTGTATATTGTCACCCTGCTTATTTAACTTATATACAGAGTATATCATGAGAAACGCTGGACTGGAAGAAACACAAGCTGGAATCAAGATTGCCAGGAGAAATATCAATAACCTCACATATGCAGATGACACCACCCTTATGGCAGAAAGTGAAGAGGAACTAAAAAGCCTCTTGATGAAAGTGAAAGAGGAGAGTGAAAAATTTGGCTTAAAGCTCAACATTCAGAAAATGAAGTTCATGGCATCTGGTCCCATCACTTCATGGCAAATAGATGGGGAAACAGTGGAAACGGTGTCAGACTTTATTTTTCTGGGCTCCAAAATCACTGCAGATGGTGACTGCAGCCATGAAATCAAAAGACACTTACTCCTTAGAAGGAAAGTTATGACCAACCTAGATAGCATATTCAAATGCAGAGACATTACTTTGCCAAAAAAGGTCCATCTAGTCAAGGCTATGGTTTTTCCTGTGGTCATGTATGGATGTGAGAGTTGGACTGTGAAGAAGGCTGAGCACTGAAGAATTGATGCTTTTGAACTGTGGTATTGGAGAAGACTCTTGAGAGTCCCTTGGACTGCAAGGAGATCCAACCAGTCCATTCTGAAGGAGATCAGCCCTGGGATTTCTTTGAAAGGAATAATGCTGAAGCTGAAACTCCAGTACTTTGGCCACCTCATGCGAAAAGTTGACTCATTGGAAAAGATTCTGATCCTGGGAGGGATTGGGGGCAGGAGGAGAAGGGGATGACAGAGGATGAGATGGCTGGATGGCATCATTGACTCGATGGACGTGAGTCTGAGTGAACTCCGGGAGTTGGTGATGGACAGGGAGGCCTGGCGTGCTGCGATTCATGTGGTCACAAAGAGTCAGACACGACTGAGCGACTGAACTGAACTGAACTGAGTTGTTATAAATGTTTTATGTTGTAGGATAAAACTACACCCAAACTTCCAACAGGCCCATGATTACCTAATGGGTTTCTTAATAGATTATCTCCTAATCTATTGATGCTGTTTATGCAGAAGGAGTGACTGGATAGTATAAGCAAACTCTTCTATGTGACTGGAGGATAGACTTAAAAAGGAGCCTGGACCACAGCCTTCCAGTACTCGAAAGATGGTCACAAGGAAGACACCCTTCCTTTCAAAAGCATGCAGAATGCACTGGCCTAGAGTGAGGTATAGAAAGTGTTGAGTGAGTTGGAGCTAGAGGGAACTAGGTAGATTTTGTGATAAAAATGTTCATAAGAAAGTCATCTGTTAGCTCTTAAGTTTGCTGTAAAGGGAATACCTACAGCAAAACTGGAACTACTCAAAGAAACTTTTTTTAATGTGTGCAATGAAGCATGGCATGCACACATGTGAGAAGATAGATATTATAGTTGGCTGTATCACATTATTTCTAGACACAAACTCCAGATGTGAAAAAGTATGTCTTCTGCTAAGACCCTTTGTCTTTAGGAGGTACCCAAGGCCACCACACCATGTGCTTCCCTTGACTTTCCACAATTCAGCTCATGTTACGAGCTGAATGTTTGCCTTCTCAGTTTAGTTTTAGATGAGGCCATGAGGGTGGGGCCTGCATGATGGGATTAGTGCCCTTGTAAAAGAGGAGGAAAGGAAGGTACCACTCTCTGCCCATGTGTGCACATGAGGAAAGGCTGTTTGAGCACAGAGCAAGAGGGCAGTTGCTTATAAGCTAGGAAGAGAGCCCTCACCAGGGACAAATATGCCTTGCAATTTCCAGCTTCCAGACTGCAAGAAATGGATGTCTCTTCTTCAAGCTACACAGTCTGGCATTTCCTAACAGCAGCCTGAGCCCACTAGACAAATGACAATGAAATAAAAAGAAGAGAGAGGAATAGGGAGATGTGGAACATAAGGTGAAAGTTCTGTGTTAACATTCCTAGCAAAAGAGGGAAATGGTTAGTTACAAAAGTCAGGTGTTCCATTAAATTTTACATAATTGAATGTGTTTAGGAGAAGCATTGTTGTTTATGTATGGATGTTGAAGTAATAAATACCATTCTCCACTCTATCCCCAGATTTTTCTGGGGATAAAAGAAAAGACCGTGATATGGCAGACAAAAAAAAAGTTCAAAGGCAACTCTGCGAGGGGCAAGTTTATTTGTTAAATTTTGATTTTCATGTTTTGTAAGGAGACATGAGGTGGGAGGATCCAAAAAGGAAAGCTGATGGTTGAGAAACAATATTTTAAGTTGTAATAAGTAAGTTCCCTGCTGTTCTCACCATATTAAGGAATAAAAATATTGCATAGTTTGAGAACCAGTTTGAGCCTAAAACTATGTCCATGAGGCATATGAAAGAGGTCTGACAATTTGAAGGGGGCAGGGACATTGCATTCTATACGTGTGAAGAAATAAGGAGTTTTAACATTATTGTGTTGTGATAAAAGATCGTGAGAAACACAATTGTGTGGGCAACTAATAAAAGTTCATTGTCTCTGGGTAATTGTAATTCTGAATACAGCATATTGCCATCCTGCACCCTAACTACCACTAGGCTACGTTTGAGGCCGGGAAATAAAATCTATTAATTCTTGGTTGCAAACAGGACTGCAAAAAGTAATGAGGAAAAATTCTGCAATGCATTGGAGCAGAGTTTCATTTGGGAACTTCTCCAGAAAAGAGTAACAAAAAGAAGAAAACAATGCATAATTGCAAAATCATTGCACAGTTTCTGCACCTGAGAAGCTCCTTTGCTTTAACTCAAGCAAGCAATGAGAAAACTGGGAGGGACAGAGCAGTGCTGAATGGGAGGCACTGGTGTCTGCAGAGAGACAGAGGTGCCTAATGGATACAGGTGTATCTAAGAAATCAGCGGAGGTGGCCAGCAGGAGCAAGAACATCTGCTTTTCTCTCTCTCTGCTGGGCATCCACCAGGATGGTTGTGTGTGCCAGATGCTGCATGGATGCTGATCAGATAGTTGGCCAGGCTTGTGTTTTTGTTTTAATTTCCATTTTGCTATAGATTGAATGTTTGTCCCACCTCCCCACACAAAAAAATTATATGTTGAAATTCTAATACCATTAGTAATCACTTTGGGAAGTGATTAGGTCATGAGGATTAAGCTCTCAGGAATCCGACTGAAAGTGAAAGTGAAAGTCACTCAGTCCTATCGGACTCTTTGTGACCCCATGAACTGTACAGTTCACAGAATTCTCCAGGCCAGAATACTGGAGTGGGCAGCCTTTCCCTTCTTCAGGGGATCTTCCCAACCCAGGGATGGAACCCAGGTCTCCCACATTGCAGGCGGATTCTTTACCAGCTGAGCCACCAGAGAAGCCCATGAATGGGATTAATGACTTTATAAAAGAAACCCCACGGAGCTTCCTAGTGTGTCTGCCATAAGAAAAGACACCCATGAAACAAAAAGCAGGCTCTCACCAAACATTGAAATTGGGAGCACTTTAATCTTAGACTTTGCAACCTCCGCAAGTGTGAAAAGTGAGAAAATTTGTAAGGCATCAGCTCTGGTATTTTTTGATAGCAACCTAAACAGATTAAGACATTCTTCAGTCCTTCCACCCCAATCACATGAAGACTTCTCAAGGGATTAGGTTCTTGCAATTGTGTTGTAGGTAAGAGCAAATGCAACATAGAGTACAAAGGAGTATATACAAACATGGATGCTGATTTGCTTCTCAGAAAATATTCTAACTTGTTTCCACTGAAAAAAAGCATTTGGAGAGATTTGAGAGGCAATAAAAATGGCAGTTATATTGCCTGCAAATAGTTTAGATTACAGGTCCCCTATGTGTCTGCTAATGGCAGATCTAGGAACTTTAAAAATCAACCAAGTAGAACGTAGGATTGACATATTCATTAAAACTAAAGCACTTAATTCAGACTCTTACCTGCATCAAAGGACACTTCCTTACATGGTGACTGTTGGCAGAGTCAAGAGTTTTACCCTTGTGGGTCTTTCCATTATGCAATCACAGAAACTATTGCAGCCTCAAAGTGGCTATAGTCACAATGATTTTGGCTTTAAAAATATTTGTTCTTTGGCCTAGATTAAAGTAATAAAAACTCCCAGTAACACACTGATGAAACACCTAATTGAATAGGCACCTTGAAAAGTTCTCTAAACAGTCACAAAAAAATTGATAGCACCTGGTTTTGAGAATGAGTGACTATAAGCCGCTCATTTAAAAATACATCTAATAAATACGTGATTTGGGGCTAGCATAGTTTACTTTTCCCTTATACCAAAGAATTCTATACCAATAAGCTCTGAACTTACTTTGTTTTGTTACAATAAAACCACATCTTCTTAATAGAAGCTATTTATCTAGGAGTGTAAAGCAGAATTGGATATGCTCAATTCATTTAAAATTATTTTGAATTATTATGTCACTAATAAAAAAGATTGTGGAAGTGGGAAAGAACAAAATCCCCAATCTTAAATTATGCTGTTCAAAATGGTCTGGTTCACCTAGAAATGTTTATCAACCCGAACCCTGACTTCAGGGTCAAGTTTTGTTTCAACTTCTGAAGGCTTTTGACTAGTTAACAAAATTTAGGTCATGATAGATTTGTATCTTCCAAGTCAGTGATTGAATATGATTATGAATCGAGAAAAATTTTTCAGTTATGTGGAAAAATAAAGTTATCTGGTATTTCTTCAAATGTGAGGACTTCCCTACAGCTCAGACAGCAAAGAATCTGCCTGTAATGCAGGAGACCTGAGTTCAATCCCTAGGTCGAGAACATCCTCTGGAGAAGGGAATGGCAATCCACTTCAGTATTCTTGCCTGGAGAATCCCATGGAGAGAGGAGCCTGAGGGGCTACAGTCAGCGGGGTTGCAAAGAGTCATAATCTCATCAGATGCATTACCAAATTTTCTCTCATCTATCAGTTGAAAAGTATAAAGCATCTACATATTATTCAAGGGCTTGGATTCTTAGTGTTGATAAGGAAAGGAGAATTGCCTGCTGTGTCATACTCTTTTACAAGTTTTGTTAATAGTTTTTAATGATATTTAGCTTTGGAATATTTTTTCTTGGAACATTTTTGCTTTCCATGTTAAATGTTGTCTGGATAATCACTCTCTTTCAATACATCAATGAGGGACCTGTCCTAATGTCTAAATGAAAGGTAAATGAAAGCCTCTCATCTACCACCTGTACGACTAACCTCTGGAATTTTAAATTCAGTAGTTACTTTTATATTTTACTTGTAAATAGGTAGGTTAACTTGAGCCCCAAAGAATTACATTTAAAAATTTAATGTGTGTAAAAAGAGGGCATGGGGAGGGTGCATATGTGATGATTTTTGTGTGGGTCAACTTGGCTAGGTTAAAGCCCCAGTTTAAAATGAGTGAGATTATTCTATATTGTCTCTAAAAACATCCTTTTTCTTACTTACTAGACCTTGCACATTTTCTCATGAAAACACTCCCACCCACACACTTTTATGATAGAGATCACTGCCCCTATTTGATGAAAACTTAGGTTGTAATCTCATGGATACTCCCATTCTATCAAAACAACAAGTCAATGTACATCTTGAGGTTTTAAAACAGGTTATAACTTGTTTTGTCAAAAGTAGTCTACCTGGGACCTAAGGAGAAATGGGAAGCATTATGGATGAAGTATAACAATGACACTATTTGCTTTTTACTATTTTTCTCACTCTGGGCTGACATTTATTGCTTATTATAAGAGACTACCCAATGTGCTAATTTTTTATGCAAAATAAAAGAGGTATAGGATATTCTTTCTTTTTAATTAAAATTAACAGGCCAATGTCTCCATCCTAGGTGTGAGGGGTGAGTGGTGCTAATTCTAAGAGACCATTTTATCAAAGGAACGGATAGCTTCTTATATTTTCATGAACAAAAGTGAGTTATATTTTGTAATTTTGACTATGGAGAGAGATTCTCTAAGTGAGAATACATTCAATATTTCTTACCCTTCACCACAATTTCAAAGACATAATAAATTCCAATAAAGGTGATGTGAAACAAATAATTTAACATTGAATGAAGATTGAAAAAAATGTACATAATTGTTCTAGCAGTGCCACATTTCACTTACTTTAAGTCACATCAATTTGACTGACTTTATTGTTCAAGTTTTCCAACCTCAATAAATATGTGAGAATTAAGTTCCCATAATTAACACAAATTCAAAATAAATTATTGGATCGTACCGAAATGAATTGTTCACAAACAAAATGAACTTTAACAAAAGATGAATAACAAACATCCAGTTATAAAGACATTAGAGCAAAGTAATAATTGTGCAAAAGAGTTGGTACATCAAGAAGAAGAGTAATTTCTATTTCAGTACCAAAGGCCATTAAGGCATGTGTTTATGCAAATTTCATTTCTTCTGATGACGACTTTAATTGTACTCATTTAAAAAGCTAGACTAGAGAATTTAATGTTTTCTATAAAGAGGAGAAATATGAACCTTTTGTGGGAAGGTGAATTTAACTAATTTTGAAATAAACACTGAAAAAATGTTACTCAAAATGAAACAACAATTGGTTTTGGCAAGTTAAGGAATTCACAATTAATATTAGATTACTTAGTTTTTGCATGTCAGCTCACTTTTAATTTATTATAAACTTTCTGTTGAGAGAGAATGCATGATTGAGAAATATTACATCAATATTGCTTTTCTATATCAATTTAACAACACATTAAGTGCAAATGTGCCACTTCTATTAGGGCTTACCTTTGAAGCACATTGCTATGGAAAAATTATTGAGGCATTAAATCAAATGCTAACAAGGTAGCCTTGGCCATGATTGGAGCTATAATTTATTTGCTTAAAAACACTTTCAGGAAATATGTCTTTTGCTGACCTTGTTTTCTATAGATATTTTATAACAGAAATCATACTCAATAGAGAGTAAAGGATGACCTTTGTTTTTAAGGACTTCCTTTGGAAAAAAGGATGAAATACACTGATGATATACTCAAAAAATAATTAACACTCAAACCATCTTTAACTTAAAAATCCAGAGTCCACATCACCACCAAAGCAGTTATACCAATCATGTAAGTTGGTTGGGCTCAGAAACTCAGAAATTAACAGAAGTCAGAATTGTCAATCAAAAACAAAATTATGGTTTTATACAGTTTAGTTACAGTTTACCTGTACTCACTTCCCATTAATGACCCTCATGTCAGTGGGATGAATGACTTTGATCATTTATTTATCTTAAATAGCTATTTTGTTGTTGTTTTTCTGATTGCAAAAATAAATGTTTATTGTGAAAGTTTTTAAAGATATAGAAAAAGTACAAAGAAGAAAGTAAAAATAATGATTAATCCTTCTATCCAAAAAAAAAAAAAGAAAAACCTATTTTCTTCATATATTCCCAGATACACACACACGTGTGTGTGTGTGTATTTCCACAAAGGACTTAATATAAAAAATATGTTTATATTACATGTGCATATTGTAACATATATCTATATTTCCACAAAATGCTTTTGGTTATTAATGTCAATAATCTGGCTGGAAAATCAAAAACTTTCTGGATGTAAATAAACAGTAACTTTCTGTTATGCTTTCTTCCAAAGCCCCCTGCGATGAGTTTTAGAATGCCAGTATGGCACATTGACCAGAGGCAATCAAGTGAGCGCTTCAGTAAAACCACTCCAAGAGTTGATAGTTGCATTCAGTACACGTAAAGGACTTTCTTTCTAGTCCAGATCATTTATTAAACTACAGCAGAGAAATCTGTGCTGCTGCCAGTGATCAGAAAACATAACTAAAATTGTTAAACAGATCTTCCTAAGTAGGCAGTAGCAAAATTTCAAGAATTTGCTGATCAATCAAATAAAAGAATGTGGAGTAAAAAGCTAACACTTCTAAAACCAGGAAATACTCCTAAGGGGAAAGTGAAACAAAAAACTTTCAGATCACAGAAAGCACACAAATTGCATAGGATGTGGAATAATTCGATACTGAGAAGTACACCCACATCTGCACACAGAGGCGAAGTGATAAACTAGGAGGTGAAAGGTGTGTGGGCAGATTATTTTTTAGGTGATCCATGTAGATAATGTCTCTATGGTAAAATATTAAAATTTCATATTTTTCTTTTTTAAAAATATACTTAATAATCTCAGTTGTGTTACAGATATGTGTTTCAATGTGCTCTATTCATAAGATATTGGTATGAAAGAGAGAAAAGGTAGTGCTTTTCCTAAATACCTCCAAGAGTTTTCTAGTTTCCAGTTCTATTTAACAGAAATACCAGCCAGCAGAGACTTAAGGATCGTATCCATCATTGAAGCATTTAGTTATTAGAGAAAATTATAATCACTAACCTACCGCTTTCCTATATTTGTTTTGGTTAATAATCTTAAGCAAACAAGTGAAAAAGCAATGTATACTTTGAGAATGGGACCAAGAGCTATTTAATTTGCCATCCCTCTTTATGCAGCATAGGGCTAAGTAAATGTATAAATATGACCTCACTGAACAAGTAAGTTAATATTTTTATCAGGAAGCACTATTGTAAGTATTTCATTTATAAGATTGTGCTGTCTATGATGTTCAAATAGCTCATCTTACTGCTGTTCATTAAGCCTTAACCATTCTGATTCTGATCTAAATGAATAATCAGGAAAAAAAAGACAGGCTTGTGGATGTTTTTCTTCTCTGACTTAAGTTTATTTTCTTCATTATCTTAGTATTTCTAAAGCTTACAGTTTGAAATTATATCCCCAATTTTTCCTTTTTTGTTCATTTTTAAAGAGTAATATGTTCCATGATCTTTATTTTTTCTTTCTCCCTCCCTTTCTTTCTTTCTTTCTGTTTTCTTTCCTTCCTTCCTCCCTCCCTCACTCTCTCTCTCTTTCTTCAACAAATGACAGAGATTTATGGCCTCTGTTTAAGCCAACGTATCAGAATAACTAGAAAAACAGTGTTCTAACATACACTTTCTCAACATGGTTATACATTCAAGCTTTCAGTTCCTACAAAATATACAATAGTGCCCTCTAATGCCATTTTTTAAAAACAATTATACTACAACTTTGGTTTCTCAGAATGCTAATTCCTTTCCCCTTAGGAATATTATCAATAAATAAAATACTATAGAATATTTTAACTTATAAAAACATCTTTTGGGACAATATTCATGAAATCTCCTTGATTATAATGTCAGGATTATGACAGGCTTGAAATTCACCAATGTCTAGCATATTCAGTAAAACAATAATAAATGTATTATCTGAAACTAAGTCTCCTAATTGTTAAAAAATATTTATTCATATATTAAAATATGTTCTTGACATAATTAGGTACATTTTCAGAGTTTTCTGTCTTCAAAATGTCATCAAAATTATTTTGCTAAATAAATGTATTTTAAGGATATAATTATTTATCTCTGTTGCATGAAAGTTTTCCTTGGTCACAAAACTAATTTATCTTAATTCCACTTTATTTTTTAGATAAAAGTCATCTATTGCAATTTTTATGATAATTATTTTCTTGAACTTTAAAGATATTAAAAAGTTATCTAACACAGTAATAGGTAAAGACAACTCCTTTGGTCTGAACTTTAAATAATGCATTAAGATGAATGCTCCTCTAATCTTTCAATAATTAGAGATTTCAACATTGTTTTGAAAATTTCCTTAGACAATTTGAATCTTAAATATTAATGTAAATGTAATATTTGAATAAATACATAAAGAAGTACAGAGATAAAAATAAGGTAGTATAATAGCTGCATTAGAGATTTGAACTTACTAAAGTTTATCAGAGGTCAAGTATACAAATCACTAAAGGTATTTTCAGGGTGATATCAATTTTTTGACTTGGTTGTGGTGTGAATAAATAATAACTAAAAAAGGTTCTGGCAAGATAAAAACTTAAGAAAAAGAAATTTGTCTAAATGTGTGTGAGTTATACTTCATCTTGGAAAGAAAAATTTATATACCTTGTTCTTACTGATAGATTTTGAATTAGCTGTAAACTCTGTGGAAAAGATCTTGATGTCATCATAGAGATCAATGAAAACACTTCCTCAATACTCTTCACACTTCAGATCTCCTTATAACCCCAAAATATTCTTCTGTGCTGTGTTAAACACGTTTCTGGCTTTGTAAACTTGATGCTTTAACCTGAATGTACCTGCTGGGCAGCCCAGTAATGTGCCTGAGTCACCTTGCCTTGGCCTCTTGCCACCCTCAGCACTGCCCTTCCACCTCCTCTCAAGCATGCTTTTCAAATACAAACCGACAAATACAGAGCCCACACCCAACCACATCCTTTACTGGATCTTCATACTCCAGGTCACTATCCACCTGCCCTAAGCATCTCAGGACCAGGTACTAGACAACTAGGTGCAGTCACATGCCCCAAAGTCTGCTGAAATTATTTCCTAAGTCTGTGTATCTTGTCTCTCCTATTCTATACCACAGAAACCACACTAAAAGTTCTTGCCCAAGTTCCCCCTCTTCTCTGCCTCCTGATGGACCCTGAAAGCTTCCCCAGGTGGCCTTCCCATGGCATGACCTTCCTCCCCTTCTTGAGAACTGTGAATAAAGATCTACCTTTTCAATGGCAATTGTCTCCTGGTATGTTGGCTTTGTTGTTTAGTCGCTAAGTCTGTTTAGTCTGATTCTTTTGCAACCTCACGGACTGTAGCCCACCTGGCTCCTCTGTTCATAGGATTTCCCAGGCAGAATACTGGAGTGGGTTACCATTTTCTTCTCCAGGGTATCTTCTTGACCCAGGGATTGAACCTATGTCTCTTGCATTGCAGGTAGATTCTTTAAACATTGAGCCATCAGGGAAGCCCTATGTTGGCTTTACTATATCTAAAATTTTCTACCAACATACTATACTGTAAAATATGTACTTCTAATATTTCTTAGTATTTGTTTTTGTTTTATTTTCGGTTTAAGATCAGCTACTCTTTTTGAGAAATGTGAATGACTTAGATTCATTTCTTTCCATAAATGATGCCACTATTATATAGGAAAAAAATCCATCCGTTTTCTGCCAACCCAACCTGTGAAGAGAATCTAAACTGTAAATCTTCCCCCTCAGTTGTTCACAAGTTTTGCTAGACTTCGGCCACCTTCTTTAAGATTCGCAGGAATTAAACTAAATTTTCTCTAATGCCTTGTGTAGTTCTGATGACTGAAGAATTCTTAGCAGCCTTCCTAAGTCATGGAAAGTTAGAAACAGTGCCCAAGAAAAAATATTAATGATGTCAATATAGTAAATAAGGGAGAAATCAAAAACTGTTCACATTATCCAAATAGAATCTGAATAGTAATAAAGATTGTTCATGAGGGATTTGTTTCCTTAGGGTTACAGTGTGTGTGTACTTCATGCAGTGTGAATATTCGTTGGAAAGACTGATGCTGAAGGTCCAATACGTTGGCCACCTGATGCAAAGAGCTGACTCACTGGAAAAGACCCTGATACTGGGAAAGACTGAGGGTAAGAGGAAAAGGGGATGACAGAGGATGAGATTGGTGGATGGCATCACCGACTCAATGGACATGAGTTTGAGCAAACTCCAGGAGATAGTGAAGGTCAGGGAAGCCTGGCGTGCTGCAGTCCATGGGGTTGCAAAGAGCCTGACATGATTTAACGACTAAACAACAACAGCATGCTGTATACAGTCTATGTATACTATTTGCAGTGTGTATATACTGTACTGTACACAGTGTGTGTATACTGTATATAGTATGTGCATACAGTATGTGTGTTCTCTATTGAAGAAGGCAGGAAAACCTTATTCTCTAAAGTTAAATTTTCAATTAAATTCAAGATTTCACTACTTAAGGATAAAAACATCCAGTAACATTTTTTTTCATTTATTAAAAAGATCTCATCCTGTTTCCTGATAATTCTGGTTAAATAATTTAATTTAAGAAAGAACTTATTTTCCATACAACATCCACATATTATCTCCCTCATTAGGTTGCAAAATCTTTGAGGCAAAGACTTTCATAGCTATATGATTTATTGGTTGGTTGTTTCATTTATTCATCTGGTATTTATCGAACATTTATAGAATGGTGAACACTAAGATAAATATTATTGATGTTTGCCCTTCTGGTCTGCCCTTAATATTTGTGGCATCCAAGGCAAAAGCATAAATGAAGTCCTGTAAACCTTATGGGTAATGATTTAAATGTTATAAATCAAACTAATATAAATAAATATGTTCTATAACCCAGCAAATATAGCTTATTAAGAATGCAAAGCCACAATTCCTCAAACTATTCAACTTTCCTTGCCAGAACTGGTGGCCAAAGGAGACCAGCTGAACCCTAGCCCCGATTAACCCTGTAGTGTGCTGAGTTACCCTCACACTCCTTACAGCAAATGGATACTCCTTGGTCCTTGGAGTGTGTGCACTTGTGTGTTTTGGCCCTAGGGGAAAAAAAGCCTTGGAGCGAGATGTTTAGGCTTTGAAAAGAGGTTTAGTGATATTCCCAGGGTATCTCAAGGTCCTGGAAGGTAGAAAAGAGATCTGTTCTTCATAGAGCGCATTTTCTTAATTCTGCAGACTCCTCACCCTTTGAGGAGGCACAGCCATGTAAAAGTGGGAGATAAAGTGCGGGACACAAAGTTTATAGTCTCTGTGGGAATGTGAAGAGAAATAAAGAACTATAGATGATTGTAATGATGTATTTGCTAAGAGGAAATTCAATTAACTAGACACAAGGACAGGAGGGCATGGCCACCCACTCCAGTATTCTTGCTTGGAGAATCCCATGGACAGAGGAGCCTGGCAGGCTACAGTCCATGGGGTCGCAAAGAGTCAGACACAACTGAGTGACTAACATACAGATACAAGGAAGATTTTAAATTATAATATAAAAGAAGAAACAAAAATCTCAGAAGGGGTGAGATTTTACATGTATGATTTGGCCTCAGTCTTGCATAGTATATGCCATAGGGATTAAGTACATTTATAATGCTATTGGATAATGGCTTATTACATATCTGTAGGGGAAAAAATGACACATATTTGTTTAAATTGTTTATTTTATTTTAGTTTTAGTTTTTAGAAATAATGGTAGGACTTTGAATTCTACCTGAATATGTATAGTAACATTTTTCACCTTTATTTTTTAAAGATATTCTTATTAGATAAATCAAGATTGACAGTTACTCACAGTTCAAATATGTCACTCTATTATCTTCTGGTTTGCATAGCTTTGCATGTGTAATCTGTTGTCACTCCTATTTTCATTTCTCTAAACTTAATATGTCATTCTTTTGGCTATGTTTAAATTTTTCTCTTTATCATTATTTTTGCCACATGATTATGATGTATCTTGACAAGATTGGACGGTTGCAGGAAATTCATTGAGCTTATTAAGTCTGTGGGTTTATAATTTTCATGATATTTGGAAAAAAATAGCTCTTATTTCTTCACATATTTTTTTCTGTTTATCCGGTGCTCTTCTGGTAGCACCAAACATGGCAAATATTTGGGTGAATTTAAAGTAGAATTCTCTTATTTTTAAATCTACTTAAGAAATAATTCAGCATTTAATGCAAAATTCATAAAAAGTATGAGGTTTTGGAGATAGAAATAATATGCATGAACAAGGAATATTACCATGAATAAAATGGGACATATTGACAAATTGATCAGTTCATCAAAGAACAAAACATTTCTGAATATCTATTAGCCTAAGGATAGTGCTTCAGAATACATGAAGCAAAACTCATAGACCTGAGAGGAGAGAGGCAAATTCACCATTACTCCTCCATAGTAACAGAGAGAAAAGAAGATAGAAAAACTTCTGTTACATGATCAGGAAACTTGACCTAACTTACATTGTGAAACGCTTTATCCAACAACAGCAGAGTATATATTTTAATAAGTATATTTGAACTGTTCAATGATCAATATAGATCATTCTCTAGGTTATAAAGCAAGTCAATATATTTAAAAGAGTTAAAAATCAATGTATATATTTTGACCAGCAGGAAATTAGATATTAGTAATTGAAACACAATTCAATTACAATTTTAAATGGTTTTGTAATAGACTCAATTGATTTCTTCATCATTCTCATCATGTTTTTGTTTACCTTCTTCAGTATATGAAATATATTTATAGAATCTGTTTTAGCATAAGTTTCTTTTAGTTCATTGGTCTTTATTTATAGATCTATTTGTATTACTTAAGCCATCTTTTGGTTGTGGTTTATATTTTCCTACTTTCTTGTAGCTTTCATAATTTTTAATGGATGCTGAATATTGTGAATTTTCTATTTTGACTACTGGACTGTGTTGTAATCCTCTAGTAGTATTGGTTTACTTCTGGTATATAGTAAAATTACTCAGAATCAGATACCTTTGAGCTTACTGTTAACTTTCTTAGTGTGGCGCCTGAATAGCGTCTAATCCAGGGCCAGCTTTACCCTCACTGCTAGGGTGGAATTTCTACCTGCTACTCCAGCTGCTATAAACTCTACCATGGCTGGTGAGAACACAAACCAGACCTGTTTCTTTGTGGATTCTAGGAATTGCATTCTGCATTAAATACTATCATTAAAAGATAAGGGAATTCTCAAATCAATGTGCTGTTTTCAACCTAAAACTAGAAATTTAAGTTTCAGTAAATTAATCCTAAAATAAGTACCACAAAGGTAATAGTGCAGAACAAAGAAGTAAATTTGAAGTAATAATAAAATTTAAAATAAAATAAATTTAAAAAATGAAAAAACAGTTGATAAAAACAGAGACAAATATAGAAAAGTCAATACAACCCTTCAAGAGCTTATTCTTTAAAAATATCAATAAAATCAATGAATAGCCAGCTAGGTGGATGAGACCAAAGGGGGAAGATATATAAATTACCAATATCAGAAATAAAAGATGACATATAACTGTAGATATTAAAAGGATAATAAGGGGAAAGCATGAACAATTTTAAGACACTAGAACTACAAGGACGACAGTGCAACATTGACTTATGAGTTCACAAATGTTTAATAGAACAGAAAACAGAAGCAGACTCACACACATATAATAAGTTTATTTTCAACAAAGGAGTAAGATATTTACAGAAGAAATAATAAACTTTTCAAGAAATGGTGCTGGGTTAGATATCCTTGGCTTTAAAAAAGTCCAGACATTTAGCCACACTAAGTACACATAAATTTGAGCTGGAGCAAAGACGTGAAAGTCATAGATAAAACTATAAAACTTCTAGAATAAAACACAGGGAAATGTTATAATCATGTTTCACAAAGATTTCCAAAATAGAACAATATTTGCTATTGCATGAAACATGAGTGTAAAAAAATGGTATATTAGACGTCTTCAGAATTTAAAAATGTATGGTCTTCACGTGATACTGCTAAGGAAATGAAAAGACAAGCCACCCACTGGAAGGAAATATTTTCAAACTGAGAAGTCATTGGCAGCAGATCTTAATTTCAAGAGATCTTAAGGAAATTCTGTAAGCAGGTATCAGATGAAAAAAAAGCTCTACACAAAGGAAAGTTTATTCTTTTCTGTAGTTTTTGCCCCTCCGGGGATAATTTTCTCTCAAGCTTGTAAATCTGTACTCAGCCAAAGTCCTGGAAAAGATCTCCCTTCAGATCTCTGGATCTCTCCCTCTCTCTCTATTTTACACACACACACAACACATACACACATTCTCTCTGTCTCTCCCTCTCTTCTTTCTGCTGCTGCTGCTGCTAAGTCGCTTCAGTCGTGTCCAACTCTGTGCGACCCCATAGACGGCAGCCCACCAGGCTCCGCCATCCCTGGGATTCTCCAGGCAAGGACACTGGAGTGGGTTGCCATTTCCTTCTCCAATGCATGAAAGTGAAAAGTGAAAGAGAAGTCGCTCTGTCGTGCCCGACTCTTAGCAACCCCATGGACTGCAGCCTACCAGGCTTCTCCGTCCCTGGGATTCTCCTGGCAAGAACATTGGAGTGGGGTGCCATTTCCTTCTTTCTGTATCTCTGCCTAAAAATTACAGCTACTTTCTTCATACTCTGATCTTTGAGTCCGCAACTCAGGAAGACTTCCGGCTTCTCTGCATTTCTTCTTATACTGCAGCTTACAGATACCTGCAATAATTGCCTGGTGTTTTAGGACTCACTTTGTCTGTCCTCTCAGAGTTCATAACTCTGCATTGCCTGTTGTCTAGTATATGAAAATTCTTACCTCTTTTTGCATTTGGTACAGTTTCCCAGTTGTTTAGATAGGAAGGGTATATTTGGTCCCTGTTTCTTCAACTGGTCAGAAGGAGAAGCTTGATTTTGGGGGTTTTAAGAGCAGATGGGAAATCAAATTTCTTAAAAGTCAAACATATTTTTATCTCTGACTTTCCCACTATATTACCTCTTTGAAAAAAAAATTGAATTTCATTTCAAAGCTAAAACATGTTTAAGAATTGTTTGTAATTGTGTACTTTTCTACTTTAAAGTTTGTCATTCTTGTTCTCACCAATGCTATATCTCAATGTACGTAATTTTGACCAAATATTTAATAAACCCAAACATTAAAATACTCTCAACATCTTTTAAGCACTTCATATATTAAAACCTTTCCATGATTTCTATAAATTAATTCTTCTGGCATACCAGTGACATACAAATCTTAAATATGCTTAAACCATATGTGCAACAATATATAAAGATCTAACTCCTATATTCAATAAGCTAAAATTAGTATTCTAACTATAGAGTCTGTAAAATTAAAACTACCTAGGTTGTGACCTTACTGCTTAGCTGGTCTTGGGGCACATAGTTTGAAAGACTCTTAGAAACCTGTCTTGAGATAATTTGAACTGATTCTTTTTTCTCCTCTCAGAACATTTCTCTGTAGAAAGCAAAAACATTTATCATTATTTTGCTGACTTCACAACTGCTTGAAATGCAATATTAAATGCTCCATTTATTTTTTATAAATATGTATAAATATAATAGTATTTCCTCCCACTAAAGACATATCTTCAAAAATAAAAGCAAAGCACATTCATCTCCTCTTTACCTTGCCCTCTGTCCTAAGATCACTCAACATTTAGCTAAGTAAAAAATCTAATAAAGTCCACTTCCAAAGTAATAATTACCAGATATTCAAAGAATTCAAATTTAATTTCCCAAGACATAATGAAAGCATTAGAAAATTAATTGGGAAAAAAATAATAACCACCATTTGAAGAGAACTTAATTTGCATGAGACCTGGTGCTGTACTGCACTATAAACATTTTCTCATTTAATCTTCACTGTAATATCTATGAGTAAGTATCCTCATATTTCAAATGTAAGATCGAAAAAGTTTGTTGTCCAAGGTCACATGGCTAATATGTGTTAGAGATGGCAATGCTTATGCTTTTTGTCAATTTGTTGTTATTTAATTGTTCAGTCATTTCTGACTCTTTGTGAGCCCATGGACTGTGTCCCTCCAGGCTCCTCTGTCCATGGGATCAATATCTCAACACAATTCTGTTGATTGCTAAGATTACTAAGAGAAAGTAGAATCTTTATTATGTCGAGAGTCTCTTTAGTAGCCACAAATTGTTATCTTTCTATACAATTAAATATGGATATTCTTAACATAAAGATCAAAATAATGTCAAACAGTTACATACATCTGATGTGCATTTTATATATTTATAATTTTCTGCAACTTTATGTGAATATTTTCTAAGATGCACATAAAGGCATATTGTCACAGAAATTATCCCAGATTCCATATGATTTAATAACCTAAAATTAACGGGCAATTTGTGTCATGTAGACAGAGTCTGTGCATAACTTCTGCTTTAGATGTAATGTTTCCATAGTTCCGTGTATATGCAGGCAGTAAATATGTAGCTATCAAAGAGGATTTTTTTTTATATTATTAAATCACCTTCAGGGAAGATTATCCATCATTAGATCTGTTAATACTCAGAAAAAGTGTGTTTGTGAAGTAAATTTGTTTTCTTTCTTAGCTATTCCAAAGCTACTTCTATACTTACAGCATATGTTTATCTTTTATTTGATCATTAAAATAAAATTGTCCTGTTTCTTGACTTGAAGGGTAGTAGTATTCAACTTGTAATGCGTGTTATGTGTTTTCATTTGACTATTTTTAATATATAGTATTACATCACTTATAATTAGTGATGACAAGTGTTAGTGATGACAGAATTACTTTCTCAAAGTATATGATTGCATATTATAGATAATTCCTAAATCTTTGAGTCTCTCTGCATATGAATTGACTCAGTTCAACTCAAAACTTTACACATGAAATTACACACTCATGAAGTCATGCATGGAGTCAATTTTTCTGTCACAAATAATTTGCTTCAAGAAAGCTCTCTTATTTTCAGTAAATTTTAAAAATTTCACTCAAACCTTGTAATGTATTATTTCAACACTAATCATGGTGATCAGTCATCCCACAAGATATCAAATGCAGTGACAACTTGATACAAAAAAATCATTATGTTGACAGCTATAAATAACATAAGCACAGTCTCTCCAGTTATGGAAAAGTTTAAAATTCATGTTTGCTAAGATTAGTGTTAGAATTATACATTGGATAGATACTTCTTCTGCAATTTTTTTGGACATGTTCACAATGTGTGAAAATGTTCAATTTTATGGACTTGTATATTATTCACAGATGCAAAAAGTCAGCCCACAGACTTCATATACAACTCTATATTCAACAAGTGAGTTTAATTATCATATTGCATTCACAATTGCCAAACAAAGACAAAATGCAACAGAACTCGGATGGCTGTGCTCATTTAAAACACCAGTTATTAACTTGATCTGTGAGCGCAAACACACTACTTTCAGTAAGGTAGACCAACGCTTTATAATTTTCAAGCACAGCTCTCCTGCAACCAATATATAAGCCCTGTGCTGATCCTTTAATTCTCTATTATGATTAGACTGCACAATATAGAACCTTGTATGTGGGAAATCAGCAAAGGTTAAATAAAATGATTGTATCTTTTTTTCAAAAATTATTTTTAAACAGTGCTATATTTGAGGATAGTGTACTGATGGGCGATATGGCAGGAGAGAATTAAACAATATATGATTGTTCACGTTAGCTCTACCCTTCTATGAGTAGTTGCTGACTGCCTGACTGCCGTGTAAGATTGAAACTTCAATACAGCATGAGATCTCTGCTGAATATTCAGGAAATCCCATGTAAAAGCCCTTCCATTCCACAATTTGAGTTTTATTCTTTTATCTTGAACTCTTTTGGTTTTGAATGTATGGGAGATCTTATTATAGAAGTTGGCCCCAGCTCTCCTATTGGTCTCATATTTATTTCTTTCAATCTTATATTTTGCTTTTCTTCAGGGCTGCATCTTTCAGATCTTCTATTTGGAAGGAGAATTCCAAAGATATAAGCCTTCTGGATAAAATATCTGCCATTCTCTTTTTTCCCCTTTTTCTCTTCCTCTGGGATGTGGCATGTTTCACTAAATAGCACTAAGCGACCTGCATTCAATAACCACAGAATTCCTTTACAGTTTACTGTATCTGTATTTGGTTTCATTAGTAAGCAGATTGTATAAGATGCAGTCTTAATTCTCACTTAACACAGTGTACTTTTCCTAGGAACTCCCAAAATGCTTACCAGGGTTTACATTCTTCTTGTCTTTACTACTAAATATTTTCTTTATTCATTGTAGGTATATATTTATATTTCAAGTGTGTATATATATATATATATGTATGTATGTATGTATAACCACCGTTGCACACTTTCTGGTTGAAAATTTGACAAACTATATCAAATTTTAAAATGCAGTTACCACTTTACCTGCAAATCCTATTTCTAGAAATGTAAACAAATGCACCTATCAATTTATAAAGATATTGATGGTAGTAGTGCTGTTAAAAAAAGTAAAACAACTTTTATAACAACTAACATGCCCACCAGTATGTTTCTTTTTTTGAATTAATTTATGCAATATAATTGGAGGATAATTACTTCACAATATTGTGATGGTTTTTGCCATACATCAACATGAATTGGCCACAGGTATACATGTGCCCCCGCATCCTGAGCCCTCCTTCCACCTCCCTCCCCACACTGTCCCTCTGGGTTGTCCCAGCGCACCAGCTTTGAGTGCCCTGCTTCATGCATCAAACTTGCACAGGAAGTTTCTGATTATATACACTGTGACATAAACTTTACTGGAATCGTACTGTATTAATATAATCACTGTATTCACCTAAAAAGAAAGATATAACAAGGTGTATCAGGCACAAAATTATCACTAAGAAGTACACCCAAGCACATATAAAGTTTAGAAAGATTCCAAGTAATATGCAAATAACATCGTGTGTGTGTGTACAACAACAGAGAGAATCCGAGGGAAAGGAGAGATGGTAATGGTGAGTTTGCAGTGGGGGAAGGAAGCTTCCACTCTTTCTGTTTTTATTTTGTTGACTTTGCTGGTTCAGTTTGCATTTTCTAACCTTGTCAGTAAATCACATTTATGCATGCATTTTTGTGTTTAATGACAACCAGACTTACCCAGACAATAACATAATGTGACATTTTTTCTTTTATTGCTTCTCTATATTAGAAAATTATAACTGTGGTTTCTAAGAGCTTATGTCAATTATCTGCAAACTACACAAAGAATCTGTTTCACAGCTTATTTAGTGGTATTTGGAAGCCAAAACTCAACACTTGTCCACATAAAAAATATTATAAATGCAGTTTCCCAGCAGATCATGAAACATGCTCTGTCCATAATTAACTGAATGAATATATTGGTTTGCTTTTGAGTTTACCTATCCCTTATGAGACTTTATAAGCTTATGAGACTTTTCTCATCTTCCTTCCAGTTCTCTTTATTTTTCTTTGGTGTCCCATGTTAAATAAGGGATTTTGAGAGCTTGTCTGAAGGCTTCTAATGTTTTAACTCTGGAAATTTTGGTGATGAGACACTGGGAACTGGAGCAATCTTTGGTGATGGGGCAGGTGCTTGAACCCTTGCCTGGGAGCAGGTGCTGAGACCCTACACTTAAAGACACGGAGAAATGAAGAACATGAAGAAGCCATTGGAATGCACATTAATGCAACGACAGCAGGGTAAGAGCCAGGTTATGACTATGGAAGTCTGGTACAATGGAAGAGATATGATGATTAGAGTTTGGAAAGAGATTTATATTCAAGTCGATTTGGCCTCAGCATTATTGATAGTAAACAGTGACTCATGAATGAATATTTTCCACTAGGGCTTATTGAACAAAGAATATTGGCAGTCTGGGTTAAATGATTATGGCTTGGAAGTTAGAGATGGGAAGCTGCTCCAGATGAATTTAAAGGGAATTCCCTGGTTATCCAGTGGTTAGGACTCCTTGCTTCCACTGCAGAGGGTATGTGTTCAACCCCTGGTTGGGAAACTAAGATCTCAGATGTGCATAGCATGGCCAAAAAAAAAAAAGACAACAAATTTTGTGCTTAGTGTTTGCTCAGTCGTGTCTGACTCATTGTGGCCCCATGGACTGTAGCCAGCCAGGCTTCTCTGTCCATGGGATTCTCCAGGCAAGAATATGGGAGTGGGTTGCCACTTCCTACTCATGAGGATCTTCCTGACCCAGGGATTGAACCCATGACTCTTGCGTCTCTTGCACTGACAAGAAGATCCTTTACCACTAGCACCATCTGGAAAGCCCCTATGAATTTTGGGGGGACACAAACATTCAGTCATATCAAGAAGTGTGGGTCCCTCTGGATAGTTATGTGCCTTCTTTCTCTACCTAGACTATTAGCTTTGCCCATTATTCCTACTGCTTAAAGGGAATATTTGTATTAATTTCTGTGATTGCCATTGAAGCTCTACACCTCATTTTTTGTTTACCTATAATGTATGGATAATAACAGTAGGTTATAGAGTTCTTATGAAGTTTAAATAAGTGAATATTCATAAATCACTTCAAGCAATACCTGGAACATAATAAGCACTACTTAAACATTAATTACATTAACACTGATAAACAGATCTACCACCTCTAGGCACTTTGTCTCCCAGTTCTTCTTGGCAGGAGCATCATTGCTGCTCACTTGGAGCTTTCTTGTCTCAGCAGGTATCAGCATTGCTTAATACTATTTGGAATTCATGAGTTTTCTCTGACTCCTCAGTTCAGTTCAGTTCAGTCACTTAGTTGTGTCTGACTCTGCGACCCCATGGACTGCAGCACATCCAGCTTCCCTGTGCATCACCAACTTCCAGAGCTTGCTCAAACTCACGTCCGTCGAGTCAGTGATGCCATCCAACCATCTCATCCTCTGTCGTCCCCTTCTCCTCCTGCCTTCAATCTTTCGAAGCATCAGGGTCTCTTCCAGTGAGTCAGTTCTTCACATCAGGTGGCCAAAATATTGGAGCTTCAGTTTCAGCATCAGTCCTTCAACTGAATCTTCAGGACTGATTCCCTTTAGGATGGATTGATTGGATCTCCTTGCAGTCCAAGGGACTCTCAAGAGTCTTTTCCAACAGCACAGTTCAAAAACATCAATTCTTCGGCACTCAGCTTTCTTTATAATCCAACTCTCACATCCATACATGACTACTGGAAAAACCATAGCTTTGACTAAATGGACCTTTGTTGGCAAAGTAATGTCTCTGCTCTTTAATATGCTGTCTAGGTTCGTCATGGCTTTTCTTACAAGGAGCGAGCGGCTTTTGATTTCAGGGCTGCCATCACCATCTGCAGTGACTGCTACTTTCACAAAAAGTATAGTTTGAGTTTTGCCCTACTCTTATTTTCTGTTTTCATTCCTGGGGGGAAAATGTGGAAACGTTCAGAATGTGCAGCCATATTCCTATAAAAAATTTACTGATGCTGTTGGAATCATTTTTACTATTTACTTAGGACTGAAGTCCTATGTTAGCCTGATGTGGAGATGGAATGTCTTATCTTTGTTTATGCTTTATTTTCCTGTGCATTATAAGATCCAATGAGAGGAGCTGGCTGAATCTCCCTTGAATAAATATTAAAGTTAAATATGAGAAAGAATTAAAGATTTTTTTTCAAACCTTAGACAAAGTAAATAAATCAGTTCTCTTACAAATACCCATTTGCCGTGGCCTTGGCATTTCTATCAACATACCTGAATACCATGTTTGTCCTCCGAAGCAAAATTTTAATCACAGACTTGGAATTCCTGTGGACATGTAAAAGCTAACCCAGTGGTCTAAAATAAAATAATGCAAGTCATTTTATTTGTTTGATTAAAATGACTGTTTTTCTGATATGAGAGTAAAAAATAATTTCTTTAATACCCAGGTAACATAATGCCATTTTTTTCAAAGTTTATTTTAGCAGCCCAGCAGGGACACAGCAGAAAACAGTGTGAAAACTGACAGAAGCACATTAGGTTCGTTTACACACACCCACACACTGGAAGTGCAAAAATTATAAATTTGCAAAATTACAAAAAAAAAAAAGGGTGTGATATCAAGAAGAAAACAACAAGCATTTGGAAAAGAAATAAATAACAGAACTTCTCCTACAAAACTTAATTTTCTTGTGATTCTAACAAGGACTTATAGTTTTCAGGGATTTTTGTTATGTGAAGCAGAGAAGGACGGAGGCTTTTTTCCCCCCACCTCTGATGTCAGAAAGAAAAAGAAAAAGGCCAAAAGAAAAGACCAGAGAAATAAAACCAGAAAGACCCGTTAGTACTTGGGAGCATCTCAAAATTTCCCCTGAATCCAAATGAATGATTAGGCAGTAAGAAGCCCAAATGTCAACTTAATTGCTGAAAGCCTGGGTTTAAAGACAGTTTGGGCTCAGATGGTAAAGAATCTGCCTGCAATGCAGAGAGACCTGGGATTGATCCCTGGGTTGGGAAGATCCCCTGGAGAAAGGAATAGCAATTAGAAAGAAAGGAATACTTTCCAGTATTCTTGCATGGAAAATCCTAGCTCCCTGTTGGGGAGCAGTATAGTGGGCTACAGTCCATGGGGTCGCAAAGAGTTGGACATGACTGAGCAACTTTCATCTTCACGTTACCCTGTAGCTAATACTCCCTAAGAGCTCACCCCAAGGAGATTCTGAGTTTACAGACATGCTTACCCACGTCACCGCCTACCTAATTAAGAAGTACAAAGAAGAAGAAAAATTATCAAACCCTGATCAAACCAGTCAATCCTAGAGGAAATCAAGCCTGAATATTCATTGGAAGGACTGATGCTGAAACTGAAGCTCCAATACTCTTGCCACCTGATGAGAAGAGTTGACTCATTGGAAAAGACCCTGATGCTGGCAAAGATTGAGGACAGGAGGAGTAGGGGGCAACAGAGAATGAGATGGTTGGACAGCATTACCAATTCAATGGACTTGAGTTTGAACAAACTCTGGGAGATAGTGAGGGACAGGGAGGCCTGGCGTGCTGCAGTCTATGGGGTCTCAAAGAGTCAGACACCTCTTAGCGACTAAACAATAACAACAACATGTTTACAACTTTTGATAGCTTCAGTTCACTTAAGTGAAGTGAAGTCTCTCAGTCGTGTCTGACTCTTTGCGATCCCATGGACAGTAGCCTGCACAAGGCTCCTCCATCCATGGGATTTTCTAGGCAAGAATACTGCAGTGGGTTGCCATTTCCTTCTCCAAGGAATCTTCCAACCCAGGGATCGAACCCAGGTCTCCCGCATTGTAGACAGACACTTTACCGTCTGAGTCACCAGGGAAGTCCCCCTTAAATCAGTTCACTTAAGCAGGCAACTGGTACTAAGCCATATTGCTCAGCGACCAATATGTTGCTCGGTTCCTTGGGGACAGAAAATCCAGATACAGGGAAGTGTCCTTACTTACAGAAACCACTGGAACAGGAAGGAGGCACAAACATGTTTCTTTCTTTTTTTAAATTAGTCTGAAGGATGGGTTTGTGGGGAGAAAGGAAGACCACCCCACAGAGAACACAGTCTGTTTGTTCAGAACTTGCACTAGGAAGGGAGTCAGCCACAGCTGCTTGTGCTTGACAAAGACACAAAAGCAAGCAGGAGAGTGGAAAAGTCTTACAGTGGGGAAAAAAAAGTAAGCTTTAGGTGTTCTCTGACTGGATGTTGTTCAAACGGAGACGTTAGAGGCAGGCAAACTAGAAGCAGTGCAGTTTATGTGGTTGGTTTGAGGAGAACCATTGGCTTTTCCAGTTTGTCCTGAGTTGGAAGGAGGGTAAAAAAATTGTGCTGCTGCTGCTGCTAAGTCACTTCAGTCGTGTCCGACTCTGTGCGACCCCAGAGACGGCAGCCCACCAGGCTCCCCTGTCCCTGGGATTCTCCAGGCAAGAACACTGGAGTGGGTTGCCATTTCCTTCTCCAATGCATGAAAGTGAAAAGAGAAAGTGAAGTCGCTCAGTGGTGTCTGACTCTTAGCAACCCCACGGACTGCAGCCAACCAGGCTCCTCCATCCATGGGATTTTCCAGGCAAGAGTACTGGAGTGGGGTGCCATTGCCTTCTCCGAAAAATCGTGCTAGGTTAGGTCAATGTTTGTTTAAGAATACATGATTGGCATATTGATCTTAGTTAAAGATTTTGCCTGGACACACTAGAATCTCTATTAAGTCAAATTTTGGAATAGCACTTAGGATGCGTGTTTAATTACAGCATTTAGTAGGCTCTATCTAAGTTGTATACTATCTTTTGATCTTTTCCTTTATCACCCCTTCTCAACAAACTCAAGGTAATAAAAGAGGTCATCAATATTCTGGTCTCCACCTCAGAATCTCCTATCAGTGTTTCAAACCATGTTCTTATTCAATTGTAGGTCTACTCATTACCTTCCCAGTGTATGAGTGATTCTGTTTTTTATACATAATCTGGTTTAGACTTGCCCAGTTTCAACCCTAGTGGAGATGCCCTCCAAGGGGAGATTCTACATTGGGCTTTCTTAGGTCCAGCTCCAGACCAGATCCCTTCCCTGACTTCCCTCTGGAGCCCACCACAGCAAGTGGCTCAAATACCAATAAAGTAAAATTTCAGAGAAAGACTGACTCTAATGCATGAAGGGAAACACAGTCATACAAATTGAAGACCCTACTGCTGAAGTTATTGCCCCTAAAATTCCTCAATCATAATTGGTCCTAAAGGCTAATTCCCTAAAATAAGGGTAAAAACCCATAATCCATACCAAATGTGATACAGCTGGAGGAGCTTTGTCTAAATAACTGCTTTCGATACTGGACTTGAAAGAAGTAGGTGGACTAACACGTATGGAAGGATAGAACAGGGACTTCTCCAGCAAGCATATCTCTTTAGAGCAGATGCAATTGCCTTCTGCACTGGGGCTCCAGAGAGTGCTGTAAATAAAAGGATATTCGCACAGGAGCTACTTGGAGAAAAACAGGAGAGGGAGATTCACTCAAGCAAAGTATTCTCAAATAAACTTCAGGTTTTGCCTGAGCACAATGAATAATTCTGTGATTTTTCACAAATTAATTAACCTCTTTTCCATTCTATTTTCTTATCTATGAAATGAGTATAGGACTCTCAACTTCCTATTGTCATGGAATGTCATGTTAAACATCTTGTGTAAAAAATGCTTCTGTTTTCTTTCTACTTAAGGCTAACCCTGCTGGGGTTTTGTATTCTATAAGTATAACAATAAAGAAAGCTTGAATGGCAGTACAGTTTATGAGACTTGTCAAGATCTTTTTTTTTTTTTTCCTCCTACCACTGTTTGAAGGGTAGCATTCATTGTTTTATAAGAAGAAGGGGAAAAAAGCCAATTCAAGGAGCCCACATATTACTGGGACTTCATACTTTCATTAGTCATATTAAACCAATACCTCCTAAGGATATAACCACAGTGCAGTAAAAAGAAAAAAACGAAAAAACCAAGATCAGGATCCATGAGTTAGAAAGGTGGCTGATTCATGATCAACCAATCCCATTTGCTTTTTTGAGACAGTTGCTAATTCTCTTTAAGACTCACCTTTCCAATCCTCAAAAAGTGAGTATCAAGAGACCTCTGTCAGAGTTTTATGATTATCAAATAGCAAAGTTATTTTAAATGCACTGGAAAGGGAAACATAATGAAATGTCTCAGGCAACAGCTAGTTTCCATTCCCTGTTGATTGAAGTCCCTCCTCAGCTACTAATACAATTTATCTATTAAAGTATTTTTACATAAAATTTCATACAATATCATGCAGAAAACTAAGGCATTACATCTCTTAGATTGTATCTGGGCATGTGGATCATGAGGATTCTGTGCTGTTTGTTCTAGTGAGATTATTAGTTGAGGTCACTACCTGTTGGGGATGGTGGGGTTTCCCCACACCTCCAGAGAAGTTCTCAGACATCTGCTGCGTGTCCTACAACTTAGTTCAGTTCCGACACTGTCTGCCTAGAGATAGGATCAGGGTCCCTGCAGGTTGAGGGCTCAGTCTCACAAAACAGATCCTAACACACTTGTGATACCAATTGCAAGTCCAGGTTCTTACCTGTACTTCTGACCAGCTGGCAGAATCAAATATGTTGATGATACAGCTCAGAAATTTGACTTTTAAAAAATGCAAACATTTTTCTTTTATAATGTAATGTTCTGTGCTGAGTTGACAAATATATGTCTTGTAAGTACAATTGTTTCACTTAAAGAGTTTGGTGATATTTTGACCTTGATGTACACTGTATCCAATTCCTGGCTCAGTTTCCTTAGATAATTACAAGGCATTTATTTCACCTAGAATATGGTGTGTGTATGTGTGTGTGTGTGTGTGTGTGTGTGTGTGTTGGTTTGTTTGTTTTGATAGAGAACTGCTTAGTATATTTTGTCCGAGATCTATTGTTGGAGGAAATATCTGAGATGCACAGTAGAGCCTTTTCATGCTTCTTTGATATTAATGAAGGCAGACTGACTCTTGAAGTGTAGCATAAAATATGATAAAAATCAACTACCCACATCACTGATTTTTCTGGAAAATATTATCATAGAAGTAATATATTATACTCTGAAGATTTCATATGGCATCACAAGAAATGTTTTGCAGCCTAAACAGGTACAGACACCTCACTATTATTTGCTACAGAATGTATCCAGATTGAGAAGAAAGTTATTTATTAACATGCTTGCATGATCGAAATGAAAATTCTTTCTGAAAGATACAAAAACAATTCAGCTTGACACTCTCCTAAGGTATATGTTAAAGACCCAAAGAAGGACAGGATACAATTACTTAATATAGTAAAACATATTCTAGTCAGATTTATTTTTCTAACTTATCTTCCTTATGTCACTCTGCATTTTTTTTTAACTTTATTCCTCTATCATACAATTACTCTCTGTTAAACTCTGAAAATCCTATTTATTTGAAGACTCATTTTTTCTGAACACTAGTTTACTTTATCTTAATATCCTTCTAAATTTCTCATTTTAAATTATGTTACATCTTTATGAAAAATGTATTGCATTTCAAACTGCCAGATCCTTTGATCACCTGGATTTTTAAAAAATCAAATCTCTTTTCTGTGCAAATCCTTAGGACTGTCTTGTTCGTCACCTTGTCATGAAAATAATATTCTCTGCCTTCAAAAACTTAAGTAACTCTGCAAAGTACATTATAAATAGCAGTGGATCAGTAATGCAAGTTCTCTTTTCAATTATTTATTTATTAAACTGACTTTTCAGGAATATCTTTACCTTTCAAAAAGATTGTAACAATACACAGTGATGTGGAAGACTTCTTTCTTTAAGCTGATAATTGTCTTGCCTGGGTAACCATAGATACAGATATTTCATTGAGTTTGATTTGTTTCCTGTCAACATGTGAGTTTATAAACATGTGCATTAAATAGTCTTTTCCACTTTCTGATGCAGTCAGCAAAAGTTATCCTCAGCCTGAGAAACTGGAAGTGTCCGTGCGGTCCTAAGGGACGGGCTTCCTCCAGAGTCACTTATGTGAAGCCAAGACTGGAGTTTCAGCATCCCCACAGTCTGATCATTATGTTTTATTTCCAGATAGTTTTCTTTCTTCAATACGGTACACCAGAAGATGAAAGAGGGAGGCTAGATGAAATACGTGGAAACCAGATAAAAATTGACTCTCCTTTGACCAAATAAGCAACTCCATATTAAAATGCTTTCATTTCAACATAATTTATATCCCTGTGTCAGATATTACCTTTCTCTTTTCACTGTTTTCTGTTTTTATGGGGTACATATCATCATTGTCATTGTTTAGTTGCTCAGTCAGTTCAGTTGTTCAGTCGTCTCAGTCGTGTCCAATTCTTTTGCCACCCCCGGAGTGTAGCCCACCAGCCTCCTCTGTCCATGGGATTTCCCAGGCAAGAATACTGGACTGGGTTGCCATTTCCTCCTCCAGAGGATCTTCCCGACCCAGGGACTGAACCCATGTCCTCTTGGCAGGAGGATTCTTTACCACTGAGCTACCTGGAAAGCCTGCATATCATCATAGCTAGAGTTAAATAGAGACTGATTTTCAAAAGCAGGATCTAAAGCTAATTTATTTAAGTGTGTGGTAGTAAATGTAAGTATGTAGCCATAAATTTGACCCTAAGGTTGGCCAGGGTTATTAGAAAAAGTAGGAAATTAAAAAAAAAAATTGAGGGGAAACAAGAAAGGAGATATAACCCACAAATTCCAAATTATGAGTGAATGTTACCAAAAGCTAGGTAGAATCTGGCAGAAGCAATGATGGGAAGCAGCCACTGGAGTGACAAGGAAGAAAGGGAATTACAGAAATTTTTCGTGCATCGCAGTGCTCAATAATTGTCATCAAATTTGTACCGCTACCAGGAAGAAAATGAACTGAGAAGGAACAGAAGTCCTGGCATTTAGACAAATCTAAAAGATTATCACACATTTGTTTCTGTTCAGGCACTAAGTTGTGTGCAACTCTTTGTGACCCTATGGACTACAGCACACCAGGCTTCCTTATTCTTCCCGTTCTCCCAGTTTGCTCAAATTCATGTCCACTGAGTCAGTGATGCTATCCAACCATCTTATCCACTGTTGCGCCTTTCTCCTTCTGCCATCAATCTTTCCCAGCATCAGTGTCTTTTCTGATAAGTCAACTCTTCACATCAGGTAGCCAAAATATTGGTGCTTCAGCTTCAGCATCAGTCCTTCAAAAGAATCTTCAGGGCTGATTTCCTTTAGGATTGACTGGCTTGATCTTGCAGTCCAAGGGACTCTCAAGAGTCTTCTCCAGCACCACAATTCGAAAGCATCCACTTTTCAAAGCTCATCAAACATTTGAACACCTTCAAGAAACAGGTTAATTGGGTCATTCACCTTGATGGCTGCACCTGAAAAGAAACGAACAGAGCTCGTGGGTGGTAGAACACACCCCTCAGGAGCAGGATAGACTCTGAAAGGGAGATGTAGAGGGCTCTGCATACCCGTGTTAAGGGAGCAGGAGGAAAGCTTTGAGTGGGAGGCATGGAAAGCCAAGCTGGCTCACTTCCACCAGAAACCTCCTGAAAAAGAGCACATCCAGGAAAACTACACTCACTCAGAGACAGACTCTTGCACTGTGATCTTTCTTATTTTCTTGGAGCCCTAATCCCCCTGTTTTGTGCCACTGCCTTATGATACACCATTTCCTCATGTAGCTTGCCATTGCTATTCTTTGTTTTAAATAATTGTATTTATGTATTCATTTTTGGCTGTGCTGGGTCTTTGTTGCTGAGCAGGCTTTTCTCTACTTGCGGTGAATGGGGCTACTCTCAGGTTGCGGCACGTAAGCTTCTCACCACACTGGCTTCTCTTGTTATGGAACATGGGCGATAGGGTGTGTGGGCTTCAGTGTTTGCAGCTCCTGGGCTCTAGAGTTCTGGCTCAATAGTTGTGGTACACAGGCTTAGTTGCTCTGTGACATGTGGGATTGTCCCAGATCAGGGATGGAACTGGTTTTTCCTGCATTGGCAAACAAATTCTTTACCACTGAACCACCAGGAAGCCCTGCAATTATTATTCTTGATGTAATCCTTAGTTCATTTTTTTTTTCCTATGTAGGAGTTGTATTGTGAGAAGTCCTAAAGGAACAGTTCTGTCCTCACTAGCTTCCTGCAGGGGGCTACCCAGTCTGGAACCAGTTTCTACACGAGTTTCTCAAGTTGAAATTCCCACGCCTCAGTTGGCAGGTGCCATGCTTGTGCTTAGTACTCCCTTTGGTTCTTCTAATGGGAATTCTTTTTTTTCCCCCATTTATTATTAGTAGTAGTTTAGTCACGAAGTCATGTCTGACTCTTGCGACCCCATGCACTGTAGCCTGCCAGGCTCCTCCGCCCACAGGATTCTCCAGGCAAGAATACCAGAGTGGGCTGCCATTTCCTTCTCCATTTAGAGCCCTTGACAGAGAAAGTCTCCTTTATCACATCACTGGATCAGTGATCCAGTGCCAAGAAATGGCCTCTGCCAAGAAATGGCCAGTTCTTTCAAAACCCAGTCTGCTTGCCTATTCAGTCACTCAGTCATGTCCAGCTCTTTGCAGCTCCATGGACTGCAGCCTGCCAGGTCCCCTGGCCCATGAGATTTCCCAGGCAAGAACGCTGGATTGGGGTGCCATTTCCTCTTCCAGGCCAGTCTCCATGAGTTGGTCCCAAATCTATCTTGTTGCCTTATACTGGTTGAAAGCCACAGTTTCTGTCCCTATGCGGCATTGAAATTTCATTCTTCTACAGAGTAGGAGGCAAATCTTAGTCTTATAAATTACCCCAGCTTCAGCATTTACATTTAATGCTCAAGGCCTAAATCCACTCTTTATTTCTGACATTTAATACCTTCCTCCACCCACACATTTTATTTCATACCATTAATCTCAGCTATATTTAAATAATGGTATTTTATACACATTTTTATAGGATTATATCAGGAGAATGATTCAGATTAGCTTGGTCAATAAACTTCAAATATATTTTTGAAAGTTAGAATCAGAAAGAAAAAAACTGTTACAGAAACTCTATAAAGCAGTAACTTCTTCAGAGTAGATTTGGGATAATGGAAAGTTGTGATGATCAGTTAAAAACACAAGTAAGACTACCCAGAGAGTGACATCAATGAAATGGGAGAATAGGACTTTGTGTTGGTTTTTGTTTGTTTCAGCCATCTTTCCAAAACCACCGTTTTGGCAATCACACATGGATGAGGGTATCTAATTTGAAAGCCCAGGAGTCCAGCAGAGAAGTTCTAGCATGCCATTAGAGGGAAAAAAAAAAAAAAGTCTGAGACTGTACATCCTGAAAAGGTTAAAAACAATGCTTTCATTTAACCTTATCACCCCTCCCCCAGGACAGCCTAGTTCAGCAGCAAGAAGGCCCTGCTCAGCCTCAGATCCCCTGACCAGGGAAAGAGAGAGCATGGGTGTGAGTGCTTGGTTTCTTCAGCTATTCAGGTTGCATCTTTCTCTCAATTCATCCAGAAGACTGAGCCATGAGCTGTGCAACAGGAAGGCAGTCCACAGCCAGGGCTCAGGAGAGTGGAACAGTAGGATGGTGATTGTCAGGGGCCGGAGGAGAGGGAAATAGATGTTGGTCAAAGGGTAAATTTTAAAGTGAGTAAGTTCAGAGGATCTAATGAACACCATGGTGACTGTAGTTAACAATACTATATTTTATACACTTAAAAGTTGCCAAGAAAGTAGATCTTAAATGTTCTCAACGCATTGTTGTTGTTCAGTCACTAAGTCATCTCTGATTCTTTGCAACCCCATGGACTGCAGCATGCCAGACCTCTCTATCCATCACCACCATCTCCCAGAGTTTAAGTACATGTTCATTAAATTGGTGACTCTACCCAACCATCTCATCTTCTGTCACTCTCTTCTCCTTTCACCTTCAATCTTTCCCAACATCAGGGTCTTTTCCAATGAGTTGGCTCTTTTCATCAGGTAGCCAAAGTATTGTAGCTTCATCAGGCCTTCCAAAAAATATTCAGGGTTGATTTCTTTTAGGATTGACTACTTTGATCTCCTTGCTGTCCAAGGGACTCTCAAGAATCTTCTTCAGCACCACAATTCAAAAGCAGCAGTTCTTAGGCCTTCAACCTTCTTTATGGACCAAATCTCAACGTATACATAAACACAAATGGTAATTATGTGAAGGGATGAAGGTGTTAATGAACCCTATTTTGTTGGTTAATTTTAAAACATTTTCCTCCTGTAAAATAACTGAGTGCATAGAGGACATCTGGATGTTTGTATGCATGAAGTCCCATCTATTTAGTCGTAGCTAAGGTGGTTCTATGCCACTTGCTGGTAGAACTACAGATAGTGTTCTATGGGGAAATCATACACAATGACCATGATCATTAAATAAGCAAGCTTTCAAGCACTTGTCACATGAAAAGCATTCTTAGAACTGTTGTATATATCTTTGGAAATGTATCACATTATGTATACATTGGATGCTATTTTAAGTGCTATGTTCATTGACTATGCATGCTTTAGCAATCTAAGTCAAAAAAGCTGCACCATTTCCAAAGTAACTGTGAACATACTAGTTAAGAAAGGGATATAAATGTTCTGGGGTGTTTGCAACATTGCTTATTTATACTATCAATATGCATTTGATGCTGCTGAAAGATACCTTCAGTGGTACACACTTTTAAATTTAAGGGCATGGCATGTGAAAGTGAAGCGAAAGTGAAAATGAAAATCACTCGGTCGTGTCTGACTCTTTGTGACCCCATGGACTGTACAATCCATGTAATTCTCCAGGCCAGAATACTGGAGTGGGTAGCCTTTCCCTTCTTCAGGGAATCTTCCCAACCCAGGGATTGAACCCAGGTCTCTTGCATTGCAGGCGGATTCTTTACCAGCTGGGCCACAAAGGGAAGCCCAAGAATACTGGAGTGGGTAGCCTATCCCTTCTCCAGCAGATTTTCCTGATCCAGGAATCAAACCAGGGTCTTCTGAATTGCAGGCTGATTCTTTACCAACTGAGCTGTGAGGGTAGCATGGAAAGTATTAATGCACTGTATGCTTTCTCTTCAGTTATCAAGGACACTCCCCAGAGGGTCTTAGCAAATATGAAGAGTTTTAAGTCCTTGATCTGAAATGTCAAACCCCATTCTCCGTGTATGAGTGCATCTCGTACTTCTCTGAGAAACTTAGGAACACTAGGTCGGCACTCTGTTTTGCAACCCCACCTCTCATCCCGCCATGGCCCATGTCCACGTTCTCTATTTCCAAGGCAAACCATGTGTGTGTTCTTTAAACCACCATTCTCTCTGGTCCTCACTCGTCTGCCCTGACCTACTATCATCTCCATGTCAAACAACATCTCTGTGCTTCGCCTATTGCACCATGCCCCACCATGCTCTCAAACTCTTGAACACAACAAAATAGTGTTTATTTTAGGTCTCTACCCATGTTTTTCTTCTCAGCCCAGAATGTTCTCTCACCTACTTTCTACCTAATTGTTTCCTTCTTGTAATTTCATGTTTAGTTTCAATTAACAATTGCACAGAATGGGCATCTTCTGATAATTCATCCTAAGCAAATATCATACTCTTATTTTCTGATACTGAGTGCATTTTTAACAGCATGTATCATAATTTATAATTTTAGCCCATTTTTGCATCTGATAGACTACAAGCACTTTGAGGACAGCTTATTCAACATAGCTCTATATACATATCTGATGAATAAAGAGATGAGAATAGAGAATACATACATGTTCCCAAACAGAATGTAAAATCAGAATTCATTTAGCAGAAGTAGGCCTATACATTCTTCATAATTGTATAGGTTGCAAGTGATGAAACATCAAATCAAATTAACAATGAAAAAGACAAAAGTTCAGTTCAGTTCAGTTCAGTCGCTCAGTTGTGTCCGACTCTTTGCAACCCCATGAATCGCAGCACGCCAGGCCTCCCTGTCCGTCACCAACTCCGGAGTTCATTCAGACTCACGTCCATCGAGTCAGTGATGCCATCCAGCCATCTCATCCTCTGTCGTCCCCTTCTCCTCCTGCCCCCAATCCCTCCCAGTATCAGAGTCTTTTCCAATGCCCGTGGCTGATTCATGTTGATGTATTGCAAAAACCACCACAATATTGTAAAGTAATTAGCCTTCAATTAAAATAAATTAGTTAATTTAATTTAAAAATGAATTTATTGACTCTCTTACCTGAAAAACCTGAAGATATATCTGACTCTGGGTATAGCAAGATCCAGAGGTTCTCATGATCTCATTATGGCTTTGGCTCACACTTGACTTATCTTTGACCAGCTTTATTCTACAATCAAGCCCTCCTCACATAAGCACAAACTTCTTGTCTCAGACTCTCATTCTCCTCCAACCTTAGCTATATTTTTAAAACAGCTATTTATTTATTATATCTTTAATGGTACTTATGGCTTTAATGGTACTTATTATGGGCAGACATTCTTCAAAGTGCCTTACAGATATCAACTCATTTGTACCTTACGATCTGAGTCCTAATTTTGTAGTTAATTTGTAGGACCCCACCCTTGTTGAGCTTATATTCTAATGGGAGGAAGTAGCCTATAAAAATAAATTGGTATGGTGATTTGTTACATCATGTTAAAGGTTTTAAATGCTATAGAAAAAAAATAGAACTAGGAGAACTGGGCATATTAGGGGAGCAATGCATCCAGTCTAGCATCTGGTTGACTGGTTTGGAGTACTGGTTTTTTTAATGTTCAGCTGAATGAATCTCAAGTTCTCTATCTACCCATGTCTGTCCCAATTCCATCAAAGGCTAGTATCCGGGGGAAAATTATCCAGTGTCGTAAGAAAATGTGCCATAACCTCAGTAAGTAGAGAAGCCCTCCCAGGTGGCTCACTGGTCAAGAATCCACCTCAGTAAGTTGGCTAACAGGTATAAGATGTCCCAAGTCAGGAAAAAAAAAAAAAAGCCCAGAAATCAGTTTCCCAGTCAGTTTACATGGAGAGAAGATATTTAGTTCTGTCCAAAACATCCATAAGGCATTTAGTCTATGCCAGAAGGTCCTTGATGTTTGGTCATATTTGGCACTGTTCAAAATGTTCATGAGTGGATTTGGTCCTTGCCAGATGGTTTTGGAGAGGACCAGACATGAAGGATCTTTTGGTGTGGATCAAATGTCTTCTCGGAGGAGGCAATGGCAACCCTCTCCAGTACTCTTGCCTGGAAAATCCCATGGACAGAGGAGCCTGGTAGGCTGCAGTCCATGGGGTCTCTGGGAGTCAGACATGACTGAGCGACTGCACTTTCACTTTTCACCTTCATGCATTGGAGAAGGAAATGGCAACCCACTCCAGTGTTCTTTCCTGGAGAATCCCAGGGATGGGGGAGCCTGGTGGGCTGCCATCTCTGGGGTCGCACAGAGTCGGATATGACTGAAGCGACTTAGCAGCAGCAGCAGCAGTAGCAGCAGCTAATGTCTTATCGGAGGAGGCAATGGCAACCCTCTCCAGTACTCTTGCCTGGAAAATCCCATGGACGAAGGAGCCTGGTAGGCTGCAGTCCATGGGGTCGCTAAGAGTGGGACATGACTGAGCGACTTCACTTTCACTTTTCACTTTCATGCACTAGAGAAGGAAATGGCAACCCACTCCAGTGTTCTTGCCTGGAGAATCCCAGGGACGGGGGTGCCTGGTGGGCTGCCGTCTATGCGGTCGCACAGAGTCAGACATGACTGAAGTGACTTAGCAGCAGCAGCAGTAGCAAATATCTTATGAATATTTTGGATGGGACCAAATATTAAGAACATTTTTGTATGGACCCAATTTTTTTCTGGACATTTTAGACAGGACCAAATATTCTGCAAGGGGTTAAACAGAATCTGAAATTCTATTATACATTCATTCAATTAATAAGAATTAATAACTCCTCTTGCATGAATGACTTTCCTTGATGAATATCCTCGATGCATGTTTCAATAGATTTCTCTCATGAGTGTCAAATGCTATATATTGACACTTCTGTATTGAATAATGCATAAAATTAACCACTTTAAAGTGTTAATGGCTTACAGGGTTATTTCTTTCCTTGTTGGAGGTTTTATTGTGTCCTTCATCTCCGCTTCCATCGCCCCCACCCCAAAAGAACCACATTTTTTTTCTTCAAAATGTTTCTTCCTATAAGCCATCTATGTAGATTACCAATGACATTTTCCCAAATATTGTCAATGAAAAAATTAGCAGACTTTAAATGTTCTGAGACAACTAAAGTTCACGGGGACAGAGCAAGATGTTGAGGTGAAAAATACCAGCGGTGATAACGTAAAGGTTATTTTTCTCTCAAAATCATTCATCTTTTAGGGTGCCATGAAAATGTTAACTGATTCTATGCCTCTATATCTTAATTCTTTGTTATTATTCAGTCGCTGAGTTGTGTCTGATTCCTTTGTGAACCCATGGACTGTAGCCTGCCAGGCTCCTCTGTCGGAGGGATTCCCAAGCAAGAATAATGGAATGGGTTGTCATTTCCTTCTCTAGGGGATCTTCCCTCCTGACCCAGGGATTGAACCTACATCTCCTGTATTGGCAGGCAGATTCCTTACTGTTGACTTGAAGTAATCACATGTTTAACTGTGATTTTATTAACAAGCCAATGTATTAAAATTGGATCAAGTGGTTCATGATGTAGTTTTGTTAATCAGCTGCCAGTTAACATATGAGATACCCACAAAGAATTTTTCTTACAATGTAAGGGAGAGTAAACCACCAAAAAAACACATGTTATTGGCTGAAGTGACTGTCTTGTTTTCCTTTATCAGCTAATAAATCAATAACCACACAAAGACTAGTTCAATAGAACAATGAGAAAAATGGTGAAAGGTTTGAGGATAAAGAAAGAAAATTCAAAAGTCACTGTGTATGAATTTGATGCAAAGAAATGAAATTTAAAAATAAAACATATCCACCACAGTGTGACAGGTATACAGGTGACCCTATATGTTTGCCCTTTTGAGTGAGATCTTTGCCCTATTTCATTGCATGCCTTCCACCCTGGGGACTTTTCCAAGTGTACTGTCTCTGGGCAGTCTCATTTACCTCAGTGGTTACAATTCTATCTCTCATTCAAGTCCGGTTTTTGAGATTTAGACTAGAATACCTGACTTATTAAGGCTTCCCAGGTGGCGCTAGTGGTAAAGAACCCACCCCCCAATGCAGGAGACATGGGTTCAATCCCTGGGTGGGGAAGATCTCTTGGAGAAGAGAATGGCAACCCACTCCAGTATTCTTACCTGGGGAATCCCATGGACAGAGAAGCCTGGTGGGCCACAGTCCATAGGGTCCCAGAGAGTCGGACACAAATGAAAGGTCTGAGCACACGTGTATCTGACTCATTTGGGGCAAAATCACTTGATCGTCACACTTTCAGTAAAGTCATCCATTGAGTCTGATCAGTTCCACCTCTAAACAACTCCTCGATCTGGCGCTTCTCTCCTCTCGGCATCAGCCTGGGGCCTCATCTTTCCTTAGCTGGATTGCTCACCAGCATGCTGAGTTCTCAGTGGGCTACGGTCATGTCATGTAAAATCTCAGCCCTGCATCGCCAGTCAAGTCCAACAGTCTGTCAAATCTTAGATCCGCTGCCACTGCTTGCATGAGCTTTTTCAGCCCCTGACATGAACTGAGTCTCTGCTATCTCTGAGACTCTAGAGTGCTTATTTGTGACTTTAGTGTGGATGGCATTCTGTGTTCGTGATGTTTATTTTTATATTATCTGTCTTTCCAACTAGATCATATGCTTCTAAAGGACAGAAATGCGTTCTTTTCTTTGTGTCATTCAGAGTTCATAATACCCTGTGTTATCTATTACGAGCCAGACATAAGTGGTGTTGAATAGACAGACTGACCACTTGAGTAATACTCTAAAATTTACCGCCGCTCTCTCTGTAGGCATGGCCCAGTAGTAAAGTCCTTCTAAAGACTCCACTTGACTCCATTTTGTGTAAAGAAGGACTACTTGGATTGTATGTTATTTCTTCTTTTTTGAGTCTCTCTGGCTTGTGTATCTCTTCCCAATAAGGGGAAGATTACTCAAGTCTCAGAAGCAAAGGAAGCATCATTCCAAGTCACTGGTAATTCTTCACTGAAAATCTGGTCCAATTTTTTCATTTCATGAGGTCACCTAAGTCTTTCAATTCTAGAACATTTTTCAAAATTATATAATTGTAAAGGTATATGTTGTTTTCACCAGGCTGAGAATCATTAGGGAAATCAAATAATTTAGAAAGTTACATCCAGAGATTAAAGACTTATATGATATTTTCTAGTACCTTAAAATCACCTGTGATGCCAAGGTCAGTGGTAAAAAGACATTGAAAAATGGACCTGGGCGTCTATATACTTGTTTCTTTTCCCACATTTCCTGTAACACTCAGTGCACCTAATTTTCCTCCATTAAATAAAACAAAATTGTAAGCAGTATCTTTAAAGGACATGGAAACAAAAGGAATTGGCTTCCCTGGTGGCTCAGATGGTAAAGAATCTGCCTGCAATGTGGGAGACCTGTGTTCGATCCCTGGGTTGGGAAGATCTCCTAGAAGAGGGCATAGCAACCCACCCCAGTATTCTTGCCAAGAGAATCCCCATGGACAGAGGAGCCTGGCAGGCTACAGTCCACAGCGTTACAAAGAGTCGGACATGACTGAGTGACTAAGCACAGCACAGCATGTGGCAAAAAATGAAGAATTAAGAATCAATGTGTATAAGGGTGCGAGGTTGGAGGAAAAGGTAAGATAATCTTCAGTTAAGTTTTCATATTCTTAAAAGTTATTTGTGATTTTTATTTTATTCTATATTTCTAGATCAAACATATGACATGAAAAAACTACACTCATAACCATAAATGGGAGGGGCAATTAACTTTGTTGACGGCCCATAGACAAATGTGATGTCACCAACTTTATTAACTACGTTACTACATTATTTTCTTTTGTGAATAAAAGAGCTTAGAATTTGAAAAAATTCTTCTAAATATGTATTTATATGTAGACATATATCACATATATAATTGTCTATATATAGATATTTATACTTATGGGGGCTTCCCAGGTGGCACAGTGATAAGGAATGTACCTGCCAATGCAAGAGATGTAAGAAACATGGGTTCAATCCCTGGGCTGGCAAGATCCCCTGGAGTAGGAAATGGCAACCCACTCCAGTATCCTGGCATGGAAAATTCCATGGACAGAGGAGCCTGGTGGACTACAGTCCATGGGGTTGGACATGACTGAGTTGGACATGACCAAGTGACTGAGCATGCACAATCTTACATATGTGTGTACGTATACACATACACACGCATACATCAGGCTGACATCTGAAACTAGGAAAACTAGCTTCGGGAACCACACCATGCCATCTGGCTTCTCCCATTTCTTTTAGCATTGCTAGTGCTCAGAACACAATGAAAGTGAAAGTAGAAGTCACTCAGTCGTATGTGACTCTTTGTGATCCCATGGACTATAGAGTCCATGGAATTCTCCAGGCCAGATTACTGGAGTGGGTAGCTGTTCCCTTCTCCAGGGGAATCTTCCCAACCCAGGGATCGAACCCAGGTCTCCTGCACTGCAGGTGGATTCTTTACCAGCTGAGCCACAAGGTAAGCCCTAAAACACAATAGATCTCCAAAAATGTTTGTGAAGGGTTGGAGAAATGGAGGAGCAGAGGCACTATGGCACAAGATTTGAGCAATGAGAATTTGAATATCACTCTGACTATGAATCTTAAGTTGCCATAAAAGATTTGATAACCATACATAAACCACTACCTTCTGCTGCATTTCAATAGAATAAGGAATTTAAATTAACAATCTGCCTGTTACTAACATAGTCATTCAAAATGAGGGTTTATTCAGTGATACATATAGAAGGAGCCAAATCAAAAGTATATTTGAAACCCTAGATCTGTGGCAATAAGTGTGGCAAGTTAAGAAGTATGTAGAGGATAGATGGAGAAGGAAATGGCAACCCACTGGTATATTCTTGCCTGGGAAATCCCATGGACAGAGGAGCCTGGTGGGCTACAATCCACAGGGTTGCAAATAGTCAGACACAACTTAGCAACTAAACAACAGCAAAGAGGAACATCCAAAACTTTTTTTTTTTTTAATCTCAGAATCTAGGTTGGCTTATTTTTCTTTAAAAGTTTATGCCTAACTGGAATCTATTCATATGATGAAGAAATAACTCCTAAAAGCCCCCTTTTGGAAATATCCAAGATAGAATTCAGACATAAATATCTGGTCTATAAAATTGATACAGAGTACCAGTCTGTAATTCTGTCTTGCATATTTTTTTTAGTATTTAATCATATTTGACCATTGTTGATATAGAATTTCTGAATCAGCAAGTTTATATCCTCTTTTAATGAACTCAATATCCACACCCTTGTTGTTCATGCTCTTTTCCATATTTAAAATGCTTTTATATTTGGGCCCATTTATCCGTGTCAAGCCCATCTACTAGTTTTTATCCAGTTATCAATTTTATGAATTCCTATTTCATGCATTTGTACAAAATTCCGGACAAGACCAAGCAAAAATACTAGTACATATGTACTTATTGGTAGATATTATTTCATATATATTTTTTGGTTAGAGAACATATAATTCAATGATTATTATTATATTATTATTATGTATTTTGAAGAAATGTAGAGGTTTCTTCTGTTCACTGAGGAAGGCTTTCTTATCTCTCCTTGCTGTTCTTTGGAACTCTGCATTCAGATGGGTATATCATTCCTTTTCTCCTTTGCCTTTCGCTTCTCTCCTTAGCTATTTGTAAGGCCTCCTCACACAACCATTTTGCCTTTTTGCATTTCTTTTTCTTGGGGATGGTTTTGATCACCACCTCCTGTACAATGTCACGAACCTCTGTCCATAGTTCTTCAGGTACTTTATTAGATCTAATTCCTTGAATCTACTTGTCACTTCCACTGTATAACCTGTGGAATTTCACTGTATAAGGGATTTGATTTAGGTCATACTTAGTTTTCCCTACTTTCTTCAATTTAAGTCTGAATTTGGCAATAAGGAGCTCATGATCTAGGCCACAGTCAGCTCCCTGTCTTATTTTTGCTGACTGTATAGAGCTTCTCCATCTTCAGCTGCAAAGAATATAATCAATCTGATTTTGGTATTGACCATCTGGTGATGTCCATGTGTAGAGTCGTCTCTTATGTTGTTGGAAGAGGGTGTGTGCTATGATCAGTGGGTTCCTTTGGCAAAACTCTATTAGCCTTTGCCCTGATTAATTTTGTACTGCAAGACCAAACTGGCCTGTTATTCCAGGTATCTCGTAACTTCCTACTTTTGCATTCCAGTCCCCTATGATGAAAAGGGCATCTTTTTTTGGTGTTAGTTCTAAAAGGTCTTGTAGGTCTTCAGAGGACTGTTCAGCTTTTCAGCATTTCTAGTTACAACATAGACTTGGATTACTGTGATATTGAATGGGTTGCCTTGGAAATGAACAGAGATCATTCTGTCATTTTTTGAGATTTCACTGAAGTACTGCATTTTGGACTCTTGTTGACTGTGAGTGCTACTTCATTTCTTCTAAGTGATTCTTGCCCACAGCAATATATATAATTATCTTAATAATTATATATATAAATATATATAATTATCTTAATAATGTGTATATATAATATAATATACAAATATAATATAATAATATAATTATCTGAATTAAATTTGCCAAAACTTGTCCATTTTAGTTCATTGATTCCAAAAATGTCAAAGTGCACTCTTGCTATCTCCTACTTGACCACTTCCAATTTACCTTGATTCACGGACCTAACATTCCAGGTTCCTATGCAATATTTTTCTTTACAGCATTGGACTTTAGTTTCATCAGCAGATGCAATCACAACTGTGTATCATTTCTGCTTTGACTCAGCCTCTTCATTCCTTCTGGAGCTATTTCTCTGCTCTTCTTCAGTAACATATTGGGCACCTACCAACCTGGGGAGTTCATCTTTGACTGTCATATCTTTTTTGCCTTTTCATACTATTCATGGGGTTCTCAAGGCCAAAATGCTGAAGTGGTTTGCCATTCCCTTCTCCACTGGACCACATTTTGTCAGGACTCTCCACCATGACCTGTCTGTCTTGGGTGGCACTACGTGGCATGGTCCAATGTTCCACTGATTTAGACAAGGCTGTGATCCATGTGAAAAAATAAGCCTATATACTAGCTTTGGAAGGCAAGATACTATATACTAGTACACCTCCAGAGAAAGGTATTGATATTCTTCTCCAGCAAAGGTATTGCTATTGCTGAAAAGCTAACCACTTATATCAAAGTTAAACCACAGTAAAAAGGCAGGTCAATTTAATCTCCAAATGAGAGACAAAGAATGAATTTGTGTTTATCTTTTAGTGTTTTGTGGGAATAAAATGATTGATGTTTTCTTATAAGAACTGGGTTGTATTTTCACAATTACTAACTCCTACCCCAGTGAAGAAAAACTTTACCAACTGTAGTACTATCTTTTATATTTCTAAGTCATTTTTTCCAATTAAAAATTTTGCTTAAGATATAATCCTTCAAGATATGGTTGTCCAGTAAGTCATTATACCTGTTCTCTCTCTTAATCCTCAATTCATTCTTTGAGTTCCTAAGAAAACAAAGATTTCCTACCAAAGACTAAGATAAGAATCAGCAGCTGTGGCTTCATTTAAAAATTATTTATAGGTAGTGAGATATGTCTTTTCCTAAAAATAAATTTCAAGGATCTAAGGAGGGTAAGCAGCTGAGATCTTTGGCTAAATGACATTTTACTCAAGCAGAGAGACTCTTTGGATAAAATAGCTTTAGGATCATCTCTGCTGAAGAGATAATGGATAACACACATTCATATGATATCCTGGAATCTCAGATATGAGATGTTCTTGATTGTCTTGAGATATATGGTAATTTTCCCATATAACATAGGCAGTGGTAAATTATTTGGGGCATTAATTTGACATTCCTTTAAAAAGCAAGAGTTTATGCTCTCAGCCCAAGAAGGAATCAGGATGGGATTAAAAGAAAAAAAAAAAGTCTATATTTTTTTTTTAGTAGCTGCAACCTAACACTTTTAAAATTATGGAAATTCACAAGCCAGGTAATTATATTATTTTAGATAGTTTCTCTCAATATGGCAGAATAACAATTGAGTAGATACAATTTTAGCTCACCAGCTGGTACTGTCACTAACATGCTGACAGATACCTGTTTTGAATGAATTGACAGATTGCTTAAATGTTGTTTTGGGGGGTTGTTATTTGTTAATTTAACTTTGAAAATGGATGTAAAATTCAGTGATAAAGAGTACTTAAAAAAAAAAACAGGAAACTTCTCTGCTGACACACACACAAAAAGATGTATGGTAATTAACCCTTTGTTGTAATCTATTTTCAGATAATACTGGTAACTTCAAAAGGCACAGATTGTTTCATATCCATCTTTGCTTCATAAAACGTTAGCATATACTACATAGGTGCTTAAAAACCACTGAATTAAATGGATACTATTATAGCTACAAATCTTTGAAGGTTTGATAGGTGTACTTATATATAGAGATTCTGAAGGCCCCAAGTTCTTTAATGACTATTGGACTGTATGTAAATTTAGTTCATTTTTAGAGGTAAAAATTCATTTTTTTTTCTTCACTAACAATTGTTGGATATGCATACATGTTTCTATACTGCTGCTGCTGCTAAGTCACTTCAGTCATGTCCAACTCTGTGCGACCCCATAGACGGCAGCCCACCAGGCTCCATTTCCTTCTCCAATGCATGAAAGTGAAAAGTGAAGCCGCTCAGTCGTGTCGACTCCTAGGGACCCCGTGGACTGCAGCCCACCAGGCTCCTTTGTCCATGGGATTTTCCAGGCAAGAGTACTGGGGTGGAATGCCATATACCTAGTAGTACATTTTTCTTCTATTCCACCTTTATTTCTTGCCTCCTAGAAACAGAATTGATACCAAGACCTGAAATTCTCCTCTTGAACTTAAAACCTAAAAAAGCACAAATTTCAGCACAGCTGGAAGTGAAGAAAAACAAATGTCTCTACTAACAAGTACTTCTCAATCTACATAGAGTCCAATAGTTATATTAAAACTTGGGATCATCAGGATCCTTATATATGGTTATATCTCCCAAACCGCTTAAAAAGTCTAAAGATTTGGATTTAATTCAATCGTGCTAATATTCTGTTTGGACATAAGCACATGAGAATGGCTTTCATGATACTTTTCACACTCTCATTTGATGGAAAATGATGTCCACACTTGCTTACTACCTATGATCATTTCTGTTCCATAACATAATTTTTCAATCACAAGCATATTAGTTTTGTCTTTTCATTGCAGATAAATTGCCCTGACTCAAATCGTAGGCAAAGCAAGTCCCCTTCAGATTTTACCTGTATGCTGATACTGAAATTTCTGGAAGTGTGGGATAAGACAAGAGAGGAGTGGGTAGAGAACCCAGAAAAAAAAAATGAGATGGCAACTTTACCTAAAAATTGTGCAGCAGCATATGCAGCTGTGAAATTTGCTTTGTGCCTTATGCCGTATTGTTGAGTAAGTGGTAAGCTCCAAGAAGTCACTAGCAATCCACAATCTAGGAAATGGCACATCAGCGCTAGCTTCTGACTACCATTTATTAAAGCACTAATTGTGGAAAAAGGAAAAAGGCATGACATTGAAAGAAAAACTCTGCAGGTCGGTAGGTGCCCAAAATGCTAATGGAGAAAAGTGGAGAAATAGCTCCAGAAAGAAAGAAGAGACAGAGCCAAAGCAAAAACAACACCCAGTTGTGGATGTGATGGGTGATGGAAGTAAAGTCCAATGCTGTAAAGAGGAATATTGCATAGGAACCTGGAATGTTAGGTCCATGAATCAAGGTAAATTGGAAGTGGTTAAACAGGAGATGGCAAGAGTGAACATTGATATTTTAGGAATCAGTGAACTAAAATGGACTGGAATGAGTGAATTTAACTCAGATGACCATTATATCTACGACTGTGGGCAAGAATCCCTTAGAAGAAATGGAGTAGCCATCACAGTCAACAAAAGAGTCTGAAATGCAATACTTGAGTGCAGTCTCAAAAATGACAGAATGATCTCTGTTCATTTCCAAGGCAAGCCATTCAATATCACAGTAATCCAAGTCTATGCCCTGACCAGTAATGCTGAAGAAGCTGAAGTTGAATGGTTCTGTGAAGACCTACAAGACCTTCTACAACTAACACCCAAAAAAGATGCCCTATTCATTACAGGGAACTGGAATGCAAAAGTAAGAAGTCAAGAGATACCTGGAGTAACAGGCAAATTTGACCTTGAACTACAAAATGAAGCAGGTCAAAGGCTAACAGAGTTTTGCCAAAAGAATGCACTGGTCCTAGCAACACCCTCTTCCAACAACACAAGAGATGACTCTACACATGGACATCCCCAGATGGTCAACACCGAAATCAGATTGATTATATTCTTTGCAGCCAAAGATGGAGTAGCTCTATACAGTCAGCAAAAACAAGACTGAGAGCTGACTGTGGCTCAGATCATAAACTCCTTATTGCCAAATTCAGACTTAAATTGAAGAAAATAGGGAAAACCACTAGGTCATTCAGGTATGACCTAAATCAAATCCCTTATGATTATACAGTGGAAGTGACAAGTAGATTCAAGGAATTAGATCTGATAGACAGAGTGCCTGAAGAACTATGGACAGAGGTTTGTGACATTGTACAGGAGCCAGGGATCAAGACCATCCCTAAGAAAAAGATGCAAAAAGGCAAAATGGTTGTCTGAGGAGGCCTTACAAATAGCTGAAAAAAAGGAGAGAAACAAAAGGCAAAGGAGTAAAGGAAAGATATACCCATTTGAATGCAGAGATCCAAAGAATGGCAAGGAGAGATAAGAAAGCCTTCCTCAGAGATCAATTTAAAGAAATAGAGGAAAACAATAGAATGGGAAAAACTAGAGATCTCTTCAAGAAAATTAGAGATACCAAGGGAATATTTCATGCAAAGATGGGCTCAATAAAGGACAGAAATGGTATGGACCTAACAGAAGCAGAAGATATTAAGAAGAGGTGGCAAGAATACACAGAACTATACAAAAAAGATCTTCATGACCCAGATAACCACGATGGTGTGATCACTCACCTAGAGCCAGACATCCTGGAATGTGAAGTCAAGTGGGCCTTAGGAAGTATCACTAGGAATATAGCTAGTGAAGGTGATGGAATTCCAGTTGAGGTATTTCAATTCCTAAAAGATGATGCTGTGGTAGTCCTGCATTCAATTTGCCAGGAAAACTGGCAGCAAGAAAAACAGCCAGAAAATCTGGAAAACTCAGCAATGGCCACAGGACTGGAAAAGCTCAGTTTTCATTCCAATCCCAAAGAAAAGCAATGCCAAAGAATGTTCAAACTATTGCACAATTGCACTCATCTCACATGCTAGCAATGTAATGCTCAAAATTCTCCAAGCTAGGCTTCAACAGTACATGTACCATGAACTTCCAGATGTTCAAGCTGGATTTAGAAAAAGCAGAGGAACTAGAGATCAAATTGCCAACATCCATTGTATCATCAAAAGCAAGGGAGTTCCAGAAAAACATCTACTTCTGCTTTATTGACTATGGCAAAGCCTTTGACTGTGTGGATCACAGCAAACTGTGGAAAATTCTGAAAGAGATGGGAATAGCAGACCACCTGACCTGCCTCCTGAGAAATCTGTATGCAGGTCACGAAGCAATAGTTAGAACTGGACACGGAACAACAGACTGTTTCCAAATCAGGAAAGGAGTGCATCTAGGCTATGTATTTTCACCTTGCTATTTAACTTATATGCAGAGTACATCATGAGAAATGATGGGCTGTATGAAGCAGAATCTGGAATCAAGATTGTTGGGAGAAATATCAAAACCTCAGGTATGCAGATGATACCACCCTTTTGGCAAAAAGCAAAGAAGAACAAAAGAGCCTCTTGATATTGAAAGTGAAAGAGGAGTGAAAAAGTTGGCTTAAAACTCAACATTCAGAAAACAAAGATCATGGCATCTGGTTCCATCACTTCATGGAAAATAGATGTGGAACAATGGAAACAGTGACAGACTTCATTTCTGTGGGCTCCAAAATCACTGCAGATAGTGACTGAAATTAAACTGAGAAATTAAATTTCAACATGAAATTAAAAGATGCTTGCTCCTTGGAAGAAAAGCTATGAACAACCTAGACAGCATATTAAAAAGCAGAGACATTACTTTACCAACAAAGGCCCATCTAGTCAAAGCTTTTTTCTCAGTAGTCATGTATGGATGTGAGAGTTGCACTATAAAGAAAGCTGAGTGCCAACGAATTGATGCTTTTGAACTACGGTATTGGAGAAGACTCTTGAGAGTCCCTTGGACTGCAAGGACATCCAACTAGTCCATCCTAAAGATCAGTCCTGAGTGTTCATTAGAAGGACTGATGCTGAAGCTGAAACTCCAATGCTTTGGCAACCTGATGTGAAGAACTGATTCATTGGCAAAGGCCCTGATGCTGGGAAAGATTGAATGCAGGAGGAGAATGGGACGACAGAGGATGGGATGGTTGGATGGCATCACTGATTTGATGGACGTGAGTTTGAGTGAAGTCAGGGAGTTGGTGATGGACAGGGAAGCCTGGCATGCTGCAGTCCATGGGGTCGCAAAGAGTCGGACACGAAAGAGCGACTGAACTGAACTGAAGTGTGGACCATGTGATATTCCAAGTTCTTTCTATGCATAAGTTTAATTTTTATTGCAACCCTATGAGATAAGTACTAGTATTATCTCCACTTTGCAGATGTGGAAATGAAGGCATATATAATCTACCTGGTGGGCTGCAGTCCATGGGGTCGCTAAGAGTGGGACTAACTGAGCGACTTCACTTTCACTCTTCACTTTCATGCTTTGGGGAAGGACATGGCAACCCACTCCAGTGTTCTTGCCTGGAGAATCCCAGGGACGGGGGAGCCTGGTAGGCTGCTGTCTATGGGGTCTCACAGAGTCGGACACGACTGAAGCGACTGAGAAGCCCGGATGACAGTGTAGTTTACAGGTGACACCACTGTGTTCTACTGCCTCCAAAAGGAGGAAGTCAGTATTGCAGCAAATTTCCGAAGATGTATTCAACGTCCTGTCTGAAATATCTCATTTGCAACCTTAACATTTTCCTTTGATTATGTTCAACTTGTGTTGCTGTGAATTTCCGATGATTCACCCAAACAAAGCTACTATTCATACTTTACCCTTTATGTTTACATTGAGCCAAACATATGTCTCCAGTATAAAATTTAAGGCTCTGTTCAGCAATTTTTCATTAGCTTTTTTCTCACCTGACTTTAAGTTGTGAAGGTGGAGTACATATTTTATTTGGTTCCTAATCACCAATATTTTGCAAAGTTCTGCTTGAAACACTTTAATGAATGAATGGCAATGATCTCAGGCTGTCCAGTCTTTCCCTAAGAACAGACACGCCAGTGATTTTAGCAAACTCCTTTATCCGCAAATCAATCAATGTAATACACCACATTAACAAATTGAAAAAGACCATATGATTATCTCAATAGATGCAGAGAAAGCCTTTGACAAAATTCAACATCCATTTATGATTAAAAAACTCTCCAGAAAGCATGACTAGAAGGAACATACCTCAACATAATAAAATCTATATATGACAAACCCACAGCAAACATTATCCTCAATGGTGAAAAATTGAAAGCATTCCCTCTAAAGTCAGGAACAAGACAAGGGCGTCCACTTTCACCATTACTATTCAACATAGTTTTGGAAGTTTTGGCCACAGCAATCAGAGCAGAAAAAGAAATAAAAGGAATCCAAATTGGAAAAGAAGAAGTAAAACTCTCACTATTTGCAGATGACATGATCCTCTACATAGAAAACCCTAAAGACTCCACCAGAAAATTCCTAGAACTAATCAATGATTATAGTAAAGTTGTAGGATATAAAATCAACAAGAAATTAAGGAAACAATTCCATTCACCATTGCAACGGAAAGAATAAAATACTTAGGAATATATCTACCTAGAAAACTAAAGACCTATACATAGAAAACTATAAAACACTGGTGAAAGAAATCACAGAGGACACTAACAGATGGAGAAATATACCATGTTCATGGATTGGAAGAATCAATATAGTGAAAATGAGTATACTACCCAAAGCAATTTATAGATTCAATGCAATCCCTACCAAGCTACCAATGGTATTCTTCACAGAGCTAGAACAAATAATTTCACAATTTGTATGGAAATACAAAAAACCTCGAATAGCCAAAGCTATCTTGAGAAAGAAGAATGGAACTGGAGGAATCAACCTACCTGACTTCAGGCTCTACTACAAAGCCACAGTTATCAAGACAGTATGGTACTGGCACAAAGACATAAATATAGATCAATGGAATAAAATAGACAGCCCAGAGATAAATCCACACACATATGGACACCTTATCTTTGACAAAGGAGGCAAGAATATACAATGGATTAAAGACAATCTCTTTAACAAGTGGTGCTGGGAAATCTGGTCAACCACTTGTAAAAGAATGAAACTAGAACACTTTCTAACACCATACACAAAAATAAACTCAAAATGGATTAAAGATCTAAACGTAAGACCAGAAACTATAAAACTCCTAGAGGAGAACATAGGCAAAACACTCTCTGACATATATCACAGCAGGATCCTCTATGACCCACCTCCCAGAATATTGGAAATAAAAGCAAAAATAAACAAATGGGACCTAATTAAACTTAAAAGCTTCTGCACATCAAAGGAAACTATTAGCAAGGTGAAAAGGCAGCCTTCAGAATGGGAGAAAATAATAGCAAATGAAGCAACTGACAAACAACTAATCTCAAAAATATACAAGCAACTCCTACAGCTCAACTCCAGAAAAATAAATGACCCAATCAAAAAATGGGCCAAAGAACTAAATAGACATTTCTCCAAAGAAGACATACAGATGGCTAACAAACACGTGAAAAGACGCTCAACATCACTCATTATCAGAGAAATGCAAATCAAAACCACTATGAGGTACCATTTCACACCAGTCAGAATGGCTGCGAACCAAAAGTCTACAAGCAATAAATGCTGGAGAGGGTGTGGAGAAAAGGGAACCCTCTTACACTGTTGGTGGGAATGCAAACTAGTACAGCCACTATAGAGAACAGTGTGGAGATTCCTTAAAAAACTGGAAATAGAACTGCCTTATGATCCAGCAATCCCATTGCTGGGCATACACACTGAGGAAACCAGAAGGGAAAGAGACACGTGTACCCCAATGTTCATCACAGCACTGTTTATAATAGCCAGGACATGGAAGCAACCTAGATGTCCATCAGCAGATGAATGGATAAGAAAGCAGTGGTACATATACACAATGGAGTATTACTCAGCCATTAAAAAGAAAACATTTGAATCAGTTCTAATGAGGTGGATGAAACTGGAGCCTATTATACAGAGTGAAGTAAGCCAGAAAGAAAAACACCAATATAGTATACTTACACATATATATGGAATTTAGAAAGATGGTAACAATAACCCTGTGTACGAGACAGCAAAAGAGACACTGATGTATAGAACAGTCTTATGGACTCTGTGGGAGAGGGAGAGGGTGGGAAGATTTGGGAGAATGGCATTGAAACATGTAAAATATCATGTATGAAACGAGTTGCCAGTCCAGGTTTGATGCACGATACTGGATGCTTGGGGCTGGTGCACTGGGACGACCCAGAGGGATGGTATGGGGAAGGAGGAGGGAGGAGGGTTCAGGATGGGGAACACATGTATACCTGTGGCGGATTCATTTTGATATTTCGCAAAACTAATACAATTTGTAAAGTTTAAAAATAAAATAAAATTTTAAAAAAAGTATAGCTGCTATCTTGAATTTCACATGTTCTGTTAAAGCTCAGAAGGAGCATTAACATCCTGGGAAAGAGTTTGTAAATTTTGGCCAATATCCTACCTGGTTTATCTGATACTTCCAAAAGTAAAATAAAATGTTTAGTATGGGTCAATGATTCTTTAGCTAAAGAAATTTTTCAGAGACCCTGGGGACCCACATTCCCTATCATACCACATGCTATACAGTGGATGTTTCCCCTCAAGATGTTCCTAGTACAAAAATATTATCAAATTTTCCATTTTAGTTAATGTGCTGGAAGAAGCACAAGCTGGATTCAAGATTGCCGGGAGAAATATCAATAACCTCAAATATGCAGATGACACCACCCTTATGGCAGAAAGTGAAGAGGAACTCAAAAGCCTCTTGATGAAAGTGAAAGAGGAGAGTGAAAAAGTTGGCTTAAAGCTCAACATTCAGAAAACGAAGATCATGGCATATGGTCCCATCACTTCATGGCAAATAGATGGGGAACCAGTGGAAACAGTGGCTGACTTTATTTTTTAGGGCTTCAAAATCACTGCAGATGGTGATTGCAGCCATGAAAGTAAAAGACGCTTGCTCCTTGGAAGGAAAGTTATGACCAACCTAGACAGCATATTGAAAAGCAGAGACAGTACTTTGCTAACAAACGTCCATCTAGTCAAGGCTATGGTTTGTCCAGTAGTCATGTATGGATGTGAGAGTTGGACTGTGAAGAAGGCTAAGCACCAAAGAATTGATGCTTTTGAACTGTGGTATTGGAGAAGACTCTTGAGAGTCCCTTGGTCTGCAAGGAGATCCAACCAGTCCCTTCTGAAGGAGATCAGCCCTGGGATTTCTTTGGAAGGAATGATGCTAACACTGAAACTCCAGTACTTTGGCCACCTCATGCGAAGAGTTGACTCATTGGAAAAGACTCTGATGCTGGGAGGGATTGGGGGCAAGAGGAGAAGGGGATGACAGAGGATGAGGTGGCTGGATGGCATCACTGACTCGATGGAGTCTGAGTGAGTCTGAGTGAACTCCGGGAGTTGGTGATGGACAGGGAGGCATGGCGTGCTGCGATTCATGGGGTCGCAAAGAGTCAGACACGACTGAGCGACTGAACTGACTGTTTTTATTTTAAAAGCAGCTTATTGAGATATAATGCACATACTGCAACATTCATTCTATGACATACACAGTTCAGTGTCTTTAATATATTTAAAGTTATGAAAATATCAGTATTATCTATTTTAGAAAAATTTTATTACCCTCTAAAAAAAATTTATACCTATAAGTAGTCACTCCCCCTTACCTTAGCACTGGGAACCACTAATTTGTTTTCTATCTCCTAGAATTGACCATACTAGCCACTTCAGGTAAATCAAATCCTAAAGTATGCAGCTTTTTGTGATAGTATTTTTTTCTTTCAGCATAATATTTTCATTGTTATTTTATGCTGTATAATGTAATTTATTCCTTTCTAATGTCAAATAATATTCTATTATACAGATATACTACATCTGACTTCTCCATCTATCATTGGTTAATTATTTGGGTTGTCTTCACTTTTAACCTATTACAAATAATGCTGCTCTGAACATTCCTGCTCAAGTTTCTATGTGGCATATGTTTTTAATTCTCTTGGGTATATATCTACAAGTATATCAAATGGTAGTTCTGTGTTTAACTTTTTGAGAGGTTGTCAACTTTACATTATCTCCATATCTTTATCAGCACTTGTTTTGTTTCACTTTATTTTAGCCATCTCAGTGGATATGAAGTGCTACCTCATGGGAAACCTAACTTGTATTTCCCAAATAACTAGTGAGGTTGAGCATCTTGTGCTTGTTAGCCATTTGTTAATCGTTTTTGGAGAAACATCTATTCAAATCTTTGCCTGTTTTTAACTGGGTTATTTGTCTGTTTATGGTTGAGTTGTAATTCTTTTTTTTTATATTCCAGATGCAAACCCCTTATCACACATGATTTACAAAGACTTTCTCCTATTCTATGAGTTATGGCTTCACTTTTTTTTTTTTGACGATACTGCTTTTTTGATAGCAGAAACTATTGCATAATTCAAGTTTATGAATATTTACTCCTATGATTTTTTCTAAGACGTTTATGGTTATATATCTTACATATAGGTCTCTGATACTTTTTAAATGGATTTTTTGTATATGATGTGAAGTACAGGTCCAAATTCATTCATATAGATCCAAATTCATTCATATGTGTGTGAATGCTTTCTTGTTTCAGGACCATTTGTTGAAAACACTATTCTCCGCACTGAATTTTTTGGTATCATTGTATAACTTATTTGATCATGAATGAATACATATATTTCTGGGGTCAAGTATGCTCCCTTGATTTATGGGTCTAGCCTACGTCATAATCACACTGCCTTGATAAGTGTAGCTTTGTAGTAACTTCTGAAATAAGAAAGTAGAAGACCTCTCATTTTTTTTTCCTTTTTCAAAATTGTTTTAGGTTCAGAGTCCCATGCATTTCCATAAGAAAGTTAGAAAGAACTAACCAATTTCTGAATAAGAGCTAGCTGAGATTTTGAGAGATTGCAATGAATCTGCAGATCAATTTTGAGAATGTTGTTGTCAATGAGCTTTCTGAATTATAAAGATGGGATGTCTTTATTTCCTTTTAACAGTATTACATAGTATTCAGTAAATACTTGGTCTTCCTTTATTATTCTTTCAGCAATTTTAATATATCATCCCATTACTTTCTGACATCCATAATTTCTGATGAGATGCCAACTGTTAATCTTAAGATCACTTTTACATAATGAGTCACGTTTACTTCACTGCTTTCAATAATTTATCCTTGATTTTTGGCATTTTGACTGTGATGTGCTCAGGTGTGGATCTCTTAGATTTAATTCTGCTTGACGAGTGTTGAAATGCTTGGATATATATGATAGATTGTTGGGTTTTTTATCAAATTGAAGTTAGACCATTATTTCCTCAAATAGTCTGACCTTTTTCCCTTTCTTAATTTTTAGAGATTTCCCATGTGATTACGTTCATATAATGTATTGTGTCTAGTAAATCTCTGAGAGTGTGTATTCATGGTTTAATTTTGTTCCTTATTTCCCTTTTTGCTACTTACCGTGGATAATCTTAATTACTTTGCCACTCTAGTGATTTTTAAAAATTTTATTTCATGTACTTTTGAACTCCAGTACTTTTATTTTTCTCTTTCTCACAGTTTCTATGTCTTTATTGATATTTTCTATTTAGTAACACATCATTCTCATAGTTTCCTTTGGTTCTATAAACATGATTCCCTTAGTTATTTGAATATGTTTATAATGACTGTTTTTAAGTCTTTATCTAATAAATCCAATGCCTAAGCTTCCTTAGGAATGGTTTCTAGTTACTGTTTGGTTTTATTTTGTTTTGCTTTTTGGTGTTTGGCTACAGCTGTTTGGTATGTCTTGTAGATTTATTTTTTCATGAAACCTGGAAATTTAATAATACAGGCAACCCACTCCAGTATTCCTGCCTAGAGAATACCACGGACAGACTATGGGATGGCAAAGCATCAGACACAACTGAGGAACTAACACCTTCCCTGTCATTTTCTTTAGATGCCAGGGAAGCAGAAGTAAATACTTATAACTCATTTTCAACCTATTAGGAATATATTGGATTTTTTTGTTAACCATTGTTGGCTCTGGTGTTGAGTAATAAGAAAAGGAAGGAGGTAGGTCAGAAGTCCTGGGAAGAAATAAATTTCAGACCATCCCCTTGTACATGTAATTGCAGGTGTTGCTCCTGGTGTGCAAGTAATCAGATATTACTTTAATGAAATATTTTAATGTCCTAATTAGTTGAAGTTGCTTTCTGTTGTTTACATTTACGTGTAACAGAATGAAATTTTCAGAAGCATACACTGCAAAAATCCAGTTCAAATCCATAAGTAGCTTTTCAAGTATTCTGGTTAATGTTCTCTCTGCCCCTCAGTAATGCACATAAAAACGTACATAATGATAAATAATAGATAAAAAATAATAAATGTGCTTAATATAAAAGAATTGTAACCCAGCCAAAAGAGCAGCATAATGCATTTAATTTCATAGATTTAAGAGCTAAAAATTAGAACTTAAAAAAATTATGGCATTATTTTTATTTAATGTGCAAAATGTATTAATTTCAATATTTTTAAAGAGTTTTATAGACAATTCTAGACAAATAGCTTGTATATATGAAGGAGGAAACAGACAGAGCTGGATTCCATCTTAGGCCAGGCTGCAAACATTAGGCTACACGCATGGTCACCCTCCCAATGGACTCTGAACTTTGTGCCCGGCGTCCATAGAAATGGTATAGCAATGGAAAACCAGACGCCCCCATAAAAGAGCCTCAGACTCATGCTTGGACTCTCCGTTGCCTGAAAGAATATGCTAATTATCTCTGTAACAGAACAAAGTGGTAAATTCCATTATGTTTATCAGGATATGACCACAGGCCTATTGATAAATATCCACTGTTTATCTAGTCTTGTGACACATGAATCATGGGTTAACTTTGATCATATCTCTTTTTTACCTTGTCCAGACTAGTTTCAAGGAATTTGGGGAGGTGGGTTTTAGCAAGTACACCTAGGGTATATAAGGTTTTCACAAAAACTGGTCGGAGTCCTTGGCTAAGAGAAGACTCTGCCTTGGGCCCGCCAGTATAATAAACTGCACTCCACTATCTGCATTGTCCTTCTCAGTGAGTTTGTTTCCCAGAATGCGTGGCTACAACATATACACAAGGGAGAATGCTTTTTGAATGACTTGGGAAATTTTTAAAGTGACTTTTTAATGCCTTTCCTGTCTCCTTTTGGAACACCTCTCTGAAATACATAATGCAGTCAGTGCAAATCTACGGTAAAGGGAAGTCAGCTATAATGATTTCCATTTTCTTTTTCATTTAATTGGAAAAGTCTTAGTCAAAAATATGTACATATTATTATAATGCTAAGTCAGTAAGAAGAAACCTGGGAGTAGTCCCATTGATCATATCTTAGACGCTTCCTATAGTGAAGAATTTTCTAAAGAAATAATGCATGCATTTTCAAAGCCCACGTGCTTTTCTTTGCCTTTTCACATTTTATATGTAATTAATTTCAAACATGCAAATATCCCTTTCATAACTCAATGTGCTACAATAAACTGAAGAACAATTTTTGGAGAAAGGAGGTGGTTGGACTGAACAGATTCCATGCATTTCTGTGCTAATTTGGGTTGACAGCTCCATGATTGTTCTGTACACAAAGTTAAAACAGCGGAAACAAAGACAGCTGGGTAGCAACCACCAGGAGAAGTTCTCTGCTTCCCTCTGCTGGCTATTATGGGATATGCATGCATTCTGCATGCTTTTATCCATGGGGAAAGAAGCAAACGCTGGGGAAGATGTTTGCTTTCTACTCATAATTCCTGTACGTGTTTTAGCTGATGGAATAATACCAGGAATAAATTAATTTAATTACAGAACATTTTTTAATGTGCACTGTGAATTATTTTTAGATTTCTGAGTTTCCAAAGACAATCGTTTAAGAAAGACTCCTTATTTAGTGTGATGTTTTGGGGGGAACAGGAATAATTTTTTCCCTTCTATAATTTTGCTTGCATGATATTTGAAAGTAAGCCCACTTTACTAATTTCTCAGTAATTAGTAACACTTCTGGACCTGTATCCCTTTTCATTGTTTTTCATTAAACAACTAGAGGTTTACTGTTGGTCATCTTCATGTGCTTTTAGAAACATTCCTAACAGGAGGAAAGAAAAAAAGGTAAAGGATGAGAAGTGGGCTTGCCACAAAATTTACTATGATTTCTTGGCAGGGTGAAACCAGAAAAGTGAGCTCTATCAGTAAGAGAAAATCCAATCAAATCAATAAGTATTTACTGAATTCTATCTAGATAAAGTTTCTTTAGTGTGTAATCAGAAGTTAACATCTAAGCATAGAAGCAACAGAACCAGACACCTTGTATAAGCACCTTGCTTATGCAGAGTACATCATGCGGAACACAGGGCTGAATGAATCACAAACCGAAATCAAGATTGCTGGGAGAAATATCAATAACCTCAGATATGCAGATAATACCACGCTAATGGAAGAAAGTGACGAGGAACTAAAGAGCCTCTTGATGAAAGTGAAAGAGGAGAGTGAACAAGCTGGCTTGAAATCCAACATTCAAAAAACTAAGATCATGGCATCTGATCCCATCACTTCAGGGCAAATGAAAGGGGAAAAAGTGGAAGCAGTGACAGGTTTTATTTTCCTGGGCTCCAAAAATCACCGCTGACGGTGACTGCAGCCCTGAAATTAAGATGCTTGCCCCTAGGAAGGAAAACTATGATGAACCTAGACAGAATTTTAGAGACATCACTTTGCTGACCAAGTTTGTATAATCAAAGCTATGGTTTTTCCGTGTACAGATAGGAGAGTTGGTCCATAAGAAAGACTGAGTGCCGAATAATTTTTGCTTTTATATTGTGATGCTGGAAAAGACTCTTGAGAGTCCCTTGAACTGCAAGGAGATCAAAACAGTCTGTTCTAAAGGAAATTAACCCTGAATATTCATTGGAAGGACTGATGCTGAAGCTCTAATACTTTGGCCACCTGGTGTGAAGAGCTGACTCATTGGATAAAACCCTGATGCTGGGAAAGGTTGAAGGCAAAAGGAGAAGGGGGAAGCAGACGATGAGATGGTTAGATAGCTTTACCAAGTGAATGGACAGGAATTTGAGCAAACTCCAGGAGAGAATAGACAACAGAGGAGCCTGGCATGCTGCAGTCCATGGGATCGCAAAGAGTGAGACACAACTTGGTAACAAACAACAAAGAATAGAAGAGAATGGTTTTCTCTTTCTTTTGTTTGCTTTGTTTCTCTATCTTCTCTTTTTTTCTCTTTCTTTTCCCATTTCCTAACAACAGAAAAGAGTGAGAATAAAACTATAGACCTAGTGTTGGAAAGTGACGAAATAGAGTAAAAAGTTGTAATGAGAATTATGTGTTTATTGTTCGACAGTTATACAAGTTAAGCATACGTGACACAGAAAATAAACTGAAAATTCTCCTAGGCAGTGTTTTCAAGTCTCACCTTTTGGGAGGAGCCAGGTCATTAACTGCTACTAAGAAAACCCTTAGAATGGAAATAAGCAGCCTTGGAATGCCATTCTGAGTATGAGAAGATGATGTCATGAGAAATGAGAAGATACTAAAATGAAAGTGTTAAGTGTAGGTGGAATTAGTCTTCCTGTTTAGCAGAAAAAGAGGGAAAGCTGAATGGAGGGTGGAATCTTCCAGCTGTCACTTATGGGCATGGTACTCAGGGCCTACAAAGTTGCTGTGAAAGGGAGTAAGATAAATATTAGCCCCAGTCTATCGTCAGAGAGATCTCTTATCAGCCAGGTAAATAGAAGCTACCTTTAGTAGTAGAAGGAAATAATTTTATGGAGAGAGTTAAAGTCTTGCAAAACCATTAGAACAGTGCAGCACAGGTCTCTAAAGCCAAAACGTTCAGGAAACAAGAAAGAACTGGGCTCACTGGAAATTACTACTGGTGTTCTCAGCCGATCCCCAAGTGAATCAGCAGTGCTGATCAATGGGAAGACAGCTCTTCACAAATAATGTAGCCAGCACTTCTGCCTACAGATCTTTCGACTCCACAAAGTCTTTATTCCTGTAGAAGTTTCATATTTTTACGTAATCATAGTGATGATAGTTTAGTTGCTAAGTCATGTCCAGTTCTTGTGACTCCATGGACTGTAGCTGACCAGGCTCCTCTGTCCATGCAATTTTCCAGGCAAGAATACTGAAGTGAGTTACCATTTCCTTCTCCGGGGGATCTTCCTAACCCAGGGATCGAACCTTCATCTCCTAAAAATGTTTACAACTCTGTTAAACAGTTCCTGATAGGAGAATATATTTGCTTTACAACTTTTGTTTATATGAAAAGATGTTCTCTACTGTATGTGCTATTTTCTATATTATTATTTCACTTAGCAAGAGATTTTGAACATGCTTAATATCCACAAGTGCATTTGCATAATATGAGTTTTAAATGGTTGTGTTTTATATTAGGCCAAAGAGCCAATATTGCCTATTGACTGAGTTTGAAAATATGGGATGGTTCCTCTAGAAATTAAACAACCTTGTGACTTTGGGTGTCATTTCACTTTCCTGAAACTTAGCCACCCTCTTTGCAAATGTGAATAATAATAATATATCCACAAATAGCATATAATGAGATTGAATAACATAATAATTGAAAATATAAGAGCTATAATTTCACCTTCACATAGTCATTCAATACATTAGCATTGAGGCTTTTTCGACTTCTTCATGTAGTATGCAATAGTACAATTAAAATTCTATTTAAAAACTTTGAACCATATATCTAATTGCTGAAAACTAATAGATAAAAGTGGAATTTCTGCATTAAAGAATGTACGTATTAGTTTTGCCAAATATCAAAATGAATCTGCCAAAACTAATACAATTATGTAAAGTTTAAAAGTAAAATAAAATTAAAAAAAAAAAAAAGAATGTACGTAACTTTAAGTAGCATACTACAAAACTGCCTGCCAGATAGTAAATGCCAATTTCCAGTCCTACCTTCATTGTGTGAAAATAGCTTTTACCCCAGTTCTTATCAGTGTTGAACATTATCATTTTCAAAAAGAAAAAAATATGTACCAAAACATAGCCCCACATTGCTATAAACTGGGTGTTTGTTTTATTGTGCTGCCCGTTTCCCTTTCTCTTTCAGAATTATATTTTTTTAGCATTTCTGCCTGGGCTGCTGAATTTTTTTTTTTTTGGTGTATTTAAAATGGCATTGAAACATGTGAAATGTCATGTATGAAACGAGATGCCAGTCCAGGTTCAGTGGACGATGCTGGATGCTTGGGGCTGGTGCGCTGGGACGGCCCAGGGGGATGGTATGGGGAGGGGGGAGGGAGGAGGGTTCAGGATGGGGAGCACGTGTATACCTGAAATTAAAAAAAAAAAAAAAAGAAGATCTTCAGTGCTTGACTAAGGAGTTCCAGTTTATTTGTTTGAAATTAGTGAATAAATTGTCAAAGATGGTCTGGAAAAAAAAAAAAAAAAAGAAAATATCACAGCATTGTTGGCTGGCTATACTCCAATACAAAATTAAAAGTTTAAAAAATAAAAAAAATAAAAAAAATAAAATATAAAAAAAAATAAAATAAAATAAAATAAAATATATTAATTCCTTGATTCTCAAATATGTTCCAAGTTTCCTCCAGTTTGACTTTTAAATCTTGTCTTTAGAATTTTAAAATGTCAAATCTGTAACTGTGCATTTCGTTATTGGCTTTAATTTTTTTCTTCTTGAAATAATATAGTCACCCATTTTTCTTTCATATTTTGAAAAAAATTTTTTTAATTGATCTAACAGTTATTTTGACATCTGTCTTAGAATAGATTCTCTGAAGCAAAGTCTGGGGCAGAGTTGTATTTGGGTTTTTGTAGTTGCTGGGTTTGGTTTTTTTGTTTGCTAGGCTTTTCTTCCGGGGGGATTATTTGTGAGTGTTTTACAGAGGGAATGCTATCAGAAGAAACTTGTAAGGGGTTCAGGAAAGTGGGGTAAAGAAGACGGAGAATATAAGCAGGAAAGAGGTTCCAAAAGTTTAGCTTTAGTGTCTTTATGATTCTCTGTAACTGAAGTAGAACTGCAGAGCCTCTCCCACCCTGTGGCAAGTAAGTGGGATTTTGCACAACCCTCCCGCCTTCAGCATGCAATTTCTGGAGACTCAAGTACGACTCAGTCATACCTCTGAGGGGAGAGGTGCCCCAAATCACCCGAAAGCAGTCCTCTGGAGAGGTTTGCAGCTGGATTCTTTGGGAACAGAACCCACAACCTATGACAGATGGGTAGAGTGTCCTGTGGTAATGACCTCATGAAAACATTTTTATTTTTTTTAATTTAATTTTTTTTATTTTAATTGGAGGCTAATTACTTTACAATATTGTATTGGTTTTGCCACACATCAACATGAATCCGCCACGGATGTACACGTGTTCCCCATCCTGAACCCCCCTCCCACCTCCCTCCCCGTACCATCCCTCTGGGTCATCCCAGTGCACCAGCCCCAAGCATCCTATATCCTGCATCGAACCTGGACTGGTGATTAGTATGAAAACATTTTTAAAATATGACAATAATATTTAAATAGTGACCACCACATCCGTTGCTGGGTTTTAGCTCCTCCCACTTCTGCTCAGTTGTTTTTTGCAGCTTTCCTTAAGTTCATCATGAGCCCATATTGGCTGAGCAGACATAATTTAAGTGACAGATAACACATGATATTCTTTGTTTCTCTTCTCAGACACTGACCTGATTCTCCTCAATTCTCTCTTCCTCCCAAGTTATTTCCCAGAGCATTTTCCATTGTTCATGTAACTAGACTCCTCTTAGATACAACCACTGTCCAGGAAATGTGCCCTAGTCCAAGAGAAATCTTAAGCTCATGCCTGCTGCTGCCAAGTCACTTCAGTCGTGTCCGACTCTGTGTGACCCCATAGACGGCAGCCCACCAAGCTCCCCTGTCCCTGGGATTCTCCAGGCAAGAACACTGGAGTGGGTTGCCATTTCGACTCCCATAATATATGGAAGGCGTTTTCTTCTTTTTTAATAGTAGACATTTTATTTTTTTTTAATCTGGTGAATATGAAGAGAAAAATCACAAGATGGTGTATTAAACATCAACATTTCTCTTACTTTGTTTTCCTGTATATGAGAATTTACTCAAATTTCTTAATTTGAGTACAATTTCATTTTTCAGTGAAAGTTTTCACAGATAAACTCTTCATGACTGGTAGCACTAAGGACCAGAACTCAGAATTCTAAACAGGAAAGCCAGGGAATGAGAAATCTTGCCTATATGAAGAATAACAGAAATGAGATGTAAGTTATGTAAGAAGAGATTCTGAGGGTTAAGTTTAGCCTAAGAAAATACTTTATAAGGTATTTTCTACCTGAGTCTAGCACCTCTTACCCAGACTTTGCTCTGGCCACGTTAAGCTGATAGCAGTTCCTCAGCAGCATGCTGTTCCCTTCACAAATCATGCTGTTCCCTTCACAAATTGTGCTTTTCCTTGTCAAACTTTTTTTTGTTTGTTTCTCCAAATATTTTTTATATCAGTTCTGCCCAGAAGCCTAGCCTCCAGTCCAATTTCATTTTCTGTTCTCAGTGTTTTCATGGCATCACAGGCTATGCCACTCACCACATTCTGTTATAATTTTTGAGTTCTTACTATATTCTTATTGGAGGATAAGCTTCTTGAGGATAGAGATTGTGTCTAATTATCCTTGTCCCCCAAATAACTATCACAGCATCCACACCTATTAAGTTACATTCAGTCATTCAATCTGGGGACCTTTTTCTTTAAACCGTGGTGTTTCAGTAATAATCTTTCTACTGTGTTAGTGATAAAATCAGAAGAGATCTTTGCTTGGCTCCATTTCCCTATGGATGTGAGCTTCCAAAAAGCTCATGTTATATTCCTGAAGAGCAGCCTTTACATATTTGAAGAAATTATTTCTCTTTTTCCACGTGTTCTTCTACCTTAGTTATTTTTGGTCTTTGACATTGGTTTCTATGACCAACCCAATTTGAAGGCGGTCCTTTCTCCTTCGGACCTTTATACTCCCGTGGAATGTTCCATTGTGTGTGTTAGCTTAGTCAGCCTGTAGTCCTCAGGTGACCATTCCAACATGAATCTAGGTCCTGTTGTGAAGGTATTTTGTAGATGTGATCAACATACAACCAGTTTATTTTTAAATAAGGAGACATAACCCTTGCTAATTTGATCCAATAAGCTGAAAGGCTTTCATTACAAGACTGAGGCTTCCGTGAAGTGGAAGAAATTTCACCTGTGGACAGCACCTCTTTCCTAAGAGTTTCCAGCTTATCCTTTCTGACAGCCTGTCTTATGGATTTTGGGTATACCCAACTAACCTTCACCATCATGGAAATCAATTTTTTTCCCCCAATATCTGTCTGTCCATCTATCCATATATCTATCCCAGCCTGTCCTATGGATTTTGGACGTACCCAGCTAACCTTCACAATCATGGAAGTCAATTTTTTTCCCCAATATCTGTCTGTCCATCTATCCATCTGTCTCTCTATCCATCCACCTTATTATATCTTTTTCTCTGCTGGACCACTGACTGATATATTGAATCTTGAGGTGAGAGCAACCGTAGAGTTCACACGAGTCTGTAGACATGAGTGCTGGCTTTTCCTCATGTACCCTCCAGATGCCATTTCCACCTTCCTTCACCTGGCCGGACCTGAGACGCTTGTCTCTGTGGCCTACATCGGTGAGGCTGCATTCTCCTCTGTATTCAGGGTGCACCCAGTACTTCTGGCAGCAGACTAGAGGGCCACAGGAGAATGAAGTTCAGGTAACTCCTTCCCCAGCTTCTTGGCTGTTGGATGTTTCTCCATGTGAGGCAAGCTTTGACAGCCCCTGTTCCCTCCACTTGTACCTCCATGTTTAGGGAGCATCATGGCTCCCTGATATTACTACAGCAGAGCAATGCACCATCTGGAACTGGTTGCCTTAAACCCTGCCCCACACCCTTGCAAATAAATTTTCAGTATGGTCCCTCCAGTTATCACATTTGAGCAGTCTTCACACTGCCTTCTGGGCTTTGTACTGATACATCAGAGATGCAGAGGAGATTTGTACATTATTCCTGATCTCCCAGCCTCTGCTAATACAACTACCTAGACAAATACCAAGAACAGATGAGATGGAGTGACTTGAAAGCATGAGCCTGACTGCAAATTGAGAGAATATACAGAAGCCCCATCATCATGCAAATCTGTGCACTATTGCTGTGTTAGCAATACAGAAAAAGGTAGCAAGTGATAAAAGTAAGCTTATTTGATAGTCTACATATTCTAAGAGGACAAGGGAAAACATGTAACTAAAATACAAATTATCTGGGTGACTTTAAAGGACCATTGCTAAAATAAATACAATGTATAGTTCCTCAGATGTGAAATATTCTATATTTATAACTTGGACATTTTCATCTAAGAATTTCAAAGCAGCTTTTCACTGCAAACTACAAGAGCATCAGATATATCTGGGCATCCAGGCTCACAGCACACTGCTTATGTAACCGAAGAGACTACCTTGTGCTTTAACAGAATTTTAAATAATTCTTCTAATGTTCATTATGTTAAATATCACAGTTGTCAGCTCACTTCATAATCACTAGTCTTTCTTAATAACACAGATAAAAAATAATCAAGTTTCTCAGTTCCTTATTAAAATTGCATCAATTCCATCTAGTTTATCTCATCTTCTTGCAGCAACCAAAGTCAGGAAAAGCAGTTAATATATCATGATGTATCCTAAATTCTTTATTTATGGGCCAGCTGTCAGTATTTAAGAACTCAGCTTATTACAAAGATTTCTCAATGGGAAGATATAATAATAAAAAAATGATCTAAGTTATGGTACTAACAGCACTTAGAGTTGTTGAGAACATTGCTTGAGATCGCCTTAATGGCTCACAATAAACTGAATGCAAAAGGTCACGCAAGCAAATACAATTGTTGTACATAAATTTTTCATTAAACATTTAAGAACCTCTGATTTCCTTTAACCATTTAGAAATCTAAGGATTTTAGGCCCTACTGACTTTAAAGCAAACGTTTTACACCAGAATTGGGGTACCGTACAAGTTCATGCGCCAAAGTCCAGAATATGAACTTTATCTTTTACAGTGTTATATTTTAAACTAATAAAGATTTGAAAATTATTTAGAGTTTTTGTTCAGGAAGACTAGTTCTGATATATTTCTGAATATCCATTGAGTGTGTGCGTGCTCAGTCATGTCTGACTCTTTGTGACCCTTTGGACTGTAGCCCACCAGGCTCCTCTGTCTGTGGGATTTCCCAGGCAACAATACTGGAGTGGCTGCCATTTCCTCCTCCAAGGGATCTTCCCAGGCCAGGGGTCAAACTTGCTTCTCCTGGGTCTCCTGCATTGGCAGGCGGATTCTTTACCACTGAGCCTCCTGGGATGCTAAACTTGAGAAGACTTGGTAATAAAAATATAAAAACTTCAATACCCAGACGTGCAAACAAACAGTTTTAAGTTGATGTCTGCTCTGATGAGCAAATCGAATTAATGAGTGCCATGTACTTTTAGGTACTTTTAGACTTGTGTCTACCTGAAAGATACAGGGAACTCTTTACAGAAAAGAGAGCCACAAAACCAAGACTTAGAGAATGATCAGAAGTTTTCCAGGAAGATGAGTGGGAAAAGCTATTCAAATAGAATTTATCTGCTCTTATTATGTCAACTATAATCTATATGCTAACATCTCTAAGGTGTTTATCTTTAGCTCAAATTTGTTTTCTGCCTCAGCATCCTATTCTCAAATTGCTAATTGGATATCTCCATTCAGATAAGCTAGTGGAACCTTAGGTTAACTATACCTAGTCTCATCTCTATCCGGTCCGTCTGTAAGTGTTCTTTCTCTTGTATTCTCCATATCAGAAAATGCCATTGCCTCCTGCCTAGTTGATCAAGTAAAACTCTTTGGTATAATCTTTGAATCCCATTTTCTTTCCTATCCTGAATTGAATGAGTCACCAAGCTTAGCCAATCCTACTTGTTTCATTTCTCCTAACACATTCAGATACCCTCCTATATGTCTGTTTTTGGATGGTCCATCAGGATATTGTTAACAACATCCTGATAGACCATCTTGCCTCCATCAGTTTCCTTCAATTTTGTTCTCCAAACCACCACTAAAGCTGCCTTTCTGAAAAATACATTTGATTACATTTCTCCCCTGTTTGAAGTCTTCAGAGGGATTCTCTTTGTGGCTGAAGTCATAGCAGAAAAATCCCTCCCTGACCTGGATTCTACTGCATTTCCAGCCTCACTTCTATCTCTAGGCCTCAGGGTAACCCACTCTCTGACAGGCACTGTGCTTCAGGTGTCCTTGAGTCTTTATAAATGTTCTGAGTGGCCTTGAAGTCTCTTTTAATCCTTTAAATTCTATCGGTCCTCTGCTAGGTGCCACTTTTTCCAGGAAGATTTTCCCAATTCATATCCTATAATTCCCACTCTCCTTCCCACTTAGCTCTTCCCTCTCTATACTTTGCACATAATTGGAGGTTGACTTCCTGCATTTTAGTTGAAGGTTGGCCTACTGCATTTTACTATCTGTCTTCCAATCTCTTTCTTTGCACTAAGGTACATCTTGAGTATTTCAGAAGTCAATATATTGGCTATAACAACTGATAAATTGTCTTCTTTTTTGCAATAAAACTTTTTCACATTCAAAAGTCTATTTTTGTTTTCTCAATGAATTTAAATGTGGGACACCTTTTTGAAATTTTTCATTTAAGGCAGACATACTCTTCTTCACCCACTGTCAGATATTTCTTAAAAGAGTACTGTGAGAAATAAGAGAGATAAAAAGTGGATAAATGACAGCATTCTCCAAATTGAATTTTTTATAAAACAAAATATAAGTTAATTCTAAAAATAGGTATTGAATGTGTATTATATTTTGACTAATGTACCAGGACTGAAATTACAACAGCTAATAAAAAAGACACCCCATACACTCAATGAGTTTCCATGAGTTTATATTGCTACATTCAGGGCTTGGAAACAAGTTACCTGAGTATGAATTGGGATTCATATATGTCCTATGTCAGCTGGTATATAAGTTTTCTCATCTCTAAAGTTATGGTAGGAACATGCATAACAAATTTAGAGTAATATTATAATGTACCATAGTTTATTAGGGCTTTTAACAGTAATTCACATTCTTTATCTTATTCAAAGAAGCACTCTTTGATTAATATTTTAATTTTATTAAAATCTGGTTTCATGTTAAAATATATTAATATTTTCAAAGTTCTTAGAACACTGCAGAGGAGCCTGGTAGGCTACAGTCCATGGGGTCGCAAAGAGTCAGACACGACTGAGCAACTTCACTTATTCACTTAGAACACTGCCAAGTACACAGTATGCTTTCCATAAATGTTGATCACTATCAATGCTGTTATTTGAAGCGTGAATTGAGTCTGCCTGTCTGGAACACACAGCCAATGAGAATCCAAATCCGGCTCTTTGGTTTCCTCTCCTTACAACTCATAGGAAGCCATGCTGAACTTGCAGTGAGGCACACACCCTAACGTTTCGGAAAAGAACCAGCACAATGACTCGTGTTACAGGCGCACAGAGTGCGTGAGTGAGCGATGAGCAAGTGAACACACCAGCAGAGCAGTGGCATCATTCGGTCAGTAAAAACTAGGCACAGGTCTAGAACAGGAAAGTCTACAGAGAACAAAGTCAACTATTTGCCCAGGGCTGGCGGGTCAGGGGAGGAGTGTCAGTAAATAGTGAGATGTGACTGCTAATTGGTGGCGAATTCTTTGGAGGCGTGAGGAAAATATTATAAAATTATATTAACGATGGTGATTGCAAAACTCCAACTCCACTAAAGACAATAGAACCATACACTTTAAATGGATGAACTTCATACTGTGTAGATTATAAGTTAAGAATGCTAGTTTTTTAAGTAAACAAAAAAATTCGGACATCTGGCAAAATGCTTTTGAAAGAGTGAATAAATTAATTTGAGAAAATAAAGCTGAAAAACATTATGTTATTTCCCAGGGACAAGTAAACCTGTCTTTAAATTGTTTTACATTTTGCGTTTTGGCTCCTTCAGGCCACTTAAAAAAATACTGACTGAGTTTTAGGCTTATTTTTTAGTAACTGTATAAATGCAGCCTCCTTATAAGCTAATTATACTTTACCATCATCTTGTGGTAACAAAAGGTAATTGCTATATTTTAAGTACATGTAAGATCCTTGGATCTGGAACCTCTGAAGAAGGGAATGGCTACCTGCTCCAATATTTCTGCCTGGAGAATTCCATGGACAGAGGAGCCCGGCAGGCTACAGTCCACCGGGTTGCAAAGAGTCAGACGTGACAGAGCAACTAACACTTTCACTTTTCACTGTCAATCATATTAGAATAACAATCTCATGCATTGTGCTGCATTATAAATTTCAAAAACCCATCCCATTGTTAACCACATTCAGCTTTCACAGAAGTGCTATGAGATTCATGTTATCATCATACCTGTGGTGAAAAATAATAATAATATATAACATAGCCATCTGTCCATTGCATTGACTCCACAGAGTCCATCCATCTCACCTTCCCCCCCATCCCTGCAGATGAGTATAGTGAACACAGAATGCTGCCCTTCTGGTCACGAGGGTCAGTCTATGACCCCGAATGTCTTGACCCCCTTGCCTTGTGTAACAAACAAGAACAGTAGCTCCTGGGCAGGGCTTGTGACCCAAACCAACCTTGCGCGCAAGCTCCTTGGAGACTTTCAAATGTAGATAATTAAAAGAAAGTGCTTTTTCTCTTTGATCATGAGCTGTACATATATGTCAGTACAGAGCGGTCCAAGAACATGTGTCCTTTCATCCAGTAAAGCTAAAGTCAGAGGATAAAATCTCCCTGCAGAGAGTATCTGAGCAAAGAGGTACAGAGTACAAGCACTCACAAAGCCTGGTTTTAGGATCTTGTAGCTCTCCTCTGCACCTCCTAATAGAAGTGCTGTATATTAGGTACCTGGGCCAATACATTGTTTCCTTAATGTTCAACAAACTGGATTTCCGTGGCTTACAGTCAAACAGTTCCTTCAAATACAAGTAAACAAAACAGTGGCTTGTGTATCAGTTCAGTTCAGTCCCTCAGTCGTGTCTGACTCTTTGTGACCCCATGAATCACAGCACGCCAGGCCTCCCTGTTCATCACCAACTCCCGGAGTTCACTCAGACTCACGTCCATCGAGTCAGTGATGCCATCCAGCCATCTCATCCTCTGTCGTCCCCTTCTCCTCTTGCCCCCAATCCCTCCCAGCATCAGAGTCTTTTCCAATGAGTCAACTCTTCACATGAGGTGGCCAAAGTACTGGAGTTTCAGCTTTAGCATCATTCCTTCCAAAGAAATCCCAGGGCTGATCTCCTTCAGAATGGACTGGTTGGATCTCCTTGCAGTCCAAGGGAGTCTCAAGAGTCTTCTCCAACACCACAGTTCAAAAGCATCAATTTATACCTGTGGTGGATTCATTTTGATATTTGGCAAAACTAATACAATTATGTAAAGTTTAAAAATAAAATAAAATTTTAAAAAAAAGCATCAATTCTTTGGCTCTCAGCCTTCTTCACAGTCCAACTCTCACATCTTGTGTATGTTGGCATATTAATGAGTGAGATTTGAAGGTGAAGCCTGCACACAGCTCTTCTGATGACAAGTAGCTTTAAAAAAAAATATAGGATTGCTGCCTCCTGCTGAAGAAAAACCTGAGGAAAATATAGTTCATGTTTGTTGAGCTCTTCATCTGTACCATCAGAGACCAAGATCTTTATGTTCCAGCATCCTTAGAATGTTGGATTCCAGCCTCTGCTGCTTGTACTTCCTTTTTTTCCTTTAATTTCCTTTTGGCTGTGCTGGATCTTCCTTGCTGTGATTGGGCTTACTCTAGTTGTGGTGAGCAGGGGCTATTACCTAGTTCTGGTGCGCAGCCTTCTCACTGTGGGCTTCTGTTATCGTGGAGCATGGGCTCTAGAGTACCAACTCAGTAGTTTTGGCACATTGGCTTGGTTGCCCCAAGGCATGTGGGATCTTAGTTCCTGGACCAGCGATCTAAACTATATCTCTTGCATTGGCAGGTGGATTCTTAACCATTGGATCACCAGGGAAGCCTCCCATGCTTTTACCTGTAATGATTGCCGGATGATAGGAGAAAGAAAGAAAATGTTATGGAGGAAGGGGGCAGAAAAGGTAAGGGGCTTTCAGCCAACCCTCCCCACCCAAGATTTCTGCTTACATCTCACTGTCCAGAACTAAGTCACAGAGCCACTGCACAGGAGACACAATTCTCTCATTTCTAGATCATGTAACTTCATTAATGGAAAATGACAGAGGAGAAGGAGGTTGTCATTGAAAGTTGGTTCAGCTAGTCCTGCTTGGTCAGATTCTGCCAAACTTTCTCTTCAACATAGTAGACTAAGCATAACTGTTTACTTCCCCCTTTAAGATTCTCATTAAAATATATGTATATATAATAAAACATGTAAATCAATAATGGAACAGTAAGAAGAAGAAAAATAATAAGATCCATTCACACATCCTAAGATGGGCATAGAAAGCAGATGAGACAGAGCTGAGTGAGAAATGAGAGGAGTCTAAACAACAGACTCACACAGAGAAAAGGGCTGCTGTAAGTGAAAGCAAGTCCCAGGAATCAGAGTGGTCATTGCGTAGTTGTAGGGTAATTAATGAAAGGCCTATTAGCCAGGGCTATAGAGTTTGTCTCAGACAAAAGCACTGAAAATTAACTCTGAGCAGAATAGGAGACCTGTAGGAGGGTGAAGCCCTGGAAAGTAGGGCTGGGCATGGGAGATAAAAAGAGATAACTGATGAGGAAATTCTAAAACTCTGAAACAGTAAAGAGAGGGGAGAAAAGCAAAGACAACCCTTGCTATTAATTAAATACATTAAAAATCTCCACAATGAATGTGAAGTTTCTTTATACTGGCAATTATGCACTTCCCAAATTCAATTTTTGCCTCTCACGCAAACACCATCAAGGAGAAACAGTCAAGATACTCAGCCCAAAAGCCGCAGAGGAAGCAGTCAGCTCTCTGTCAAAGGGCACAGCTAAAGAAGGAAGAAGATGGAATTAGCATTCTGTAAGATAGCATCCCTTATGGCAGAAAGTGAAGAGGATCTGAAGGGCCTCTTGATGAAAGTGAAAGAGGAGAGTGAAGAAGCTGGCTTAAAGCTCAATATTCAAAAAACTAAGATCATGGCATCCGATTCTATCAGTTCATGGCAAATAGATGGGGAAACAATGGAAACAGTGACAGATTTTATTTTCTTGGGCTCCAAAATCACTGCAGATGGTGACTGCAGCCATGAAATTAAAAGATGCTTACTCCTTGGAAGGAAAGTTATGACCAACCTAGATAGCATATTCAAAAGCAGAGACATTACTTTGCCAACAAAGGTCCATCTAATCAAAGCTATGGTTTTTCCAGTAGTCATGTATAGAGGTGAGAGTTGAACTATAAAGAAAGTTGAGTGCTGAAGAATTGATGGTTTTAAAGTGTGGTGTTAGGGAAGGCTCTTGAGAGTCCCTCAGACTGCAAGGAGATCCAACCTGTCAATCCTATAGGAAATCAGTCCTGAATATTCATTGGAAGGACCAATGCTGAAGCTGAAACTCCAATACTTTGGCCACCTGATGGGAAGAGCTGAGTCATTGGAAAAGACCCTGATTCTGGGAAAGATTGAAGGCGGGAAGAGAAGGATATGACAGAGGATGAGATAGTTGGATGGCATCACCAACTCAATGGACATGAGCTTGAGTAGGCTCCCGGAGTTGGTGATGGACAGGGAAGCCTGGCTTGCAGCAGTCCATGGGGTCGCAAAGAGTCAGACACGACTGAGAGACTGTATTGAACTGAAGGTAGCATCAAAGAAATTGCCCAGAACATAGGAAAAAAGAGAGAGAGAGAGAGAGAGAAGCAATTAATAAGTGAAAAGAGTTGTGGAGAAAAGGTAGAGCAGTTTCAACATCTGTATAGCAAAAGTTCCAGGAAAAGAAGAATAATAAAAGATTATATAGGGGGTATGGAATTGTGGGGAGAGAAGTAATAATTGTGACCAAATCAATAATTCATTGAAAAAGAATTTCTACAAACTGTAAAACAGAAAAGTCTTGAGATTAAAGTGGCTCTTTGAGCAGCAATGAAGAAGTAAGTGAAAAGGCACTGACCTAAGCATATATTACTATAGCTTATGAACTCAGAACAGGGGGAAAAAAAATCAGAACAGGTAGCAGAAAATTTCTCATTGAGAATCAAGCTGACAAAATGTTATTCAATTTTTTTTAATTTGAAGGAAAAATTATTTGAAATTAGAAATTTTCTCTCTCCAAATCATCAAGGAAACATGAGGACAAAGATATCGTAGAACAGGTAAAGATTTTAAAATGACACCAATAAAGCTATCTTAGGGAAATAAAAGCATCAAAGAGCCACAGCAGCAAAATAAAATATAAGGAGAAGAATTAGGGTTTAAGAAACAGGAGTCAATACATAGTAAAGTTAATCATTAAATCTTAAAATGTATTTGTAATGTAAAAGTGAAAATTACTGGTAGCATTCAGAAAGAATTGCCTTCTGATTCAAAAATTAGCCTGCCACTAGAATGTCATGTATTTAAACAACAGTTAATGAAAGTTGAAGCAAATGATATTCAAATATCCTGGCTTGTTCAAATAAAGAAGTTTGTATATACTCATTATTTCATTATGGTGCTTGAAAAAAAATGTTAAAATATGTTTGGTTAAGCTTTAATTGTGACCATTATAGCAATAAAAATAAGATTTGATATTAATACACCCAAACACTAAAGGAGAGTGAGGGGGGAATTTTCTTTTTTATCTGACAGGTATATGGTCTTTGCTGTTGTTTATGTTCTTTATTTATGTCTATTCATTTAATACTCATAATATTGCTATGAACTATTTGCTATTATGGAGGAGGAAATGGCAACTCACTCTAGTATTCTTTCCTGGAAAATCCCATGGACCGAGGAGCCTGGTGAGCTGCAATCCATGAGGTCACAAAGAGTCAGACATGACTAAGCAACTAAGGACATTTTCTATTAATATTCTGTTTCATATTGAAGGTTTATAAATTATGTTAAGTAAAAAAATTTAATTGACAAGGAATAAGTACAAACATGGGCTTCCCAGGTGGCGCTAGTGGTAAAGAACCCGCTTACCAATGCAGGAGACAAAAGAGATGCATGTTTGATCCCTGGATTGGGAGGATCCCTTGGAGTAGGGCATGGCAATCCACTCTAATATTCTTGCCTGGAGAATCCCATGGATAGAGGAGCCTGGCAGTCTACAGTCCAGGGGTTGGCAAAAGTCAGACATGACTGAAGAGACTTACCAAGTACGCAAGTACATAAAAGTATTCAAAATATTTGTGAAGGGTTAAATTTCCTACATTAAGGAAAAGATATTCTCAGATTGAGTAAAGTAAATCCAGCTATATTCTTTTTGTATGATAAAGCATTTAAGTGATGATACTAGAATACTGAAAGCGAACAAAAGGAGATTACTTAGTGAGAGACTGGTATCCTTAGCCTTTAAAAAATCATCAAAGGGTCAAGAGAATAAATGCAACTCTTGCTTTAAGAGTATCATATCAGGACTATTGTGATAATTCTGTAAACATAAACAGCCACCCCTCCAAGATCCTCTGAGAACTGTGCTCATTGATTATTAGGTAATTTTATTCACTGTACTCAGGGAAGGGGGCTATTTGCTCCTATTATTTGAAACCATCCACTTGGAACCGGGGCCAAGATAATAAAATAAAAGAGATCCTGCTACTTGGTGCCTTTCTTTGTGAAGACCTGCTATCTCAGGTCCACGGTCCCAGACGTGTGTAGTTCACAGAAGAAAATAGAATGTTCAGTGAAGCCACACTTGAAAAGCCGGTGTTAGTTTTCTTTGTATTTTAACTTGCTCTGTAAGCGACCTAGGTCGTATAGGCTCCAAGGCACAAAAGGCTTAATTTATAAAATCTTCTAAGTAACTGATTGCTTTTATGCTGTGGGTTCCTGAGCTGTATGATCAGTCACAAACACACTCGCTGGGGAGGAAAAAATCACTCATTTTCTCTGTTTGCAAGAAATGCAGAGAAGTAAGGACATTCTTGGGAAATAAGGAATTTCATGATCTTAGGAAACTATCAGATTGTTATTTTTGTGACATGCTGTTTAATAAGCACATAATGTTGCCAGTTCCTAAAGAGGGGATTTCTCTGACTTGTCAGATGTCTATGTCAGAATGAAGCAGGTAGGTGGTGTATCCAGATCTTCCAGAAATACTGTTCTCATTCTCTTGATTATACTCAAGAAGAAGAGATTGTATTCTTTCTCAATGGAAAAAAAAATATTAAACTGAATGCTGTGTGAGCATGCAGCATGTGAAACAATAAGTCAATTATTATGGAAAGAAAAATATCTCTTTAATGTAAAGCTCTGTTTTTAATGGGAAAATTCTCTCTTTTTAATGAAAAACATAAAACCCTATTATTTTAGATCTAAGATAGCTCATTTGTCATATTGATTTTCTGTCTTGGGCTTTATTATAATTTTCAGAAACACATATTCTACTCTCCCTTACATGCACACACACGTGTGCATGTATACACACACACACACACACACTCTCTCTCTCTCCTGATTTTTTTCTATTCTTATTTTTTTGCCATGCCTCCCACAATAAGCCCAAGTTTCCAAGAGTCTACTTTTAGAACTGGGCCCCTGACTTGCAGTCTGATGCTTGGCTTTTCTCTGTATGTCCTGGGTTCTGGTCAGGAAACTGGGTTTGAGATCTTCTCACAGAACCATGGTGCTGTTCTGATTATGTGCATCATCTTGTCCCTAGAGGACTGGCCTTTCACAAGGTCAGGGAACTTCTGACTCCCATCCTGCCATTTCTCGTCTTTCTCCATCCCCAGCCCATTACAGAGGTTTAAGTATAAATCGCAACAGTGCTCTCAAAACTTCTGTCACCCATGGTATTTTCTTTCGGTTGAATTTCTTCATTTCTTCCGACTTCTGAGTTATCCGTGAGGGTTGATGCTATACAGCATTTGTAACTGGTCCTCATATCGGACACGACTGAGCGACTTCACTTGCATTGTTCACTTTCATGCATTGGAGAAGGAAATGGCAACCCACTCCAGTGTTCTTGCCTGGAGAATCCCAGGGACGGGGGAGCCTGGTGGGCTGCCTTCTATGGGGTTACACAGACTGCCGCGATGCAACAGCAGCAACAGCAGCAGCAGCATATCTTTTTTTAGGTTTCTATTGACAGTGACAGTTTCTTAGATTTTTTTATTTTGATGACTTTGATATTTGAGGGGTATTGGTCATATATTGTACAGATTGCCCCTCCAACTCAAATATGTCTGCTGTTTTTCTCATGATTAGACTAGCAATGTAGGGCTGGGGAAGGAGGACCACAGAGGTAAAGTGCCATTTTCATAACATAATATCAAATGCACAGTTCTATCATCCTAAATAAGCAAGAATTTATTAAAATGGTATGTTCACACATGTGTCCAGATTTAGAGTTAGGATTTTTACCAGAACTTGCTGAGACAATTCAAATTTGACTAGTTAATCATGGTTTCCTAAATCTTGAACATGGTGAAGACCTAAGATAAATAAAGTGAAGATTCCAGAACTTCCTTAGCATAGTATTTCATAGGAAGAGATTAAAGAGTTCAGGAAAGTGGACATGTTAGAATGATTTTCACCTTAGACCTTAAACACACCATGTGATTATGTTCCCTTGGAGGACCTAGACTACATTCTTTTCACCGTCTTCAAGTGTTGGAGTTGACAGTTGAAATGTTGCATAGAGCTGGGCTTCATCATCTAAATGCAGATGATAAGATGCTAGCATGGCAGGGATAAGACAACAATTGGCTATCAGAGGCAAAGCAGGCATAGGTATCATTATGATCAGAAAGACATGATTTGTAACCAGGGAATCTTGATCTATAAAGATCTGTGAGTGCTCAGTTGCTCAACTGAGTCTGACTCTGGGATCATGGGACTATAGCCAACCAGACTCCTCTGTCCGTGGAATTTTCCAGGCAAGAATACTGGAGTGGGTTGCCATTTCTTCCTCCAGGGGATATTCCTGACCAAGGGATTGAATTTGCATCTCTTGTGTCTCCTGCATTGGCAGGCAAATTCTTTACTGACTGTGCCACCTGGGAAGACTTGATTAAGACCTATGGTGAATGCTAAATACATCAATCTGGTGTTAGGCATGAAATAAATGTATAATAGACTACAGAGCCTCTTAATGTGTACAATTTTAAAACTCAAGATTTGGGAGGAAAAGGCTTATATCAGCTGTTGCAATGGAAAGTTGGCATTTTTCAACCAATACCCATATCTAATTTATTCACAGATTTATATAGCTCATTGGTTAAAGAGCAAGCCAGTTACTATGATGAAGGTCACTACAATATCATTGTTAATATCCTTTTGATCATTCACAAATAGGGTCTGAGCCATTTGCAAAATAACCGTTCCGTGGAAAAATGAAAATACTCCAACTTTTGAGGAATATTAAACATATGATCTGGGATGAACTGAAAAAAGTCACCAAAAATATCTTCATGGTTTTCTAAGACTATCTTAGGGAGATGATAAATAGAACTTGGCCAAAATCTCTCTCACAATGAGTTCACTAAATCCATAGACCCACATATGGTTATTTCCTCCTGACTCAAACATTTAATTGGGATAGACAAACAGCATCTGGAAGAATCCATATTATGATTCTGTAGCCAATGGAATAAGAGCCATAATTTTAATATGACCAAGTAAAATCCCATGAAAAGGCCTTCCACTCACCCCATTCAAAATAGAAGCAATATTATAACTCAGAAGGCTTAGTTATATGCACCAGCGATATCAGCACTACCAGGGAAGAATTTACAGAAGTTGGGGTGGTAATGTTCATAATATCCCTGTTTAAAATACCTGTTTAGGCCCTGGGGACAATGTCAGAACATGGCAAAGGATGGTGAGCTACTGAAGCCAGTACAGGCAATTGCTCTCGTTGTGGTTCATTACTAATGCTGATCAATACACCCTGTGTTGTGTCATATGCCATTGATCTGGTGAATGAGTTATTTATTCATACCTGCAGAAAAGAACAAAGCTTACTTTACAAGCAATGTGAATTAACTCTCTTCCCTCGTAGCTGTGTTAACTCTTGCACACTCTGTCATAATATATCAATAGTCTTGAGGACTTTGAGCATCTTAACATTTTGAAGAATATTACACTGATCCATTCTCCCCATAACATCATATTGGACTTGATGAGCAGAAATTGATGAGTACCCTAGAAGACCTAATATAGCAGGTATATACCAGAAAGTAGTAGGTAAACATCACAGAAATTCAAACTCCAGTCAGTTAATGAAATGTTTAAGCATCCAATGGTTTGGTTTTGGTCAGGATATCACTTCTAAGACAATGGACATTTAAATAATAGCTACTCACATCCCCTGCCACTAAGAAAAATACATAGCACTTTGTGAATCTCTGTATATTTTGGAGACAGAATGTATCACACATCAAATATTGTTTAGACTGATTCTTTTTTCTGAGTAACTCAGAGGCTGATAGGTTTGAAGGGGGCACAAAACAAGAGAAGGTTCTGCCTCAGTTCCAGGTTTAGTTATCCCTTATTCTTACTGGTGGTGAAATAGAAAGCTAAAATAGTCAAAATGCTATATTTGATAAAATATGCACAGTGCATTTATGTGAAGAAGCCATATATGCAAAAACTCGGGGGTGGAGGATTTTACATGCTCTAGTATTGCCAAGAGACACTGATCACAAAATGCTTAGTCATTTAATTAATAAATTAAGGAGCAGCAGCTATTAGCTTTCTAAATTTCAGCATATAACTTGGAGAACAATAAGTGTGCATTTTCAAAGGGGCAAAATTTTACTTAAATTTAAACATCCAAGAACAATATTTTTCAAGAGAAAGTACTAATATAGTCTCTCTAAAGAATAAAATACATGCATTGAATTTGGAGTAAATGACACACGTTAAACATATAGATGTACCCATGACCCACAATAGGGAGTGTTTATTCTCAGCAAAGAACTATTGTGAACAATTTATATAAATGTGAAGGGAAAATCCAAAACCCCTTTCTTTTGATAAGGCACACTTTAGATTTTGACAAAGAAAATTGCAAGCATTTGAAGGACCCAAGATTTATTCCTAGTAGTTTCTTTCTATCTCTCCTAACCTCAGCCATGCCTGACAATCGAAATGCATAGGCTCATAGGGAAAGTAAGAAAGGAGATGAAAAAGAATGATTATTAGGTTCGACTAAGAAAGAAGATCTTTTCAATGGTAAATGGCTGCTTGAAAAATAATTCATTGATTTCATTGGAATATGATTTTTATAACTTTCTTTATTCCATAAAAGTCAGGGAAAGATATAGTTATAAAAAGGTCTTCTGCAGGATTGCATTAGTACCTTCAAACGATTCACATGCAAATTCTTTTAGTTCTGACTCAGAAAGAAGCCTGAGACATTTTCAATCAAGAATATGCTCTTGGTTACATATGGGAGACTCTGCCAAGAGCAGCAGAAAGAATATTAGGGGGAAAAATTGACCCAAGAGTGTTTTTTTTTTTTTAACTTTGAATACACTTTTATTCATTGTTATCAAAATTAAATGAAAGGAAATTTTCAACAGATAAGAAGGTTTTATTTGGTTTTCTTTTTACCTTTATTTCTTGTTTACTATCATATATGGGGGCTTCCGTTGTAGCTCAGTTGGGAAAGAATCTGCCTGCAATACCAGAGACCCAGGTTTGTTTCCTGGGTCAGAAAGATCCCCTGGAGAAGGAAATGGCAACCAACTCCAGTATTCTTGCCTGGAGAATCTCATGGACAGAGGAGCCTGGTGGGCTACAGTCCATGGGGTCACAGAGTCAGACATGACTCAGTGACTAAAGCACCACCACCGTCTTATATGGAGTGTTCCGTATATTCATATTAAATATATATTTTACTTCATCCAGCAAGTTTTGTGTTTGTGAGGAAAACTTTGTTGAAATGTTTACATTACCAGAGAGACAGCTTAAAATTCAGAAAACAGCTACTATGTGCATGGTGCATGATGCTACTTTAAGTATTGGCAGAATTAGTCAACAGGCCAGATTTTTCTTGAAATTATCATTCTGAATTCTAGGGCATCTATCAATGTTCTTTAGAATGGTTTCTTAAATTGCATATATTTTAATTAAGATTTTTATAACAAATTTCAGCAAATAAAATGTATATATGTATACACAATGTATATATATATATTTGAAAAAACTTAAAACACTGTTAAATACATTGGATTGTCTCTTCTTTCAAGCTCCAACTGTTTCCTATCTCTGCATATATTAAATTTTTTTTTCACTTTAAGGGTCTATTAAATTTCTCCGATTTATATGTCAGGATTTCAAAATTTATTGGGCTGCACTAGAAACCCAAGTCATTGATAGTGTTTCTCTAACTTGCTTTAATAAAGAGTTTATGATGTGTGGTCTGCCTTCATTTTACCCAGCACTATTTTCAGTGATTTTTGTACTCTGCATATACTCAACTCCTTTCTGCTTCCTGGGTTCATAATGTGCTGTTTTGCCTATGAGGTCAACAGCTCTGGCCTCTTCTTAGAATGACTTACTTGATCAGTGAGTTTGGGACAAGGAATGGTGATGTCTAACCTGTCCTCTTTTCCTTTTCTCTTTGGGATGCACCTACTCTCAGAAAGCACAGCTGTAGTCTCCTCACTACCTGGCAATGAGAAGCTCGCAAGTCTTAGGGCACCAGTGCAATATATGACTGGGTGGGGAAAACCCACCTCTTTGGTGTGTTACCACATTCAGAAGCCCACTGTTGTCACATAATAAGCCATGCTGTTAAATACTTTGTCAATAATAAAGGTGACATAATTCCACTTGTTAAACATCCTTGTTCCTCAAAGGTGGTCCAGAATTTGAGCTTGGAAAAGATATTTGTTAGCCTTCTAGCATAGAAATAACTAGTGTATTACTATTTATGTCTTTTTTCCATATTCCACATACACATGAATACCATAGACACATACACACACACATATATATATATAAATGTACATGTTTACATTATATTTATTTCTTTTATCTATCTATCTATATAATAAAAAGTATAAATCATACTGTTATTCCAACTCTTGGCCAAACTCCCACATATATTTTCACTTTCCTGTTTTCTACATTTGTAACCCCCTCTATGTACAATATATGGCTTCCCTGGCACCCTCTATGGCTTCCCTGGTGGCTCAGACAGTAAAGCGTCTGCCTGCAGTGCGGGAGACCTGGGTTTAATCCCTGGGTTGGGAAGATCCCCTGGAGAAAGAAATGGCAACCCACTCCAGTACTCTTGCCTGGAAAATTCCATGGACTGAGAAGCCTGGTAGGCTACAGTCCATGGGGTCGCAAAGAGTCGGACACGACTGAGCAACTTCACTTCACTATGGACAATGAGTTACCTGATGTCATTATCCTTGGTATATTTATGTATTTAATCAATCTCTCTTTTCATATAATCTTGAACTATTAGGATGGAATTTGTTCTATAAGCTATCAGTAAAAAGACTGCCACTGAAAAAGCAGTCATTACAGAGTATGAATGAACAAATTTATTAAATTCTATCTCATGATGTTATTTGAAACAAATGCCATCATGCCTATTTTATAGATGAAGACATTGAAAAAACAGAAAGTTTAGGTTCTTACTGGGTAACTTTGAAAAGGAGATAGCCATACCAGTATAAGATTCTTCCTCCCCCATAAACTAACTCGTAAAATAGTATGACACCTGAATTTTTTAAAGTTAACGAATATTAAACTATAATAGTATCCCTAAAATTTACTATATTTTGAGGAAGTGAGAAAACAAATAGAGATGGCTTTTAAATCTGTTCCTCTCACTGTATCTTTCTATTGGCAGCTGGACCTTTAAAATATTCACAGTGGTTCAGTCTTTCTTCATAAATGCAATGTAGGACTATTGAGATTTATGACATTCTACTTCAGTTTACAGATACTTAAGCTGAGGTTGAACTGAACTGAACTGAAGCTGAGGTTCTGGAAGAGGAAATGGCAACCCACTCCAGTATTCTTGCCTGGGAAATCCCACGGACAGAGAAGCCTGGTGGGCTACAGTGGGATCCCAAAGAGTTGGACGCAAATGGCAACCCACTCCAGTGTTCTTGCCTAGAGAATCCCAGGGACGGGGAGCCTGGGGGGCTGCCGTCTATGGGGTTGCACAGAGTCGGACACGACTGAAGTGACTTAGCATGCATGCATGCATGCACTGGAGAAGGGAATAGCAACTCACTCCAGTATTCTTGCATGGAGAATCCGAGGGACAGAGGAGCCTGGTGGGCTTCTGTCTACGGGGTCGCACACAGTCGGACACGACTGGTGCGACTTAGCAGTAGCAGCAGTGACTAAATAACAGCAACAAGCTGAGGCTTGGAGGTCATATATTTAATAAATAACAGAGACCAAACAAGATCCAAATATTTTTGATCCCGAGTCTATCACAGCTATATCATGGTGATAACAGCTTAATATTCTCTTGGTATATATTGGTGAAGAGCACCTGGTTTCACGATTCATCAGTTTAAGTCCTGGCTCTGGAGTAGCCCAGGATCCACAAATCAGAGACCTTGACCGTATTCTGTCCTAATTCTCCAAAGTCTTGTGACCAATTAGGGTTGTGTGGAGTCTTCTTCAGTATGTTAACTTCCAGAGTTGAAGGGGTTACGCGTGTCAAAGTGTGACAGTCCACTCTCTTTCCCAGGATTGTGATGTTTAAACAGTAAATACCTCAATACTAGAGAACACTGATGTCTTCAAATAATCTTTTGAGTTTCCCTTGTGGGTTATATCTCAACTGCCAAAAATGAGACAGCGTGAAGAACAGAAACCAATGCCATGAGCAGTCCTGGATGTGTCCTGTGATGGCTTGTCTGTGAGCAGAAAGATGAAAGTTACTCTCCTGAGCCCTGCAAGTACAAGGCTGGCCCAAATCCTTCATGATAAGCATCAAACGGAGACAACTAGCTGCAAGAAATTCCTCCAGCAACAGAATAAATATTGGCACGCCAGGAAATAATCTACTGATGGGAATAGAGGCGCTGAAAATCATCCAGTGACTAGTCAATCCCAAGTTCAGCAGTAAATCCTCATCCTGACACAATCAGGAAGGTGTCAAAGTAAGTATATTTCCAGTCAATATAGAAACAATTATCCCTGGTTTTGCCTCCTGTTGGCAGTTCTGTGCTTTCCCACTTATAGCTCCAGAGTTGTTGCTACACATTTACTCTGATGCATACATGCTCCATCATGTCCAGCTCTTGGTGACTCCATGGACTGTAGCCCCCCAGGCTCCTCTGCGCATGGGATTTCCTAGGCAAGAATACTAGAGTGGATTGCCATTTCCTTATCCAGATGATCTTCCCAACCCAAGGATCAAACCCTCATTTCTTTCATCTTCTGCACTGAGAGGTGTATTCTTTGCCACTGGTGCCACCTGAAAAGCCCTTACTGTGATATTGATACTAAAGTAAATTTAACCAAGAGAGTCACTGGGTGCTTGCTGATCAGCCCGTGGAGTAGTTTGCGTAATATTATCCCTAGATAGACTGGAGGAACTGTTTTGCAGCGGCCATGATCCTCTATCTGATAGCAATACATGCCTATTTTTCTGTGGAATGAAGCGTTGTGGTGGGGCAAAAAGAGACAGAGTAGAAGTTAGTAAACTCCAGTCCTTGTTATAATGTTTTCCCTGCGTTGTGTGGGAAGTAATTTTGCTTTGGAAAACTCATAGACTGTTGTGTGGTTAGAGTATGATATTTCTGGTGGAAGTGCTTTCAAGATGATAAAGTTACATGAAAATGGGTGTTGTTATTAATATATTTGCTTTATGAAAACTGTTCTCATGAGATGTTTGCTATCATTTCTCTTTGAAACAGACCAGTAGTATCACTTAAATTTTTCCACATTCATGAAGGAAGAAAAAAGTGAAATTATTAGTCTCTCAGTCATGTCCAAATCTTTGTGACCCTATGGATTGCAGCCCACCAGTTTCCTCTGTCCACAGGATTCTCCAGGCAAGAATACTAGAGTGGGTTGCCATGCCCTCCCCCAGGGGATCCTCCTGACCGAGGGATTGAACTGGGTCTCCAGCACTGACGGCAGATTCCTTATGGCCTGAGCCACCAAGAAGACACAAGGGTAACGAGCATGATAGACACTCAAAATAGCTCCTTTGATACTTATCATTATTTAGTACTCTAACTTTTAGCCATTTCCCCTTACTTTATAAGCCTTGCCATATTTTTGGACAGATTTTACTTTTGCTGTCAGTACAATTTAAAAACTAACTTTAAATTTTTGCTCCAAACAGCAATGCAACATGAACAACTCTGATCTTATACTTTAATTTTAAAAGGCACCTTTTTAGTTTAGTTATTTATTTGGCTGTGCCAGGTCTTAATTGCAGTACTAGGAATCTTCAGTCTTTGTTGAGGCACACAAGATCCTTTTTAGTTGTAGCGTGGGAACTCTTGGTTGGGGCATGTGGGATCTAGTTCCTTGACCAGGGACCAAAGCTGGGCCCCCTGCATTGGGAGCACAGAGTCTTAGCCACTGGGCCATTAAGGAGGTCCCTGATCTCGTCTTTAAAATCATAGTTATTATTCAGGTAAATAAAACATTTTTATGTCTTGGCCAAAACAAAAGTGACATTTGTGCCTCCCCATCTTATATTAAACCCAACTGATTTGTGGTTAACGGTCACATCTACTCTTTTAAATATTATTTTATTGGCTGTGGATAAATACTCCTCTTATTTCCATGCCCCACCAACCTTGTGTCATTTAATATCCATAATTCCTAAGGTACACTAAAATTAGCATGACTATTAACCTACCAGCCAGAAAGTAAGAGATGGAGCTGGGACACTATCTACCCCTTGATAAAAATGCTTTTTAGAACCATGCTCATGCCAACCGCTATGGTAGTAGTGACAGGCCCTAAAAAGCAAGCCTTTCTCTTAGCACATGCCATTCTGAATCATATTCCATTATACAGTAAACACTGGTCATGTGCAGTGATGGAGTGGCTCAATTCATGTAATTTCTGCTCAGATGTTAATTTTGTCACTAACCAGCTAGTAATGAAATAGGGCTTTACATTTTCAGTAAGTTATATGTAGACAGACTAAATAGAAACACATATCAGCGGTAGATTAAGATTCAGGAACAGCTGTTCTCTAATTCAAGGCATCCATAAGGATCCATAAAGAAGCTTTTTAAGAAGTAATTTGCCAGAAATGAGCTATTAAGAAGAGAAAGCTGACGGAGATTACTCAAGGTTTAGTATGGAGTACTACACGAAATAATCAATCATACGCAAAATCTTCCCACAAAAATTTTGAAAATTTCAACTTCAAACTAACCAACTTTCAATTCACTATGAATCTTGAAGATGTCACTCAGCGTGTGTTAAGTACTCTCCACTGTTTGAGTTTTAGAAATACAACTTTCTCTCTCTCTCTTCCAGTTTCTATGGAAGTCACATTTATCCAAGGATCCAAGAAACATTTTCTACCTATTTCAACTCTCAAATAACTCAGCTTCAGATTTATCCAAGGATCCAAGAAACATTTTCTTCCTATTTCAACTCTCAAATAACTCAGCTTCAGATTTATCCAAGGATCCAAGAAACATTTTCTACCTATTTCAACTCTCAAATAACTCAGCTTACTAGAATATCCAAGTAGTTTTATTAGCAGAAAAATGTTTTGCTCATGAAATTTTTATTAACTATGCATAACGACCTTCCATGCATCAAAAGATTCATTGATAATAAACATTATTCATAGTTCAAATTTTGTTGCATCAAAAATAGGGAAATCAGATAAGCATTCATGATGTTCAAGGGTAAATCCACTTTCCCATTTGATGGCACCTTATGCTGGAATCACCTCTCCTTCGTGAATTATCCATACGGAGTCACATTGGCTTCGCCTGTGTTGTTTGGAAGCTGTCAGTTTATCTGTGATCTGCCCATTCTTTAATTTCCTCTGCTTTCCTGTGGATTATCATTCCTGCAGCTCAGTACTCTGAGTCAAATCTTTTGTTCCCATAAGATATACATAAATCTAGGCTTGTGTTGACTATGGCCTCAAGCATAATAACCACCATTACCAACCAACAGAGAAGTAGAGAAAGTCAACATTTAATATTAACTGAGCATTTTAGGATGTTGACCTGAAGAGCCAGTAGAGGTCTCTGCTGCTCTACGTAAATGTCTCTTAGTATTGCTCAGTTCAGTTCAGTTCAGACGCTCAGTCGTGTCCGACTCTTTGCAACCCCATGAATCGCAGCATGCCAGGCCTCCCTGTCCATCACCAACTCCCAGAGTTCACTCAGACTCATGTCCATTGAGTCAGTTATGCCATTCTTGTCTAATTGTGACTGCATGGACTGCAGCCTCTGTGCATGGAATTCTCTCGGCAAGAATACTGCTGTGGGTAGCCACTGCCTTCTTCAGGGGATCTTTCTGACTTAGGGATCAAACCGAGTCTCCTGCATTGCAGGCAAATTCTTCACTGTCTGAGCAATGAGCGAAGCCTTAAGGGCAAAGCAAAATGCACTGAAAAAAAAAAAAAAGGGCCTTTAAACGAAGGGCAGGGCCCAAAGTGTGGTGTAGTCACCTGGAGTGTCTTAGAAGAACATGTCTTATTTTTAATGGTGGGAAGAAAAGAAAAGAGTAATAGTGAAGAAAGAGCTGGTGCCAGATTTCCAGGGTCTGGCAGGGTCTGATGAACAAAGCGACTGTAAGCAATTTTCATAGGAGGATTTCAGTCAGCCTCCAAGTTAGGAATATCATTAACTCCAGGAAGTCCAGCGGGGATTGCTTCCGGGCAAAGGGGACTCAGAATTGGAGATACACAATAACAAATTCTCCAGAGGGTCAGCAGCTGCATTATCTGGTGCCAGGTTGTGTGGTTCAGCTACTGTGATTCTGTCCCAAGGAACAGCAACAGCAACAAGAAACAGTTCTAACAATTCTAAAGCAACTGGGTATCAGAATGTGTCAAGGTAGGGATTAGTCACAGAGGAACAAATCAGGGGGCTTAAATATAGCCCTTGTTCAGTAAGGTCAGACTATTGTCATAGATTGGCTTCCCCGGTGAATCAGATGGTAAAAAAAAAAAAAAAAAAATCTTCCTTCTGTGCAGGAGACCCATATCCATCCCTGGGTAGGGAAGATCCCCTGGAGAAGGGAATGGCTACCCACTCCAATATTCTTGCTTGGAGAATTCTATAGACCGAGGAGAAAGAAAAGCAAATGTGCTTGTTAGAATTGGGTGTAAAGATCAGAGCTGTACTGAGTAAGTAGTAAGATGGACCAGAAGCTTAAGTGCTTGAATGATGTATGTAAACTCCCTCTGCATGGGAGTCAGACTGAATTCAGAGCACATGGGGAGTCTAACCCTGCAGAGGTGAGGGTGGCTGCTCCAGGTGTACAGGATCAGGTCCCTAGGTGGACAGATACAGGATAGACTTCAGTCTGGTTGTAATGGTTCCTCTATGTTTTTTTCTTTGTTCTCAGATGTGAATTGAAATAATCCTCAAAATATTGGGATTAGCAACCATGAAAAAGAGAGGAGAAGCAGGATTGGGCAAAGTGGGCAGGTAAACTAAGACGTAGCGTCAACAGAGTCTTGGATAACCCAGTGGAGTGGCACCCATCAGAGCTGTCACACAATAGGCTGGGCTTTGCCTATCCCCCAGCTCCCATTCTATAACTGAATGTGGATTGCCTAATACGGGCACAGCCCTAGGACATCTTTCAGGTAGAAAACTACAAGCCATTCTACTAGTCATCCAATAAAAGCCATTGCTAGTTCAAGAATCTCTTACTGTTAGAATTGGGTTGTTCTCTCTTGAGAACAAGACCACAAAGGGATTCAGCCACTGAATTTGACAAGTAAGATGACATTGAGAATCTTGGTAAAAGTAAATGTTCTAGATTGATGAAGTTCAAGTCAGGATAAAACTTCACTCGTTGAAGGTTTTGTAAATGCTGTTTGGGGAAAATAGGAGATTTGTTAACAGGAGGGTGCAGTCTTTTTGGCATCCAAGGACTTGTTAGAATGTGTGGATATTTTCTGATTCTCAGTGAGCCAGCAAGAAATGTCAGTATTTGTTTATAATGTTTCCAAGTGTTCTAATGGAGCAGTCGATAATCAGTGGACCAGTTCCTTCGGAATATTGTTTTGTTTTTATTGGTGGGGTAGGAAGTGGGTATTGTGTGTGTGTGTGTGTGCATGCGTACACTCAGTCAGCTCAGTTGCACCCAACTCTTTGCTACCCCGTGGCCTGTAGCCCACCAGCACCAGGCTCCTCTGTTCATGGACTTCTCCAGGCAAGAATACTGGAGTGGATTGCCATTTTCTTCTCCAGGGGATCTTCCCAACCCAGGTAACGAACCTGCGTCTCCTGTCTCGGCAGGTGAAGTCTTTACCGCAGCACCACCTGGGCAGCCCAGGGAGTGAGTGTTATTGGAGAACAAACGGGCAAGCAGCAAAAGTAATCTCTGTGCATTCTAATGAGATGAAGCCTCAGTTAAAAACCCTTCACTAAAGATTCATGAAATTCAGTCTTTCCTTTTAAATTCCTCCAATCTCCACTCTTATTCAGCACCAATGAATAAGAAATGGAAGTTTTTATCAGCTGTAGTAAAAGTGGTCAGAAATCTTTGATCTCTCTACTCAAGATGCAAAATCAGAGAAGACTAAAGACCCATATTCTTAACAATATACTTTGAAATTTTGATGTCTGAAGAAGTGCTGCTATCTGTGTGGTTTTGACTCTGTAATTACAGAGTACTTCAAGATGTACTATTCATCAGGTTGCAGCACATGACCAAAAGAATCTGAACTATTTATTCTAGCCTTAAAGGATCATTATACAGCCCCTACTGATGGAATTATCTAATCTCTTGGGACCTCAGTTTCCTCATCTGTAATGCGGTTGGTTAGGAATAGTTCTGTCAAATGCCATTCAGCTATAAGACTCTATAATTAAAGTTTTTGAAAGTAAATCACATTTCATATTCTCTTTTGCAAGGTAGATCGAATTTTGTGAGTTTGCTTTGGAATTTAAGCTCCAAAAACATTATTTATGTGTACACAAAATAGTTCCAATCCCAAATAACCAACTTGAAAAAACCCAAAAACACAGTGTTAACCTAATACATTTATATTATAAACTTTGCTTGTACTTTAAACATATTTAAGGAAACCTTGTTAAATGTGTGATCATTTTATCCACAAGATGTCACTGTCTGCCACAATTTGTTTCATAATAGGCACGCCTGCTTACCTTTCCCCTAGGACCAGCTTGCTCAGTGGTAAAGAATCCACCTGCCAATTCAGGAGGCACAGGAGATCAGAGTTCGATTCCTGAGTTGGAAAGTTCCCCTGGAGTAAGAAATGGCAACCCACACCAGTATTCTTGCCCTGAAGAATCCCATAGACTGAGGAGCCTATGGGCTACAATCCACTGGTCTCAAAGAGTCAGACACGACTGAGCAACTGAGGACAAGCGTGCACCCTGTTTTAGAGTCAAGCACATTGAGATATAAACCTTTTGTGATAATTTCTGTGTTCAGTAATTGCCTATGTAGAATTAGTAGATTTCAAAGGTAAATATACATATCTCACAGTAGTCTGTTCTGAAAAAAAAATGCTTTTAACCTTATCTACTGATTTTTAATATACAATGTTTCTGATATGTAATTTTATGAAAGAATCATAGAAAAATTATCATTTCAAACACAGAACAATATTTAAAAGGCTGAAAATAAATCCTGTACCGAACACAATATCTTCTAGGAAAATTAGAAGGGTTGTTTGCTTTATATTGTGATTGGTCTGAAATGACAAGGAAAATGTCTTGGCTAAATCCAGAATGTACTTTGCAGCAGAGTTTGATATCACCTGGGTATACAGAAGGACCTGACATTTCTGTTTAAATACAACTTGGCTCTTCCCCCGGCCTTTATGCAACGCCTATGCTTTTGTTTACAAGGCTTTTCTCATCGTCTTTGCCTTATTAGCAATACCTGAGTTCAATTGCACCAACCCTTCTGGTGGAGGAACCTGAATGACAATGCCGAAATCTCCTTAGACTCATCCATGTCACCTTGCACTACAGAGTGGAGCGTGTGAACATGGAGTTTAGTAACCGATGAAGTGTTTCACTATGTGACAGCTGAACCTATAAAGACACCCTTGTCTTAAACTTTGAGGATATTGTTGGTAAAGGACCTTACTGTTAACTTCCTAGTTGAACCCAGATTACAATTATCAATATAATCTGACTCCTGAAATAAATACGCAACATGTTAATCCTTACATTTGTTAACAACTATGATCAGATTTTTTGAAATGTTTCCTAATCATATATGGAGAATTGGTAGTGCAAGCAAAACAATCAAAAACATCTCCATTTGCAAATAAGCGTGTAGTATTTGGAGAGGCCACCGGATGTCAGGCTTCACCCTAAAACCATTACATGAGTTCAAAGCCATACTTTTGTACCTCACATTTCCCTGGATATGAGGTTATAATAGGTAGTTTTTATATTCTATTATCTTTTGGAGGACTATTGATTTCATCTGAGTCTAATTATATTTTTCAATGAAAGTACAGATTTTTTCTAAAAAAAGGCATAGATTTTGTTTTCTTGTTTAATGTGCCCACATATTTACTTGTTTTTAGATGACTTTCTTACTAGTGTTAATATTTCTACATTAAAAAGAATGAATGAAATAAACAGCCCCTCCTGCCTCTTATGTGAAGTGTGTTATTTGTCTCGTTTGTCTCACCCATAGCATCACACAAAGAGAACAGAATTTCTATACTGTTCTCAAGTTCTTTCTGTGGTTTCTGTGCTATCAGCCTTGCTAATTCTATGTCCAGTGGTTTGTCTTGGCTGAATTCTAGGAAATATGACAGAAGCAGTAACAGCAGGATACACTGGAAACAGCAAGGAACCACACATAAAAGACCTGGGTTCGAGTCCTTATTTTGCCACTTTCTAGCGGAGTGACTTTGAAATAAGTTGTATATTCTCCTGTGGCCTCAAATCTAAACTTGACAGAATTAACATAATATTGACTGCTTTCACAGAAGTTTCATGAGGACAGTAGGCTCTATTTTATTACTATTTTATTGGTGCTTCCCTGGTAGCTCAGACAGTAAAGTGTCTGCCTGCAATGCAGGAGACCCAGGTTTGATCCCTGGGTTGGGAAGATCTCCTGGAGACAGAAATGGCACCCCACCCCAGTACTCTTGCCTGGAAAATCCCATGGATGGAGGAGCCTGGTGGGCTACAATTCATGGGGTCACAAAGAGTCGGACATGACTGAGCGACTTCACTTTCACTTTTATTACTATCAGTTGATAACCAGCATCTCAGAGTTGTGTGGAATTTTAGGAATAGCAGTTTCATCTTCCCATGAGTTATATTTCCAAATACAGCCCAGAGAAGCTTTCTCCACTGACCATAGCTTTTACCAACAGGATGTTTTTGCTGCTTAATGAGGGACAGAGATGAAAGTGCATGAAAAACTGGAAGCAATCCATTTGCTAGGCCAGACTCACTCAACCAGATAGAAAGCTGGGCATTAGCACAATATCCTGGAGCATGAGTCTGGCATGACGCTTGTTGCCTCCTTGGCCCCGAGTCATCTCTCAACTTGCCTCAGCTTGTACGGGCTTTATTGTTTTGTTCTCCTTCCCCATGGACATGCAGAATGTCTTTGGTTAATGTGCAGCAGGTGAACAGAAGGCAGAGCTGTTCTGTCTGTGGCTATGACTGGTGTCCATCATTGGTGTCTTGGAGGGTCTTGCACTGGGGGCCGTTGGCTATGTGCCCATAGTCATCTTGGTCCTCAGCATCAGTCTGCTAACAGGTAATGCCGGTGGGAAATAGTGACACACCTGCTTCATGCATCCTTAGAGAACTTAAACACCAGCAGATAACAACTGCTGCATTGCTTTAAGCTTCCCAGAAATCTTAGGACGTAGTATTAACTTTGACTTTGAGCTCTCTTTTCTTCTCATTATCTAATCTTGCTTCAGAAATTAACTCAAAATGAATCCTGCTCTACTGTATTGGTGAGGCAGACAGACTTAACTTTTAAGCTGCTGCTGCTGCCAAGTCACTTCAGTCGTGTCCGACTCTGTGCCACCCCATAGATGGCAGCCCACCAGGCTCCCCCATTCCTGGGATTCTCCAGGCAAGAACACTGGAGTGGGTTGCCATTGCCTTCTCCAATGCATGCAAGTGAAAAGTGAAAGTGAAGTCGCTCAGTAGTATCCTACTCTTAGTGACCCCATGGACTGCTACCTACCAGGATCCTCTGTCCATGGGATTTTCCAGGCAAGAATACTGGAGTGGGATTCCATTGCCTTCTCCTAACTTTAAAGCACTTATCAGCTAGCCAAATCTTACCAACTGAGGGTGGAGAATAAGTGGGACGCAGTGGCCTTTTCCTCATGGCCCAGCTCTCTTGGCCGGGAGCAGTCAAGGCCCCTCTACGTGGTAAATCTCACTTCCCTCTTAAGTATAGCTATTTCTCTGGGCCTTCTGACCTCTTGTCACCTAAAAACCCCATTCACCTCTGCACCCCTGTCAACCTGGGTGCATCCAGCAAAGGGGAAACTGACACTGCTGACAGGCTTTGCAGAGTCTGTAGGGAGATTTTTGGAGGGCCAAAAAAGTGGCTGTCACTCAAGTTATGGTGAAAAGAGATGGAGAGGCATGTTGTAAATATTGCTCTCTATCATTAACAGAGATAGTCATCTTTATTGAGAGATGGGGATGTGTGTTATAAAGATTGCTGTCCATCATCCAAAAAATATACTGTAAAAAGATTATTTAGGAGAGCATGAGCAGGCATGTTACTTTAATTATTTTACTAAGCAGTCATTAACCCTGTTTAGAGTATAAATATAACTTTGCAATATGACAGTAGTATAATCTCTTCAATATATTTCAACTGAACATGTGATTGGAGAGATACATGTATTTAATTGTTAAAGATTGCTGGCGAGGACAATATTTTTCTCCTACTTGTACTTCATTATGTTAACATGTGCTTTATGGCCAGACTGGGATTAATTTATTCATTTGGGTTCACAATACCAATTTTAATTCATTACAGTTCACTTCTTTATTTGTTGAGCTAATAATCTACAAACTCTAAAGAAATTAAAAGAAAAAAAATCTGTGAGGCTGCAGTACCAAGTATCAAAGAAAAAAATCTTCCTCCCCATTATGATTGTTCAAGGCAGTGTTTACTTATCTGCTCAGAGGATTGATTTTGTACTTTCCCTGTGCCTATTCACCAGGGCCAGATTCCACCTGTGGTATTTCTATTTGTCTGATGAGCTAAAGAAAATTGTGGAATTAATTTACATGGATAAAGGGAACACAGTGATGAAATAGGAAAATGTTTCATGCTGTTCAAAACTCAAACCAAAACCTTTACTTTCAAACACATTCAAGTCATTATGGAAGAAAAAAAGAATGGCTTTTATTATCTGAAATTTTCATAAAAATATATTCATTCAGTCTATACTTTTCTGGCAATGTCTGGCAAGTATTGTCATTTAAATACAAAGCAAGCCTCCTTTAAAATTACAAACTTACACCTTGGGTTTGTGAGTAGTTGTCATCAGCCTACTAGTTTGCCTCTTGCCATCAACCCAGGGCAGTTTTTATCACGTTAAAAGATCATAAATCAACTCTTTGCATGTAAATTTTATCTCTATTTTTTGGTTGAAGGGTGGAGTTTTACTTGTATAAGGATTGCAGAAATTAACCTTTTGACAGTTGAAGATGAAATGAGAATAATCTTTGGCCAATAAACAGTGAGCGGTGACTTAAGGCATCAAGCTAAAATTAAATTCATGGTACTGTAAAATAGTAACCTCATTGAGGATCAAAGTCATGCTTTTTTATCCAGCGCTTCTTTGTGACAAACACATTATGTCAGCTCCACTGGCTCATTTGTCTGCTGCAGTTCCACTTTATCAGGCTGGAGTAAAAAGAATTGATGTGTCTGGATAGATAAAGTAAATGGAAACTCAGGACTCATTCCAATATGCTGTACTTTGATATATTTTGCAAACCTGAGAGCAGCTGGTGTAACACTAGTTACTGTTTGTGTTTAAATATTGTACATTAGAAGACCTTTGAAAAGGTGTTTTATAATGTTCCTTTTTTTCCTCCCTTTTTAGCACCTATTGGCTTTCAGATTGTTCTTTTTTCTTTCATTTCCTTATTGTGTTCATGAATATTTTCAGAGCCTGGTCTTTCAAAAACTTTTGTCTCATTACCAAGTCAAGTAGAACAAGATTCTTTACAAAGTGCTAGTGGAAATAAATTTCAAATTGTAATTGTCACTCGCCTTTGCCATATATACTCTTTCTTTACTGTTTTAGATCAAGTCTTTCTTGAATTAGTGAGATTTATCTTCCAAAATTTCCTATCTTCCAATTTCAATCCTTCTGATTGAATTCCAAAATGCTACCAAATTCAGCATAACAAATATACCTTCAACTTTAGATCAAGAATTGATAATGAATACAATAAATTTATTTTCATATAAAGTTACATTTGACATAAAGTATTTCATCAAAATAAAATGTTTAATATATTTTAATAAAACCAAAGAAGCTCCCAAAACTTATAAATATTAGAACCATAATTTATCTCAGATCAATAGACTCAAGCAAGTATTAAAATATGGATACTGACACTAAAATTGCTGTTGCTTTATAGGTTTGGATGGCAAATAGGTTTAAGATTGTAGCTCAAGATGCAACGGGAAAAAGAATAAATTATAATAATGAATAAATTCCTAAAAATTATTTCTATGCTTTGTCCGTTCTTTCTTTTAAAACTTTTTTATACCATCAAATTACAGTAGATTATTGGGAATATCACTTAGATAATTGAAACCCAAATATTCCTGTTTCATTATTTGGATACTTTAAGTTGTGTGGGATTTTGGGGGTGTGGGGGTTGTTTTAATTTTTAATAAATACTCTGCTTTTTCATTCAGTTCTCTGTTACACTTGATGAAATCTTGATTTAGAATTAGAGGGCAGGAGTATGATTGTGAAGCCTCAGAATGAAGTTAAACTGGTACCAGATATTATGGATACTAAGTACATTAGTAGAAAGAGACATCAGTGGGGTGGGGGTGGGCCTGTGGAGATAGGGAGTATCAGGAATGAGAGGCTAAAATGACCCACAGATCTGTCTTTTACCAATACATTTAGAGGAACTAAATCAGCTACTGATAACTCTGCTGATTATGGGCTTTCTCAAGCTGCCTTTATGAAGAACAGGGAGACACGATGATCAGCTCTTATCCCTGAAGAGGAACTTGATCCTGATGGAAACATCCTAATGGAAAATGTGCTGCTGGGATGAGAGCCTGTGATGGAGTGGCAGCTTGGCCATGCCACAAGTCACTTAGCATCATCTGTGTGCCCTCACTCGAAATTTTCAGACAGATTTTTACACGTCGAAGAAAATGCAGTGATATAAGATGGCTAACATAGGGTCTACACTTCTCATGATTCCTCAGGCACATGTCAGATAACATGTGTCTTTAGAATACAGTAGACTCTTTGAAAACATAAGTGAGAGAGAAAGCAAAGGTAAATTCATTGCTCTCCTTAAAAATATACATGGTTTTTATGTTTGATTTCTATTGCAGATATAATTGCCAGAATATTTTAATCCAAAGTGGGAGGGGGGGGACAGTGTGAAAGAAAGCAGAAAAAGCAAATTGGTATATAAAATATATCCATGTAAAAATAAGTGTATTTTAAAAGTATACTTTAACATCAGTCATTTCAAACATGGATGCTGAATTCTATGAGTTTAGTTCAACTGAGATTTTTTTCAATAATAAAATGTACACACTACCATTTTTAAAATCATACTTTTAAAACCTCTTATTTACAGAGATGGCCTTTGGTATGTGCACAATATATAATCAGCATTTAGGATACACTGACAGGGACAAAAATGTCATATGTGTCTAATACGTACATATCTATACCCTCTTACACTCAAACAAAACACTAAAGATTCTAATCCTAACAACCAAGAAGGTTTTTCTTTGTTTAAAAGATTATCTGAAGAGCCTCTTGATTCCTATATGTCTATTACTATGAAAAGTGATAATGAAAAAGAGAAACAAGACAGAAAGAGAGTATTTAAAGGCTTTAAAGAGGAGGAGGATTTTCTGTTAATGAAGCTCCAGTCAAGTTGAGCTGAAGAAGGGCCAAAATATAGAGCTAGACCAGTAACAGGAGTAAGGATGGTTGAGAGCTAACAGGAGAGGGACGGGCAGAACAAGACAGGGTGTTATTTAGGATGTGTGCAGTGTGGACACTGTGTGGCTTGCTCTCAGCAGCGTAAAATGCCATGCCATTGTTTGGTGTCTTCAAAATGCCATATAGGCCACACAGTTTGTGCGGTGACATTTTCTAAGTTCTATCAGCGGGGAAAAATTCTGTGTCGAGTGTCATGGGCCCTCCTATGGAATGCCTGTGCACGCATTCAGTGATGTCGCTGAAACCCTATCTCAAGCAATAGATGTCAACCAGTCTATCGTCCAAATGCCTCACTTGATGTGGTGGAAATGCAGTGGGACTCCTCCCCATTTACTGCATTTTCTTCTCTGCATTTGGCCAGAGCCATTTTCTTTGCAATATATATAAATGACTTAAATAACTGCATTTGCCAGTTCTGACTTGTGTAACCAGATGACCCAAAGAGTGCAGAACCTGCCCTGAGCCTTACTTGGAGTGACAGCCACTAAGCTGGAGTGACTGCATGTTACAGTATGAAAATTTGGAAGTGAGAGTCCTGAGCACGGAGTCCTTGTCTGACCCTGTCCCTGAGTCACTGAGTGCCTGGGCATGTCATCTAATCTCTAGGAGGCTCAGTTTCCTTACCTGTAAAGTGAGAATGATGGGCTAATCTTGACACTTGGGATTTTAGTTATAAAGTTCCTTGAGATGTGAGGAAGAGGCATTCTAATTTCTCTCTCATGGAACCTGATTTCTAGTTAAAAAAAACAGTTGGGAATTTCAAAATCTGCTCCTGTTGATAAGAAATAATAATGGTGATTTATCTGCCTTTTGGGATATAAAGATTTCAAACAAGACTTTGAAATGGAAATACTCAGAGAGAGTTTGAAACAGCTATTTAAAAAAAAAATCATTTCTCTCAGCAGAAATTGTGCATACTTTGTCATATTTAAGTTTCCTAAGAGTCCTGTAAGGTAATAAAAGCTGGCCCCATTTTACAAATGAGAGATCTGAACCTCAGAGAACTGCATTGCTAATTGGTGCCAGAACTTGAACAGCCTGCTGGTCCAAGCTCATGTGATTTCCTGTGTGTTACAGCTGCTGGGAAGGGATGAGAGAAATGTCTTGCAGGCATACAGTATATCAGGCCTACGGTATAATAATGATGTACCATGTTACATCATTATTTAATCCTTGTTTTGGTGGCTCAGCCGTAAAGAATCTGCCTGCAATGTGTGAGACCTGGGTTCGATCCCTGGGTTGGGAAGATCCTCTGGGAAAGGGAAAGGTTAACCACTCCAGTATTCTGGTCTAGAGAATTCCATGGATTATACAGTCCGTGGGTTTGCAAAAAGTAGAACGCAACTGAGTGCCTTTCACTTTCACTGAATGAAAGGCAGATTATTCTCATCAGTATTTGAGATGGTAAAATTCCATCCCACTGCCTGCTCTTGTAAATAAAGTTTTATTAGAAATACCTGTTCATTTATTAATACATATAATCCCTGACTGCTTTCAGGCCACACCAGTTGAGTAATTGTGACAATCAAGATGACCCACAAAAATTAAAGTATTTAATATCTGGACATGTACAGAAAGAAAGTTGTTTGATCATTGAGTTAAATAAATTCTTTGGGAAGAAAAGAGATCATTGATCACAAGAGAAAAGACATTTGGTTGTTAGCCTTAGCACAAACATAGAAACCTTAAAAAGAGGTAAACCAACTGATGAAAAAACTGCAATGAAATAATAATGTTGCTATTAAGCTCATATGACTAATTTCTTCCTGTAGCTGAAAACTGACTCTGAATGTGATTTGAGGAAAAAAGTTCTAAAAGTATTTTGAGCAATTGCAGCATTATTGGAATAACTGATTAAGTTACTTATTATGCTTTTATATTTATCATGTTTATAAAAAAGGTTTATTTCATTATTATAATTGAATGAAGATGTTTACTTTGAAGAAAAATGTACATTTATTTGTGCAATTTCCGGTAGTTTTTTTTTTTTTAAGTGTGTGTCATTTTCAGGCTTCTTTTATCAGAATTACTCCTGGTGGGATGAGGTAAGCTAAAATGTGACATGAGAAGATAAATATACATATAAGGTGTTGAAATTCTTTTTTTAATCTCTAAAAACTTTCTCATTATGTCCTGATGCATTTGCCATTGCAGAGGAGAAAGCAGGGAATAGAATGTGAGCCAACTCTAAATTGTTATGTGGATGCCGCCTGTCAATCTTCTCTGATTGCCACTGTGCTTCAAATCTGCTTCCTCTTTTCTGAATTATTTCTTATTGCTTTTGGGGACCCAGAGCTCCCCATTGTAAAACGTGATCCAGATCTGCTTTTCATCCCCCAGATCTACTGTCTTCAAACTTGCTCCATCAGACTTAGGAGGATTGTTTCCTCTTCACAGGGCACTGTGAATCTCCAGCAGTCATAGGGTCTTCTGTATGGTTGGTACATTTTCAGCTCCCAAAGTGTTCTCCCTTAGGAAGACCAGGAAGATTGGTTGCGCCTTTCTGTGTGCTCTGGCGCTGCTCTAAGTGGTGCACGAACATACACGAACATATGTATCTCTCACAATCACGTATCCATAGTCAGTTACTATCGCTAGTTCCATTTTCCTGATGAGGTAACTGAGCAAGAGAGGTTGTCCAGTCAGCATTTAGTGCCTTGGTGGAATTGGAACCCAGGTGTTCTCGCTCCAGGACCTGTGCTCTTTTTCACCACATGATACTGCTTGATTCTTGCACATGTCCTGATTGATTTAATCCGTACAACTGTCCCATGAGGAAGGCAGATGGGACAAGCAGGTTTATTATCCCTTGACCTACAGATGGATAACATGAATCCGCCTGTGCTGTAGCTAGAAGAAAGCAGATCCAGAATGAGAGTCAAAACCTTTTTCTAAAAACATGTTGTTTTTCACAAAATCATTCCTTCTAGGAAATAATGGAGAAGGCAGTGGCACCCCACTCCGGTACTCCTTCCTGGAGAATCCCGTGGATGGAGGAGCCTAGAAGGCTGCGGTCCATGGGGTCGCTGAGTGGGGGGACACGACTGAGCGACTTCACTTTCACTTTTCACTTTCACGCATTGGAGAAGGAAATGGCAACCCACTCCAGTGTTCTTGCCTGGAGAATCCCAGGGACCGGGGAGCCTGGTGGGCTGCCGTCTATGGGGTCGCACAGAGTCGGACAAGATTGAAGCGACTTAGCAGTAGTAGTAGTAGGAAATAATGGAACAAACACATTTATTCTTGAGACTCTAAGACTTTATAAATTGTTAACATTTTTTTGGACTAATTGTGTTGTATTCGGTGATACCTGAAAAAATGGTCAACTCATAGGAGTAAATTTCTAATAGTCACACTGGGAATCATGATGGGTTGGTGAAGACACGGGTTTTTGCAGAAGGGGTTAGGATCTCTCAAAACAAGGTAGAAGGGATGTGACTACCTGGACTTCCTTGTGCAAATTAGAAAGTAGCTACAGATGATTCTACTAGCCTCACATCATCTACTAGCCTCAGAATTTGTGGAGTCATCTATTTAGCATCCTGAAAGGGAACTGACATCCATCAGCTTACTCAGTCCCCAGACTGTACAGGCAGTAATTAACTGAATGAGTACACAAAGTTACTAGAGAACTGAATTGTTTAACAGATGCCAGCAATGAACACAAGCTGACATCTACAGAAGCTGTCCATGCCCAATCAAAAGACTTTATCAGTGGCTTGCTATCATGATTTAGTGACATGGACATTGTATTGAGACCTAAATGATGTAATAATTATGTCTAGCAGTGAAATACAAGGGCAACTGGTGAGGTTGAGAAAAAGAGGAAGAAATATCCTTTATTTCCTGTCTCAAACTAACTTTTTAATTGGACATCGTTTATGTCAAGACACAAATGGATTCAGAACAAATGAGAATATGGTTAAAAAAAAACAGCAACAACAACTTTGCAGTCCAAAGGATCTAAAAAGAACAAGAATACATTATGGGTGGGAGAATCCTTTGGCTGTGTATGGACTTTTGACCATGTAGTTTGAAACAGGCGGTTTACCCAGAATTTGGCAAATTCCAGCGAAAGTGAAAAGCCCTAAGTAATCAGTTGTTGATGTTGATAAAGGTGACGAAAATAAAAGGTTAGAATGGCAACTAATGCAGATGGTACCATAAAAGCTTTCAAGACAATGGACGCAACAAAACATACTGTGATGCCAATACAGTGTGGTCTGTTTTTTCCTTTGAGGAAAGAAAAGCCAAATTTATGCCTAGTTTCAAGCAAGAAATATATATTTCTGGTTTTAGAAAGATAGTGGAAGACTCTGTCATGTATGAAAAAAAAAGTCAGTGGAGAAATCACCTGCAGGAGCCATTTCAAAGAATACCAATTACCTTGTAGCTTCCACTATCATTGCAGACCAGGAAGAGATCTTCACCAAGTGATTGACCTCCATGGCCCACAGCACTAGTATCCTAACTATTTAGACGCAAAATAATTCCTCCCTCCAATCACTCTCAATTATCAGTGCCTAAATGAAGCATTTCCCAGCTATTCTGTTTCCCAAAATGAGAATATATATCCTCACTCAGCATACATAGCCGCATTGTAAAATGTTTCATAAAACAAAGCTTGTGCTTTCTCTGGGCAATGCAGTTGATATTTTTCACCTCTGTGCTATTTTATTCTAATATGTTATCTTTCATTTGAAAAATATATAGTTTTCACTTACAAAACTGATTTAACCACTCAATAATGATTCTTAACTACATTATGAGAACTTGAGGCATACCTTCTTAAGTCTATTAATGCATCTTCAGTTAGAGAAATTGGGTGATACAAATACCAATGTAAAAAACCGAGTTTGCTTTTCAGAAATAGCGAAGCTTGCTTAAAGTTTCTTAGATTACCAGATTCCATCTTCATCAAGGCCACTGAAGGAGAGATTTTAAGCAAGCTGCGTATTTTATGACAAATAAGTCAGTTATATAAAGAGATAAAATATTGGTATAGGAAGTATTATTTTACTAAAGCATTGTAAATATTAAAGAAACTTTCTATATGCTTAGGTCATGAGAAACTGTTTTTTTTAAAATATTAATTATTCTTTCCATAATGTAAATATCGGATTAAAGCAATTAGAAAGAAAGGAAAGGCAGACCAACTGCCAGCATTTGGCTTTAATGTACAAAAGATTTTTTTCCAGATTTTTCCAAAGCTGCCTCTTTTAAGAGATATAAAAAAGAATGTAACAAATTGATCTAGAACTTGCTAAATTGGCTCCAAACTTTTGGATCATATTAGATCTTCCTAGTCTGAAAACTATCCATGCACTGTGATTTGTACATGATTAACTCAGCAAGATTCTTACTAATGGAGTGGGGAGGCTGCCCTACACAGATGATGACTTCTCAGGTCAGAGACTGTATTTGATTTATCTCTGCATCGCCATCACTTAGCACATGGCCTCTCATACCATAGCTACTCAACATGAGTAGCTATGTGAATAAGTGAATAAATGCTAAGTGACTTAAATCTGTTTCATTCATCCTCTTACCAACACCTATATCCTAAACACAACTGGGCAGCAAAGTCAGGAGTTGGTACTCAGGAGGATGATAAGCCTTAGCCATCCTAGCATAACCAATTCAGATACTCGGTTGAGTTAGTTACAAAGTAGAAAGAAAACAACAACAACAAGAAATGAGCCCTTTATTTTCTGAGGTCATGCTCAACTCTGTCTATAGGATGTCCTTGGAAAACTCTTTAGAACTATCATTTTTTAATCACGAACAAAGAAATATGCTAAATTACAGAGTTCCATCACCCCATACCATTGTCATCAGGAAGGATAAAGAATCTCTGGTAGATTCAGTGGTCCCTCATGTATAGTCATTCACAGAATGGAAACCATGTAAATAGCTTATCACAGATGATACAGGTACATCCAGTGTCACTGTTTGGGGAACAGTTAACACTTTTTGAGAGTACTTACTGTTCTCTGAATGTACTATCCTGGCATTTCCATTTCAGCATCTTTGAATATATTATCTTGTTTATCATTCATCAACTTCCTGTTAACTCCTGAACTTGGCGTGTTGGCATTCAATCTGTTCTGCAGGGTCTGGCTCACTTGTTACATCTTCAAAGAAAGCTGTTATGAATTTCTCACATGGGTAGTGTCTCCATCTCTTGCCCTGAAGCCATTTATAATTTTCTTTTATATATTATTGCATACAATATTTTCCATTTTAGAGTCTAAGGCTTTATGACCTGAGACCTTCTATAGTGTGCTCAAGATTATACACCTGGAGAATAGAATCCAGCAGGGTTTTGAACACAATCGATTATCAACCATTAAGAACACATTCATTCATTCAAAAGTGCTTTATTGAATGTTTAACTCTGTTGATAATGTTTAAAGCACTGAGAATATCAGTGTAAACAAAATAGATAGGGTCTCTGCTCCCTAAGGGCTTCCCTGGTGGTTCAGCGGTAAAGAATCTGCCTGCAATTCAGGAGACACAGGTTCAATCCTTGGGTCAGAAAGATCCCCTGGAGAAGGGAATTGCCACCCACTCTAGTATTCTTACCTGGAGAATTCCATGGGCAGAGTAGCCTGGCAGTCTATAGTCCACTGGGTTGGACAGAGTCAGACACGACTGAGTGACTAAGCTGCAGCAGTAGCAGCTGCTCCCTACATGCTTATATTTACACTTGAATGTCTCAATTTAAAAAATAGGCAAATGAATGAGTGAATTATGCTATTATCTAGAATAATTTTGGGGTTTGGATGTAGCTGAGTGAGGCTGGAAATGTTAAGATATATAGAAATGTAAACAATAATACTTATCTTATAATTTTATTTGAAGAATTAACAAGCATATAAATTATTGGCACACATCTGTCACTCATTTAGTGTCAGTTTCCTTCCACTAACAAAAGGATAAGAAATCCTTTCTTTGCTATTGTTTGGAATATATCAACAAAATAGCACAAATGAAGGTCCTTCCCTTTGTGTATTAATAGCTTTCATTCCAATGTGGAGATACAGTAAATACACAGGAGAGTAAATTAATAATTTACAAGTGAAAGTGTTAGTCGCTCAGTTGTGCCCAACTCTTTGCGACCCCATGGACTGCAGCCCACCAAGCTCCTCTGTCTATGGTGTTTTCCAGGCAAGGATACTGGAGTGGTTTGCCATTTCCTTCTCCACTGGATCTTCCCAACCCAGGGATAGAATCCAGGTCTCCTGCACTGCAGGCAGATTCTTTACCAGCTGAGGTACCAGAGAAGCCAATAAGTTACAAAGTATGATATAAAAAGAGAAATATTACAGGAAGGAACAAATGTAAAGCAAGGTAAGGGGAATGGAGGGTGCTATGGGTTCGGGTAGCTTTATAGAGCTATTTCTGCAAAGTCTTCTCAAACCAACCACAACAGATAACAACTGTTAAACAGCTGAGGCATACTGAAAGAGTCCTTCTCGTAGGTCATATTAAATATTGTTTATATGTAGACATAACAGAAGGTGGCTATTTGGGAGGAAGAATTGACTGTGGTCACTGACCTCTATCTAGTGTATGGTTGTCTTAGGTCAAAAAATCTTTTTTTGACTGTCAAAAATACATAAACAAATAAACAGTCACCTAATTTATATAAAGTCTCCCTTTATTGCAATTATATAAACATTTCTTGGAATGGTTCTTTAGGGTACTATTTGTAAGACCTCACCTCTTGAAAGGTAATGAATATCTGGATATTCACTACCAAAATATTTAATGACAAGGTTAGTCACGAATAGGGAAAGAAGTACATCAAGGCTGTATATTGTCACCCTGCCTTTTTAAATTATATGCAGAATACATCATGAGAAATGCTGGACTGGATGAAACACAAGCTGAAATCAAGATTGCTGGGAGAAATATCAATAACCTCAGATATGCATATGATACCACCCTTAAGGCAGAAAGCAAAGGAGAACTAAACAGCCTCTTGATGAAAGTGAAAGGCGAGAGTGGAAAAGTTGGCTTAAAGCTCAACATTCAGAAAACTAAGATCATGGCATCTGGTCCCGTCACTTCATGGCAAATAGATGGGGAAACAATGGAAACAGTGACAGACTTTATTTTGGGGGGCTCCAAGATCACTGCAGATGGTGACTGCAGCCTTGAAATTTAAAGTTCCTTGCTCCTTGGAAGAAAAGCTATGATCAACCTAGACAGCATATTAAAAAACAGAGACTACCTTGTTGACAAAAGCCCATGTAGTCAAAGCTTTGGTTTTTCAGTAGTCATGTATGGATGTGAGAGTTGGGCCATAAAGAAAGTGGAGTGCCGAAGAATTGATGCTTTTGTACTGTGGTGTTGGAGAAGACTCAGTGTCCCTTGGATGGCAAGGAGATCCAACCAGTCCATCCTAAAGGAAATCAGTCCTGAATATTCATAGGAAGGACTGATGCTGAAGCTGAAACTCCAATACTTCAGCCACCTGATGTGAAGAACTGACTCATTGGAAAAAACCCTGATGCTGGGAAAGATTGAAGGTGGGAGGAGAAGGGGACAACAGAGGATGAGATGGTTGGATGGTATCACCGGCTCAATGGAAATGAGTTTGAGCAAGCTCCAGGAGTTGGTGATGGACAGGGAGGCCTGGCGTGCTGCAGTCCATGGGGTCGCAAAGAGTGGGACATGACTCAGTGACTGAAATGAACTGAAGTCATTCTCTAAAAGCTGTAATTCAGTCTCTGTTAGTTGCCATGTAACCAACTATGTTAGGATAAAGCTAACATGTGATGATCAAAGACATCTACAAATATAGTGTTTTGAATAATATAAATGCGTATTTTGCAGACAAATGCTAGTTCTGAATTAATAAGTCCAGCCCAGTCGGGCTGCTCAGCCATAGGGACCCAGGTTTTGATCTGTACTCCATATTTATATATGTAACTACTGCTGCACTGATTTGTTTTTTAGGGTTAAGTTTAGATGTTAGAGTGCAGGATAGGGAGCCTTTCCTGTATGATTGATATCTATACTTTTGTGACTGCTGTCTATTTTGAATACCATTCCAGTTCTAAATCTCTGTGCAATGTGTCTGTCTTTTGAGCTTGATTTTGCGTAACCACTCCTCCCCCCATGCACATGCTTCCTCTTCCTAGATCCCTGTGCTTAATCACACCTGCTTTTTTTTAGGCTTAAAAACTTGCCTTACTCTTTCACGTTGATGCCTTTCTCTCTGTCTGGAGTTACATCCTTGCAGCCCAGCCTTTGCATATCTAACTCCTCCTCCTTCTCAGAACCTCACCTGAAAGGCCAGTTCCTTAGGGAAACCTTCTATGGTTCCAAAGAGCCTCCACCTAAGTAGGTTGAATTTTCCTTTTATATATACAGTTCCCTGAATTTCTCATTTGTGATATTCATGATCATCAGCTCAATGTCAGTCTTTTCTGAGAGACTTTTCTAAGCTGCCTGAAGTCAGGAGATGTTTCTGTCTTGTTCACTGTTTCAGTGTTTTATCCTTAACATGTTGACTTAGCAAGTCATACCGGAGATACTCAGCAAACATTTGTTGAATGAATGAAGGAGTGATGAATGAATGAATGAATAAAGGAGTGTCCCATTGTCAGAGAGGAAGTATTCTTGTAATATTTCACCTGACTTCTGATATAGTTGAGCTTATTTTGGCTTCATCATAACCAAAAAAAATATTGCATCAATTGAATCAGCATTTGATGAAATACCTACCATTTACCAGGCATAGTGTGATATATTGAGAAAGATACAGTGATGAATAAAGTAGGACTCATTCCTTACAGAAACAACAACTGAGGCATTTTGGAGCCTTCCTGTCACTTGGACTTGACTTAATCACAAATGAATACACAGGAAAAAATGTGTTACAAAATTTGTACCAGTACACACTTAGTAAAATTTAAAATAAAAATATCTGAATGAATATTTGGGGTTTGTTATTCTTATTTTTAAGACGCAATATGTCTCAGTAAAAGTTGAGTAATTTGGACTAATTCTCCACTTTTATTTGGTCTTCAGATAGCTTTGTTTTTAACAGAAACTGGCTGACTTTGGATTCCACCGTAGGGATATTTGTAACACAGAAAGACGCAACTTCACATGATAAACACAGAGCCCAAAGTAAATGGCCTGTTAGGAAGATCTTTACTTCTTCAATAGTACTTTTCACATTGGCACAAGTACTAGATTAAATTAGACGAGATTAAATGAGCTTTGAGGGTCATGAAAGCAGTCTTGCTTTCTGTGGTTCTTAATGTCTGGTACACAGAGAACTTGAATATATAATAACTCTTGAGGTGGGTTCCAGATTGTTTATCTGAAAGTAGGTTATCCATTTGAGAATGTGTTGTATCATATTTGAACTGGAAGTCGTGTGCAGGCTGTAAAATTTCCAATTAGAATCAGAACATTTCCATACCCACCCACATGCTTATCTGGATGAAGTCAAACTTCCACTAATAATTGAATTCCGTTAGCTTCTTTAGATATAGATTTATGTAAATAATAAATTATTGGATGAATACCTTTCTTAATTTTATCAACCTTTATTTATGCTTAAAACTTAGGCCTATCATTTTTAATAACTGTTCCTATAATACTGATCACAAACCTCAGCAGAAGCAGGAGTTAATTAAAATTAGCTGCACTAACAGTGTTTTTCATACCTTTCATTTAAAATATACATGAATCCCTAGCATGATGAAGCTTAAAGAAAATTCATATTAAATCTTATTTTTCTTTAAAGTAGTGTTTTGAATGTTTACTTATTTATTTTCACTTCTTCTCTCCCCTCCCTTTTGCTCTCTGTGTTCTGTCTTATTTTATTTCAGCTTGCATCTGTTTTTCAGTTTATTGCTCTGGTGATAAATTTTAATTTATATTTATTTTTTATTTCCAGAGTATTTATTCTATTTGTACCCACTGACTCACAGGCCAGGATGGTGATTGTTATACAGTAGTTTACTTTTAAAAGAAATAGGACTGCTCAAGCAGCTAATACGGGAAGATGTATCACCAGCCTGAATAATTGTGACAACCATAGACCGTATCAGTGTCTGTTTGTTTGCACAATACCCTCCTGCATTAAGAAAGCCGTCCCAGCTGTCTTGGGCTCTGGAGTCGCCCATTTCATCACTTGACACTGCGGCAGATGTTATGGATTGATAAGAGACTTCACTTCATTCACTCCACATCTAAGATTACCTCTGGAAAAAAAATCTAATACATTATAACCCTCCTGGCCATTTGTTAAAAAAAAAAAAAAAAAGATCAGCAATTTATTCCCCTTTTTAGCATTAAATTGTGGGTTTTTTTTTTTTTTTTCGCCTCTTTGAAAGCACATACTATTTTAAAATGGCCATTTAACACATCCATTGCATGGTTTTCTGTAGGCAAGAAAATCAGTGCAAGGCAAGAATGTAATGATTTAATTGAATTAGGACCAGATCAGATTTAGAGTTGATGACTCATATTCCTATTATATAAGAAAGATGCTGTTTGCCTTTAATAATAGAGATACGTACTACATTCACAGCTTCGTTAGAAATAAGTGCTTCTTGACTTCTGAAAACCTGAAAAAGAAGAGCTCAGACTGGAATTTGAAAGGAAGTATAAAATCTGTATTAAGTTGAACAGATTTCTTAGCTAAACAGCAGATTCTCCCCTTTAGTTTAGAAAATTCTAGGATTCCTGTAAATGTACCACAAATAGGATTGACCATTGCTTAAAGATCATTTCTATGAAACAGTCTGGAGTGGGCATTTCCTACATACAAATAGAGTTTATCAAAAAATGTGGATAAAATGAATAAAAATGTACAATGGGCCTGTTTCTTAGATGTGCAAATGCTCTGTGCACGAACAGTGTGATTTTATTGTTCAGGCTGTAGGCTAGCATGTGAGTGAAGTGTGTTTCAACATCGTGTGGCAGGAGAGGGGTGTGTGTATCAAAGACACTGTTTTTAATCTCAGTCTTGAACTGGCACACAGAACCTTCATTCTTGCCTTCTCCATTGAGGAATTCTCACCATTTATTCCCATCTATTCCTAACTTAAAATTGGTTCCTGGGGGTGGGGGGACTGTCAGTCTGTGAATCCCGCGTTAGTCCAACCACTACCACCCTTAGGCAAGGTCATCAGATCCCAAAGTGGCTAGAGCTACTCAGCGTATCAGGGCCAGGAGAGAAAAGAAAAGGGATGGGAAAAGCGCATCATGAGACTAGACAGTCCCCAGGAGAATGGTTGTTCATTTTCTCTTTCAGGCGCTCAGCATTTTAAAGTTCACAGGGTCTTTCATATTTATTATGTCATTTTTTTTGATCCTATGTTGCACTAGAATGATACAGTCAGGGCAGGTAACAGCCCTTGTTTACAAAGGGAAACTGTGTCTCAGAGAGAGGAGAAGACTTTTTTTTAGCTCTCGCAGCTGATCAGCGGCAATTACCAGTCTCAACCCTGTGTGTGTTAAATCGTTTCAGTCATATCCAACTCTATAATTCCGTGGACTATAGTCCACCAGGTTCCTCTGTTCATGGGGTTCTCCAGCCAAGAATACTGGAGTAGGATGCCATTCCCTTCTGCAGGGATCTTCTCAACCCCGGGATCCAACCACGTCTGCTGTATCCCCTACTTTGGGAAACGGATTTCTTACTGGTAGCACCACCTGAGAATCCCTATCTAAGATATGGTACTAGTAAAACCAGTCCTGAAGTCTGCACTGCAGAGTGGAAAACAATCACTTCTATATTTCATCACTTGTATATCACTGATGCTTTCACATTTGAACATTGAAATCATTGAAATGACAGTTCATCTTAGAATCAACTGTATCTCACTTTTATCATTTTTTTTTTTCTTTTTTGAAGTGAAGTTGCTCAGCCGTGTCCAACTCTTTGCGACCCCGTGGACTATAGACTACCAAGCTCCTCTGTCCATGGGCTTCTCTAGGCAAGAATACTGGAGTGGTTGCCATTTCCTTCTCCATTCCTTCTTTTTTAGGAATGCAATTTTTTTTAATTTTATTTTTAAACTTTACATAATTGTATTAGTTTTGCCAAATATCAAAATGAATCCACCACAGGTATACATGTGTTCCCCATCCTGAACCCTCCTCCCTCCTCCCTCCCCATACCATCCCTCTGGGTCGTCCCAGTGCACCAGCCCCAAGCATCCAGTATCGTGCATCGAACCTGGACTGGCATCTCGTTTCATACATGATATTTTATATGTTTCAATGCCATTCTCCCAAATCTTCCCACCCTCTCCCTCTCCCATAGAGTCCATAAGACTGTTCTATACATCAGTGTCTCTTTTGCTGTCTTGTACACAGGGTTACTGTTACCATCTTTCTAAATTCCATATATATGCGTTAGTATACTGTATTGGTGTTTTTCCTTCTGGCTTACTTCACTCTGTATAATAGGCTCCAGTTTCATCCACCTCATTAGAACTGATTCAAATGTTTTCTTTTTAATGGCTGAGTAATACTCCATTGTGTATATGTACCACTGCTTTCTTATCCATTCATCTGCTGATGGACATCTACGTTGCTTCCATGTCCTGGCTATTATAAACAGTGCTGCGATGAACATTGGGGTACACGTGTCTCTTTCCCTTCTGGTTTCCTCAGTGTGTATGCCCAGCAATGGGATTGCTGGATCATAAGGCAGTTCTATTTCCAGTTTTTTAAGGAATCTCCACACTGTTCTCCATAGTGGCTGTACTAGTTTGCATTCCCACCACCAGTGTAAGAGGGTTCCCTTTTCTCCACACCCTCTCCAGCATTTATTATTTGTAGACTTTTGGATTGCAGCCATTCTGACTGGTGTGAAATGGTACCTCATAGTGGTTTTAATTTGCATTTCTCTGATAATGAGTGATGTTGAGCATCTTTTCATGTGTTTGCTAGCCCTCTGTATGTCTTCTTTTGTTGCAATGTCAGGTGTCTAAAACGTAATCAAATGATCACTAGGTGTCTGCTGTGAAGTGAATAACCAAATAACGCACACACACCCTGCCCCCCACCACACACACACAAAACAAAACTTTGACATATCTGGATCCAGTCAAAAATAACCCAGAATTTCCTAGAACAGTAGGTCTAAAAAGGAGACTCTAGCAAACCTCTGCTGCTGCTGCTACGTCGCTTCAGTCATGTCTGACTCATTGCAACCCTATGGACTGTAGCCCACCAGGTTCCACTGTCCATAGGGATTCTCCAGGCAAGAGTACTGGAATGGGTTGCCATGCCCTCCTCCAGGAGATCTTTCCAGCCCAGCGATAGAACCTGAGTCTCCTGCCTGCATCTCCTACATTGGCAGGTGGGTTCTTTACCATTAGCACCACCTGGGAAGCCTAGCAACCCTTTGCTGCTGCTGCTAAGTCGCTTCAGTCATGTCCGACTCTGTGTGACCCCATAGACGGCAGCCCACCAGGCTCACCGTCCCTGGGATTCTCCAGGCAAGAACACTGGAGTGGGTTGCCATTTCCTTCTCCAATGCATGAAAGTGAAGAGTGAAAGTGAAGTCTCTCAGTCGTGTCCGACTCTTAGCGACCCCATGGACTGCAGCCCACCAGGCTCCTCCGTCCATGGGATCTTCCAGGCAAGAGTTCTGGAGTGGGGTGTCATTGCTTTCTCCGAGCAACCCTCTAGTTGAAAACAAATAAAAAGGATTTTGCTGAAAGAATAATACATCATTTGAGTAAGCTGACTTTTTATAAAAGTCACTCAGTGTATAATTTATAGTTATAAGATGATCATTAGCATTGAAGAACATGTTTTAATTTCCATCATATACAGCAAAGAGTGATGATTAGGGAAAGAGACCAAACTATACATAGACCAGAAGTGTGGATGTTGATGGGAGAAGTTTCTCAATTATCTGTGAAGGTGGGAGGATGCTGGAGAGGCAGCAGGACACGTATCCTGTTTGAAGATGTCCTTAAAAGGGAAACCCAGAAAGGAAACTCACATTTATTTTTTATCTGATCTAGATTGCATTTTCTACTTTATAAAATCATGTGTGTTCCTGGAATGTCCTACTCTGTGTTGATAGAACTTTGAGGAATGAGAAATATAATAGGCCCTGGGCAGATCTTGTTTGTAAAGTAAGTAAATGTTCTTCATTTATCTATCCTATAAATTTGAATTGTCAGGTTGATATACACCTACACTTAAAATGGTAACGATGATGATGATATGAAACCACTAAATAGCCCCAGGTCTGTGATCAGTCTTGTATATAATATGCTCAAAGATAAAACTCATGACCTTAACAAGTTTGCATTATAAGACAGAGATAAAAATGTAAGGAGGGTTTGCATTCTTACGAGACCAGATGTGGAATGTTTTGGAGGTGAAAATGGAAAATATTCTCTGAGTTGGCTTGAGAGGAAGGCAGTCACATGTTCCTTTTGTGTCAGGAAAATGTAGTGACCTTTAACCATCCTGACTAAGCTCTGAGGTTTTCCAGGCTCTTCTTAGAAACTCTGCGGTCTTTTTTTCTCATGCCTCCCCAGCAGGTTATCGGTGGCAGCAAAGAGGACTTCCCTCTCTAGGGTTTAATCATTGTTGTTCAGTCGCTCAGGCATGTCTGACTCTTTGCGACCCCATGGACTGCAGAACGCCAAATTTTGCTGTCCTTCATTATCTCCTGCAGCTTGCTCAAACTCATGTCCATTGAGTCAGTGATGCCATCCAACCATCTCCTCCTTCTCCTCTTGCCCTCAGTCTTTCCCAGCATCAGGGTCTTTTCCAATGAGTTGGCTCTTCACATCAGATGGTCAAAGTATTGGAGCTTCAGCTTCAGCATCTGTCCTTCAGTGAATATTCAGGGTCAATTTCCTTTAGGATGGACTGATGACTGGTAGAGTTTAATGGCCACCTACAAAGTCTCTATTGACCCGAGAGAGAAGCCCCAGCTTTCCAACACATTAGTTGTGTCTTGTCCTGGGTGTGACTGTGATCTATCTGATTGCAGAAGAAATACAGGGGAATTACACTGGTGATCTGAATCACTTTCATTTTTTTGGTAAACTTTGCTGAAGACAATGGCTTGCTCTTGGCCAAACTAGGGGCTAAAGTCCTCATTATTACACAGAGGAAGAATTTCTTCAAACCTACCAAGCAAAGGAAGAATACAAATTCTCTTCTTAGAGCCATGGAAAATTTTCAAGAATTGCTCACGTACTTAGCCTCAAAGAAAATTTAAATAAAGTCCACAAAGTAGAGCATTTAGGTATCATAAATAATGACAAAAATCCCTGAAAATTTCTTAGCTGTTTGAATTTGAAACAGATCTCCCAAAGATTTCCTGGGCAAAGAAGAAATCACAGACTATTTCTCAGGAAAAAGCAATAGGAAGAAGAACACTTCATTCTGATGCTGGCCACAAACAAAAGTATTCATAAAACCAAAATCTATCGTATGTCAGTGTCACTAAAGAGGAATCAATGTAAACTGAAATTGAATTATCAGCAGAAGGAATGGTTTTGGTAGAAATGCTGTCACTTGGTGTTGCTTGAGTAGGAGCTTTGGGGGAAACATCAAGACAGGTTTTACGAGAAAAAAAGGAAAATAGCTCTTAAAAGCCATGCTCAGAAGTGTTTGGGACAGCTCAAAAGAAGAAACATGAGCACTGTTTGAGAAGGAGCACCTAGAAGATGTGGAGGTCACCTTGAAAATGTGGGTGAGATGACAGGTTGCAATAAAACATGAGATGCCAGGATTCTTGGTAAGACTGAAATACAGTTAACGTGTAGCATCTGTTCTATCTTTACACATCAGCTGACGGCTATTTTTTCAAAGCCTCCAGAGCATGATGATTGCAAAGCAGAAAGTTCACATTCTTTTTCTCTCTCTGCTTTTCCTTCTCTTTAATGAGTAGCTTGGAAAGTGGGCAACAAACAACAAGGACACACACATTCACACACAAACAAGAGAAGCTGTGCCCTGATCGGTGGTAGAAGGAGATGCTTTGGTTTTCCCCCCAAATATGCCATTGCTTCCTTTGCAGAAAGCTGCAGGGTAAGCCACTTGGAAAAGAAAATCCACTTTGACTATTTCAATCTTCAGCAGTTTCTTTTTGATACAGCTGCTTTGGAGGCGTATTGTTGTGTCTGATAAAAGGTTGTTATTGGAACAAAAAAATGTGTTTTTTCCTTCCCATGTAATATGTAATAAAACTACTCTATGAAGTCTCAATGAAGTCTCTCAATTGAGAAAAATACAGACAATTTTCATTATAAGTGAATGTCTCCAATTCATTCCTTTTCTATGGGAGGAAGACATGCAACAGTAACTTACTGTGGGCCACATTTCATAAGATATAATCTATTCCATTATTCTTGTGTATGTTTCCTATGAAAAATGTTATGAAGTTTTTTCCCCTCACAAAAATACATATTCCCTTATCTCATTAAGTCCCTATCTCTCACAACACCCATTCCCCAGCTGCCGCTGGCCCCCCTGCTTCCTCACCAGGGTCTCCCCAGATTGCATTGCTATTTAAAAAGTATAAAAGAAATGCATGCATTTTGTTCACACGGTCAATCTATTATTCAATTTAAAATCTCGGGAAAATGTAGATGAAATTCTGAGAATGAAATGAACCTGGGTTGGTTGACTGCGTCTGGTGAGATTTGGGCACTATCAACCAACTACTGTGACTTAACATTTTTTTATTGTATGTAAAAAGTAATATTTGTTTCCATCGATTGTAGTGTTCAGGCTTAGAGATGACCTTATACTGGTCAGAGCTGCTCGTTTTTTGTTCCCAATTATGTGTTGCTGTGCACTTGTGTGAATGAAGTCTGGGATATGTTACAACCTGGAAAATTGCATTTTGTCTAATACATTTAAAATTTTTTTGTGCTTGCATCTTTATATATGTTCAAATATAATGTTGATAGCTGCATATTTGTGAAAATCCGAGCACTGTAAAGTATGTAGATGAAAACTGAAGGTTTCCTACTTTCTCTCTCTCCTACCAATTTACAATTTTCTCCTACATACTCACTGTTAAAGGTTTGAGATATATCTTTCACACACACACACACAAATATCCATTCTTTTTGTTAAAATTATAAAACAATATTTTGCTTAGTGTTCTGCAAAGATAGTTTTTACATATAATATTATGAATTCTCATATATTCCATATAGATCTATTTCTTTCTTTTGAGTAGCTTTATAATATTTTTACTTTTAAAAATCAAAGCTGCAGTGAACATCATTTTACCTAAATATTTGACTGCCGGACCAACAAATATGTACTTTAAAATTTTGATAAGTAATTAATTTGAAATTTTAATATGGTAAAAGTTTTGCTTTAAAAAGTATTTAAAGGTCCTATAGAAAGTATCTCAATTTACATTCTCTGTTACATACTCTACTAGCATTATTTGAGAAACAAAAAAATTCTCTTCTTTCTGACTTGCGTAATATAGATATCTTAGTATCAGACAAATTATGTGGAACGACTCATTTTATTAAGAGTAAAAAAGATGAAGCCCTATAGAAATGGCTTTTAGTCACAGCTCTACTCATTGCTTGTGTACATAAGTGGCCACAGACATATTATTAAACCTGAACGTCCATATTATTGTCATGGAGGTAGGGGAAGAAGTCCTAAGTGCTCACAGAATCTCAATAAACAAAAACACAAACATGGAGGAAAGATATTTTCAGTTAAAGGCACCAGAGAAGGATGTATTCATAATCTACACCTCAACACATACTTATAAATGAGATAATACAAATAAGGTGAGATGAGAGCAAATCTCATTAGTGTCACTTCACATATATTAAAGGGTCAAAGAAACTAAAATTTGTTTCCTCATCATTCATGATGCTTAGAAGATTTCATGCCTTATCTCACATGTATAGGCCACTGAGACATGAAAGATCAAGTGATAAAGTTCAGTGCAATTTATAGACATTAGTAAAATAAAAAGTTAACAGCTGTGCTCTTAAGAGGTCAGGGTCACTTTTGTGTGCAGAGGGCCGTTGTTACTGATTTATATGAAAAATGTATTATGTCTTAATACCTAGGTTTACCTAGGGAACTTTGGCTGAGGAAATAAAATTTAAGAAAATGACATATTTACTCTAGATGTAACATTAATACAGTGCCAGCAATATTGTGTTTTGTGGAAGAAAATGTAAAATGTTAAAATGAAGCTGTTACAGTGCAAGATAATTTTTATTTAACTCAATGGTCCGGTTTAACCTTAGAGACACAGTGGCCTTATTCAACTACATTCATTCCTTCATGGTAATATCAAAATAGGTTCTACAATGTCAATCAACAAATACCATCGGTGTATTCTTATATATATATTGAAAATGTGTGAATAAACAAAATGAAATGCTTTCTTTGAGGAATCAATACAAAAACACCATCAATTTATCTCTATCATGTATAAGAGGAAAGAAAATCAGCAAGCTTGGAGACCAGATAGCAATCGTGTAAACCTAGTAACTGAGTAACTAACAAATGTTTCTCAGCCTCATACATAAAAATCAAGACATGATGTAAGCCAGTATTGATAATCAGCTAGTCAACAAGTATGTTTTGAATTTCTACATTTGAGGTCAAGACAAATCTATTATTAACAACTTCCTTGAGAATCCTTGTGATTAATTTCTATCAGGAAAACACTTTAATTAACCTGTTTGGGGATTTCCCTTGTGGTCTAGTGGTTAAGACTCCACACTTCCACTTCAGGGTTTTGGTCCCTGGTTGGGGAGCTAAGATCCTGCATGCTATGCAGTGCAGCCAAAAATAATAATAATAATAATAATAAAGTCTGTTGGTGTTAATGATGATAATAATAGTAAACCCTTTTGTAGCACTTCTTGTGAGCCAGGCACAGCTGTAAGTATTGTATGTACATTACTTAATATTCCTGAAGTTTCTTTATTACAGGTGAGGAAAAAGACACAGAGAGGTTAAGTAATCTTTCCATTGTCACACAACAAAAAAGTAACAGTCTGGATTTAATCCCAGTCTGTGGCTGCAATCCAGATCTCTCCTTTATGCCTTGACAAATAGGTTGATCCCTCAAATGTGTAGGTATTAACTAGACCAACTGTCAGAAAAGTAGATACACAGTTGTAGGATAGAAACACAATTTAATTGCTTTCCAAGAAAACAATTCCAGCTAACATTGAATTTTTTTCTTTTTATCTCCCAACTCATTCTTAATTGACTAATTAAGATAATCTTTAATGATGGATTTGATAACTTGGCTAATTTAAAGATTAATAATTGTATTTCCATTTGAGTTTTACAAATGGTTTCTCTAGTGGTATGCCAAAATCATTTTTGTATTATCTCGAGACAGCTTTACTATAACATACAGCAATGTTTATCTCGGTAGTGAGTCTTCTGTAAACAATCAACCAACACTGTATTATGGAAACCAATCTATATGCAATTGAAACAATCCACAGGTTCTAACCTGGAAACAGTAGGAAACCTGAATGCGTTAGTCACAGCACTGTGAAGACGATATCTACCCTATTTCTGATGAATGTATACATGACATCAGAACCTATAGGCCTCTAGGGGCTTCCCTGATGGCTCAGGGGTGAAGAATCCGCCCGCCAGTGCAGGAGACACGGGGTTGATCCCTACTCCAGGAGAATCTCACGTGACGCAGAGCAACGAAGCCCGAGAGCTACAACCACTGAGCCCACGTGCCACAATTATTGAAGCCCGTGGGCCCTAGAGCCAGTGCTCTGCAACAAGAGAAGCCTCTGCAATGAGAAGGCCAAGCACCTCAACTAGAGAAGAGTCGGCACAGCAACGGAGACCCAGCATAGCCAAAAAAAAAAACAAACTATAAGTATCTAGAAAAGTGAAAGAGAAACTAGAAAACCCCATGACTTAATACATGCAGAAAATACAGCTATAAAGAGGAAAATGATTCACACAAAATGTAAAGGCAATTACTCATGCTCAGAAGTCACATACTCTTAGCTGGTACAGATGTAAATCTGGAGCTGTAAAGCTTATCTATGTTAATTTTCTAAAGTACCCTGCAGACACTCCTATTAGCTTCAAGATGAGAATATCTTGAGGGTTAAGGTCATTCATATCATTATCACTTATCTGGAGAAGCTTCTTTAGAGTGTATTGTATTATGATCCATTGAAGATTGATTACTGAACTATCAGATAGATGCTCTACCAATTAGCCAAATATTTTCTCTTTAATCCATTTGCAAAATAACAAACAAAAGAGAATCGATATGGGTAGAAATTATGGGAAGTACAGCCCTGTCTTATTTATCTGTGTAGTCTCAGCTCTAACACCAACTGTAAGACTGAGAATGCATGGTTGTTCAGGAATCAGTTGTGAAACTGAATTGTAAAAATCAGACTTTAAGACATGCTTCCAAGCTTCAGAGTGACTACAGTTTATTTGAAGAGACAAACAGTGTATCAGAAAAAATAGAAGAATGAAACATCAAACGACTCCTCATAAAACCTAACAGTAAATATGAATTCATAGCGTGGGAAGATGAACCTGAACCAGAAAAAATAAAACTGAGAAGGCTACATTTTTAAAAGAAGATTTTGGCTGTGTATTTAAAGTTATTGTAAAACTGTGGGTAGCACTCCAATGGGAAAGTGAACCTGTGGGAGGTGTTTGGACATGGAATCCATTAAGTTGCGCCAAATCACATCCAAATTAATAGCAAAACTTTGTAAGAATCCAGACCAAAATGTCTAAAGATCTTGTTTCTCCAAACGACTTGTCTGAGAGTAAATGAAATGGTGATGCAACATGTAAATTTGAGTTCTTGCATCTTCCTTCTCTTGGAAGTTAGGGGGAAAAAGCAAGTCTATAGTGACTATGTCCTGGATTAGAGGCTCAGATTCTGTGACAGGCTCCCCCTAACCAATCCCCGTCAACCTTGGCATTTTCCTAGTCAGTTGACATCCTCATATTTTCTCCAACCACCATGTTTCTTCAGGCTAGTCCGTAACTCTTACTCTTTTCTCCTCTTGCTCCATCTTGAAAATAAATTTCACTTACATGTTCACATATCCTAAGAAACAATTGCATTCAAGGTCAAGAACAAGTGAAATCACTTAGAATTATCTCTGTCTCTCTCTTCCTTCCTCTCCTGGGCTTTATAAGTGAACATCGTGGACTTTTCTTTAGAGACTTTGCAGGAGTTATTTTTCCAGTTCTTGGTCTCATATATATAACCATTCACAGAGCACATGTATATATATATGTGGAGAGCACGACAACTCAGTATTCTTACAAGGAGAATCCCAGGGACAGAGGAGCCTAGCAGGTCTGGGGCTTGTAGGAGGGGCCTACAGTCCATGGGGTGGTAAAGAGTTGGACACTATTGAAGCGATTTAGCATGCATGCAGACACACACACACACACACACATATATATATGAAAGGAGAGACGACTCATTTGTTGATGTGTGTGGTGGTGTGATATATAACTTTGTAAGAACACAATAAAGCCCTTGCCACCTTTATCTGTGAAGAAACTGACTTTTAGAAAGAAGAGCACATTGCTTACAAATTTTGTTAAAACTTGATGTTTCAGTTGACAGCAACCTAGAGATACTGATTTCACCTGTGTGCTCAAATATAATTCTGTGCTCTGAAGCTTGTCTCCCTACCTCCCTTCCCTCTTTGCTCTCCCCTTGTGCCCATCCCCACCCCAGCCTACAAGTCTGCAGAATGAACTTGGAGTCTATCATTTGGGGAGGGCAGAAGCGATGTGCCATTCATCATCTCTGAGTTCCCACAACTTGAAATGCAGTAGATATGTTATCAATATTTATTGAATCTTAGTAGCTAAATGAAAACTTGGTCAACCAAACATGGCAATAGATTTTATGCAAGAATGCATTATGAATGGCTTAGGAGTAAATGCAAGGTTCCAGAAGCCAAAGGGCCAGGGAGTCACCGGACGACACAGCCCACTGGACCTTTGCCCAATTGAGCCTGACTCTCCACTTCTCCCCCTGGCCCTGTGTTTACTGATCCTGTATATTCTACATATGCCATCTCTTCTAATGCTAACAAGTAGAGCTAGGAATTACTATCTGTGTTTTACTACCAACAAAGTGCCCAGTAGATGAATCACACTCAACAAAAAGTATCCTTGTTCAGTCATTAAACAGTTTCCTATTTAATTCAGAGTGATTTCTCTGTCCACACAGAACATCTCTCGGAGGGTGTAAGTACTTTTTGAGTTTCCTCATCTAATATTGAAATTATCTTTTCTCACAGGTCTAAGAGGTACCCCCACAAGTAGGGAAGTTGATCTGAGCCCAGAGTTTTGTTGACTTTTTTTTCCATGACCCTTAATTGTAGCAGAAATACTTGTTGGTTATGTTGATGTGTGTGCATGCTAAGTCGCTTCAGTCATGTCCAACTCTTTTTGACCCCATGGACCATAGCCCGCCAGGCTCCACTGTTCATGGAATTTCCCAGGCAAGAATACTGGAGTGGATTGACATGCCCTTCTCCAGAGGATTTTCCCAACCCAGGGATCAAACCTGCATCTTTATGTCTCCTGCATTCCTGACCAGGCATGTTCTTCACCACTAGGCCACCTGTGAAGCCCTGGGTACATGGATGGATGGAGAGAAATTTGGGTATGTGCAATATGGAGATGGGAAAAGACGGACAGTGATTTCTAAACATCTCTTTCTACTCTGTCTCAGGAGGGTGGTGGCTCAGAGTGTGCACTGTGCTGGTGTCACTTCAGGAGGATAACTCATATTCTCATGGCTCCCATGAGTCAGAGAAATAAAAGCAAAGTCAGTGTGTGGCACTGTATTCCAATGTGCTCCGTTACTCTTCCTGTATGATTTAATGTAATTATTATTCTATATCATAGTTAAACCTTACAGACACTCTCAATTCACCCTAGAAACACCAGAGTCTAGTTATCCTTTTGACACAAAAAGGCAGCAAATTCAGGGACAAACAAATGTCCCCTTGGGCTCATGCTTCATTATTCTACTAAATTTAATTGAGGGAAATAGTTTTATGTCTCTTTATGGTCTGAGAGATGTACCTTTTCTTTGTTTTACTTTGTCAGAATGAATCTGGTTATTCACTATTTCAGAATCAGACTTTAAGGAAAGTATTCATTACCCATAGATACAGAAGATTTAGAAAATTACATAGATTTTAGTCTTGGGCTGAATGTCTTATAATTCTATATGCTATCAATGAATTTGAATAGCATATAGAATTATAAGAGATCCTAATGAGATCTCTGAGAATTAAATACCACGTAACACCGTTTACCCTGTTTATCCCACCTCTTCACTTGTGTGAGTAAAATTATATTTTACTTTTTTTTTTCCTAAATAATTCAAGGAAAATGCCTGTCTAATCAGAGAATACAGATTAGATAAAAGGCATAAAGAAAAATATTTCCACTGCAATTAATAAGTCTTAAAGTTTGATGGTAATTCAATCCATAAGAACATCTTAACAGTCTGTGATAAATTCTATGATTGACTTTCTAAATTTTAGCTTTCTCAAACAATAAATATTTGTTCACAAAGGATTCTGCTCTGGCACGAATGAACAAAGAAGTAAGTCAATTCAGTTCTTATACTTCGATGTATATCGGATCTCAAACACAATCAAGACCATTATTTAAAAACATTAAACAAAATGAATTGTTTAAAGTACTTGACTAGCGTGAGAAAAACATCCAATAACTTAAATGATGTACATTTTTGCGGACTTCTACGTAGGAAGTATGTAAAAGCCGATTCTCTCTTGACTCATCTAGTCTGTGTTTCCCACATAATGATTAACTTTCAGTTATGTAAAATTTTGTAATTTTATGAAAACTGAGAATTAAATTATTGGAGTAAATTATCATTCTTCATTTTTTTGGCAGACTAGTCTTAAGGCATTATTACCTTTTTCTTTATATTGTGATCAAGTTGAGCTTTGTGAAAGTAGTGTAAAACTGTTAGGAGTTTTTAAAATGGTTTCTATGATAAGACATTTATTTTCTTTCTGATGGTACAAGATAAAGTACACTTATTAATAGCATTCATCTTTACTTCTACATTTGGCAATATGTAAACCTCAGGACATAACTGGAATTTCTTCTGTAACCTTTGTGATGTTGGTTAAAGAAAGTACATTTTCTCTCACTGGAAAAATCATTTTAAATTGTTGACTTTGTTCATTCATTATCTTATAATCTCACCTCCCTTCAAAAATTTTTAGTATATTTTAGTGAGTTGGCATAAAGCGTAACTACAAAAACACTATACAACTATTTTGCATTGACTTTTTTTCTTTCTAAAAATACTGGGTTAATGTCAGGCCCACGAATATTGAGTATATTAGAGTAAAAAGTTAGGTGTCACAAATGAACTTACAAAAGAGAAACAGATTAACAGACTTCGATAACAAGCTCATGGCTGCTGGCAGGAAGGATGGAAGGAAAGGCTAATTAGGGAGTTTGGGATGAACATGTAAACACTGCTATATTAAAATGGATAACCAACAAGGACCTGCTGAACAGCACAGGGAACTCTGCTCAGTGTTATGTGCCAGCCTGGATGGGAGCGGGGTTTGGGGGAGAATGGATGCATGGATGGCTGAATCCCTTCACTGCTCACTTGAAACTATCACAGCATTGTTTGTTAATATCCCACTACAACATAAAAAGTTTTAAAAAATATCACAGAACTTCAAAAATGACTGAATCGATACTTTAGAGAACTATATATGATGAGGAGGTTTGATACTCAGCAAGAGTTGGGGACCAAATACATTAATAAGAGAAACAAGGAAGACATTCTTTGGAAAAATTAATTATCCTAAAATTTTTAATCTGTCAATCAAATTGGTCCTTTGTGTGGTAACAGTGTCAACAATCTAACATCTACTTAATTAAATTTCTCTAGGAGTTTGTATATAGTCTGGTGGTGCTGAGTACTGTATTTATTGGAAATAATGCTTGTCTGCTTTAAGTCACTAAAGATTTGTCTCTTCCAAAAGACTGTTCTATATATCTGTGTCTCTTTTGCTGTCTCGCATACAGGGTCTTCCATAAAGGTTTCCTGGACGTCCTTACTCATTTCCAGATATTTAGTGAACAATCCTCTCCTGATCTTTCTTTATGATCACTTTTATCATATATTCTAGATATTTCTGTTATTGAGATGTAGCAATAATCCGACATTTGTATCTGGACTTCTAATTTTCATGTTATAGGCTTAAATCCTAAGATTTTCTCATTCTACATGGATTTTTTTTAATGTTTACTCATTCATTTATTCCACATATATTTCTAATATGCCTATAATATATATGTGTGTATATAGTATTACATCAATCACATATATAAAACACTTCACTTTGAGAGGCAGTGCGTGATTTAAAAATAGCAACGATTAATACCAGCCTCGAAGAGTTACTGCCTAGTTAGGAAGATGGTAACAGTGTGATATAAAACATCTTCATGCTGACAGAGAGGGACATATGAACTATTTTGTATATACAGAAGGGAACAAGATTACTTATATTGAGTTAAGCAGGAAAAAAGTGGTTTCTGATTTACATATTTGAAGAGAAGAAGAAGAATGTTCTTGACCAGGTGGAACTATTAAAGAATTAGGCACCAAAGAGATAAAACAAAATACCCTGCGCTTGGAAATTTAGGTACAGGGACAAAAAAATTTGACTTGAGAATTAGGTCTTAGTAAAGGGAGGAGTAATGGGGGAATAGCATATAGAAAGATAGAATGAAATGGAATCTAAAAGAGTCTTGAATACAAAATTTAAAAAATTTGGACTATATTTGAAAGTCAGCGAAACTGTCAAGCATTAGCTCTTTGTGCCTCTGTTGACTCTTTGAAACAACCTACTTTTTAAAGGTAAAATGACAGTCATGTACCTTCGATATTACTTTGCACATAACATTATTTGTATCACTTGAGATCCAGTAACTCTGACCTTTCTCCAGTGATATACCTAAAATAGTGGGGGTTCTTAAGGATACCAAGCCCAAGCCAGGCTGGCATGTAATATTAAACAGAAATTGCCAGGTCAAACCTCCAGTAGTTTGTATGCCTGCCAAAGACTTATCTAAATTTATCCAAGCACTTTGTCCTACATGTTAGCATAGAAATCTTGATAAAGCAGGCTCTCTGGATGATTGTTATTTCCTTTCTGACATGCACAAAGCAAAACTTACTCTGAGAATGGCCTTTCCCCTGGTATTTTGATATATCTACTTCTGAAAGTGGGAAGTCAATGACATGTAAAAGCATATTTTTTCGTTTAAATGTTGGTACAGCATTATTTAAAAATCAAAATAAAAGTTAAGGAGCCTTGATCTTTTTTTTTTCTTCTCTGTATTTCTTCTCCCTACCCATTCATTGTTGTTGTTGTTTAGTTTTTAAGTCGTGTCCGACTCTTTGCGACCCCATGGACTGTAGCCCACCAGGCCCCTCTCTGTCCGTGGGATCTTCCAGGCAAGAATGCTGGAGTGGGTTGCCATTTCTGTCTCCAGGGGATCTTCCCAGACCAGGGATTAAACCTGTGTCTCTTGCATTGGCAGGTAGGTTCTTTACCACTGACCCACCAGGGAAGCCCCTACCCACTCATAGTAGGTGTTAACTGAGCACCTACTGTATACTAGATACTTTATACTAGATACTACTCGTATACAGTAGTATACACTACTGTATACTTTATACTAGATACTTTACAGGATGACAGAATACCAAATAGAATATGTTTCTGTCCTGCAGTAACACTAACCTGCTGGAGAGTACACATAATGAGACAGTTATAATGAACTGTAAGAAGTGCTAAAACAGAGACATGAAATACTTGCTTAAAGCCCCAAAGAAGGAGCCCCTATCTTTCACTGCATAAGTTTTGTATTATTACTAAAAGCTCATCTAATGCCTTTTTAAATATTAATTGGTATAAAGCAATTCATTTATTCATATAAATTCCCTATATCTCTGTATTCATATGGCAGTGGCAATATGCTTTTTAACTAAAATGGCTCAAAGTATTTTCTGTTGAATCATAAGGTCAGGTAGAGGCTGAGATGGTTGGATGGTATCACTGACTCAACGGACAAGAGTTTGAGCAAACTCCAGGATACAGTGAAGGACAGGGAAAGCTGGTGTGTTCCAGTTCACAGGGTCACAAAGAGCTGGACATGACTTAGCGACTGAACAAAAGAGATTCCAAAGAGGAGCCTATGTTTTCTATGCCCAGCCTCCAGCGCTTCCTCTCTGTCAATTTTTCACACTGTGTGGTCTATCACTTTGAAAAACTAAATTATGATGGACGAATGAATCAGACAAGAAAAGTTTTGGTTATAAGCAGCCTATGTTATGAATTCTGACTACTAGTCTCTCTGGTACTGGACACCACGGTTTATGCAACTGTTACTATGTGTTTGTCAAAAATTTAACATAATTAGTTATTTTATTGTGAGTTCTTACAAAGCCTGATTTAGAAATAACAGTCCCCAAAGAATGAGAATTTTATTCATTTGCTTTAGGTCAAAAGGTGATCTTTATGAAACTAGAATTCAAAATCTTAATTCTTTTCTTAGAAAATTAAATGAGGCTAAAATTTTTTAATTACCTTTCCTCCCATGTATTTCCCTACATACAGGTTATTTTGTTTAAAAAATACTAAAATGCAGGGAAATTTTTAATTAAGTCTGTAACATTCTGTTTATTCCACTTGAGCGAACCTGAGAATTTTCAGATTCGTTAACATTATGGTTTTTTCTCATGGACTGTATTTGTGTGGGTCCAGCACACCTTTCCACAGTTAAAAAGATAACAGAACTATAGAAGCTGACACGCAGACTTGGAATGATCCTTATCTCCCTTGCAGTAATATGATTCTGCTGTGTGACCAGGACTCTGGGAACCTTACCTCAAACCCACATATCAACAAGATACTGGATCTTGAATAACAAATTAGTGAAAAACAGAGAAAACACTCTCTTCAATAATAGAAAATCACTCCCACATAGAGGCTTGTCCTCTGTGAGCACAGTAGTCCCCGACGGGCAATGCTTTTTTAATTCTGAGCAAAGTTTTAGTGAACGTCTTCTTCCTGAAGTCATGGTCACTTCAGGGAGAGAGTTTATGATCTTCTCATGTTCTTCCAGACACCTCTTCTGCTTTGTCATCCAAGCCAACCCAGGGGAGCAAATGCTACTTAGAAATGGATGTGCTGACATCCAGGGCACCTCGAAATCTTCTGTTGCATTTCTTTCAGTTCAGGGAGTCTGTGTTCTCCTCTTCCCACTCTTCTGTGTCTCTTCTCTAACACTATTCCTTTTAATTTCCCTAGGAGTTGTGATTTAAGGGTGTGAAAACACAAGAAAAATGTACTTTGTACATGCAGAGTTTTTTTAGTATTTTACTGAGTTTTTCCATGCTCACCACAACCAAAGACCCAGAAATTGATGTGTGAAATGTGTGTGCAAGTCAAAGCAAGCCTAAACCCAAGTAGTGGGGCAAAACATGGTCCTCTGCAGATCCTACCTTAATAAGAAACAATTAATGTGGTCAAATTTCTGTATGAACAGCTTAGTTCCTCAATTAAATAATGCAATAAGTGAACTTTCTAAAGGAAAAGAGACTATGGAACAGAACAAAGCATTAAGACTTCTGTGACTGTTTCCAATTGATTGGATTCCAGTTTCTAAACACATGCCATATTATCTATGGCAATCTAGCAATTTGTTATCATAGTGTTAATATACATATGTTCTGATTCATAATCACTTTCATTAACACCTCGGGTTCCTAGGCATAATACCCTTAATCTAATTAAAATAATGCTAGATTTAGATGTGAGCTTCTAAAATCCAAGACTTGTGTATCAGGAGTATATTCTGTTTACAGACCACACATCTTTTCATGGTGTTATTTGGGCTGAAGTTCTAACAAGACAAACATTTTCCATGTTATCTTGTTTGCCTGAATCCCAGGAATAATCACAGTGTATTATAAAAGACAGCCACACAAAATAATATTTTTGATGTAGGATTCTAAGAAGGTATACATAAGTAGCTAACATGCAATGTCAAGGCAGCTAAAATATCAGATAAAAATATTTTTGTAGTCACATGCTTAGCCTTTGATATATGGTATCTGGAACTATTTCCAAGTTTTTTTTCTTACATAATTACTTCATTCCTCCACAGAGAGTTTTACTTACTACTCCTAATGGTAGATGGAATTTGTTCCTTTAAGATGGGTGGTAACTTTTAAACCTTTTTAAGAATCTACTTGAAATTATTCTATCAGGAACAGTTGGGGAAGGTTGATAAAAGAATGGCTGAAAAAACCAAATTTGTACCCTTGAACGCTTATTCTTGTGTCCCCTCCCTTGCTCTGTGACATGAATTTTACAGAGAATCTGTTCATTTTCACTGGGAATGCGAAGATGGAAAATATGGTTTCAGAAAATACTATTCCCAAAGGCAATATTGAAAAGCAATGTAAACCCAGTCACATCAGGACTCATGAAGTGAATCCCATACCTTACATACATAAGACGTCACAAGTCGGGAGTATATATGAGCACGAAGGGCTAGGCTGTCTGTAATGTCTGGTACATTTTTGAAATGTATTATATCTATTGCTCTAAAGGGAGACTTAGTGGAAGTAAGTAAAAATTCCATTTTTTTTTCACTTTATTTTTGACGGGGGCAGGGAGAGGAGATGAAAAAACGATGCAAAATTGGAAAAAAAAAAGTGATTATTTAAGAAGCTTTATCATACTTCAGACTTGTCATTCCCATTGTAGTGAAAATAAATGTGAAACATATGGCTTGGGTTAAGAGGTCACAGAAAAACAAATTTAAAGTCTTAAGGCCAGAGTATTCATGGCAAACTGCTTGTTGAGTCCTATAAAAATTAAGAGTCCTAGTGAAAGTCCGGAAACCCCAAAGGGGCAGATTGCTCGGGTCACAGAACTCAAGAGAGTGCGCTGACTGAGGCTTTCTCAAGGATGTTCCCGGTCCCAGGCCATCACCTGTATGTACTTGGGGAAAACATTTCTGTTGTTACCTGCAGGACCACTGGAATATTTGCGCTGGGGGGCCCTTCTTGGGAGTCAAATGGTTACAGTATTATTAAGGACAGCAAAAATAGCTTGGGAGAGTAGATGCTAGACTTGGCAGGCTGCGGCTGAGTTTGAATCTTTTTCTAATGGGACATCCTTCCAGGTTTTGAGCTGGGATGGGTGTGGGGAGCAGCATGGCCCAGTCTGCATCTTAAGATAATTTACTCTGGAGTAGAGGGTGGAAGTAATTGGAATAGGGTGGGTATAGAAGCTGAATGATCAGTTAGGAATCTGTTTTAATCAACCAAACCACAGATGTTAGTCCTTTGACTAGGAGTTGGGAAGAAGCAGAGAACTAAGCCTGCAAATACAGGCTTGGATGGGATGTAGTGGAAGAAAGGACAGGTAGATACAAAAACAGATCCTAGATTCTGGCTAGAGTTCCTGTGTGGATAGGAATGCCATTTACTGAGATGAGAGTGATGTTGAGCATAGGTATAAACATTAAAAATCAAGGAATAAGGAACATCCCTTGTGGTCCAGTGGTTAAGAGTTCAGCTTCCAATGCAGGGAATGAGGGTTTGATCCCTAGTTTGGGAGCTAAGATCCCACATGTCTCAGGGTCAGAAAATCAAAACATAAAACAGAAGCGATATTGTAGCAAATTCAATAGAGGGTTTAAAAATAGCCCACATCAAAAAAATCTTTAAAAGACAAATCAACGAATATATTTGGATGCACAAATTGGAAATACCTATAGATATCAAAAGAAGAATAGCTATTACAAATATTTATCATGTGCTTCACTAAGTGCCAGGCAGAGTTTTAATTCGTTTTAATAAACACAGGTATACTTTCAATAATGTTACTCCTATTATTATCCCCATTTTACAGATGAGAAGATTGAATAAAGTTAAAGCATTCTAATGTCACATAGCTAAGATGTGGCAAAGCTGGAATTCAAGCCTGTGTAGTCTAAATCCAAAATCCTTGTTTTTTAAAAATTTCATTTCTTCCACCTGACCATTATTATTGTGCTACGTTATTTAGATAAGTAAGCAATTATCCATATGACTTTAAAATTCAGAAGAGAAGGCTGATATAAAGCTGCAGTTCATGGGCTCACAAAGAGTTGGACACAACTTAGCAACTGAACAACAACAACAAATTATAAGAATAGTTTCAGGGGAGCAAAGACAGCAATAATGCATTTGAGAGGGAGAAAAAGATGATGTAAACAAATAGGAGAAAACAGCACATGTTGATGATTCAAGTTTGCCTCTGGAGGCCAAAAGAAACAAGTTTCCCTGAAAGGACCTTGGAGTCAGGGACATTCTTTTGCTTTAAAGCTACTGGCATTTCCTTCTCCAGGGGATCTTCCTGACCCAGGGATTGAACCCAGGTCTCCTGCATTGCAGGCAGATGCTTTACCCTCTGAGCCACCAGGGAAGCCCCACTCTTGCCTGGAAAATCTCATGGACAGAGAAGGCTGGTAGATTACAGTGCATGGGATCGCAAAGAGTTGGACACGATTGAGCAACTTCACTTAACTTACTGGCATTTGCTTTAAAGATGGGTCATATTTTGTGTATGAATGAGACTCATTTAGAATTGATGAGGCTTAAGATCCAGAAGAGAAAGACTAATTGAAGGAGAAAACTCCTCCAAACAGCATGCAAGACAGTGGTAGGATTGAGGGTTTATTGGTAAAATTCAAATCTAATTGGTTTTGTTTTTTATTAAATGATAAATGAGGCAAATTCATTAATTGAGAAACTGGAATAAAAAGAGATGGAATGAGAGGAGAATAGTATACTACAGCTCGGTGTTGATCCCATATATTCTCTTTAGGGACGTGACTTAATTCTCTGAAACGATCGGATTTGGCGCTGTAACCACAGACACACAAGAGCACAGGCGCACACACACAACACACAGTGTCACAGAATCTGAGGATGGTGGTGGTGTCAACTGTGTAAAGAATGGTAGCAAAGTCCAGGAAAGAATTTTTTAAAGACCATCACATTGTCCTTTAAGAAAAAAATAAAATAACCTTTTAAACAATGCAACCCTGGATAATCAGGTTTTTCCTGCAGTTTCTGAGTACAACATCTTTGGCTGAAAAATGAAAAGAAGTCCTTCGTACCATACAGGCCTATCTTTTACTTTTCTTTTCCTAAATATTTATTTCCAGTGGAATTAGGATACAGCAGAATGGGGGCATCAACTCCCCAGGGATTCTTGCAGACGCCTTGCCTCAACTCATTAGTATCTTTCAAAAATAATTGTGTCACACAATGATCATTTTCTTCTTTTATTCTCTAAAAAGATGCATTTAACTATCCTGAGATATTATTTGCCAAGTTCTACTGACTTATGCATCATCCATCACTACACTAAAAATTATAAAAGTGGATCGTAGTCTCATGATCTTCCCACCTCCTGTGTGTCAAATTTAATTGTCTTCTATAGGTCACTAGGGCCTCTTGTCCTTTTATATAAGCTCACCTGTGTGCAGAGAAGCACAGCTTGGTCATTTTCTTGGGAAATCGTAATGTTCAGTTTAATGACTGCTTGGTGTGAGAGTGTGTGTGTGTTTCATGGGAAAAGATAGTTTTATTCTAATTGGTACTTCAAACAGCAATGTCATGATAATCAAATTTGAAAAGTACACTTGGAGTTTATTATCTGGTTTTAGAAGACAGCAAGCAAATAGCAAATCAGTTCTAACACTAGAGAAATAGCTTAGAGAGAAACAGCTTAGAACAATACATGTTCAAATATTAACATTTCTTCATTAATGTATTCTTTATTTGTTCAAGTATCTTTTGGATACTCAGCAACACTTGTATTTTGTTGAATAAGTTTTATAATTTTTATCCATTCATTAAATAATGTAGTTTCTATAAATTCTTCTCAAATATAAAATGAAAGAATAAATGTCTTGATAATCTTGTTTCCTTCTTACTAGAATTTTTCTTCTCCTTGAAAAATTGCCAGTGACTCAAGGTTGATTCGTAAGTCTCTACCTAGAGATTAAGTTAATTCTGTTGTTAGAGCTCTGCAGGGTTTAACCACCAGTCTCTCTAGATCTCTGCCTATTGACTTCCCTTAGATTCTTCCCAACTCCAGAGAAGTTAGTTTAAGAGTCAACCTGCCTCATGAGCACTTTACCTTTCCTGTATCCACTTCTTAGAATAGACTTCTTTTTAATTCATTTCACTCACCCACCCACCGCCCCCACAACTAACTGCCCCATGATTGTTTTTCAGATCTCCACCACTTCCTGATTACCCTTTCTTACTACTTACATTACTTGTGACCACCATGTTAACTGACATTTTTCTTTATTGTTTTATAATTCTTTTGAATGGAAAATAGCCCTACTAAGTAGTGCTGTTTGGCACAATACTCCCTAACTGCTTCCTTACTGATTCAATGTAAAGACAGGAAATGCTCCAATTTCTTCACTGCATGACCCTTCCCCAAAAGTGTATGGATTCTTTCCTGACACCAAATATTTGCTTGGCCAGTTTTGTGCTTTCTGTGATAGGTTATGAAATGACAGCCTGGGGCACAAGATAGAAAGCTTTTCCAAACTATTCTCCTGGTAAAATGCCAAACAGGACTAGGGCGATAGTCCTTTAAAATAATATAACACTGTGCTATTTAGGCAACAGTATTAATGCTACACAGAGAAGGTAACTGGATGTGAGTGTCGATAAACACCCTGGAACAAACGTCAAACTTATATTTAGGAATAGAATTTTCAAATATATATCCATATTATTTTTGCTTCTAAAAGGTGGAATTAATTATTTGAATTATCATGACTAAGAGGAGAATAATCACAAAGAGAGAGTAAGATGTTTCTTAAATGAGTCTCCTTTAACTCCTCTTAGTAAAATTAAGAAAAATTATTTCATATTTGCAATGTAACAGAGTACATCTGGATTGGCAAATGCTAAGTAATCAAGATTAAAAATCTGACATACAAAATAGGCTGGTTCGACTCCTCAATTAATGACTATAGATATCATATGTGGCTGACTATTGGAAGTATTAACACATGACATGAGATCCACTTAACTGAAATGAAATCTCGGGCCTTGTTTATCATGATAACAGAAGTTAAAGGGATTTATTACGCTGTGCGGATTCAGAAATTTTTAAAAGAACACAAGTTACAAGTTCAGTCACTCAGTCGTGTCTGACTCTTTACGATCCCATGGACCACAGCACACCAGGCCTCCCTGTCCATCACCAACTCCCAGAGTTTACTCAAACTCATGTCCATTGACTCGGTGATGCCATCCAACTATCTCATCCTCTGTTGTCCCCTTCTCCTCCCCAGCCTTCAATCTTTCCCAGCATTAGGGTCTTTTCCAATGTGTCAGTTCTTCGCATCAGGTGGCCAAAGTATGGGAGTTTCAGCTTCAACGTGAGTACTACCAATGAACACCCAGGACTGATTTCCTTTAGGATGGACTGGTTGGATCTCCTTGCAGTCCAAGGGACTCTCAAGAGTCTTCTCCAACACCGCAGTTCAAAAGCATCAATTCTTCAGTGCTCAGCTTTCTTTATAGTCCAACTCTCACATCCATACATGACTACTGGAAAAACCATAGCCTTGACTATTATTCTTTAAAAGAATAAAGAGTTTAAAGAAATATTCTGGGAATGCTGAATTGCAGCTAACTTTAAATACACACACACACACACACACACACATATATACACATATATATATGACTTCCCAGGTGGCGTTAGTGGTAAGGAATCTGCCTGCCAATGTAGGAGAATTGGGTTCAAACCCTAGGTTGAGAGGATCCCTCAGAGAAAGAAATAGCAATCCACTCCAATATTCTTGCCTGGAGAACTCCATGGACAGAGGAGCCTAGCAGGCTATATAATTCATGGGGTTGCAAACAGTTGGACACAACTGAGCATACACACATTCTTATAGATAGTTATGTGCATATAGATATGCACAAAGATGGATAATTTTTAGAATTAAAAATATTTAAATACTTAAAAAGTGCCTGGTATATGATCTAGGGATGAACAGAGACTTATTTCATTTTCTTTTCCTTCCTTCCCTCCCTCTCTCTCTCCATGAACTTTCATGTAATGAAGTTCCTGATAAGTCTTGTGTATCTTACATTTTCAGTAGGGATTTCCCCAAAGATAACCAAAATTCCAACAGTTTTCATTGCATGGAAATAAATTTTATTCTGTGGTAGGAACAATTGAAAAATAATTCTGAAGAGTAGTTTTTTATGGAAATGCATCATATTTTCTGTATCTACTTCCATTACCCTCCTGAATTCTGGCATCACTCTGTTTAACTCTGTTAAAACTTAAACTTAGTTAGCCTGTTTTATCTACTCATTCATGAAATGAAATCATCCCATCATGATTTCCATCATGTAGAAAATAGGATGTTTCAACCATTCGGTCTATATAGATCTTTTCCCCCAAAAGATCAACTGCTAAATTAGCACTGTATTTTGGTAAGTTTATTTAGAATACCTATCCATTTCTACAAAAGTTGAGAAACAAAATGTAAATTTATAATCTAATATTTGCTTTTAAAAACTTATATAAGCAGATTACTATTAACTGTCTATCCAAAAAGCCTGATTTGAAAGTGCTGTTTGTTGTTTGTTAAACTGTGTTCAACACTTTTGTTACCACATAGACTGTAGCCCACAGGCTCCTCTATCCATGGGATTTCCCAGGCAAGAATACTGAAATGGATTGCCATTTCCTTCTCCAGAGGATCTTCCCAACCTAGGAATTGAACCTGTGTCCCCTGCGTTGCAGGCAGATTCTTTACTGCTGAGCCATCTGTGAAGCCCTGATTTGAAAGTACTTCTGTGTTTTCTCAAAGTACTTGGATGTGTTGTGACATATTGATTTTCTGAAATGCCCTTTAAAAGACCAATATGAAAAAGAATGAAGCATTGAATAGCTAGTTTTCAGATTAAAAAAAATAAAAAAATCTTAGCTTATGAATTAGGGGAAAAAAATTTCTTTTTCTGAGTCTGAACTTTGTTCTGAATTTCTACAACAGATACTCTTATGTGTTATGACTCAAAGTAAATGTTTGTCTCTCTCATAAGCTTTTTTGGCAAATATCCAACGTTTGATTCCATATTAATTCAGAGAAGGAATTGTGTGCATGTGTTGAAGGCGGGGCGGGTGGGGGGTGTTATTTGTTTCCCGTAGCCCCAGCTAGTAAAGATCATGAAATTTTGAAATTATTTTGTTTGACAAACATCCAACATGGTACATATGTTAAGGAAAAGTAGAGTTTGATTTCATATATTTTTAAAAAAATGAATAGTAGTGTTAAATCTAAGTCTTCCCAGGCATTAACTTTGTTTAAACATTTCAAAATAATTGTTTTTGATGTCAATAAATAAGAAAAACCAAACACTGATGTTGTGGGTGGATATCTCTATCCATCTTTCTTTGTTAAACTTCCAGATGCTACTACAATAAAAATATTCATTTGCCAAAGGGGACTATAGTAGTAAGTACACAAAGACATTAGTCTTTGGTGAGAAAGAAGCAAGCAAGCATGGAATTGACTACTTTGTAGGTGAAAAGGGATAAAACATCCTTTTTTTTCTGTGTAAGTATTCCAAAGGCAAATTTTAAATGATGATTATTTTCTAGGAGGATCTGGGAGTCTTTGCTCCTGTATTTTGTCTTCTTAAACCATATTTCACAACATCATATTTTAAAACCTAGAATTATAGTGGGATTTTGGTGGTTCAGATGGTAAAGAGTCTGCCTACAATATGAGAGACCCAAATTTGATCCCTGAGTTGGGAAGATCCCCTGGAGAAGGGAATGGCAACCCACACCAGTACTCTTGCCTGGAGAATTCCATGGACAGAGGATCCTAGCAGGCTACAGTCCATAGGGTTGCAAAGAATCAGACATGACTGAGCAACTTTGACTTCACTTAGAGTCTAAGTTTACTTATTTTTGTTTCGAACCCTCTATTCTAACACATTTATTAGGCATATGATAAGATAGATCAAACATAATAAGTTTCATTAATACTCTTCATTAATAATTAAGCTGTAATGAAATTGAATATGTAAATAAGTAAGAATTACAAAATCAATTTGCCTTTAACATTTAAAAACTGACTGAGTTTTGCAAAACTTAGTACATAGCAGATTCCTTAATTTAGGCAATGCATTCTCATTTGATATATGTTGAAGGATCCATTCTCCGATATGATCCATGAACTGACATCGGTGATGAATACAAGCAGCTATGAGTTGTGCAGTCTTTGTGTGTGTTGGTGTTGAAGAGGGTGGTTGCAAACTGGAACTGAGTCATGAATAAATAGTGTGTGATTTATGTAATGCAACCTACTGAAACTAAGGGACATTTTTGGTCCATATTCCCAAACCATGCTGCTGTGGTAACTTTGGTTTACCATAATTTTAACAAAATCATAAACAAGGAAACATTGTACTAAGTTGTTTTACATCACTGTTCAATGAACAATTTAACCCAATTCTATTATTTTCAGAAGATGCTTATTTGACTTCCTGGCTAATAACCAGTGAGGCTTTTGCAGACACACAAATGTTTTAAGTCACAGAAGGAATTTGAAAAACAAGGAAAAGGGAACAAAGACAATAAATGTGTTCACAGGAAGGGATTTTAATTCAAATTTAGAGATACAGTTTCATACAACTGTGAGACATACAAGTAGAGATTTCAGGACAAGAAATTGGGTACGTGGGAGTGAGGCCCAGGGAGTGTTGGTGTGGTCAGGATGTAGGCCTGGGGATGTGCATAAGATCAGCCATGGAGAATGTGGATTGAGAAGAGAGATGACTCTAGAAGAGTGCCCAGTATTTTAATCAGTATTTTAACCAAGGAGCCAGAGAATGGTTCAAAAGGCGAGAGGAGAGCAGGAGAGGTGATGTCATAGAAGTGAAGCAAGTAAATATTTCGGGAACAAAAATGGTCTGTTATGGTACATGCTTTCGTAACACGCTTTAGTCCAAATTAATTGTACTTGGATCTGGAATGAATGTTTTTCAAGCTGGACTATAAGCTTTGTGAAGAAGTGAACCAGGTATGTTTGATCCAGGGATATATTTTCAGTGCTATGAATGTGTCTGGTACATAGATGAGCTTAATAAATGTCTCTGAATAAATAAATTAGTACATGTATACATAAACGTATGAATGGTGGATGACTGGTTGTGGAACTGGTGGGTGGTGATGCGGATGTGTCTATAGGGTATGAAACATGAATTCCTATGTGAGTGGGCAAGAGAAGTTTTATTGACATGTGCCGCATAAACAAATGGCCTAGGGAATCCCCTGGCCTGGTGTTCCCGTGGCTGGGCCTCAGTGCTTTCACTGAAAGCCGGGGCCCAGGTTGGGGAACTGAGATCCCACAGGCTATGTGCACAGCCAAAAAAAACAACCCACAAATGGTCAAATGGTCTGCAGGATTGCCATATACTCTGTGTAAATAATGAATCAGTGTGTTTTCATCATTTATGTGTTGGGGATATTAATTTTAGAAAATTGAGCATGTTTCCTCTCATCTAATGGTGGCCTATATGGATGTTTTATAATATGACAAAATGGTTAAATTATACCTGAAATGGCACACCAAAGTGTGAGACTTAATTCTTATTTAGTGTGGGGGAGCTATGCTATCAGTTAATAAGAGGAACCCAAGAATACATGTGTAGGATAGCTTGTAAAATGTTGACAACTAGATGATGGCATTCCAACTTGCTAAGAAGTCCTTGAGGTATACAAGCTGTTTTGCAGATATGAAGAAAGGAATGTATAGAGATTAGGTGACATTCAAAGGGCACTGAACTGCTGTGGCAGAAAGGAAACATTTTCACCATTACTTCCTGCTCCCAAATGCAATGTTCGTACCACCATATTATACCATCCCTTAATAAATTGAAATAAAGAATTTTTTTCAACATGTCTATATGACTATATACTAGACCAGTAATATGCAATTTAAAATACTCTATTTTAAATTGAATAAAAAAAATTAAACTTGCTTAGAATAAAATGAACAGAAATATACATTAATCCTTATCTGACATAATGGTAGCTCTTATTTACCCATAGATGTGTAGTAATTTGTTATTTATACATAGGATAGTGCACCTGTATTATATCTTTCCTTGCCATTTCCAGCTTTGAAAGACCACACACATTCCCTGGCTTTTGGCCTCCTTCCTCTTGGAAAGCCAGCAACACAGCCACCCTCTGACCTGCTTCTGTTGTCACATCTTTTACGGCATCTTTTTTTCTTCCGCCTCTTCATTCCATTTATAAGGACCAGTGAGATTACACTGGATCCATCCAGAAAATCCAGGATAATCTCCCCATATCAAGGCCCTTAACTTAATCACATCTACAAAATCCTTTTTGTCACGAGGTAACATTCTCTCAGGTTCTAGGGATTAGGATATAGACATCTTTACGGAGCCATTATTCTGCATGCCACCCCATCTGATGCATTTTATGCTTTTAATTTTCATCTCTAGATGATTGACTTGGGTCTCATCAATGTCTCCTGGCTCTACCTAAAAACCCGCAGTGTTTCATCTCCCTTCTTAAGCATATGGAATATAGTTATAATAAACATTTTATGTCTTTGCTTCTTATCACCTGTATCATTTCGAGTTCTGTTTCTATTGATTATTTTTTTCTCCCTCCTCACTGTGGGCCATATTTTCCTGCTTCCTTGAATTCCTAGTAATTTTATGTCGGTCACAGAATTTGTGGATTTTATCTTGTTTGATGCTAGATATTTTTGTATTTTTCTTTATTTTTGTAATTATTAAGCTTTGTTCTGGGAAAAAATAAGTCACTTGGAAACAGTTTGAACCCTTTGAGGCTTTTTTTGAACCATTTTTAGGTATGTCAGTGAAGACTTATTCTACAGCTAAATTTATCTCCTCTACTGAGGCTAAACCCAACTGAGTACTATAAGCAGCATCCTTTGCATTTTCACTGTAGATGATTGAAGGCAAAGACATCTGTTTTTTGGTGGGAAGACTCCTCCCAAGCTTGCACTGATCTGTGCTGAGCTGGTGACTTCAGGGAGACCCGCTACAGATCTCAAGGGTTCGTTCTCTTGCTGCATGGTTCACTCTTCCAGGAAGGCCTTCAGGATTCTTCCTCCCTGCACTGTGTCCTGGAAACTCACCAGAGAGTCCTCTGATGCAATCTTCAGGCTCACTTTGTTTCCCCTCTATTTAGAAATTACTGGCCTGTGCTGCCTGCTATCCAGTATACAAAACACCATTTTCCATATATTTTGTCTTTTTTTTTTTTTAATTTTCAGTTCCTTCCAGGCTGATGGATAACTTCAATCTCAGTTACTCAGTTTTAGCTGGAAGTAGAAGTCCTTCTGTCTTTTCATTCCAAAAGAAGAGTCATTTAAAAGACTTATGACAAACCACATCTTGGGAACCCTCTCAAGAAAGGACACATACATAGAGATATGTATGTATGTATTCACTGTTTAGTAGGTCTTCGCTGGTGGCTCAGTGGTAAAAATCTGTCTGCAATGCAGGACACACAGATTCGATTCCTGGATTGGGAAGATCCCCTGGGGGAGGAAATGGCAACCCACTCCAGTATTCTTGCCTGGGAATCACATGGACAAAGGAGGGACTTACGGTCCATGTGGTTGCAAAGAGTCGGACACGACTGAGTAACTAAACAACAATACTTTTTAGTGTCTTAGGAGGATTTTATTCCTTCCGTAATATAAATCTAATAGATTCCCAAACTGGTACAGATTTTATTTTTTAAGGTAATAAATTCAACCCTAGCAAGAATGCTTGTCAAGAAGATATCATGGAAAGTAATGAGTGTAAAAGAAGTATTTATATTAGAAATATTTGGATACTGTTTCTTTAAACGGAAGTGCTGCAGCTGATCTGGTTGGCACTGGGGACACAGGAGGGAGGGGCTGATGGGGTCCAGTGCCAGGGAGCTGGGCGTTAGGGCAGCTGCACGTTTTGTTTAAGCTGCCATGGCCTTGCCAGCTCACATGATCCTCTCACAAATCATGCAAATTTCAGGGCTTTTTGGATGCCACTTTGGATTCATGCAGGCAGTGCAAGAGAGAAAAACACTTGTGCATGCACGTGTACACACACACACAGCATTGTGAGGTTTGGCCAGGATTTTGTAGCTGCTAAGTCATGTGCGGAGGGCACGGCTGTTCTCACACCTCTGGGACTGATGATGGAAGGGAAGTGGACAGTTTGCATTTCTCCTGCCAAAGCAAAGCAGGATCAGGGAAATGTATGACTTAGACGACCAGCTGCTCCGCCCCACCGGAGGAACCTGGAGATCCTCTCCTTTGCAGTCTTTCCCTGACCATGGCAACACTCTTTGATTTTCCTCTTCTGAATGCCTTCAGCACCTAGAGTCCCACAGAACTTAGGACACACACAACTCTCTTGCTTTTGTTTTTGAATTGGTGTTTCCTTTTTTTTTTTTTTAATGTTTCTTCTTTTAATTTAATTGATTGCTGTCTTTCTGGCCGCTCTGCATCTTTGTCATTGCACTTGGGCTCTCTCTAGTTGTGGAAAGCGGGGGCTCCTCTGCAGTTGCGGTGCCTGGGCTTCTTTTTGCAGTGGCTTCTCTTGTGGAGGAACGCAGGCTCTAGGGAGTGCAGGCTTCAGCAGTTGTGGCTCCTGGAATCCAGAGCACAGGCTCAGTACTTGTGGTGCATGGACTTAGTTGTCCCATGGCATGCAGAATCTTCCTGGACCAGGGATTGAACCTGTGTCCCTGCATTGGCAGGAGGATTCTTAATTGCTGGACCACCAGGGAAGCCCTAGTGATTCCTTTTGAGAAATACTTTTTCTTCAGTCAAGTTGAGTGCTTCACAAGGACAGGATTTCCCATGATACACATATGATGCCACAGCATACTGACCTCCACCCTCCATAAAGCCAAAGTGTCTGCTGTGGCCCAACAGACTCACCCCGTTTTTCTAGAGGTTATCTGTGTATTTGGTAGTGATTCTTGCCTGGTATCCTCATCATAACAGGATGTTGGGGTCAAGGAGAAGGAAGTGAAAAGGAGCCACACAGAGGCCATCTCTAACAGCCTTTCCCTGATGCCAGGCCAAAAAGTCATCCCAATTCTGCCCTCCCTCTCCATTTGTTTTTGCCGCACGTACCTTAAAACAGATGGAGTGTTTTATAGCCATGGGGGGAAACAATGCAAGTAGTGACAGACTTTATTTTTCTGGGTTCCAAAATCACTGCAGATGGTGCCTGTGCCATGAAATTAAAAGATGATTGCTCCTTGGAAGAAAAGCTATGACCAACCTAGACAGCATATTGAAAAGCAGAGATGTTACTTTGCCAACAAAGGTCCATCTAGTCAAAGCTATGGGTTTTCCGGTAGTCATGTACAGATGTGAGAGTTGGACCATAAAGAAAGCTGAGCCCCAAAGAATTGATGCTTTTGAACTGTGGTGTTGGAGGAGACTTTTGAGAGTCTCTTGGACTGCAAGGAGATCCAACCAGTCCATCCTAAAGGAGATCAGTCCTGAATATTCATAGGAAGGTCTGATGCTGACACTGAAACTCCCATAATGTGGCCACCTGATGCGAACTGACTCATTGGAAAAGACCCTGATGCTGGGAAAGATTGAGGGCAGGAGGAGAAGGGGGTGACAGAGGATAAGATGGTTGGATGGCATCACAACTCAATGGACATGAGTTTGAGTAAGCTCCAGGAGATGGTGACAGATAGGGAAGCCTGGTGTGCTGTGGTCCATGGTGCTGGCAAGAGTCAGACACTACTGAGTGACTGAACTGAACTGAGCAGAGAGTTGTTAGGTGAGCTTTTGGCCCACTTTACTGTGATGTGTGCATTTCTAGCAAAAAGTCAAAAGAGATCCAACTGAGAAAGGATCAGTATAAAACCATGCAATTTCATAGTTAATTCTGAATCTACACAATCAATGAATGTTCTAAAATAAATGAAAGCAAATTTATTTAATTGAGGACAATCCAGGGAAACATTTGGAAAGTTACACTGTTTCTCAAATTTGGAAAGAGCATAAAAATTGCATAAGGCATAAAATAAAATATAGAGGGGAGTTGTTTAAGGGGTATAAAGTTTCAGTTAAGCAAGATGAATAAGTTCTGGAGGTTTTACAACAGATCTTAACTACCTATAGTTAAGAATGCTGTTCTCTGGGCTTGAATATTTGTTAAGGCATTTCCCTGGCGGTCCAGTGGTTGAGACTTTACCTCTCAATGGAGGGGGTACATGTTCCATCTCTGGATGGACAGCCAAGATCTCACATGCCTCGGGGCCAAAAAAAAAAAAAAAAACATGAAACAGAAGCAATATTGTAATAAATTCAATAAAGACTTTAAAAAATTATTAATATGGTAGATCTCTTTTTAAGTGTTCTTATTACACACATTTGGAACCAGTCTGTTGTTCCATGTCCAGTTCTTACTATTGCTTCCTGATCTGCATACAGGTTTCTCAAGAAGCAGGTCAGGTGGTCTGGTATTCCCATCTCTTTCAGAATTTTCCACAGTTTATTGTGATCCACACAGTCAAAGGCTTGGGCATAGTCAATAAAGCAGAAATAAATGTTTTTCTGGAACTCTCTTGCTTTTTTGATGATTCAGCGGATGTTGGCAGTTTGATCTCTGGTTCCTCTGCCTTTTCAAAAACCAGCTTGAACATCTGGAAGTTCATGGTTCAGGTATTGCTGAAGGCTGCCTTAGAGAATTTTGAGCATTACTTCACTAGCGTGTGAAATGAGTGCAACTGTGCGGTAGTTTGAGCATTCTTTGGCATTGCCTTTCTTTGGGATTGGAATGAAAACTGACCTTTTCCAGTCCTGTGGCCACTGCTGAGTTTTCCAAATTTGCTGGCATATTGAGTGCAGCACTTTCACAACATCATCTTTCAGGATTTGCAATAGCTCAACTGGAATTCCATCACCTGCACTAGCTTTGTTTGTAGTGATGCTTTCTAAGGCACACTTGACTTCACATTCCAGGATGTCTGGCTTTAGGTGAGTGATCACACCATTATGATTATCTTAGTCATGAAGGTCTTTTTTGTACAGTTTTTCTGTGTATTCTTGCCACCTCTTCTTAACATCTGCTTCTGTTAGGTCCATACAATTTCTGTCCTTTATCAAGCCCATCTTTGCATTAAATGTCCCCTTGGTATCTCTAATTCTCTTGAAGAGATCTCTAGTCTTTCCCATTCTGTTGTTTCATCTATTTCTTTGCATTGATCGCTGAGGAAGGCTTTCTTATCTCTTCTTGCTATTCTTTGGAACTCTTCATTCAGATGCTTATATCTTTCCTTTTCTCCTTTGCTTTTTGCTTCTCTTCTTTTCACAGCTATTTGTAAGGCCTCCTCAGACAGCCATTTTGCTTTTTTGCATTTCTTTTCCATGGGGATAGTCTTGAACCTTGTCTCCTGTACAATGTCATGAACCACATTCCATAGTTCATCAGGCACTCTATCTATCAGATCTAGTCCCTTAAATCTATTTCTCACTTCTACTGTATAATCATAAGGGATTTGATTTAGGTCATACCTGAATGGTCTAGTGGTTTTCCCTACTTTCTTCAATTTCAGTCTGAATTTGGCCATAAGGAGTTCATGATCTGAGCCACAGTCAGCTCCTGGTCTTGTTTTTGCTGACTGTATAGAGCTTCTCCATCTTTGGTTGCAAACAATACAATCAATCTGATTTCGGTGTTGACCATCTGGTGATGTCCATGTGTAGAGTCTTCTCTTGTGTTGTTGGAAGAGGGTGTTTGCTATGACCAGTGCATCCTCTTGGCAAAGCTCTATTCACCTTTTCCCTGCTTCGTTCCGTATTCCAAGGCCAAATTTGCCTGCAACTCCAGGTGTTTCTTAACTTCCTACCTTTGCATTCCAGTCCCCCATAATGAAAAGGACATCTTTTTTGGGTGTTAGTTCTAAAAGGTCTTGTAGGTCTTCATAGAACCATTCAACTTCAGCTTCTTCAGCGTTACTGGTTGGGGCATAGACTTGGATTGCTGTGATATTGAATGGTTTGCCTTGGAAACGAGAGATCATTCTGTCAATTTTGAGATTGCATCCAAATACTGCATTTCAGACTCTTTTGTTGACCATGATGGCTACTCCATTTCTTCTAAGGGATTCCACCTGCAGTAGTAGATATAATGGTTATCCGAGTACATCAAGGCTGTATATTGTCACCCTGCTTATTTAACTTATATGCAGGGTACATCATGAGAAATGCTGGGCTGGAAGAAGCACAAGCTGGAATCAAGACTGCGGGAGAAATATCAATAACCTCAGATATGCAGATGATACCACCCTTATGGCAGAAAGTGAAGAGGAACTCAAAAGCCTCTTGATGAAAGTGAAAGAGGAGAGTGAAAACGTTGGCTTAAAGCTTAACATTCAGAAAACCAAGATCATGGCATCTGGTCCCATAACTTCATGGGATATATATGGGGAAACAGTGGAAACAGTGAAAGACTTTATTTTTTTGGGCTCCAAAATCACTGCAGATGGTGACTGCAGCCATGAAATTAAAAGATGCTTACTCCTTGGAAGAAAAGTTATGACTAACCTAGATAGTATATTTAAAAGCAGAGACATTATTTTGCCAACAAAGGTCCATCTAGTCAAGGCTATGGTTTTTCCGGTGGTCATATATGGATATGAGAGTGGACTGTGAAGAAATCTGAGTGCTGAAGAATTGATGCTTTTGAACTGTGGTGTTGGAGAAGACTCTTGAGAGTCCCATGGACTGGAAGGAGATCCAACCAGTCCATTCTAAAGGAGATCAGTCCTGGGTGTTCTTTGGAAGGAATGATGCTAAAGCTGAAACTCCAGTACTTTGGCCACGTCATGCAAAGAGTTGACTCATTGGAAAGGACTCTGATGCTGGGGAGGATAGGGGGCAGGAGGAGAATGGGATGACAGAGGATGAGATGGCTGGATGGCATCACTGACTCTATGGAGGTGAGTCTGAGTGAACTCCGGGAGTTGGTGATGGACAGGGAAGCCTGGCATGCTGCCATTCATGGGGTCACGAGGAGTCAGACACGACTGAGCGACTGAACTGAACTGAACTGATTACACACATACACACACCACAAATTGGCATAAGAAAACTGAAAGTGTTGGATATAACTCTTACCTTCATTGTTGTTATGGTTTCATGGATGATGTCCTAACTCATGAAATTAGTCCAATTATATACATTAAATATGCACAGTTTATATATTAATTTTACCTCAATAAAATTGCTATATATAATGCATAAAATTTATAACATTTGATAAATTCAGTTTCAGAACTTAAGGAATGACTTTCCAAAATACAATTATTATAATAATAATGAAAAATGATAATAATTAAAAGCCATAATTGCTCTGGATTTCACAGAGTATTTCTTTTTTCTCTTATCTGTGTTTTGTTTTTAGATGTATAAATAAGAAGTGGTTGAGAGCAAAGGGAAGTCCAAAAACACAGAATAATAAAAAGATGATGGCAAATTTTGTTGTTAAGTTTTCATCATTTTTAATTCCATTGTAATGACAGGGAAGGAGTTGTCTGTCTGTTTGTGAGTCTGTTAGAGAGACTCATGTGTGGCAGGAACTGAAGAGATCCAGTTACTTTCAAAATTTACCCTAGTCCTGGTTGAGGCTGAAGCATAGGTATTCAACAATCAACAAAACCAAAGGTTATCCAACATTTTCCACATATACATGTGCACATGTGCAGACTCAGTCACTTCAGTCATGTCTAAGTCTTTGCGATCCATGGACTGAAGCTGCTCCCCACCTCCCAGGCTCCTCTGTCTATGGGTTTCTCCAGGCAAGAATACTGGAGTGGGTTTCCATGCCCTCCTCTTGGGGGGATCTTCCCAACCCAAGGATCGAACTCACATCTCCTGAGTCTCCTGTATTGCAGGCAAATATTTGACTGCTGAGCTACTAGGGAAGCCCTTCCCCACATATGCTGCTAAGTCGCTTCAGTCGTGTCCGACTCTGTGCGACCCCATAGACGGAAGCCCACCAAGCTCCCCCGTCCCTGGGATTCTCCAGGCAAGAACAATGGAGTGGGTTGCCATTTCCTTCTCCATCCCCACATATACTACATATATATGCTGAAATCAACTTTTATTCAGCCTACCAGCAATTCCATCCAATGCTCAAAATTCTCCAAGCCAGGCTTCAGCAATATGCGAACCGTGAACTTCCAGACATTCAAGCTGGTTTTAGAAAAGGCAGAGGAACCAGAGATCAAATTGCCAACATCTGCTGGATCATCAAAAAAGCAAGAGAGTTCCAGAAAAACATCTATTTCTGCTTTATTGACTATGCCAAAGCCTTTGACTGTGTGGATCACAATAAACTGTGGAAAATTCTGAAAGAGATGGGAATACCAGACCACCTGATCTGCCTCTTAAGAAATCTGTATGCAGGTCAGGAAGCAACAGTTAGAACTGGACATGGAACAACAGACTGGTTCCAAATAGGAAAAGGAGTATGTCAAGGCTGTATATTGTCACCCTGCTTATTTAACTTATATGCAGAGTACATCATGAGAAACGCTGGACTGGAAGAAACACAAGCTGGAATCAAGATTGCCGGGAGAAATATCAATAACCTCAGATATGCAGATGACACCACCCTTATGGCAGAAAGTGAAGAGGAACTCAAAAGCCTCTTGATGAAAGTGAAAGAGGAGAGTGAAAACGTTGGCTTAAAGCTCAACATTCAGAAAACGAAGATCATGGCATCCGGTCCCATTACTTCATGGGATATAGATGGGGAAACAGTGGAAACAGTGTCAGACTTTATTTTTCTGGGCTCTAAAATCACTGCAGATGGTGACTGCAGCCATGAAATTAAAAGACGCTTACTCCTTGGAAGGAAAGTTATGACCAACCTAGATAGCATATTGAAAAGCAGAGACATTACTTTGCCAACAAAGGTTCATCTAGTCAAGGCTATGGTTTTTCCTGTGGTCATGTATGGATGTGAGAGTTGGACTGTGAAGAAGGCTGAGCGCCGAAGAATTGATGCTTTTGAACTGTGGTGTTGGAGAAGACTCTTGAGCGTCCCTTGGACTGCAAGGAGATCCAACCAGTCCATTCTGAAGGAGATCAGCCCTGGGATTTCTTTGGACGGAATGATGCTGAAGCTGAAACTCCAGTACTTTGGCCACCTCATGCGAAGAGTTGACTCATTGGAAAAGACTCTGATGCTGGGAGGGATTGGGGGCAAGAGGAGAAGGGGATGACAGAGGATGAGATGGCTGGATGGCATCACTGACTCGATGGACGTGAGTCTGGATGAACTCCGGGAGTTGGTGATGGACAGGGAAGCCTGGCGTGCTGCGATTCATGGGGTCGCAAAATGTCGGACACGACTGAGTGACTGATCTGATCTGATAGTGTAAAATACCTGCTTACATGTACCCATCAGAGTGACTGCAACTCATCTGAAGGCAAAAAGTGCACACTGTCATTTCATAAAATCATTTACCCAATTGTTTATTTTGTCTCATAAAAAAAAAAAACAAAACACTAAGGAATCAGTAATTTATAAGTAGCTCTTCCAAGTTTCTTGGAATGGATCCATGCTGCTTTTCATTTTAAAATGTACTTTCAACTGTTCTTTGTAACTTTGATCTCTGCTTTGAATTTTACAACAAAGGGAAGCAATCTTTGGGGTTAATTTCTAATTGTGATAAGAACATGTGATATGGGTTAGTTATAGGCACAGTGTTGTACAGCAGATATCTAGATGTTGTAACAGAAACTTCATACCCATTAAACATCATCTCCCCACTTCTAACCATCAGCCCCTGGCAAACACCATTCTGCTCTGTTTCTATGAGTTTGACTATTTTAGCTTCCTCTTATAACAGGAATCATGCAGGAATTGTCCTTCTGTGAATTATTTCACTTGGCATAATATCCCCCTGGCTCATTTATGCTGTTGTATTTGACAGGATTTCCTTCTTTTGGTCAAATAGTATTCTATTGTATATATGTGTCACATTTTCTTTGTCTATTCATCCGTTATATGACCGTGAATGTGGTTTCCGTCTCTTGGCTCTTGTGAATAATGCTGCTTTGAACTTGGGAGTGCACACACCTCGGAGATTCTGATTTCAGTTCTTTTGCAGATATATCCAGAAGTGGATTGCTAGATGTAAGCAGCATTTTGTTTTGGAAAGAATTCCCTGTGTTTTTCTGAAAAATCCCAGTTGATTCGCTGGAGAAGTCACAATGATTTGCTAAATTCATTTTAATTAACAGTTTTATATAGGTAGTTGGTGAAATATCAAGAAATCCAATACTGTAAGTAGACTTAGCTGATATTACTTTAATAATTTTTTCCATAATTCATTGCTCTATTTCATATTTGTATTTTTTTCCTTTTATATCTATTTGTACCTAAGTATCAGACTCACAATTTAACAGCATGGTAAATATTGTGTTCTACAAGGTACTTCAGTATTGTTCATTGTTTGCTTTAATGCTGTTATTATAGACAGAACCATTTACCTCAGTTTTTCTGACCTTAAAATTACACTAAGACTCTGATCCTTTTATTTCCATAAGCAATACAGTACACCATGATGGTAACAAAGAAAAATATATTTAAGAAATATGAGCAATAACTCAAAAGAGACACTAGAAACATTAACTGAGGTAAACCATAATTTGCTTTCAGCATGTTGCTGCTAAGTTGCTTCAGTCGTGTCTGACTCTGTGCGACCCTATAGAATGGCAGCCCACCAGGCTCCCCTGTCCCTGGGATGGTCCAGGCAAGAACACTGGAGTGGGTTGCCATTTCCTTCTCCAATGCGTGAAAGTGAAAAGTGAAAGTGAAAAGTGAAAGTGAAGTAGCTCAGTCATGTCCGACTCTTTGCGACCCCATGGACTGCAGCCCACCAGGATCCTCCGTCCATGGGATTTTCCAGGCAAGAGTACTGGAGTGGGGTGCCATTGCCTTCTCCATTACAGCATGTTACTGAACTAAACAAGTCAGCTTCTTAGCTTATGAGTAACTTTCAAATGTATGAATTATCAGGAGGTTTTTTCCTTCAGGATGACAGATCAAACACACTTCTGGAGCTTGACTCACACCTGAGATCCCATTATAAGGGTAGTAATGGAATAAAGGAGGTGTAGACAATAACTTAAAAAATTCTGTCGCATTCTTAGATCAATATGAGAAGATATACATGCATGCGTGCATGAATATGCACACAAACACACACCACACAAACCAAATGAGTAAGTGAAAGAGAATGGGATGCTGTGAAAAAGGAGCACATAGAAATGTAAAGTAAAATTTCCAACTAAAGGCTTCAGAAATAGATTTAGAAGATAAATGCAAGAACATTAGAATATGAGAGTCTGAAGATGCAGGATAAAGGTAGAAAACTTAGGTGGGATATCCAGAACACCCAACATGACAGGACTAGGATTTCTAGGAAGAGAGTAGGAGAAATGGACAGGGAAAAAAATATCAGTGAAATAATACATATTACTCAAAGCAGAAAAGAAACTTGAGAGTGTGAACCATAAGGACTGAATACTAACTCAGATGAATTGAACAGAGACATAGCGTCTTGCCACGAGCCAACAGGTAGACCATCGAGAAGGGCAATAGCATATAGTGACACATCAGAATATATTACACAGGCGGATGAGAAATAATCCTGTTTTTAAAAAAGGATGTATACCACATATAGCAAATATGTGACACACATCCTGGTCAGTTATAGTATACAAGATGCTTCAAAACGGTAATTTACGTAAGTATCTGTGATCATTCTCCTTTCATTGAAAATACTCACCTTTACTTAAAATAGTCATTAATAGTTTACATAAAACTTTAAATATATAGAGATGTAAGCATGACAAATCAATTTTTTCTGATCATTTCATGTTATTCACATTAGAGTTTTCAAGCACACACATGTTATTAAAAGTAGCAAAAGTTTCTTTATCTGTATATATTATATATATATAAAAGTGTACATGCATATATATAAAATATACATGGAGGAGGAAATGGCAACCTACTCCAGTGTTCTTGCCTGGGAAATCCCATGGACAGAGGACAGAGGACCCCGGTGGGCTATATCGTCCATGGGGTCACAAGAGTAGGACGTGACTTAGTGACTAAACCACTACATAATATACATATACTTTTACAGGTGGAAAAATTGAGTTTAATTGTTTTCAAAGTGGATTCTGAAACTCAATCTCTTCATCTGTAAAGTGGGCAGAATAGTGAACCTATCTCATATGGTGACTTTTAGAAACAATTACACTTAAACATACAAAGCGATTGGAACAGTGCTTCGCAGAGAGGAACTGCTCAGTGAGAATTAGGTACTATTGTTAGAACAATGAAAAGCAGGCCAATGTATCTCAATTATAGAGAAATTGGTGGTAATGGAAAATAAAGCATGTAGATTAATACAAGTAGAATGCAGGGATCTTGTAGGACACAATGATTTTACCTTTCAATGTTAAGCCCTTTTGTACTATTTAATTTTTAAACATATTCATGTATAGGAAAAAATTGCTTTCTTGAAAAATTGCTTCCATTTATGTGTTTATTCTAGATCTCTTAAGCCTGTACATTATAAGCATTGAGTAAACATTTGTGGGTGAGTCAATTATGAGGGACTAATCTGTTGAATCATAATTATCTATCTCACTCTCACCACTGACTTTGAAAATACATTTCTACTATACTTTGATAGCCTGGGTTAGCAAACATTCTACACTACAATAACTTAATTATTTCCTTCCTACTTCAACAATCAGAATGCTGTATGGAGATAATAAAAATATTATCAGTTCATTTCAGCCAACATGATGTTTTTTTGTTTCAGAAATTGAAATACCCACCATTTTCCTATATCTCTTAGGAATCTTTTTGAGAAAGAAGTACATTACATGACTGAAAATTTGGTCATCCTTCAGTTCAGTTCAGTTCAGTCGCTCAGTCGTGTCCAACTCTTTGTGACCCCATGAATCGCATCACGCCAGGCCTCCCTGTCCATCACCAACTCCCGGAGTTCACTCAGACTCACTTCCATAGAGTCAGTGATGCCATCCAGCCATCTCATCCTCTGTTGTCCCCTTCTCCTCCTGCCCCCAATCCCTCCCAGCATCAGAGTCTTTTCCAATGAGTCAACTCTTCGCATGATGTGGCCAAAGAACTGGAGTTTCAGCTTTAGCATCATTCCGTCCAAAGAAATCCCAGGGCTGATCTCCTTCAGAATGGACAGGTTGGATCTCCTTGCAGCCCAAGGGTCATCCTTGAGTTCTGCCAAATCCTGCCACTAGCTTTCTGGTTTATCATTATGTCACTCACTAGTTTTTGCACATGATTTATGAATAAAGATGATGACTCTTCTGATTGCTTACTAAAGGAATATAAAGAAAGTTTCCAACAGGCCTTTGAAGGAAGGGTTGAGCTGAAATCCTATCTTTATCATTTACTGAATAAATCCAAAACAAATTCTCTTCCTTTTAATAGGAGGTAGATATAGAAAGGAGTAAAAAAAAAAAAAAAAACCTCTAAAAATTTGTGGGACTTAAATGAAATAAGCATTTGTGAGCAAAGTGGAAGAGTTAGTCACTCAGTCATGTCTGACTATTTGTGACCCTGTGGACTGCAGCCTGCCAGGCTCCCCTGTCCATGGGATTCTCCAGACAAGAATACTGGAGTAGGTGGCCACACCCTTCTCCAGGAGACTTTCCCAAACCAGAGATTGAACCTGGATCTCCTGCATTGCAATTCCTTACCATCTGAGCCACCAGGGAAGTCCAAATTAGAAACTGCTGCTGCTGCTGTGTCGCTTTAGTCGTGTCCGACTCTGTGCGACCCCATAGACGGCAGCCAACCAGGCTTCCCGTCCCTGGGATTCTCCAGGCAAGAACACTGCAGTGGGTTGCCATTTCCTTCTCCAATGCATAAAAGTGAAAGTGAAAGTGAAGTCGCTCAGTTGTGTCCGACTCTAGCGACCCCATGGACTGCAGCCTACCAGGCTCCTCCATCCATGCGATTTTCTAGGCAAAAGTACTGGAGTGGGGTGCCATTGCCTTCTCAAGTCAATACTACATGGAAAACAGCATTTAGCCCAGATGTAAAAGGAACATGGCCAGTTATTATTCTGCTTAGAGAAAATATGGTAGTGAAATCTGAAATTTAAAAAGTCACAATAATTATCATGCTACAGCAAACCCAGAGCATGTTATCTGTCATCTAATTGGTGGTGATGAATAATATAGATTAGTGAGACTGAAATTTTTAGTTTTCATAAATATGATTTAGTGTCATATTTTGCTTACTAAAAATTAGTCTTTTGGAGAAAACCAGAGATGACATTCGAAGAGTTTTAGGAAAAAAATATTAAGTATGAAGTAAACATGCGTTGACCTAACATTATTGGTCTTTGCATTATCAAGAAAACTTGGAAAGGACAGGTTCAGAAAAATATGATGTTTTTAATTGTTATGATGTACATTTGTGTTACTTTAATGAAATGTATCTTTAATAATAGCATTTTGGGCTACTATTTTTATAGATAAAATGAGTCCAATATATTAATCAAAATATATTCTAAGGGCCTTGTCTCAAAGAGTTTTGATGGATACAATGAGGAAAAACCCATTTTTCTTACAGAAAATAAAATAAAATAAAATCACACTTCGCTACCTGTGCTCCCACCAAAAAAGGAAAATGCATTACTGTATTTAACCTGTATCTCAGATTATGCTCCAAAAAAAGGAAAATGCATTACTGTATTTAACCTGTATCTCAGATTATGCTCCTGAATGATACTCAGAATTTGCAGCAACATAATATCAAATCAAACTTTAACTATTTACAGTTTCTTTTCCCCTTGAAATCACAATAACAACTCTTTTCCTGGGGGTAGGAGAGAGAGGTTATGCTGTAAAAGCTATCTGAAAATGAGCATTTTATTTATCCTATTTTTATTGAACCTAGGAAAGGTTGGGAGTGTTGAAAACTATTCAGGACCTTATGCCATCTGTCCTTATTTCATATGTTCCCTCATATGGGCTGGAACAAAGGAGTGGGCTGGATGGAATTAAAGAATGTATACACACACACACACACACACACACACACATATATATATATATATAAAAGGAAAGTAGTGATCAAACGCTACTGATAAGGGAAGCCAGTGTGCTGCTGGGTGATGTGTGTATTCAACTCCAGGCTGACTCCTCTTATGCTAATACAGCCAATTTCCTCTTTTATTTCATTTCTGGAGCCTGAATCTGCGATCTCTGATAAGGTTCCCAAGGATACCGCCTTCACTCACACAGGAGGAGGGGGAAGGGGGAGTGGGTGATGGAGATGTGTAACTCGGAGAGAGCACTAGTGGATGAATAATTTAAAGCTCCGCCCGGAGATTTGAGGCAAAATGCAGAGATAAGACACACCACAGGGTCTTCTCTGTTTATTCAGAGCTTCATCTTCCAATGACAGCTGACCTCCAAGGTCAAGGGTATGATGGGAAATAGAACCAACAGTGGGAAAAGGTACCACACATCCCAGAAGAAAGTAGTGATTTACTTTGTGTCAATGAAAAATTGATCTTTTTATTTAACTACATTTTTGTTGCTCTTCATCAATAGAAAATCTGTGATGGAACAAACTTTTCATAAACCACAATATATTCCTATTTCCCATGATATCAAGACCCTCCCACAAGCTCTTTCTCAGCAGCTTCAGCTTGATATGTTTTAGTACTCAGGTTCACAAAGAAATTTTTGACATCAAAATTAACTTTGATTGAGCACAGAAAGTATATGTGACTCAGGACCTCAAGTGACAAACACAGCATCTGGATTCAAAACATCTTTAGTCTCTCTTAACGCAAATGATCTGTTTCCTTAGCTCCCTACCTTTTAAAATTTGTACAATTAAAGGGTTCACTTTTCCCCCTCATTACATTTTTTTGGAGCCTTACATAATCTCCTTTGTGGCAAAACAACATTACATACATTGAATCTAATCAAATCTTTGTGTTTTTACTAGTTTGCTGCCTAAATCCCTGAATCTAATAACTCTTTGCAGTTCAGAAAATTTGAAGCCATTTGTCCCGGCTGGGACCATGTTGTTAGTTTAGGATCTTACAAATTCTGACAGTAAGACACAGACCTAGGCAAAGTCCGTGCCCCATTATCAAAACCGTCTGCCCAGTTGCTCCTATTTGTTTCAATAGAACATGACCATGACCTCTGCGGAGGGAGAGGCAATGTCAGATGTTTCTCAGGGCTGGTTTACATTTCCCTCATCATCTTAAACTGCTGTTTCTGCTTTCCCCTGTTTGAATGTTACCCATGTTTTCATTCCTGAGGAATCATACCTTTTATCTTTTTTAGATAAACATGAAAATATACCAAGGTCACCGCTGGGTGAGAGAGAGGCAAGATGTGCGTGACTGCCACCCAGTCTCATGCAGGTTTTTTTTTTTTTTTTTTTCTCCCTTCCTTGACAAACAATCCTGGAGGGTTCCAGGCAAGGGTGATTCAGAAGCTGGCCACATCTAGTGCCCGCACAGGCTGTGCTTCCGAGTGCCCCATTAGCGTGGAGCCAGCCTGCTTGGGCTTTAGCACACACTTGGCCCTGTCTCCTTTTTCCTTCTTTCCCCCCTCCCTGCTACATTCTTGCTTCCTAGGTGCACTTTATGCATTTTTGCCAAGGCTTAAAAGAAAACTATCCCTATTATTTTTGGTCTGGCCTTTGTTTTTTTTCTTTTCCTTCTCCTCCTCCGTCTTCTCCTTCTTCTTCTTTTTCCCCCCGAGTTAAAGAAAGAACAATGGGAGAGGGAGCACACAAGCTGAAAAACAAGTTAAACTGAAACAGGAAGTCTCCGATGAGACTGCTGTAAACAAAACTAAAATATCAACTGTTCGGTAGTGAGGGAATGTAGGTCTTCAAGTCAGCCTTGTTGCCATCTTCTTTCACTGACTTGGAAATCAGATATACAATTTAATTTTGACATTGAGCACAATTAACAAAAGAACAGGTATCACTTTGATTAACCCCTAGTGAGAACAGCAGGTCAGTTCTTCACTCTCTGCTCCTTTCATAGACATTGGGGCACATCAGTTTTTAGTTTCAAAGAATTTCACTTTACTGTTTCCATTTGCAACAAACCAAGGAGAAAAATGCTCATTTTGCCAGATAACGTCGACTAAACTATGTTTCTAAAATGTAGAGTGCAGTTTTGCACACAGTAGGCTAAATCTCATGTGGGCCCCATGACACATAATTTTCATTTTATTCTAAAAAGTGATTTGGTTTGTTAAATTATTGGCTTTTTAGGGATTTGTTTCTATTCCTTTTCCTCCATTTTATCATTGTATATAATTTCTCTTAATTTTATCTTTAAAGTATGAGCGCTTAAATATGGAAACTCAATTTTTTAACTAAAAGTGACATTCAAATTGACATTAAGTAGATCAAGAGGACATCAAGAGGATATCAATTAAATATAAAAAACAACTTTGGAAACATAAGTAGACTGAACTATATAAAAAAACATCATCTTCAACTGAGAGATCTTTCTTCCCATGTCAGTGTTTAGAAAACAGGCTTCCTGTTTAATAAAATAATCAGGAATTAGTCCATATTCATTAATGTATTTTATTGATGATCATAACAAATGAGATTGGGGTAGACAGTAAAGATATTCTAGTACAAACTTTTTAAGAGAAATTAATGGCAAAGTCAGGACCGAAAGCTCTACTTCAGCTCTCCCAGTGGTTTCTCCACTGCATTCACAAATTATCTTTGTTAATATGATTAAATATACAGTTGCCAGCTATCATGCCATAGACCTGAAAAGGGCCAGAATTCACTTATGTTCCTAGACCCTCAAAATCCCAGAGCCTCTGGTTATTCTCTTCCAGAAACAACTGTCCTAATAAAAGCTCGACTTTGTGAGAAGCTTAGCCAAATAACGCTGTATACACACACATGGAGAGCTTAGATAAACTATCAAAACATTAAGCCTTTACATTTTTTAAACTTTGTTAGTTCAAAAAGAATGTATAACAATAAAAATTAATTTTACTGATGATTGTGAGTACACTCACATAGGAACAGACAGATGAGAAGAAAATGGAAATTATCTCATAGAACTTATGAATAAACCTGTATTTACCTATGCTGCTGCTACTGCTGCTAGGTCGCTTCAGTCGTGTCCGACTCTGTGTGACCCCATAGATGGAAGCCCACCAGGCTCCCCCATGCCTGGGATTCTCCAGGCAAGAACACTGGAGTGGGTTGCCATTTCCTTCTCCAATTTACCTATAGGGACTTTTAAATTTTAAAATAGTTAAACAAAAAATAAAGGAAAGTACAATGAAATTAAAATGGCAAGAGATACTATTGTTATAGAAAATGCATTGAAACTACTTTAGAATCGATGAACTAAATTTAAAAACTATGTTAATTAGAAGTCTAGATACTTAGAGAATATTTGGTTTAATTCCTTCATTTTTTAATCTGAAGTCCATGTTGCTCTGAGAAGTTAAATGACTCTCCCAGGTCAGCACAGCTAGTTTGCAGGCGAGTTGGTAATGAACTCATGTCTTCTCCCTGTAATGGCTTTTCAACATTTAGCTAGTCTGATCATCTATGATGCCTCAGATCATCAGAATCTCTCATTTCTAGCCCCAAACCAATGACCCTAAAGTACTAAACTACATAACTTTCAGTTTTAACAGAAATATTATTCCTACGATTTAGGATTCCAAAGCCTCTGAATTTATCTAAGTCTATGTCTTTTTTAAATTCAAAAATTTAAATTAAATTTGGATATATCAACTTAAAAAACACCCATCAAAATAAAGCAAATACATACAATAAGCATCTAGTCTGTATTCTCCTTTGGTGTGTGATTGTTGATTCTTTCACATCACTGTGTACGGCTGAGTTCTGACTGCCCACTTAACATGTCTTAGATTTGGGTTCAAACTTACTTAGGGCCATCATTTACTGCAGAGAAGATTCTTGAGCATCTAGCTAGCATTATTTGTGGGTTTCTTAAGGCAGGGACATTTTTACATGATGTGATTCTGCAAAGCACTTTTACCTCACCTGTGGGAATGTTGGCTGTAGGGTGTTCAGTCATTAAATTAAAGGGACCACATTCCCCTTGGCTGTTTCCTGTGGAAATGACTCTGGCTTTGTCTGTGCCATACCCTGTCCTGCTTCCCCAAGGTGAATTAATCCATATGTAAAACCAAATCTGTGGGGTGGTTCCTCTCTTATCTCTACTATTTGCATTTTGTTTCAGACTTGGGAAATTGGTTTGATCTAAGTTTAACTTTCAAGGTCACTATATATATATATATTTATTTATTTATGTATAGCTCACAACATTGTTAAAACATCACCATGTGCAGATTTGAAAATATCCTGTAGTTCATTATGGTTATTAATACACTTTGATAATTGGCAGATAACTTTTGGCAAATTAAAAAAAAAGCCTTTGCAATTTCATTCTTTGTGTGCCTTAACCTTCATCTTATTCTTACATTTACTTAAACACATATCATATAACACATATATATGATATGTGTTAGTTAAAATATTAATTACAGAGGTCAGTGAATCTAGAAAAGAATGTATGGTGTTTTAAGTTTTGTGTTTTTTTGGCATATGCTTACTTAGGTGAACTCTTCTACTTATAACCTAGTTCTTTCTCTCTCCATAGAAAGAAAAAAATCACACTGTCACTTAAACATTTTTCTGGCAGATGTGATTAGCTTCCTCCTTTAGCTAATACTTGCGTGATATACATTGTAAAAAGAGAAATTAGCAGATGTTCAATAATTTTATTACCTAAAATCCTCAAAATAATGATACTTCTCTAAGCATAAAATGCACATTATCTTTTTCAGAATTAATTTTGTAAGTTAAATCAAGCTAGTAACTAAAGCTGTACTTCACTCTCTATGAGTAGACATTTCCAAACTTTTTTTTTCATGTTTTAAAAGACATGATTTGGGGAAATGTTTTTAATCAACTTAAAAAAAAAATAAAAAGCAAGTATGTTTTAGCCACTTTCGATTCAATGGTATGAAATTTTGTCTCTTTCATTTAGTTATGGGTGAGTCAAAAAGGCAGCACCTAAACATATCTGAACTATAACTTCAGTAGGATTTAATTCTCTTCATTGTAATAATTCTAAGGTTGGTAATTGCATGGCTCTTCCTATTCTTTCAGGAGAAAATGTGTTAGTGCTGGTTGAGGTTTACAACTTGGGCTTGTATTGATGTGAGGTCTTGTCAATACTTAGTTGAAAATTAATAACCCCTGTGTCTATTCTGTGTATATTACAGAGATGTATGAGACATCTGTGTAAACCCATGTTTCATATTCACCCACCTACCCAAACATTCACCTGTATTTCAGACTCACAGTTGGTTGTCTTAGGGTTTATACAATGAAGATTCACAAAAATTAGGTGATGCGGTGATCTGTGGTGGAGGTTGAAATGTCTTATAAATGTTAGTTTGCTTGTTAACTATGACAAACACTTAAAAATGTTGGAAAACTGGTTTTAAATTTATCACATGGTATTTATTGAGTATAAATTAAATAATACTGGTTTTAGAGTATTTTAAGTGTATTTTCAAATCCCTGAATGAGAGAAACTATCAGATATTTTATAAGGTGGTATCTTGGTTTTGGACAAAAAAAGTGTTTAGATGTTGCTAATGAGTCAGACACGACTGGGGCACTGAACTGAACCGAACTGAAACTTAAAGTTTCACTTAGTAACTGAACTGAACTGAACTAAACTAAACTGAAACTTATTAAGGTTTTCATGGGAAATAGCTATAAAGGGGGTTATTTCTGAAACAGTAAATACTACTTTGGACATATATTTAGAAAACAGGAACTGCTGTATTTTGAAAAATTATAGATGATTTCATATTAAAACTGTTCTAACAAAATAAACCTGTTTTGATAAGATCTTTCAAATCTTTGTATTTACCTGTCTACTTAGGTCTTACAACATTTAAATTTATTAAGAACAGAACAAAAACGATAATCCTGTTTGGTTTTTATGAATAAAGAAACTAAGATTGAAATGATATAGCAGACAATTAGAAATCGTTTTCATATCAAAATACTGAAAGGGAATTTTTGATGGTTATAATAAAATGGGACGTATTGACAGATCATTTTTCTTTTTAAAATAATCTTCTCTTTTAAAAATAACCATTCATGAGAAATAAAGGAAAGTAACACATAAGATATTGCATATGCTATATAAGAATATAGCACACTGTGTGACCTAACTTATCTTGAGCTTGTGTAAGTAGATATTCACTATAGCAATACAACTTTATTTAACACGTCTCATTTGGAAAAGCCTTACATGTTAAAGTATATAATTAGGCAAATAATTAGAAGAAGTGAAAGGAGCAAAAGATAAGCAAATTAAAAACCAAACATTTAAAATATCGGGTGTGAGTACCTAATTCAGAGTTTGTTTAACAGTTATTTATCATAAGATTCTGAACCAATATAAAGGACATAAAGTGCTAGATATTAAAAAAGAACATTAATAATAAGAAAATGTTGGCCGATATTACTTTCATCCTTTTTTTCTGTACCAGTGATTTTTTTTTTTACACACCCCAGTGCCTTATTGAGTCGGTGTCATATCCTGTGTAACTGCATGATCCATTTTTTTTCATTTGGTTCCACGGGATGAAGACTGACATTCTGATTTCACAGAGAAGATACGGATTCATAACAAAGGGCTTAAAATTAGGGTGTTTCTTCCCCATATCAGTTTTGCAATTACAGATGACACTCAGTTTTCAGAACAAAATTATCTGTAGTTTAATTTGATTCTGTAACACGTGTAGAGGTTGAAATTTAGGTTCACTGATAAAGTAACTTCATGTGGATGAAACTTCAAAGATGAAGAGACAGATAAAATGCCTGGGTGCTATCAATACAGAGCAGGTACAAATGACTTAGATCTCAGGATGGAATCTCGAAAGGGACAAGGCACTATCCTCAAATCTCTTCCTTGGGATCACACTCCCTTTAGTTAATGTGACGGTGGACACATTTTCTTGCTTATCTAGTAATATATTTTTATTTGTTCAGAACAAATTTGAATGATATCACCTAGTAGTAATGGTGAAGCTCATCTTTCTCTGCTATTGATTATGAAAAGATAGTAGAAGAATGTAGAGAAAGCAGGGTGGGATTTGAGAGACTCAAAAACTATATCCAAATTGAATAGCCAACCTCTGACCTTCAGGTGGGTCAAGGAAGGATGAAGTGGACCATGTACTTAAGTCTGAAGACTCCCCTAGATCCTGGGCATAGAAGGTATCCCCACAAAATCACCAGAGGCCTGGGGAATTGAAAAATTGAAGGTGGGCGGAAGCATCAGGAGAATCATCAAATTAGCCATTCCTTTCTTAATCTTTCTGTCTAGATCTGACCTTTAGGACTCTTGGAAATTCTAGCTCATCTCTATGAATACACTAAATTCAACTGTTAGAAGAAAAGCAATACTCTGAAAACCATAATGAATCTTCATTTGGTTACCATGTTTTGGTGCTGTTTTTTCTGCCTCCTAAAATCACCTTACATTTTAAGGACACCATAGAGCACTGAGAAGTGATCATGGGTATGATGATCTCGTTATCATAATTTCACAAAATCCTTGTAAAACATAGAAAAGTGTTTATAATTATTCCTGCTTACGCATTGGAAGAAGATAAGCAAAGGAGACTTAGAGAATCACCGAATTTCTCACAAGGTTTTCTGACACTGATCCAAAGCCTTTTCAATAAGTCTATCCTGTTTCTCTAAAAGTAAGCATTTCTCTTCCTTGACCATGTGTTCTTCTCTTTCTCTGTTTTCTGTCTTGGAGATCTCACCTCTTACAAACTCAGTTCTGCCTTTCAGTGCAACTCATTTGGTGGTCAATAGTAAGATATTTTCATCAATACAATCAATTATTTAACTGGTAAATGTGCTGTGCATAAAATAAGTATGGTCAAGCAAGTATGAATTATATAACATATCTTCTGTGCTTTGCAAACTGGATTCTTAAACACTAGTGGACAATGCTGCTCTGCTAAATGGTCATCATAAAACAAGGGCAGTCTTTAAGAGGTTTAGTTGGAAATGTCCACTAAACAGGATTTGTACCAGCAGAAGTTGTCACATTTGTCATACAGTCATGTATGTAGAGAGATGAGCTATACTTAGACTCCAAAGAGCATGAAGCTACATTTCACAGGGTAAACCAAGCTTAGGGTTGTTTAAAAAAGAAAAAAAAAGCTTTAAGACTGTAGGAAAATATGAATCTGTTCTTCAAAAAAGACATCCACAGTCAAATACATTTGTCAATGGGATTAAAGAAGAAAAGCAAAGGTGGATTTTCAGGCTTTGTAAAAATGCAACTCACCACTTAAAGAGGGATATGATTATTATTCAACCACCTGCATTAATGGCTTCCTGACTACCACTCCAACTGCCCTCGTTTAGGCCAGTTTTCATTTATTCACGTAAACACCCTTACCTTCCACATTTGCCTGTTTTTCTCTTGTTTTTTTTTCAGTAGTTCTTCACTGAAATTCAGCATAAAATCCACTTCTTCCAAGTGCCCTCTCTTTGATCGTAGGTAGCCCATAGCCGATAGCAAACTTTTTTTTCACTTTGCATTTCTATAGCACTGGTGCATATTATTTGCATCTTAACGTCGCAGTTGCCTAATTCTTCCACTAGGTATATAAAGCAAAGGTACGTCTTCTATCCCCTAAAATACTGTATGCTTCCCCAGAGATTCTAGTTATTTATTTTTATTCCTGAGGTCTTGGGTCAGTGTGGGGACTGGAGTAGACACATTAGAAATGATTGATGGATAAATGCATGTGCAAATCAACCACATAGGGAACAACTATATACAATAGTATTTGCATGGACAGAAAAGAATGTAAAGAATCGAGTTGGAGCAGTGAGTGTTGTTAATTATCTCGGCACTGGCTGGGTTGCATTAAGACAAGGAGGCTGGTGTGTGTTAGAATCTGGTAAGGGAGTATTTCCTAATTCAATCTACACATCAGCAAACAAGGAAGGAGACTCTGCGTAATTTGTGATGAAGTATTGAAAGGGACGTTGCTGGATGTCTGAAGATATGGAAATCCTGGTCTATGAACTCACAAACTCTGGTTTGCTAAAAAGAGTTAGCATTGTGGATAAAGGGATGTAGAAGGGACAATCCTTCCATGTGTATCTGGAAAGCGAAGTACACAAACTTAACACAACTTTCAGTCCGATAAAGGAGTTTGCTGCTTTCTCTTTTTGTGAATTCCTTTGAAATTGAGAGACAATTGTAAATTACTTTTAGTTCAACCAATTAACCAAAGCATACTTTTGTTATCAAAGAGAAGCATAAAGGTTAAAAGAACAACAGCAAAAAAGACTTAGGTGTAAAAGTCTTTTGCGTTTGCCACAAGAAAGGAAATAAAGCTTGTAGTTAATGTCGCTCAGTTTCAGTATTATCATGAAGGATTCATTTGTCAGTATTCCTGTGTTAGGTCTTCTACTGAGTAAATTGTGAAGACGTGACCCTTATTACCATTAGTTTATAATTAAAGCATGATGCTAAAAAGCCTATGGCAAATTTACAAAGTTCAACAGTGAAGAGATATAATAAGTAAAATGCTTACGTGAGTGAGCATTCTAAGAAATGATGACTGATGCAGGGAGAACAGAATTTGTATTTTCAGTTGGTGAGGTCAAGTGGAAATCGCTACCTGTCTCCCCATGAATAAAGGGAAGTTTCATTTGTGATTTGGCACCTCCTCCTGCCAGATCTCTAAGTAACTCCACATGAAGTCTGGAAAATAACACCCTTTAAAGAAGCTCAGAGATCTCGGTGGTATGTCATGGTCATCATGAAGACTGGTACAGGGAACAAAGGGGAAATTTCTCTAAACTCATCATGGGAAAAGGCTTTCTGTAGCCTGAGTGCTCTTGAAAAACTCAGAGTTTAATAATTGGTCACTGGACATACAGTGAAGGAATCTCTCAAGATTTTGCAACTCCTGAAGCAGTTTCTCAAGATGATGCAGTTATATCCGTCTTATTTCAGAGATGTGCGATTGGATCTTGTCTCCACCCTGTGTCATCTCTCCCTGTCCTGCACCCTCGTCCCTTGCTGATGGGGGGGTAGCTAATATCTCAATATTTCAAGGTCCAAGTACTTAAAATCAGAACAAATTCATTCGTGAGTAAAGTTTAACATCTACTGTCTTGATAGTCAAGCTCACCATGTATTTTGGGCACTGCATACTGAAGAAGGAAACGGCAACCCACTCTAGTATTTTTGCCTGGAAAATTCCATGGACACAGGAGCCTGGTGGGCTACAGTTTATGGGGTTACAAAGAGTCGAACTTGACTGTGCACACACACACACACATACTGACACACTAGTTAACTTTATTAGCTGGAATAAATTTCATGTCAATACAGATATATAACAGATTTGTCGTTCAGTCGCTCTGTCATGTCCGACTCTTTGTGACACCATGGACTGTAGCCCACCACATTCCTCTGTCCATGGGATTTCCCAGGCAAGAATACTGGAGTGGGTTGCCATTTTCTCCTCCAGGGGAACTTCCCAACCCAGGGATTGAACCTGTGTTTCCCACATCTCCTGCATTGGCAGGCAGATTCTTTACTGCTGAGCCATCAGGGAAGCCCCATATAACAGATTAGTCCAATGTTAATTTGATATATGAAAGATTATACCAGATTCCTTTTAATTGGGAAAACAAATATGAGAAAATTCATTTTTGAACTATTAGTCAAGAAACATCAAAGGAAAAAAATTCCGCACTGGAACTTAGTGGATAAAACGGTTTTAATTTCTCAAAGCCACACCAGTTACCCCCTTTCAGCTCACATGCAACATCCTCTTATTTTGGTCCAGATTTTGTAAGGAAATTAAAGTGCCATACTGGGAATAGGCCATATCTGGAGAAGTAGATGCAATGAATCCCTCCAGATAAAAAACAATTAAGGATATTAAATTGATTGAAGTAGATCAAAGAGAGTTAAAATAAAAGAGATAAAGAAAAACAGTATTCCCAAGGACTAATAATTTGGGAGTGAGTCATGATAGCTCTGGAAGGAGGAGAGTGGGTGGTATCATGATAAAGAGAATTTGACAAGGCCAAGTCTCCAGTAAATGTGCTGAAAATCTTTCCAAATTAGTTAGAAATCTAACCTTGATGTGGCTTCTTTCTCAGGATATCCCAAAGTAAATGAGTGCTATTACTCACAATCTCTCTCTCACGTAATTTTTAAGACAAAAGGAAGTCATGTGGAAAATTAGTGGAGGAAATGGGGCAAGAACCCGAAAGTGCCGAGTCCACACTGTATCTAAATGGAGAAAAACTTAGGAAACTTCTGTCGTTAGTTGCAGATACAGATTTTATTGCAAGTCCCAAGGCCATATAAAATTATCTCTCATTGGGATTTTTGGAGACTACTTGGCTACTATAAAGACTAGTCAACTATTGATCACCTATCTCAATTTCTAAGCTACCATTCACAGTCCATTAGTTGCTAATATTATTATTCTTTGTTAGGGGCTTACTCCTGGGTAATGACCCAATTACATAAACAAGTGGCTTTTGTCCACAGAAATGTGAGAAGGGATACAGCCTGAGAATCAAAACTGACCCCTTGTGTGGGATCCATGTGGACAAGTTGCTACTAAAAAGTGTCATGTTTCGGTCATCACTGTTCCCGATCAGGGTTCCCCACAGGCACCTCGCAGGGCAGCCCCAAGGCTTGCTACATGTTCCAAGGAGTTCTGCCGTGTTACCCTGCTGGTGTTAAGGTTGGTTGGATTTGTGTGTTTCAGTGGAGCTCAGAGGGGAAATTTGGTCATTGGGTTTTGTGATCACATGCCTTGGTGGCGGGAAGAGGAGTTGCTACCCTACTATTTTGTAGAGCACATTTCTGTGACTGGTTAAAATATAGCAAGTTACTGGGAGAATTGTTTTCTCTCAGGTCTAAAAAATATAATTTAAGAGAAAAGTCTTGATAACTGTAGAGTTCATATTGTAAGTACTCAGATCTGCTGAAGAAAAAAAAAATTTTTGTATTGGAGGATGTTATATTGTCAATGTACAAATAGTGATAGAAATGCCTAGTAACTACTTAAAGGGAATTGTGTTCTCATCTCACCGTGAATTTTACCAGCTTTGCTCTAACAAGCAGCCTAGCCTCGCATCTGCTAGAACCACCAACATGCAATTATTTGCAAATATATTGTTTTTTTTTTTCCCATATTCTTGTCTGGAAATTCTCCTGTGCTGGCACTTTAAACTTTACAGGAGTTACCCAATTTAACTCTTTCAAGATGAATATTTTCTCCAAATAATTTATGAAGAAATTTAAGAAGTTTTAGAATACCTGAAACTTTTTGCTTCTATTAGAAAACGTTACGTTCTAAAATATTGCTGGAAAGTTGATGTTTCCTTAAAATAGGAAATTGGACTCTCCTTGTCAGCTTGTTAATGGAAAAGCTAGGATCCAAACCTAGATCTATCTATTGATATTTTACGATTAAGGTGAGCAAAGGATGGTGATGCAATAAGCAGTCATATCAGAAATGCCAGACTAAGTTACTCTTGAAAAGAATAAGTTCCCCTTGTAGTACTTTGAGATAACAAGGCAGGCTCTTACTTCTCTGTTCTCTACCTGTTCTCAGTCACACAGCTAGCCATGTGCGCTTTCTTCCTGCTCCGTTCTGCTCAGCACTTTTCTCCATCTTGAGAGGTGTTCATATTCTGATGTTCTCTTCTTTAGCCCTAGTGCCCTTTGACCTATTGACTACTGGAGATACCTGTGGATCCAGAGACGAGATATTCTTTTGGTCAGTGCTGAAAATGAAATCTCTAAAGCCAACCTCCAGAGTTTGAAATTGCTGCAGACTTGGGCCCCTCATGCAAAGAGTTGACTCATTAGAAAAGACTCTGATGCTGGGAGGGATTGGGGGCAGGAGGAGAAGGGGACGACAGAGGATGAGATGGCTGGATGGCATCACTGACTCCATGGACGTGAGTCTGAGTGAACTCCGGGAGTTGGTGATGGACAGGGAGCCCTGGCGTGCTGCGGTTCATGGGTTCCCAAAGAGTCGGACACAACTGAGCGACTGAACTGAACTGAACTGACTGGGCCCCTCATACATGACCTCCAGTACCTGGATTCTCACTAAGGCCCAAGGGCCAGTGATGGTTTATAATCTTCCTTGGTGATCAGTTTACACTTGATGCTTTTTTTTTGGGAGACTGATTTATCAAATCCATGGGGCTATTTGGCTCTATTCTTACATAAATTCAGTTCTGATTTAACTGATCCCTTTTCTAAAGTTTGATGCTTTAGCAAGAAAGCCTTAATATTTTTGTACCTCAGACCCCTAAGAGAGGATCTGAGACAGGAACTTGCTTCATAAATTGTGGTGACTAAATCAATCAATCAATTGATCAATCAATCAATCCTAAAAGAAATCAGCCATGAATATTCACTGAAAGGACTAATGCTGAAACTGAAGCTCCCACACTTTTGCCACCTGATGCAAAGAACGGACTCATTGGAAAACACTCTGATGCTGGGAAAGACTTGAGGCAAAGGAGAAGGGGGTGGCAGAGAATGAGGCTGTTAGTATCACCAACTCAATGGAGATGAATTTGGACAAATTTGGGGAGATAGTGAAGGACAGGGGAGCCCAGTGTGCTACAGTCTATAGGGTCACAGCCTGACACAGTTTAGTGACTGGACAACAACAAACAACAAATAAGTTTCCAAACTTTCAGGCCCCTGGACTACTCTGAATTCTTAAAGCCTTGCTCTTTAGAGTTCTTCAATTGTCTACTCCTATATTCTTCCCTGGTGGCTCAGACGGTAAAGCGTCTGCCTACAATGCGGGGCGTCTGCCTACAATGCGGGAGACCTGGGTTCGATCCCGGGGTCGGGAAGATCCCCTGGAGAAGGAAATGGCAACCCACTCCAGTATTCATGCCTGGAAAATCCCATGGATGGAGGAGCATGGTTGGCTACTGTCCATGGGGTCGCAAAGAGTTGGACACGACTGAGCGACTTCACCATTCACTATGTTCTTAGAAGGGGCTTCTCTGATAGCTCAGTTGGTAAAGAATCTGCCTGCAATACAGGAAACCCTGGTTCAATCCCTGGGTTGGGAAGATCTGCTGGAGAAGGGATAGGCTACCAACTCCAGTATTCTTGGGCTTCCCTTGTGGCTTATCTGGTAAAGAATCTGCCTGCAAAGAATCAGCTGGCTTTGCTCCCTGGGTTGGGAACTGGAGAAGGGAATGGCTAACCACTCCAGTATTCTGGCCTGGAGAACTCCATGGACTGTATAGTCCATGGGCTCACCAAGAGTCAGACACAACTGAGGGACTTCACTTTCTTTTCTCAGTTAGTACTCATGATATATGAATTATCACCTGCATTCTACAAAGAGGTTTCTGGAACCCTCCTAAAGTCACAAAACTAGTAAGCCTTCAGGCTACGATTTAAACCCAGGCTTCCCTGGTGACTCAGACAGTAAAGAATCTGCCTGCAATCCAGGAGACCTGGTTTCAATCCCTGGGTTGGGAAGTTCCCCTGGACAAGGGAATGACAGCCCACTCCCAGTATTCTTGCATGAAGAATTTCATGGACACGGGAGCCTGGCAAGCTACAGTCCATGGGATCTCAAAGAGTCAGACATGACTGAGCGACTAACACTTTCACTTTTTCATTGAAATGATAAAATTACAAAGGTGACATTTTTACCCTAGTTTTTACTTTTTCAACTCTTTTCCCCTTTGCTGTGCCAAAGCATAGTACAACTCTAATTTCTTTCTAGTGGCTCTCCTTTTTTTAAAATTTCCATCTTACCGAAACCTAACTTCAGAGGATATGAAATCAGTTTTACATAGTCCGCGTGTTGAAAACACTCTATTCCATGTATATATTCAGATATTGAATTAATAAATAGAACACAGGATTTACAGTTGTAAGAGAACCTCCTATTGTTTCTAGGAAAATATCTCAGCATCAGTTCCAATATTTGTATGATGAGACTAGATGCATTTGCTCTGCCTGCCACATGCAGAGATTGCAAGATAAAAATAAAATCTCATATATGAAAGTGATATTTATTCCACAGGGCTATGGAACATCATGTATCCATTGGCTTCTTTGAAACTTAAGGATTAACTATGGTTTGAAAGGCTTTAACACTATTTATTGAACACCAGCTGTTAATGAATAGGTGAATCTCAAGTCAAAAGGAGTCTTTCCTGATACTTGGAATCAGGACAAGTATTGTTTGCTTCTCGCAGGTACACAGAAGCAGAACTGTTAATTAGCTAGAACACAATGTTTGCAGCGAGGACTGTGGCAGTTCTATGCCAGTGCCACGGCTCCCCCTGCCCCCCGCCTAGTCATGGTAAGGGTGAGCGTAAGTGTGCATGTTGAGTGTGCTGTGTGTGGTCGAGAGTCCTCAGGATCAGCGTGTTAGTATTCTACCTCCGTCCCTGAGAAACCCAGGGAGAATACAGGTTGGCAGAGCCCTCTCTAACTGTTGGGAGGTTAAGAGCAATAAACAGCCTTTAGCAGGGGACCTTTAACAGGCGGTCTCCCAACACCAGTAAATTAAAAGTGATTTTCAGAACTATTTTTGAGGAGTCATCACTTTGGAGCTTCTGTACAGTTTTTAGATTCCTTAACTTCAAGATCCAGGAATATACAGACTATGTACTGGGTGTACTAAATCGACACCTTTTTTTTGGAATGGATATGTATGTCTGCAGTATGTTCTGCAGATGTAAAAGTTACAACTGCAGAAGATATTTATCTGCACAGTTATAGCCCTCTAAGTCTCCTATTACGACTATGGCTTTCCATCAACAACTTTCATTTATATGGGGAAATTTTTAGACGCTCAAGATAACCAAATCTGGATCAAAAATGAAAGGAAAAACATAAACACCACTCTTATCATAAAAAAGGATAAGGACAGCTACAAACAGTGCACAATCAGATTAGCAGTATTTTCTAGGCAATAAATGAAAATGCTTGTAAAGCAGTGGAAACTTAGGGCAGTCACTCTGCTGCCCACTCTCATTTCCCAGTCACGTTGATCCAGTGGAATTCCTCTCTCTCTTTTCCCTCGCCTGTCACATCTCCACATCTCTGTTGATTTTCCCACAGAGAAGCAAGAAGCAAGGCATCCACTGCTATCTGAAGGGGTCCTGGTAACACCTAACCCTTTTCCAGGCTTTCAAGTGTGTAGAGCTGATGTGTTCCCCATAAACCAGCAGAAGACAGCAGCTGTGAGAAAGCTGGAGTCAGGAAAGTCAGAGTCGGGAAGCTCTGATGACTCATGACATCAGCATGTGCTTGCCTAGATAATCCCAAAGAAGGAGAAAAGGGGCCCATAGGGTTATAAACTTGGTGTTGTATTCCCTGACCCCAGAATTCTCCCCTTCTCCACATTCAACTCTTCTTATTTTTATTTTTCTAATCATCACTACTAACCTTATTCCATAGCCATTTCAACGTGCTTGAAATTCTAAAACTTCTTTCATTCGTTTTTCTCTTTTAGACAAACTTGGGGGTACAGTCGCAATACACAAGCTGCTCTGATACCACTGTCTGCAAATTATAATATGACCTTAAAATACCTTTTATTTAGAGTCAGGCTCTAGCCTGGGTTCTAGCTGACTCGCCAGGAAATGGCCTGTGTGCAGGTCCATCAGACAGAGCAAGAAAATCAGAACTGACATTTCCGAGGGTGGTACTCCGAGACCAGGTGATAAGCCCTTTAGGGCAGGAGCTATGTCTCTTTAACCCAGGACAGAAAATATTTGATGTGCTTTGTAAACAAATAATTTAGATGATGGATGAGACGCACTGTTGGGAATTTGTGTCATTAGAAGATGGGGCCACAGCAGGCCAAGATGTGAAGCTAAACTGTCATTGTTTCTCTTCTGGAAAAATACTGGCTCTCCTGCTGGCAATGAAGACAATGTCTTTCTGAATGAAAGTTACTTTATAGTGACTCTTCCTCTTTGTTATTATGATTACAATGATCATTTTTTATGCTCTTAGTCCTTTCATTCAGAGACATTTCTACAGGACCACAGCTGCCTTGTGATGTTTAGAAATTGAGCAGTATGATTGAGTTTAATCAAAAGATGAAAACTTTCCAGTTATTGAAACATTGCTAATCATCCCATAGTCTTGTTGCTTAAACACTTTTACCTGAAAATACCTGCAGACTGGTTTCCACTGCCTAGCTTGTTCCCTAATTAGCAGGATTCTCCTGCAGGCAAACACCTGCATAATCTTACCTGCTGGCCCAGGCAGGTGAGCGTAGAGAAGCCAACATGTACTCTGCAAAAAAGACACCAAACGAATTCTTTTTGTTTCCACAACCTCGTATGCAGATTTGTTATATATTGAAAGTGGAAAGTGGGATCGAGCACTTTTCTGTATTTCTTCCCCAAAAGTCAAAGGTAATCTAAATGCATTGCTGGAAAATTATTTAAAATATTAATAAAAAATCAACTACAGATTTGAAGAAATGAGTGGATTTTTCCTATTTGACAGCTTATCAGTAAGTTGTCGTTTAAAATGTTTTCTACCCTGGGAGTGTACCTCAGTGATGATAGCCATGTATAATTCATAAAGGAAAATAGATTTAAATAAGCCTGCTCAGTAGTTCAGGGTGTGAAAATTCAACAAGCTAGTTTCTTTTCACTGTGCCTGCAGTCACTTTTCCTCCTTCAAGCTCCCACATTCTGCATTGTATTTACTTTTTTGTATTTCGGATCATAATATAATTTGTTTCCAAATGTACATTTAAAGAAGGCAACTTTGAGTGACACAAGAACAGCACAGTAAATGAAAAGTAGGATGGTATTTTCATGTAAATCACATTTTATAAATATTTAAATTACTTTCTTTTGCAGAATAAAAGTGTATGAATACACTTTACATTTAAGCTACAAATTATGCTGAAGGAGTTTTACCTTGTAGAGTTATTGTTCACAACAATGTATATTAAATTTTTTCTGTTCTTACATAATTCTTCAAGACTTTTTACTGGCTGAGGTCATGAGAAGGCCAGAGATAATCCATCTGAACTTGACCATCTGAACTAAGTGTCATAAAACTCGACAACAACAAAAAATTTTTATGCATCCTCAAAATCTTAAAATTTGAGACAGTGAATATCAAAGTCACATTTTATTTGGAAGAGTGGTAACTGTAAAATATATGACTTACAAAAATACAATCTAATCACACTAATTCCTATCCTGCTAATTTGGATTTTGCAATAATTCAAAGATGATGTATATACATTAGGAAAAAAATGGTTTTTATTTAAAAGGAAGGACACCAAGGCATCAAATCTGAGCGTTTTGAATCCAAGGTTAATGAAATGGTGGTGAAATAAAACTCATTTGTTTGTGTGCTTATTGCGTCAGGAATTGTGATCTGGTTAGGATGTTATTTCCACCAATGTTCAAATGTTTATGAAGTATATAATAATATTCAAATTTTTCATAAAGAAAACTAGAGAGGTTGACTGATTTATCAAAGGTCATTTGACTAAAAGAGTCAATTAATCCGAACCCAGTCTGTCTGAATAGAAAATAAAAGCTTTGAATTAAAATTATTTTAATATGCTTTCAATGTATGTTTTGAAATCCTAAGTCTCCTGTGGAAAAAGACTTTTGTGTAGGTAACATATTATTAATTGGTGTAGGTTTATTCTGAATTATCATTTTCCATTACCTAAATTTACATTGATATTTTAGTTGGAAATGTGGATGTATTACTTAAAAGTAAAAAAGTTAAAAAGTATTTAATCATTCTAATTTTTTTTCTCCCTCTGCACTGTTTAATTAGTAAGTTTTTACTGTATTAAAGGTGTATCTCTAAAAATAATTTAAGATGCAGAATGCTTGCTAAATAGCTTTCATGATCTATCATACTAAATATATCATGCACCGATTATCTAAAAGTAGGTAATGCCATATCAAATTTGGGAAAATAAACAGCAAAAGATAATTTTGTGTTAATATGTATAATTATCATTTTCCTTATCTCTGAGGCCAGTTGATAATTTACATTTAATAAGAAAATAAATGTCTTTTAAGCTGATTGATCATTACACAATAGAACATATAACACAACCTCAGGCATTGTTGGTTTTCAGTGACTTCTTTAAAAAAACAAAAAACAAAAACAAATAATTCATCCTCTCCTACCTATCCTCAAAGATTGTTTGCTGATTAATACACTGAAGTTTAGACAGAAGTATCCGATGCATAACAAAAGCCAAAATTTTCCATGTTTCTTTTCTAAAAACAGACATTGGAATCAATGAGGCAGTATTTAAAAATAACAATATAGTAAAATAGACTTTGAAAAAATATGACTAATTATGGTTACTATATTTCAAATATTGAGAAAATAATGTTTCAGAAAATAAATAAATGATGAATATAGCACATCCCAAAATACCAAGGGAACTGTTGTTTTTCACTTTTGTTTGTATATCTTTGTGGTTTTTGAGTTTTACATGGTAGTTATCTAGGTGAGAGGTTTTTGATGAATAGATCTGTGTTGCTTTACATTCAACACATTTGCTTTCTAGTCTACAATGATATGGTGATGAGACAGGAGAAAACAAGATTATGGCAAAGACCCAAAATGATAGCAGCTTAAATAAAATTAGAGGTTTCTTTCTTTTTCTCTCACACAGAAGTTGAGCTGATGTGGCAACTCTGCTCTGCAAAAGTCCTCATGTGCCCAAGCTCTTTTCTCTCGTTGTTCCACCTTTTCTAGGGATTACCTTCGCTTGCGTGGTCCATGATGGTTCATTACCAGGTGTACCTTCTAACTATGAAGGAGGATGGCTTCGACCTTGAGCAGCTCTGGACAGAAATCCACTGGAATCTTCTCTCCACTTCTATCTCTTTACCCAGCATCTTCTCCCCACCTTTCCTTCCCCTAAAGCCACAGATCTCATTCCTCTTCATCTGCTGAGTCCACTGGAACCTGGGGTCTCAGCTATACACCTGCACTTCTGCTGGGGCACCTGTAAGGGACCCCAACCTGATATGGCTGAAAGCTGGCAGTGCAGTAGGCTCTGCTGGAGTGTGAGGTGAGAAAGGCGCCCCCTAGCTCTAGGTGGAGTCTTCCACATCGTGTCTGCAGGAATTTTTGTATTTACTGGAGAGAGCAAAGACATATCTTTCAGGAAAAGAACTGAGAGATTATTTTCCCCACCATCCTCACCTTTCTCTCCTCAGTCTGCTAGGGAACCAAGTAGAGATTGTGTGTGCTTCGTCCCTCAGTTATGTCCAACTCTGCAACCCCGTGGTCTGTAGCCCACCGGGCTCCTCTGTCCATGGGGGTTCGCCAGGCAAGAATACTGGAGTGGGTTGCCATGCCCTCTTCCAGGGGACCTTTCCAACCCAGGGATCAAACATACGTCTTTTGCATCTCCTGCATTGGCAGGTGGGTTCTTTACCACCTGCCATCTTGGAAGCCCAACTCTGCTCTGCAAAAGTCCTTATGTGCCCAAGCTCTTTTCTCTTGTTGTTCCATCTTTTTTAGGGAATTACCTTCGCTTGCGTGGTCCATGATGGTTCATTACCAGGTCTACCTTCTAACTATGAAGGAGGAGAAGGAGGGAGGGGAACACCCGTCTACTTCCTTAAAAGTTATGACTTGGAGGTTGTAGATCTTCTTGCCTCCTCCCACATCCTATTGGCCAGAAATTAGTCACATGGGCCCACCTAACTGCAAAGGAATCTGGGAAATGTAGTTTTTAACGGACTAGCCTGTGCCCCTAAAGTTCTATTCTTATATAACAAACCATTAATGAATACGTTAGCTCCTTCTGCCATATTCAGTATCCATAATGAAAAAAAAATACAACTTTAAAAATAAATATACACTTCAATTTGCCATTTGTAATGTGGTGATACCAAAATTATAGGTTCAGAAAAATAATCTGCTAATGACTTTTTTTGTAATTAATAAACTTTATTTTTTAGAGCAGTTTTAGGTTCACATCATAATTGAGCTGAAAATAGAGATTTTCCACATATTCCCTGCCCCAACACATGTCTTTCCCATGATCATATCTTGTCATTATAAATTTGTCCAAACCCACGTGTGGAGTGTTGTCACTTCGGTCGTGTCCGATTCTGTGCAGCCCTATGGACCATAGCCTGCCAGGTTCCTCTGTCCGTGGGATTCTCCAGGTAAGAATACTGGAGTGGGTTGCCATGCCCCCCTCCAGGGGATCTTTCCAACCCAGGGATCAAACCCACGTCTTCTGCATCTCCTGCATTGGCAGGTGGGTTCTTTACCACTAGTGCCATCTTGGAAGCCCAACCCTGTAGCATGTACAATATTAAAAGTGAATTCTTGTGAACTTTGGGTGATAGCAAGACATCAGTGTAGGTTCATCAGTTGCAACAAATGTACTCCTCTGGTGTAGGATGTTGATAATGATGACATTTTCTATATAAGTTACCAATCTATTGCCTTGCAACTCTAATTAAACACTTCATTGCTCAGCATATGATTTCTAATCATTTTCCCCCTGCCATCTGGCTTCATGTAAAGCTTTCTCAGCGGGGGCACTGGAGGGAACCTGGAGGCAGAAGGACTCTTCATCCTGGTTCTGGTGTGTGTTTTTTCTCAGCAGGGTCCTCTGGTGTGTGGCAGTCACCAGTGCATGGCATCCCTTGTGGGCAGTCTCCCCTGACACCCAGAGGGAGGTTTCCCAGCGTACTTTCCCCACCAACAGATTCCAATGAGCTTCATGTGGCCAGCTGTCCGTGGATGGCTTCGCCCTGGCACCCTAGAGGGCAGATTCCCAGTGATTCCGGGTGCCAAGGAACCACAGCTGACTTCTCTTCCATACACTGGGCCATAGCCATGCCCTCACAAGTGAGGTCTGGATCTCAGTCCTGGAGACAGGGTCCTACTGCAAATCTGTTCCTGCCTTGAGTGCTGTATTTCAGCCTTAGGGGTAGAATCTTCTATTCCTATATTCTTTCAAGTTAACTCTACTTCTTAATACCCAAGCCTCAGGTACTCTGATGATTCTCTGTTACAGTTAATAAATATGTATTTTTCATATTCCCTGTTGAATTTGAATAGATTCTGCTTCCTGATTGGATCTTGTTTGATATAAATGAGGAAAGTCAGTCATATCAAGACAACCAAAGAGTTTCCCCATTTTCTTTGTGGAATGTAAGAGGCTACAGAAAGAAATGGGAAAACTTGTGACATCCTCCTGTGTCATTTTTGAAGTCCACGATAAATGTGAATACTCAGATATCCTGAGAATATCATGGAAGTAAATATACAAATCAAACCTGACAGCAACAAATTGTTTATGAATTAAAACTTTTTGTGTCTGAAAGTAGTGAGCATTCATGGGAACAGAATCAATGTGGGTGTTTTAAAAAATGCAGTAGTTATGCTGTGATATTTTTAATTCTTTATCAACATCAGATAAAAAAACCCCAAGCCTTTAGAGTGTCCTCCAAAAATTGTGTTCCTTCTCCTACACTATTCTCTTTGCACTTCTAAGGAAGAATATTCACATTAAGTATAGGAAAACGTTTCATTTTGATAGTAAATTATGCTGCTTTCTGCATGACTTCATAGTGATGTATTTGTTTTAGACAGGATTATTAGCTGCCCTGCATCCCTAGCCTAGAAGGAGTCTTTCAAAGCTGTAGCTCTGGAAATTAAGTTGGATATAAGATGGAATTTTGTTAACAGTTTCAGTTGGGATGTAATACCAAGAAATGTTAAGGTGTTAATTTCTTTTTCTAAACCAACGCTGGGCATAAGAGAATGAGGACAAATATGCGCAGTTCTAAAGGCAGGGTGTACTTTAGGAGTAGCAATTTCTTCCATTTAGTTACCATCACTCTCCCACGTTATGAGTATATATTCAATGCAAGTTTAAAAAAATTACTGTTTATAGATTTAAATGATTATTTTAGAATTATCTCATATATTTATTTTATTTAGAAATATATGTTGGTTTTATCAGCAATTTTTGCTTTGCATGTTTTTGTTACCATTTTTACTTCAATTTTATAGATTTCTTTAAAAAAAGTAAGAGTGAAAGTGCTGGTCGTTCAGTCATGTCCAACTCTTTGCCATCCCGTGGTCTGTAGCCCGCCAAGCTCTTGGTCCTTGGAATTCTCCAGGCAAAACTACTGGAGCGCGTTGCCATTTGCTTCCCAGGGCAATCTTTCCAACCCAGGGATCAATTCTGGTCTCCTGCATTGCAGGCAAATGCTTTACCAACTTAGCCGCCAGTCAAGCCCCAAAACTACCATCTAATGCCACTTTAGAGATCGCAGGAAGTGTGCTATAGAAGCTCCTAAGAAGGAGAGAATGATAAGATGTTGTATTTTCCTTGAGTCCCATTTTCATAGGTGTCTTTGCATAATGAAGCATATGTATTTAGAGTCTTGTGTTTCTGTATTTCCGATCAAGTTTCTTGAAGTTCTTAAAAGTTTTCTTTAGTGGTTTTTGTTTAAACCTAGTTTTCTCTTACAGAAAGCTATGTAAATTCGGGTAAATCTTCATTAACTCTAATCAGAACTGTATATGGGTGGCAGATGTTTAAATTTAATGAACTCTGGCAGTGGGTTGTTGTATATGGAGTCAATAGGTGCATATTTAAAACATTTTTTTCAGCATGAAATGTTTATTTTTACGTTTTCAAGCATCATATATACATTTTTCTTCGGTATTAATTATTTTTACATGCAGCCTGTTTTCTTTGGAATTTGTTTTTCTTCTGTAGCAGAAACTCAACTACCTTTTCAAGTTATTTCTGTTGTCTTTATTTTACTTTAGTCATTGTATTCAGTAAGAAACGTAGGCATGTTGAAGGATGAGATCCGGGCGTGGAATTTTAGGAAGCTCCTTCAAGGGAAAACAAAAAGTGAATATCGTGAATTAGAAATCCAAGTATCTTGGGAGTACTGTTGTTGAAATAACCTATTTGTGTACGTCACTCTGCATTATCTCTCCGTTGTTAACTTTTCAATATGTATTTGTGGAACAAATGAAAATAATCCAGATGAAAATGTATATATATATTTTTTTTTTTTAAATAGGAGTACTAGATTCTCTCTTAAATTCAGACTTTCAAGGTACCAAACCTTAAGATAGTTTTCAGCTGGGAAAGTATGCAAGTGCCTCACGTCAACGTCAAAATTTAAATCCACTGCAAAATCCCCACTAAAATTTAGCCCTGAACACATGAAAATAATTCACGGCAGTGGAGCAGTTTAGATCCCCTGCCTGCTCTCTGTCCTAACAACTTGATCTATTCTGCCTTACTTCCTACTGTCACGGTGTCTTGCAATTGCCAATGACAAAGCCATCACAAACTCCTAACCTGTTTCTTTGACACTGGGTCTGGAATAGTAATACCAATGTTCTAGTTCATAAACTCAAACAGCCCCTAAACAGCACCTGGGATCTGCACAGAAATAGGAATGGTATACATATATTTTTAATGTGATAAGTAATAAGATGATGAATCAGTTAAACTGACTATATAAATTGTCACACAAATACAGCTCAGAATGCAGGCGGAAAGCCTAAGGTGCAGGAGAATAACATTCTAGTTCAAATAAGAAAAAAGTGCATTGTCTGGAGCTTCCAAGAATATGTAACTGTGTGCAGGTTTTTTTGTTGTAATTTGGATGGATTCCAACTTTTCCAGAAGAAAGCCTTTGCTTACATATTAAGCAAATACATAACAGAAAAACAAAGAGGTAATAGATACAAACATTTTTTCTTTTTAAAGAAAAATGTTCAAATTGTTTTAACTAATGAATATACATGAAGATGTTCTATTCAGTTATATGTTTGACTCTGCCTTATAAAAGGTCTTTTAAAATAAGAGAACCATTGTTAGTCAAGGTGTTAATAGATATGTACTATATATATATATATATATATATATATATATATATATAAAGTTTTGAAGCTTGTTGGCAGATCACGGTTTGTTGAAATGGCCAACACCACTGAATCCACAGTAAATGCAAAGTTACTTATATGCCAGGGGACCTCCACAGCTTGATTAGCAAGAACACCAAGGAAACAAATCTCAGATTGTCAATTTTTGCTTTAGCTTTATGGATTAGCCTTAATGCATTGTAAATATGTATTCACATAGAATAATATAAATGCATGTTCCATGCAATGAAGACATTCTTTCTTTTAGGTAAAATGATTCCACTATAGGAAAAAATGCAGAACACAACCTTTCATGGAAGATCTCATTTCTCTAAGACCTGCTGGAAGCAAATAGCAATGCAGTATTGAAAATCAATCCCTACAAAATGTCTAGAGTGTAACACAAAAATGTAGGATTTAATTATATACAACAGGTAGATAAAAGAGGAGAGAGTAAAAAAAATTGAACTGATACCATTTTTTTGGCTGCCATTTTCTTCTCCAGGGGATTTTCCTGATCCAGGAACCAAACCTGGGTCTCCTACGTTGCAGGCAGATTCTTTACCATCTGCTACCAGGAAAGCCCCTTTTTTAGGATAATCCTATGTAAATCTATTAGAAACATAGATTAATTTGAAGCTCTTTGAAAGCTTTGAAAGATATGAGCTTTTAAGGAAAAATAACATTCTATTATATAAAATAAATTATTGCATATATATATATTATTGAAAGATAAGGCAATTTAAGTTGTTAAAAAATTCAAAGCCAAAGAGCCTTAGTAGGACTTTACTCAGAAGATGGAAAAAAGTGTCTCTTATACGTATGGAATAAATATGGTCAGCAAAGTAATAGAAAAATAAAGAGGGTGCTATGCTACAGTGAACTGAAAAGTTCTCTGCCCTCTCTAATTCTTCTTTATCAGTTTATATGCTTATTAAACACACATATGTCAATTGTACCTTCCACGTTAATTGCATAGCTTTCATCTGTGTGCTATGACCTCGCTGTGAATATCAGTAGATCTTTGTATTAATAACACTATAGAAAAAAAAACTACACCAAACCATTGCATTTTTGCATCAGTGTCAATCCCCTGATATTATGGAGATGTATTCACTTGGAGTTTATATTAAGTACTTTAAATATCAATCCAGAAATACTAGCAAACTCTGACTTGCCTAAAAATCTATTCATTTTATATACCCTCCCTCAAACCTAGGGAGAAAATCGTAAAACTCAAACTTAGTATGAAAGATGATTTAAAAAAATTTTTGTTTACCCATCGTGTATCTTGCATACAGTAGACTTGTCGTGTTTTATTTTCTATTTAAGAGATGGGACAGGCTGTCCATCTCCACTTCGTTACCAGGAAAAACAAATGGGGTTTGGTTGCACATGCAATAATTAATGCTGCCACTAGGTGGCAGTGACAGCTTTTTGTCTCCAGAATGCTCGTGTCTCATGATAGAGGTTAGTGACACAACCCTTGGCCTTGAGTCTCAGGACATCAAAGTGTGAAAACTCACTGACACTCCTTTCTGACAGTTCACATTGCTTTCAGATCTCTTGCCTCTGTCCTACCCCATCTTAAGGTGGCCAATATAACTTCCTTTCTTTCTACACTTTTTAGGAACTTGAGAGTGGTCAATAGAGGCCGAGTTGGCAAAGGCGAAATAGGAAAATAGAGAGGGAAGTGAGAAGGGAAATAAAAACAGCAGGTCAAATTCCCTTCTGCTACTGAATGATGCTCAGCTTGCAGAGGACCACAAATGTATATATTTATTATTTAATTGTTTTCTGCCACAGAGCAAAAAATATCCCTGATTTCTTTCAGCATTTTGTGGTAAAAAGTGTATCTTCAGTCATGACCTACACACATTCCAACATGCATGCATGTTTCAAATAATTGTTTATAGTTGGGACAATTAACTGATGACAGCTTAGTTTTCCAGAGTAAATTGGTTTTTAATTGACAATGAGAAAAACAATACTTTAATAAGTTTCTTTATATATAGTTAGACTGATAAAATCCTTAGAAAAAAATTTGTAGCTTTAAAGTATGTAAATAACTGAATTTTTATCAATCAAATCAATCAAAGATTAATAATAATTATGAAGGTGTTAGATATTATCATAGCTTATAACAATGAAGTAATTTGTTTTTCAGGGAAGGAAGCCTTTAAAGGTCTTCACCTGAGTAAAGGCTTTTGATTCTTAATAAATTTGCAGGGCTACATGAAGGGAAGAGACCTCAGATTATTATTTTGATGAGTGGGCTAAGATGATAAAATAAAGAAGGTGAATTATTTATAAATATATATTAATCAGTACAGATAAATTTAATTACCTGTTTCAGAGAACATCCCCACTTGTTCCCGTATATTCCTATTTTAAATTATAAAAACCTTGACCTATACCATACTATGCCTTTCTGGCTAATAAAGCTTAATAAGTATGCTATACAGTTAGTTGACATCTATGCAAAGTTATAATTTATACTGAAGAAACTTAATATGTGTTTTTATTTGTTTTTAAAAAACTACTTATTTATCTTTTAACTGATATTGAAATAGTTTATAAAATATTAAAGAATAGAAACAACAACAAAAACAAAACCACACTAGAATGGGAATTCTGGGGCATTTTGTAGTGTGATTTTAAACTTTGCAAGCATCCGAAAAATAAGAATTTTTTCAATTGTCAAATTTCCAATAAGCTTTGTTTTAATTTTCTTAACACAGGAAACTTGGCTGAGTAATAAAATATCCAATGGTAGGCATAGGGATTTAAAAGAGATGTTAATCTCTATAAAAGTTGTTACCTCTAATTTTGCATGAATACATTTTGTTACTAAGTGAAAAGAGATAATTTATATATATAGTATAGGGATCTATTGTGGATCTGCAAAAAACAAAGATAAAGATTATTTCTTTATATTTATCTTTTGTTTGTTTCCCACAAGCAACCCATATATATGGAGTACATATAAATATATCTAATCCATAGATCTGAGACAGCTATATATATTCCATAGATAAGAGACAAATCAATCAATCAAGTACATTTGCAAAAAGAAATTCTAAAAATCCAGGAAAAGACAGGAATTTCTCTTTTCACAGTTCTGTTAACATTCTCATATAAAATTATGGCAAAATTCAGTAGTATTTGAAAGTGATATAGATCATTTATTTGGTGCTGTGTAAAATCCCTAGTTTCTCTTATTTCTTCTTCATGACATAGCCAGATAGAAATGGAGTTGAATTATTTGAAACGTGTTTTAATTTTCCATGTACTTTAAAGTTGAAGTTTACTGGCTACTTTGTTGCATGAAGTAAAGTATATTTGCAATATTGTAAATATATACATATTTTTCATGCATAAACAGATAATTCAAGAACTCAAGCTAGAATGATTCCTCTATGGAACCAGGACCCACTCTTATGACTATATATATTATATTAATACACTGATCAAGAAGTTTGAATAATGTTCTAGTGTTCCAGTTTTTGTATTTTTTTATTCTGGAGTCTTAGGTTTCAACTTCAATTATTTAGGGAAAATCTAGTCAATGACTTTTATGTAAGAATTTTAAGGAGTAAGAAATGGAAAGCAAAATCATGACAAATTATGTAGTAATACCTATTTACCTTACATCTGAGAAGCAGCATTAAAATTTCTTAGATAAAAAGAATGTCTCCACGTCCTTATGGACACAAACATCAGTGTTGTAGAAGCAGTACAGGCAAACAGTTCTTCCTAATTTTGGAGTACTTTGTAAGGCTTTAAAAGGCAAAGAGCGTGAAGAGTTATTTGAATTTGTGTGTATATGAATGCATTCAGATGTTCATGTGCACGCGAGATGTCTGGGACAGTCTCACTACGTGGTTTTATAGCTTGATGTTGGAGACTGGGAGATGATGCTGTATGAAACATCTCTAAATTCTGCATAGGCTGGCATTTTCCAGTGTTGTGAGTGTAAGCCAATTAATGAACAATGATGAATGTTGGTTACATTTAATATGTCATCTAAGGAGTACAATATTAAACACTTAACAGCTAAAAGGAATGCTTCAGGCTTGTCCACGCATGCCTCCAACTTCCCTCCAAAAGACAACACTACAGAAAGATCTCATCATGTCCTAAAGGCCTTCAAAATAAATGCAGCGCTTCAGGAGCACACATATTAAAACTGGAATGATCCAGAGAAGATGAACGTGGTCCTTGAGCAAGGATGGTGTGTATTAATACATCCTTCAAGTGTCTCATATGTCTAAACATGAGGCAGTTTTTTTAAAAGGCTTAATTCTGTCAATGGTCAACAAAAATTTTTAGGTAGCAAACAAGACATCTGCAAAGCCAGTCACATCTGTGAAAAAAACATTTTATTTTTTTTTTACCAAATCTGTATATTGTAAATATATGCACTTCAGTACAAAAGTAATCATGAGATTATTAACTTTTAAATTATGACTCCCAGAAATAAATAATTAAATAGACAGATAAATAATAGATTATCTCAGGTGTGACAGGGTGGCGAGAGGACAGTTTTTTTTATTAAATGAAAGATGCACCAAAAACTTTTATTGGAAATAAAATAAGATAGATTTTAGTCATATAATAACATTCTTAGACTTCTGACTCTAAACTAGGCTTAAATTCCTTGTCTTTGTTACAGAAACTTGATAAAGAGACCAAAGTCATTGTTTGCTTAAAGTTTTGTAGTTCTATGAAATAGCTCCAAACAACTAAACTTTAAATAACAAATATTTCATTTTTTTCTACTGTATGCTAAGGAAGAGAAAGAAACCTAATATTCATTGAAAGTTACCTAGCACCTGCTGTTATATCCTTTACATGTGTTATTTATGTGGTTTTAGAGACATTCCTAAGGTACTAAAATTAAAATTATGATCATTTTGCAATATTTCCAAGTCACTATTGAAAATATGGCAGACATTCAAATTAGAGATAGATTTTAGGGATTAAATATTTCGTAAGGCAAAAATACATTTTGTTTACTGAAAAAAGAAATTATGAATGCAGTTTGCATTTGACCAAGTCTTCTAATCCTGGACTTGGTTTGTGTTGCAATAGCAATGCTTGTCAGCAGAATAAGGTAATTGCTGTAGATAATGTTTGAGAAAAACCTTTAACAACAGAAAATAGTAGCTACACATTCCAGAAAGCTATATTCTAAATTTTTTTTGTGTGTGTGAAGTAGTATCTCATTGGTTTAATTTATAATTTCCTAATAACATGTGATACAGAAATATGACTCTACTTTTATTTCTTATTCTTTATGTTGATAAGGACCTGCAGGATATATATTGACTAGAAAGGATGACTGCAAAGATCCTTTTCTCATCCTGATCTTGAAACAAAAGCTTTCGACTTTTTCTGTAAAATTTTATTTTACAGAATGTTTATGTATTTTAATATTAAATACGTAAAAGTAGGGGTTCAAATTCTGATGTAAGTGATAAAGTCAAGCAAACTCCATAAAGTATTTAATATTTGGAAAATCCTTTGAGGAATGGCTGTTTGTATAAAGAACTGATGTTCTTAGTCCCTTTTCTACTTTCCCAATCTTCATGGTTTCCTGGGCATTGCCAAATGGACATTTTCAATCCAATTAAACGCACAGATTCCAGAATTTGCCTCTGTTTTTACTTTCCCTTCTTAATACTTATTTCACTTGGGTCAATATTTGTTTTCGGCTTATTTCCTCATTCTCTGTGTTGAACCAGTTTTTCTAAAAGTCCACTTTTTCTGTGGACTTCCAAATGACAAAAATAAAATGTGTTTAACTAAGGTCAGGAAGAGGTTCACAGAAAGCCTGTCATGATTTTAGGAATAGTTAACAATTCAGACAGAAGCACCAATAAAAAGAGCTGCCAGTGGAGAGCCCAGGTTCCTGAGTCCATTTTCTTCTATCACATGTAAGTTAATACTCACTGATAAAACACTAAATGCCAGGAAGCACATGAAGCATCTGAGACAATGGAATGAGCTGCCAGAGACTGGCAGCAGAAGAGCAGTTGCAAATACGGGTGTTGTGTGACTAGGATGAAATATCACGATGTGTGCCTAATTTTTTTTTCCAATCTGATTCCTATGCACAAGTCAGCTAAATGAGATGAAAACACCAAGAAAATCATAACAAAGACAGAAATGCCAGATACTTATTAACTTGTAGATGAATGTATAGACTCTAAGTAGAAATGACCCCATTCAATGACTTTTAGATGGACAATGTCAGATTCAATATTGTAAACATATTAACAAGATTTTTTTCGATAAAATAGGGATAAGTAATAGGAATAGAAAGCAAAAACAAAGAAGAGTTTATGGTGTATGAGAGATATCTGTTTTAGTAAAAACCTGAGTGTATTAAAAGTTAAATCTGTTCTTTTTTGAATGGCATTTTCCTCTTATTATTTATTATTATTTACCTTGAGACATATTATTATTTACCTTAAGACATTTAAGCCTCTTATATGGTCACATCTTAAGTTTTTATCTGCAAGGATTAAGTATATTGTTATAGCTAAGTACTACACTATTCATATTTAGCCTGATACACAGATGGACAAGTTCAGGATCCCATTAGTGTTTCTCTTGTATAGATACCTCTTAGGTCAGCCATCAATTCTTTTGGATTACCTTAATTTAAAGTGAATGTAACACCGCTTTTCCAACCAAACTTGTTGTTTAACGTTAATTGCATAGTTAAAATAGATTAGACTAACATTTATTAATTAAGTGGAAAGTTTTATTAAATCATTATAACTTAGGTGAGGAGGGATACTTAATTTTAGCTGTCTATGTGTGAAAAGCATTCAAGAAAACCATGTTGCATGTTTCAGTAGTCAAATCACGTTGAAAACAAAGTTTGTAATGGGGTATCTGCTTATTTCGTTTCTCTCATCCTTTAAGATAGCACATTCTTTTTGAGTACTGCAGTGCACATTTATAAATCTGCCTTGTAGTTTTATTGTTGACTATACTGTTCTGTAGTGTTCATATCCCGTATTTCTATATTCTATCAAACCCTAATGAGAAACTTCCTGGGGTACGATACTAATTTGTTTTCAGTGTTATGTTCCTTAGTTTCTAATACAGTGTCTTATATACATATATTGAGCATGCAGCAATTTTTGAGTGCATACTATAAGCAGGCACTGTGATAAACCAAGGGGCTATAGATAAGAATAACACAGAAAATACTTTTTCTTACATTGCATGTGAGATACTTAGAAAGCAGCATACCGTGGATTCAGCACTTAATTTTGTAATTAGATCTAGATTCAGATCCTACAAGTTCTTTCTGTTTCAGTTTATTCATCAGTAGGAAAATGAATAGCACTTACCTAGGGCTTCCCTGGTAGCTCAGCTGGTGAAGAATCTGCCTGTAATGCAGGAGACCTGATTCGATTCCTGGGATGGGAAGAACCCTTGGAGAAGAGATAGGCTAAACACTCCAGTATTCTTGAGATTCCCTGGTGGCTCAAATGGCAAAGAATCTATTTGCACTGCAGGAGACCTGGGCTGGGAAAATCCCCTGGAGGAGGGCATGGCAACCCACTCTAGTATTCTTGAAGGGGCTTCCCTGATATCTCAGTTGGTAAAGAATCTGCCTGCAATGCAGGAGACACTGGTTCAGTTCCTGGGTTGGGAAGATCTCCTGGAGAAGGGAAAGGCTACCCACTCCAGTATTCTGGCCTGGAGAATTCCTTGGACTGTATAATCCATGTGGTCCCAAAGATTTGGACATGACTGAGCGACTTTCACATTCACTTGCCTAAGAGGTTTGTTGCAGGTGCCAAATCATATTATTAAAGTAAATCTCTTAATATGATGTTGGGTTGTATGAAGTTTATAATAGACAGAAGCTATTTATTATTTAACTTGTGTTAAATTGTATTACTTTATTTTTTAATGCTATTAAAAATAGCATAGCACACATTGCTATAACTACATGTTTAGGCATATATATACAAGGCCATTGGGTAAAATATTTATGGTATAACATTGTCTTATTAATGAAACCTATACCACATATCTCCTCATTGATTTTGGTAAGATAAACTTTAATAAGTTTCTTCTGAGGGATTTTTCAATATTTAACTTTGTGAATTTTGCTGTGTTTATGTTTAAAAGCTCTGTGATCACTGAGAAATACTGTCATTTATATTTTTATCTTTCCTAAAAATATATTTATTTTATAAATTTGAATCCTCTTTTACCTTTTTGTTGTTCAGTTGATAAGTCGTGTCTGACTCTGTGACCCCACAAACTGTAGTGTGTCAGGCTTCTCTGTCCTTCACAATTTCCTGGAGTTTCCTCAAACTCATGTCCATTGACTCAGTGATGCTATCCAACTATCTTATCCTCCTTCACTTTAAGTTCATACTAACTTAAAGTGTAAGATAAGGATACAACTTAAGGGCTATTTTCCAAGAAGCCATGTATCTCAGAATTATTTGATAATTATTACATTTGGTCATATAAATTTCATAATATATTCATGATCATAAAGTTCATAACTCCTGGGAATAAGAATTATATTGTTACTTAAATTATGGTATTGCTTATGTTGTAAGCATATATAGAGACCTAACTTCTTATTTCTTTCAATGTGAGCTTTTTTTTCTTGGTGAGTAAATATGTCTTAAATATCAATATATACCACAGTAATTTCAGATTCAAATATCCCATTCTTCAATTTTTAAATGTTATTTATCATTACCCTGTTGTGCATTTTTAGGTAAAAGTTTCCAGGGATGTATCTGTGAGCAGTCTATGTTCTGAATCCTGCAGATCTAAGCAAAATTGTCTGCTCTGTTACCCCAGCATATTAAATACTCTGTTCTTGGTCAAAATATCCTTGTGCCACAATATTTTTACTCTCAAAACTTTGTTCTCATTTTACATTGCATTCTGGACACTCTGAATTAAGTAGAGCCTAAAACCAGTATGACTTTATTTTTACTTTTTGTGAATTTTTTCTTTATCTGCCAAGTTTATTCTAAGTCACTTCATTTGTGTGTGTGTGTGGGGTGGGGGGCCGGTTAATGAACTCTATTGACTCATAAACTTAGGTAATGCCTCTTGCTTTCTTTATTTTTGCAGTCTCTTAAAAACGGTTCTCTTAATGAGTGATTGTTTAGCTTCAATAGTTATAATTTATTCCCAAAGGCTGTTGATTATTTATTTTGTCATTTTTTCTTCTATAGTTTCTACTATTATTATTATATTTTTCTTTATATCTAGATATCTGTAATCTTTATTAGTGATTGCATTTTCTACAAGGACAATTATGTTCTTTATTATAACTGAAGCTGACTTTAATTTTTCCGTGTGGTATCTTTTTCTTTACCATATTCTTTTAATATACTTGCCAGCAACATTTAGAATTCAACATTCTCCCTATTCTCTTATTTTCCCCATTTTATATGTATTTGACATGTTTATGGCATACTGTTTTCTTAAGGAAAAACTGTATTTATTAGCTTAAGGTCAATGTTATTTTTTATCCTTGAATGAGGTAAAGCCTAACACTGTTGATATTTGCAAAGGACATTATTCTTTTCTATGGCTATCACTTTCTTTTTGTTTCTAGAATCTCATAATCGGTTTACTGCTCTCTTCAGTGATGCATATCTTCTCTAGGTAAATTCCAGGATCAAGCAAACCTTTAAATAGCCTAGTTATGCAGAAGTTATGCAGAATATTATCCTGTGTCTCCTGCCCTTTACTCTAAATATTAGAAGATGAATTAGTTCCTAGCTAATTGTAAATATGCTATATATTTTCAGAATGAATTATCCTCAGGCGTTAGCAGTAGTCTACTAATTTCTGCTTTTTCCTTGCAATGATCCTTGAAATGCTTCATCAATTTTCAGTCCTCTACAAGGGAGAGTTGTGGACTTCTGTAGACTAATGATAGATAATGACAAGGTTAGGAGAGTAGTCCTGACCAACTCTGGAATGAGAGCTAGGAGTTAAGAGTGACCTCAGACTTTTTCATTGGCTCCTTGAATTAAAATCTTTATTGGATGTTATGTTGATGGATAAGATCTTTCTTTCTGTATAATAGCATTCTTATTTCGTATAATCAGACATAAGTTAGTTCCTAATCATTTATTAGCTGGCTAATATGTAACCTTTCATCTTGGAGACTTAAATGTATTTCATCAGTATTTGTGGTTTCATCGGCTGCTACAATTTATTTTTCTGTGTTTTCATGAGTATATCAAAGGTCTGGCACAGGTAGGCAGCTGTCATCTGAAAGTTACACCATTACTTTCTAACACAGATTTCAACATCTTTAATAATAATTGGTAATAGCCTTTACTGCCTGTTGATACATTTGCTTTAATGATTAAGATTTATCATGATATTAAAAACTCTCAAATAAGGAAAAATTTAATGTAATCCCCTTTCAGAAAATTTCACATGACTTGAATAGCTGATGATATGCCTTTAAAAAAAAAATCTGAGAAAATAATTTTTCCTGAACTTTTGAGAAGTGTAACTTGAAAGAAAAGTAGACTTTTGTTTTAAAATTCATATTTTTTACGATTATGGAACAAATTTTATGCAACTATATAGAAAAATATGAAATTCCAATTTAGAATTCCATCATGAAACCACATCATTCTAATTTCTCCATGCCACGGTTTGTTAATATTCCTCAAAGTCCCAGGATGCAACTATAAGACTGCATTCAAGTCTATGAACATGAGGCAATCATGCTCAGCAGAGTATAACAATAATTATAATAGAGATTAAATAAAAATAATTAGAAAAAGTTCATCTAGTTTTGATGTATTAATTATTCTGACCCTGTTCTATTCAGAGTCTAATTATCTGGTTCAGTGAAAATGCCAAGATTTCTACGACTCATAAAAATTACATTCAAGTAATTATGTCAGCAAACTAAACAGTATTCATTTACCATGCCTTTTTATGCACACATTTGAATATGCTTTTTTAACTGTTTTTGCTCTTTGTTCCTATTCATCGGAAATAATACCTGTAGAGAAATTTGAAAGTCAGTTGCACTCTGAGTGTAATGTGCAATTCTTGCCGATATTCTTCTTTTGTAAGACTGCTGTAAGTCTCATATAACCTTTGTTTAAAAAACATGAATTAAAGTTCACTCTTCAGTTGTTTCAAAGAAACCTTTAAAACCTGTAGCTGTAGTTAAAAAAATTTCTTTAAAGCAGTAATACAAAGCATCTCCTTGAAAGTTTCTTACCTTTGGTAGCTCAGAAACAAAGTAAGCCTCCAGAGTTACTTTTCTACCCTTATTTCTTTTAAAGACATACAACGTCATCTAAAGACATATAACGGCATCCTAGAAAAGAGTCTGGATTTAGAAAAATTTGTGTGTGTATATAATATTGGTATCTTAATCTCATCAACTAAGTTTTAATATAGTTAAATATTTCAAATCACTCAGCAGTTTTAAGCTATGAAAAGTTTTCCATTTTTATGGCCCAGTTAGGAATTCCTTAATGCTCACAGCTAAGTAACTTCACATAACAAAGACGCAGAATTACACAGGTGAGGAAATCAATATCTGTTCCATTCCTTTTAATCTCTTTTACTATCGTAGTAAAATATCCCACAGACATTTTAAGCAAAAATTTGTTGCTGGAAGTATTCAGATTGTTGCTTTGCTTCTGTTTCCTTCTTTGTATGGACAGACAAACAGAAGATTGGTTGAAAATATAACCTTCAGTTAAATTCATATTGGGAAGAATATGTTAGTGGTTAAAGTTTGAACTCTTTCCCTGCTGTTCTAGTAATAAGACATATCTATGATACACACAAAAGGAGGGACTACATCTACCTTGATCCTCAGTTTATTTTCAGGAACTACAAATTAGTTCCAACATTTATCCTGGATAGGAAGGGGCAGATGAATCAAGGAAAGGTATTAAAATGGATGGAGCTGAAGTGAAACTAAGATGCTGCTGCTGCTGCTAAGTTGCTTCAGTCGTGTCCAACTCTGTGCGACCCCATAGACGGCAGCCCACCAGGCTCCCCCGTCCCTGGGATTCTCCAGGCAAGAACACTGGAGTGGGTTGCCATTGCCTTCTCCGATGCATGAAAGTGAAAAGTGAAAGTGAAGTTGCTCAGTTGTCTCCGACCCCTAGCAACCCCATGGACTGCAGCCCACCAGGCCCCTCCATCCATGGGATTTTCCAGGCAAGAGTACTGGAATGGGGTGCCATTGCCTTCTCCGAGACTAAGATGAGAAGCAGGCAATAAAAAAAATTAACATAAAATACACTCACAACCATGGCAAGGCTATCATGGCTCTGTATTCACTGAACATAGCTGAGGGGCTTCCCTGATGGCTCAGGGGGTAAAAATTCTGCCCCTAAGGCAGGTGACACAGGAGATGAGGGTTTGATCCCTGGGTCAGGAATATTCCACTAGAGAAGGAAAAGGCAACATACCCCAGTATTCTTGCCTGAAAAACCCCATGGACGGAGAAGCCTGGCAGGCTACAATCCAAAGTGTCGTAAAGAATGGGACATGACTGAGCAACTAAACATATGCACACACGTAATTAGGTAAAAATGGAAGTGAGGTTAGTGATGGAGCTGGTGCTGAAGACAAGTGGCCCAAAGACATGATTCCTTTGTGTTTTATATTCATAGAAATGACCCTGCTAGGACCTCCACAATAGAATTTTTTCATAGTCTCTACTTTTAAGCATACATTGAAGTGTTTTGTCAATGCTAATATTAATAAGATATCACGAGAAACAATAAACTTTACAGAGAAAATGTCGTCCTTTGAATTTGTGAGCTGTACTCAGTATCCTAACTTGTTCTGAAGTACCAGACATTGAAAATGAAACAATAAAATTTTATAAGTAGCAGTCTGCATCTAGGCTTTAAGTAGAACAAGGACCCAAGTTTTTTCACATGTTCAGATAATCACATATACACAGAGTATGTCACTTTCCCCCTATTCTTGAAATAGCAGAAGGTTTAGAAGTAAGTAACTAGCTGTTTTGTGTTTTGATGCAAAGTGTCTCATTTTGACACCTGTTAAGTTTTCCCCTTGAACACGTTACTCGTTATTGCTGCGATACAGAAAATAAGATAATAATAGGAATGTATGCTTGCAATTCACCATCTAAATACATGGACCTAAGAGACAAGGTTGTGAATAGCTTTTGGCAAAGGCTTCAGTGGAAGGAAAGTTCATCTTACCTGTTTTGGGTAACCCACCTTTCCACATGCTGCACCCTCCTCATCCAACCTTATTCTGCTGGGTTGAACAGAATTCCCCAAGGTTGCCTTTACAGTATTCTTCCTGCCTCTCAATCAGCTGCTCAACTGATGAACCCATATGAGATATCTTGGGGTAATTTCTGGTGACACTGGAAAGACAGCTCTGGGGTTGATCTCCATCCCTTCAATTTATCCACAGTGTTCTCATCCTTCAGTGGCTCCCTACCCGCCCTTGGAACTTGACCTGGGGGGCTAGAGCCCTATCAGGAGTCTCTTTTAACCTGAGTTCTAGATGCATCCCATTGGTCCCCTTCCTTCACTCTCGGTGAAGTGCTATCATTTTGGAGCCAGAAATATTGCCATACACTGTCAAGTGTAGAAATTAAACTATAGAGTCAGACTGCTTGCTTTCAAATCTTTTCCTTCACAGTTTGATGACCTAGAGCAAATTACTGAATCCCTATTGTCTGCAGTGTTCCCTATCTCATAGGTTGCTTGAGATTAAATAAATATGTGAATATATATGAAATGAAGAAAAGCTCTTGGCAAACAGTTGGCACGATGTAAGTTTTAGCCATAAAATGACAATACCATTTTACACAAAAAGGTTACTATGAATTGCTTTTGTCATTCCCTACTTGTAATATATATTATATATCAGATCAGATCCCAAGCCCCAAATTTTCTATGTTTGGCTCTTGATACTCAAGCAAATTATTTAGAAGTCCTTAGTTTTTCTTCTCTGTCAAATGTGTGGCATTTGCAAATGAAAAGCATTCATATTTCAAATTGTTACCCCTCTTACATATTTTAAAACTTACTGAGAAGTTTAGTAGTTGGTTAGTTAGTTTAGGCTACGTCTATAATTCACCCAAGGCAGGGGGTGGCACTGAATCAGATTTGAATGGTCTATATTTTATACAAATACATATGAAAAACAAAAAACCCAGTTAAAAATTACACATTTTCATGTATAAATTTATGCAATGTAAATGCTTGATAACATAGACAAAGAAGTTTTTATGCATGCTCAATTGTTTCTGACTCTTTGAAACACATGGGTTTTTCCAGCAAGAATACTGGAATGGGTTACAATTTCCTACTCCATGGATGGAGTGATCTTTCCCATCCAGGGATGGAACTGCATCTCTGATGTTCTCAGGGATCAAACCCTGTCTTGGCAGGGGTATTCTTTACCAATGAGTCACTGGGGAAACCCAGAAAAATAAATCTTTATGACTATTAACAAAATAGGAGCTTCCCCATCTTGAAATCTGTCAACACGCACTGTACAATATTTTTTTAGGGACTTTCTCTTGCAGGATCTCAATGACTTTTACTCCTTTATAGGGTAGACCTTATCTTCATCACGCAAACACTAAAACTGATACTTAGAGATGGTAGATGATTCTAAGTGAGTAGTAAGTAACAGCAAAATTTAAATTCATGTTTTCTTCCCTGTGGCCCATCAACAGATTAATGGATTAAAAAGATGTGGCATATGTATACAGAGGAACATTACTCAGCCATGAGAAGGAAGGTTATCCTGCCATTTGTGACTTGGATGGACCTTAAGCATGTTATGCTATCTGAGATAAGTCAAACACTGTATGATGTCACTAATACGTGAAATTGACCAATGTCAAACCTCAAACAAACAAACAAACCAGGAAGTAAAAGTGTGATTACCAGGGGATGGGAATGGAGAGATAAGTCTAGAAACTTGTAACAAGTATTAAATAAGCCATAGAAATATGATGTACAGTATCTTGGATATAGGCAATAATATTATGCTATAAGTATGTAATGTGAAAAATATTGGTACAAGAGCAACTATGTTTTATTAATAATAATATATAAACGTCTCCAAGTGACATGCTGTGCACTTTACATTTACACATTGTAAGATGTCACATTTATCCAATTTAAAAAGAATGTGTATTTTCTGATGCACCATGGTCCATCCAGTGTCTATTTCATTTCCCGTCTATGCATTTATCTGGTCACCAGATGCCCACATCACATGGATCTTAGAATTCTAAATTTAGGCAAGCACTGTGTCCCACTGCAATTGCAGAGCTTTGGTCACATGGCAGGCCAATGAATCTGAGAGACGAGGAGTTGAGGCAAGGAAGAGACTTTAATCTGGAAGCCCGTAGAGGGAGAAGATGTCGGGCTAGCGCCTCAAAATAACCATCTTATTAGGAGTCTGGATGCCAGGTTCTTTCATAGATCAGAGATGGGGGGAGGTGAGGAAGCAGAGTATAAAGGCCATTCATCTTGCAAAGATCTCCTAAAATGGCAAGCCTCAGGCAGGGGATGTGTTAATTTCTCCCTTCCCGTCATCCACGGGTGGCCAGGGTTCTGAAGAAAGGCACTTTGGTTTAACCCTCAGGTAGAAGCTGAGTCAAACCATTCTGTATGATTATAATAACAACAGCAACAAAAAGCAAGTCAAAGACACAGTTCCATCATGGGGTCAGCATTGGTTTCCTCCCTGTCACACTTTCTTCTTGTCTTTGTGATTCTCTATATGGGGAATTTTTGAGTTTGTTTTTTTAATGGATGGATTCACATCTCATAAGACTGTCAGGGGAGTGTGTGATTTCCTCGGTTCTGTCTCATCACAACAAAAATTTGAAGCGATGGACATTAAAGCCCTCGGCGCATCACAGCTCTCAGACAGTGTTACAGCTCCATGTTACAGCTCAGTTTTATTTAGAAAATAAAGGAAAATACATCCTCGAGGCATGAGGGCATGCCGACCCAAAAGACACGAAGAGGGGAGAGAGAGAGAACAAGAGAGCGTGCGGGCGTGAGAGAGAGACCCCCAGCCCTTTGGCCCCTCTTTTTGCATGGTTTTTCCTCCCCCTGGGCTTGCCCCATGTAAACTGGGCTAGCCAGGAGTGCTGTTTGTTCTACCTGAGGTCCTCACTCCGGTTCTTGGACCTTCCTTTGTTCTATTTTCGCGGGCTTTCTCCCTTCCTTGGCTTTTGGCCATTGCCATTCTGGACTCCTTTTTCCTATTCTAACTACCTAACAAGACCGTTTTCTTCTATCCCTTTAATAGTGGAAATTAAAAACATTTTCATTGGCATAATTTACTTTGCTTGTTATACCCAGGCCATAGGGAGGTGGCGTTTGTGTCAGAAAAGATTTGCTGTCTGAAGATTTAGGATGTGCAAGCTCTTTAGAGCTCAGGAACTATCAGCCTATTTACTTTGAGTATAATATTAATAGCTGCTACCCAGAGCAGGGCTCATGGCGTGATTCATATGTGACAATTTGCATATAGATTCCTAAAGAAATGTGTATTCTAGGGAAAATTTATAATGATAATGGCAAAGAAATTAAAAGTCACATCTAACTGATGAACCTATTTGCAGAGAAGCAATGGAGATGCAGACATAGAGAACAGATTCGTAGACACAGGGAAGGAAAGGATGGGACCAATTGAGAGAGTAACATGGAAACATATACATTACCATATGTAAAAAGATAGCCAGTGGGAATTTGCTGTGTGACACAGGAAGCTCAACCCATGCTCTGTGACAACCTAAGAGGGTGGGATGGGGTGGGAGATGGCAGAGAGGTTCAAGAGGGAGGGGAACGTATGTATACCTGTGGCTGATTCACGTTGATGTATGGCAGAAACCAGCACAATATTGTTAAGCAATTATCCTCCAATACAAAACTTACAAAAAAAGTAACAAGTATAAGTTTTTTTTTTTATTTATTTAAAAGCAACTGCTAGAGGAGAACATAGGCAAAACACTCTCCGACACGAATCACAGCAGGATCCTCTATTCCCCACCTCCCAGAATATTGGAAATAAAAGCAAAAATAAACAAATGGGACCTAAGTAAAATTAAAAGCTTCTGTACAACAAAGGAAACTATAAGCAAGGTGAAAAGACAGCCTTCAGAATGGGAGAAAATAATAGCAAATGAAGCAACTGACAAAGAACTAATCTCAAAAATATACACGCAACTCCTGCAGCTCAATTCCAGAAAAATAAATGACCCAATCAAAAAATGGGCCAAAGAACTAAACAGACATTTCTCCAAAGAAGACACAGATGGCTAACAAACACATGAAAAGATGCTCAACATCACTCATTATCAGAGAAATACAAATCAAAACCACAATGAGGTACCATTTCACGCCAGTCCGAATGGCTCCTATTCAAAAGTGTACAAGCAGTAAATGCTGGAGAGGGTGTGGAGAAAAGGGAACCCTCTTACACTGTTGGTGGAATGCAAACTAGTATAGCCACTGTGGAGAACAGTGTGGAGAGTCCTTAAAAAACTAGAAATAGAAACTGCCTTATGACCCAGCAATCCCACTACTGGGCATACACACTGAAGAAACCAGAATTAAAAGAGACACGTGTACCCCAGTGTTCATCACAGCACTGTTTATAATAGCCAGGACATGGAAACAACCTAGATGTCCATCAGCAGATAAATGGATAAGAAAGCTGTGGTACATATACACAATGGAGTATTACTCAGCCATTAAAAAGAATACATTTATACATTTGAATCAGTTCTAATGAGGTGGATGAAACTGGAGCCTATTATACAGACTGAAGTAAGCCAGAAAGAGAAACACCAATACAGTATACTAATGCATATATATGGAATTTAGAAAGATGGTAATGATAACCCTGTATGCGAGACAGCAAAAGAGACACAGATGTATAGAACAGTCTTTTGGACTCTGTGGGAGAAGGTGAGGGTGGGATGATTTGGGAGAATGGCATTGAAACATATATAATATCATATATGAAATGAATCGCCAGTCCAGGTTTGATGTAGCATACAGGATGCTCGGGGCTGGTGCACTGGGATGACCCAGAGGGATGGTACAGGGAGGGCGGTAGGAGGGGGGTTCAGGATGGGGAACACGTGTATACCTGTGGTGGATTCATGTTGATGTATGGCAAAACCAATACAATATTGTAAAGTAATTAGCCTCCAATTAAAATAAATAAATTTATATTAAAAAAATTAAAAGCCAAACATTTCAGAAATATGAAGCCACATTAGAATTGTGCATAATAAATTTGTATTAATCTATACATAAGTCTTTGATGGTTAAGTTTTAATAACTTCTTTAGAGGAGTACAGAAGTGAACCTAGATGATAGTACCACATTTTATTTATCCAAAAATAATTAACAGAGGTAGATGAACTTAAGCTTTTACAGGTTATCATTTTAAAATAGAAGTGACTGTTCTTCTCTAGAAAAATGCAATGCACTTTGCTCAGCTTTCTGGCCAGTGGGGAAAGCCTCAGCCACTTTGCGTCAGAAGACTACCCTGAAAAAAAGGCTGGGGAATTTCCAAACTTCATACATACATAGTAACAAGTATCAGAAACAGTAGAGAGCAGGTAAGAGTAGTAAAGGTGCAATTTGCACTTATAAGAAGAACATTAAAACATTTTAATACTAGAATATTCTATACCCAAATCCCAAGAAGTACTATCTCATCTTTGAAAACCTCAAGCAAGTGTACTTTATAGGTGCATAAATACATATATTCAGTCATTCTAGATGTCTTTTGATATTATAATGATGAAATATCTCTCAAGGAAAAAATGAAAAGGTAAAGCAAACACTTCAAAAATAAAAAAGATTAAAGGAGAGATTATGTCCATATTCTCTTAGTACATATTGTGGGTTTTTTTTTTTAATCTAGACATATTAAAATTCTAAAGGTAGATGGATAGTTGTCAATATAGGAGTATAGGATCTTAAAATTTTTGAAGTTTTAGAAGCAGTGAAATGATACAGAATAAAGATATCTGAAGTTTAAAACTCCTGGATTTATTAATCAAAGCAACCAGATAGCAAAGAGGGTAAACCAAGAATCAGGCCTCTGCAGCTCTCAGTCTTATCATGGCCTCTTATGAAATCCTAGACTTTCAGCTTTTTTAGATCTTAGATCCTTCGCCTAAAAATATTAATGTATGTACTAGATAACATTTAAACTTCCTTTATTCTCTTTATTATGAAAATATATTACATTAACTTGGAGTATATCTTAGACACATCTGGAAAACCACATTTTAAAAAAATCTCAGTGGAAAGAGATCTCTCTCTACTAAGATGCAGGTGAAATTTGTAAGTTTGTTTAGGCAACATAATCTTTTCTTATTTCTTTCAAAGGAATACACTTTGATCGCACCAAATGCAATATTACCTTAAAATATTTTTGTGGAGAGTTCTTGTATGAGAAGAAAAAGATTTTTCCAGTAAAATTCCACGGAGGATGGTTAAGTCACAGCTCTCCATTTCTGAGTATAATTTTTAATTATGTCTAGCTTTCAGCTTATCCCTAATGAAAGAGAGGTTAACTTGTTAAACAGGGAACTGATCCCAAAGTATAAATTAAGTTTTTAATGTATTTAGAGATTATAGATCTTTTTTCAGCTGGGAAAAAAAATAGACTGGATCATCCCCCTTCACAAGTATAATGTCTTATAACTTAACTAGGCCTCTGATCACATGTGTATACTTTAAGTGCTTGAGTAAATTCATCCAGTTTTACCTTTTCCTAGTCAATAAACTCAAAGATACTTGGTTTTGATAGGTCAGAAAAGTTGGTGTATCTGAAATATTAAAAAAAAACTCACAAAAAACTACATGAAATATTTCAAGTTGAGCATTCTTCTTTTATTTTGTGTTGCAGACAAGCTACTGAAATATTTTCATTTTGCACATATATGAAAGGAAAGGGTATATATACCCACTTTGTTCCATTTTTTAAATATTAAATATATTATATAGACAAGTGTTAAATAGTAGGTACTAGCACACACCCAAGTTTATATCATCCAAATATAAAATATATTTGAAAAAATGTCCCTGTTCATCATCAACTCCTGGAGCTTGCTCAAATTAATGTTTGAGTTGGTGATGCCATCCAACCATCTCCTCCTCTGTCGTCCCCTTCTCTTGCCTTCAATCTTTCCCAGCATCAGGGTCTTTTCCAGTGAGTTAGTTCTTCATATCAGGTGGCCAAAGATTTTGGCGTTTCAGCTTCACCATTAGTCTTTCCAATGAATATTAAGGATTGATTTCCTTTAGGATGGACTGGTTGGATGTCCTTGCAGTCCAAGGGACTCTCAAGAGTCTTCAATACCTCAGTTCAAAAGCATCAATTCTTTGGCACTCAGCTTTCTTTATGGTCCGTAGAACCTTTATTTTCAATGATTGAATAAATTCTGATACATCCATACAAAGGAACATTATTCAACAGTAAGAGGAATAAACTCTTGATTCATGCAACAGCCTGATAGGTCTCAAGGCGATTATGCTATGTGGAATAAAACAGTCATTCTCAAAATGTACACATTATATGATTCCATTTATGTAACATTCTCAAATGGCAGAACTATAGAAATGGAGGACAGACCAGGAGTTGCTGGGGACAGAAACGGAGATAGGAGGCAGGGGTGTGACTACAGAGAGGTGACACAAAGGAGTTCATTTGTGACGAAGGATTTTTTAAAACTTTACTGTGCCTGAATACGCAGTAAACACTAGTGAATAGGTATTCACTATTATTATTTTTTTATAAAGTGTTTTCCCCCTCAATAACTATAGTAAAATTATTTTTACCAATTAAAAAAAATGGAATATTTTTTACCATATTTTGTCACTTTCTTTTATTCTTTAAGAACTCAAATAGGAAAAGATCCAAGTTAAGCATTTTCATCCATCTGATTTTCTCTATCTCAGATATAACAGTAATATTGAAGTTGATGTCTGTTGCTTCTGTCTACAATCTTATACTTTTGGTTCATCTGCATGCATACATTATATATAGTATTTTGGTTTGTTTTTCAAACTGACACAAAAAGGCCATATTACAGGGATGTTTTCATAACTTGCTTTATAACCATATAATATTCTGGAAGTATATACATGTTGATTAATGTATACATAATCCATTAATTTCAACTGTTTTATTACATTGTGAGATTATATCACCGTTTTTTTTTCCTATCTCATTCCCTGTTGATATAATTTGATAATTTTATATAGTTTTTTCTTGATTAGAGACAAAGCTTTTGTAAACATCGTAGCACATGACTCATTGTGTATATATGCCAGTAGTTGTTCAGATTATAAGGCTGGTAAAAAATTTATATATTTTATATTTACATATGTATTTTACTAGATATTGTCAAACTTGTTTTCAGAGTGATCAATTTCCGTTCCAATTAGCCATATATAAGTGATTTATTGATATTATGAATCTTAATATCCATCTCTATCTATCTATCTATCCATCTATCTATTCACATATAAAAGCTATTTGGTTCTTTTGGTAGTTTGAATTTGCAGAAAATTAAGTTTAAGCACGGGGCTTTCCAGGTGACTTGGTGGTAAAGAACATGCCTGCCTAGCAGAAGCCTTGGGTTCCATCCCTTGGTCCAGAAGATCCCCTAGAGAAGGGAATGGCCACCTACTCCAGTATTTTTGCCTGGGAAATCCCATGGATAGAAGAGCCTGGCAGGCTACAGTCCACAAGGTTGCAAAGAGTCAAATGCCTACTTAGCAACTAACCTACAAGTTTAAGCATACATTCCTGCACTGGTTATTTGGTTTCTTTCTCCTTTGAATTATGCTCATTGAATGGTAAATATTGAGTAAAGAGGTAAAATAGTAGGGGAATAAGCCATACAGATACCTGAAGGAAAACTTTTCCAGGAAGGGAGAAAAACATGTACTAATGTCTTCGTGGAGAAATATCTGGTAAGAATGATTAGATAATTAGAGAGCAATGAGTAGACAAATTCAGGGATTGCAAAGACTGAGCATGCCCATGTGCACTCAGGAAGGTAAAGGGTTGTCAAGAGTGTACATTGGGAAAAGCTGGGTAGATGATTAAGATGATTTTGCCTTTTACTTTGAGTGAAATATGAAGTCCTTGGACGGTGTTAGTAAATCAGTGGCATGAATAACATTAATTCTAACAGGATCATTCTGACTGCTGAGTTGAGACTAGATGTCATGATAAAGAGCAGAAGCCAGCAAAGCAGTGAAGGAATTGTTACCAAAAAAACTAAGCAAGGGTTAATTGTGGCTTAGATCAGGGTGACAGGAGCAGAGGTAGTCAGGAGTGGTAAGAATTTGAATATATTTAAAGGCAGGCTCAAAGAATGTATTCATAAATTAAAGGTGGGCTGTTAATAAAAAAAGATGAGTCAAGGATGACTCAAGCTTTTTGGGTTGAGAAATAAGAAGAAGGAAGTTCCTGTGTACTAAGATATGTACTAACTTCTTGACATTTCAAAGAATTTTACAATATCAAACAGAAGTAGGTGTGGTTATAGTTGAATAAGTGTCTGTAGCAGAATCAGAAGACTTCTGATTTTCGAGTAGAGACATAAAATGAGGGCTCTGATGGAAGAGCCGATAGCTTCAGGTGAATTTCTGTGTCTGGCAGTGGAAGATCAACTGCCTCCCTCTAGAACTGTCAGAAAAAAACAGGTGTGGGAGAGATCGAGGGGAGATGTGATATAAAATGTATTCAAAGTTACTGGAGAGCTACCAAGGAAATGAAGACTTAGTGTTCAAGATTCCAGAAGATGGTGACTCTCTTCCTTGTTGCTGTCTCAAGACATCTTCTGTTCCAAAGCAAAAGCTAATAGGCTGAGAAATTATGCCAAAGTGACAGAGAGTCTGTAGAGGCTGAAAAGAGGTTCTAACCATCTCATTAAAAGCTATCATTCCACTACTACAAAGAGGAAGTGTGTGCATGCTCAGCCTCTAACCCATGTGGGGCTGCCACAAATACTGTAGGGGTTTTGTGGGACTGTGACATGCTTACCAAAGGAATGTGTCATAAAATAGAAGTAGAACACTGCTTAGAAGGACTGAAGACCATCTTTGAATCATCTTAATAGCTAATATCCTAAATTGATTTGGGATTGCTAGTGCCAGTAGTGTGACTCCATAAACAAAGTAAAAGCAAATCCTTTATAAGAGAAGTAATGTAATCTAAGGTCTCACATTCTCTCTAAAATTTTTAGTATGAAATATCCAATATTCATGTAAAAATAACTTGGCATGAGAGAAAACAATACCTGAATGAAAGCAGAGATAAGAGGCAAAAGAAACAAACACATAGGAATCTAGATAATAGAGTTATCAGATGCAGACAGCGAAATGACAAGGGTTAATAGGTTTAAGAACTTAAGTGATAAAATGGAGAATTTCATTAACTATTGAAAATAAGCAAAGGAAATTCTAGAACTGAGAAATCAGTAATGGAAATTAACCTAACTAAAAAGACTGATTTGTTTAAAAAAGATGTGTGTGTGTGTGTATATATATATATATGTATTCATATATTCAGGTTGAAACATGGTAAGGAAAATATCCCCCCAAATAAATAAAAACATAAAAATGGGGTATAATAAAAGGCCTATTATATGCACAATTGGCCTCATAAAAGGAAAGGAGAAAGAATGGGAAAACATTTGAAGAGATTACAATGAATTTTCCTAAACCAACAAAATATCTTGAGACACAGTCTTGAAAGTCAGCATATATTAAGCAGGTTTAAAGAAAAGTACATTTAGGCACATCATAGCAACATGTAGCACACATTAAAGAAAAGCAGTCAAAAAATAATATTTAGGAAATTCCCTGATGATCAAGTGGTTAAGACTCCTTACTGCCAAGGGCCCCGATTCAGCCCCTGGTGGGAGGACTAAGATCCCACAAATCTTGTTGTATAGCCAAAACAAAAGAACAACAACAAAGAAACCCACAATCTTTGGTTTTACTTTGAATGAGGTCTGTTTTTCAACCAAATTAACGAAAGACAGAAAACCATGGAAGCATCTTTTTAAAATGCAGGAAAAATACAGTGACCATCCTAGAATTCTATATCTAGCAAAGTCGTCTTGCTAAAAATAAAGGCAAAATATAGACATTTTCACACAAAAGAAAAACAGAGTTGGTCACCAGCAAACCCACACTAAAGGAAGGAAATGCCCAAAACAATTGTCTAGGTAAAAAAAAAACAGCTAGGTAAGGAAGTGTAGAGCTACTGGGAGGAATGAAGAACATGTCTTGTAAGTGTGTGAGCAAAGCTAAGAAATAGTAATGATCTAAAAATGATATAATTGTAGTGCATTATAGAGTTTAAAATATGTACATAAAAAGTAAACTATATGAAAACCTAAGCAGAAACAAGGGGGCACTAATAGAAGTTTTGTTTTAATATTCTTGCAATATAGGAAAATTAGTAAAAATACAAATTTATGTTGGCCTTTAATAGATTAAGAATGCACTTTTTAATCTCTGGGATATCCACTAATACATTTATGAAAACAGATTAAAATAATGAATTATTAGGTGGAAAGGGGGGATGACAAAGTAATTAATAGAATGAAGCAAGAACGCTTATGATAAAGGAAAAGCAAAGGATGAGGAAAAGAGAAAATGAGAATATAGCAGATCTAAAGTTAAATATGTATGGAATTATTATAATGGCACGGCAAAGAATTTCAAACTAGATTTTAAAATCAACTGTTTGCTACTTATGAGAGAGAAATCTAAATTATCAGAATGCACAAATGTTAAAAATAAAGGATAAAAAGACATACAATGAAAATAAAAATCAAAAGGAATCTGGCATAGCTGTAGTAATATCAGACTAAGTAGATTGTAGGACAAAGCATACTAGAGATAAAGAACTACTTCATAGTCATGATCATTAGTATGTTAACAATTATAATGCACCAGGAATATTTAACAATTTATAGTATATATATATATATATATATATATATATATACACTAATTGCACAGCCTCAAATATGTAAAGTAAAACTAAAATTAAAAAAAAAAAAGCCACAATCTACTTAAGAGTTTTTGGACAGATATTGAATTTTGTCAAATGCTTTTTAATCTTATTGAAATGATCCTATTTTTTTTCACCATGTATTTTTGATAAATGAGATTGATTTATGAATATTTTAAGGAATTTACATTCTTAGGATAAACCTAACCTAGCCATATGTTCCGGAGAAGGCAATGGCACCCCACTCCAGTACTCTTGCCTGGAAAATCCCATGGACGGAGGAGCCTGGTAGGCTCCAGTCCATGGGGTCGCTAAGAGTCAGGCACAACTGAGCAACTTCACTTTCACTTTTCACTTTCATGCATTGGAGAAGGAAATGGCAACCCACTCCAGTGTTCTTGCCTGGAGAATCCCAGGGATGGGGGAGCCTGATGGGCTGCCGTCTATGGGGTTGCACAGAGTCGGACACGACTGAAGTGACTTAGCAGCTGCAGCAGCAGCCATATGTTCGGGTTTTTGTTTGTTTGTTTTTAGTATTGCTGGATTAGATTTTCAAATCATTTAGTAAAAAGTTTTAAAACTGTATTTGTAAGAGTCTGTGATTTTATTACTTCTTTAGTCAAGTTTTATTAAAAAGGCTATGATAACCTAATAAAATGAGCTGGAAATGATTATCTTATTCTCTCCTTTCTATAAAATAGACTATATCAAAATGTGTAGAATGTGCACACCTCTCAAGCCACATTCTATACTTTGATACAGTCTATTTTCATCATCATTCATTTCAAAACATTTTAAAATTTCACTTGTAAATGCCTTTTTAACTCAAGCATTATTTAGATGTATGTTATTCACTTTACAAATATTTGAATATTATATAGATATATCTATTGTTACTTTCTTATTGCAGTCAGATATCATTATCTGTAAGAATTCACTCTTCGGAAATTTATTGTTGTTTGTGTCATGGCCTATCATATGGTCAAAATTGTTGAACATTTCATCTGCATCAGAAAAAATGGGTATTCTTCAGCTGTCTGGATAAGTGTTTGATAAATTTCATTTAGGTTAAGGTGATTGAAAATGTACTTACAATTATTATGGTAAAGAAATGATCTTCTTACAATTATTATGATAAAAATGATTGTCTTATTGTTATGAAATGTCCCTCTTTATCTCTCATATTAATTTTTAACTTAAAATAGCATTTACAGTTCTCTGCTGAGATTCCCCATTTGTTCCATCATTGCTATAGTATTTAATACTCTGAAAATATTTTTAGTAGCTACAGAGTACTTCTAATTTCAACATTTGTCTCATCTTGGTGTCTGTTTCTATTGACTATTTCCTGATTCAGGTCACTTTTGCTTATTTATTTGCATGTCTAAAAAATTTTATCATATACTGAATATTGTGACTAATGTAGAGAATTTGGATGCTGTTTTCTTTCTTTTAAAAATGCTGATTTTTATTCTAGCAGGCAGATCACATGTTTGTACTCAAGCTCCAACCTCTATGTCCCCTGTTTTGGGCAGCAGCTAACATCACTGCTCAGGTTCTTAGATTTTTCAGTTTTTATTTTGGGCTTCCCTGGTGGCTCAGATGGTAAAGAATCAGCCCGCAATGCAGAAAACCTGGGTTTGATCCTTGGTTGGGAAGATCCCCTGATGAAGGGAACGGCAACTCACTTCAGTATTCTAGCCTGGAGAATTCCATGGAGAGAGGAGCTTGACAGGGTATAGTCCATGGGGTCGCAAAGGGTCAGACACAACTGAGTCACTTTCACTCTCACTTTCAGCTTTTATTTTCTGTTGGTCTTACACTTTCCCACATGTGTGCACAACTCAATTAATAGCTTATATGAAGGTTTGGTTCATATAAGGTTCTCTGTGTCTCTCTCTTTTCCAGATTTCCCCCAATCTCTCTCTCTCTCTTACACACACACACAAGTTCAAGTACTTGGTCAGCCCCGAATTCTGCTCTTAGATCCCCTTCCATAAGAATGCAGCTGTCTGAGTTTGATTATCCAGTTAAGATCCAGGAGTACTCTAAGGTGTAAAGGGTATAACATGGCATCTTTCTCAATGCATTTTCTTTCCTTCAAGTGTCTATCATCTATGCTCAGTTTGGTCACTTTCTAGAGCCTCCAAATAACTGATTTTAGTACTTTTCCTAGAATTTATAGTTGCCTGTGAAATATCCATAAATAGGTTACTGAGATAAAAGTTATTCTGTCCTTCAGTTCAGTTCAGTCGCTCAGTCGTGTCTGACTTTTTGCGACCCCATGGACTGCAGCACGCCCAGTTTCCCTATCCAGAAGCTGAATCTCTCTTTTCTACAATAAACTACCAGAAGGGTCCCAAAGTAGCCACACACCAGGCTCATGAAGACCCTTCTTCCTCAATCTTGGTGAGTCACACAAAGAAAAGGACTAACGTCTTACCTAAATCTATTAGTATGTCTAGTAAAATACCAAGAATGGGACCTCTCTGAGATCTGTTTTGTGGGTAGAATTTAAACATAGGTCTCAATAGAATGACAAACTGAAGGCTACCCAGTGGAGAATAGATTAGAGGTTGCTCCGTTGTACTGAAGGATTTGTTAGTCAGTGACCTGAAGCTGAGACTAATTTCCTTACTCCATAAAATGAGAGGCACTAATACATACTTTGACCCAAAGGATACTACGTGAAGAGTTTTGTTAGGTCTAAAATGTTTGAACTTCTCTAAGAAAAATATTATGTAAATAGAAGATGTATCTTGTAAGAGAAATCATTTAATTTAGTTTTCTAATCTACTCCCATAATACCCTTTCTACCGATGCATAACTACTAATGATAATACTATTTGTATTTTTAATTACTTTGTGTGCGCTGGATATTTACTCTGATTCCAAGAAATATATTGCCTTCAGGGGGTGGTGTTATGCTACAGTCATAATTAACTTTTGCTTAAAAGTACCCCATGATCTTAGGAAAAAAAAAATCTGTTAACAGTATCATATTTATTCTTCATTGTACTGCAGAAAATTAATACATAATTTCTTTTGGTTTCTTTTGATGTTTGCTACCATTGCCTTAGACCAAAGATGATATTTTCTTTAGTTATATGTTATTAATTATTAAATTAAAAGCAGAATATGACCATATATGCAGAGAATTTGATAGACTTATTGGAATTAATCTACTTCGTATCAGTCTGTAACAATGTAAGAATAAAAAGTTTATAATTAGAATAATAGGTTGCTTCTTTTTTCTTAAATACTTTTTAGTGGTATATACTGCATTTTACTGGAGGAGGCAATGGCACCCCACTCCAGTACTCTTGCCTGGAAAATCCCACGGACAGAGGAGCCTGGTGCACTGCAGTCCATGGGGTCGCACAGAGTCGGACACGACTGATGCAACTTAGCAGCAGTGGTATATACTACATTGTATTACCAAAATTTTCTCAGTGTGACCCTTATATTTTTTTGTGACAGATTATAACTAAAATTCTCTCCACTTACACTAGGTTGCTAAGTTATTTGTGGTAACAGTGTTCAGATAGGAAAACCACCTATACTTGCTATACTTGTGTATCTATATAAATACGTGTATGTGTATATGCATTATATATACATATATATAATTAGATTCTGGAAATAGGCACTATAAGCTTTGCATATGAAAACTGTTATCCTTCTTAGCTATTATAACATAACACAACAACTAAGCTAGAATTACAAAATAGATATGCTTAACTCCATATGGAGTAAGAATATAGATATTAAAAAATAAAGCATTCTTGAAGGGACATAGAAATAATAAGTCTATTAATATCAGGATGAGTTTTAAAGACTATGAAATTCAAAATAAGTGAAGAGGCCAGCATGTGCAGGCATTTCTTCAGAATACCAAGATAAAGTAAGCCAGTGCAGTTCAAGCTGATGACTGATTTTTTCCATTTACACAGTTAATGTGCAAATTAATGTAAATTCAAGTCATAATCTAGGTCAGAAGAGTACCATAATGAGTATTAGTCAGATTTTTTAATTAATGTGAATATGATTTATATGTACTTTGAACAGAAACATAGGCTATTAGATCAACAGTGTTGCTATAGCTTTACTATTTAACTATAAGTAATGAGATTTATTTAAGATTAAAAATTTAAGCCAGTTCTGTTGTATGGCTTGCCATACACACAGACAGCTATCAAGGCATCTCTCCCTTGTGACAGTGATACAGTATCTATTTTTTATAGTTACCATTTTACTGAAAGAATAAAACATCAGACACATCAGAATCTCTGAGAATTCAATGTATCTATCCACAAACACAAACATTATCTCAGGTAAGGTGATGAACTGTACTTATGGATCCTTGGGTACAAGCATGTCCTTCCTAGGTAGGTGCAAATATATCCAGGCTGATGATTGCATTTTGGGAACAGATAAAATTAAAGGCTAGGTCACAAATATGGGGTTTTTATGATTTCTGCACTGTGAATGGTTGGAGAAAAATTTCCATGTACTTAGGTAACTATTCATTTCAGTCAAATTTAAAGAACACAGCACTGTTTGCATTGAAAGTCAATGTACTAGGCACGAGAGAAAGCCAAAAGTTAAGAGTCTGTCCTCTGGGCGTTTATAGTCTTTTCCTGCTGCTGCTGCTGCTGCTGCCAATTCGCTTCAGTCATGTCCGACTCTGTGCAACCCCATAGATGGCAGCCCACCAGGCTCCCCCGTCCCTGGGATTCTCCAGGCAAGAACACTGGAGTGGGTTGCCATGTCCGTCTCCAATGCATGAAAGTGAAAAGTGAGAGTGAAGTCGCTCAGTCGTGTCCGACTCTTCGTGACCCCATGGACTGTAGCCTACCAGGCTCCTCCGTCCATGGGATTTTCCAGGCAAGAGTACTGGAGTGGGGTGCCACTGTCACAGAATAAGCCAAAAGTGGACAAGAGCCAAGAAAAACATACAGAGAGTTTTCTGAGGTACCAAGTGGGGTTTCTGAAAAGAAAGTATATACATCTGTAATGACACTGGAAAAATAATTTAGAACTGTGTCTGGGAAGGTGTTGCTAAAATTAGGAAAGAATTTATAAACAAATTTAATGTTCTAAGTATTTATTATTCAATATTTGAACTGAGAATTGGCAACATACATTTCTAATTAAATATTCATTCTCCATGGTTTTAATGTTACTAATTTCTTCCACTGAAGAATTTTAGAAAGATGGTATTCAGTGGCTTTGATTCTAGTCCTGCAAAACTCATAGCTAAAGTATGCTATATTATGAATGGAAATATTAATAATGAATAATTAATAATTCATTTAAGCTTAATGTAAAAGAATTTTAAATACAGTTTTTTAGTTGAGTGGCCACAGTAATAATAACAGATAATCAGTGAGTATAACAGCAAGAATTTTAAAACAAATTTCACGAAGTCTGTAACCTTTTATCTTAGATATAAGCCCAGCTTTTCAGTCTCTTATAACCTAAGACCATCCCACTGAACTCTTAGTAGAGTGTCATTTCTCCTTTGATTATCAGTTTTCATAGTACACTGAAATAAATCCTGTAAGTATCTATCAATGTCATTCATTCTATATTCCATGACTGGGGAGGTCTTCATCATTACTAACAAACATTCAATGTCTCTGGGTACAGAGCTCCAGCGTTACTTTTTAAGAATATTTCTTCTCATCTCTCTCTCTTTTTTTTTTTTCTCTTCTTTTTTTTTTCCTTTTTTTTTTTTCTCATCTCTTTTTAAGTAGTGCATGCAAGTTCAGTCACTCAGTCATGTCCAACTTTTTGTGACCCCATGGACTGTAGCTGCCAGGCTTCTCTGTCCATGGAATTTCCCAAGCAAGAATAATAGAGTGGATTGCCATTTACTTTTCCAGGGGATCTTCCCAACACAGGGATAGAACCCGTGGCTCGTGCATTGCAGGCAGATTCTTTATTGCTGAGCCACCAGGGAAGCCCTCTTTAAATAGACCGAGTGATAAACGTGTACCTGGAGAAGTACCTGGAGACTAAGTGGGGAAGTCCCTTTTCTAGACCCACTGCTGTTGTTTTATTCAGCAGCTTCCCAATGAGATTCCTTTGTGAAGAAAGCTCCTCCCACTGCTTCTAGCCTTCACTGAATGTTTTCTTCCTAGAACTTCAGTTACAACCATATATCTTTGACATCCTTGGATGACATGATTTTATTTGTAAGGAAACTCAGAGGGAAATGGGCAGGAGCATACAGAATTTTGTATTACAGAGATGCTGCCTTTCACATATCAGAGAGTGTATTCAGTGGTTGAAAGTGGTGGTCTTTACATCAGCTCGATACTTGGCATAATATTGCCACAAAAAAGCTACTACTTTTTTTTTTGCTGGTTTGTTTTCTCTAAAATAAAGCTGAAAACAGTACCTCATGGGTTAGAGATGCAGATTTATATGAAGCATTTGGTAACTGGCACATCTTATTTTAAGCATTGTTATTTTCACATAACAAATAAATGCACATACCTGCAGAGATTCAAACATTTATCTTTTTCCTATTCAAATAGAAAGCAATTGGTACATTATACAAGCTGATTCCTCCCTGCTTATGCAATAATAACTGTTACTCTTCTGGACCTTCATGCAGAGCATTCTAAGATCTAACCTCATACTTTTAACCTTTGTGCCTTCACTGCAATCCAAAAGGAAAAAACAAGACAAAACCATATTTTATAGTCATGATTGTGCCTAGAATATAGAATCCCCACCCCATCTCTGTGTTCATGCTTTTCTCTGTCTACCCACATCTCTACCTGTATAGATTCAAGTGAAGTGAATCATTCAAGTGATTGCTAGAGCCAATTAAGTGAAGTGAAAGTCCCTCAGCCGTGTCCAACTCTTTGCAACCCCATGGACTATATAGTTCATGGACTTCTCCAGGCAGAATACTGGAGTGGGTAGCTTTTCCTTTCTCCGGAGGATTTTCCCAACCCAGGGATCGAGCCCAGGTCTCCACAGTATAGGTGGATTCTTTACCAGCTGAGCCAGCACTCAACATCCACATAAATTTCCTGCTTCTTCCATAAAGACTTGCCCCTGCCTACCCTAGTCTGCCCACACTCTGACTGTCACAACCCTTTGATGGTATGTCTCCTATCTCTCAAATCACTTAGTTCATAATTTAAATGTAATCAACAAGCCAGAGACCAGACAAGAGTATTTTCCAGCTCAACTGATAGAAAATATTATCTAAATATATTTTTGGAATATTCAAGCCTCATTTCAATCAAAACCCATAACAATATCCCAAGTGAGAGATGTAAAAATTATAGGAATAATATTTCTCCCCTTTCAAGAAGGGAAATAAAACCTTTTGCTGTTGCTGATACACTGACTTAAGGGAAAATTAAGTTCAAACGAAGGCTTCCCTAGTGGCTCAGTGGTAAAGAAATCTACCTGCCAATGCAGGAGAAGCAGGTTTGATTCCTGGGTCAGGAAGATATCCCAGAGAAGGGAATGGCAACCCACTCCAGTATTCTTGCCTGGGAAATCCCATGGACAGAGGAGTCTGGCAGCTACACTCTATGGGGTCACAAAGGAGTCAGACATGACTTAGTGAGTGAGTAAACAACAGGCGCTTCCCTGGTGGCTCAGACAGTAAAGCGTCTGCCTGCAATGCAGGAGACCCGGGTTCGATCCCTGGGTTGGGAAGATCCCCTGGAGGTGGACATGGCAACCCACTCCAGTACTCTTGCCCGGAAAATCCCATGGATGGAGGAGCCTGGTGGGCTACAATTCATGGGGTCGCAGAGAGTTGGACACGACTGAGTGACCACTTTCAAACAATAACAAAGTCCAAAGGATTTAAATAAATTTTTCAAATTGAACATGAAATGACTTAAGGACACCGTTATGGTTGTCATCAAGTCATTGTCTAGGTTGGATGAAAGGGAAGGTGTTTAGAAAATTTAAAATTTTTGTGCACCATGCCCTTATGGTATGTCCAAAACACGCATATGGAGTGTGTGCAGAATCCAGTATGATAACGGCAGTCCTGATCTAGCCGACACTAACACTTCCACCTACAAGTGTACGATAGTAAGGGTGTCTTTGGCTGCAAATTTTTTGTTATCCACACAAATTTCTACTCTCCCCATATGATTTTGTAATCCATTCTTCATCATAAGAACCAGGCAAAAGCTGACTTCAGAAACCTATAAACTACATTTAATTGTGTTGTACTAGAAACTTGGGATATTTCATATTTTAATAACAATAATTCTATTCACAGATTTTCTTTTGGGAGACCAGCCCTAAACAAAAGTGTCATGTTAGTGTTCTTAGCATAATGCCATGATACCACCTTTAAATGAAACTCTCATTATTAGAGTCACAAAAGCTTTAGATTGCAAAGCTGGGTCATTGTGTCCGGAACTACCCTTGTGATACCGGCACAGGGGAAATAATACAGGAATGATAGGATTCTTGGGAAAACTGCCCAGAAGGAACATGTTCCTGAGTCATAAGTGTCAGAGAAAGGGACAAGAAAGAAATGTGACTGTTAGGCTGGATGTCTACAGGAAAGGACTAGACATTAAATTAAATCCTCTATATGTTAAATTAATTATTCTATATATCAACACAAACATTTATTACAGTTTTCCTTTCTTCATGTTTTAAACTCTTCATAAGTAGTTTTATTTGAAATGGTTACCAAGACTGCTTCTGTCCTTGAAATACTGAGGTATGTGAAATTCATTGTTTCTGTGAAATCTAAAGATAGGTTGTCTGTCAGATCAGATCAGATCAGATCAGTCGCTCAGTCGTGTCCTACTCTTTGTGACCCATGAATCACAGCACACCAGGCCTCCCTGTCCATCACCAACTCCCGGAGTTCATCCAGACTCACGGCCATCGAGTCAGTGATGCCATCCAGCCATCTCATCCTCTGTCGTCCTCTTCTCCTCCTGCCCCCAATCCCTCCCAGCATCAGAGTCTTTTCCAGTGAGTCAACTCTTCGCATGATGTGGCCAAAGTACTGGAGTTTCAGCTTGAGCATCATTCCTTCCCAGAAATCCCAGGACTGATTTCCTTCAGAATGGACTGGTTGGATCTCCTTGCAGTCCAAGGGACTCTCAAGAGTCTTCTCCAACACCACAGTTCCAAAGCATCAATTCTTCGGTGCTCAGCCTTCTTCACAGTCCAACTCTCACATCCATACATGACCACAGGAAAAACCATAGCCTTAACTAGACGGACCTTTGTTGGCAAAGTAATGTCTCTGCTTTTTAATATGCTATCTAGGTTGGTCATAACTTTCCTTCCAAGGAGTAAGTGTTTTTTGATTTCATGGCTGCAGTCACCATCTGCAGTGATTTTGGAGCCCCCCAAAATAAAGTCTGACACTGTTTCCACTGTTTCCCCATCTATTTCCCATGAAGTGATGGGACCGGATGCCATGATCTTTGTTTTCTGAATGTTGAGCTTTAAGCCAACTTTTTCACTCTCCACTTTCACTTTCATCAAGAGGCTTTTCAGTTCCTCTTCACTTTCTGCCATAAGGGTGGTGTCATCTGCATATCTGAGGTTATTGATATTTCTCCCGGCAATCTTGATTCCAGTTTGTGTTTCTTCCAGTCCAGTGTTTCTCATGGTGTACTCTGCATATAAGTTAAATAAACAGGGTGGCAATACACAGCCGTGACATACTCCTTTTCCTATTTGGAACCAGTCTGTTGTTCCATGTCCAGTTCTAACTGTTGCTTCCTGACCTGCATACAAATTTCTCAAGAGGCAGATCAGGTGGTCTGGTATTCCCATCTCTTTCAGAATTTTCCACAGTTTATTGTGATCCATACAGTCAAAGGCTTTGGCATAGTGAATAAAGCAGAAGTAGATGTTTTTCTGGAACTCTCTTGCTTTTTCCATGATCCAGCAGATGTTGGCAATTTGATCCCTGGTTCCTCTGCCTTTTCTAAAACCAGCTTGAACATCAGGAAGTTCACAGTTCACGTATTGCTGAAGCCTGGCTTGGAGAATTTTGAGCATTACTTTACTAGCATGTGAGATGAGTGCAATTGTGCGATAGTTTGAGCATTCTTTAGCATTGCCTTTCTTTAGGATTGGAATGAAAACTGACCTTTTCCAGTCCTGTGGCCACTGCTGAGTTTTCCAAATTTGCTGGCATATTGAGTGCAGCACTTTCACAGCATCATCTTTCAGGATTTGGAATAGCTCAACTGGAATTCCATCACCTGCACTAGCTTTGTTCATAGTGCTGCTTTCCAAGGCCCACTTGACTTCACATTCCAGGATGTCTGGCTCTAGGTCAGTGATCACACCATCGTGATTATCTGGGTCGTGAATTTCTTTTTTGTACAGTTCTTCTGTGTATTCTTGCCACCTCTTCTTAATATCTTCTGCTTCTGTTAGGTCCATACCATTTCTGTCCTTTATCGAGCCCATCTTTGCATGAAATGTTCCTTTGGTATCTCTGATTTTCTTGAAGACATCCTAGTCTTTCCCATTCTGTTGTTTTCGTCTATTTCTTTGCACTGATCACTGAAGAAGGCTTTCTTATCTCTTCTTGCTATTCTTTGGAACTCTGCATTCAGATGTTTATATCTTTCCTTTTCTCCTTTGCTTTTCGCTTCTCTTCTTTTCACAGCTATTTGTAAGGCCTCCTCAGACAGCCATTTTGCTTTTTTGCATTTCTTTTCCATGGGGATGGTCTTGATCCCTGTCTCCTATACAATGTCACGAACCACATTCCATAGTTCATCAGGCACTCTTACCTATCAGATCAAGGCCCTTAAATCTATTTCTCACTTCCACTGTATAATCATAAGGGATTTGATTTAGGTCATACCTGAATGGTCTAGTGGTTTTCCCTACTTTCTTCAATTTCGGTCTGAATTTGGCAATAAGGAGTTCATGGTCTGAGCCACAGTCAGCTCCTGGTCTTGTTTTTGCTGACTGTATAGAGCTTCTCCATCTTTGGCTGCAAAGAATATAATCAGTCTGATTTTGGTGTTGACCATCTGGTGATGTCCATGTATAGAGTCTTTTCTTGTGTTGTTGGAAGAGGGTGTTTGTTATGACCAGTGCATTTTCTTGAAAAAACTCTATCAGTCTTTGCCCTGCTTCATTCCGTATTCCAAGGCCAAATTTGCCTGTTACTCCAGGTATTTCTTGACTTCCTACTTTTGCATTCCAGTCCCCTATAATGAAAAGGACATCTTTTTTGGGTGTTAGTTCTAAAAGGGCTTGTAGGTCTTCATAGAACCATTCAACTTCAGCTTCTTCAGCATTACTGGTTGGGGCATAGACTTGGATTACTGTGATGTTGAATGGTTTGCCTTGGAAACGAACAGAGATCATTGTGTCATTTTTGAGATTGCATCCAAGTACTGCATTTCGGACTCTTTTGTTGACCATGATGGCCACTCCATTTCTTCTGAGGGATTCCTGCCCACAGTAGTAGATATAATGGTCATCTGAGTTAAATTCACCCATTCCAGTTCATTTCAGTTCACTGATTACTAGAATGTCGACATTCACTCTTGCCATCTCTTGTTTGACCACTTCCAATTTGCCTTGATTCATGGACCTGACATTCCAGGTTCCTATGCAATATTGCTCTTTACAGCATCAGACCTTGCTTCTATCACCAGTCACATCCACAGCTGGGTATTCTTTTTGCTTTGACTCCATCCCTTCATTCTGTCTGGAGTTATTTCTCCACTGATCTCCAGTAGCATATTGGGCACCTACTGACCTGTGGAGTTTCTCTTTCAGTATTTTATCATTTTGCCTTTTCATACTGTTCATGGGGTTCTCAAGGCAAGAATACTGAAGTGGTTTGCCATTCCCTTCTCCAGTGGACCACATTCTGTCAGATCACTCCACCATGACCTGCCCATCTTGGGTTGCCCCATGGGCATGGCTTAGTTTCATTGAGTTAGACAAGGCTGTTATCTGTAGTCAATAACTAGTCTAATAAGACAAAAAAGATGAATTTATCAATTAAAACCTGTAAATAGTGATGTAATAGCTAAGCAGTGAATGTTTTCATTGTTCGTCTTTGCTGTGTTTAAGGGATGGACATTAGACATGATCTTTGATGATGCAGCAGTCCAGATTCAAAGGCAAATGCTAAATCTTTGTTATGGAGTAATAATAGGAGATATAATTTAATTACCTCTTTTGCCACATCAATTCCATTCTGTCAGATTCTTACTGAGAAAAGCATGTGTAAAAATATTACTTATTCTATGGGCTTCCCTGGTGGCTCTGTGGCAAGGAATCTGTCTGCCAATATGGGAGACCCAGATTCAATCCCTGGTTCAGGAAGATCCCCTGGAGTAGGAAATAGCAACCCTCTCCAGTATTCTTGCCTGGGAAATCTCATGAACAGAGGAGCCTCAAGGGCTACAGTCCATGGAGTCACAAAAGAATCAGACACGACTTAGTGACTAAACAACAAAAGTCTAATCTATCACATATGATTCATGAATATTATTTTTATTTCTCCCCGAATGGTGTCTGTTTCTTAACTAAATCTGGATAATTATAATGATAGTTCTGTGATCAAGACTCAAAGAAAAAAGAGGGCCAAAGTCATCAGCTGTGTTTGAAAATTATAAGAACTTTAAACTCTTGTTAATAAACATATTTGGCGATGCACAAATTTATAAACATCTGCAAGAACAATATTTTGACAATTTAGATAGGGTAAAAGGGACAGGACTATCATTTTTTATGCTTATATGTCTTTATTTTTAATTTATTCCTTGGTCTTTTTCTTATAGAATTTGGGAGAAAAATGAATGCAAGATTTTTGTCCACACAAAAGTTGAAAGATGTTATAGCTTCTTTTCACATAATGAATGGGCACATTTGTCGCCTTCATAGGTATAAATCTTCTCTCTCCTTTACAGTGGTATCCTCTGCTCCCCTTTATTTCTAACTATTGCTGTCTATATGCCATATTACATTCTCTAATTTCCTTTTATCTTTTCTTTATTTTGCAATGTCTCTGTATGTGTCTCTTTAAGACAAGTTAATTTAGCAAATTACTCCAGTTTGGTTAAAGATAAAATCTTTAATTTATCCAGACCTCCTTTTATTCTTTCTAGGATACTCTTTCCATTAATTTCATGAAACATCCTAATTCTCCAGTTTTAGGGGAAAGTTAATTTCTCCATGTACATGCACACATGTACACATACACACACACACATGCACATTCAGATGAAAACCAATAAATAGCTATACTTTCAAAACTAATGTTTCCTTTTCTTTGATAATCATTCTTTTTGCATTTTCCAAGGTTTTTGAAATGGTGTGAGAAATCTATACTTATTATGTATTATGTTATCCTTAAGCTTTTCAAACTCATTTACATTTTAGTGAAACTAAGGTTCATCTCCTCTCTTGAGAGAATATTTCGACCGAATAGACCATAAGAACCTAGAATGCCTGAAGGAATGTCTGGGTAATTATTATTGAGAAAGGTAAAACAAGCAAGACTCAAGAGCTTGAGGCATTCGGAAATAAAAATGCCATTTTAATTCATCTATTTATTAAAACATTGCACATGCTAGTCACTGTATTAGACAGAAGGGCAGGTGAAAAATGCCAACACTGAACTTCAAACTGGGGGAAAAGAGATATGAAGCATATGAAATGATGCAGTTCTTGCTAAATGAATACATATGAGGAAGTAACCAGCCCAACCTAGGGCAAGTTCCAAAAACGAGGGACATTTGAGATAGGTTTTGAAGATGATAGCTTGAAAGTGCCTATTTTATTGATTTTGTACTTCTGATGTATTATCTCAGTAAACCATTAGCAAAGACATTTCCTGTATAATTTGACGTGCTGAAATGTCTTTATTCTTGTACGCATACGAACTACTCCACCTTCCAATCCAGATAACCTAGAAGAGATTATGTCTGTTTCAGATACTGGAGAATTTGCTCTTAAATATGTGCTATCTCCTGCTTTCATGTGTAAATAAGGTTTTTGTTCATACTATATAAACAGCAATGAAAATGATATATGCAAAATATGCTGAATCCGATCATGAAAGGATCAGAACCACAAAAGTGTATTAAAAATGATGAAATATTTCAGTATGTGATGATTACTTTTTAAAAATCTGGTTGCCACAATATCTGTGCTCCTCTCCTTGCCTGTTTCTTTCCTGACTCAGTTATGCTTTTTCTCTCTGGCCCTCAGAGCCTTGTACTTGAAAATCCCAATGAATTGTTAGCACTGTATTCTTTGCCTCATGTTATTTTTGAGAGTGACGAGGTTAACACGTGCCTTGGCACAGGGCTTTGGAGTTCGGTCCCTTACCTCTCTGAAAACAAAAATTGCTGGCATCAAGTGGTATCATAATTACCTAGGCATCCATCAGTAGTAATTATGATGTGCGGGTGGAGGGCAATACTTTGGGAGGGAGGGACCTTAGCAATTTTAGGAACCATGTTATTATAAGGAGTGTGGAGTAATTATTCAAGATGGCAGTAGAGACCTTAAATATTAGATTAAAATAATCCAGGAAGAAATTTTCCAAATTAATGTACACTCAGTAAGTCAGAGGACATGAAATTCACAGGCTTGGTGGTTCTTCTATGACAAAGTTAGGACTTTGAAAGAGATGGGGCCGTGGGTAAATGAACTTGACAATAACAAACCCCAAATTTCAGCCCTTTTCTGTTGCCATAGGATGCGGGCCAGTCTCTTCTTACCTAAAGACTATGTGATAGTCTTACATGAGGCTGCCATCTTGCAATAAGACACATTTTCCTCCAGATATGTTCCCACTGCCCTACGTTGCCTACAGGTCAAACCGAAGTTGGGTCTTAGCTCACCTTCAAAGGGGAAATCAAAGTGATCCTCCAGGAATAAATAGCCTACCCTGGAAAAGTGGTGGCAGAACAGGGTATGTTGTGACAAGAAACCGGAAAGTACCTACGGGTCTGGGTCTTGAGACTGCAACCCTGGGAAGGGAAATGGAAAGCGAGATCGAATAGGCTCAGAATCTCATGAGTCAGGATTTAATCTTTAGAAACAACTGCCTGAAGCTTGTCCTGATAATTTTCTGTGTTTGATCTCAGAAGTCTGGACTTAATTGTGTCCAGAAATAATCAAAATAGGACTGTAAGAACTTCCTTGGCAAAATGTTAAAGAGGAAGTCAGAAAGTTCTAGTATATGAGAATGTTATAATGATTCTTTTTATGCATAGTTCAAGAACTTATCACATGACTAACTTCCCTGAGAACCAATGAAGGATCCTCCACTAACAAGGGAGTGAAAAATACACTGTCAGAGGTGAGGATGGGTACCACCAGAGTCCTTGATAGTTTGGTAGGATTCAGTTGTCCTCTGCAGGGTATTTTTTTTTTTTCTCTTTCCTTTAGAAAATTCAGCCATTAACCTTGCTTCTCTATTCAGTCTAGGAAAGAGGAGATTCTGGGAAGACAGAGTGCAAGTAGCAACAATTAATCATTAGCACCAAGATGGATATAATCATCACAATGGGCAGTGGCAAATGGGACACTGACTCCCAAAGATCTACGGTGGCAGCTAGCGGGTCAGGTCAGGACAATATCATTGAAGTGAGACACATGGACAGCTGAATGTCTGGTGTAGTTGGGAAATGGTCAAGAATAAGTTAGCAGAAAGTTAATGATAACTCTTGCAATGGAAAGTCATGATTACTTATCCAGTTTCCAGCTATAAGCCAGATCCCCAGAATGCACTGATGAAAGGGGAGGCTAGGCTACCTTGAGCAGGGACTCTGCAATTCTACAGCAAGTCTATGCAGTATATTTCTACAGTCACTCTTCTGAGTAAGTGCACGTAGAAATTTGCCAAGATAATTGTGTACTGTGCATGCATGCTCACTCACTTCAGTCGTGTCTGACTCTTTGGGACCCTATGTACCTTAGCCCGCCAGGCTCCTCTGTCCATGGGATTCTCCAGGCAAGAATACTGGAGTGGGTTGCCATGCCTTCCTCCAGGGGATCTTCCTGACCCAGGGATCGAACCGGTGTCTCCTGCATCTCCTGCATTGCAGGCAGATTATTTACCACTCAGCCACTGGGTAGATAGCAAATACATAGATTGTAAAAATAATGTTAGGCATGGAGTTTTAGAGGACAATTGATGTCTGTGGATTTGAAATGCCACCACAATTCACTGGCTAGAATGGGGCAACTATCAAGTGATAAATGCAGTATTGGCTGGAAGTTATTTTGTAAAGCATGTTATGATCACTTCCCCAGAGAACACACAGGTCTTGTTTGAAACACACAAATGAACATTAGCAGTTGAAATGGGTGCTGTCTGGGATATAAACCTTGTAGACCTTGTCATTTTTCCTTAACTGTCTCTTTCCTCTCTGATGGTCAATGACTTATCTATCCATGCTGATTTTCCTTTCCAATGCTATACTTTGGTGAAATGTCCAACAAACAGCATGATATTCAGTTGCTCAGAGGCTGACAAGGGGTTGAATGATCCAGTTTGAAAGAGGAAATGAGTTAGCTCTCCTTGGGGTGACGCGGGATAGAAGACTGGAAGACTTAGATAAATTTCCCCCACCTTCCTCTTTCATGGGAGGCTGTTCCGTGTGATCTCTCCATGTGAACCTTACAGGAAAGTCTTGCTTGCCAAGCAAACACAGCTTCTGAGCAAGCAGTTGGCGTTCACAGGGTGTGTTGAAGAAGCCACTATCAGAGCCGTGACTAGCACTGCTGCTGCTGCTGCTAAGTCACTTCAGTCGTGTCCGACTCTGTGCGACCCCACAGACGGCAGCCCACAGGGCTCCCCCGTCCCCGGGATTCTCCAGGCAACAACACTGGAGTGCGTTGCCATTTCCCTCTCCAATGCATAAAAGTGAAAAGTGAAAGGGAAGTCGCTCAGTTGTGTCTGACTCTTAGTGACCCCATGGACTGCAGCTTACCAGGCTCCTCTGTCTATGGGATTTGCCAGGCAAGAGTACTGGAGTGGGGTGCCATTGCCTTCTCCAGTGACTAACACTACAATCAGTTTATCTCTACCTCATGCCAACCTTTCTTCTCACCCTCAGCAGCCTGGGCTTGAGCTTTATAAACAGCATCAACACTTCAACCCACACCTTAGGTTGTCCAATACAATAGTGATATATTGTGTGAGTATTTAGAAAAAAATTAGCTATTTTTCAGCCAACCAGATGGGTTTGGGAGAGAGGTATTATTTCACACGTCCTCTTGAGTCAAAGCTATTGACCATGCAAAATATTTTCTTTTTCCAATTTGACACAGATTATAGTATAATTAGCCAGTGTGGGCAAAAGGTCTTAAAAATGCATATTCATATGCCATCCATTTGCTCTGTCATTCACTTCTTTTGGAGATTTTTTTTAGGTTAAGTTGAATGAGGATTGAATGCACTTCTATCAGCAATAACTACTCTGTCCTTTTCTCTTTTGCATTTCAGTCAGTTCTGACTAAGCATCATATCCATTTCTTCCTCTTCCAGCAATGTGTTTCCTCTCCTTCAGTCTCAGTTACTATCTGTGCTATCAGGTAACCTAAGATAATAAAAAATTCAGCTCACTCATACTTCATACATAAAGTGATGTGTGTGCTGGGTCTAAAGAGGGCAGGTGAGCTGGCTGAGGCACCAGGGTGTAGGTGCATGTAGGTGGCGGCTGTCGTGGTGGAGGTCACATCAGTGATAACAGAGGGAGCTTTTCTGGGGGCCTTCAGGGCGATCTGCTGCTTCAGAGTAGCCCTCCACCATCCTGAATGGTCCTCTTTGTTCTTAATTCTCCTTGCAAACTGATGAGGGTCAGTAAGCTAGGATAACCTGAGGTTTCAATACAGTCCAGGGCCAGGGGTATAATGTAGAAAAAAGATTTAGGTCAGGAATGTATAGCAAAAAAAAAAAAAAAATACATACATATATATATGTATGTATGTATGAGGGAAGTAATTGCTCCAAAATCAGTCTGTGGCAGAGATGATGCTGTTCACCAAATCCCATTTTCTTTTCTTCCTGGGAACACAGATCCGTTCCTGTGCTTTCCTAGCCTTAGGTGACTGAGGTCTGTCCATGTGGATGAAAATGACAGGCTGGATCCTGAAACTACTGTGTGGCTTTGCACACAGCATAAAATAGACCTCGAAGCACCAGGCGATGGCCTCCCTCCTCAGAATGAACCTGCCACAGACAGTCTTGTGAGCCAGAAATAAACCTTTACTAGATGACTTTACCAATAAACTTTTACTAGATGATTTTACCATTTGGGAAGTGTTGATTATAGCAGTTGGACTGTCCCACATAATATGGATCTTAAGTCTCTTCTTTCTCTTAAACATCTGCATTGAAATTGAGCATTAGTTTTATCCCCTGAAGGTGGGGATTGGAGCAGAAGTGAAAGTGAATGTCGCTCAGTCATGTCCAGCTCTTTGCAACCCCATGGACTATATAGTCCATGGAATTCTCCAGGTCAGAATACTGGAGTGGGTAGCTGTTCCCTTCTCCAGGGGATCTTTCCAAAGCAGGGATCGAACCCAGATCTCCCGCACTGCAGGCAGATTCTTTACTAGCTGAGCCACAAGGGAAGTCCATTGGAGCAAAAGAGATGTCAAATTCATAAAACTTGGAAAATGACAGAGGAAAGAATAACCTTCTTTATGCCAATAATGCACTGTTGTCAGTACTCTGTAAAACTCAAAGAGGAGAAACGCTTATTTCTTTATAGCAAATGAGAGTCTTGAATCCACTCCATAAAAGTTGAATCCAGTATCTGAAATGGATGTGCCAAACTCGGCCTTTTAAAAATGTGACATGTATGAACCATTTTTTCCAAAGAAAAATGTCATCATTGGTGGCTTACATATGGAGAACTATTTACATACTCCATTTTCTTATCACCAATTATTTTATTAATTATTGTATACTAATAAGCATAAACATAAATGACTAGAGGTTTCAAATGGGCACTCATTAACTTCCTCTGCACTGATTGTGCAAAGTCGTTTTACAATATGCATATTATATATGACCAAATGTTTCTTTCTGCAATTTTATGTTAATTATTAAACTTAGAATTAACAATTATGAATAATTATTAACATATTCCATTCATTGCTACCATCATTCATGTTTTTATAACAGAGACTATATTCCACAAAGAAAAACCTCATTACATTCAAACATCGTTTATACACTTTGGGCTTCAACCATTTAAAATACCAGCAAAATAACTAATATATCCAAGGCCAATTTAAAAACTGCCCTAATGAAAATAATGAGAAAAACAAAATTGCCATTATTTTTCCCAAGTCTTCATTATTTTTTCAGACACAATTCTCTTGGTGTTTGTTGTTGTTCAGTTGCTAAGTCATATCTGACTCTTTGCGACCTCACAGACTGCCACACACCACGCTTCCCTGTCCTTCACCGTCTCCCAGAGCTTGCTCAAACTCATGTCCATTCAGTTGGTGATGCCAACCAACCATCTCCTCCTCTGTCATCCCCTTCTCTTCCTGCCTTCAATCTTTCCCAGCATCAGGGTCTTTTCTAATGAGTCAGCTCTTTGCATCAGGTGGCCAAAGTACTGGAGCTTTAGTTTCAGCATCAGTCCTTCCAATGAATATTCAGGGTTGATTTCCTTTAGGACTGACTGATTTGATCTCCTTGATATCCAAGGGACTCTCTTTCTTGGCATAGACATAATAAAAATAAACAGTGTTTAACAGTTTTTTAAAAGATGGCAAATGATAATTTATGATAATATTGGGTAACAAGGAAGTTTTGTTGGATTGTCAGTCTCTGATTAATTCCATCAAAGAAATATGTTACTCTGAATCCTTTTTCTTTGACCAATAAGACAAAATCATTTGGTGAAGTGAAAGACAAAGGAATATTAGAGAAGGCAAATACATCATCTTAGAGTTCATGGGAGCCAAGAATATGAGCAGAGAGCCAAGTCCATGTCTTATGAATCACACAGGTTGAAGGAAAAAGGGTATATTTAGTTAGGAAAATATCTTCATTTGGATGATATGAAGAAGCAGTCTATTTGGATACAAAATACTTCTCAGCACTGTTCATATAGAAAACTGATATCCATAAGACATGGGCAGCAGGAAGAAATTGTGAGTAGGACATTTTAAGCTTAATAAAGGAAAAACAAAACAATGAAATATGTCTTAGATTGGAATGAATTGAGAAAACGAGGAGGAGAAGGGGGTGACAGAAGATGAGATGATTGGATGGCATCACTGACTCAAAGGATGTGAGTTTGAGCAAACTCTGGGAGATAGTGAAGGACAGGGGAGCCTGGCATACTGCAGTCCAAGGGAAGCTCCATGAAATATCTGGTCTGTGCACTTGTGCACAGAGCCAGAACAAAGAACCTCAGGAATGGAGATGACTGCAGCCATCCTCTTTAATGAAAGAATGATTGTCTCGGTTCCGGGAGTGCAGTCACTGGACAGCCCTCAGGTGTCACCCTTTTTCCCATTTTTCCCGGATGGTCCGCCTGTGTTCACTTACTGATGGAGGTGAAGTTATCAAGGGCCAATTATTTTGGCCCAACTCGGGACAATCCTGATGAGCCATTTTACTTCTGTGGTACTCTTGTTCATTTGCTAAGTCATGTCTGACTCCTTGCAACCCCATGGACTGCAGCATGCCAGGCTTCTTTGTCCTTCATCATCTCCTGGAGTTTGCTCAAACTCATGTTCATTGAGTCAGTGATGCTATCCAACCATCTAATCCTCTGCCACCCCTTTCTTCTTTTGCCTTCAATCTTTCCTAGCATCTGGATCTTTTCCAGAGAGTCAGTTCTTTGCATCAGGTGGCCAAAGTATTGGAGCTTCAGCTTCAACATCAATCCTTCCGATGAATATTCAGGGTTGATTTCCTTTAGGATTGACTTGTTTGATCTCTTTGCACTCCGAGGGACTCTCGAGAGTCTTCTCCAGCACAACAGTTTGAAAGCATCAATTCGGCTGAAACCAAGGTCGCTCAAGTTTGGCACTAGTGATGTTTTGGGGTGGATAATTCTTGTTAAGGGGCTGTCCTGTGCATTATAATGTTCAGCACCGTTCTTGTCCTTTATCTACTATGTGACAGTATCAATCCCTTACCCCCAGTTCATTGCACACACACAAGTGTCTCCAACATTATCAAATATTTCCAGGGGGCAAAATTGTCCTCCGTTGAGAATCACTGGACTAAAGTTGGCAGGTCTACAACTTCTCATAATTCCAATCTGTCCTCCCACCTGTCTTCAGGTGTTAATTTCAATGAAACTACACAGTAAGTAGATATCTCCGACACTAAACCCTGTCACAGATTCACAGACAAAAAGAAAAAAAAGAAATGCTATTTCAAATCAAAGTTGACTGGAGTCAGTAGGTTTTTACGAAGTAGTCATAATTTATGAAATCTCTTTTGCCTCCTTGCAGAGGCTGTTGAAAGAGGCAGAGATTCAAACCCGCAGTTAGCAGATGAGGCCTCAAGATAGTCAGCTAGCTTAAGGAATCTCTGGATGTGTAGAGATACAGGCTTTGTAAAGTTATAAGTGGAGAGAAATTTAGGTGGGGTAAACTGAAATGCTCTGCACAGTTTAAAAGGAGGGGTTTTGAAAATGTGGGAGCAATAGTCTAATGAGGAGAAACACGGAGATTGGCAAAATTGGGAGAGGCTGGGGCCCCATGGAAAGTTTCCTCTAAGTAAGAATCAGGGGAGAAAGTCAATTAGTTTATTAGTGTTTTGATACAAATAAGCCTTCCCCTCCTTCAACCTTCAGTAAAGTCTGTTTCTTCCATAGGTTCACAATTTTGCTTCAAGTTTGTTAATGTAAACTTGGGGGAAAAATTAAATTTGAAAAAAAATTTTTTTAATGTATTAATAACACCTCATGAAAAGTTCAATTGCTGGTGCAAAATGTCTCTGAAATATTTCTAGCCTCAGATCATACTTTTCCTGTAGTTACCAGTTGCTGGCCCTGAGGCATATTTTCATATAGTGAGCTACATGCTTTGTCTTTTATCTCCAGCCAGACTGCTCTTTAATCACTGTGGTTTTACGTGTGGGGTAGACTCTTGCTAGAGTTCTGCTTTTTTTTGTTGTTTTTTAAATTTTATTTCTTAATTGGGAGAGGTGTGGGTCAGAGTTGAGATTGTTCTTCTCTGTACTTCTTCCAAATTGTCTGGGGTTTAGGGGCCTTAAAATGATTTCCCTACCCAGGTGTGATAGTCTCAAAATTTCAGAGACATTACAGAGTCAGCCTGTAATGAGATGAGACGTAGCTTTCTTTGTCACTTAATAGAACTCCTTTGGATAAACGTCACTAGACTACAGGATGTTTAAGTGATGCCATCATTATTCTCATTGTAGTTTTGAGTCAAACAGTGGATATCAAGGAGCTAAATGTGTTTCTTAGTCATAAATATTTCTTTCATTAAGTTTTTGTTTCCAGCAAGTGGTCCTGTTATCTGCTGTCCTGCAGCAAACTAACCCAAGTCTTAGTACCTTCAAAGTCATTTTGACTGTGATTATGAGTTGGAGAAGGCAGTGGCACCCCACTCCAGTACTCTCGCCTGGAAAATCCCATGGACAGAGGAGCCTGGTAGGCTGCAGTCCATGGGGTCGCTAAGAGTCGGACATGACTGAACGACTTCACTTTCACTTTTCACTTTCATGCACTGGAGAAGGAAATGGCAACCCACTCTAGTGTTGTTGCCTGGAGAATCCCAGGGACGGGGGAGCCTGGTGGGCTGCTGTCTATGGGGTCGCACAGAGTCGGACACGACTGAAGCGACTTAGCAGCAGCATGAGTCAGGAATTTGGGATGAGCTTAGTTGGATGGTTCTTCCTCTATCCTTGTAACATGAGCTGGTAGACGCAGGGCTGGACAGTGCATTTTGAAGATGCTGTCTTTTCTCACATGACAGTTTGTTTCTTAGCTCATCTCTATCCTTTACACAGGACATAAAATAGGTCTATCACAGAGTGATACACTTCTTAGTCTCTAACCCTCACCAAATGGCTTAGGTTCTCACAGTTTTTTTTTTTTTCTTTTGAGGAACAGTCTTTGTGAATTCTTTTTCCATTACCTACCCCAGGTAATTTCTTTTATTATTTAAAAAAATTTTTTTAAATATAGATTTATTTATTTTAATTGGAGATTAGCTACTTTAGAATATTGTAGTGGTTTTGCCATACATTGACATGAAGCCGCCATGGGTGTACACGTGTATTCTTTAAATTCATTTCTCTATTTTTGGCTAGGCTGGATCTTTGTTACTGCACACAGGTTTTCTTTCAGGGCAGTAGCTTCTCTTGTGGTGGAGCTTGGGCTCTAGGGTGTGGGCTTCAGTAGCTGCAGCTCCAGGACTCGAGGGTGCAAGCTCAGTAGTTGCACTGAGTTGCCCTGTGGCAAGTGGGATATTCCTGGACCAGGATTCAAACCTATGTCTCCTGCATTGCAAGGTAGATTCTTAACCACTGGACCAGTAGGGAAGCCTCTTCTCACAGTTTTTCCTCTAGAAAGAGTTTGGAATCCTAAACTAGTAGTGAGTTTAAAGAACTCCAGGGAAAGACCAATGTTGGTGCTTACCCTCTGGGTCAACTTAGCAGGATTGGGGAGGCAGTTTTCCTAAGAACACAGCAAATCATGTGACAGCCTCACTGTTGGAGAAGTAAATTCTTGGGTGAGGGAGAGCATTATGCCTCCAATAAGCCTTTAAAAACTGAAAAATTTGGTTTTGTAAAATAAATATAATTAACCCAATCTGCATTGCTTCTCCAGGATAGTCATGAATACTAAGAGAAATAATGTATGTAAATATAAATCTCCTAACACAGTGTCAGTCACTTAGTAGATGCTCATAAATTATTTATAATATAAATTATAAATTACTGATAGACCTCCCTGGTGGTTCAATGGTAAAGAATCCACCTGCCAGTATAAGAGATGCAGGTTTGATCGCTGGGTTAGGAAGATCCCCTCGAGAAGGAATGGCAACCCACTCCAGTGCCTGGGAAGTCCCACGGACAGAGGAGCCTCATGGCTACAGTCCATGGGGTTGCAAAGAGTAGGACGACTTGGTGACTAAACAATAACATAATTTATTGTTCAGTTCAGTTCAGTCGCTCAGTCGTGTCCGACTCTTTGCGACCCCATGTATCGCATCACGCCAGGCCTCCCTGTCCATCACCAACTCCCGGAGTTCACTCAGACTCACATCCATCGAGTCAGTGATGCCATCCAGCCATCTCATCCTCTGTCGTCCCCTTCTCCTCCTGCCCCCAATCCCTCCCAGCATCAGAGTCTTTTCCAATGAGTCAACTCTTCGCTTGAGGTGGCCAAAGTACTGGAGTTTCAGCTTTAGCATCATTCCTTCCAAAGAAATCCCAGGGCTGATCTTCAGAATGGACTGGTTGGATCTCCTTGCAGTCCAAGGGACTCTCAAGAGTCTTCTCCAACACCACAGTTCAAAAGCATCAATAGTTATTATTAGTCTCATGAATATGAATTTGACATAAGATGTTTATACCTTTTATTTAGAGAAATATTTGATGATTTCTGTTATGTTGATCTCTAAAGCAATACATCTATTTATTTATTTATTGGCTGTACTGTGAAGCCTGCGGGATCCCAGTTCCCTGACCACAGATGGAACCTGGGCCCTTGGCAGTGAAAGCACTGAGTCCCAACCACTGGACTGCCAGGTAATTTCAGATAGATGTTCTTTATGAATTTCTCTCATGTAAAATTGCATTCTGAGACATGTTACTGTGACACAACATAACTACAGGTTTATGATGAGGCAGCTATTTTTATATGGATGTATACAGTTTACAGGATGCTGTATAATCATTCAAATACATAGTAAAAATATTAAGCCAATGCTTAAGAAAAATAAATGCAACTCTACCCACTTCAAAAACACTGCTTTCAGTTTGACATAGGTCTTTCTAGTTCATAACATTTCCATTTCTTGGGACAAATCTGGCTACCACCTACCTTTTGTAAATAAAGTTTTATTGGAACATGGGTATGATCATTGGCTTACATAGTGTCCAAGACTGCCATCGTGCTATACCAATACAGTTGAGTAGCTGCAATGTAGACCACATGTCCTGCAAGACCAACATATTTACTACCTAGCCTTTTATATACAAGTTTGCCAACTCATCCTTTAAATTCATAATGTAAGTGTACAGAATTTTGCATTTTTTCTTAATATTTCAAAAGTATGTTCTAATTTCTATAATCTAAATCCTTTCTCCACTTATCCACTACTCCTCTGTCATTGTAGAGTCACAATTTATTTACCCTCTCTTTTTTGATAAAATATTTAGGTTGTTTTCATATTTTGAATTGTCCAAAATACTCAGAGAGCATTGTACATCATATAGGACTTCTTTCTATCCATTTGAATTTATTTACTTTATTTATATTGTGAAATGTATATATATGTATACATGTACATTTTTTTTCCTATAGAAAAGCACTTCTGTGTCAAAGAGTATGATCATTTCTGTGTCTTGTGATCTCTTGATCTATTTTGCTTTCCCAAAAGATTTGAATTAACGTCCAGTGCTAGCAGAAGGAAATGGAACCCTGACTTTTACCTCTAGATCCCTGATATGGGATCAATAGGTATTATGTTTTAAATTCTTATTTCATGAGTTAAAATTAAATATAAATATTTATTCACTTTGCATATATTTGATTACCAAAAATCTGGAAATTAAAAAAAAAATCTATTTCCTTAACATTTACATTTGTTGCTGTGTTTACAGTCTATTCACATATTATATTAGTTTTTTTTTTCTTCTGTGAATCCATGTAACCTCAGTCTAATGAAAAAAGTAAGAACGGAAAGTCTGCTTTCATGGTTTAGTACAAAAGTCAGTTTGGATACTGGAAGCTAGGGAAAACTTTAATCCAAATCAACCAAATATTTATTAAACCTACTGTGATAGGCACTGGAATAACAGAGTGGACCAGACTCCATCCTTGTTTTCTAGAAGTTAAATTCCCTGATGTGTTAGGAACTAATGATGGTACACCAAGATTTGGGGAATCCTAAGCAAAAGTATACTTCATAAGTACCATTTTATCTTTTTTTGTTGTTGTTGTTCTCTCTCGATCACCTGTAGCATTAATTTTTTCTCACAAAGTGTTCTAAATCTTTATGTTATACTTAGTTGATTATAAGACAATAATTATACATTTTTTCATACTTCCACTCAGGAAAACATTTGTATCTGTTTGGAAGGAGGAAAAGCTTCTGTTAGGCAGTTAGAAATATTGGCAATTGTGCCCAAACTAAATACTGTTAAGTAAAAAATAGATAAATTTTTGATTTTACCTATACAAATTTTATACTACATTGTGAATGATATTTTATTTTCATCACCATCTGTTACCTCTTCAAAGCCTGTTGAGGATATTGCTTCAAGTTTTAAGAGCCCACAACGCATTACAGTGTTAAAAGCTATACTTGAGATTCATTCAGAACACATAATATTTCAAGTTACTGGGCACTCCTCAATGGTGTTCAGAGCTGTCCCGACAGGCTTGCAAAATCTGACTGTGACCATCTCTTCCCAGCTACACATTCAGTAATGTCATGGTGGCTTGAAGTAAATAACAGTAGGAAGTGTTTGCACCATAGAAATTGTCAATGATATAAATTAGGGCTTCCTTTTCACTACCCCCAAGAGAATAAGTAGTTAAACATGTACAAGCACATCACTGCCTTGAGTTCTGACTTTTCTAATCAGTTCCTTAAGTATGAGAAACATATTTAAAAACTCACAATTTTCTTCTAAGTTGTATGAGAATTGTTCTTTCAACCCAAACTGGCATCCGTTATAAACTAGGAATCATCAGTGCACTGAATTTTCCTACGAAATATCCATAAGCCTGAAATTCTTTGCCTGCCTATGGATGGTGATAACCATAAGCATAATGGGGAAGGAAGCCGTGTTGTAGAGAAAGGACATTTCCTGACAAATGTATCTAATCATACTGTGTATTTCAAGGTGATGTATCATCATCAGTTCCTCAGTTTTCAGAGAATTTATCCTTAAAGGACAGTGGCAGAGTCTAGCTCATTCTGTAAGCCAGGACGTAGCTCAACTTTTGCAAGAAATGACCAACCTAGACAGCATATTAAAAAGCAGAGACATTACTTTGCCAACAAAGGTCCTTATTGTTAAAGCTATGGTTTTTCTAGTAGTTATGTACGGATGCGAAAATTGGACCATAAAGAAGGCTCGGCGTAAAAGAATTGATACTGTGGTGCTGGAGAAGACTCTTGAGAGTCCCTTGGACACCAAGGAGATCAAACCAACCAGTCCTGAAGGAAATCAACCCTGAATATTCATTGGAAGGACATGCTGAAGCTGAAGCTCCAACACTTTGGCCACCTAATGCACAGAGTTGACTCATTAGAAAAGACTCTGATGCGGGCAGGAGAAGGGGACAACAGAGAATGAGATGGTTGGATGGCATCACCGACTCCATGGATACAAGTATGAGCAGGCTGTGGGAGTTGGTGAAGGACAGGGAAGCCTGGTGGGCAGTCCATGAGGGTCACAAAGAGTCAGGCACAACTGAGTGACTGAACAACAACAGAAAGCATAAGTACGGACCTCATTTGGATTAAAGAGCCTGTTATTTACTAGTTGCTTCTCAGTTGTACAGATTGGTGTTTTCTTTTCTTCTTTGAAAATGAGTAAACAGACTCATGGGCCCTGCATCTGGGACGTCTCTGAGGCCCGTACGGTGTACTTGCACTATTTTCTCTTAACCTTTAAGTTATTTCAGGTAACAGGCTCTTTTTTGCCTGCTCTTTACAGCTTCCTTTGGCTCACGTGGCAGGAGAATGGGGATGTGGTTTTCTGGTTACACGTGTGCTGTCCAAGTATCTTCCCCCTTGCTAGGGTTTCTCTCCCATTCTTTCTATCGAATTGACGGGAATCAAATTCTAATAAAGGAAACACAGAATCAGGGGGTTCTGTGAGCTGGAAACCTTTTCGAGCTGGGGAAGGAGACGCCACAGGAGACTGCCTCCCACTGGTGGCTTCCTGCGGAATGCCACAACGTCCCTTGGTGAGCACGCTGCTTCACAATGCAGGGGCTTGTACAGAAGTGCCGCTCCTCGACCAGTCACCAGAGTCAGACCCTGAGCACACCCTTCTCTTTGGCGTGGAAAGAGGCCCCAGAGCCAGCAGTAGCTGCTTTACGGATTCTGATGTGTATCAGTCCCCAGCAGCAGGATCAAGGGGAGATAGAGGCACACTTATCAGAGAGGAGGAACTCTACCCCAGCTTTGGCATTTACTTATCAGGTGATCTTACATAATTAAATCGGGAAGGGGAAAATGCCTTAAAAAAAAAAAAAAAAAAAAAACAAGAAAAGCAGAAAATGTATTATTTTGGAGACTGGTAAAATGTAAGCAAGCCAGCTATTCATGGCATACCCAGAAGCTCAGACAGAACTAAATTATGCTTCAGATTAATGTTTCGGTCAGTTCAAAGGTTAGACAAACAGCTGTTTCTCAAGGAGGCACACTACAAAGCTGAACTGTTCGTTGGAAGGTCTGTAATGGTCTCAGTGGATTCCCAAAGGAGTCCCTGTTATTTGTTTCTGATTCGGAGATACCCCAAACTGACTCCATGCTACTGATGACCTCTGTTGCTAGGGCATGAGGGTGAAACTCTGGAGCCAGTGTGATTTTACCAGTCTCTGGGAAAAAAAAAAGAAAAAAGAAAAGGAAAAGAATAGAAGCCACCCACACATCCAACATGTCTTCAGTGACTCAAAGATTACCCGCAGCCCTGCCGTTTGCAGTGACAGAAAGAATGCTGGAGAGTCAAGAGGTCTGTGCTCTCATTTCTGCAAAAATGTAAAATAACTTAAAATAGTGAGCTATTCAAGTATGTGGTTTATAGCAGTCAGGTTTGATTTGATGCAAGACTAGGTAACTGGTAGTTTAAAAAAAGAGAAGGAGTTCAGTTCCATCTTTATTCAATATTTCCCCACCATCCCTTGATGATTTTTAGATACTTGAGTTGAATTACTCTTCATAAGATTCTGCCAATTGTAAAATGAAAAATAAAATAAAGCTCTAAGAGAAAGATGCAGAGAAGAGAGGGAGAATTTAAGTTGGAGTTTTCAATTGGGATATAACATATGATGTTTGAATGGGGTTATACTTTAAAAGTACTGAAATTCTCAGAAAGATAAAGAGGTAACTTCTTGATGAGGTCTGAGAGATTCTTAGGGATTCCTCCATAATGATTTCAAATGTCTTCTAATGACACGATTCAACCTTTTTTACGGGGGGACTCAGATATTCATGATTTACTCACTGTAAGACACTCAACAGTAATTATTAAATTTATGATTCTTTACCACAAGAAGTTCTAAGGTCTTTTTGGATTTTGTTAAATATATATATTCTCTCTCTCTCCCTCTCAATAGATAAATTAAATAGAGAAAGTGGAGGGTCATCTGGAATACTGCTCAAGGATAAAATAGCACAATATGAATCAAAGGCTGAATTAAGCTGAGAAGAAGGTGACTGCGTAATGAGCTCTTCACTTTTGTTTCTGAACTGCTCAGGTACAAGGGCATATACCCTAGTCATCTTTATATCCATGGTGCCTAGAAATAGAAAAAAAAAATCTATCACATTGTGTCTTAACTAAATTAGAAGAAGGATACAGAATAATTTGGTAGTGTATTTCAAATGAGGAGGAATATTATGGTTTTAGAACAAAGGCCAAGATCCCTCCTGAATCCATTCATTCATTCAGTGAATTCTGGGTTTAAGGAACATTTGGTTAGAAGTGTTAGAAGATCACACAGTATCTTGGTTAGAAGATCGCATTTTGTTAGAAGATCATGCAGTATATACAAAGTTGAATAAAATAGGAAAAGATAATAGTTTTGAAGCATAGTGGATCATTTAAGAAAAGTCAAATTTAAAGAAAGATAAAGAGATGAATGGATAAGAAAGCTGTGGTACATATACACAATGGAGTATTACTCAGCCATTAAAAAGAATACATTTGAATCAGTTCTAATGAGGTGGATGAAACTGGAGCCTATTATACAGAGTGAAGTAAGCCAGAAAGAAAAACATCAATACAGTATACTAACGCATATATATGGAATTTAGAAAGATGGTAACAATAACCCGGTGTACGAGACAGCAAAAGAGACACTGATGTATAGAACAGTCTTATGGACTCTGTGGGAGAGGGAGAGGGTGGGAAGATTTGGGAGAATGACATTGAAACATGTAAAATATCATGTAAGAAACGAGTTGCCAGTCCAGGTTCGATGCACGATACTGGATGCTTGGGGCTAGTGCACTGGGACGACCCAGAGGGATGGTATGGGGAGGGAGGAGGGAGGAGGGTTTAGGATGGGGAACACATGTATACCTGTGGCGGATTCATTTTGATATTTGGCAAAACTAATACAATTATGTAAAGTTTAAAAATAAAATAAAATTAAAAAAAAAAAAAGAACTTTTCATCTCACAGGAAAAAAAAAAAAAAGAGGTACTATGAAAATACAACAGAATAAGGTTAAGAAAAATGGGATGTGACACCAATGATGAAATAAATGCTAATTTCAGCAGGCATAATCAATTAGTCTAGTATTATATCAACCAGCTAATATGAATGAACTGACATGAGTTAGACCAATAATTCTCAGTCTTCTAAGAGCCTATAAAACATGCTGATTCCAGGATCCATCCCAGAAATGCCGATTCAGTAGCTTTGGCTGGGACCCAGGAGTCACAAGAGAATGGATCCTCCAGGTGATCCTGACAGTTTCCAGACCTCACTTGTGGAAGGATGAGTTCAATTGAAAATTGATAAGAAGTTAATTAGGAGGATAACTGCATGTAATTTGTATGATACTGGGATAAGGGAAATTGGGTTAATACATTTTAGTGCCAGAAATGGGCTGAAATTAGCACTTCTTGGCCTGAATGGATGCATATTTTTCTGCCTAATATTCCTCTTCTGAATTCAACTAATTTCAAAAGAGGTTTAACAGTTCTCTATAAGACAAGGTTTTAGGGCTTCGTATTTGAAGAAATCAAGGGAAAAATACATTCAGATGAATTAATTGACTCTGCTTACAGAATGCTGCTTTGGGAGGAAAAATACGAAGGAAAAGTAACTATAGTTATCGAGATTTTTTTTTTTTTTATTTTATATGTTCTCTAGTTTAAAAAGAAGGCTTTGACTTTATATTTTAATTTCTATTTACTACAGGTTACAATTCTGTAATATTTAACCTTAAAAATATGATTTAAATTTTCTAAAAGTTAGAAAGCCCCTCCTTAGAAAAAAATTATATAAATAGATAATATATTTCAACTGTAGCACATATGTCATCTATTACCTAACCTCTAAAAATGACAGGGCATTTTGAAAAAGAGAAGCTTCTTTTCACTCTAATATTATTTTTTTTCCAAAATAAAACAGTAATCAGCATAAGCTATTGGAATAATTCATTTCCAACAATTTTTAATTTGTGACACCTCCTAATTGGTATCTGTCTTAGATCATGAGAGAGAAATATACTGTTATAGTTTAAACTCAAGCAATTGAGAAAGATGTTATCAAATTACAGATTCTATGACCTTTAGTGACCTGGCTGCAAATTCTGACTTTTCAGGGCTCCTGGAGATACTAGTGAGGCTTCCCAGGCAGAGCTAATGATAAAGAATCCACTTGGCAATGCAGGAAACATAAGAGACGTGGGTTTGATCCCTGGGTCGTCAGGAAGATCCCCTGGAAGAAGGCATGGCAACGCAGTCCAGTATTCTTGCCTGGAGAATCTCATGGACAAAGGAGCCTGGCAGGCTATGGTGCATGGAGCTGCAAAAGAGTACAAGACTGAGAACATAGGCTCAAGGAACAGACTAGCAATTGACCCAAGGAAGCACAGGATGAAACAATTAGGTGCCCTCAGGAGGAAGGCAAAGGCCCTCGACTCATTTTCATTGAACGTGTTGATAAGTTTCAGAGATCTTGATCATTTTCCAAACCATGTTCTTATTTGTTTCATAAGTCCAATTGAACATGATGGCATCATGTTCTTTTCTCTCTAGGGATTTGCCTGAATTCTTGAGAAGGAAAATCATATTTCGGTATTTGAAAATACATTAATGAAAAAGTTTAAAAAGAGGTTGTATGTCATCATCCTGTTTTTCCTTCTTTTTTTTCCTTTTTATCTTCTTTGGCTTTCCCATTCTGAAGGATGATGCCTTCTTTTCAGTCAGTAGACCAAAAGATTTGGAGGTCTTCAAGTAACCATAAAGATGTCAAGCATCATTTATTGAACCACTTAGAGTGAGGCAGATGTGTGTGGCATTGGTAGTTAATCAATTGGGTTATGATTTCTATATTTTAATAGGCAACTCTCTAGCTGAAAATGGCTTTTGGTATGACAGAAAAGTCAGAAGGCAAACTATTGTTACAAATGTTTAGCAAGTTTTTAGACTCTGTAAAAGATTTGGAGGCCAGTACATGATGCTAAATACCCTGACACTTCTTGAAGAGTTTATTGCTATAGATATCATGGATAAAACTTGAAGTATGATTCAACTATTCTACACTGCAAGTTTAAAGGAAATATTTTCAAAACCATCTTTAATAAATATGCTGTAGTTAATTCCATAATTTGTTTAATAACTTCCATAATTACTTATTTTAGATGTGTGATTTATAAAGTAAATCTGATTTTTCAAATTATTGAACTATTGGTTGTTAGGAGTATATCCCCCAAGTGTATTATAATCCTCAAAACTTCCAGCTTTGCACTTAAGAGACCCTTAATGAATATATTTCCAACTGAAGAAACTTCTAATTTCTTCAGAATACAAGTTTGGGCCTGAAAGCGAAAGTGAAGTCGCTCAGTTGTGTCCGACTCTGTGCAACCCCACGGACTGTAGCCCACCAGGCTCCTCCATCCATGGGATTCTCCAGGCAAGAATACTGGAGTGGGTTGCCATTTCCTTCTCCAGTGGATCTTCCCGACCCAGAGATCAAACCGGGGTCTCCGTTGCAGGCAGATGCTTTAACCTCTGAGCCACCAGGGAAGTGCTGTCCTGAGGGCACCATGATTAGCCCAGCCATTTTCTCCTCACATATTCCTCCTAAACTAGGAGACTTAATCTCAGCCTAAAGCAAGATCGACCCACATGCTTCACTCCAGGAAAAGAATAAAGATTCTTTCTTGAGTGGCAGGAGAAAAAAGGTACATTGTGGGCAAAGCTTTTTGTTGTTGTTGAATAATTGCTTTACAATATTGTGTTGGTTTCTGCCATATATCAACATGAGTCAGTCCCAGGCAGACACATGTCCCCACCCTGCTGACCGCCCCTCCCAGCTCCCTCCTATCCCACCCCTGGAGGCTGTCACAGAGCACTGGGTGGAGCTCCCTGTGTGGTTGACAGCAAGTGACTTTTTTCTTGTTACCAGTTCATGGCTCCTTTTTCAGCCCTTTGCTACAGAGAGGGCACCAGTTCTCACTTTGGAAGGAACAAAACAGAACAAAAGAGCCCCCCCTGCATCAAGGGCGACTCTCAGTGTGGAGGATAACTTGAGCAGCCTGTCTTGCTGACTGCTGCCACACAGTCTCAACTGCTCTCTTGGCAAAGGTTTGAAGAGAAAGAGAACTCCAAACCCCACCTCCCTTTCCAAATCCTGGGGATTAACACTGTTGTTATTTGCTCTTCATGTCAAGCCAGCCCAGAGGAATGGGCAGGGCCAGTCAGTGGGATCAAATCAGCACATAGGGACAACAGCCCAACTTCCCCTATTCTCACAGGCTGCAGTGATGATGTTGGAAGCTTAATTCAAAATGCTGGAGGCCCCCCTCCTTCCTATGTATAAAAATAATAATGACGAGCCTCAAGTAACTCAGACATCTAAGATAGCCTTGAGTGACTTGCACGAATTCACAAATGAGAGTTAGGACCCCAGCTATGAATTAGAGTAAATTCAGATAAAATATTCCTTTTGACTTCAGATCTGAAATTCTGAACTGTCAGAAGGGCATTAGCAATATGTTCACTAATTAAATAATTTTTAACTCTCTCCTTGGCATGGGAAAGAAGGGTTAATTTATCTCAATGCGGTTCTTATTTTATTTTTCAAATAACTAGATAACTCAGTGGAGCGATTAACATTCTGAAACAACAAATGATCATGTTACAGCAAGGTCCTGACTTACTGTCAAGTCTCCAAGGTAAAAAGGCTTTGAGCCGATACTGAAACTCCATCCTCTTGTACTGAGGTATGGCTCCTAGTAAGGTAACATGTCTGGTGCCCTGCTGTTTGGGAGTGACCCCAAGGCAGCCGTGGAAGATGAAGTTTCAGCAGGAGAGACTGAGGATCTCAGAGGATTTGCTCTGTGACACAGAGACCCCTGCCTGTGAGTGACAATTTCCCAAGAAGCCTTCGCTGATAATATTAAGCGATTGTGACTGTTCAGGTCTTTTGGCCTGAGCTGGTGATGGTGGTCTCTGCATTTAAATAGTGTGTTGACTCTGGATGGCAAACCTGGAAAATTTTAGAAGCCGGAAAACATCATATGAGGTCTTGAAAGACATAACTCAGACATACGAAATACATTTTCTCAGACATTCCTCTCTCTCTCACACACACACACACACACATACACACAGACACACTTTCTTTATTTCCCACTGGGGAGAAATCACTGCATGAAATAAATTTGAATCTCCAGTATTTTCTCTTCCAAATATGTTTTCCTTAGTTATCATATAAGATATCACATATCGTACAACATACAAGAGAAGAATTATGGAATGTTGGCTTTTCTAGCCATTTAAGTTTGCTGTTTCCCTGAATGAATCAAGTTATAATAGAAATATTCCAAAGCCAATGGTATCTCAAGGTTGCAAGTTGTTATTTAGGAACTTTCTACTCAGGGTGATTTTAAGCTTTAATATTGTGGACAGTAAGTCTTGCTGCACCATTGCATTTATAATGAAAACATTGGTTTGCAATTGTGAAAATCTTAAATTCCGACTCAGGCGTGCATTAGAGATACTGGCCTTCAGTTGCCTGAAAAGTCTACGGGGAGGAAAAGTTCTTTTGAACAGCAAAACCTACCATATGGGCGCTTGTCTGAGCGAACCCTCCACTATTACATAGGATGAGAACTTGGCCTTGGAGCTGAATGAGCTGCTGAAATTTGATCAGTTAAAGGCCAATCTGCAGGAAGCTGTCATCACCTTGCAAAACTTAAAAGGGAACCACTTTCGCTTTCAGAGTTTTTATGGACTGCGGGCGATTTCTTGTCCTGAAGAGTTGCAGCAAGTCTCAGTCTTTTCATGGATTTGTATTGTTTGTGGCCTCTTGTTTGTTTTGTTTTGCCTTGCCCCATGTTTGATTTCTCTATATATCTCTCTGTTCTATCTTCTGCGTGCCCAGAGACTGGAAAGTTTCATCAGTGAAGATAAGATGTCTCACTTGTGCTTCTGGCTATCTTTCTCTTTCTCATTAGTCCTCTTCACTCCTGCTGCTGGTTTATAATACAAAAGCCACACCCTTATTTTTAACCAGGGATTCACAGAAGTGCTTAGCTCTGAAGTGAGCACTGATGATGCACTTGTGAATCATTTCTTAAATGTGTACATGCATTTAACACAGGGAAGCAGTACCTTCCTGGCAGACTCGGTTATGGCAGTATTTCTCAGAAGAGCCAGCTCCACCTCGCAGGACTATACATGTCTTTTCCATTGATCACACCTTGCGAAGCATTTCTTCTTTCAAGTGGATTTGTTTTGAGAGGGACAAGAATCAAGAGATGTTTTCACTGACAGAAGTTGCTGAAAAAGCATTGAAATCCAATAAATATGGATTGTGATGTGATCCTTTTAAAGACAAATTTTAAAACCATTTTCGCTTAATATGTTTTCTTATTTTGCCATGTAAACTTTAACTGTGGCAGATATGTATACAAAACTCTTATAAAGAAATAACTTTGGGTACCAGAACTTCCAAATGCACAGAAAGGAAATGTCAGGCATTTTAAAAAGAATCGATACTTATTTTGGCTGTTTTCATATGGTTAGTACACATGAGACCACTTGGTATAAGAGAATGGGTTCTTGACTTTGAGGTTTTTCTGTCATTGGTGTGAGATTTAAAATGAACCATGGTTGTGGACTGCCTAACAGGACCTGGAATACTAAATGTTTAGTAAATGCTAATTGAGTGTGAACTTGAATGGTATGAGGCCTCAGCCACAAGGAACATATAATTGAGATTATGACCATAAAGTAAATCTAAAACCCTAGAGATAGAACAAACATGAAAAGTATAATCGACTCAGTCTGATAATTAATTGTCATGAATATTTATTCTTTTGAAGGGACTATTTTCCCAGCTGATATAAAAAGCAGAAGTGCCAGTGATATGAATCTTTAAATATGAGTCTTGAAAAGCAAGAAGGTAGAGGAAGAAAGGGAAAGGAAGGGAAAAAAAGAGAAAGAAGAGGAGAGAAGAGGGATTAACTAAGTATTATGCTAGGCACTTAAAATGGGAAGTACTAGATATAGTTAGAGCATAATTGTTAAAAAAAAAAAAAAACTGGGGAAGCAAGACTGCCTGGATTTAAGTCTTGCACTAATCTGTAATAGCAGCATGACCTCAGGCAGGTGACTTAATGCCTCAAGCCATCCCTGCCCTCCTCTGTAAATGGGGGTGATAGTAACACTTACCTTTTAGGGAGTTTTTTGAGGATTTAAATGAGATAACAAGTTTAATGCATTTAAACAGGACTGTCTCTTGGTAAAAAAGACTAACTAATAAAAATTAGTTAATAAAAAAGTAAGCGTCACCAAGCAACGGACATGAATTTGAGCAAACTCTGAGAGATAGTGGAGGACAGAGGAGCCTGGCCTGCTACAGTACATGGGGTCGCAAAGTATCGGACACAGCTTAGTGATTGAGCAACAAACTAATATAAGTTTAAGAATAAAATACTGGAGAAATATGTAGCAGGAAAAAATCATTGAAAATAAAGTCACCAAAATAAAATAGTTTCAAAATTAATATTGAAAAGATGCTTTTACTTGACTTCCATCTCAGCGGACGTTTATCAGATTATTGTGTGTGTGTGTGTGTGTGTGTGTGTGTGTATGCAGAAGACAAAGGGCTAATAGGCACAAATCAACAGTCTTTTTTTTCCCCCATATTTTTCTTTGTTATTAGTAGGATGTTGTGTTAATATTCAGGAGAGAATGATCCTGGCAAAGGGTTGGCAGAGAAGGTCCCCACAGGCTCAAAGAGCAACATTTCCAAAGTCTAACTTCTTCCAAATTGCTGAAATAAGCAAAATTGCATTTGAAACTCCCCTATTTATATATATAAAGAGCAATCACTATAGAGAAACAAAAAATCTTGCAGTGTTAAATAATGAAACACTGACTAGATCAAGGCAGGTAAATACTCATAAAAAATTCAATGTCAATTGTCTGTCTCTGTAATATTTATATGACTGGGAAAGATTGCCAAAATATCCATTCATTCGTTTATTCCACTAACATTTATGGGGCATCAATTTTGTCCAGGAACCATGTAGAGGGTCAACTAAGGAATATTGTCTGGGTGTGTTCTAGTGAAGAGATATAAATTTAAGACAAAAATAAATAACACACATAGTAACATGGTAGATAACATAGATAAAAAATAGTAACATAGTAACATGGATAAAAATAAATTGAGTGGAAGAAGAGGTGCATTTGGGGAAGAGTGGTATCATTGTAAAAAAGGTGTCAAGAAAGCCTCCCTTAGGAGGCACCATGAACAAACAGCTGAAGGAGGTGAGCTCATTTGTACGAGCTATATCAAAAAATATATTATATTGTTTCACTGGGACACCCAAACCATGAGTCCCGTGATGGATTCGGCCTCAGGCTAGCTCTTGTATAAAATTTATTGGCTTATTAGGTGAAACATTGGCACCCTCCAGTCTTATTATGGATGGCATTAATAGGCAATTTATCTAATCTTTGTGGCTCAGTTTCCTTAAATGTAAAATGGGGATAAAATAGGACCTACCTCATTGGATTGTGTAAGGATAGTTGAGTTGTTACATGAAAGTGCTTAGAACAGTGTCTGGTATATAACGAGGTCTGTATAAGTGTAAGCTCCTTTGTTATTATTGCTGTTGTTAGAATAAAATATCAACAGGCTAAAACATCCCCTAGTGTATACTTTATGTTGGAAGCATGAATATTATTAAGCTTTTTAGAAATGTAAGTGAGGAATAGTTAATTTGTTATAAAATTATAAATATTTGCCCCTTTTCCTTTATATGTAGTTTAATGTCTGACCTTGGGTTTATAAAATGAGTAAAGTAAATGTAGTAAGAATGTTGGGGAATGGGATGAAGTCTTAAACATCAGTAGCATGTTATGAACCAAGTATTGCTTGGGGCAAAGATTTTTATCCCTTATTTCCTATTTAATCTTCTTGGGCGGTCCCATTACTATTTTCTTCGACTTGGCATAAACTTAATAACTGTTTTTAATCATCACAGAACAACACGGCATTCTGTAAATGACATATGAATTTGGAGAAGAAAGGAAGCATTGAACTAGTATATACTTACATAAAGGGAATGCATTGAAGGAAACCAGATTCAATTATCTAGTTACCTAGTGTATTTACAAAACTGGAAATGTGATGAAAATTCTACTGTTACTCTCAGTACTCGTGAAAACTGAGATAGTTTTAACAGAATCATTGCCTTGTCTGATGGGCTGTACATCCAGGAGAACAGGATCCCAAAGTTAAAAGGTACCACCATAGTTTCTGAAAGATGAAAGTCCAGATTGCGCTACAAGCAAAACTGTTATCTTCAGTGTTACAGATTTCTGCTCATAACCAATGCCAAGTGTTAATAACTCAATCTCTCCCTCTCAAGCTCTCGCTCTCTTTCTTTTTTAAAAAGACTCAGTAAAGTTGAGGTATTTAAAGCCAGAAATTGATACTCTCAACTATTTGAAGAACAGAAATAGTTGTTTCCTAACCAAGCAAACAAAAAAAGGTTTTTAAGTAGAGTATACGTTCAACAACCAGAGCTAAAAGAGGAACAGTGTATGTTTTTACTGCCTTTTCCGTGTTCTTTCTGTTACACACCAAATCCATTTGTACCAACAGTAGCAACTTTCTTTTTCCGCCATGTAATCAAACATTTAACCTCACGGGGCTATTAATCACACTTTGCACTTAGATGGCCTGAGTTTGAAAAGGCTTTGGCTTAGAATTCTATAAACAGTCATTAATCCTTCAAAAACAAAAAAAAAAAAAGAAGAAAAGAAAAAAAAAAGAAAAAAATCAGGAGGTTGTGCAGTTTTGCAGTTGTTTTATTCAAATTATCGAGTTTATGGAATTACCCTTAGGGTTGCCAGTTTTCAGAGGACCCATGCTCATTAATAAGGTGCTTCCCAGGTGGCTCAGTGCGTAAAGAATCTGCCTGCAATGCAGGAGATGTGGGTCCAATCCCTGAGTCAGAAAGATCATCCAGAGGAGGGTATGGCAACCCACTCCAGTATTCTTGCCTGGGAAATCCCATGGCAAGAGGAGCCTGGCAGGCTACAGTCCATGGGGTCGCAAAGGGTTGGACACACTGAAGCTACTAAGCACACACACATGCTCACTGATGCTTTTCTAGGTGTGAAAACTAGTTATGGGGCTGATGCATGCAAGTGTTGAGGGCCTTGGCCACCTTGCCTAGCTGTTAGCTCACAGTCCTTCAGTCTTCACTTTCTCCCTCTTTGCTTGATGGTTATTTTTTCCCATGAAGCTTCTCTGGCACTGAGAGGTGGTTCCTACTCTGGGTGCCCCCGTGCCCTCTATGAGTTGTAGGGACTAGCACCCACACACCCCCCACATATGGTATCATTTGCTTACATAAGCCACATCTTTCCAAAGCTAGACTATTAGTAAGATCTAACAAAATAACTTGCTTTACTTATCATTGCTTTTCCAGTCTGTAGCACAATGCTCATAGTAAATAATACCTATTTGTTATCAAATAATGAATGTAATACATCTACGAAGTTCTAAGTAAAATCCAGCCTCTATCATGAACTAATGGTGTAACCTTAGGCAAATTGCCCTCCTTTGCTAATAATGATAATACTAATATTTGGGGAGCAATTTTATGTACCAAGTGTTGTTGTGAGCTGTATATTAGCTCATTAAATTCTATGAAATCCTGTGAAGTAGATACTCTTATTATCTTTTGCTGCTGCTACTGCTAAGTCGCTTCAGTCGTGTCTGACTCTGTGCGATCCCATAGACGGCAGCCCACCAGGCTCCCCTGTCCCTGGGATTCTCCAGGCAAGAACACTGGAGTGGGTTGCCATTTCCTCCTCCAATGCATGAAAGTGAAAAGTGAAAGAGTGAAGTAGCTCAGTCCTGTCCGACTCTGAGCGACCCCATGGACTGCAGCCCACCGGGCTCCTCCGTCCACGGGATTTTCCAGGCAAGAGTACTGGAGTGGGGTGCCATCACCTTCTCCAATTATCTTTTAGGTATAGTCAAAAGAATTAAAGCCCAGGGGGATTAAATAACCTGTATATTAGCAAAATGACAGAACTAGTAGGGAATTTGAACAGGCATCCGGCTCAGATTCTTAATCATTACTCTATATGCCTCCTGACACCCTTAAATCATTTTTCACTTTTGTTTCAAAATTAATGTTAAATGATAGTGAATTTTTTAAAAAGATTTTTTCATTGGTTGATTCTGGGCATGGAACCTAGCTCAAACTTTTCTTTCTTTTATAGCTATTAGCTCTTATGCTGACTGACATTTTACATTCTTATTTATAAGAGCCATAATATTTACTTTGTTTCACAATATAATACCAAAATATTTTTTCTGAAGTAGCCTAGAGGGAGAGGATAAGGGATGCTCATTTTTAGCCAGAATTGTTCAAATTAAAGATTTACAAGGAGGGTAGATCTTAAAAGTTCTCATCACAAGAGAAAAAAATTGTAACAATGTCAGGTGATGGATATGAAATAAATTTATTATCTTAAATAATAAATTTACTTGTCTCTGTCTCTTTCTTGGTATGTGATCATTATGTAGTAAGCTTTAACCCAAAACAATGTTATATATTAATTATATCTTAATGAAACTGGATAAAAAAAACTACAGTGAATGAATTATTTGGAAAATTACAGGTTCCCAGTTGCTTTAGGGCCAACATTTCATCCAAAGTCAAGAACTTAGTCTGACTTAAAACCCAGACACTGCTAGCAGCAATAAAAACAAGCCCTGTTTTACTTAATTAAGTGGGTAATGAACCCCTAGGTTACAGATGAGGCCCATGTGCCCATGGTCAAACTGATCTAAGAGGCAGAGCCAGTATTCAAAGATGGATTTGACTCAAAGGCTCTGGGCTCTTAACTGTTGCATTACGTGCTATTTGAAAAGCATGGTTTTAGACAGTGTATACATTTCTTTACCAGGCTCATGTGGCTTGATCTAACTTTTGTTCATAGCATTCTGCTCCAAGGAAGCTCATTAATTCACTCAACAATCATTGAGAGGGATACACTCTGTGTATCTGAATCTTCAGTCTCTGAATTAATTGTAAGCATACAGAGGAAAACCACTCTATTTCACTTACTTTCTGTGAATAGAGAAAGCAGAAACTTGCTGCATGCATATGTGCTCAGTTGTGTGTGTGTGTTCGTTGTGTGTTATGTGCGTTCAGTTATGTGTGTGTGTCCGCTGTGTGTTATGTGTGCTCAGTTGCATGCGTGTGTGCTCAGTTGTGTATGTGTGTTCGTTGTGTGTTATGTGCGCTCAGTTGTGTGTGTGTGTCCGCTGTGTGTTATGTGTGCTCAGTTGCATGCATGTGTGCTCAGTTGTGTGTGTGTGCTCAGACTCTGTGCAGCCTCTTGGACTGTAGCCTGCCAGGCTCCTCTGTCCATGGGATGTCCCAGGCAAAAATACTGGAGTTGGTTGCCATTTCCTCCTCCAGAGGATCTTCCTGACCCAGGGATCAAACCTGATCTCCTACATCTCTTGCATTTGCAGGCAGATTCTTTACCACTGAATATGGGAAGCAGAGATTTGCTACTAAAATTTTAATTTTATATTATTACAGTTAAACAACTCTTTTTTCAAAATTAGCAGAATAAACTGAGTTTTCAGATGAACTAGACTAAGCAGGTCACAAGGCAGAATCTTCTCTGAGACAGAGGAGAAAAAATGTGCTAAATGGGCATTTAGCCAGTCTTTAGGAATGGACACAGCATTTTCAGACTCTTCAGAGTATTAAGAACAGGTCATAAGTAAAAGAAAATAGGAAATAAGGACCGGAGGTTGGGAAGCCTGGAGTCAGTTCAGACTGTCTGAATCACTTATGTTGTGGTGGTGATTTGAGCTGACAAAATGTTATTGGAAGGATCACTCTCCTCAACACTGTTTGCTTTGGGAAGTCAGGCAGAGATTTATTATGGCTGAAAGCCTTTACAGCTGTCGGATGTGAATTCTGGGTTAAGAGAGTTGAAAATATCAGTTGAAATTAATAGCATGAGTTGTGATTTTGAAAGTTTGCAACAATTGCAAAGGGAAAACAAACAAACCAAAAAAAGTCAGAGACTATAGTTTTATTCTGCACCTACAATTAATTATATTTTGCTGTAAAAAAGTCACAATACATCATGCAAGGAAAAGGGCAACTCAGTATCCTCTGAATATAATCCAGAAATCTGAAATGCTGATTTACAGGACTGACAGTTAATGAGATGGCATTTTGATGTAAGTGAAGATGTTAGATTCGATATTCTAGATACAGATGCAAGAAAGGGAACACTGGAAGTGATGTCTTTCTACAGAGTGTTCATCTTGTAGAGTAAGAATCACTACAATTCATGAGTGTCTGGAAAGATACCAAGAAAAATATATTTGGAAGATTAAGATAGATTGATGATAGGTGGATAGATTAAATAGATAGATAGGTATGTTAAATGACTAATCATTATTTTTATGTCTATATCTCTACATAGGCAATTGCTGTAATTATGTTTGTCCATCTATCTGTCTTGGAAAATATAAGGTCAGTCACACTGGGGTTTTGCTTTCTTTCCTAGGTCCGTAGGTGCAGTGACGAAACTGTACATGTCCTAAGAGTTACACAGACTTTTGGGATGCAGGACTACTCACAGCTAATGCTCAGTATGCAGTTGAACGGGAATTCATTACACAATGGCTGCTGAACTTACATGTCTAGGACTCTTTCTTGGGGAGAATCTCATGGGTTAGTTTTCCTCTGAATACAGAGTGAGAAATGCTTTCTCTGCAGGGAATGTGTATCTTGAGAAGTTCTTCCATCACTTGTCCTGGATAACTGTATTTACCAGGTATACAATTCAAAATATGGATGCACAGCACAGGAAGCGCTCAAAGCATTGCTGAATGAATCGATACATATACTAAATAAGTCACGTCTCTATTCTTGTGATCTTAAGGGATATACAATCCTGAATTAAGTGATGCATGTGTGCTAAATCGCTTTAGCAGTGTTGGACGCTTTGTGACCCTATGTACTGTAGTGTGCCAGGTTCCTCTGTCCAGGGGATTTCCCAGGCAGGGATACTGGAGCGGGGCGCCATGTCCTTCTCCAGGGGATCTTCCCAACCCAGGGATCAAGCCCACATCTCTTATGTCTCCTGCATTGGCAGGCAGGTTCTTTAGCACAGCACCACTTGGGAAGCCCATGCTCTTAGATGACACCAAGGATAAGTGAAGAGATACGACACTTGACTGAAAGATATAAGCAGGGTGAGATTATTCCTCGGCTCAATGGGTGGCAAAGGAACAAATTCTTGAGTCTAAAGAATGTCTGCTTGCATATATATTCCCTTTGCTGTATTCCAGCAACATTACACAGGGCTCCCTGATAGCTCAGTTGGTAAAGAATCCACCTGCAATGCAGGAGACCCCGGTTCGATTCCTGGGTCAGGAAGATCTCCTGGAGAAGGGATAGGCTACCCACTCCAGTATTCTTGGGCTTCCCTTGTGGCTCAGCTGGTAAAGAATCCACCTGCAGTGTGGGATACCTGGGTTCGATCCCTGGGTTGGGGAGATCCCCTGCAGAAGGGAAAGGCTACTCACTCCAGTATCCTGGCCTGGAGAATTCCATGGACTGTATATTCATTCCATGGGGTCGCAAAGAGTCGGACATGACTTAGCCACTTTCACTTTCAGCAACATTACATAGCATAATCTCACGGGCTGAATCATACCTTCCCCAAATTCATATATGAAGTCTTCAGGTCTTGTATCTCAGAATGTGACTATTTTGGAGATAAGACCTTCAAAGAGTTAATTAAGGTAAAATGAGGCTGCTAATCCAGTAAGACTGATGTCCTTGAGAGAAGGGGAGATCAGGACACAAGCAAGCCAGAGGAAAGACCCAGGGAAAAGATGGCCATTTTTAAGCCAAGAGAGACCTCAGAAGAAATGACCTCGTCCATACCTTTGTTTCTGACTTCTGGCCTCCAGAACTGGGAGAAAATTGCTTTCTATTGTTGAAGCCACTCAGTCCGTGGTACTTTATTATGGTAGCCTAGCAAGCTAATATGCAAACCATGTTCTTACGTAGAAGGATGCTATAATGTAAAGGTTTCTGCCCCCAGCAAAAGGAAGTGAAGAAAAGCTCTCCATGCCATGTCCCAGTCATGTTTCCTCCATTCTCCTCTGTTCTCAGGGGATAGTAATAGATACTTCCTTGCAGGATATTTTATGCACTCCTGAAACATTACAATCGGTTCTAAAGAGAGGCCCTTCCCAAAGGAAGGGCTTGCCTTAGAGTGCACCATTTGAGAATGCAAGGCACGAAACTTCAACTACTTCAAAAATTATACAAAATGATCAGGAGATAACGGCATTTCAGTAGAATTTAGACTTTCCATTGGATGTCTACTTGGTGCAAAAGAGTAGGTACAGTGTAGACGATAAGGGTAAATATAACGTCATCTTATCTGTGTGGAGTTCGCTATCTCAAGTAAGAGAAGAAATGTGCAGTGGTGCTCAGACAATTTTGAAATTATTTATTTCAAGTAGGGTGGCCTCTCTCTGGCTGAGATGGATCTTTATTTTCCCATATTGACCTCAGAAATAATGCTGTTTTTCTAAGTTGGTAAACATGAGATTGAATAGAAAACTACTTTTATTTTTCATCTCAAATAATATAAACCACCCCATTTCAAATATGGGAACTAGTATTAGATATCTACAGAATTGTTGTTGCTCAGTCACTAAGTCGTGTCTGACCCTTTGCAACCCCATGGACTGGAGCACGCCAGGACACTGCATTTGAAAATCAAGATACTTCAAGAAGTAGTTGACAACTTTAAAATAACTTCCTGGCTCTTACTATATACCAAACACTATCCCTAAATCCCTTATATAGCTCATGGAATATTCTCATGGAATATTCCCAACACCTGAAGAGTTTGCTTTTCTCTATTCCTGCATTACAGATAAGGAGAGAGAGATCTGGGGAGTGTGAGTAGCTTGTCCAAGATCACAAAGTTATAAACCATGGAGACAGATCAACACTAACTAACAGAAAGAGCTCTTAGGTACAATGCTTGACCACCACACTCACTTCTATAACTTGTAACTCAAATAATTCTTTTCCCAAAATTGGATATCTGAAGAACCAAAGGACCCTCACAACAGAGGTGGTCTGTGTAAGTATTCACTCGGTATTTGACACAAAATAAAGATGGGAACATAATTATTTATGGATAAAGAAAAGTAAATATGCACTTTAAGACTGATTTCCTAATCAAATTATCACTGTAATACTAACAGCCGTGTAATAGGGAAACGTTCCCATCAGCAAGGCTTCATGTTTAAGCTCTACATCAATACTCTTAGGAAAAACATAGCCCTGAAAGCCAGTAGATTAAATGCTAGGGAACTTGCTTCACACTTCATATATTGGGACAGAATGCTGTTTTTTTCTGTGTATGCATGGACACTGGCCAGCCCTCAGTTGCAGTCACGTTCAGAATACTTTGGAAAATATAATCAAATACTGTTTATTATACCTGTTTAGTTTTTTTAAAAAAAAGAATATTGAGAACAAAATACAAATTATGTCTAAAGTATTAGTGGAATATGGAGCAGAATCAGTTTTTAGTGCTAGTGGGACTCAGTCAGTTCAGTTCAATTGCTCAGTCGTGTCTGACTCTTTGCAACCCCATGAATTGCAGAACGCCAGGCCTCCCTGTCCATCACCAACTCCCAGAGTTCACTCAAACTCACGTCCATCGAGATGGTGATGCCATCCAGCCATCTCATCCTCTGTCGTCCCCTTCTCCTCCTGCCCTCAATCCCTCCCAGCATCAGAGTCCTTTCCAATGAGTCAACTCTTTGCATGAGGTGGCCAAAGTACTGGAGTTTCAGCTTTAGCATCATTCCTTCCAAAGAACACCCAGGACTGATCTTTAGAATAGACTGGTTAGATCTCCTTGCAGTCCAAGGGACTCTAGTGTTCCTCTATTAAGATACTAGAAATTTATTCTGATCTTTACAGAGACTCATATCCTACCCACCCTCAAAAATAAGTCTCTAACTATATTTCTCCTTCATTTTATAAACATTGACTTAAAACTGAACAATTAATCATCCAATGAATGTCTCCTTATTAATAAGACAGGGAAACTGTTTCCATACAATATTTGAGAATTAAAATTCTAGGTCTGTTTGGAATTTCAAATTAATGGCTGCTGCTGCTAAGGCGCTTCAGTCGTGTCCGACTCTGTGCGACCCCATGGACTGCAGCCTACCAGGCTTATTCATCCCTGGGATTCTCCAGGCAAAAACACTGGAGTGGGTTGCCATTTCCTTCTCCAATGCATGAAAGTGGAAAGTGAAAGTGAAGTCGCTCAGTCGTGTCCAACTCTTAGTGACTCCATGGACTGTAGCCTACCAGGCTCCTCCATCCATGGGATTTTCCAGGCAACAGTACTGGAGTGGGGTGCCATTGCCTTCTCCCAAATTTATGGCTAGTAATGCAAAGTGAGAAATTTGTACCAATCTGGCTTATTAGATCAATTTTGGCAGTAGTACAGAATAGTTTGGGGGCTTCCCTGGTGGGCTTCCCTTGTAGTTCAGCCAGTAAAGAATCTGCCTGCAGTGCAGGAGACCCGGATTCAATCCCTGTGTTGGGAAGATCCCCTGGAGAAGGAAATGGCAACCCACTCCAGTATCCTTGCCTGGAAAATCTCATGGACAGAGGAGCCTGGTGGGCTGCAGTCCATGGGGTCTCAGAGTCAGGCATGACTGAGCGACTAACACTTACTGCTGGCTCAGTGGTAAAGAATCCCCCTACCAACACAGGGGTTTGATCCTAGGGTAAGGAAGATGCCCTGGAGAAGGAAATGGCAGCCCTGGGATTCTTGGTGGCAAATCCCATGGACAGGGGAGCCTGGCAGTACCCATGGGGTCGCAAAAAGTTGGACATGACTTAGCCAGTAAATAATAACAACAACAAATTGAATTATTTAGGTATTTTCATATTTAAAAAATAGATTGTTCCAATTTACCTTGTCTTGTGTTTGTTGCTCAAATGAGATAATTCATGGAGAGCACTTATCAAAGTGCTTTTATATTGGGAGAGCTTGAAGTTCACCACTGCTTTTGTTTTTTAATGGAAGAATTTGTGTAGAGAATTATTTTAATGATAGTATTTCTGATGGAATAATGGAACTAAAATATTATGCTGTAGAACTTTGCATGCATTTCTCACTGGCTTTCATGATTCTCAAAAACTGACACTAAATATGCCCTAGATTCAAAAGACAATCTTGAGCTCCAAAGTTTACTTATTTATAACAGGCATTATAAGCATCAAGTAAACATTCCAATCTTAAACACTGATATACTCTAATTAATGGAATACACAAGAGAACTGAATGCATTTTCTCCACAGCAAAGTACTTCCTGTTCAAGGAGAAAAATTAAAATTTATCCAAATGTTTGATTTTTTTAGTTCAAATTTTATTAAATCATGGGCACTTTCCAAAGATCAAATATTTTCAAGTCTATTTCTCAATTGGCCCATTTATTTTGGCTAATCAGCATATTTATTTTACCCAGCTCCGCTTCACATTCAATGGTCAAAGACAGTCTAAAGAGAGGCAGGTGTTGGTGAAATTATTGGAAAGGAGAAGCCATTCATATTGGGAAATTATTTGATTGATAAACATTATAGTTGCTTTAAGCAATTACTGTTTCTTTTGCTAACCTCCAAAGCAGTAAAATCCTATTTTGAATGGAAGGATTTGCTAGGCTATAGCAATGCCCAGAATATATGTTGAAAGTAGGATATGCATATGGTGAAAATTGAAGGTCATGTATTCCTACTTATAATGCTGTTAAAATATTCTCAGATCTTAGACTTAATGTCAGGAAGTAACTCATTGCTTTTGCTGCAAAGAAGACAATTGCAGGTAAATCTCAATTATGTCTATTGTATTCACTAGTGGGTAAATGACAGAAAGAGAACCATGAATCATAGCTTTCCTGAATCCCACAAAAAAGTCATTTTTCTCTGATCATGCCCCCAAACCCTAAATATATCATTTTCATTGCCATCCCATTTATTTTCTCAAATGTTCATGGATTAAGCATACGTGCATGTATTCGCACTCACATCTATTTATCAATTCAAGAGTTTAAGCAAACTCTTGAATTTATAAATTTATAAAACTTAGTTTTATAAACTGTTTGTTTTGTTTATAAAACAAATTTATAAAACTTAGTCCTGTTATATATGAAACACTAACCTAGTACCAGACATGCAAAGATGAATTAGACAGGTTTGAGGATTTAATTATACTCTGATGAGTTCAGATGCATTCAAGAAGGTGTGATTACGAACTCCTTAGGTAGCACCTTCTAATCATTTGCGATTACTTGATTTTTTTATTCCCATATTATAAGCAAAAGTCAAAAGTCTCCTCAGTATTCTTGTACAAGCTAAATATGTATTAGGAGCCCAGTAAATGCTTGGTTGATTCATTTATGTTGCTTTAGGTAAACTTTGTTTTTCCAAAGACCCTGAGAGATATTCTCTGACTAGTATATCTTGATTTCATAGAATTCCTATAATAGCTATCTACTGTCTCCATTTTCAATTCCAAAGATTAATCTGATTTGGATTGGAATTTTTGATAAAGACAGTTCTATCACAACCTATAAAAATAACTCAAATTATATAAAATCATGGTGCCACAGTTACTGTGGGAAGTAAGAAAAGCATGACCTTAAAACAACTTTTAAACAATTTGTTGCTTACTCTCTTACTTTATGAGGAACAACTTGAGATTTATCATACTTAATTGGACCTCGGGGAAACATTTACTATTTTCAACAAGATTTACACAGGAAACCTCCCCACACACATCTCCCTAAGACAAAGTATATCCTTTGAGATTGTAGATCTAGAGTGAACCATAACTGATGTGTGTTATGAAAATAGCCTATTATTTATAGATGGATGGATTTATTGCAAGATATTCTACTTCCTACATGTGACCCATCATTCCAAGATAAGGTCACTTTCAATTAGCAGCCCCGATAATAATAATCCACGTTATGTACATATCACTTTATGGATGGCAAGTGTTTTCATATAATGTAGGTTACTTCTTGTAACATTTGAATATGTTGTATAAAATATTGGTCATCTGAAAATAGTTTATGCTTGGTTTTAAAACATGATTTGGGGATAGAAATGGAAGTTTCATAAACCCACTGTGTATCCACTGCTTTCCCGTGTTGTTTCATGCTGAGAGTGTAAGTTTCAGAAGCAGACTGACTTCTGACCAGCTTACTGCTTACAAGCTGGATTACTTGGGTAAATAACTGAATCTCTTGCCTCAGTTTTGTCAATGGCACTTTGGAGATATCTGTATCTACTGCATAGGATTTTTGTTGAGGTCATAGGAATTAATACATATAAATTGGGTATCAAATGTTTACCACAAAGCAATATAGAAATGTGATTTCTCACAGCAGGACCATGTCATGGTCATTATTGTCTCTATTTTACAGAGGAAGAAAAGAACTTTTACAGCAAATTACCAGAAAAGATAGCCTTTAAATCCTAAACCAAATATTCTAACTTTATCTCAGTAGTGGTAATTGTTGTTTTAATAAAACCAAAGGTGTTTCATTTTATTATTGTTGCTGATTTTTTTAAAGTAGGTAAAAAAAAAAAAAGAAGTGACTTAACCAAGGATAAGACTTGACTTGTTTTCTACACTTATGTCTTCTATAGTACTTTATGTACTTTCTTAATTTAAACCCCCTCTTGGACCAATTTTATTTGTAACATGTATTACTACTGTTTTGCTTTTCCTTAATCTATTTCCCCCATGCTGAGCAAACTACATGGTTATACAAAGGACATTGAATGAATGTACTCATTTTGGATTTTTGATTCTATAGTACTTACTTTACCATTTTTTTAAAGAAGATTCCCTCTTCTCCCTTTCCCTGCTTTTATGAAAATGATTGTACTTGCCAGTGGTCAGACCCACACAGGGACCATTTATTAAGTTTAATTCTTTTAACCATGCTGTGAGTAACAAACTGAGTACCCATGGACAGGGAAAATGATGTTGAATAAACATTGTCAGTACATAAGGTGGCTGAAATTGTTTAGTTTCAATTCAGGGTGCAGGTTATCCTGAGATAAAGCAGTGCTTAACTATTTCTTACATTCCTCATAAAGCTATTTTTTATTTTTAAAGAATATCTGTAATGTAGTTCTAGATCTTTGAATGTAAGTTGAAGCATGTGTTCAAGTAGTAAAAGTGTAATTAATATTTTAATGTCTTCCTATATCTACCTGAACTCTTAAGAACATTTTAATCATTTTTTAGAGAAAACTACATGTGTTCATGTAGTAAAAGTGTAATTAATATTTTAATGTCTTCCTATATCTACCTGAACTTTTAAGAACATTTTAATCATTTTTTAGAGAAAACATTTCCCACCTATCAATTGAAATCTATGTCTTAATTTTATATTATTTTCTTGGTTTTTCAAATAAGAAAAAGGCTATTAATGAGGACTTGAACTGTTTGTGAACCAGAGTAAATAAATGTTTAATGAGCTATTAGTAATGCATCTATTTCAAGATGCTTCTTCCAAAGGTTAGTGTATAGTTTTATAACAAAGACTGAGGGTCTTGCACATTTTATTGTAAATTGGGGGAATTAGTAACACTCTTAAGGTGGCTTTAATCCATGTTACAAAACAAAGCTCTTTATTTGCTCTTAGAGGTGAAAAAGGAAAGAAGGGAATCAGAAAGGTATGAACATGCTATTGTACAGGAAACAGGGCAAGAAGGATTACTTTACATTCCTCTTGTCTGAAATTATCTAATTCCATTCTATACCATCTTTGTTTGGCATTCCCCTGGTTGTGTGGTTACACATAGGGGGGCTTTGTTTCTGTATCCAAAACTCTTATCATGTTACCTTTAAAATTTGGCATACGGCAACAGAAGGGTCAACAGTGCCACCTTCCTCACGGTTTGTATGACTTCATTAGTGAAATAGAACTGTGGGAACCAATTTTCTAGGCGACATTGAAGTCATTAGGAGCAATGAGACTTTTGTATCTATTGAAGTAAATGGTTTTAATGTAGTTTGACCATCGAAATAACTTTATGACTAGCAAAATATTGGATGGGTTCTATTTGTAGTGGGCCATTGAGAAGTACTCATTTTATAACGTGTTTAATTTTCTATGCAAAATATGCAGTGTTTCCAATTTAACTAGAAGAGTCAAAAGATTTTTTTTTAATGATTTCTAACCCCTCACAAGATGACAATGTTGGGAAAAAAATTTACAAGGCTATTTCCGTTGTTTATAGGTAAAAGTAGACAGAGGGTTAAAGGATGTTGGAGAGCTTTTACAGGGAAAAGAAAATTATTTTGAAACCTTAACACAGAGAATTTTCAGCTCTAAAATCCTATACTTTTATGTTTTATGGTTTTGGGGATGGGTTTTCACAACATAAAAATTACCCAGAAATAATTGCTCTAACCAACTGCTCTGTTTCAAAAATCTTAAAATGAGAATTTATAAGCCTGTAGTTTTAGCTTAACCTTTTTTTTAAACTTTAAACCCTGTACATAATCACCTTCAAATCCAGAAGAATGTAAGCACTGAAGTCTGGTCCTTGGCATATTGAAATTCAGAAATCAATCTCTCATTTTTGCTTGTTGTTTTGTCCAGAAATTAAGCATATAGTATGCAGAAGTCACCCCTTCTCCTTGTTTAGAAAATGTTGCAGGAAAAATAACTGCTCTGTGCCAGATGCTGGGAGCCCAGAATGAGAAATTGGAGCCACGGAGGATAGACCAGGTCAGCTGGCCCACCTCCCCTGCCAGCACAGCCTCACCAGGGTGACTTCAGGGGCCCCCTGTATCTTGTATTCAGTAAGCATGGTTACCCAGCCTGTGGCTTTTAAAGTTGCTTTTTAAAATCCCACAGATATTGACAAAATCCCACAGATTTTGTTTTTGCTTATCATCATTTTGCAAAGCTGCATCTTATAACCTCATGATGTTATCTTCAATAGTAAGTATCTCCCTCCCACCCCATTTCAGCCAACTGACTTGCCTCTGGTCTTGTCATGGTCCTTCATGCTATTTATTTAATAAGAGAGTTTTATCAAAGCATGACAAGGAATTTAGAGACTATTGTGTACAGAACATAACTCAATATAGAATTGATTATAATTTTTTTTATAATGGCTAATTTAATCATGATGGGGCTGCTGTCATATAAACTTTATCGTGGTCATATCAAATGTAATGATTGCAGCTAACCTTTATCCCAGCGTGTATTCATTTCCAAAAGGCTGCTGTGAGAAATTACCACCAACTAGGTAGCTTAAAACAACAGAAATGCATTCTCTCTCAGTTCTGGAGACTAGAGATTAGGAGTCAAGGTATTGGCAGTGCTTGTTTCTTCTGGAGTCTCTGAGGAGACATCTGTTCCGTGCTTCTCTCCCAGCCTCTGGTGGCTGATGGAATCCCTGGCACTGCTTGGCTTGTAGGCTCATCACTAAACCTCTCCCTCATCTTCCCATGGTGTTCTCCCCCGTGTATCTGTGTCTCTGTCTCTGTGTCCAAAGCTCCCTATTCTGCAAAGGACGTCTGGATAAACTCCACTCTGACCTCTTCTTAATTTGATTACATCTGTGAAGGTCCTATGTGCAAATAAGGTGACATCCACAAGGTTCAGATGGACATGAATTTGGGGGGAAACTGTTTCACCTAGTACACACAAATTGATAAACTTTTTCTCTATGGGGCTAAATAAGAAATGTTTTAGCCTTTGCAGGTGGTGCAGTTGCAACTACTTAACTCTGCCATTTTCCTGTGGAAGCAGCCATATACAAACAGAAATAAATGCTTATGACTGTGTTCTAATAAAACTTTATTGATGGACACTGAACACTGACATCTATATAATTTTCACTTCCCATAAAATAGCGTTCTTTTGATTTTTTTCAGTCATTTAAAAACTGTTCCAAGCATTCATGTTTTGCAGGTCAAACAAAAATAGATGGTAGGCCACATTTGGCCCACAGGCTGTTGTTTGCCAACTGCTGTTTTGTAGTCTTATAGAAGTATTGGACTCCAGACTTTATATGAAAAGTGATCAGTCTATTCTACATAAAGAAATTATGGCTACTACCTTCAAAACATTGCCTTTTTTCAGTTTCTGATGTGTTGATTTTTCCAAAATTTTTGTTGGAATAAAGCAAGCTCATTGTTTACAAAATCAAGACGAAATGCAAATTTCTTTCCTGATTCCAATTCATTCATGGTTTCTGTTCCTAAAGGAAACAACTTCAATTATTCCAGTTAATTAAGCAGTTTCTATTAGAAGCTACTTCCATATTTTAATTAGGCATACATATACAACTGTTGCTCATTATTTCAGTTTTTGAGATGTATTGATGTTTTGCTAGGAAAGAAATATTTAGCTTTCTTGCTTCCTTCCTCTGATTTTTCCCCCCCTTTTTCCAATGTTGTTTACTCAAGAGCAGAGTTAGAAGAACTTTGACTTCAGAGAATCTTCCTTTCTAGTTTGCTTCCTCTCAATTTAACCTAGATTCCAAAAGCTTTCACAGATCTCTAGATCCTCCTTTCTATCAGGATCATTTCATTGCTTAACTAAGAAAGACTCTGTTTGGTATTTATTCCTTTTGAGTGGACATGAAAAGTAAAAGCGAAATGTAAGGAGACGATTCTATACAGTGGTTCTAAGACAGTAAATGTGTACAGAAAACATGGCCTGTGGTTGACATTGTTGTTGTTGTTTAGTTACTAAGTTGTCTCTGACTCTTTTGCAACCCCACGGACTGTAGCCTACAAGGCCTTTTCTGTCCATGGGATTTCCCAGGCAAGAATACTGGAGTGGTTTGCCATTTCCTTCTCCAGGGAATCTTCCACACCCAGGGATCGAACCCGTGTCTCCTGCATTGACAGGCAGACTGATTACAACTGACCCCCCTGGGAAGCCCCTGTGGTTAAGAAGATGTCCTCAGATCATGCCACAGAGTCCGCTTTATGTCTGATGAAATCAGTCTGCTGATTCACTTTTACACTTTAGAAATCTCTGACCAGTTTGCCCAGTCTCATGGGTTTGTGTGGATTTACATAGTCAGAAGTATTTGTATATGTGAGCTGATGGCAATGCACAGCCTCAGCTCTGTTTATACAGAATAACACTGAGTTCTGCTGTAAGGACCTAGAGTAGGTATGGTTTCTTTTCTTGGCACGTGACATTCCAGTTTTTAAAGAGATTCTTAATTCTAACAACATCCCTTCATGTATGTGCTGAGAAAAGCTTTTACAATCTGTGTGTGACTATGTCAAAGTTATATATACAGTTTCATATATAAACTATATATTTTTTTAATATTAAATTCAGGAATTTCAACTACTCAGTTTTACTGTTTGGTAGAAATGTTTGGATACTGATGAATAATTAATAGCCAAGGCTGAGTAAATCTCTTTGAAACTAAGTATCAATTTTTAGTGGGGGAAGTACACATTTATTTAAAAACTCTCATGGGTCACATACATATTCTGTTATTTTTATCGACTTTGAATTATTCCTGCATCAGGCATGTTCTAGGCCATAGATTGTTTTTCCAATTGCCTTTTTAAGGTAATGGGGTCGTGTAACTTGTTTTAGTTCAAAACTGTTGACTTTGTTGGAATGTGTATCTATTTTAGGTAATGCAGGCCAATTTCAGTCAATATATTATGCCAATCTTAATCTCTTAGATAAGGGTTTAAGATTTAATGTGCCCCAGAGCACATTTCAACATCACACACAGAAACAAACAAAACAGAACAGAACAAGACAAACCCTCCATGGAATACTGTTCATTATTACTTTTTTTTTTTTCTTGGTAAAAATACCAAAGAGAAGCATAAGTGCACACATTTCCACAAGCAAGAGAGAAGTGTATGTGAAATAGTCCTGTTCTGACTCAAATCTCCTTCTAGACCTCTTTCCTCTGTATCCTGGTGTTCTTAAAAATCTGAAGCTCCAGAGAGAACCAAAAACGGTTTCCCCGTTGGTAAACATATCACCTATTGCTACCTGCTGTGTAACAAACAAGGAGTTGGGAAGATCCCCTGGAGGAGGAAACGTCAACCCACTTCAGTATTCTTGCCTGGGAAATCCCAAGGACAGAGAAGCCTGGAGGGTTATAGTCCATGGGGTCACAAAGAGTTGGGCATGGCTGAGCAGCTGACCACATGAGCATGTATAACAAACAAACTCATCTTGTATACTGACCAACGGTCAGGTGCATAAAAACACAGCCAAGTTGTGTTTCATTAGTCAACAGAAAACTGGAATTTCTCCATGATGTGCCTCAAGAATTCTCTTCAAAAATAACATCTGGCTGATGTCAGTACCCGGAGAAGGCGATGGCACTCCACTCCAGTACTCTCGCCTGGAAAATCCCATGGATGGAGGAGCCTCGAAGGCTGCAGTCCATGTGGTTGCTGAGAGTTGGACATGACTGAGCGACTTCACTTTCACTTTTCACTTTTATGCATTGGAGAAGGAAATGGCAACCCACTCCAGTGTTCTTGCCTGGAGAATCCCAGGGACGGGGCAGCCTGGTGGGCTGCTGTCTATAGGGTCACACAGAATCAGACACGACTGAAGTGACTTAGCAGCAGCAGCAGATGCCAGTACCAGGGCCTGTACTCAGATAAAGCAACGCATTTGGTTCTAAGGTTTTACTTGGTTTATTGAGTTGTGTTAATGCTGTATTCACTCCATTTGACTTAACTGGCCCTGATAGTTGTTTTTTTTGGTTTGTTTGTTTTTCATTTTTGAGTCTAATGACAGAGTTAGCAGCTTGAATCTGCAGATATTAATGTTAATACTAGATTAATTGAATCACCAGCTGTTTTGGTTTGTTTCTTTTTCCTAGTCTTGAATTGAAATTATATGATGTGACCTAGGACATGATCATTCATGGTGCAAAACAAATAAATGAATAGTTTTATAGAGAAAGAGGATTTTTTGAGATAAAATTTTGAGATAAAATTTTTTGAGATAGATTTTAGATGACTTAGTCCCCAGTTCACATGAGTAAACTGAGGCACATAAAAGTTAAGCAACTTGCCCAGAGGCAAAGATTTACTTAGTGAGAAGATGTGGATCTGTACTCAAAACTATGAAATCCCAGTTGAACACCCAAGCGAATGTATCGTATTCTAACTATAACTTCTTCTTTACATGTAGGAGGGAGCCATGCTAAAATGTTTTCATGAACCACCAGAGTGCTACCTTATGGGTAAGTCCCAATACAGACATTGGCTAAGCCATGAAATATAGATAATATGTCCTCTGATGCTTATCTCCCAGGCATCGTGTCTCTGCTGCTAGGTCACTTCAGTCGTGTCCGACTCTGTGTGACCCCATAGACGACAGCCCACCAGGCTCCCCCGTCCCTGGGATTCTCCAGGCAAGAACATTGGAGTGGGTCACCATTTCCTTCTCCAATGCATGAAAGTGAAAAGTGAAAGTGAAGTCACTCAATCATGTCCGACCCTCAGCAACCCCATGGACTGCAGCGTACCAGGCTTCTCCGTCCATCGTCTCTTTAAGATCATAAAGATGAACTCAAGTCTTTGTAATAGCAATAAAGTAATTAACTCAAAAGCTTGCTACTAAATATTGCCTTTATATTCAAAGTATGTGATCTTTTCCTGACATAATTGCCATTTTAATAGGGAGATCTTGAATACTGAAAACCACTTAGATTCTAAAATTTACATTTTATGTTGAATGTCACTGTATATACACCTGTGTAACTATATATATATACACACACCCTAGTATGAAATGAAAATATATCAATATTTTAATATAGCTTTTTCATTAAAGGCAAATGAACAAATCTGTATGCAGTCCACTGTCATTTATTTTGCTTTCTGTTAATACAATACTTATTATTATTTTAGAGGGTACTATGATTCTCTAATACATGATATTGTGTTAATTTGGACATACAAATGTTCTATTTAACAAATTAAATATAAGAAAGACAGAAAACAAACAAATGAAAAACCACAATTCATCTATTTAAATTTACTTTCCAATAAAAAGGAGCTAAGTAAATGTCATTTTTCTTGACTAGTCTTTGAAAAATGATGCAGATACTGTAATTTAAAAACTACTTTCTTCTTATTATTAATTATAGTTAACCCTGTGTTCTGAAAAATATTAGTAAACAGAACACACTATTTACACCTGAAATCTTTAGTTTCACGGCAAAGTCATGTTGGTAAAAGGATAACAGCTAATTATTTCAAGCTGGTAAGGAAATCCTCTTACTACATCAGGTTCAAGGAATGGTCAACCAGTTCTTTGAGGAGCTTCTGGTCTGTGATGTTCTAACAGAGCAGAATACTTGCTCTCAGGAGCCATCAGAGAATAGCACACCACACAGCTGGGAGCATAGTCTGGTATGATTTACACGCTGGAACCACCAGCCAAACAGATTACATGTCTTGTGACTTTTACATTTGCTTCCAGTCATTAATAAAATGCCCTGCACAATCCATATGAGCATATCATGTTTCCACCATAGATTGTGATTTTCAAAGTCATTTAAACTACAAATAATTTTACATGAGAAACTAACTAGATACCTTTGTAATCTTTTAAATTATTCCTCAGCATTTGTACTTTGTGTTTAAAAAATAGCTTACTTTCTTAAAGATAACTCTAGAATGCTCCCCAATCTTGATGTTTTCTTATATGTATATTTGAAAAGAGAAAACTTGGGAGATTTGTAAAACTAAGAATATCACTTTATGTATATGTAATCTAAATGACATATATCTACATAACACATTACATATAGTATTATGTAGTATTTAAGTGTGGACAGAAAATAACTATATATATATAGATAGATAGATAGATATAAACACAAATTATATACCTGTATTTACATCTCTACCTGTCTATAGAGAGAACCTATACTATATAGAGAAAATGTGTAATTACTAGAAAAGTGTGCCAAAGTATAAACAGTTAACATCTTTCATTAGTAAAATTAAGAGCAATTTTTATTATGCTCTGTGTATTCTAAGTTGTGAGCATGTGTTACTTTTTAAAGTAGACTATACAGACACACACAGTATAGATTCTTTGTTCAAAGAACAACTTTTTGAAATATCAAATACCCCTTTCACAGATCAGTCTGATGGTTTGCATAAACAGATTAAAAGCATGTGGAATTAATTTTCATAGAAATGTATTTTGACCCCCAAATTTTTTAAGAACAAAGAGCTTTCAGGAATTTTTTTAGGTTTAATATTATCCCCCAAACAACATTTGGCTACCTAGTCATAATGTGTTCTGAGTACAGTAGGTGATTTGAATGAAGGAATGTGTTTTTTTAAAAATAGGCTTAAAATGTTTTCACATTTTAATGCTCTGAAATCCTTGCATAATTTCCCATAAACATTTGAATATGATCCCTAGTTACATTTAGTTAGCCCACAATATTTAAAAATATGGAATTAAGCACCTATTAAAACTGAAAAACACCACTGTTCTTTAACTACTAAGTAATTTTAATTGCTATTAGAATAATTATTTAAGTAATTTATAGTTGTGTCTCTTATGTGTCTGTCATGTGCAACATTTACTGAAAACATATTTTAATTTTGCCCATTTATGAATTAGGATGTTTGAGATACCAAGGCCACGGAAGCATTCAAAGGTGAAGCCACAGGTAAGGAGTCTGTCTTTTTTGTTAGATATTCATGTGTCTGCTGCTCTACTTGATTTCTCTAATTTTAAATGGAATTAAATCAAAAAGATGAGACTTTTACAAAGACAGAAGGATTGTCTTTATGTTTTGAATTTGTTATGACAAAAATGAAAAATAAATGTATATGGTATAACAAATCATTTCTGATAATAAGAATGTTTGGAAATGTTTTCCTTCAAATAAATTTTTAAACATATTCTTCTGATAAAAATAATTTTTAAATAAAATTGAACACTGTTATAGGGTCACTCTAAATGTTTAAATTGGAGATGACGATTTTGAATCTGATCTTCGTGCCAAGTGTTACTGTTTTTAATGTCTCTATTAGCCTCCTTCCCATTTTAGACTTTTACTAATTTAGTTTAAATTCCTCCTATATTGTAATTCTTGCCACCTGTAACTGTCTTTCTAGTAAATGTCAATTCTCTACCTTCTATTTTATTGAAATTATATTTTTCTTTACTCATTATCTCCACAGTTTCAAGGAATTCAATTTTTGTGAAATATGGATGTTAAGAAACAAAGCATGACACATTAATTTGAAGACATTTTTCTAAAATCACAGTATTGAAATTCATTCATGAAATATGTACCTTCTATACCCCACTTGTATTCGTTTTTGAGATCATTTGTTATGTTTCTGAGGATACAACTAGTGACTGGCAATTCAAAGACTAAAAACAAGATAGCATTCTTTATGATTGGGATTGGTGCTCTTCTCATGCCTAAATTTATATTTTATCTGTTGAATAACATGATTCGTGCTAGTGATGATACAGCTACCTAGTTAGAGAGAGTGAACTATTCGTATCTCTATCTTATCTCTATATCTCTAGAATATCTGTCAGAATATATGAAGTGAAACAAACTCCATCAAATAAAAGAGTCAAAACCCATCAAAACAAAGCAAAACAGAAGAAACATTATAGTCTAAAATGTAAACTGCAAAAAAAAAGAATTTGAGAAATGTGTTATCTGATATTATTCAACTATCTATAGATTTATAACCTCAGCCTTTATAAAGACCATAAATATAGCCTTTGAGTACTCAGCAATTGTTAGGCCCTGTGTTAAGTATCTTTACACCTCTCGAGCCTTACCCTCTTTACAGTCCAGCTGCCATAAGTTTTAAGAGTGGGATAATTTAGGTTTAAATTTTTAATGCCATTGTTAAACTTGAGCACAGTAGTTGCTTTTACCAGTACATGGAACTGCCTTTTGGAAAATATGAAGTGTTTTAAAAACATAACTTGTTATTAATCCCCACTGAGCATCTGCTAGGTACCAGGTATTTGTCTTCCTTGAATAAATAGTGTTAGTCGCTCAGTTGTGTCCGACTCTTTGTGACCCCATGGAATGTAGCCCACCAGTCTCCTCTGTCCATGGGATTCTCCAGGCAAGAATACTGGAGTGGGCAGACATTCCCTTCTTCAGGGGCTTTTCCTGACCAAGGGATTAAACCTGGCTTTCCTGCACTGCAGGCAGATTCTTTAGCATTTGAGCCACCAGGGAACGCAGATAACCCTTGAGTTAACTCTGCACCTGCCTGTTCATTCATTACAGTATTATTTATATTAGCCAAGACATGAAAGAAACATAAGTATCCATTGATAGATGAATGGATAAAGAACTTGTGATATATAGATATGGATAAATGGATAGATAGATTGGTAGATGGATATAATAGAAAATTATTCAGCCATTAAAAAAACAAGGAAATCACACCATTCCAAAAAATAAGGATAAGCCTTGAAGTTATTATGCTATGTGAAATTAAAAAAAAAAAGGCAAATGCTGTATGAACTCATTTATATGTGGAATCTCAAAACAAAAAATGAAACAAAAATTGATAGAAAAAGAGATCAGACTTGTGGTTACCAGTGACGACAGTAGGGGCAGGGAAATTGGAAGAAGATGGTCCAAAGGTCCACACTTCCAGTTCTAAGATAAATCAGGATGAGGGATGTAATGTACAAATGACAACCATAGCTCACGCTGCTATCTGGCATACAGGAGATTTGTTAAGAGAATAAACCCTAAGTTCACATCATGAAGAAGATTTTTCCCCCTTTTTCTTTCTTTTCCGCTTATTGTGTCTACATGAGATGATGGATATTAGCTGAACCTATGTGGTAATATCTTCATTATATATGTAAGTCAAATCACCATGTTGTATACATAAAGTTAAAAAAATAAATGAAGTAGAAAGAATTATTAAATATAACAGTGTACTTTTTTTAATGAGCACTTATTATCCTCCAGTTTTGGGGTTATCTAAAATATGGGGATGACTTAGTTGTGTGATTATGGCTCATGTCTCTTATGGGGTCGTAGCCAAGCTACTGGGGTTTCCTGGGTGGCTCAGTGGTAAAGAATCCTCCTGCCAAGAGGATATGGGTTCAGTCCCTGGGTCAGGAAGATCTCCTGGAGGAGGAAATGGCAACCCACTCCAGTATTCTTGCCTGGAGAATCCCATAGACAGAGGAGACTAACGGTCTATAGTCCATTGGGTTGTAAAGAGTTGGACACTACTGAGCGTACATACACACATGGCTAAGCTATTGGCTGAAGTTTCAGTTTTGTAAGGGTTAACAAGACCTGAGAGCTTTGATTCCAAGTTGGAAGGTCTGAGTTCCTTGTTAAATGGGCTCTACCAGGCTCTTGAAATGGTAGCTGGCTTACCCCAGTGAGAATGGTTTGAGAGAGAAGCCCAGAAAATCTCCAAGATGGAAGCCACAGTGTCTATTATAACCTTACCTCAGAAATGACACGCTATCTCACCTTCCATATACAACTGACCACACAGACCACCTCTGGAAAAATGTGGGAGGTGTCTTCACAGGGGTATGAGTTCCAAGAAGTGGTGTTGGTTGGGAGCCATCTGGGAGGCTGACAACTACGTGTTCTGAGTGTGGAACACCCCTTAGACCAGTGGTCACGTGCTGAGTTCTCAATTTCCAGCAATAGTTCTGAACATAATGAAGGAGTACCTCTTCCTTCCTTCCTTTCCTCCTTTCTTTCTTCCTTCCACATGGTGTGAATATACTTTACTATCCTAGAATCTTAGACCTAACAGGGTCTCAAGAGAAAATCTTAACTAATTTTCTTTTTTTTTGAAGTAACAATTGAAATAGGAAAGACAACATAAGTAGTTCAATGTCCCACAGCCCTTTGGAGGAATAATCAAGGTGTCTTGACTATGATCCCAGTATGTCTTCTACAACAGCATCCTGAAATCTATTGTCTTGTCATTATTTAATTTTAGTTCTAATGATTCATACATTAGTTTGTGTAATATTGAATCAGAAAAATTATCTGGAATAAGATTTGACTGATTTTCTGAAGAACTCCCATTACAATTCTTGTGTCTGGTCTTCTTTGTTTTAATCTTGGTTTATTTCGATAATCATCTAAATGGACAGGACCTAGCCTCTGATTGTTCCATCTTATTTTCAAGTTGCCACTGAGGTTTGCCCTCTATAAGCTCAAACTTGATCTGGAAAATTACATCTTTGTTTGTTGCCAACAGATTCACCAGATTAGACAGCACTAAATAATGCTATGTGTGTGCTCAGTCACTCAGTCATGTTCACTCTTTTGCGACCTCATGATGGTCTGTAGCCCCCCCAGGCTCCTCTGTCCATGGAGTTCTCCAAGCAAGAATACTGGAGTGGGTTGCCATTTCTTCCTCCAGGGGATCTTTCCAACCCAGGGATCAAACTCACTTTTCCTGCACATTGGCAGGAAGATTCTTTACTGCTGAGCCACCTGGGAAGCCCCAAATAATCCTAGTTCAGTTCAGTCGCTCAGTCGTGTCCAACTCTTTGCGACCCCATGAATTGCAGCACACCAGGCCTCCCTGTCCGTCACCAACCCCCAGAGTTCACTCAGACTCACGTCCATCGAGTCAGTGATGCCATCCAGCCATCTCATCCTCTGTCGTCCCCTTCTCCTGCCCCCAATCCCTCCCAGCATCACAGTCTTTTCCAATGAGTCAACTCTTCTCATGAGGTGGCCAAAGTACTGGAGTTTCAGCTTTCGCATCATACCTTCCAAAGAAATCCCAGGGCTGATTTCCTTCAGAAAGGACTGGTTGGATCTCCTTGCAGTCCAAGGGACTCTCAAGAGTCTTCTCCAACACCACAGTTCAAAAGCATCAATTCTTCGGTGCTCAGCTTTCTTCACAGTCCAATTAATCCTAAGGTGCATGTAAATAGTTAGATCAAAGTTTTTAATATTTATTTAAGAAAATAAAGACAGGGGAGGCAGGCAGGGGGAGAGAGAGGTGGACTGGTTGGGAAAGAGAAGAGGGTGAGAGTGTTGTTGCTCATTTGCCCAGTCGCATCCAACTCTTTGCAATCCCATGTACTATAGCATGCTAGGCCTCCCTGTTTCTAAAGGGCTCTACATGAAATACTCCTGTGAAGCTGAGAGACAGATTTCAATAGATGGTTCAGAAAGGTCCATTTTTTTGCACAGGAACATTACAGACCAGGATGTATTCTGCTGGAGAAAGTATAAAAGTCACCTGCACTGCAGGCAGATTCTTTACCAACTGAGCTACAAGGGAAGCCCAATGGAGAAATTAATTTTCTGTAAAAACTGATCTTAATAGTTATTTACAGTAAATATTCCAAAGACAAGTGTCTGCTTTTTATAGCAGGTTCAGGAAAGTAACAAGAATGTAAAATACTTCACTGTTTTTTAAGTCATAGTGAAGTTAAATCATCTTATAGTATGAGAATATTTGCATTCTCATATACAGAAGGAAAGTTATGACCAACCTAAATAGCATATTGAAAAGCAGAGACATTACTTTGCCAACAAAGGTCTGTCTAGTCAAGGCTATGGTTTTTCCAGTGGTCATGTATGGATGTGAGAGTTGGACTGTGAAGAAAGCTGAGTGCCGAAGAATTGATGCTTTTGAACTGTGGTGTTGGAGAAGACTCTTGAGAGTCCCTTGGACTGCAAGGAGATCCAATCAGTCCATCCTAAAGGAGATCAGTCCAGGGTGTTCTTTGGAAGGAATGATGCTAATGCTGAAACTCCAGTATTTTGGCCACCTCATGTGAAGAGCTGACTCATTGGAAAAGACTCTGATGCTGGGAGGGATTGGGGGCAGGAGGAGAAGGGGACGACAGAGGATGAGATGGCTGGGTGGCATCACCGACTCGATGGACGTGAGTTTGAGTGAACTCTGGGAGTTGGTGATGGACAGGGAGGCCTGGCGTGCTGCAGTTCATGGGGTCCCAAAGAGTCAGACACAAATGAGCAACTGAACTGAACTGAACTGATACCTATATATGCATATGTTGTTCTACATGCACATGTGAGTGGTGTGTGTCTTGGTGTGTGTGTGTGTGTGTGTGTGTAAATATAAGTTTATTTCCTTGGATGGAGCTTCTGTGAAAAACAACTCATGGAAAAATAAATCTACTAATGTTACATACATGTCTGGAGGTTGTTTTCTCTCAGTTTTGAGTGGAGAGGGTTAACAGGTGGCCCACAGTGGAGCCTGTGCATTCAGGATGCCATTACAGTAAATGAGGTAATACCATTTTGCTGAGACTGGGTAAAGGGTGGCTTAGAAAGGATGAACTCAAGCTGGAGCCAAATCTAAATTAATTAACTCCAGCTACTCTGAAATTCTATTGTGAGAAAGCAATGGCTTAAGCCAGGACTCAAACTGTACTGTATCATGTCGGTCAAGCAGCAGTATTAGATAACTCTGGTCAAATATGATTTATAGTTAGTTATAGCTGCTTAAAAGCTTCTCTAATTAGAAAACACAATTCAGAAATAAGTTCATATACATTAAAATGGTTGCGGGATTTGCTTAAAATGAATAAGACATGCTTGAAGTAATCAGGCATTGTGATCATTATTACATACATTTTACAAAGCCTCATATTAGTAATTACATTTTGGCCTTCCTCAAAATTTCTAAAGTATAAGTAAATTGACTAATCTCTTGGATCTGTGATGGAGGAGGAATTAAATTCTTAGATTCCCAGAGTATTAACACATTATATACTTTAGATGCAATTTTAAAAATATGAGATGCAAAATCCATCTGTTGTATCATCAACCATACCTTTCACTTCCATTCTGGGAGGGGCTTTATAGAGCTGTGTGTTATCAGGCACTAAAATATAGAAATCCTATAGAAGCGAATAACTAAAAATTTTATCCAGGGGAAGAGAATGCACAATGAATCAACAAAATTATGAATTCTTTTTCTGTTGAATCTCTAATGCATGAATTGGTCCTCTAATGCACAATTCCTCGTCGCTGGTATAATGTTAAGTAGTTCCCCAATATGATTTAGCTCTCCTTGCTTTGAGTTGTATATAAATAGTTCTAGAAAATACCCCATGAGTATTTTGGATGGAAAGAACTTCAAAAGCATTTACCCAAATGTCTGGCCCCTAGTTGATTCCTAGGAGCCTTTTTATTTCTCCAAACCCCAAATGACCTTACCCCCGCATCTGTGTTACCACACCAATAGTACTGTGTACTTTTCAAATCCCTGGGTTTACCTAAGCCTTTTCTTAGCCTCTCACAGGTGAGATGCAATCCGTGTCAAGTGAACACTCTCAACTGTTCTCCTTTCAAATTATCCTAAAGAAAATAAGGCATCACACTGACAAGCTTCTCCCTCAAATAAACCCTTAATAAACAGAAGAGATTGATAATCTGATAAATCATGATGCCTGATGGTCACATTTTGTTCAGCCTTTTGTGACCACATCAATGATTGAAAATAGTTGGAGAAAAATGATGGGAAGAAGTAGTTCCACTAACACTTCTTTAAGTTGGGCTCCATGTTTGGTTATCATGTTACAAAAATATGTTCCTAGTGGAGAACATATAGACTGACTGGAGTGCCCAATTCTAGTGCACAGTGGTGCTGGTATGATCACCAGCCAGAAAACTGAGTGACAGCGTAAGGAGGTGCCCCTGGTAGCTGCGTGGGCATCGGGCATCAGGCTGCAATCTAATTATGGTTGGACACAGCAGCAGTGGAATTCAAGAAGATGCCACCAGCTGTTTCACAAGTAGCTGAGGTCTCAGTATGCAAATTCATTAAAGAAGAGGCTGACCAACATGCACACGCACACACGCATATGTACACGGACCCTGACTGACTCTTACCTCCTTTCCTTCTAGCAAAATGCCTTGAATAGTTTGCACTCAATAAATACCGGTTGATTTGAAGGTGTATTCAAGACATATTTGTCCAGCCAAAGAATTTCATCCCTTTCCATTTTATAGAGCACTATTTGTATATTCATTCGGATGGAAAAATTCAACATGATTTATTGTAATTTACCCCCAATGTCTAAAAAAAAATAGAATGGTCTGATGTGTTTTGAAAAGTGAGATAACATACAAACAATGTCGATATTTGTGTTACCACAATGAGAAAGCATCATGTCCTTATCCTGAGACATAACACTTTGTGAAAGGCACTACGGCCACTCAGTCGCAGAGCTTCTTCTTGCTTCTGAAGCTCCGTGAATCAGGCTGCCATTAGACACCCAAGGCTGAATTCAGCTCAACAGAAAAGATGAGGTGGTGACCAAGGTTAGAGTTATCTCCTAAATTAGTGTAACTGAAACGCTCTCGTATTCCCAGAGTGCGCCTGCTGTCTCCCTTAATAGACTAAACATATGTGTCTTTTCAATCACTTAGGAAAAGATCTTATGAAATAACTATAGTCATAAATGACCCATAGACGGTTTTAACATAATATCATAATCCATTCATAATTTCTAATTGACTTTCAAATGCATCACAGTTAGCTATTTATTTTTAGTGATATATTATCTGATAGAGGTCATAAAAGAAATCATGGATTTTTTTGTTCAGTATTGCAGAAATAACATTGGCCATCTATTTGGTTTTCCAAGGAATAATAATGTCTTTATCTCTCTAAAGTTGTTTCTTAGGTTATATTCTTAGAAGCCAAATGAAAGGAGAATGCTATTTATTTTTCACTGGAATTGCATGAAATTTTCACTTGAGTTATATGTATTTTTTCTATACAGTGGTATTATTTGTTCTAGACAGAAAATCATTTCTTGCCATCAGAGTCCCCTTTGATTGTGATGGAGGTCTCATTGTGGATGTCTGCAAAACATCATTACTATCATTAGATTATGTACCTCCAAATGAAACTGATTGATGTAATGACATAATTTTTTTTGAATGAACACATTTGTTCTTTAGCTGATTAGATGAGTTTACCTTAGTGATCTGTTTGGGCTGTGTACTTCATCTCTTAACTTTCTATAGAGAAGTTTTACTTATGATATTAGAGTTAGAATTTTATCTGGTAATGATCTATGTTTTAATAATTGTAAAATGTATTTTTTAATATTTATTTAATCATATCCTCTGACAGTTGAATGTTCAAACACATGAACACAAACTAGAGTCTATGAACTTAGAGAGTATTCTTTACTGACTTTGAGTCACATACCTCTTGAGAATCTAATAGAGTTGAATATGCCTTCTAAAAGGTTGCAGGGACACAATCATTAAGTTCCCTTTCAGGGCTGGGAAGAAATTACAGTAGTATTTTAAGAGTTTTTTGCATATATATTTTTTTTTTCTGGTTGAAAATATAGAGTTCTCTGCTTCCCTTATGCAGTTGCTTCCTGATGAGGGTTCAAATCACCCCTCAAAACCAGATCTGCAGAACACACTTCAGCACACTTCAGTGAATCCCTGGGTGCAACCTTAGGATTAAGAGAAAAAAGTCACATGTTACAGTGAATCATGAAATATCGCCATGTCTATTTGTGACTTTTATGTGAGTAGACATAAAAAAGTGGAAGGAAAAAAACAAAGAGGAAGAGTAAGGAGAAAAAAACAAAGCGGAAGAGCATTTCTAGAGTAGAGAAGGGTTTCTAGCTTTACAAAAATTTCTAGAATTTACCTGCCCCTATTGCACATACACAAAAGTCTATCTTACAACTCACAGAAATGTGGAATTAATTTCCTCTGTCTCCATGAGTGTCTATTATTTGAGATAGAAAGTATCGATGCTTCTTTTTCTGGCGCTTGGCAAATTCTACTCGGGCTACACAATATGGGTAAATTACAGAACCTTCTTTGCCCAAGAAGAATGTTTTGGAAGAAGCTCTTAAGAAAATGTCCTTCTTATCAAAAGAAGGGAGGTACTAATCCACTCTTATCATTAACTACAAATTCCACTTAAATATTATATGTTCAATGTTATAACAATCAAAAGGTCACAATTTCAACACTTGATATCCTCTCCGTATCTTTATTCCCCTTCCCCAGAGTGGTTTTACCAGGACAAAAGTAATACATGCAGTTTCAACATCACCGATCATTTTACCTAGTCTCCACTTTCAAACGTATTAGCTGTGCTTGTTTCAACAAAGACTTAATGAAAGGAGTTCTGTCCAGAAATGATTATATTTCACAGTCATATGCCTCCCTCACTTATCTCTACCTTTTGCATTTAGCCAAAAATGTTTTCAAGATCCACCAGCACATTCCATCTACAGATTCTCTTTCTCCAGACACACTCATCACCATTTTTTCCCTCAAAAATGTTTAATATATCTTTAGCTTCCCCTTTTCTAAACTCCATGTTTTAATGCCATGATTTCTTCAACTGACTTCCAAACCAATCGAAATAGTTATCTAACCCACTCAGATCCTAAATTATATCTTAATGTTCTAGATATTTGCTGTGAGTGTCTATGTATAAACTTCTGCAATAGTTGGTTTTCTTTTTAAATCCAAGGAAACATTCCATTTACTTGAATCCCGCCGGGCTCTCCCTTCCAGGCAGTTGGGTGAAGTTCACCCCAGATCGCAGACCATGGCTTTTACTTCCCCTCAGTGCCACGGTTTGCTTTCTTGAGTTCAGAACTGCATTTTCCCACCAGTTCTGTGAAAAACCCAGAGGCATCATGGAAATTATTACTTTTAAAACCTCACTGATTTGAGGAGGCAGCAAATGACCGTCTGCCATCTTTCTGACTTGCAGCTTTTGCTCTGTCTGACTTTTGATTGTTCTTTCTCTCTTCCTGCGTCCCTCCTTCTCCTCCTTTTTACCCTTTTCCACAAGCCAGGGCCTCTGCAAACCTCCTTCATACCTCTTTCATACACCTCCTTCATACATCTCAGCTCCTTCACAAAGCAAGGGCATCCCACTAGGCTCTCTGTTCCTTCATATGCTTCTTTGGAGATTCAGAATCTTATACAGTGGTAGTGAAGTTTATAAATTTATGAGCTTTCAGATATGTAAGAATGATTGTAAGTGGCATTTATCAAAGAATATTACTGGGACACATTTTTATTACTTGCAAGGCAACAGGAATACAAGAATATAGTATTATCTATTTTGGCCCTCAAGTGACTTATAAGCCACTTCAGATCCAACCTTTCAAGGGTTAAATCTTGATAATAAATAGGTTTTAAGTTCTTCTAAGATATGAAAAGTGAAGAGGAAGTTTTTGATTCAGGGCTTTTTTTAATCAACATTTTGAACGTTAGTTGCTTTCATATAAACTGTACTGAATTTATCCAATTCTACCTAATTATACAATGCATTGATATCTTCAAGTAGAGAGCTCTTCAAGAAAATAATTGCCAGTAATAGTAAACACATACACACATATATGTAAATTTAATTAAACAATGTCTTAAAGTTGATTAATTTGTTATCCCACCAAATAGCACATTTAATGGCATTATTTTCAAGAAATAGACCTCCCAAATCTTTTAGAAAAAATTTTTCCATCCAAGGAAAATGATTTATGAAAATCTGGATTCCCCCCATAGATAATCATGATTGGAACACAAATAAACAACTCCTTCACTTAAAAATATTGCCCTATTATAATATTTCATTTACTTTATTTTTATCTCTGATTTACTACACTAGTATATTTTGAATACAATTATTTTCATCTACTCTATATTAAATATATTTTTCAATGCAGTAAAATATTTTCAAGGAATTTCTGTTAAAGATAAGTAATGACTAGAGAAAAGGATAATATGTAGTTTCATTGAGATGGAAATAAGTTGGTTTTTTTTAGCAGAACTTCATGAAGTAAGTGTTTTATAGTTATTTATATTCTAAATCAGTTATTTGCCAAACAATGGAAACAGAAATATTGCTGAAATGTTTTTAAGATAAGTGAGAATCATATCAAGTAACATAAACCTGAATACTTTTTAACTTAAAAATTATTTTTTACTCAAGCAAAGTTGAAAGAAATAGTACAGAGTGTTCTCTTGTGTGTGACTATCTAGCTTGTCCTGTAATAAGTCACATTAATTCTTTGTGGAAGTAAACTGAAAAGAGGAACCAAAAAAGCTATTTTTGAGAGAAAAATGTGAGTGTTATTTCAAGACAAACTGTAGGTAAGATTATGCTATTGAGAACACCAATAGATGGGATGATAGCAAGTTACATAAATTAGAGATTGTAAAGTCTGTGTGTGTTGACTGTATCTTTGGTTCTATGGTTATTCACAGTTTCACTGGACAGAGTTGTTTCCTATTTACAATTCACTTTTTAAAAATTGGTCAAATAGAGAATCCCCTGGCAGTCCGGTAGTTAGGACTCCTTATTTACACTACCAAGGGCCCAGGTTTGATCCCTGGTCAGGGAACTAAGATCTCACAAGCCACGAGGTATGGCCAAAAAAAAAAAAAAAAAGTCAAATATGTATCTTTATGCAAAGCAAGGTACAGTAAGTATATAGATTTAAGTGCTTTGGGATTCTAATAGACAGACATAATGATTATTTTATAACTTTCAGAGTTTGTTTTCTCTGAACCTTGGAGTTCAACTTAGAACAATGGGCTAATTTTGCAAACAGAATTTCTACACAAAACAGAAATATTTTGCTTTTACAGATCTGTGCTACCTAGGTAGACAGGGCACATATTCAGCAGTAGTTTCATCTGAACTTCCTCTAAAGTTAATTGTACTTTTGTGAGTAAATCATATAAAGTTGTGACTTTCAAAATGCATACATATTAGACATTTAAGATATCAACTAGCCAAGTCTGACTACTTTTTTAGAGGCCTTAAAAATTCCTGGCTGGGATTTACTTACGTGAAAACAATAAATCTTATAATGAAAAGGACAAAACAATTTCAAGTGAAAAATAAATTGGGACATTCTTAGGTTAAATATTTGATTTTTGCTGTGCAAGCATCACTTAATCTCTTGGTTGTTCCTCTAATTGGAAGCCTCATATCTAAAGAAGAGAGGTATTTATGCGATTAATAATGTGACAACTGAAAACTGAGTGCCAGGTTCCAAGTGTAGAAAATCCTCAGACTAAAGTGAAGTACCTTGGAAATTTCATGGATTACAGTGAAATGTTGATTTTTATTTCTTTGTAAATAATATCAGGCAGGGTTACACAGTGTGATTCAAAGGTAAAATCTCTCTTCCTTGGGAGGAATTAACTATGTATTAAAATTTTGATACTCTACAACTATTCAACTATTTTCAGACTTTGTTAATGATTCTGAAATTTTTTGTATTTGAAGCACAATGGAACTCTAAGGAGAATCTTAGTACTCTGATTCTGTCATGAGATGCCCTTAATTGAACTACTTACTAGCAGTGAGTTAGTTGAGCTAAAAAGGTTTTCCCCCCTACTTTGTAATGTAGGCATTCTAAAGATAATTTTCTAAGTAATTATTAAAGTAGACATGTATTACTATTTCTCTCATCGCTCTGTTCTCAAAGCACATAACGTACTATTCTGCAAACTTTTGCTTCTGTGTATTTCCCCAGGTTACAGTAAAAACAATAATCATTTCTGGGCTATTTCTCTGCCATTATTTACTACAATGTATAATCCTTTCACTGAGGAATTAAGTGGGCAAAGCTACTTTACACCATGAGTAGATAAAAGGAGCCATGTAAGAATTGGTATTATTCATTATCAAGTTTTTGTTGTGGTAGTGGTCTGGTCCTTTTCTGAACTTGGCCTTGCTCTTACTTTACTGAAATAGTATCCCAACAACAGGGAGATGGCTGATATGGGAGAGGCTAAAAAGTTCAGTCTGTTGGGAGAGAGATTCATTTCAGCCCATCAGTGTTGTTGTTCTGCTAAGTGGTGACATAATCCCAAATTCACATTCCCAAGAGATTGGCTCTTGGGATCTCTCCCATTTGCTGACTTTACTGCAAAAGAATGCCAGCTTCTGTTGTAATTGAGGAAAAAGGTTTTCAGGCCAGATTATCATTTCTGAAATGGATCAGATAACATATCTGAAAGTGTTAGTATAAACCCAACCTTCTGCCCAGAGATTTTCTTCTTTTCAAACAAATAAATAGATTTTTAAAAATCCTGTTTTGAAAGGGCAACATATGATGGGATTATTTGTCTTTTTAATTCCTATAATTCTGAGTTTTCTAAAAGAAACAGCATCCCAGATCAATATTTAGTACATGGAGGGGGGAAGAAAAAAATCAGAAACAATAATATTCACAAACAAGGGTGCTGACTAAGTATTCTGCAGTCACTACAAAAAATAAAGTTCCATATAAACTCCATTATATTAGAAAAAATACATGACATGTTAAGTGAATATATCAAACTGAAGTAGAATATACATAAAGTGTTGACTTGTCTGTGAGACCAATGATATATATGCTTTCATTAGACATACATGCAAATATTCACAGATACGTGAACCCATTTACAGATGCTGTAGATTTGGATACATATATAATTAAATTATTGATGATTACTTCTAAAGAAACCAGAGTGAATTTTAATTTTATTTCATAACCTTCTGAAGCATTTAACTCTTCCAGCCTGACACACTTTCATAATTATAAAACGTAATGAAAAATTTTTGTTTCTACTTTGTCTTTTGCACACTAAAGTGTTCTTAATGTGCAAATTAAAGCATATATCTAATGCATTACATATTTTATGTTAACTCTACCCAATTGTGATATGTATTTAATACAACTTGCTAAATGCTGTATTCAGTCAGTGAGTGCCCCAAACCACTAAGGAACGTTAGCAGCAGACAGAAGCTAGGATAGTGAGGACTGAGTAATGATAGGAAATGCCCAGAAAGCACCACACAGAGATTTAAGACCAGCCAGGGTCCAAGAGTATCTTTCAGATATTTGCAGTGGGTGAAAACCCAAAACACATTTGGCCAAGTTCTATATTTCAAGATAAACTTGGCCCATATGTTTTTTATTCATTTACATGTAATTCATTGAGCTGACATTCTGAAAGAGTTATCTGATGCGTAAGGAGATTTTTGTGCCATAATTACATGTGATACATATAATACAATGTATAATAATTTAGAGCAGAACTTGAATTTTGCTGGGTTACAGATTCCAGGCACATGCTCCTTCATGATGAGTCACTGTGCTTGAGCTAAGCTGTTGAGTGACTCACTGAGTCACACTATAGTTGAGATTTACTTTACTGAATTTTGTACATTTTTTTAAAACAGGGGCGTATTTCCCATGCTTCAGTTTCCACAGCTGTAAATTAGAATGATGATCTTTATTAAAATGTACTCTGGTTATTTAACAGAACCTATAAAACTTACTAAGGTCTTCCCAGTGGTAAAGAAACCACCTGCCTGTGCAGGAGATGCAGGTTCGATCCTTGGGTGGAGAAGATCCTCTGGAGGAGGAAATGGCAACCCACTGCAGTATTCTTGCCTGGAGAATCCCATGGACAGAAGAGCCTGGCAACCCCTAGTCCATGGGATCACAAAGAGTCAGACACAGTGGAGCGACTGAGCACACAATAGTTTATTAACATGCTTGCAAATAGCTAGTCCCCAGAATTTGTGAATTTTTTAAAAACTATGATAGGTAGCACAGTTTAAACATGCAGCTTGGAAATATATTGAAATACCAACTCCCTATACTATCTCTTTCAACCTAGAGGATAGACTTGTTAGAAATCTCAGGATCTATGAGGACAATCTCAAAGATTTATGGATGTTCAGGTGTATTCATAATTATTGTAAAGGCTAGAAAATGAAATGAAATGTCATATTTTTCATATCTCTCACTTGCCCAACAGGGCAGGCTGTTTTAGGTAATAAGATTTGTATTATCTTTCTTGTTATTTAAAAAGTGAGATGCAATTCAGAGGATTCTTACTTTTCTTTGTTATGTATAGTGAAACACATTTTCTCTATTTTTAAATACATATTTGATTTATAATTTTTTCTGTGGTTCCTGTGGTAAAATTTTTGTTTGCAGCTCTCCTAATCCACCTGGAATTTATTTTACTGTGATATAATGTGAAGACACATGTCTGCTTTCAATTTGTAGGGCAAAATACTTTGTTTGCATTTGTAAGATTTTTATAATTGGCATTGTAGTAAAAGTGATATTTATGCTTTCCCTAAGTGCCTGTCCCTCTTTCTGGATTTGGCATATTACTCCTAAATTCCTCACTTTCAGGTTTTCACTTGGCTATTAAGAAGCAAGATCCCTGAGATTTATCCACCAGAAAGTTCCTAAAAATCATTAAATGGAGACAAAACTGAAAAAGATACCTAAAATGCAAAAAACTTCCAACTGAAGTATAATTAAATTATAATATGTCAAATAAACTTGATAAATGTGAGCTGTAGGTCAAAATATTATCAAACTGATTGGTTTTCAAAGGACTAATTTCTAGTGGTTAGCAGCAGAAAAAAATTATATGTATCATACTAAGTGAAGTCAGACAGAGAAAAGCAAATATCATATGATATCACTTATATGCAGAATCTAAAAAAAATACAAATGAACTTATTTAGAAAACAGAAACAGATTCACAGACTTAGAGAATGAACTTATGGTTACCAGGAGGGAATTGCGGGGTTTGGGGGAAGGGATAGGCTGGGAGTTTAGGATTAACATGTACACACTGCTATATTTTAAATAAGATGCCTTTCCATGAAAAAAATAATAAAATTTTAATGTTATTGAAAATGATATAAATATTAAGTTCTAATGGTATCAGTGATAAGAATTAAAAACGAAATCACTGACTTGTGACTATTTCAAGCTTTTTCATATTAATTTGAGGCATCTATTCATCCATTTACCTGAAAAATAGATACATTCAAATACTTGAAGTCATGTGCAGCTAAGTTACCAGTCTGTGTGTGTAATTCCTCAAAATACATGGGTTAGACAGGACGGTGCAGTTTGAGAACAGAAACACAACTCTGGTTTAGGCCAAAAATGTGTTTATTGGAAGGGTACTTGTGTAGATGAGATGGTTGGATTACAACACAGACTCAATGGACGTGAATTTGAGCAAACTCTGGGAAATAATGGAGGAGACCGGTGGGCTTCAGCCCGCGGTGTTGCAAACAGCCAGCATGACTTAGGGATGGAACAACAATAACCAGGAGTATAGCCCTCTGAGTTGAAGGAAGAACTGCTATCACTACTGTTCCTGTCCTCTTGTTAACATCTTTCAGGTTCCAGGAACTCTACACTCGTATTTTTACATCCTCGTGACCAAAAGAGAAAAGAGATGTCTGTCTCTCAGCTCTAGTTAGAAATACTTGGGGAGAATCCTAGTAGACCAAGCATGGATCAAGTACCCATGCCCAGTCACGTAAGCAGTGAATTACAGTGAGTTATCAGTGAGTTATTTTCACCCTCCTGGTAATAATTTTTGCCAGTGCTTACTCTGTACCAGGAACTATGAAAATCACTCTGTGAAAATCATTATGATAGTTCCATGCTATTATAATTCCTAACTTACAAATTAAAAACTGACCCAGAGAAGTTTAAGGAGTTTGCCTAAGGCCAGCTGAGAGGTGAAGGGTAAGCATAATCTGAACACAGAGCCAAGCTTTAACCCTGACAATGAACTTGATGCCCACAGAGGCCAGGCTTTCCAATAAAGTACCACACTTACAGCAAAAACCAGGTTGGTCACACTGACCTCTGAAAACCCTTCACTGACAGTAGCCATCACATCACCCACAGTCACAGGTCTGCCCTCTGTTCTCCAGTCTCCATCCTTGCCCAGTGGGAATGATGATGGCAAAACTAACACTACCAACCTGATTTTTCTGTCTTCTTTTCCTCTTGCTTATTATTGCACATCCTACTCGTGTAAACTTTCCTAGGTTGGAGACACTGAATGTGATGTGACTATAGCAAGCTGTGCGCCCCTCCATCCTTGAGGAAATGGATGAATAAGATGTTTTAATGAGGATGTAGTGGTTACAAGCACTTGGGAGCTGTGATACTCATTTCAGATGGTATAGAGTTTCTCCTGAGAGAAAAGGATGGTGTACAGAAAGGTAGTAGCCTGGAAAAACACTGTCTCTATTTTTTTCTTGCGTGTTCAGTCACTCAGTTGTGTCTGACTCTTTGCAACCCCGTGGACTGCAGCCGGCCAGGCTTCTCCGTCCATGGGATTTCACAGGTAAGAATACTGGAGAAGGTTGCCATTTCTTTTTCCAGGGATCTTTCCCACCCAGGGATCAAACCCATGTCTCCTGTATTGGCAGGTGGATTCTTTACCACTGAGCCACCTGGGAAGTCTCTATTTTTGCCATTTTTTGATATAGGCATCTCTAATAAAATGTAGAAATGCTGGGCTGGAGGAAGCACAAGCTGGAATCAAGATTTCCTGGAGAAATATCAATAACCTCAGATATGCAGATGACACCACCCTTACGACATAAAGTGAAGAACTAAAGAGCCTCTTGGTGAAAATGAAAGAGGAGAATGAAAAAGTTGGCTTAAAGCTCAACATTCAGAAAACTAAGATCATGGCATCCGGTCCCATCACTTTGTGGCAAATAGATGGGGAAACAGTGGAAACAGTGGCAAACTATTTTTCTGGGCTCCAAAATCACTGCAGATGGTGATGGCAGCCATGAATTAAAAGATGCTTACTCCTTGGAAGGAAAGTTATGACCAACCTAGACAGCATATTCAAAAGCAGAGACATTACTTTGTCAACAAAGGTCCATCTAGTCAAGGCTATGGTTTTTCCAGTGGTCATGTGTGGATGTGAGAGTTGGACTATAAAGAAAGCTGAGTGCTAAAGAATTGATGCTTTTGAACTGTGGTGTTGGAGAAGACTCTTGAGAGTCCCTTGGACTGCAAGGAGATCCAACCAGTCCATCCTAAAGGAGACCAGTCCTGGGTGTTCATTGGAAGGACTGATGTTGAAGCTGAAACTCCAGTACTTTGGCCACCTGATATGAAGAGCTGACTCATTTGAAAAGACCCTGATGCTGGGAAAGTTTGAGGGCAGGAGAAGGGGATGACAAAGGATGAGATGGTTGGATGGCATCACCGACTCAATGGACATGGGTTTGGGTGGACTCTGGGAGTTGATGATGGACAGGGAGGCCTGGCGTGCTGCGATTCATGGGCTCGCAAAGAGTCGGACAGGACTTAGCAACTGAACTGAACTGAATAAAATATAGAGGAAAGACCAGCATTTACTTGGTGCTTTCTAGGTACCAGGTGCTCTTAAAATATACATTAACTATTTTCATCTCTATAACCCCCTGTATGAGGGAGGTCTTATCATCTCCATTTTATGGATTAAGTACACTGAAGCTCAGGTGAAAATGCTTGCCCCAGATCACATCACTAGAAAGGGAAAAATATGCAGACACTTGACTCCAAAATCCTATTTTCTACTATGAAAAACTGACCTAGAAAACTGACCTTTTACATTCCCAAGAGGCACTAATGGCAAAGAATCCGCCTGCTAATGCAGGAGACCCAAGAGACCTGGGTTTGATCCCTGGATCGGAAAGATCCCCTGGAGGAGGGCATGGCAATCCACTTCAGTAATCTTGCCTGGAGAATCCCATAGACAGAGGAGCCTGGCGGCCATAGGTTTGCACAGAGCTGGAAATGACTGAAGCGACTCTGAGTACATGTGTGCACGCACACACACACACACACACACACAAACAAGGAAAACATCTGAAATTCCTGAAAAACCATATTCAATGGAACATGAGAGTAGATTCTATGTTAGTGAACAGTTTGCCCATTTAAATAGTGATAAAATATTTTACTTATAATTTTTAAAAGAAGTACAGAATCTCTGAGAATAAGGGATTGCCAACTAGGGATTATATCTCGATTTACTGTGTGAATAACAAACAAAACAAATTCCTTGTCGAAAGAGGTCTGGAGGCCTACGTTTCCTAGTTGTGTAAAGCAGAAGGGGCTGGCCCAGGCTGTTTCCCTGCCGTACCTTCAGCTCCCTCAAAGGCTAGTTTACCCAGAGAATTTCCAAAGAGAAAGAAAAAAGTGACAGTGCACGCACACAGACGGACACACAGACACACGGACACACACAGAGACAAACAGAGAGAGAGAGAGGGAATGACAGAGATGGAATCCCAGGTAATTTAAGGTTTGCCTAAATCGCCAGATACTTTGCAAGTGAGGAATTTTGCTTTAAATAGGATGGCTTATGGTCTATTTCCTGGTAATTTGGACAGATTTGCAGTGCACTGATAGCCCGTTTTGTGGTAACTGTGTTTTGTTAGATACTCATTTATTTTAATGCACGTTTGCTTTATCCTGCCAGTTTGTTGACTGTTCCTTGCTGAGTAGGTCTGTAATCTAAACTTTAAAGGAGGATTAAGCCTCATGGTATTTACCTAACTAAGCATTGTCATTGTGTTATCCTCTTATATATTTGTTACCTGGGGGAAAAAATTCATTTTAAATGGGCTTTTCTTTTACTTTTGCAGGAAAGCCTTTGTGGCTTTAAAAAAAATTTCTATTTTATGATCTGCAACTGTCATTTAACTAGAACCAAGAGTTAATTTAGACTGCAATGTTTTTAATAGTACTTTTTTTTTTTTTTTTGGTTTTGGGAGTCACAAAGAGTCAGGCACGACTGAGTGACTGAGCAGGCAGGATATTTATCACTGGATTATTTATATTAATAACAATGAGAAATAACCAAACCAATGAAAGCAGAAAAGTTAACTAAATCATAGAACATCCCTACAATTGAATATAAGGATGCTATTACAATTATTTATTTGCAGAATATTTGTCATGAGAAAATACTCATAATAAAAAGTTTGGGTGCAGAAAACGTGTAAGGCAAAAATAAATACAATGTACAGATCCTTATTTGGGAAAAAAGAAGGCATGAGGAAGACATTTATAAGCATATGTACAATGCTCTTGCTTCTATACACACATATACACAATTATTCAAAATGGCTAGAATTAAATTTAATATATCAATAATATTTATTCCCAGTTAGTTACCTTGTGCATAGGTAAGTATTTATTTCTTTTACATGATAAAAATCATGATTTATAAATAAAAACATAAAAACTAAGGGTAGCTGAAAATTAAATTTCAAGAAAAAGATTTTATGATTAGCAATATATTATAAATGCAGAGAAAATACTGCATCCACAGGAAATGAGCAATAGCATCATAATAGAGATCACGTATGGAAAATGCCTTCAGAAAAATAGAAAATAATGTGTGTTTTTCCACATAAGGGTCCTCCTAGGAGGTGCAGTGGTAAATAATCTGCCTGCCAATGCAGAAGATGCGAGAGAGGTGGGTTCGAATCCTGGATCAGGAAGATCCCCTAGAGTAGGAAATGGCAGTCTGCTTTAGTACTCTTGCCTGGGAAATCTCATGGAAAGTGGAGCGTGGAGGGCTACAGTCCATGGGTTGCAAAGAGTCAGACATGACCGAGCACACAAACGCACACATGTGCACACACACACATTTTCATATAAATATTGAGTTTGCCAAAAAGTTCGTTTGTATTTTTCTTTAATATCTTACAAAAAAACCCAAAAGAGTGTTTTAGCCAATCCAATAACTGAAAGAAAGTGAAAGTGAATTCATTCAGTCCTACCATTTCCTTTTCTAGGAGATCTTCCCCATCCAGGGATTGAACCCGGGTCTCCTGCATTGTAGACAGACGCTTTACTGTCTGAGCCACCAGGGAAGTCTCAATCCAATAACTAAGAAACAGTTAAACTAAATAAAGATTTTTACATATCTGCCTGGGGTTCTTTGCCGCTTAGGAGGTCAACACATCACTGGTTTGGGTGGGGAAGGGGAGAGCAGAACTAAAACAAGTTGGGTTATCTTCCAGATTCTCTCTATAGTGTGAGAGCTGTTGATTTCCTGAAAAAGAGTGTGAGAGAGAAATATGTAAAATATATCTTATAGATGTTTTCTAAAATATATAATATGTATTGTATGTAGTAAGTATATATATATATGAAATTTCATTTGTATTTAAGGGAAGTGATAATGTCTCTAGGGGCAGAGGTTAGGTAACTCCAGGTAAAACCTAAGGAACTGATAAGGGAAATGAAACAAATGCACAGCCTAAGGCCACGCTTCCTGCTTCTTTTCTTTTTCAAAAAATCTTATACACATTCTTATTAGCCCCTTACTATCCCCATATCTGTCTCTGAATAATAACGATGAAAGCACTAAATTGACAGAATAACCAGCTCAAAATCCTCTTTTAGATTTAAGATCTGAGAAAACATGGTCCATTTTTTTTTCAAGTCACAAAATTACTTAGTGACAAGAGTTTAAATTCCTAGGGGTCTCGATTCCCAGTATAGTCTTCATTCCATAAAACCATCATAATTTGTTCTTTAAGGAAAGCTTCCACCTCATCACATAGAAACTGGCATATAAAGATGCTCAAACTTTTTTTTTTTTTGGTTTGTTTTATGGAAATAAATAGTTAATGGAAAATCCACTGAACTGACTCTAAAAATGTCCTGGCTTTGAGTCCTACTTCTTCCATGGCCATCAGTGTGGCCTTGTTTGTCATTTAACATTGCTATATCTCAGTTTCTTGTCTGCAAAATAGAGTACACTCAGTCTTTCCCAATATGTTTGAAGACATCTGACAAGAACCCTGCAGAATTATATAACTGGTGAGAATAACAGAGCTCTGACAAAGATGCGATCTTTATTTATGTCTTGCTTATTCAATTACTCCATCTTCCTTGAAACTCCAAATAAATAACTTGAGATGTGGAAGTCAAACAGTAGCTGAAGAACTGTTACATATCCATGGACATTCACAGGTAATGAAAAAATAATTATAAATGAATGCAGGGAGATCTCAAGAGCTGAAATGTAGAGGACTCTTTGTTTTCACTGGGAAATGTATACAGAGGAAATGGGAGAGTATAACAGTCTGGCCGTGGGAGGAGACCTTGGTGACAAGCAGATAGAAGGAATTCTCCAGACATGACTTGGGGGCTTCCCAGGTGGATAAGTTGGTAAAGAATCCGCCTGTCAATGCAGGAGATGTGGGTTCAATTCCTGGGTCGGGAAGATCCCCTAGAGAAGGAAATGGCAACCCACTCCAGTATTCTTGCCTGGGAAATCCTATGGACAGAGGAGCCTGTCAGGCTACAGTCCATGGGGTCGCAAAAGAGTTTGATATGACTGAGCGACTGAGCACACATACAGACATGACTTGATGCACAGAATCACTCCTGCAAGACTTTTATGAAATGATCTGTTGGATACCGAAGCTGTGAATTTTAAAAGGGAGTGAGAAAAAATACTGGGATACAGATACACTAAAAGGGGGCATCTCTGTTACAGTCTGTAGGGAGACGGTATCCTTTACTGAAGAGAGTTCTTTCTTAAACTCAAGAACTATGAAACTGCTTTGAAGACCACAGCTCCAAAACTGGGGAAATGGTAGAACAAGAGTTTTGTGAAATGACAAATGAAGCTTTGTTTGACTATAGACAGTTGTGGGGGCTTCCCAGGTGGTGCTGGGGTAAAGAACCTGCCTGCCATTGCAGGAAACATAAAAGATATGGGTTTGATTCCTGGGTGGGGAAGATCCCTTGGACAAGGAAATGGCAACCCACTCCAGTAGTCTTGCCTGGAAAATCCCATGGACAGAGAAGCCTGGTGGGCTATATATAGTCCATAGGGTCACAAAGAGTTAGACACGACTGAAGCGACTTAGCATGTGTGCTGAAACAATGTTAAGGATAATAACATAACCTATTTTATAAGGTTATTTTAAGGATTAAGTAAATTAATACAGATAAATACAGATAGAGTGATGTCCAGCATGTTCTCCTAAATAAGTGCAAGCTATCATTGCTGCTGTTTTTATTATTAATTTGATCTGAAATATATTTACCTTAGTCTCAAATGTCCCCTGTAATTTTTCTTTCTTTCTTTCTTTTTTTGGCCATGTCCTGGGGCATGTGGGATCTTTAGTTCTCTTACCAGGGATCAAAACCTTGTCCCCTGCATTGGGAGTGCAGAAACTTAACTACTGGACTGCCAGGGAAGTCCCTGTAATTTTTCAGTTATGTGGTTTCCACCTACTTTTGAAAAGAACAATCCTTTCTCTCCACCAGAAAAATCAGTTTATTTAAAGTGAAACATGAAGGAACCCTCTTGTTTGTTATAGCAAAAGCACTATGACTATATTTTCCTGCTGATCAAGATGAAACAAAAGTCAAGGTACTAATTTTTTTAGTTCCTGCCATTAATTTCTGACCTTCTTATCTAAGAGATAACCTGCTCTTTGCAGTGTATTTTTTAAGCGGGGAGAGTATTGAAGACATCTCAAATCCACACCTGATACCTAAACATCTTCCCACACAACTAAATTTTAACTTCTAAGAATCAAATTTCTATTTGCAAGTACCTAAGAAATGTGAATCACTTTTCAGTTCACTGAATGACACAGATCCTGAGGTCTCAGAGATACAGCATTCAAGCAACAACAAGTCACTTTCACGTTTTAGAAAGCAACCACGCAGCTAAACCAAATAGACGGAGTTACGCCATCAGTTCCTTTTTGGTTTCAGTATGAATGAAATCAGTCCCACATAATGTATTCTAGGACCTAAAGAAAATTCTAACTAATTTCCACATGAAATAAAAATTTTAGGAAAGCTCCAGCTGGTAAAACAACATATTTCAAGATTTATAAATTCAGAACCTCTTTGATTTGAAGAGTTTTAAAAACTTTGTTTTGAGTAAACTTTAATAAGAGACATTTCAACACTCAAATATTTATTAGAAGAAAGGAGAAGCAAGCAAACAACTACTGAGTAAATACGTTAGACATAAATGCCCAGTTGTATCATTTGTCTGCTAGGCTTTTTCTGGTTTAAATTTTTACTACGTATTGGCTATAATATATATGTGCTGTGTGCTCAGTCGTCTCCTCTGTCCATGGGATTTCCCAGGCAAAATAGTGGAGCAGATTGCCATTCCTTACTCCAAGGGATCTTTGCCACCCAGGGATTGAACCTGTGTCTCTTGTGTCTCCTGCATTGCCGGGCAGACTCTTAACCACCAACACCACCTGGGAAGTCATATAACATATACGAATTATCATAAAATTATCATAAAAATAAATGATGTTTCAAAATCCCTTTATAAAACACTCGAAAATTGCTAAGTTTTGACCTTTAAAAATATCAAGGAAGAAAGCACATTTTTCCCCTGATTGCCATTTTTCATTTAGCTTTGTCTTTCAACAACTCTCTACCCTAATCTAGTTAGGATAGAGTACACTGTAGTATTTTTGCACTACAAAGTTTGGATGTGTTCTCTCTCATTTATACAATCAACATGATAGTATTACTGAGAAAGAAAGACTAAATTATTTTCAAACTGCCCCAGAACTATTTGCTACAAGTTCTTGGTTAGGGAATTCATGAAGACACTATGTCTGTGACTCTATAAAATAAACACTGAAGATACCTTGTCTAGAAGTAGTCAGATTGGTAGGGTTAGAAGGACCCTACAGCATCTTATATCAATGTTTCTCTTTAACAGAGGAGACTGTACACCAGAATAATGAGGTTACTTTTGGTAATGGGAATAGGTGATGAAGTTGGGACTAAATCTCAAGTCTTCTAACTTGTAATTTCTGAGTCTGCATTCACTGTTCTTCCACTTGCCTTAATACATATTGATGGGAGTGTTTCTATGGCCTTCATAATATGTTTCTATACCCTGGTTTTGAAGCTTGTAATTAACAGTGGCCAAAAGCATACACGGTACAGTTAGGATGAGTGATCATATTGTCCAGCTCTATTCTGAAATCAAAGGGCTACTGGATTTTCCTCTGTGGAGTAACAGCAAATGTAATTATTCAGTCCTGAAAGCTTTTATTCAAACCAGTCTCATCTTATTTATTTTGAATGGTAGGGGCTGCCATTACTAATAAATTCTAATGCATTCTGAAACCAAAAGGTAGCTATAATCATATCCTTATTCTGTTTGAGTCTTTTAATATTTGTCTTTGGGGAAGATCACTCTGGTGGTGGTAGGAAGAATTGAATGGATGATGGCGGGATATTTATTAGAAGCAAAGATTTTTTGTGCCAGGCAGTATATCTGTAAATAAAACTTCCAAAGATCTCTGACCTGCTAAACTTGCACTCAAGCAGGAGGAGACAGACTATAACAATAAATACAAGAAACAAGTAAAGTGTGTATAATAATCCAGAAGGAAGTAAGTACAATGGACTAAGTATAATGCAGAGTAAAGGGAATTCAAGTTCTGGGAATAGAAAGCAAGTATCACATTTAAATAAGATGCTCAAAATTAGTCTCATTGAATATAACACATTTGAACAAACATTTGAACGATATGGAAAAGTTTGAAGCACAGACATCTGGGGGAATGGCTACCACAGTGGTCATACGGTCTTCATATGCTTGCCATGTTTGAGAAGTAGCAAGCAGACTTGCATGGCTGAAGAGGAATGAAAAAAAGGACATGGTGCTCACAAATATGGTCAGGAAGTAAGTGGGCCCCTGATTATGTAAGAGCATCTGGGCCATTGACAAGCCTTTGGTTTTTACTCTGAGTGAAATGGGTAGACCATGGAGTATTGTGAGCAAAGAAGGGACAAAGATGTCTTTCTTATACTTTAAAAAGGTCATTCTTGGAAATCTGCTGAGTGTAACGAAGGTGGTAAGAAGTGGTTTGATTGTGGACGCATTTTGACTGTAAAGCCCAAGTGATCATCTGACAGATGCATGAGAAGGTGAAAGAGAGGAACTGATGATGTTTCCAAGTCTCTTTCTGCAGACAACAGGAAAGATGGAATCTTCATCAATTCAAACATGGGAGGTTGTAGATAAAGCAGGTTTGGCAGGGTTGGGGAGAAATAATGCAAGTGCTATGCTGTTTTGTACATGCTGAGTCTAATGTGTCTGTTAGACATGCAGTTGGAAATATTGAGTCTTCAGTTTGGAAAAGAGGTCTGGTCTAGAGAGAGAAAAATTTGACAATATAATTGCTATTTAAAGTCATAGTTAGTGAAGAATGAGAAAAGGAAAGAACCAAGGACTGGAGCCTGGAGCACTGGGCCTGAAAGAAAAGAAAGAACCTCCTAGGGGATTTGAAGAGTCATCCATAAGGTCAGGGAAAAACTAGAAGAATGGGTTGTCTTGGAAACCAAGTGGAGAAAACGCAGCAAGGATGCGTGAGTGAGCAGTTATTTTAAATGCTGCTCAGACGCTGAGTGAAATGGAAACTGAGCAGCATTTTTAACAAAGAGTGATATACACACACATCTCAGTTTGTCTAGAATAGTCCCAATGATGCCTGTTGCCATCAAAAGTATACTCACTTGAGTGTACTCATTACAGAGAAGAGAGATTGGAGACATGAAATCAACATGCTTTGACATCGACAGAGCTTTCTTCTGTGACTAAAGATTATCATCATGAGGGAAAGATTAGAAATTTGATTGGTTTGGTGTCAGACTTAAGACAAAGGGATGCGCCCTGGATATGGCCCACATTTTGTACTGGTTCAGCTGGGGGTTGCCACACATTAAGAAGAAAAACACATAAGAAGGGAGAGATAGAAGGATGATGCAGAGATAATGACTTCAGTTTTGAGGAACTGGTAGATATTACCAGGAAACTTACGTAAACTGAGCCTTAATAGGAATGAATGAAAAATAAAAATCGGAAGTCACAACACAGGAATGAAAGTCGAGCAGAGGGACAATGCGCTGAGAACAAAAAGGAAATGGACAAGAGTAGCATATTATGACACAGTATTATATACAGAAAAAGTAAGGAGACTAAGAATGATGAATTGATGGGAAGAAAGGGCAGTAATGCTCCTTAGGATAGAGAAGGAGATTCTCAAGATTATTTCTAAAACCACTCAACTCTTATGAATTCGATTCTCTTTTCATGCTACCAAATTATTATAGTCAGAGTTTAAAATAGTTTATACATTTTCAATTAAAAAAAATACTCTCTTGAACTCTATCTGATCTTGAGCTACCTTACTATAGCTATGCTTTCTCCATATATTGGAATGCTTTCAGTTGTAATACAGAGATTCAATTTAAAATCTATGTAAACAATGAGGAATATGAATTGTCTCCAAATTATAATCTCCAAAGGAAATACAAGCTTCCCCTCTAGTTTACTGCCTTGGCTCAGCAATATCACCTAGAAATGAATTAATTCTTCTTCCCACTCTGACTTCAATATTCTGACTTCCCACATGTTAGCAAAATGGTATTCCTACAACAATTCTGGCTACTGGCTTCCTAATTTTGTCTAGCAGCAATAGGAGACAAAGATCTTTTCATTTTTCAACTAGGTACAGCAGAATAGAGTTTCTTTCCCATTAATTTGAATTGTGTCATTTGATTATTCCTGTACCAATTATGATGGCCCGGGAGATGGCACAACCTGTTAGGATTAAGCTGTTCAGAAATCTCTTCTGGGATTAGGGTGATATCAAGGCCATTGAAAACACGTAAGTAGGAAATTTCTAGTCCAACTTTAAGGGGAAACTGGAAATGGATGGTGGGGGCAACAAAAGCTTGCCTGTTATTTCCTCAGAATCAAGCTATTCAAAGAAGTTATTTATTTATACACTCTTTCTATACTCCATTTTGCTACTAAACATATCTTCATTTTACTGTTCTGTAAATTCCAATGTGAAATCTGCTCCACTACTCTATTGAAAGTATACACACTAAAGTTTCCATGACATTCATATTGCCAAACCCAGTTCTTCTGTCTTCATCTTACTAGGTCTCTAAGTTTCTCTAAATGCTTTCAACGACTCTCTTGTTCAAAGAGACTTTCATGCGGCACCCAATTTCTAGCCTACTAATGCAACCATTTCTTCTGTCTCCATCGTATTTTCCTCTCTATTGAAGATCCTATTTCTGCCCAACAAATTATCCCCAAACATAGAGGTTTAAAACATCAAACATTAATTATCTAACAGTTTCTGTGAGTCAGCCAGCCAGGTGCAGATTAGTTGGGAACTTCTGGTCAAGGTCTCTCATGGACTTATAGTTGTTTGGGGCAGGGGTGGGGATGGGGATGATGGTGGGGAGCAGGCTGCAGTCTCATTTGAAGGCTCAGCTGGGCAAAAATCTTACAAGTTCAGGTGTGTGGTTGAGGACTTAGTCCCAAACAGGCTGTTGACTGGACAGGCATCTTAGTTGTCTATCATGTGGGCCTCTCCACAGGGCCACTCATAACATGGGAAAGCCAGAAAGCAAGAAGGGGCAAGCAAGACAGAAGCCAGAGTCTTTTTCATCCTAATCCCACCTCAGAAGTGATATTCTGTCCCTCTGGGTTCTGTTTGTTAAAAGTAAATCACCAGGTCCTCTAGGGGAGGAGGACTACATAAGCATTGTTTACAAGAAGCTGCAGGGCTCGCTGAGCACTGTCTTGAAAGAAGCCCTAAGCTTGGGCTTTAGTCATTTTCTAATTCTGTCTTTTTTTATTGATGATGCAGTAAATTCCCCTAGGTATTATATGCAGTTCAGTTCAGTTCAGTCACTCAGTCATGTCTGACTTTTTGCAACCCCTGGGACTGTAGCATGCCAGGCTTCTCTGTCCATCACCAACTCCCGGAGCTTGCTCAAACTCATGTCCATCGAATTGGTGATGCCATCCAACCATCTCATCCTCTGTGGTCCTCTTCTCTGCCTGCCTTCAATCTTTCCCAGCATCAGGGTCTTATCCAAGGAGTTAGTTCTTCACATCAGGTGGCCAAAGTATTAGAGTTTCTGCTTCAGCATTAGTCCTTCCAGTGAATATTCAGGACTGATTTCCTTTAGGATGGACTGGTTGGATCTCCTTGCAGTTCAAGGGACTCTCAAGAGTCTTCTCCAACACCACAGCTCAAAGTATCATTTCTTCAGTGCTCAGCTTTCTTTATAGTCCAACTCTCACATCCATACACGACTCCTGGAAAAACCTTAGCTTTGACTAGATGGACCTTTGCTGGCAAAGTAACATCTCTGCTTTTTAATATGCTGTCTAGATTGGTATACCTTTTCTTCCAAGGGGCAAGTGTCTTTTAATTTCACGGCTGCAGTAATCATCTATAGTGATTTTGGAGCCCCCCCAAAATAAAGCCTATTACTGTTACCTTTGTATCCCCATCTATTTGCCATGAAGTGATGGGACTAGATGCCACGATCTTAGTTTTTTGAATGCTGAATTCTAAGCCAGCTTTTTCACTCTCCTCTTTCAATAAATTACTGTGCTACTTACATTCAAAAGCTCTCAAATTTATACTGCCAGGTTAGGCCTCTTTTCAGACCCACCTATCTCTTATTTTGGCATCTCCAGTTAGCTTTCAAAGGCTCTCAAACTTGACATTTTCCAAACAAAATGTTTTATTCTGCCTTCTTTTACATTCTCAATCTGCATTTTTTTTTTTTTTTTTTTCTGCTAAGCGTTTCTACCTTGGCAAATGGCACCGCCATCCGCCCGATTTTTCAGACCAGGCGATAGCAAATTTTCCTTTACATTTCTTTCTCCATCACTAAACTCCATCAACTGTAGCTTTGAAATTCTTCTATGTTTCCTGGATGCCTAAAAGAGCCCCTCAATATGTTTATCTGTACCCATTTTGCTCTGTTTCAATCCATTCTCACCAGCAAGTAGATTAATCATTTAATTAATATAAACAAGAGCTTATGTCCAGTCCAATTCAGGTGCTCTGTTGTGTCTGACTCTTTGCCACCCCTTGAATCACAGCACGTCAGGCCTCCCTGTCCATCACCAACTCCCGGAGTTTACTCAAACTCATGTCCATCGAGTCGGTGATGCCATCCAGCCAACTCATCTTCTGTCGTCCCCTTCTCTTCCTGCCGCCAATCCCTCCCAGTATCAGGGTCTTTTCCAGAGTCAACTCTTCACATCAGGTGGCCAAAGTACTGGAGTTTCAGCTTTAGCATCAGTCCTTCCAATGAACACCCAGGACTGATCTTTAGAATGGACTGGTTGCATCTCTTGCAGTCCAAGGGACTCTCAAGAGTATTCTCCAATACCACAGTTCAAAAGCATCAATTCTTCGGCGCTCAGCTTTCTTCACAGTCCAACTCTCACATCCATACATGACCACTGGAAAAACCATAGCCTTGACTAGACAAACCTTTGTTGGCAAAGTAATGTCTCTGCTTTTGAATACGCTATCTAGGTTGGTCATGACTTTCCTTCCAAGGAGTAAGCGTCTTTTAATTTTATGGCTGCAATCACCATCTGCAGTGATTTTGGAGCTCAGAAAAATAATCTCTGACACTGTTTCCCCATCTATTTCCCATGAAGTGATGGGACCAGATGCCATGATCTTCGTTTTCTGAATGTTGAGCTTTAAGCCAACTTTTTCACTCTCCTCTTTCACTTTCATCAAGAGGCTCTTTAATTCCTCTTCACTTTCTGCCATAAGGGTGGTGTCATCTGTATATTTGAAGTTACTGATATTTCTCCCGGCAACCTTGATTCCAATTGTGCTTCTTCCAGCCCAGCGTTTCTCATGATGTACTCTGCGTATAAATAAGTTAAATAAGCAGGGTGACAATATACAGCCTTGACATACTCCTTTTCCTTTTTGGAACCAGTCTGTTGTTCCATGTTCAGTTCCAACTGTTGCTTCCTGACCTGCATACAGGTTTCTCAAGAGGCAGGTCAGGTGGTCTGGTATTCCCATCTCTTGAAGAATTATCCACAGTTTATTGTAATCCACAGTCAAAGGTTTTGGCATAGTCAATAAAGCAGAAATAGATGTTTTTCTGGAACTCTCTTGCTTTTCCCATGATCCAGAGGATGTTGGCAATTTGATCTCTGGTTCCTCTGCCTTTTCTAAAACCAGCTTAAACGTCTGGAAGTTCACGGTTCATGTATTGCTGAAGCCTGGCTTGGAGAATTTTGAGCATTACTTTACTAGCGTGTGAGATGAGTGCAACTGTGCAGTAGTTTGAGCATTCTTTGGCATTGCCTTTCTTTGGGATTGGAATGAAAACTGATCTTTTCCAGTCCTGTGGCCACTGCTGAGTTTTCCAAATTTGCTGGCATATTGAGTGCAGCACTTTCACAGCATCATCTTTTAGGATTTGAAATAGCTCAACTGGAATTCCATCACCTCCATGAGCTTTGTTCATAGTGATGCTTTCTGAGGCCTACTTGACTTCACATTGCAGGGTGTCTGGCTCTGGGTGAGTGATCACACCGTTGTGAGTATCCGGGTCGTGATAGCCCTTCCTAAATCACTCAAGGGCTTCTCCTTGCTCTGCATTGACCTCACATTATCTAGTGAGCACATTCTCTGCTTCACCAACCTCATTTCATGCAGCTTTTTTTTTCTGACTTTTAACTACACTTGGCTTTCCTTTATTTCCTAGAATTTTCTCTGCTAAGAAGATTTTTTCCAAACAACTCTTTGTCTGACTGGTTTCTGGTCATCCTTCTGAGATAATTGGATAACTCAATCTTACGCATATTCTTAAAGCTCAATCTTTCCCCTTCATAACACTTAAAATTTGTAAACTACAGATGAGAAGAGAAAAAGTCTATTTTGTTCTCCATCTGTCAGTGCCTAGATAGCACCATTTTTAACATATAACAGTCTATAGATAATGTCTATAGTGAGTAGTATAATATCCAAAGGATACATCTAAAAACCTTGGTAACATTTTCTGTTTTGGTTTTTACCATCTTCTGTTATATTGGTATCAATTTAGTCCTTTAATATTGTATTTACTTAAGTATGTTAACCTTTTTTTTTCTTCTAGTTAGACTTTTTTGGAAAGGGTGTTGAGGAAAATTCCTGAAGAAAGATTCTAACTCAATTTTTAGTAAAGTTAGAAGGAAAGTGAAAGTCACTCAGTGGTGTCCAACTCTTTGCGACCCCATGGACTATACAGTCCATGAAATTCTCCAGGCCAGAATACCAGAGTGGGTAGCCTTTCCTTTCTCCAGGGGACCTTCCCAACCCAGGGATCAAATCCAGGTCTCCCACATTGCAGATTCTTTACCAGCTGAGCCACAGGGGTAGTTAGAAGGAGTTACCTTTATAACAATGACACTTAGACTACCTCTGCCTGAGAGATTGATAAGACTCAGTGTTCATTCAGGTGGGATTCTTTTAGAATTTCCTGTGAGTCCTGAAAAAGAGGTCAGGGGACTGGGTGCTGGGGGCTTGTTTTGTCTTAGAGAAAGGGACTGGCTTCAGATGTTCTCACTGGCAATAACTGTGTTTGTGCAAATACCACAAAAGAAAGCTGTGCAAAGACCCATCTCACACCCACATTGAGGGTATAATCTTCCAGCTGATGTTTCTCTTCACAGCTTTTGCAAACTTGAGAAAAGAAGTTAGAATCCTGGAATGAATCACTGTGCCAGAGTCATTCTAGTTAATGTTGAACAGTGCTGATGAAATGTGCTACTTTGGTGTGAAGAGCCTGAACTACACTTAATAAATAATAAAACCACAGAACACACAAATAGAAGTCACAAAATTAACCTTTTGCTACCCAGGAAACACTCCGGTAAATGTGAGATAGTGTGTGGGTGGGGAGAAGGATCCTGTAGAATTATGTAAAATGACAGTGTGAAAGCATGTACTTAATCATTTGCAGAGAAAGCTTTTCTCTTAGAGTCTTTAGGAAAAAAACTGCACTGCAGAGGGAGCTAACTAAATTATGCCACCTTATTTTTCTTTTGAATAATTTTGTTCTAGAAGAAATGCACTCTCACCTCCACCCCCTGCCCCACCCCAGGGCTTGAGAGATGTTTATTTCAAGATGTTTATTCAGAGATGTTTATCTCTGCCTTCTCTTAGAGAACAGGAGTCCATAGACTCCACTGCAGTGGGACTTAGAAGGTTAGGTTGTCCATTTAATGTTCATGCTATTAATTAGTCATTCTAAACAGGTATTTCAGGGATTTTGGATTTGGGGGAAAAAGAGAGAAAAGAAGAAAAACATGGGATGAGAAAACTTGGATTAAGCATATGGCAAAGGACAATATCAACACGAGTGTGAAAAGAGGGAAGATAGAGAGAGGAAGCTCAAATAATAAGCTTCCTACTCTTTTTTTGCATTACGGTAAAATACATATAATATATTTTATATTATATTTGTCCACATCCTTGTTTCCCCACACATGCTTTTTTTTAATGTGTGTAAGTATCTGAGTAGGATTGCTGTGAAAAATCAATTGCTCTTGATTTGGAGGAGGGCTTCAGTTTAGTAGGAGAAATAGAAGGGTTTGAAACTGCCAGTAGGATTACCAGAGCTCTTTTGATTTTAGATTTCAATATGATAAATTATTTCTTTTAACTGGATCCTGCTTGATCTGACCTCAGAATGCCTTAGTTTGAAGGAAAGTGACTTGTGCTGATGAAGTTGCCCTATGTCCCACCAGATTTAAATTCTAATTAACTTCACTGATGAATTGATATCATTTGCAAATGACTATCAATAATCTGCATAATATAAATTTAGAAAGACCACTCCTATCACACAGTTGTGATTATCTGGAGTGAGCTGTTGTTTAAATATATAAATTGTATTTGTTTTTAACTGTCTGCAGCTCTTTACATACTTTCAAAAAATACTTTCTAGCACCATTTAGGAAGCTAATAAAAACCTCTATTTGATCCAAGTAAACCCAATAGAAAGTTTCTTTTGTACTAACTTTGGAAAAGAGAATCTATTAGCAAGACATTAAAAAAAAAACAAAAAACTTTAAGCAATGTCATAGAGAGAAAACTAAAACCTTTTAAAATGAAACACACACTTTATTTTATAAATTGAAACTATCAAATTGAAAAACACTTCCATGTGTGGAAGTTTATGTTAGGGAAATTCTCAAAATGTATAAAAAGACATAAACAAATATATCAAATATATAATATTTAGAATATTGGCTGTGTGTGTGTGTGTATGCTCAGTCGTGTCAGACTCTGTGACCCTATGGACTATAGCCAGCCAGGCTCCTCTGTCCATGGCTTTCCTGGTGTCTTAGTGTAAAGAATCTGCCTATCAATGTAAAAGATGCAAGTTTGATCCCTGGTTTGGGCAGATACCCTGGAGGGAAGTCCCATGGACAGAAAGGAGGCTGGTGTGCTACAGTCCATGGGATCAAAAAAAGTCAGACGTGAATTAGCAACTGAGCATGCACGCATTTTAAGACACACATTTTAAGACTATACAGTGCCCCATCACTGTATAGACCATTACGAGGGCTAAGATTTATGTAATAAAAACACCAGTGCTGTGTTAATGGAGAAATGAAACCAAATAGTCAACTAGTTGAAACCAAACTGTTAAACCAAACTGTCAATGAGTTATTTTCTCTTTTTGGCAAAATTACCTTACCATCAATTAGTTATGCAGCAAAAATGTTTAGGGTAAAATACTTACAGTGAAGATATCTATGGCATACACACTTATTGCCGAAATACCAGACAGGAGCTAGACGTCAACCAAAGACAGTAATTCTAAGCTCAAACTCTTGACTCTACAACAGTGGTTAAATACAAGTGAATAAACTTCTAAGCCTGGACGTTTAAAAATGCTTACTTGGTTAAAAATTGTTAATATTCTTGATGTGAATTAATGTGTTAACTCTTCTTTTTATTTATAATAACCGCATGAACTCACGAAATCATTTGTGAAGCAATTCTCATACCTTCTCTGTGCTTTTTTTTCTAATAGAGCAACCACTCATTATTTTAAAAGCATAGAAAAAACTCAAAGCCACAAATGAGGACATATGATGAAAACTAGCAAGTTATGTAAGTTAAGTTACTAGGAAACTTAATGTAAGCAGTGACAATATGAAGTATCTGATTGAAATTTAGCCAACTCAACTCAGTTTAGGCTAACAGGCAGAAGTACTCCTAAAGTGGTGGTGTGAAAAGAAATACATGATGGCATATATGCTGTTGTGTCAGTATTTTTTTTTGCATATTTGGCTTTAACCCTGACCAGAAATGATAAACTATCACCCAGCCTTCTTTGCCATTCCTTTGCAGCTGCTTATGCTACTGACATTACAACTGTGATTTCTGAATTCCTCCTGAAAATACCATCCTTTGTCTTTGGCTTAACTGACATCTATAATACATCTATTTGGATCATGTTTTTTTGATTTGTTTTTAACCTTATATGCCTTTTCTGAAAATAGAAGTCAGATAAAATTTGTTGTGATTTTTATTGTAAAATGAAACACAGAGGCAGAAAACCATCCAGAACTATTGTTTAGCTTATTAAATGAATAATAAGTATAAATGAACGCATTTATAACCACAGACCAGATCAGGAAATAGACCTTTGCCAGAAACCCCTTTTATGTTTTATCACTGTCCGTTCCCCTGTTTTTCAACTTTCTTAGTAATCATTTCCTTGCATTATTAGGTTTATCGCTCAAGTGTTTATCCCAGCTTCTATAGTTTTTTGTTTCGTTTTCAAATATATTTTTGTTCTTTTTTAGTGTTCACACTTCTCCTTCATCCCTTTCTTTTTCTTCTAAATTAACTATCTGTAGGACATTTAATCTGCAAAATTTCCCACAGTATGGATTTCAGTGAGACAAATCCATCCTGTGGGACTCACTATGGGTCCTGTTTAATCCATCCCCCATTCTCTGTAATCCCCTCACTTTGGTGCCTGGGTCCAGAGACTTGATTGCACTCAAATTCTCTTTTTATAAAGACAGAAGGCATTGTTTTATTTCACTTGGGGGCACAAAAGATCTGGTTGTCTCCTTTTTGTGATTTTAGCAGTAGTTTGTGCTGAATACATTAGGCTTTCCATCTATATCTCTTCCATCATTTTGATTGTCTGAAATTCATCTTCAATATTACCTTGATTTCTTGAACATCGATAAAATTTTGTTTGTGCTCTCTGTACTGGAAAGTCAGTTTTCTTAAGTATAATCCCTGTGGTTCACATTTTCTTTTTCTGTGTACTTAATATATAATTATCTATTTTTTCCTAGTATAAAGCTTTGTTGTCAAAAAATCCGATGGTATACATTTTTTTTTCATTTTTTTTTCCTTTTAAGACACTTGCTATTTTTGCCTAGATTCTCAAATGACCTATTTTTTATGTTAAATAATTTCACTAGAATTTGATTTTCTGTTGGTCATTTTTGTTTGAAATTCTGAGAACTGGGGTATTTTCAAGGGAAGTTTTCAAAGCTTTAGGTATTCATTCTGTTCGCTTTATTTTGGTTAACTTTTTCAGGGCTTTTTATTAACTGTACATTGGGTCTTCTTTTTTCTTTAATCTTTCTTCATTTCACTTTTATTTATTTGCTTTTTTATCTTTCATTTAAGGTATTAACTGTTGGGTTTATTTGCTTATGTGTTCTTTGTAGTTTAGTCTTTCTGCAATTATTTTTTCTTCTAAGTACTCTCATGTCACTTCTGATATTTACCAGTTTTGGTTCATATTGCCTTTTTGTGTCTTTTATGATTTTGAATATTTTAGCTTATTCTGAAACATAGGCTTTAGTTTTGATCTTTTTGATGGCCATATCTTTCTGAAATGTTTCCACTGTCTTTAAGAATGCCACCTTCTTTAAGAATGCTTTCTTGCTACTCATTCTCTTTAAAGTAACTTTGAGATTTGACCTTAATAATTGTCCCTTTTCATTTCGATGTGCAGTTAGTTTCCCTGCACTTTTACAAAGAGCTGTGGTCTAATGTAAAGCTTCTAATTTCACAGGGCTGCTTTTCTGCTGCTTCTGTGTTGTGTCCCAAAATGTGTCTTGTGTGTCTCCTGTCCCCACTCGATGCTAACCTCAATGCTTGCTTTTCTTTGTCTCCACTGTTTCTGCTCCTCTCCATTTTGATCCCACTTCCAGAAGTCTGTCCTCATTGTGGAGTCAGAATCTGGAAAAGCACCTGGTTGGTTATCTTGGAGAGTTTCCAAGCTAGATTTTTTGGTGCCATTTCAGATCTTGCAACGTACCCATTGTACTCACCTCCATTAGGTCAGGAAAAATCCTCCCATTTCAGCTGCTGATGTCAAGTTGGCCCATCACGCTTTTCATGATATTACTCATGGCTCTTTGGGGGTTCTTGTTCCAGACAGTATCCTGTACTCTCCTCTGTATCCTTCTTCACAGACTCTGAAACCTGAGGTCTGTGGTTATCGGTAGCTTCTCTCATCCCGGTTATATTTTGTGATTCATAGACCTGGCAATTGAATTTTGTTTTAACGTTGCTCATGGGTTTTTGCTTTTGCCCTCTAGTTACTCTGTGGATTACTGTGTAGGGATCCAGGGAGATTTGAATCTATGTAGCCATCAACATCTTTCCAATATATCTTTTTACTTTTGCAGTTCTTACAACAAGAAAATGGATGGAAATCAATATAAAGCAATGATAATTTAAGAACATTCAAAACTCTTGAAAATCACTTGTTTTCCAACTTTCGTTACTTATCTCTTTGCCCTGGAATCCTCAACAGATAATTTGAAAATCAGAATCAATAGGCTTTTTTGCATTGATGATGTTACAGAAAACAGCAGTTACAGTGCTACACATGGATGTTATAACTTTTCTCTGAAGAATTGCCTAATGGCAATAAACGTTTACATGAAGGACCATACAATATCATAGTAAAAATATGATTTGTCATGACCAGGCCTTTGATAAACCTGTTGTTATCGACAGTTATGATCTCTAGTGACCATATCACATTAATGTACATTCAAGGAAAATATTTCCTAAATAAAATAGGTGCTTATAGACAAACCTCAATAGTGAACCTGAATGAAAAGTAGGCATAGATTCTATTCACAAATTCACTAATGGTTAAGGAAGAACTGTGGTTAATAATTAACAGAAAATGCAAATTTCTAAATACTATTACATTAAGAGGCTACATTTCATCTAATGTGATTATCCTCTGAAATTTTGTTTTATCATATATTTTCCTAATATATTACAGAGGGAAAACATCAGAAAATCTCCATTATTTTCACAGAGAACATTCACTTTTGCCACTTGTGAACCGAACGCTTGCTCCACACCAGGCAGTTCTCCTGGTGTGGCCACCCGATTGATGTCCTACAATTTAACTCAATTCTCACACTGTCTACCGTTGCTATTGTTCTGTTTCACTGAATCACAGTGACCAGAATAGTGATTAGAATTATCCTGATAATAGAATTATCACTTAATATGAATGCTTATTGAACAAATGCTTAAATCTGGGTTTGGACTCCAGCTACCAGGCTATCAAGTAGGTAATTCTACATCTAGATTAGTTGGCAAGATAATTTGAATTTAAAGTGGAAATCAAGGCCAGCATTAAAGAGGGGGTATAGTTTGGTTTGGACTGAGAGCCCAATGGGAACAGTCTGTGTAATTCTATCCTTTTAAATTTATCTGACACCACAAGGACGTGACAACAGACCACCCTGTCAGTGAAACTGCTGCTTCTAACCTTCCTCACTTCCTCAGTTTAATGTTGTTACAAGTAGGAAGAAGGGAAATAAAGGAATAGAGGTCACTGAAAAGATGAGAAAGTGAGCATGGAAAGGCCAGGAACAGAGAAGCGGTGAGAAAGGAAATCAGGCGTACAGGGCGTGCCCACCCGTTTGCAGGGTTAACCATTTGCCTGGAGGTTGGGCTGCTTATCAGATGAAATACAGCTGAAACTGAATTTTCTCTGTGACTAAGCTTCGGGGGAGAGGTCTCTTCATTTAGTTACTATTATCAATCAACTTGATTTTTTTTCAAGGCATTATATTTTCTGACTCAAATTTTTCTCAGGCTTTCAATGCACAAAAGAGTTTCTTAATGAACTACATAGACAAGATGTGTGGGAGTGCTCATGGCTAATTTAAGTGCAGTATATGGTATTTTGTCATTTTTGTTTTTTCTCAAACTAATAATGCCAGGGCATGATGAAGGAAATCTCCTACTCTGACCTCAGAAATATTCACATTTTTTTTAAACCTAGGAGAAAATATCTATATAGGAATTGCTGTCCTAATATAATCAGCAACTTAGCACAGGCAACTGGTGAACTTAGCAGCTGTAGCAAATTATATTTTTAAAGCAGTGATTTATTCTGTTTTATGCACAGGGTAAATGTGTAGGTCACATAATGCTCAATGAAAATTCTAATCAATTAAAGTGATGATAAGAAAATAATGATCTATCTGATTTTTGAACCTTAAGAACTATAATATGTAAATAGATTAGTGTTTAACTAAAATTAAATCAACTGTTTAATATTAACTTGAATTAAATGATCTTGGGAAACTGTATGACTACAAATGACTTCTGAAAAGCAAGGCATGTGATGAATTGATAAGATTGCTAGCATGATGGGTTAATGCACTAGATGGCACTAATTGTATGCCTTTCATGTATTATAAAATCTAATTCAGTGTGAAAAAAGAAAGTACCTCACACTTGAAATGTTTTTATCAGGTATACTTTATGAAATGTCTTTGATATGTTATTTGTAATTTCTCATTACAGCTTTTCAGATCATCAGAAAAAAAGAATTAATTATAGGCACTTTGATATTAAGTGAATTTCAAATTGAAAAATATAATTCCAGCATTTTTTTAACCTAAAGAAACTAATTTACTCCAGGCAAGATGCAAAAGTATTCTAGTACAGAAGGATTAAGCAATTTAATTCAAGTGAAAAGTTCTATACCAATTACATGGTTTTCCATGAACTTTACTTATCAAAAAGATTAAAGTCTCAGAAAATAAATAAATTTCTCAGATTTTTCTAAACAAAATCTAAACCTTAATGCATAAAAGAAATTCTGTGCTCTGCAGAATTCTTTCCTTGTGGTTGTTAAGTATACAAATGGGAAAAGAGAAAAGGGGATAAAATCTTGTTTAAGGAACAAAGCAAGACTATAAATAAAGACAGTTTTCAAAATAGAGTAAGCAGCTTCCAATTAAGTTACCTGGCATTGAAAGACTTAACTATTATTATTATTAAAAAGTAAGGAAGGCAAAATCATTTACATAATTAACATATGACTATTTTAAAATACATGAAATATTCATATTAGAGTCACCCTAGTTAATTAGGAATCCATTGAACTTGTTTAAATTTTAGTATAAATAATTTAAACATTTCAGTCAAGCAGAAACAGTATCTGTTAACAGTGAAGTTTTCCTGCCTACTTGGATATTGCCCTGGTGAATCAGCAATGGGAGCCAGTGTTTTTTGGTTACTTCATCTTAGGAGTTTCCTAAATTTCTGGTCATCCAAATGTTCAGAAATTAATTAGTTGAAGAAAAGGAATACACGTGAGCAATGGAATGTAAAAAATTCCAAGCAGTGAATAAAGCACATTCGTAGACACACATATGTACATGATTAAAGCTGAGACAGGTTCTGTCAACATTTTCTTTGTTTCTGGGCATTGATGAAAGCTGTGGATCCATAATGAAGTTATAAAAATACTTGTTATGTACAAAATCCTTCCTTTTTCTTCTTTTTTTTTTTTAATTTTCAGATGGGACAGTGGTGGTGGTGTTAGAAAGGAAGGGACCTTGTGGTGGGAATGATGGCAGAAGGGGAGGGAGAGGGAGACAGTGAACAGGAGTAGAACAGCAGCCATAAATCCTATGACAATTCAACTGTCTTTTCAGATCATGGACCTCCACTGTTACGCCTCTGAATCTGATTAATGCTCTGTGTGTGTGTGTGCTCAGTGGCTTCAGTTGTTTTCAGCTCTTTGCAACATGGACTGTAGCCCTCCAGGCTCTTCTGTCTATGGGATTCTCCAGGCAAGAACACTGGAGTGGGTTGCCATTTCTTCTTCCAGAGGACCTTTCTGGAAGGTCCTTCCTCTGGGATCAAACCCATGTCCCTTATGTCTCCTGCATTGATAGGTGGGTTCTTTACTACCAGCAAACTGCCTGGGAAGCCCCTGATTAATGCTGCTGCTGCTGCTGCTAAGTTGCTTCAGTCGTGTCCAACTCTGTGCAACCCCATAGATGGCAGCCCACCAGGCTCCCCCGTCCCTGGGATTCTCCAGGCAAGAACACTAGAGTGGGTTGCCATTTCCTTCTCCAATGCATAAAAGTGAAAAGTCAAAGTGAAGTCGCTCAGTCGTGTCCAACTCTTAGCGACCTCATGGACTGCAGCCCACCAGGCTCCTTTATCCTTGGGATTTTCCAGGTAAGAGTACTGATGAATGCTACTTCCAAACTATTCTGCACCTTTTCATGTTAATCATTTTTTAAAAATTCAAAATAAATAAGTTAATCATCTCTCATTTGATCTTTCTCGTTTCTTCACTTGCTTTCTTATTTTCCTTGTTATTTTCCTTATTTCCTTGTAATTGTCATTGTTTTTCAGTTGTTAAGTCATGTCTGACTCTGTGACCCCATGGACTGCAGCATGCCAGGCTTCCCTATTCCTCACTATCTCTCGGAGCTTGCTCAAACTCATGCCCACTGAGTCAGTGATGCCATCCAACCATCTCATTTCCTGTGCACTCCCTTCTCCTCCCACCCTCAATCTTTCCCAGCATCAGGGTCTTTTCCAATGCACCAGCTCTTCGCAACAGGTGGCCAAAGTATTAGAGCTTCAGTTTCAGCATCAGTCCTTGCAAAGAATACTTAGGGCTGATTTTCTTTAGGATTGACTGTTTTCATTTGTAATTCCTCAATGTTCAACCTTTTTAACAAGTCCCAATTTTTATTTTAATGGTTCTTATTTTGCTAGTGATGGATCTATGCAAACATAGGAATTTCATTCCACTACTGAAAATGCACTCTACAAAATGTATTCTTTTATCAGCTACAAAAATAATGGGAGAAGTCTTAAAATGTACTCTCAGTGTAGAAGAGCCTGGTGGGCTACAGTCCATGGGGTCACAAGACTCGGACACAACTTAGTGACTAAACTACCACTCAGAAGACATAAGCTTTCGTTATTTCCCTTCTCACACTATCACATATCAAGTTCTCCCTCTTTCTTTCAGAAATAAAAATTAAATATTTTTAAAGGATATAAACCCATTTGTGTGGGTTTGAAGGCATGTAATGGTAAAGGATAGAATATACTAAAGTGATCATATAGATCAATTACTCAAACTTTTTGAAACACAGTTACATTATTCAAGTAATTCATAAAACTATAATTTAAAGAGCAAATAAATAGATTGATAATTCATATCACTGAAGGATTCTTTATTATTTAGTAAGGATTTTAATGTTTACTAATTTAGGTATTTATTCATGCTTCACATAATTGGGTACATAGTGGAACACACATAATTTTAGTTTTCAAAAAATGTGTATTTTAAGTTAATGTTTCATTTATCATTAAGAAGACATCAATACACAAGCGCAGATTGCATGGTTTAGAGTAAAGGTCAAGGACTAAGCACTGGTGTTCTTACATAACAATATTTGTATGGAGGGTTCCTTTTTCTGGATTAAGATGGAACTGATATGTCTCCCTAGACGTCCCCAACTAATGCTGGCAAGGCCTCTGACTTGGCCACTCTATGTGAGCAAGGAACTGGGAAAATGTGATAAAAGATGGGACAAGTCTTCGAGGGTCAAAGAATAAGGAGCAGATGGGATCGTTAGCAAATAACCCATCCTGTGTTCAAGCCAATTCTTTCTCAGGCTGAATTCACTTGTTTACTCTAAGAGTATTGGAGAAATTGACCAAAAGACATCATTCTCCTTTTGTTATAAAAATTTACATAGCTCTATAGCATAAGACCAAAAATACTCTTCATTCACCATCTTGTAGAGGGGGACACTGGCTTTGGTCCTTTATACGCTCTGTCCTTTTACAATACCCATGAGATTGTAAAACTGATTCCTAGTTTATAAGTGAGAGATTTAAAGCCTTACCAAAGGAGTTACATGGTAGAAATGAATCTGTACACACCGAAGTGTATAAAGCGAGGTTAATTTCAATTTCAGAAAAATACCCAGAGCCAATATTTATATGTTTATATTTACAAGAGCTATGATAACAGGGGAAGCTTCTTGAGTGGGATGTGGCTACATATTTGGGTTCAGGATGCTGAATGTAAAGCTGAATAGTAGCAGTAGAGCCAGGGGTCAATGAAGTGGATCATGGCCAAAGGATTATGTACGATCGTGGACTCTACTTTTCATTTTACAATAGTGACATATACCATGTGCACACACGGCCTTCACAGAAAAAAGAAGATGATAGATGATATGAGAACTGGAATAGAAAGAATACCCCAGGTAGCAACAGAGCGTAACCTGGGTTCATGTTTAAAACCTATGTGATTTACTGTAAATAAGCCCAGGTTCTGAAATGCTGGATTCCTCTCCTCAGTGGACATCTATAGCTCAGCTGGAAGTGACCATGCCTTTTCATTTAGTTGACTGACCTCCCAAGGTTGTAGTGAGGGCAATGTAGTTCAAAGACAAATGTATCTACAAATCTAACAGAGCTATAAGCCAACCTGATGGGTTGCGTTACAGAAAAACTTGACTGTAAAGAGTCAACAATGGGTGAATTTAAAATTTCTTACCAATTTCTCAAAGCTTATTATTAGAATTGCCTCAAATCCACACAAAGCTATATAGAACAGAGGACAGTTCCTAAGTCACACTGAAACACACACAAAAATATCACATCTGAAAAATTAGTTACTTCGAATTTCTCATGTCAGTAATTAAGTACATATCATGAATAAATGGGCTTCTTTGGTGACTCAGTGGTAAAGAATTTGCCTGCAAGGCAGGAGACCTGGGTTCGATCCCTGGATTGGGAAGATCCTCTGGAGGACTGTATGGCAACCCACTCTAGTATACTTGCCTGGAGAATTCCATGGACAGAGGAGCCTGGCGGGCTACAGTCCATAGCATCACAGAGTTGGACAGAGTCAGATTGAGGCAATTCAGCAGCAGCAGCAGCATGAATAAATAAAGCTGAAAAACTCTGAAAAATTCTATAGCTATTTTTATAATCTTTGCTCTCATGCCATTTTGGGATAGTATTTACAAGATTTTTAGAATATTTAATAACAATGCATTTAAAACTGCTGCTGCTGCTGCTAAGTCACTTCAGTCGTGTCCGACTCTGTGCGACCCCATAGACAGCAGCCCACCAGGCTTCTCCGTCCCTGGGATTCTCCAGGCTAGAACACTGGAGGGGGTTGCCATTTCCTTCTAAAATGCATGCAAGTGAAAAGTGAAGTGAAGTTGCTCTATCGTGCCCGACTCTTAGCGACCCCGTGGACTGCAGCCTACCAGGCTCCTCCATCCATGGGGTTTTCCAGGCAAGAGTACTGGAGTGGGTTGCCATTGAAAACTAAGTAATCGCCAAAAATGCAGGCACCTTACCTCCAAATACATATGTACTGTGCTTAGTTGCTCAGTCGTGTCCGACTCTTTGGGACCCCATGGACTGTAGCCCACCAGCCTCCTCTGTCCATGGAGGTTCTCCGGGCAAGAATACTGGAGTGGGTTGCCATTCTCTTCTCCAAGAGATCTTCCCAAATCAGAGATGGAACCCAAGTCTCCCTCATTGCAGGCGGGTTCTTTACCGTCTGAGCAAATGAATCATTGCTACATAATCAGCTAACCCTGTTACGTGTGTAAATAAGTACAGTTTATAATCAGCAGATTAATCATGTTGAAACTTAAGGCTTAAGTGCTTTTTAATTGTTGAAAGTTTATTTTTTTTCATTTATCTAAATCTTCATCTTCTGGTTTGCATTTTTCCTATTGACATGCTCAACCAGCCTTCTTCATTGATCAATCAAAGATGACTTTTAAACTAGCTCTCATCCAGCATACTACACACTTCAAATTAGTAAGGTCGAATTACTGAGAACTTACTTGTTTGCAGTATGAGTAGAAAGAATGAGTCAGTATTAATGAGAAGCTGACAGGTATGGGGTGGACACTCAGTGGAAGAGAATCAAAAGTTAAGCAAGCTCCTGATCTTTGTTGGATGTATGGACCTGCCCTAAAAAACTTGGGGAATGAATATTTAATCTCTGACAGTAAACTAATTTTTTATATTATTCAGCTCATTAATTGAGATTTCCTTGCCTCAACTTCTTTTTCAACTCATCACTTTCTTAATTCAGTGAGAAAATGTAGTAACATTTTCTGTGCAGTTGTTTTGCATTGTTAAATCTCATCTTCAACTACAATTGCCAATTATGATTCATTGAAATATGATCATTAAAATATAAGAAAAATTATTGCAAAAAGTAATAATGGTAATAACAAGAAAAAGGAGGATGAAGAAGAGAAAACACATCTAAAAATCTGATATATCTTTATATGTGATATATCAACATAGGTAAATACATAGGAATACATAAATATAAGCATTAAATGGCCAATATTAATAATGACTAACATGTGGGATGGAGATTAAGGAGAATGCTTTTTGTTTCATACTTTTTTTTACAATAAGCATGCACTTATACAATCAGAAAAAAATCAATGATTATTTTATTGTGAAATAATAAAAATTTATACTTAATGTTTTTTGTATAATTTAATATTTTCATCATCGTAATTTTAAACTCTTGATACTCTTATAGTTCTGAGAGCTGTAACTATTTTATGATTACAGATTACATTCCTCAAAATACTGTATATTGGCTGCTGTGCTTTGTATTTTAAAATATCACTTGAAAATCTTTGCTGATTGCTGTAGTGTCAGAAGTATCATGTAAGATTTCACAAGTCGATAGTTGGAGGAAAAGACTTTTGCTCTCTGAAAACTTCCTTTCTTGGAAATAGAAAGGAAGGAAGAATGTGACACCCCACAGCCAACTACCTCTTTCCTGACTTCTACAATACGTTAGAATCGAATCCACAGATTTTAGTGTTCAATTATTTATGGCCTGAAAGGGATCTCTTTTTCATGTGTGTTTTTCTTCCTCATACAAAATGTATTTTTTAAAACAGTTACCATATCCAAGTCACCTGCTTTTCATGGTGTAAAGCAACTTGTTAATTTCACTAAATCACTGATATTATGAGGGTGTCCCCAATGTTATATTTTCATTCATTTGCCATCAAAAAGAAATTATGCAAAAGCATGCTTCCCCCTCCCCTCCCGTGCCTCTCTCCTCTCTTTTTCTCTCTTTCACCTCAGCCATTAAAAGCCCCTTTGGAAGTGAGGAGATACATTAGATCCCCTGGTGGCTTAGTCAGTAAAGAATCTGCCTGCAATGCGGGAGACCTGGGTGTGATCCCTGGGTTGAGAAGATCCCCTGGAGGAGGGCATGGCAACCCACTCCAGTATTCTTGCCTGGAGAATCCCCATGGACAGAGGAGCCTGGTGAGCCACAGTCCATGGGGTCACAAAGAATCGGACATGACTGAGCGACTTGGCACACAACAGGGGAACATATACACATCAACAGCTCACTCAAGGATTATTTAAGAAGACACAACAGAAATGGCCTCCTTGTTTCTACCGTTGCTTCCCTAGAGTCCAGTCCCAACACCACAGCCAGAGTGATGGGGCAAATCCAGCCTGACCTTTGTTTTTGTAAATAAAGTTTTATTAGAACACAGGTGCACTCATCTCTTTATGTGTCGTCTATACCTCTTTCCTGGAGAAGGCAATGGCACCCCACTCCAGTACTCTTGCCTGGAAAAATCCCATGGACAGAGGAGCCTGGTAGGCTGCAGTCCATGGGGTTGCGAAGAGTCAGACACAACTGAGCGACTTCACTTTTACTTTTCACTTTCATGCATTGGAGAAGGAAATGGCAACCCACTCCAGTGTTCTTGCCTGGAGAATCCCAGGGATGGCAGAGCCTGGTGGGCTGCCATCTACGGGGTCGCACAGAGTCAGACACGACTGAAGTGACTTAGCATACCTCTTTCCATTGACAGTGGCAGAGCCGAGTAGTTCCAGCAGACACCACATGGACCACAAAGCCTAGGTATATACTATCTGGCTCTTTACAGAAAATGTTTTTCCATTCCTGTCTTAAACTGTAAGTCATGATCATGTTCCTCTTGTGCTCAAAGCTTTGCTGTCTCTCCCCCATGCTTCTCAGAGGGAAGGCTGCAGCCTGTGAAATGGCTTCGTAGGTGTCCACAATCTGTCCTGCCTTCAATCTTTCTTCTCCCTGCCTCCCTATCCTTATTCTACTCCAACCACACAGAACTTCTTGATCACATCAGGCAAGCTCTTCCATGGGGATATTTTTCTGAGCTGTTCCCTGCAGTGTTCCCCCACTAGGTCCCCATAGTGAACTTCCCCACCTCTGCCCTGTATTTGCCCCAGTATCATCTCCTAAATGAGAATAATGAGGACGCACAATTTAAAACCTCCCTTCTCCCCTCATATCACATCCCTGTGCCTGACCACATTGTTTTTTTCCTTCATTTTCTAACATACCAAATTCACTTGCTTTTACTTACGAATTTAAATTATTCATTTTTTGTCTTTTTCTGTAAAATATAAGAGAGCAGAAACTTCTGACTTTTTTTGGACATGAATATATCCCAAGTGGCTAGAATAGTTTTGGTGTATGGTAAGCACCCAGGACAAACATGAGGAATAAATAAGCATCTGCACACATGAGGTCAAAATCAGAATGATTTCTTGATTATAATTCTGCCATCTTGGGAAAACAAATATGCAGGGCAGAGTTTCCTTATCTTAAGTGAAAGAGAAAAAATTAACAAGTTTCTTTCAAGAATGTAAATTTTTTGATCTCCTGATCATCAGTTCAGTTCAGTTCAGCTCAGTTGCTCAGTAGTGTCCGACTCTTTGCGACCCCATGAATTGCAGCACGCCAGGCCTTCCTGTCCATCACCAACTCCCGGAGTTCACTCAGACTCACATCTATCGATTCCGTGATGCCATCCAGCCATCTCATCCTCTGTCGTCCCCTTCTCCTCCCGCCCCCAATCCCTCCCAGCATCAGAGTCTTTTCCAATGAGTCAGCTCTTCACATGAGGTGGCCAAAGTACTGGAGTTTCAGCTTTAGCATCATTCCTTCCAAAGAAATCCCAGGGCTGATCTCCTTCAGAATGGACTGGCTGGATCTCCTTGCAGTCCAAGGGACTCTCAAGAGTCTTCTCCAACACCACAGTTCAAAAGCATCAATTCTTCAGCGCTCAGCCTTCTTCACAGTCCAACTCTCACATCCATACATGACCACAGGAAAAACCATAGCCTTGACTAGACAGACCTTTGTTGGCAAAGTAATGTCTCTGCTTTTGAATATGCTATGTAGGTTGGTCATAACTTTCCTTCCAAGGAGTAAGTGTCTTTTAATTTCATGGCTGCAGTCACCATCTGCAGTGATTTTGGAGCCCCAAAAAATAAAGTCTGACACTGTTTCCACATCTATTTCCCACGAAGTGATGGGACTGGATGCCATGATCTTCATTTTCTGAATGTTGAGCTTTAAGCCAACTTTTTCACTCTCCTCTTTCACTTTCGTCAAGAGGCTTTTTAGTTCTTCTTCACTTTCTGCCATAAGGGTGGTGTCATCTGCCTATCTGAGGTTATTGATATTTCTCCTGGCAATCTTGATTCCAACTTGTGTTTCTTCCAGCCCAGCGTTTCTCATGATATACTCTGCATATAAGTTAAATAAGCAGGGTGACAATATACAGCCTTGACGTACTCCTTTTCCTATTTGGAACCAGTCTGTTGTTCCATGTCCAGTTCTTTTTTTTTTTTATTTTATTTTATTTTATTTTTAAACTTTACATAATTGTATTAGTTTTGCCAAATATCAAAATGAATCCATCACAGGTATACATGTGCTCCCCATCCTGAACCCTCCAGTTCTAACTGTTGCTTCCTGACCTGCATACAGATTTCTCAAGAGGCAGGTCAGGTGGTCTGGTATTCCCATCTCTTTCAGAATTTTCTACAGTTTATTATGATCCACACAGTCAAAGGCTTTGGCATAGTCAATAAAGCAGAAATAGATGTTTTTCTGGAACTCTCTTGCTTTTTCCATGATCCAGCGGATGTTGGCCATTTGATCTCTGGTTCCTCTGCCTTTTCTAAAACCAGCTTGAACATCAGAAGTTCACGGTTCACGTATTGCTGAAGCCTGGCTTGGAGAATTTTGAGCATTACTTTACTAGCGTGTGAGATGAGTGCAATTGTGCGGTAGTTTAGCATTCTTTGGCATTGCCTTTCTTTGGGATTGGAATGAAAACTGACATTTTCAGTTGGACACTGGGATGAAAACTGATCATCAGTAAAATGTAAATATATATGCATTTGTAAATAAATAAATGCATTTCTGAACTTCTAGATCTGTTTTATAGCAACTATAACCAACAAAAATTCCAAATAAAACAATCATTTTAATAAGTGGACAATGTGGTTTCTGGATGTATAACAACCCACATGTTTGTTTCAGTTGCATGTAGTTGTTTAGAAACTGATAATTTCCACTGATGAGGAAAAACAAATGTTTATTTGGTGAAAGGAAGGTTCGCCAAGTATTGCTATTGCTAAGACACTTCAGTTGTGTCCAACTCTGTGCAACCCCATAGACGGTAGCCCACCAGGCTCCCCCGTCCCTGGGCTTCTCCAGGCAAGAACACTGGAGTGGGTTGCCATTTCCTTCTCCAATGCATGAAAGTGAAAAGTGAAAGTGAAGTCGCTCAGTCGTGTCCGACCCTCAGCGACCCCATGGACTGCAGCCTTCCAGGCTCCTCTGTCCATGGGATTCTCCAGGCAAGAGTACTGGAGTGGGGTGCCACTGCGTTCTCCATCACCAAGTATAAATTTCTTCAAATATTTCTATATGCTACTTGCCACGTACCTTACTTCATTCACTATTCATTTACCTTTGGTAGGGTGATTACACTCTTTTTAAATTTTTAAAATTCTTTGGGAAATTCTTTGTTTTCTGTAGAAAGCCATTAATCAGTAATGACATGGATATTTTATTCACTTAGTAAAGTATGTGATAAGTGCTCATTATGTGCAAAAGCACAGAGTTTGGTTCTGGGAGTAAAAATAGTAAGAATTTCTGTCTTCTAAAATATATAGGAACAACTGTTAGTTTAACAGGGAAGTTCCTCCTTCAATCCATCATGTGCTCAGTTGTGTCTGATGCTTTGCAACTCCATGGACTGCAGCCTGCCAGTCTCCTCTGTCCATGGGATTTCCCGGCAAGATACTGCAATGGGTTGCCATTTCCTCCTACAGGGGATCTTCCACACCCAGGGACAGAACCCAAAACTCCTGTGTCTCCTGCATTGCAGACAGATTCTTTACTGCTTGAGCTATTGGGGAGGCTCACTTTCCTCCTTAGTTATGGGTAGATTTAATATTCTCATATAATTGATATCCATCATTACCCTAGAAGGGACCCAAAGAATAGCCTCAGTATATTTCTGATTATTAAGATCAAGAAATTCTGACCGAGATATTCAGTGTATATTTTCCAAGGTCACATATATAATCAATGCTGGACTAGGATACAGAACTCCCATAGCAAGTTAGGGAAAAACTGTTCCATCTCCTTAAGGGACTGGAAAATGAATATAAAATTATAGGTAAACAAATATATGTGTGCCCTCTCTCAGATTCCATGTGTGCAAGAGTCATAAATTATACATTCAGTAAGTTTTTTGAAAACCAGTTACATTCTCACAACTTTGTCTTCAGTCTTCCTTACAGATTTGGGAAATGTCTAAGCCATATAATTCTGCTATTCTGATTTAGAATTCGAGTTGACTCATATTCAGAATGTAAATACGGCCTTCAAAAGAACACATTTTCTATGTAGGTCACAGATTGCATTGTGCAAAGACCATTTAAAAAAAAAAAGTGATGCTGCTACAAACATGGCAATGATGATAAACCTCATGGCTTTTGTGATAGAAACTTGGCATTTTTGCTATTAGCAGTACGGACTGACATGCTTAGGAGAGGTCGTGGGTCCTGTACTGGAGATTTGGTGACATCCATGTCATATACCAACCTTTAAAAATTCACGTGTTATTGCTAGAAACTCATTGCAATCAAACTAATTTCTAACAAACTACTGGAAGCAGTTAATTTCCCAGAGATTTCTGTTAAAAATAATGTTTGAAAATTATGAGTCTTCCAATTCTCCTAGCTGAATCATCCATACCTTAACATCATTTTACCACCTGCCAACAATTTTATAGTTCTCTTAATTCCTACGGTTCCTTTTTCTCCCCATTAAAAAAATATTATACATACTAAAGAATACTGTCAAGAAGCAAAAGTCCTAATACTTAACAATGAATCTCTTTAAAAATCTATAGTTTCTTTCAACTCTATGTGAACTGTTGTAGAGTGTGACTATCTACAATTTGCTGTCATCGGAGCAGAATTCAGAAATACTTAGCTTTGAAAAAAAAAAATGCCATTTGGCAAAACCCATTTACTCGTGAAAAGTAACTATGCTCAGACATATTTAGCTTATATTACTGGCATTCATCTCAAAGTTCTGTAAATATTTATAGTGAATTTAAATGCATGTAAATACTGTATACCGTTTCAGCAATTTAATGGGATTCATTTATAGGACATGAACAAAATGGACTTAGCTGCCACAGTTCAAAGAGCTGAAGCTATTTCTCATTTATTTCCAAATGTGTGTGTTTCAGAATAGGATGGTCCACATGGAAAAAGAATGTGTGCATGCTTCTGTGCAGAATGTGCTTCAGGTGCACAGTTTTAGATGAAGGTATGTGAATGGGCTACAAAATTGAGAAGTTGGACTCTGGGTTCAAACAACTTTCCTGACCTTGGCATATTAATGAAAAGAGAAGTACCACTATTGAGGTTTTGACCCTTAATAATTTTGCTATTTTTCACTTGATTTTGCCTGTAGAAAACAGTCCTTAAGACTTTTTTTAATACACATATACACAAAAAACAATATACACCCTTGACATACTCCTTTCCCAATTTTGAACCAGTTCATTGTTCCATGTCCGGTTTTAGCTGTTGCTTCTTGACCTGCATACAGGTTTCTCAGGAGGCAGGTAAGGTGGTCTGGTATTCCCATCTCTTTAAAATTTTTCCACACTTGTGATCCACATAGAAAAAACTTTAGTGTAGTCACTGAAGCAGAAGTAAATGTTTTCCTAGAATTATGTATAAAAATATCCATACTCATTCTTGAACATAATTTGGGAAATATTTTAGCTTGAAAACTAACAATTAAAAAAAACCTTATGTGACTAACATATGAGAACATTTAAATTAAATTTTCCAGTTTTCATGTTCTCAGTGTGTGCTATTTCTCTCCATAGAAACAACAGAAAGTACACATTTTAGAAAAGAAGATATTACTTAAATAGTTTGAAAAATGTATAACAATTCAGTTCAATTCAGTTCAGCCACTCAATTGTGTCCAACTCTTTGTGACCCCATGGACTGCAGCACGCCAGGCTTCCCTGTCCATCACCAACTCCTGGAGCTTGCACAAACTCATATCCATCAAGTCAGTGACACCATCCAACCATCTCATTCTCAGTCGTAACCTCCTCCTGGCATCAATATTTTCCAGCATTAGGGTTTTTCTAGTGAGTCAGCTCTTCACATCAGGTGGCCAAAGTATTGGAGCTTCAGCTTTAGCATCAGTCCTTTCAATGAATATTCAGGACTGATTTCCTTTAGGATGGACTGGTGTGATCTTCTCGCAGTCCAAGGGACTCTGGAGAGTCTTCTCCAACACCACAGTTCAAAACCATCAATTCTTCAGTGCTTAGCTTTCTTTATGGTACAACTTTATGGCACAACTTTCTTTATAGTACAATATCCATACATGACTACTGGAAAAACCATGACTTTGACTAGACAGACCTTTGTCAGCAAATTAATGTCTCTGCTTTTTAATTCGCTGTCTAGGATGGTCACACCTTTTCTTCCAGGGAACAAGCGTCTTCTAATTTCGTGGCTGCAGTCACCATCTACAGTGATTTTGGAGCCCCCCAAAATAAAGTCTCTCTCTGTTTCCATTGTTTCCCAATGTATTTGCCATGAAGTGATGGAACCAGATGCCATGATCTTGTTTTTTCAATGCTGAGTTTTAAGCCAGCTTTTTCACTCTCCTCTTTCACTTTCATCAAGAGGCTCTTTAGTTCCTCTTTGCTTTCTGCCATAAGGGTGGTGTCATCTGCATATCTGAGGTTATTGATATTTCTCCCAGCAATCTTGATTCCAGCTTGTTCTTCATCCATGATGTACTCTGCATATAAGTTAATAAGCAGGGTGACGGTATACAACCTTGACGTACTCCTTTCTTAGTTTGGAACCAGTCTGTTGTTCCATGTCCAGTTCTAACTGATGCTTCTTGACCTACATGCAGGTTTCTCAGGAGGCAGGTAAGGTGGTCTGGTATTCCCATCTCTTGAAGAATTTTCCACAGTTTGTTGTGATCCACACAGTCAAAGGCTTTGGCGTAGTCAATGAAGCAGATGTTTTTCTGGAACTCTTGCTTTTTCAATGATCCAGCAGATGTTGGCAATTTGATCTCTGGTTCCTCTGCCTTTTCTAAATCCAACTTGAACATCTGAAAGTTCTCGGTTCACATACTGTTGAAGCCTGGCTTGGAGAATTTTGAGCATTACTTTGCTAATGTGTGAGAGGAGTGCAACTGTGTGGTGGTTAGAACATTCTTTGGCATTGCCTTTCTTTGGGATTGGAATGGAAACTGACTTTTTCCACTCTTGTGTCCACTGCTGAGTTTCCAGATTTGTTGGCAAATTGATTGCAGCACTTTCACAGCATCATCTTTTAGGATTTGAAACAGCTCAACTGGAATTCCATCACCTCCACTAGCTTTGTTTTGGTGATGCTTGCTAAAGCCCAACTGAGTGCACCCCAGAATGTCTGGCTCTAGGTCAGTGATCACACCATCGTGATAATCTGGTTCATTAAAATTTTTTTGTATAGTTCTGTGTATTTTTGCCATCTCTTCTTAATATATTGTGCTTCTCTAGGTCCATACCATTTCTGTCCTTATTGTGCCTGTCTTTGCTTGAAATGTTCCCTTGGCATCTCTAATTTTCTTGTAGAGATCTCTAGTCTTTCCTATTCTACTCTTTTCCTCTATTTCTTTGCATTGATCCCCGAAGAAGGGTTTCTTATGTCTGTTATTCTTTGGTACTCTGCATTCAAATGGATATATCTTTCCTTTTCTCCTTTGCCTTTCACTTGTCTTCTTTTCTCAGCTATTTGTAAGGCCTCCTCAGACAATCATTTTGCCTTTTTGCATTTCTTTTTCTTGGGGATGGTTTGGATCACCACCTCCTATAGAATGTTACAAACCTCTGTTCATATTTCTTCAGGCACTATCAGATCTAATCCCTTGAATCTATTTGTCACTTCCATTGTATAATCATAAGGGATTTGATTTAGGTCATACTTAAATTGTCTAGTGGTTTTCCCTACTTTCTTCAATTTAAGTCTGAATTTGGCAATAAGGAGTTTATGATCTGAGCCACAGTCAGCTCCCTGTCTTGTTTTTTTCTGACCATATAGAGCTTCTCCATCTTTGACTGGAAAGAATACAAGCAATATGATTTCATACTGACCATCTAGTGATGTCCATGTGTAGAGTCATTGAATATGTTACCTCAGGTGGCAAAAGGTAAGCAAAAATGTTTTATGTAAGGGATTTTAAAAGCCAAAAAAGTCCTTTTAAACACAATATATTACTCATTCTCATAGGAAAATATGCAATTAATATCAGATACCCAGTTCTCAGATGTAAAGAATGGAGATGAATATAAAGATTAAAGATCATACATCTAAAATATAGTTAAATAGCTACCTACTCTAAGTCCTGTGCACAGTACACTTTTGCCCAACTACTTGATAAGAAAACTATCCCAACTACTTCAAGGATAGTATTTGGAGGGTAATGTAAGTATAAATGAACTAGATGGACTTTGACGTGGGACAGAAGTAAAGACTGTGTACATGTGCACTTAGTCACTCAGTCATGCTCAATTCTTTGTGAACCTTTAGACTGTAGCCCTCCAGGCTCTTCAGTCCATGGGATTTTCCAGGCAAGAATACTAAAGTAGGTTGGCATACCCTCTTCCATGGGATCTTGCTGGCCCAGGCATCGAACCTGCATCCCCTGTGTCTCTTGCGTTGCAGGCAGATTTTTTTTACCTGCTGAGCACTGGGGAAGCCCTGAAGTAGAGGATATTCAACAAAAATTTTATTGAGAAAAGTCCTCTAAGCCATGTCTTTGATAATTGTGTCTCTAACTAAGTTACAGAGTTTGATATTGTTGTCCCAAGTCCATGGGAAAATTAATACATTTACAATTAATAATGATAATGCCTTGTGACAAGTGCTAAATTAGCATCAAAATTAAAGGACAGAAATACCAAGAAAGTAGAAATTAGGCTGACTGGTGAAAGTTTAGGGAAGATGGGATTTGAAGGTTCTAGAATTTTCTGGACAATGCATAAAATTTAGGATTAAGAAGAAATCTACAGCCATAACATTAATATAGTCATTAAGTCGGTCTATTTAAACAAACATTTAAAAATAAATCAACCAGTTTTTCCATAAGGTATAGAAATTGAATTTAACATCCTGCATCCAGAATTTTTAGCACAATTGTTGTGGAGTCAAAACGTTTAGTTATTGAAATGAATCTAAGTTACCCTATTAGCCTCTAATATTCCTTTACTCAGTCAAAAGTTCTATTCCTTGCAAGATGTATGTGTGTGTGTGTATAAATATGCAATGAAAGAACCATAGTTTTTTCTAACCTAATCTAAATTTTGTTCCAATACCTACCATTCTCCATTAGCAAATAAATTACTTTCATTTTTATAGTGAATAGTCAGCATATTTATAGGTTATGACGTGAAACTCAATTGAAAAATCTTTGTATTAAAGTATTTGGATCCATTTCTACAGAAGGAATGCTAAGTTTCAGCGGGTTGCCAGGGTAGGAGGGGGTCCCAGTGGGTACAGTGGGTGGTTGCTAATGCTTTCAAACACGCAGATGATGGGCTCTGTTCTTGTCCATGGCTCCAGACATCCAAAACTCTGTGTTTTCTCTGTCAATCCTCTATGCTAAGTCGGTACGCCAAGCCATTATTTATTTTTAAAAGTTGATAATGACCGGAGTCATGGGGAACGCTTTTCAATGACAAATACTCTTGAAAAATGCCATTTCCCTGGTTGACGTTTTTGTCTTTTCAGTATTACATGATAGTAAGCATATTCTAAGGAAAGAAAATGGCTAGGTGTTTGTAATATGTGTCACTCAATGTTTCCATTCCCATCGTGGTGTGGCATGTTTAATTTCTAAACTCTAAGTGCTCAGTGACTACTGGTTATTTTCTCTTCTCTGCAAACATTACCTGCGCATTTGCAGTTCATGGAATTCTGCCCATATAATCAACAGTAATATATGAACCCTCCTCAGGGGATTCTCCTTTCCTTGGTTGCACAAATAATTTCTAAGTTACTTTTCCACTTAAAGACAACTTTTTTTTTTGGATGCCAGGACTGCCAAATTGGGGGTTATAAAGCTTTTAAATTGCAGTTAACATTCTATAATAATCTCTTTTAGCAAAGTGTGTCCTTACCCCAATACTCATCCCCACCCCCACCATCAAAATACTCCGAGTAACTAAATGGACTACTATTTGAAAGAATACTACATTAATGGTAAAACAATTATTCTCAGGAAAGAGAACATCTGAATAAGACTGGGAGAAAATAAAAGATAATGGGGTCAGGGAGGAATTTACGTCTAGATTTTAATGCTGTCTTTGAATGTCTTAATCTTTATATCTAGTTTTTAATGCTGTCTTTGAATGCCTTAGTCTCAGTAAGCTATGCACACATATCTCATTTCATAACAACTATGTGCCAAAGTGTTGTAAGTAGCCATTTCAATATCAATAACTTTGAATGGAAAAAAAAAAATAACTTTGAGTGGAAAAAAACTCTTGGTTTTAGAAATCCCAAGTTTGCTCCTTGAGGAGAGAATGCTTTTATGTTGATGATTTCTGTCAACATTGTTGTTATTTCAAATGGTACTTTTTTTTTTTTTTACCTGCATGATACTTTCTGTTAATGAAAAATACTGAGTTGGCCAAAAAGTTCATTTGGGTGTTTCCATACCATATCATTTTATGGAAATTCTCTGACAAACTTTCTGGCCAACTCAATATTTGTTCTATATCAAGTTGTAAATGGATAAGAAAGCTATGGTACATATACACAATGGAGTATTACTCAGCCATTAAAAAGAATACATTTGAATCAGTTCTAATGAGGTGGGTGAAACTGGAGCCTATTATACAGAGTGAAGTAAGCCAGAAAGAAAAACACCAATACAGTATACCAACGCATATATATGGAATTTAGAAAGATGATAATCACAACCCTGTATGCGAGATGGCAAAAGAGACATAGATGTATAGAACAGTCTTTTGGACTCTGTGGGAGAGGCGGGGGGGGATGATTTGGGAGAATGGCATTAAAACCTGTATAATATCATATAAGAAATGAATCGCCAGTCCAGGTTCGACGCAGGATACAGGAAGCTTAGGGCTGGTGCACTGGGATGACCCAGAGGGATGGTATGAGGAGGGAGGTGGGAGGGGGGTTCAGGATGGGGAACACGTGTACACCCGTGGCAGATGCATGTTGATGTATGGAAAAACCAATACAATATTGTAAAGTAAAAAAAAAAAAAAGTATAGATATTTATTTATATTGTTAAGTATAAAATTAAACTGTTAAAAGTGAACTCTTTCTTCTTTCTGGGTGTGATTGGTTTAGAAGATGATATTTAGGTCACATCCTATTTTACTATAGTAAAACAGAAAGATATTTCAAAGTCTAATGTTGAGAAAGCACCATTTCCAGAAAAGCAAACTTATAGCACATAAGTTGAAATGCATTTATTTTTCTAAGGTGGCTCACAAAAGCCCACCCCCACTACCAGACATCTCTCTTATTATAGATGTGACAAATAAAATTGGCAAGCAAATCAGGATATGAAAGTGACTGTATGTGAAATTTGAACTGAGATGCACAGAGAAATATGTGTTATCTAGAACAATTATAATCAGTCGAAGTTTTATCCTAGAACTAGCTGGTGGTTTAATTAAGATGGAGTTTTGTTATAGGAGAGAAAACTCTCCCTTAGTTGAGATAAATACACATCTACTGCCTCAAGGGAAATGACTTTCATAAACGTGGCCCTTCTTTGGTTAGACCAGAGTTTCCGCCCTAAGTCAAAGGTGCATCCTTCTGTACTCTTCACCTAGAGACAGCCACTGACAAAAGCTGAAGTCTAAACAGAGATGATACTTTAAAGTAGATTTAATAAAACCAAGAGTGTACTCTTATAAAGGAGCTATTTAATAAACACAGCACAACAGATGCTCGCCACAGGATGTAGCTGGAAGGGCTTTTTTAGCTCGTTATCTGATATTGAGTCCAGAAGGATTAATGCAGTCCTTTTTGGTATGTCATGTACATTTTTGATTGCAGTGATTAGAACCACGATTAAATGACCCCACACAAAGCAAAAGGCAGAAAAACAGAGCTTGCCCTCTGACTTACATATCATCTGTTGAGATTTCCATGCTTTAAACGTGTCATGGCTATCTTTTAAGTATGTTTCAGTTGTCTGATCCATTTACACCAAAGTTGCATTAATATATTGCTAGTATTTTGATGATTTTACTTTAATATACTCAATGGTATAATTCTCTTGGCATATAAGATTTTTATATGAAAAAAATGTAGTGGCAGAATGCACAGGAGTTGAGATTTTTGCAAAGGAGACAGAGTGTTTGGCATTGTATTCTCTAAGGTTACTCTGAGATAAAATATGGAAAGGATACTTACTGAAATGAAAAAATATTAGATATAATTTTTGCAGAAACTAATTCACTCTAGTATATTACAGTGTATATTATATGAAGCTCTATGACAAATATCAAAAATGTCCAATATTGTTTTTATTATGTAGTTTAATTTCTACCACCTAGATTTCTAAAGACATATGTGTACATGTTAATTAATCTACCTTTTAATATGATGGGCTGCATTTCATGGCACTTTTTCTTTAGGATTTAGGGAAATAAGTGGAAACAGTGTCAGACTTTATTTTGGGCGGCTCCAAAATCACTGCAGATGGTGACTGCAGCCATGAAATTAAAAGACACTTACTCCTTGGAAGGAAAGTTATGACCAACCTAGATAGCATATTACAAAGCAGAGATATTACTTTGCCAACAAAGGTTCATCTAGTCAAGGCTATGGTTTTTCCAGTGGTCATGTATGGATGTGAGAGTTGGACTGTGAAGAAAGCTGAGCGCCGAAGAATTGATGCTTTTGAACTGTGGTGTTGGAGAAGACTCTTGAGAGTCCCTTGGACTGCAAGGAGATCCAACCAGTCCATCCTAAAGGAGACCAGTCCTGGGTGTTCATTGGAAGGACTGATGCTGAGGCTGAAACCCCAATACTTTGGCCACCTCATGTGAAGAGTTGACTCATTGGAAAAGACCCTGATGCTGGGATGGATTGGGGGCAGGAGAAGAAGGGGATGACAGAGGATGAGATGGCTGGACGGCATCACCAACTCGATGCACATGAGTTTGAGTGAACTCCGGGAGTTGGTGATGGACAGTGAGGCGTGGCGTGCTGCAATTCACGGGGTCGCAAAGAGTCGGACACGACTGAGCAACTGAACTGAACTGAACACAGAAATGCTGTTTTAATTAAGTTTTACAATATTTATTGCTATTCAGAGACAAATATTTAAGTTATGCATCAGCAGTATTTGGTGTAATTGGGATTAAGATAAGAGGAACATAATCAGTTGACAAGTTAGGACACTTCATAATTTTTATAAATTCTAAAATAATTTTATTTATTACTTCAGACTTGTTAGTTTGTGTTAAGTGTTAGTCGCTCAGTCATGTCTGACTCTTTGCAGCCCTGTAGTCTGCCAGGTTCCTCTGTCCATGGAATTCTCCAGGCATGAATATTGGCATGGGTTGCCATGCCCACCTCCAGGGGATCTTCCCAAACCAGCGATCAGACTGGGGTCTCCTGCATGGACAGGAGAATTCTTTACTATCTGAGCCACCAGGGAAGCCACCATAAAAAGTACCATGTGTGAATCAGGAAATGATAACGCTGCTCTTTGGACAATGGAGTACAATGAGCAAGCCCTGAAGCATAAGTGTTAGAAACCCACTCAAACAAGCGCATAACTTCTCAGTGTCTCAGTCTTTGGCTAGGAGAAGGTTTGGACCGACTTTGGTAATATCAATAGAACTTTCTAATAGATTGGAAAGAGAGGAATCAAGGACTTCTATTTACACTTGGATACCCATGTTGATGCCAGTGCCTTTTGTCTTAGAAAGGAAAAATTGTCAAAAGAGAAAGTTTTCAGTCACAGGATGGAGAAAAGCAAGAATTTCATTTTGGAAATGGCAAATTTGGCTCAGACAGTAAAAGCGTCTGTCTGCAATGCAGGAGACCTGGGTTCAATCCCTGGGTTCGATCCCTGGGTCGGGAAGATCCCCTGGAGAAGGAAATGGCAGCCCACTCCAATATTCTTGCCTGGAAAATCCCACGGATGGAGGAGCCTGGTAGGCTACAGTCCATGGGGTCACAAAGAGTCGGACACGACTGAGCGACTTCATTTTCACTTTCACTTTCAACTTAGATTTAGTTCTCTGGAGGCAGAGGCTAAGAAGGAGAATCTTTTTTAAATGTCTTATTGCAGACACGACTGAAGCGACTTAGCAGCAGCAGCAGCATTGAGAAAGAGATTTCTGGAGAAATCTTGAAGGAAGTGAGAGAGGAAGGATAGGAAACAGGAAACAGGTGAGTAAGGTTTTGCTGGAGTTGAGTCTCAGCAGGATCCATGAGGAGTTCTGAGACATGGTTTATGCTCAGAGTAGGGCCTGTCTTGAGGACATTGCCTCCTCAGTGGGTCATTGAGGACACTGCCTCCTTAGTGGGTCACTGAGGTGCATTGCCTGTATTAGTGGATCATTGACCTCAAGTATCTTTTGGGAGAGGCTTCTATGGTGGCTCAGGCTAAAGAATCTGTTTAATCTGCAGAACTTGATGGCTCCCAACAGCTGAGGTCACTTCCCTAGAGAAGAATGAACTTTCTCTATCAACAGCCAACACTCACAGCCTCGAAGATACGGATGCCCTGCCTTGGTAAAGGCTTGGTAGAGAATAGGGCATCAACTGTAGCCTACTACAACATCCAAATGGAGTTCAAGAGAGAAATCAAAACTAGAGATAAATGTCTGCTACCTGCATGTTAAAAGAACGGCAAAGTGGCCTCATAATTTCTAGTTTAAACTGACACCTGACTTTTCAAGACTATTAGAAATAATCCTTCCATGATTTTTACAAAAAGCCTATTCAGTCATTCATAGAATCTCCAAAACTTCCAGTTCCCTTGGCTCTTGGACTCTCATTCTTATGCTATATCATGGGTTGCAAGTGGGGCAAGTGTTCTCCATTTACAATATTATTTTTCAATCTTTCCCCTAAGATGCTCTATCTTATGTCATCTGATTTTGTCTCTCTACCTTCATCATTGCTGCTACTACCAACCATCCAGCCAGTTGTAAGCATTTACTGATATGTTGAATTTTAGAGGTCATGATCTTGTTTTTCATTTCAATCTCCATTACCATTCTGGTTGTTTCAACCTATATGTAGATAACCCATCAAAACATGGGTCCCTCAACGTTAACAGTCATTGTCTATCCAGCTCCCATAATTCTGTACTTGGATTTGTAAGCATGACTTTTAAAATCTTGATTAAAAATGTCCTCAGGTCTAACTGACACCTCCTATTCTTCCATCACTTATTCAATGTACCGTTGGTAGTTTTCCATTACTTTTACTTCACTGAGACTCTAAATTAATGGACCCTGAATCTTTTCGTCTAGACATAATTATCCTCTTCATAGCATATACTTTACTGTCACCTATTCTTAAAAATCCCTTCCTAGCCCAAATTTCTTTCTGGCTAAATTCCCATTTATCTCCTGTATTCACGGTAAAGCTTCTGGAGTAAGTTTTCTATAGTAATTGTCCCTATCTATCCTCGCCATTCTCTTTTTAGACATCTACAGACATATCCCCACCAACATGCTAAAATGTTCTATAAAATGTGCACATGTGTAGCATATTTTAAAATTATCACAAAGAGAGGTATTCCTTTACTTCTAGTGTGTTTGATTTCTTGTTTCTAAAATAGACTCAAATTAACTATAGTCATATATCGGCATATGTGTTCACTGTGAAATTGGTGAATTTTTTTAATCTGTAAAAATATCTTTTCCTCAGTTAGAAAGGGGATAGAGAGCCCAACCAGAATCTTAAACGTGAGAAATTATTGTCTAAAATAAAATTGATGTGTTTTAACAAAATTAGGATGCACTCAAAAGAACAAATAATACATATCAGATTTCTGTTTCCAGCTGAAGTTGAGAAAGAGGGGTTGAATTCTATCTTAATTTAACAAACACACACCAAAAAATGAAACAACTGTGTCAGATAAAAAGGAGAACAACCTTTCAAATTAGGAAATCAAACGAGATGAGCCTGTTTCCTACGTTGAGACCATTTCCAGGCAGGAAAATCTAAGGAAAAGAATTCTCCCCTACAGACTCTGCCAAGGGACTCAGCCTAGCTGACACCTTGATTGTGAGACCTGTGTTAGACTTCTGACAGACAGACTGTAAGATAAAAGATTTATATTGTGGGGAGCCACTGAATTTGTGATCATTTGTCGAAGCAGCAAGAGGGAATGAAAACACTTTTGTTTTATTGGGATTTGAAGAGGAAGCAAACGTAGAGTCACACGTTGAATCTACCATCTTACCTGGAAACACTTCTCTTTTTTAATTAAAATTTTAATTATTTAGGCACAGGTAATAGATGTACATGATTTAAAATTCAGGATGTTCTAAAGTGTACATGTAAAAAGCTTTTCTTAATGCTCTTATCTCCTCTCCCTGGAGATCACAAATGTTGGAAGTTTCTTGTGATTGTTTCAGAAACGGTCTGCCAACACAAATAAAGATATCCTATCCAATATGTTCATTGTTTCACACATTTATATGCATTCTTTTGTCCTTTGCTATTTTAACTTCTCAGTGTATCTTAGAATATGTTCCATGCCAGAATATAGTTTCCTCATTCTTTTTCCCAGCTTTAGACCTGAGTATAATTTATTCAACCAGTATTCTACTAATGGGCATGAATTCAGTTGCCAATCCCTTATGATCTTAATGATGAAACTAATATCCTTATAATAAATCAAATTATATGTTTCAAAATTCACATTAGTCAAATCCTAAGAAATGATGGCTGGATTAAAAGGTAATTTTGATAGATATAATCTTTAAACAAGTAGATGTCAAACTTTAGATAACATAATAATAATGCAGTATGAAATGATGAAAGCTGAAAGGAAATATACTGAAGTGAAATCTAGAAAGGACAGAGATATCTCCTCCAATTCTGTTACTCTCAGACCAAGATATAATCATTAAGACATTAAAGACAACTATAGATATAGGGCAAATAAGGTACACTGCTTAACTAGTAAATTCATAGAATGTATTGTAGACTGCAAATATAAGCAAAATCAATAGTGACATAGCTGTGGCACACACACAGAGCAAATGCTTATTAAATTCTCCAACAACATACAATAGCAGGGGGAAGGCCTGAGCTTTCTCAGTTGTGCTTCACCGAAGGAAGTGCAGTGTGGCCGGAATAAGGGTAAGGGAAATGGTGATGAGAGTGGAGAGGCCAGGGTAGAAAGATTAACCATTTTAAGGAAGTTGGACTTTGTCTTAATAGTAAAGGGGAAGCCCCAGCAAGTCTTGTTTGCTTTTGTTTCCTTTTTTTTTTTTAAATAGTGGAGTGGTTTTTTTCCTTAATAAGAGAAAATGTGGATTTGCACCTATGAACTAACTTCAAAAATTCAAATGACACTGATTCCTGAAATTAAAGTGAAATAAACTATAGAATCAAAAAAGAAGGCTTTTCACTTAAATAAACCAAGATGCATTGATATCTGTAAAAATTACCATGAGGAGAATATAAGAGGTTTGGAAAAAGTTGGATAAAAGAAAGGACTGGGAAAAATACATGGACTGAAGTTAGCAAGCACAATCACCGTCCATATTGAAGGACTGGTATCTTACTGAGAGTGTGACCGTCCTGCGGACAAATAAGATGTGGATCTGATCTCAAATTTCAGTGCTTTCTGTAAACGGCAGATATCACTTTGAACCTATATTACCTTTACCTAGTGTGCACTCATATTCATACTCAAAAATAATCCTCAACATTCACTAGATGGTCACAAACTTCTGGAAAAGCAAAGCAGTAGTAATTGTTTATTATCACTCTTACATATATAAATTTATATAAAAATTTTAAAAAATTAGTATACATAAAATTCATTAATTACAGTTTTCCTCTAGAATTTGAACGTATCTGTCTAGATGCTTTCCATGGCTCTCTTTAAAATGTGCCCAAAAAATCACATATATTTCCCTTCACTGAAAGCATCAAGCTCCCACACACAGAAACCCATTTCCACAGAACCCAAATAAAAACATAATGATGATGTCGGTAGACTAAATACATTTTAAACCTTCACCAGGCTTCTATTTAAACATACATTCTGATTTTCACTTAGTTGACTCTCCTCTATTAAGCCCTGGTCATGTGGACCAGGATGTACTTTTGTGGCTTTGCAATAGCAACGATGACATTTAAGGCTAAACAGGCTCCCATTAGATCTAGCCGTGCCAGGAAAAGCACATTAGACAGATATTTTATTGGAATACCCACAAATGGATACTAATAGAATCTTGCTCAGTACCAGCCCCTGGATGTAGGGTGCACTTAAAGTTGCTTGGTGCATTATGACCGAGTGATCCCTGAATATTTATATATTCCATTGTTTGAACCTAAGGAGACGCAGGAGACTAGAAAACAAAAGCAAAACTGAATTTTGTTTTAGAGTTTAGTGCATCCTGGTTTTCAAGCCTTTATTTGTCTAGCTTCTGCCTGCTCTTGGTTTTGACTGACAAAAATGAAAATTACTGAGCAAAAATGATGCTGCATTGACTCATGTATCAATTTTTAAATTACATTTTTCATAGGTCATTAGGACATCAAACTTCATTTGCTTTTGTATATTCTTCTCTTGGGGCTTCCCAGGTGACGCTAGTGGTAAATAACTTGCCTGCCAATGCAGGAGAAATTAGAGATGCAGGTTAAATCCCTGAAGAAGGACATGGCAGCCCACTCCAGCATTCTTGCCTGGAGAATCTCATGGACAGAGGAGCTTGGTGGGCTACAGTCCATGGAGTCACAAAAAGTCTGGCACAGCTGAAGATACTTAGCATGTATGCATCTATTCTTCTTTCTTGTCTTTTTTTTTTTTTTGATAATGGACTTTGCCTGTGGGATAATATAAGATCTGAGATGAAATATAACCTTTAAGGTGAAGAAGAATATGTATGAATGTTGAGTGCACATGTGATAATGTCACATCAAAAGAATCCCTGAAGTGAAATGCTTGAGAAAATTTTCATTTTTTCCTCAATTGAAAAAATTGTGGTTTAATTTAGAGGTTGTTAATTGGCTTTTGGAATGAGGGATGATCTAATTATCTTGATGAAATAAAAATCACATGAGAGTTGCCATCAAATAGTCTATAGTCATATGAGGAGCATGGACATTCAAGATGTGATTGGTAATGCTATTTAGGTGGTAAAATAGAGATTAATGAATTCCAGAAGTGGGAGAACTTTCTGAGGTCCTTATATTGTGTGTAGCTCATGGCAAAGTTATGGATGTTGTTGAAGAAGTCTCTAATGTTCAAAGAAGCAAGTGATGCATCAGTTCAGTTCAGTTCAGTCGCTCAGTTGTGTCCGACTCTTTGTGACCCCATGAATTGCAGCACGCCAGGCCTCCCTGTCCATCACCAACTCCCGGAATTCACTCAAACTCACTTTCATCGAGTCGGTGATGCCATCCAGCCATCTCATCCTCTGGCGTCCCCTTCTCCTCCTGCCCCCAATCCCTCCCAGCATCAGAGTCTTTTCCAATGAGTCAACTCTTCACATGAGGTGGCCAAAGTACTGGAGTTTCAGCTTCAGCATCATTCCTTCCAAAGAACACCCAGGACTGGTCTCCTTCAGAATGGACTGGTTGGATCTCCTTGCAGTCCAAGGGACTCTCAAGAGTCTTCTCCAACACCACAGTTCAAAAGCATCAATTCTTCGGCACTCAGCTTTCTTCACAGTCCAACTCTCACATCTATACATGACCACTGGAAAAACCATAGCCTGACTAAATGAACCTTTGTTGGCAAAGTAATGTCTCTGCTTTTGAATATGCTATCTAGGTTGGTCATAACTTTCCTTCCAAGGAGTAAGTGTCTTTTAATTTCATGGCTGCAATCACCATCTGCAGTGCTAGCAAAAAAATTAGGAAATCTGCAATTGTGATTACAAAGCCTGGTTCATTGCAAGGCCCAGAATAATACCTACACTTGCAGAAATCTTTGAGATATCTAAATACAGGGCTGTTCCTGGAACTTATCCAAGGAAACCTGACATTCACCATCTTTTGATAACCCCAAAAAACTCCAATTTAGGCAACCCTTCGCATGAGGTGGCCAAAGTACTGGCGTTTCAGCTTCAGCATCATCCCCTCCAAAGAAATCCCAGGGCTGATCTCCTTCTAATTTAGAAATTATTAAATATAATTTAACCTTGATTAATTTAGTGAAAACATATATTTTAAATTTGACTTTCCATCTGAACAACCCCCATTCAAGACTTTTATTCAACCCCAAAGTATAGTTGTAGCTTTAAGAATTTTTGATTCTATGCTAATGTCTCTTTGAACTCCCACCCATTTGTATCAAAATTCTAACAGTCCATTGACAATGGTGTAAGTAGACCTTTGGCTGAGTATTGCTGCAAAATTTAACTGAAAATTCTCCAAATGTTACCCATATACAATCCAGAGCTTTAACCATGATTTTCATTCTCTCTTGAATATAAATTTAATGTTATGACCTTCCTACCAGGTACTGGCCTGGACACTGGGGGTAGAAACTTATGTTCTAGGGGATATAGATAGTGAATACAATACAGAAGTATATTAAGCATTACATAAGGGCATACAAATGTAATGAAACCTGGGGTAGGCAGAAAAAGCAGGGAGAGGATAGGAAGTACAGTAATTTACTCAACATTAAATGGGATAAGTCAGAGATTACTGAAAAGAATATTTGACCAAAGACTTGAAATAGGTGAAAGACAGACATCCAGATACATGGGAGAAAACCACACTATGCTGAGGAATATCTAAAGATAAATGTTCCTTGTGTGTTTGTAGAGAAACGAGGTCCTATTCTATCCACCCCCATTACCTCTTAGACTTCATTTTCTACTAATCTCCTCTGTGATCTTTGCACTTTAGGTAATGGGAATGGATAGAGCAGAGCCTCATTATGCCTGGTCAAGACGTCTGCCTTTATTTGCATGAAGTGGGGAGCAGTAGAGAGTTTTGAGTTGACCAGTAATAAGTCTCTAAGTAAACTTTTGTAAAAAGGATCGTTTTTATTTTATTTTTTATTTATTTTTTTAGCAGTACTACTCTGAAGCTTTAATTTTGGTTTAAATCTTCATTTTTAGATACTTTATTGAGATGGGACTTTAAGGGGACAAACGTAGAAGAAGGGAGATGGTTGCTTGGATGGAAAAAACAGCCCTGGAGGTTGTGACAAGAGGGAGGTTGTGTAGCTTCGTATGACAAGTATAATCCAGGGTCTCTGTGTGGACTTCATCTCCCATCACTGCTGATTTCAGAAAGATTACCCTCTGTGTGACCATACAGCTTTTGAGTATCCCATTCCAGAAAATCTACCATGAGAAAAATGGAATTTCTATTTTCATTAAGAATGTCATGAAAGAAAGTAATTGGCAGAGAATGCCTCATATGGTCCTCTTCTAATAGGGCTCCTAAGTATAATAGAATGTAAATCCCTAAATTCCTGAATTCTCACCTGTCAGCAGACTTTATAAAGACATCACTGGTAAAACTCATTTATTTTGGTAGGCACCTTTCAAAAATCACTTGGACCACTTTTCACTCTGTCACCATGTAAGAGCCCATAAATTTTTCAGCTTACAGGCCTTGGAGGGACCAATTAAAGAGATATTTCCAAATGTAATTTTATAAAGAAATTGGCCAAGGAGTAGCAGAGCTCTCTATTTCATCCTGTTCCTCTTCTGCTTATGAAAGAAAAGCTATTTCCTATGATAGAGGGAGAATATCAAAGACTAGACCAAAACTGTGGCTGAAAATAAGTTGTATAGTTCATTCATATGCTAATCTGCACTCCAGTGGTTGAGATGTAAAAATCCAAACTCGGTTACTATTCCACAGTCTATCTATGTCTTGTTCACTAAGTTATTACCAACACCAAGCCCTGTGCCTGGCACATCAGAGCAAAGCAATAAATCCTTATTGAATGGGTAAGTGAATCTTACCACACTGGAAAATGATGAATTTTCAATTTGCTCCTTTGTAAGCCATTCTCTGGCAAAGGCCATAACTTACAGCATTCCAGGGAATAGAGATGAAGGGGGAAAAATGTATTGCCTACTTGTTTAAAAGTATGCCTTAGCAGTGAAAAGATGATTTCAAATTACATTTTCTGTTGTTCAGTTGCCCAGTCATGTCTCACTCTGCGACACTATGGCCTGGAGCTTGCCAGGCCTCCCAGTTCCACATCATCTCCCGAAGTGTGCCCAAGATCTTGTCCATTGTATTGGTGTTGCTATCTAGCCATCTCATCATCTGCTGACCAATTCTCTTTCTGCCCTCAATCTTTCTCAACATCAAGGGCTTTTCCAATGAGTCAGCTGTTTTTATCAGGTGACCAAAATCCTGGAGCTTCAGCAGTCCTCCCAATGAATATTCAAGTCTGATTTCCTTTAGGATGGACTGGTTGGATCTCCTTGCAGTCCAAGGGACTCTCAAGAGTTTTCTCCAACACCACAGTTCAAAAGCATCAATTCTTCAGCATTCAGCTTTCTTTATAGTCCAACTCTCACATCCATACATGACCTCTGGAAAAATGATAGCCTTGACTAAATGAACCTTTGTTGGCAAAGTAATATCTCTGCTTTTCAATATGCTGCCTGGTTGGTCATAACTTTTCTTCCAAGGGGCAAGCGTCTTTTAATTTCATGGCTGCAGTCACTATCTGCAGTGATTTTGGAGCCCCAAAAAATAAAGTCTGACACTGTTTCCACTGTTTCCCCATCGATTTCCCATGAAGTGATAGGACCAGATGCCATGATCTTCGTTTTCTGAATGTTGAGCTTTAAGCCAACTTTTCACTCTCCTCTTTCACTTTCATCAAGAGGCTTTTTAGTTCTTTGTTTCTGCCATAAGGGTGGTATCATCTGCATATCTGAGGTTATTGATATTTCTCCCGGCAATCTTGATTCCAGCTTGTGCTTCATCCAGTCCAGGATTTCTCATGATGTACTCTACATATAAGTTAAATAAGCAGGATGACAATATACAGGCTTGATGTACTGCTTTTCCTCTTTGGAACCAGTCTGTTCTTCCATGTCCAGTTCTAACTGTTGCTTCCTGACCTGCATATAGGTTTCTCAAGAGGCAGGTCAGGTGGTCTGGTATTCCCATCTCTTTCAGAATTTTCCACAGTTTATTGTGATCTGCATAGTCAAAGGCTTTGGCATAGTCAATAAAGCAGAAATACATGTTTTTCTGGAACTCTCTTGCTTTTTCCATGATCCAGAGGATGTTGGCAATTTGATCTCTGGTTCCTCTGCCTTTTCTAAAACCAGCTTGAACATCTGGAAGTTCACAGTTCACTTATTGCTGAAGCCTGCTTGGAGAATTTTGAGCATTACTTTACTAGCATGTGAGATGAGTGCAATTGTGCAGTAGTTTTAGCATTCTTTGGCACTGCCTTTCTTTGGGATTGGAGTGAAAACAGACCTTTTCTGTCCTATGGCCACTGCTGAGTTCTCCAAATTTGCTGGCATATTAAGTGCAACACTTTCACAGCATCATCTTTTAGGATTTGAAATAGCTCCACTGGAATTCCATCACCTCCACTAGCTATGTTCATAGTGATGCTTCCTAAGGCCCACTTGACTTCACATTCCAGGATGTCTGGCTCTAGCTGAGTGATCACACCATCGTGGTTATCTGGGTCATGAAGATCTTTTTTGTATAGTTCTTCTGTGTACTCTTGTCACCTCCTCTTAATATCTTCTGCTTCTGTTAGGTCCATACCATTTCTGTCCTTTATTGTGTCCATCGTTGTATGAAATTGTCCCTTGTTATTGCTAATTTTCCTGAAGAGATCTTTAGTCTTTCCCATTCTATTGTTTTCCCTTATTTCTTTGCACTCATCACTGAGGAAGGCTTTCTTATCTCTCCTTGCTATTCTTTGAAACTCTGCATTCAAATGGGTATATCTTTCCTCTTCTTCATTGCCTTTCACTTCTCTTCTTTTCACAGCTTTTTGTAAGGCCTCCTCAGACAACCATTTTGCCTTTTTGCGTTTCTTTTTCTTGGGGATGATCTTGATCACTGCCTCTTGTACAATGTCACGAACCTCCACCCATAGTTCTTCAGGTACTCTGTCTATCAGATCTATTTCCTTGAATCTATTTGTCACTTCCACTGTGTAATCGTAAGTGATTTGATTAAAGTCATACCTGAATGGTCTAGTGGTTTTCCCTACTTTCTTTAAGTCTGAATTTGGCAATAAGGAGTTCCATAGCCTTGACTATATGGAACTTTGTCGCCAGAGTAATGTCTCTGCTTTTCAACACTCTGTCTAGGTTTGCCAGAGGTTTCCTGCCAAGAAGCAGTCATCTTCTGATTTCACGACTGTGGTTACCATCTGCTGTGATCTTAGAGCCCAAGAAGAGGAAATCTGTCATTACTTCCCCTTCTATATGCCATGAAGTAATGGGGCCAGACGTCATGATCATGTTTTTTTTTTTAATATTTAGTTTTAAGCTAGCTCTTTCACTCTCCCCCTTTGCACACTCTTTTCACTGTCATTCATTTTTTAGGCAAAGTAAAATTGTTTGATTAAAAAAAAAAACCCAATATGCTTCTTTTAACCCTATAGACAAGAATGGAAAAATAATTTTCTAGGTCTTATTCCTTTTAGATATCATTTTATGTCAATTAATAATTATTGTGCATCCATTAGTTTTCAGCATAGATTCTTCCTTCAAGGAGTTTGCAAGCCAGTTTTGGAGACAAGAAACAAATGTATATAAAGTAAAATTATATATGTGATATAATATTGCCTAACAAGAAAGATTATAGATAGAACATGATATTCTGTGAACATATTTCTACTGTCGGGAAATGGAGCATGGATATTCATACCATTGGGACCATAAAATATATATTATAAGCTGACTTATGTCTCCTCCAATTCAATTCCTAATCCCCAGTACCTTAGAATGTGACTGTATTTGAAGATTAGGTCTTAGGGAAGTAACTATGGTAAAAGGAGGTAATTAAGATGGGTTCTAGTCCGGTACTATCAGTGTCTTTATAAGAAGAGTAAGTTTAGACATAGATACACATTGAGGAAGAATGCCATGTGAACATGAAGACAGCCATCTGCAAGTCAAGGAGAGAGTCTGGGAGAAACCAACTCTGCTGACACTTTGATCTCAGATTTCCAGCCTTCTGATTTGTGAAAAAACTGAATTCCTGTTGTTTAAGCCATCTGGTCTGTGGTACGCCGGTATGGCAGTTCTAACACACCAATACAGAACAAATGCTAAACAGATTTTACTCAGGGGAAAATTTAGCAGCAGGGAAGTAGCAGGACATAAAGCATCTTGTGAACTTTCATTTGCCCACAGAGATATGGTGAATTAAGAAAGCCATAAATGAGTAAATTCACTGTAGAAATATCTTCAACAAAGAAACTCCCACTTTCATAATGCTAAATACAAATACAGGGAAGGAAGAAAAGGTCACATTTAGGCAACTCTTTAACAATGAAATCTTTTTGGTTCCCACTGTCCAGTGATCAAATTCAAACAGTTGTGTTGAACTTAGTTCTTCTAAACACGCTCTCTGCTCTTTTTGCTTCTTACCAATGTATGAGACTCACAGCTTGGTCATCTGGCCACTAATAAAACACAGTTTCTTTAGTTACATAAATGTTGCATAATTATCTAGTTTTCACATTACTAAATATAATGCGTATCAACTGCTTAAGTGTACTTGTAAAAGAGTAGCTATTCTATTTTTTAAGATATAGAAAAAGATATGCCCTTGTAAATCATAATTTATAAATTAAAATGTGAATACATTTATAGCTCCATTTTATATATATTTTTCCTTTTATATATATATTATATATATGTATGTTTGCCTCATGAGTTACCAATTTAACTGGTTAAACACACCTTGCATTTGTAAGTTATCTGCAAGTTGTGCATATATTGCATAAATAAATACAAAAGAGAAATGTGAATGATACAGTTACTTTATTTCCACCCTATAGACTCCAGTGACTTAGGTCACCCAAGAAATCACCCCAGTCTGGGGGGGATTAGGAGGTGGAGGCCACTTGAGAATTCAGTTCTACTTGAATTTACTTTAAAGGGAGCTTGGCAGCCATAATTTTGCACTTGTACCTTACTGAATAAGTAGGTCAGCATCTAGCCCTGGCTCAGCATTTGGCAATCCACTGGCCAGATGCTGTCACACAGCTTGGCTTCTTCCTGCCAACAGCTGGGTTAGGTTTCACAATCACCTGCATCAGCCCTGTAGGTTCTGCAGCTCTGGATAGCTGTGACAAAGCTGCTTCAACCTGTGGGGTTTTTCCACTTGAGTCTTCTGAACCTGGCATAGTAAGGGGAATTCACCTTTCTTATGTGGCAATGTGACCTAAAAAGACTCAGTGGCAGATAGTTTAGGTATATTTGCCTAAGGACTTTAGACAAACATATTACATAACATTAAAATAATGTTCATCTGATTTCCAGTTAGTTTTGGGAACAGAGCAAGATGTTTATGTTACATAAGCAGCTGAATACTTAGAGTTAATTTTAAAAGGATCAGTGCTTATTCAGTCAGTTGCTACTCATTTCATGTTTAGCTTACCTTGAAAATAGGGCTATACTTAAAGAGCTATATCATTTTGGAAAGAAAATGACCAATACAAAGACTTCTATTAGTACGATAAATTATATTGATGGACATTTAACCTTGTATCATGGTATGTTACCTTCTATATACTTTGCTTATTCAACTTGCTACTATTTTGTTAGCTATCTTTGCAGCTACACTCATGAATGCTATTGATCTGTGTTTATTTTCTGGTAATGACAATGTCAGGTTTGGAATCAAATTTATTCAGGCTTCACAGAATGAACTGGGAAGTAATCCTCTATTTTCTGAAAGTTTGTACAGAACCAGTAATATTTCTTGGCTCAATAATTGATTGAATTCACCAAGTAACGCATTTAGGCCTATGGATATCATTAAGATAAAAGATTTTTATCTGTGAATTCAATTTATTGGATAAATATAACACTTTTTAGATTTTATAATTCTTGTCTTTGTTTTGGTATGAAGTGCTCATCAGTGAATTTGTTCATTTGTCTGTGTTGCTAAAACTGTTGACATTAATGTCTTCATAATATCTGTATGTTCTGTGATGATGTCCCCACTTGGCATTCCTGATATTGTATCCCCTCTCCCCTTCTTGATTAGTCTAGCTAAGGACTTGGTAATTTTGTTAATCTTTTCAAAAGAACCCATTTTTTATTTACATTTTTTGATTGTCTAGTTTCCATTTCATTTATGGCTTTTAGCGCTACAATTTTCTTCCTTTTATTTACTTCCAGTTTCATTGATTTTTCTTATTTAGTTTCTTTAAGTGAAAGCTTTATCATTGATTTAAACTTTTCTTCTTTTCTAAAGAAGCATTTAAATCTAAAATTTCCCTCTAAAGATCTGCATCCTACCACTTGGGGGTATATTTTTTGTCATGATAATTCAGTTCAAAATGTTTTCTGACTTACTCTATAATGTTTTGACTGGTAAGTTATTTAGAAGTTATGTTCTTTTCTTACATTCAATTTGTGTTTGGAGAAGGCAATGGCACCCCACTCCAGTATTCCTGCCTGGAGAATCCCAGGGATGGGGGAGCCTGGTGGGCTGCCATCTGTGGGGTCACACAGAGTCAGACACGACTGAAGCAACTTAGCAGCAGCAGCAGCATGTTCAATTTGTATTAATCTACCCAATGAACTTTTAATTATTACATACATTGTCTTTTATAATTCTTGGGTTTCCATTTTACAGTTTTCAAATCTCTTCTGAAATTCTGCATCACATCACTCATTAAAACAATATACCTTACTTTACACTTGTTAACAAATTCATCATAGTTACTTAAAAGTTCTTGTCTACTAACTTCTACATCCAGGCTCTTTGTTAGGGACCCTGTGTCATATTCTGGTTTTTTCCTTATGGCTTGTAGTTTTTGATTGCATACTGGACTTTATGGATGATGTACTGTGAATATCCTGTGTGTTTCTGTTATCTTTCTCTGAAGACTATTGAGTTTCACCCTAGCAAGGTCACATTGAATTTTGAAATTGCGGTTCTAGATTTTTCTTAGTTTGGATTATAGATTCAGAAAGCTTTTCAGGGGTGTTATGGTCTAAATATTTCCCCTCCCAAGTTCATATGTTGAAATCTTAACTCCCAAGGTGATGGTATTAGGAAGTGAGGCCTTTGGGAGGTCAGAGGTCATAAGAGTTGAACCCTCATGATGAGATTAGTGTCCTTTTAAAAGAAACCCCAGAGAGCTCCCTCCCCTCTTCCACCGTGTGAGGACACAGCGAGAAATACCGACTGTGAATCAGTGTTCATAACCAGTGGCTATGAACCAGAGAGGGCCCTCACTACAATACAGCCCCACATTGTGCTGGCATCATCGCTGCCATGATGCTGCACCACCAGAAGTGTGAGAAATAAATTTCTGCTTTTTATTAGCTATCCAGTCTATGTTACCCAGTTACAGCATCCCGAAAGGACTAACACAAAAGAACAGAAACACACAGGCTCTATCCATTTTACTTCTCTCTGTAGTATAAGTATATTTAAACAGCAGACTAATGACAATAATTTATTTTCACAGTGGTAACACTTTAAACAAGTACAAGAAAGCATTGCTCAATGGGAAGCAGATGATTTTGAGATTCTTCAAGAATTTCCTAAGCTCTTCTATTGAAACAAAATTCTAACTGTTGTTGTTCTTATAATAGAAACTTACCTAGGAATTATACAGCCTAAACATAAAATAGCTTTCAGTACATTGTATTAAAAATAAAATGGCTTCAGAGTAGCTCAGAATGAATCAGAGGATTCCAAGTTTATCTCCCCATGGACTATCTTACATTCTCAAGGAAACTTTTCAAATAAGTTCTGAGGAACACTATTTTCTTAAAATAACAGAACTGCACATCTATTGAGAATTTATTATGTTCCAGATATTATCCTATTTGTAATATTAACTCACCTCACCTTAAAAACAATCTTATGAAGCATTTAACCTTGCATACATTGTCTGTAACTTTGCATACTTAATAGAACTTTACAAATAAGGAATGTAAGCCACAGAACAGTCAAATAATTATTCCATTAAGGAACTAGCAAATGGCAGAACAAAGCATTGAACCCGTGTCATCTGGCTCCAGAACCTAAGTAATTGAACCACTATAAATACTGCCTTTTTCAGCTCTCCTCTCCAGAAAATCTAGAAAACATTTGGTTTAATAAATGTACTACTTTTTTGTAACTGTACTATTTCTCAGAAAGTTGTTTAATCTTCGCAGACATGTGTTAATATGTTTATGGGTTCAGCAGGTGCATTGGTTAAAAACAAACAAAAAACATCTCTCACTTGTAGTGCTTGCTGAGTTCAAGCTACTGAAGATTTAATTACTGGCTCACAGGATTTCTGAGTATTTATCCTGAAAGATGATGCTGTGAAAGTGCTGCACTCAATATGCCAGCAAATTTGGAAAACTCAGCAGTGGCCACAGGACTGGAAAAGGTCAGTTTTCATTCCAATCCCAAAGAAACGCAATGCCAAAGAATGCTCAAACTGCCGCACAATTGCACTCATCTCACATGCTAGTAAAGTAATGCTCAAAATTCTCCAAGCAGGCTTCAGCAATATGTGAACCGTGAACTTCCTGATGTTCAAGCTGGTTTTAGAAAAGGCAGAGGAACCAGAGATCAAATTGCCAACATCCACTGGATCATGGAAAAAGCAAGAGAGTTCCAGAAAAACATGTATTTCTGCTTTATTGACTATGCCAAAGCCTTTGACTGTGTGGATCACAATAAACTGTGGAAAATTCTGAAAGAGATGGGAATACCCCAGACCAGCTGATCTGCCTCTTGAGAAATTTATACACAGGTCAGGAAGCAACAGTTAGAACTGAACATGGAACAACAGACTGGTTCCAAATAGCAAAAGGAGTACATCAAGGCTGTATATTGTCACCCTGCTTATTTAACTTATATGCAGAGAACGTCATGAGAAATGCTGGACTGGAAGAAACACAAGCTGGAATCAAGATTGCCGGGAGAAATATCAATCACCTCAGATATGCAGATGATACCACCGTTATGGCAGAAAGTGAAGAAGAACTAAAAAGCCTCTTGATGAAAGTGAAAGTGGAGAGTGAAAAAGTTGGCTTAAAGCTCAACATTCAGAAAACGAAGATCATGACATCTGGTCCCATCACTTCATGGGAAATCGATAGGGAAACAGTGGAAACAGTGTCAGACTTTATTTTTGGGGGCTCCAAAATCACTGCAGATAGTGACTGCAGCCATGAAATTAAAAGATGCTTACTCCTTGGAAGGAAAGTTATGACCAACCTAGATAGCATATTCAAAAGCAGAGACATTACTTTGCCAACAAAGGTTCGTCTAGTCAAGGCTATGGTTTTTCCTGTGGTCATGTATGGATGTGAGAGTTGGACTGTGAAGAAGGCTGAGTGCCGAAGAATTGATGCTTTTGAACTGTGGTGTTGGAGAAGACTCTTGAGAGTCCCTTGGACTGCGAGGAGATCCAACCAGTCCATTCTGAAGGAGATCAGCCCTGGGATTTCTTTGGAGGGAATGATGCTAAAGCTGAAACTCCAGTACTTTGGCCACCTCATGTGAAGAGTTGACTCATTAGAAAAGACTCTGATGCTGGGAGGGATGGGGGGCGGGAGGAGAAGGGGACGACAGAGGATGAGATGGCTGGATGGCATCACTGACTCGATGGATGTGAGTCTCAGTGAACTCCGAGAGTTGGTAATGGACAGGGAGGCCTTGCGTGCTGTGATTCATGGGGTCACAAAGAGTCGGACACGACTGAGCGACTGAAGTAAACTGAACTGAACCATGCGGTTTCCTGGGATGCTGGTGGCTCAGATGGTAAAGCGTCTGCCTGCAATGCAGGAGACCTGGGTTCAATCCCTGGGTTGGGAAGATCCCCTGGAGAAGGAAATGGCAACCCACTCCAGGACTCTCGAGCCTGGTAGGCTGCAGTCCATGGGGTCGCAAAGAGGCGGACACAACTGAGCAATTTCACTTCACATCTTCCTGGGATGAGCCATCACACCACTTATGACTTTCCAAGAAGAAGATATTGATAGGATAAGTATGTTTATGTCTCTCTGTCCCCTCTCCTCCTTCCATCCCTTCTTACCCATCCTCTCTCAAAATTTCTCTTGACCAATTCAGAACACTTTATTTTTCAAGGTCTTTTATTTTGGCCATACCCCATTGCATGTGTGATCTTAGATCCCCAACCAGGGATCGAACCCATTGGCCCCTGCATTGAAAACACAGAGTCTTAACCACTGGACCACCAGGGAAATTGCCAGAATACTTTAGAAAAATCTTTTCTGAAGATTCTGGCTTTCTAAATATAACACTAATCAATAATGAAATATTTAGATGTTTAGACCTAAAAATCTACTTTAAGAAACTTATGAAAAGCAACAACAAAAAGTCAGATCTGATGAAACAAGAGTCCATGTAGTTTAATCAAAGATCAAAAAGCATCATTTTAAAATTAATTATGGCAAGAGGAATTAATGAAAATATTTTACTTAGTAACAAAAAAAGGCTATAATTGCCACAGATATTGAATAGAGATGCAGTGGATGAATTCCTCTGGTTTCCTTGACAGTAATCTCCAGGAGATAATCAGTTACTTCTTGCTTTTGTAAATTATGTGGTAAACCTCCAAGGAGATATTCACTTATTGTTGTTTTACCCAGTGTGACTAATAGAATCGTTCCTCAGCTAGATTCCAGGGACAAAATAAATTGATAAATATTTCTCATTGTTTATTTTATTTAAAGAGATAAATAAGAAAAATCCTATTTCCCACATTAAGGTACTAAGACTCATTTTTATTGTTGTTTAGTGTTATTTTAAAACACAGAATCAAAATCATAACTCAAATTAAACAAGATTGTATGGTATGAGCACTCTCCCCAGAGCCAAGGATCTCCTGTGTCAGCGTGACCAGTTATTTATTCAAATTTTTTTTCAGTATTTCCTTCTTCTTTGGCCCCTATGTTTATTTCAGAGAACATGTGTGTGCATGTGCAGTCACAGTCCTGTCTGACTCTTTGCAACCTGATGGACTGTAGCCTGCCTGTCCATGGAATTCTCCAGGCAAGAATAATGTGTTTTCCAGATGACACAGTGGTAAAGAATCCACTTACCAGTGCAAGAGATGCAGGTTCTATACCTGGATCAGGAAGACGGAAATGGCTATCCACTCCAGTATTCTTGCCTGGGAAGTCCCATGGATGAAGGAGCCTGGCGGACTACAGTCCATAGGGTTGCAGACAGTCAGGCACGACTGAGCATGCACATGCATTCAGAGAACATACACTTTTAAAATTTTTAAGTATTGTAATCTCATTAAATAAACACAGGTGTGGTGTTTAAATGTTACCCAGTTGGAAAGCTATATCTGATTTGGATGAAAGATCCTTTCTGCAAGAGGATTATATTTACTCCGAAAGCAGCCAGACAATGATACAGTGCTTTTTTTAATGAGCATTATCCAATCTGTTCATGTTACATTCTATTAAAACTGGTTGTAGCAATAACAACTCCTCAAATTCTTCTGTATTAAAGTGCATTGTAGAGTGATGAAAAACCATTCCCTTATAATACTATTTCCATAGTGCATTCCTAATGATGAGAAATACTAACAGGTGTTTTAAAGGAAAAAAAAAAAAAAACCAAAACTTAAATAACAAATGGTATCATTGTCATTTCCCAAATTGTTTCCACTTTTGGAAGGAAAATTCAGTAACAGCTTGATGAAATCTTTCACAAAACGTAATTTGGAAACTTTAGGGCTTTAATTTCTTTTTAGATTTTCTGTATGAATTAAAGAAAAACATTTATTTAAAAATATATTTTAGAAGTTAAATTTAATAAAAGCTATAAAGCACTGGAATGTGAAGTCAAGTGGGCCTTAGGAAGCATCAGTACAAACAAAGCTAGTGGAGATGATGGAATTCCAGCTGAACTATTTCAAATTCTGAAAGATGATGCTGTGAAAGTGCTGCACTCCATATGTCAGCAAATTTGGAAAAGTCAGCAGTGGCCACAGGACTGGAAAAGGTCAGTTTGCATTCCAGTCCCAAAGAAACGCAATGCCAAAGAATGCTCAAACTACAGCACAATTGCACTCATCTCACACACTAGTAAAGTAATGCTCAAAATTCTCCAAGCCAGGCTTCAGCAGTATGTGAACCATGAACTACCAGATGTTCAAGCTGGAAATCCAGAGAAAAGGCAGAGGAGCCAGAGATCAAATTGCCAACATCCGCTGGATCATCGAAATAGCAAGAGAGTTCCAGAAAACATCTATTTCTGCTTTATTGACCATGCCAAAGCCTTTGACTGTGTGGATCACAATAAACTGTGGAAAATTCTAAAAAAGATGGGAATATCAGACACCTGACCTGCCTCTTGAGAAACCTGTATGCAGGTCAGGAAGAAACAGTTAGAACTGGACATGGAACAACAGACTGGTTCCAAATAGGTAAAGGAGTACGTCAAGGCTGTATATTGTCACCCTGCTTATTTAACTTATATGTGAGTACATCATAAGAAAAGCTGGCTGGAGGAAGCACAAGCTGGAATCAAGATTTCCAGGAGAAATATCAATAACCTCAGATATGCAGATGACACTAACCTTGTGGCAGAAAGTGAAGAGTAACTAAAGAGCCTCTTGATGAAAGTGAAAGAGGAGAGTGAAAGGTTGGCTTAAAGCTCAACATTCAGAAACTAAGATCATGGCATCCGGTCCCATCACTTCATGGCAAATAGATGGGGAAACAGTGGAAACAGTGGCTGACTTTATTTTGGGGGGCTCCAAAATCACTGCAGATGGTGACTGCAGCCAGGATGTTAAAAGACACTTACTCCTTGGAAGGAAAGTTATGACTAACCTAGACAGCATATTAAAAAGCAGAGATACTACTTTGTCAACAAAGGTTCATTTAGTCAAGGCTATGGTTTTTCCAGAGGTCATGTATGGATGTGCGAGTTGGACTATAAAGAGAGCTGAGCACAGAAGAATTGATGCTTTTGAACTGTGATGTTTGAGAAGACTCTTGAGAGTCCCTTGGACTGCAAGGAGATCCAACCAGTCGATCCTAAAGGAGATCAGTCCTGGGTGTTCACTGGAAGGACTGATGTTGAAGCTAAAATTCAATATTTTGGCCACCTGATGTGAAGAGCTGACTCATTTGAAAAGACCCTGATGCTGGGAAAGAATGAGGACAGGAGGAGAAGGGGATGACAGAGGATGAGATGGTTGGATGGCATCACCGACTCAATGGAGATGGGTTTGGGTGGACTCCAGGAGTTGGTGATAGACAGGGAAGACTGGCATGCTGCGGTTCATGGGGTCACTGAGAGTCGGACACGACTGCACGACTGAACTGAACTGCTAAAGCACTAACAGTGAATACAAAAGCACATTTGTTTAATAAAGTATTTATAAAATAATTTATACTGTTCCAGTGACTCTAATACTGCCCTCTATTTATTATCTATTGCAATTATTAATGAGATTTTAATAAAAGAGATCAACATTAGTGTTTGGAAAAGTAAATTAAAGCACATATGACATGAGAATTATTCCCCACAATCAATTTAGACACCTCACTGGATTATTTGAGATAAGAAAGGGACATTTATTGAGTACCTACTATATGCCCAGCATTATTATAGGTACTTAGTGGTGCTTAGACACTATTGTGTCTAACTCTTTGTGACTCCATGGACTGTATCCCACCAGGCTCCTTTGTCCATGGGACTTCTCAGGCAAGAATGCTGGAGTGGGTTGCCATTTCACACTCCAGGGAACCTTCTAACACAAGTAGCAAACCCACATCTCCTAAGTTTCCTGCATCGGCAGGCAGATTCTTTACCACTGTGCCACCTGGGAAGCCCCACAGGTACTTAACATTATTCTTATTAAGATCAAGAAGCCCAATCACTTGTTGGGTTCAATCATTGTTCAGTTATTGTTCAGACATCCTTTGAACCTCAAAGCAGGTGATGACATGGCCATTATGTGCCCTTCCCCCAAAATGTTTGCCATGTCAGAGAGGACATATTGTAATGCATGCACATCAAAAATAAGAAGTGCCATGAAAAGCTCAAAGTGCTAAGTACACTAAGAGGAGGAATAAATTATTTAAGATCAGCATGTATTATGGGTGATAGATTTAAGATAAAAAAAATAAGATTATGGAAAAGGTCAACTTTGAGTGGGACGTTGAAAGACAAATTCAATTTGGACAATAAAATCTGAGAATATAAGTTTCCAGAGCAAGGAAACAATAGTGGCTAATGGGCTTCCCTCATGGCTTAGCTGGTAAAGAATCCACCTGCAATGTGGGAGACCGGAGTTTAATCCCTGGGTTGGGAAGATCCCCTGAAGAAAGAAAAGGCTACCCACTCCAGAATGCTGGCCTGGAGAATTCCATGCACTGTATAGTCCATGGAGCCGCAAAGAGTCGGACATGACTGAGCAACTTTCACTAATAATCACACAAAAAAAGTAAGCACAAAGACAAAATATGCTTAAGAATTATCATATTGACCAGCTTTAAAACAGCATACAATTAAAAATAGTATTAGCATATGATCCAGCAATTCCACTACTGAGTATATACATAAAATATATGAAAGCAGGATCTCCAAGAGAGATTTGTACATTATGTCCATGGTAACACTATTCATAACAGCTGAAACAATGGATTCAACCCAAGTGTCCAATAACAGAGGAATGGATAAGCTAACTATGGAATATACACACAATGGGGGTATTATTTAGCCTTAAAAAGGAAGGAGATATGCTACAAGATGGATGAAACAAGGACAGAAATACAAAAAATTATGAGAGTATTATGAACAATTATATGCCAACAAATCAGACAACCTAGGAGAAACAGATAAATTCCTAGAAACATACAACCTATCACTACTGAATGATGATGGAATAGAAAATCTGAGCAGACTAATTACTAACAAGGAGACTGAATCACTAATCAAAAGCCTCACAACAAAGTCTAGGACCAGACAGCTTCATTGGTGAATTCTCACAAACATTCAAAGAATTACAACCAATCTGTTTCTAACTTTGGAGAAGGGAAACCTCTTAGAAGAATGAGAACTATTTCAAACACATTTGACAAAACTAGCATTACCCTAATATCAAAAGCAGACAAAAAATCACATACACACATACGTACAAGTCAATATCCTTGAACACAGATGCACACATCATCAACAAGATATTAGCAAGCTGAATTCAACAGTACATTAAAAGGCTCATACACCATGATCAGGGGCTTCCCCCATGGCTCAGCAATAACGAATCTGCCTGCCAGGGCAGGAGATGTGGGTTTGATCCCTGGGTGGGGAAGATCCTCTGGAGATGGGCATAGCAGCCCACTCCAGTATTCCTGCTTGGAGAATCCCATGGACAGAGGAGCCTGGCAGGCTATGGTCCATAGGGTCGCAAAGAGTCAAACATGACTATGAAGTTACCACACATATGAAAAGGTGGTTTAACATCTGCAAATCACTCAGTGAGGTACACCACATTACAACAAAAGGGAAAAAAAAAGTTTTCTGCAATGGGTGATCACAGAAAACTAATTGGTAAATATTTAGAAATTCTGTGATCCAATTGTTAAATCATTAGTAGATTGAAAACAGTCTTATTGTACTACTTGGGGAGTACTTCAGATCAGGGCTTTTTTGCTTGTTTGATGAGTCAGTTTATCAGCACTTTATGTGCTTATCCATCAACAAGAGAATGAATAAATAGATTTTCATGTTTTAATACAAGAAAACAAAACCCATCAGGCTCCTCTGTCCATGGGATTCTCCAGGCAAGCATACTGGAGTGGGTTGCCAGGACCATCTCCAGAGTGTCTTCCTTACCCAGGGATCAAACCCACATGTCTTATATCTCCTGCATTTGACAGTGGGTCCTTTACACTAGCACCACCTGGGAAACCTAAAGAATGTTGATATCAGTTCAGTTCAGTTCAGTCGCGCAGTCGTGTTCGACTCTTTGCGACCCCATGAACCGCAGCATGCCAGGCCTCCCTGTTCATCACCAACTCCAGGAGTCCACCCAAACCCATGTCCACTGAGTCGGTGATGCCATCCAGCCATCTCATCCTTCGTCATCCCCTTCTCCTCCTGCCCTCATTCTTTCCCAGCATCAGGATCTTTTCAAATGAGTCAGCTCTTCGCATCGGGTGGCCAAAGTATTGGAGTTTCAGCTTCAACGCCAGTCCTTCCACTGAACACCCAGGACTGATCTCCTTTAGAATGGACTGGTTGGATCTCCTTGCAGTCCAAGGGACTCTCAAGAGTCTTCTCCAACACCACAGTTCAAAAGCATCAATTCTTCGGCACTCAGCTTTCTTTATAGTCCAACTCCCACAACCATACATGACCACAGGAAAAACCATAGCCTTGACTAGATGGACCTTTGTTGGCAAAGTAATGTCTCTGCTTTTTAATATGCTGTCTAGGTTGGTCATAACTTTCCTTCCAAGGAGTAATGTCTTTTAATTTCATGTTCATATATCAACAAAGAATGTTGCTATAATACTATTTATATAAATTACTTTTATCTTATTATTTTATTGAGATATCAGTGATACACCTAAAACTAATAAAGTGTTACATGTAAATTATAAAAAAATTAATATAAAAACTATTATATAATTCTGTGTAACATATGGATTATAGTAATGCAAAAATGTATTGGCAATAGCAATATATATTACCCAAAAAACCCCTCTGATTAGACTTCCCTGATGTTACTTAAGAGTAAAAACTTTTTCTATAATATGTATATATGTATACATTATTCTGAATAAAATGTGACAGTTATTAACCATTTTAAAGATGGATGGTAGAGTCACAGATCTTTTAAAAGATTATTTTCTAATAATGTTTTGTTTGAAACATTGCATAGTAAAAGCATGTGTTAGTCGCTCAGTCATGTCCAACTCTTTGTGATCCCATGAACTGTAGCCCCCCAGCCTCCTCTCATGGAATTCCCCAGGCAAGAATACTGAACTGGGTAGTCATTCCCGTCTCCAGGCATTCTTCCAGACACAGGGATTGAACCCAGGTCTCCTGTACTACAGGCAGATTCTTTATCATGTGAGCCTCAAGGGAAGCCCAAGTATAAAAATAGCATAATTTTAAGATAAAGTAACTTCCATTGCTCAAGGAATTAATGATATAATTATATTCATAAATTTTAATTATATTCATAATTATGTTTTCATAATTATAGATTAAATTATAGAATTTTAGAGATAGAAGGAGACTCATAGGTTATTTAGCCTAGTTTGAAATTTTTAGATATTGGAACTAAATCCCAGAAAGTTTCATGGACATACCCAAAGTCCAGTGGTCCACTTAAAAAGGTACATACCTTTTTAATTTGGACATCTGATTGTTTTGAGAAAAGACACGAAATCTTTTGATGATATTACTGATGGTTTCTCTGCTCAGTGACTTTATCTTGGGAGGTCATAAACAGGTAAGAGAGTTTGGTTTTGATTCTACCCCATCAGTGACTAATATTTAATATAATCATTTCATAACCCATCATCATTTAATTCTGGTTTTTATTTCTTGCTCTTACTCTCCCTCAATCAATAAAAAATGATAATGCATGAAATTAAACTTCACCTTCCACCAATATTGTGAAGGTAAATATAATTAGTCATATGTATGTAGCAATTATTTCAGGAAGGCAAGTTTGATTTTTGTGGAAAGTGAACTAGGAGAAAAGGAGACTTTCTTTTGATTCTTAAAGTTTTCATAAACTGTTTGTGGTATTCAGTCACATCTGTTCTTTCTATAAATTTTCAATAACGTTTCTTCTTTTGTCATGAAATTTGTCAAAAATATACTTTGAATAGCACATTGGGGGAGCTTTTAAATCTTTTTCCAAAGCAAAAAAATACAAAAATGATTTGTAGCAGGGATAGAATTAGAACCTCCAATTTTTAAGCTTTAGTTCATTTTAATACTGAATGTCACCTTAATGCAGTCATTGATATTATGTTTATTTCTCTCATTTTATAATTATAGTCTTACAGTAATATAGTAAGCACTGTTGAAATAAGGACATTAAGTGATGAACTGGAAAATAAAAGATTCAGACATTCAATATTACTATGACTTTCAATTATACAGTTCCTTGTAAATGAGTCAGTTATAGTCATTTACTAAGAGGTCTTTATACTTCTGTATCTTTGAAAAACTGAACTAAAAGAAGACGTTGGCACTTATTAAGAAGTTGCCGTTCAACTTTTTCTCAGCCACATTTCATTGAGATTTTCTTGTGTATATCATACAGCACGGAGATAAGCACTTCAAAATGAGGGTGTGAGAATCTGGACCAACATGGCCTGGGGATAGGATTTTGTCTGAGATGTTCACAAACTAAGAGGAAAAAATATATCCATGGATTGTTAGGTAAGTCCTAAACTATAATTATTTCTAAGAATTATAAGAAGCTAATTCTTACCTGAAGAAATGTTGATCAAATCTGCTTCCCATGAACTTAAGCAAAAAAAAAAAAAAGAAAATCTGTTGGTAAGAACAAAACAAGCTATATGTGAGGGAAGAAAAGCAATAGGTAAATATTTGCAAAGCTTATTCACTGCTAAGCATTTAACACACTTTGGTTTAATTCTCGGAACAATCTGGTAAGGTTAGAAAATATTACCCCCATTTTACAGATGAAGAACTTCGGCTCAGAGAGTTTCATTATATTTGTAAAGTTCCGTATCTTATCTAAAGGTAAGAGTAAATCAGGGACAGAACCCCAAATTAATACTGAGATATATAAGTAAATCTTAAGTACTTCTTTCCTCATGTCACATTTCCTTCTTGCAAAGTAACGTGGCTTTGTTATGTATATCTATAAATGTAGAATCTATAATTGTCAGGTATTGAAAGTGTTAACTCATGTGGAGTTAAAATTTTTTTAAGAGATAAAATGTCTTTTTGCGTGTATATCGTTTGCATTTGTGATATTTCTAAAATTTCCCCTAGATTTAGAACGTGCACCTCTCTGATATGGTAAGCCACAGTGGAAAATTGGTAAATAAAGTTTTTATTAGGCTTTTGTCAAGTTCCCTGGAGGGAAAAAATATCCTCTGTGATACTACTACTCTACTCCATTGTCAGACAATTCTGTCTTCTCACTGGGCATTTTTTGGACAGATTTTATAGTAGCCATTAGTTCAGCTATCAAGATTCAAAAAACAGGTTTTAATCCAAGTATTTCAGGCAAATGAGTTTCATAATAAATTCTGTAATAAAGAAACTCATTTTTGTAACTATTATGCAATAAATTAGCTATTTCCAGAAATTAAACTCAACTCCAAAACTGAAACATCCATTTACTTAAAAGTTAGTATATTTAAATATGCTACAAAAACAAATTTGATGCAAATAATACATTTTTTAAAATGTTTGAATCCCAGTGAACTTGAAACTCCTAATAGATTTTTTTCTTGACTAAATTTTATTATTTTGACAATTATCTGTATTTCTATTTTATATCTGGTCCTTCCTGCCTTGACTATGGCATAAGGCTCAGTAAATCTTCATGAGTATCTACTTATTTCATTCGTATGCTGGAGAAGCCACGGCTACATTAAAAATACACCAGAACAGGAAAAAGAAGATCTCTTTGCAACTTCACTAAACTGGGGAAATACACTGGAAACTAACTAAACTTTTTTAAAGCAAGGGCTTTGTCTCATCCCATAGCATCTAAAATAGTCCTTGGTACAAAGTAAGGGGTTAGTAGCTGGTTCAGATTATGCAGTTCTGAGAAGTCTATAAATTATACATCGTGGAGATCTATATGCTCCTAGTTTAATAGATTCTACTGTATCTAATCTTGTAGAAGTAATGCTTTTCTTTGGAACATTCTCTGGTTTATGGATTTCAACAACTTTCTACCCCAACTCCAATAAAAATAAGTTATCCATGAATAACATTATTAAGCTACTTTTTTAGTTTCCATTACCTGGAAGCATTCAAAGCATTCAAAGCAATGTGTGAAAACATAAAAAGAAAAGACAGTGTCTAAGTTAATGATATTTTAAGCCATGTAGCATTTTTAAGACACAAATTTTTAAAAATCTAGATATATTTATAGACATTCATATGTTATATATGTATTTTATATATACATATATATGTGCATGTATTTAATAATGTATCCAGTAAACTTATGATTTTTTTTTTGCATTTTTATTTTTTAATGCACTATTTTTCAGAGAAAAACCCAAAATTTAATAATGAAAAAAATCTAAGCAAAATTACAAAATATATTAGGTTTCAGGCTGTTTTCTATATCTTAACCATTTGCAGGAGACTGTCAACTGAGTCGTTAATATACAATTAGCAGACTTCCTATCGTATTTGCATTTTTATCTGTTTCCGGCATCTCTGTTTTTCTTAAGTCTCTCTCTCTTTTCACATGTGTAAATAACATAAATAAGAATATAATTATCACATCACCTACAGACATGTTCATTCACTTCTCTGGGTAAATAAGGAAAGCAGTTATATTTGTTGTACATGTATTTAATATATACTTAAACTGCATAAAATTGTATTTTCCTAAGTTAAAATGGTCAGATATTAACTAGTTCACGGAGCTCAACTAATATAACACAAAGTTCTTTCCACTGTATTCTATGATATTAAAATATTTCTCTTTTTATGGTTAATGAAACTATATTCAGTATATGCAGAACTGTTCCGAATTCTAAGCTGATTAGTGTTCTATTTTCTGGTTTGGTTAACTCAGTTAAGACACTATACTACTGAGCCATTTAATTTCTCAAAAATATATCTGCAAAAGTAGGTTATTAATACAAAGACGTGTGAATGAAGAGTTACAGGTTTTTCCTTGTTCATCTAAGGTTTATTTTTCTTATAACAACCTCTTCCTCTATCACTTTCCTTAGTATCCCAAAATGTACACACTCACCTCTCTCTATTTAAAGCAAAATCTCAGTTCTCTACCCATTCTTTTTTTTGAAACTAATTTATTTACTGGTTGCTCTCGGCCTTCATCGCTGCACAGGCATTCTCTAGGTGCAGAAGTCAGGGTCTGTGTTGCGGTGTGCGGGCTTCTCACTGGGGTAGTTCTCTTGTTTCCGAGCACAGGCTCTAGGAGCGCAGGTTTCCGTAGTTGCGCCACACAGGCTCCAGGGCCTGCGGGCTTCGGTAGCTGTGGCTCACTGGCTCTAGGGCGCAGGCTCAGTAGTGCCCTGGGAGCTTAGCTGCTCCTAGGCACGTGGCATCTTTCTGGACGGGAATGGAACCCATGGCGACCGCATTGGCAGGTGGAATTTTATCCACTGTGCCACCAGGGGAGTCCTCCACCTTCTTTTTATTGATTATTAGCTAAATGATGGTTCAGAAAAAAATTTAATGGTCCGTAACGTTGCACATCTTTTTTTTAAGAGTTTTTTTTTCAAAATCAATTTTAAAAATTGGAAGAAATGATCTTTATCAGGATAAACGAAATTCTTAAGACATTTTCATTGTAGCCATCTGTCTTTCATCTCTCAAAATATTTTCTACAAATTATATATATGATTATGTTTATGCAAATATCCCTAAATTTGATGCCAGTCAGTCCCTTGTGATCCATATGCCCATAATTCTGTTTAGCTCTAACAGTCACATTTGTAAATACTTAACTTGTAAAATTATTTTGAATTATATACTGAAAGTATTTATTCATTAATGTACTTATTAATTATGCATTACAGTAGATATAGAAACTGTCACAGTGCCAGACACATAATAGATGCTTACACTTTCTGACTAAATGTCTGAATGATTGAAATAGTCCAGTATAAATAAAAATACAAAAGTCACATGATTTTGAAATTAGATCATGAGAATGTCAACTTTCTTGAGCAGGTAAAATTCAGAAAAAAAGATACACAAATGGTTAATAATCCTATGAGAAAAGGTTAAACCTAACTAATGATTAAAGAATTACAAATTAAAGCAACTAAATGCCATTTTTACTTATCAGATTGACAAAGTTTACACTGGTTGATAAGGTTTACTGCTACTAAGGATGTGGTGAAATGTTTATACTTCTATACCTTTGTGCAACATAAATGAGTGTAACTTTTAAGAGAAATTTGCCTTTTCTTTAAATATTTAAAGTTTCTGTTCAGTGACTCAGCAATCACATGTCTAGATATTTAACCTATAAACCTATTCATACAAGTGAGAGGTGATGCATGTCACAGTTTATATATTGTAGCATTTCACAAATTCAAGGGAAAAAGCTAGAAACAATAAAAATTTTACCATTTTTCTATTTTTTAAGACAAACTCACAAATATTCATCCTAAATGGAAACTGGTTTCTCTTACGCTTATTGAAGTGAGAGGACTTTGGGATGAGAGGGGCATTCTTTCTTAAATATCCTGCCTATTTAACTCTATGTTAAAGGGGCTATAGCTTTTTATTATTGTAGGTAATTTTATTTATTCTTTTTTGGACTTTTTTCAGATCATAAGATTTATTCTTTTTCCCGAAATTATATACAATAGGAAAGCTGTAAGAAGTTTTCCATTCAATTGAAAATATTTTGTGGCAGGTATCAGTCTCTATTTTCAATGTAAACTTCATAGTTATGATTAATAATCCTAGAAGGAGATGTGGAACTCAATACAACCCCCTCTCTCACTCAGGTAAAAGTTTAAGGAAAACACAAATGAATCATACATTTCTGTATAATCTGTGCTTTTGTCAAAAGGTTGCCATGACTCATTTATGACTTTCCATAGTTTTAAAACCAGTGTTTTTAACCATAGAAGATCGACTTCATGGTCCTATTATGACAACAGTTGAGTCAATAATTGACTCTTTAGTTCATGCATGAATGTTTTTGTAGAAATAAACCAAGTACAAGTGTCCTTTGCTACAACTCCACAATGCAAAGTCTGAAACGAAGGAAGAGAGCGACTAAAAAGCCGAGTGCTCTTATATGGTACTATGACCAACTCATTTGATTTTTTAAAAACTTTTTATTTTGTATTGGAGTGTAGCCAATTAATAATGTTGTGATAGTTTCAGGTGGACAGCAAAGGGACTTGGCCATAAATATACGTGTATCCATTCTCCCCCAAATTCCCCTCCCATCCAGGCTGCCACATAACATTGAGCAGAATCCCTTGTGCCATACAGTAGGTCCTTGTTGGTTCTCCATTTTAAATACGGCAGTGTGTACTTAACCTCATTCGATTTTCACAGTTCCCTGTGGGATCAACTACAGCTCAAGGGTCAAATAGCTGCCAACAATACAAAGAACTAGAATTTGAACCCAAATCTATATGATTTAAAATATCGCTTACAGGACCAAACTATCATGTAATTCTCACTTAATTCGCTTCAGTATCTATTTGTTTTTTAGCCAGTCCCACAGTTTTCAGAATCAGATCTTTGGGACAGTATTTTGTAAAATAAATGCTTTGCTACTCAGTTTTAAGCAATAAGCTCTGGTATTAGAAAAACAGTATCTATGGATGATTCTAAAATACCATTTTAACCAATGGTCTTATCATTGTCCTATTTAAGATAGAAAAAAACAGAGATAAAGTCAGTCCTCTGGATTTTCAGCACCCTTTGGGTATTCTTTTTAAACCATTCTTCTTTAGAAGGACTGCTTTAAATGAATTGACTTTTATTGACCATGAAGAAAGGTAAACTGACTTCAACAGTTCAAAATATATCAGGAGTTTAATTCCCTCAGAAAAAAATTATTTGTCTCATCTTTTCTTTGAGGTCCTTTTTGGGCTAGATACTTTAGCTCCCAAGACTAAACACACACATAGAAAAAAATAATAACATTTAACACAAAGGAACATTATAGAAATTAAGAGATAGTACAACTGTTTCCACTAACGTATGTCTTTATGTCTCTTCAAAAGCAATAATAGGCTCATAAACATGGCTAATAATGAGGATAAAATCCCATCTCTTAACCTATATCACATTTCTTGTATCAGAGTACTTATTTAAAAATCATATTATTGTTTTCTTAAATTATTTAACCCAGAAACTCTGACTCAAGAAAAAGATGTCCCTAACATAAATAATGATATATTGTGACTATATAGAGATAAAGCTTAAACTCTTGTGCGTGCCAGGAATTACTGCTCTGTCATCTTAAAGCTTTTTAGGTCCCCTGTTTTGTTGTCTGTATTTCAGACAGACTGTATTTGAGAAAGAGAGGAAGTAGGGTGTGGTTCTGTACACAGTTCCTATGGTTAATAAACTAAAGTAGGTTCCTGATATCTTTGTTACTCCAAACATCTAGATTCTAGAGTTCTTGGTTGGAAAGAAAAAAGTAAATAATTTTAGCATAAAAAATTAAAATTAATTGCAGCTGTATGGTTTGAGCAGCTTGAGTTCTTAAAAGACATGCTCACATTGAAATGCTTAATTAAACCCAACTTTTTGGACCTCAAATACTGACAACTGTAATTTGAAGGCTTTTATTCATTGCTTTTGATGGCACTTAGGGTCCAAAATGATCCTACTGAGACTTCTCTCACTGATTCACCTTCAATGATGAGCCAATAAGTAAATTATTATCTAATAAAATATTATTAGATCATCCAGACACTTCTATTTACCAATCACTTCTTGTCACATCTTTACTAACAGTTGTCCACAGATGTAAATTTTCACAAATAAAAAGGCAATGTAGTAAAGGCAGGTGTCACATACTGCAGTCTTAAGCTCTTTCTGAGAGGCATTTTGTTGAATTACTAAATTGGTAAACTTAAAAATTAGGTTCACTCACAAGGCTCCAGGAAGGAGCTAGTAAATCACGTGGAGCCTCCCCTAAAACAGCCATCATTAAGTAGAATTTCCAAAGTTAGGAAAATATAAAGTACTCATATCAAAGATCCTTAAGAAAGCCCATTCAAATTATGATCAATTTAAATCAAATAGGAAGTGCTTGAAATTCAAGTTTGCATTTTTATTTCCTCAAATAGAGCAAATGATTTTAATTAAAGAAGAAAGAGAAAAGGCTATGCTTCTCATACTTACCAGTTCCTTCATTCATTTACAGATGCTTCCTCCTACCTCTTAAATTCAGGTATTTCTCAGGATAGGTCTGTGTATGCACTCCTTTGAAGGCTCCATCTTCTGTGTTCCTACCCAACTAGCATCTCTGAATACAGCCCTCCAGTTCATAATTGTTGCTCTTAGAATCCATATGCTAAATGTTTGCTGGATACGTGCAGGGAGCCAGCGTGAGGAACTCCGCCCGTGGCAAAGGTCATGAGGAAGGAGGCTCGGCATACGCAAAGGTGGGATCGAGCCTCAGGAGTCCCCCTGGAAATTCTCGAGCATCTATCCCCAAAACCAGAGTCTGCCTACTTTACTGCTTTGTGCTCTCACCTACACCTCTAACTTTACGGGGGGCTGTCCCCCACCATCTGTCTCTGAAAAAAAGTTAAATTACAGCTGCAGTTAATAAAGTTCCTGGGCATGACAAGAGTGTTTTAGTTCACAACTGTGAGAGGAATGAGATGTTCTAAACTGTCTGAATACAGATTCCTTTGAGCAGTTAAAAGATTGATTAGAAATTGTATTGGTGAAGGGTTTTTCACTTGTTGGGCCAATGTTTGCTGCTAAGTTTCCATATCCCTTACCTACTGTGTCCCTGGCAGTGTATTGATTAATATAATTGGTGTAAGTAGTAGCTTTAATGTTTGTAACCTTGGACTCTTGAGTTAATTCTTTTCTTGTTATAGCCCACCACACCTTTGCCGTATAGGAATGCAACTTTATCTAATGCTTTCGGAGGGTGGCGCCTGACTTTAGAATAATCACCTTTAGAGAAAAATAAGTTTTCTGAAGAAAGGGTCTTATGTTAACAGGCCTCCGGGCCAGAAGATGAGGTAAATCACCTAAACTTTTGCATATGATAAGTTTGCAGGAAGAAAGCCTGGCTTACTGCATGACTCTACCCCTCCCCCCATTATCCTCTATGCATAACTTAAGGTATAAAAACTACTTTGGAAAATAAAGTGCGGGCTTTGTTCACCGAAACTCGGTCTCCCCATGTCGCTCTTTCTCTCACCTTCTGGCTGAATTCCCATCTGGGGCGGGGAGGCTCGTCAAGCCTACTAACTATGCCTGGGCTTCTAAGATCTGACCCGGGAGGCCTTAGTGTCTCCTCTCCTTCGGGAGAATGGGAGAACGCCTGCGGCCTGCGTAGGAGATGCAAATTCCTTATTTTGGAATTTTATTTGCTTTCCACGTAAACCAAGTTATTCAGCCTCTTTTCTCCACTGAATTTTCTCAGTGAGCTATCCTTATTTAACCACTCTTTATATACTTAATTAACGTTTAATTAAGCAATTGTTTCCTGATCCTCGCTGACGCGGTCCCCGCTTCGAATTCCCTGGGTCTGCCGGGGCTGGACCCCAGCAGATATGGATCAATCTAAGCTCATTACCTGCTCTCCAAATTTCTGCCACTAATTTTACTTGTTAAAAATGCTTAACAATAAGTATTACTCATGAAGCAGCTATGTGGTAAGCCCTTGCATTTGCTTATTTGATTCTCACTACAAACAGTAAAGGATACATTGTTATGGTTCTTAATATACAGAAATGGAAACGGAAACTTAAGGAAAGGTAAGGTTAAGCTGCTGCAAACTGACCCAGCTAATGAGAGACAGTGCTGGGACTTCAACCCAGGTGGTTCTTCCTCTAAAGCCTGTGGACCTGACCACTGGGCAGCTGGAAATCACCCTTCTCACCCAGATTTGAAACCTCAGGCATATTTTGGTGTCTCCTTTTATCCATCTAATTATCTTGCTAGTCTAGAGGTAAACTAAAGATGCAAATTTTGAGCCCCATAAGAATACTACTATGTACATCATATATGTGATGTCTTTTATATATATATACACACACACACACACACACACACACACATATATATATATGTATATAAACATCCATATCAGATTGTATAGTTCTGAGAATTAGGAGAAAATCAAATGTGTGTGTTGAGTAAGGCTCATTTTAATTCTATTTCAAAATTTATTTCCTACATATTCCCTCTTTTGTACATTCTCTGTGTCTTCCATAGTTCAGTCAGAACTTTCAATCCCTTGACCTTGATTTTTCCCAGTCTTCAACATTCTGCTAGTTTCAAACACCCACAACCCCTAGCTCTAGTTGGTCACAATACAGTGCTCCTTGAGCAAACTTTCAAAATGCAAAGTTCTGAAGTCCTGCCAAAACCCCCCTTCTTGTGGAATAAAAATCTTTAGCTTAGCATTTTGACCTCTAAGAATAACATCATTTCATTTCCTTATGTCCCTGCCAAGTATGTTTTGCTCAGTTGAGTCAGACTCTTTGCGACCCCATGGACCGTAGCCCACCAGTCTCCTCTGTCTGTGGGATTTTCCAGGAAGAATACTGGAGCGGTCACCACTCCAGATTCTTTACCACTGCACCACCCACATGTCTCAGGCAAAATAGGGCATAAGACTGTGGCTTTCACACACAGGATCTATTCCTATGCTTTGCCTCACTCCTGTGAATGAGAACATGCCTTCTCAGAACCATCTGAGCTCAGCTTTTCCAAAAGATAGCTGACTTATCCAATAGGAAGGAATGAGTGTACAGGAGCACCTCTCCCAAATGTTTATCAGGTTACCCTTAGTGATTTTAGTATGCTTTAAATTTTAAATATATATTAAATAACTTATATATATTTCAGTTCAGTCACTCTGTCATGTCCGACTCTTTGCAACCCCATGGACGGCAGCACGCCAAGCCTCCCTGTCCATCACCAACTCCTGGAGTTTATTCAAACTCATGTCCATTGAGTCGGTGATGCCATACAGTTCTTAACAGACGAAGCCCTTTGAAATCTTGATCAGTTTCTGTCTCATCTTCACATGTTCCATGAAGTTTTGATGATATTAGTTACAATAAGCATTGCTTGAATGAATACATGAATGAGTGAATGCGTGGTTGGAGGGAGGGAGAGATGGAATTGAATGGATGAATTTTCAGTAGAAGAGAGCATGGGGATGGACCTAAATATCTATCACATTCTTGACTCCCAAGAGAAAAAAAGCACTTATAAAACTAAGTGTAGCAGCATTTATTATTCACTCAACAGACAGCTAATGGACCCTACTACATGATGGGAACTATGCCAAGTATTTTGTTATCAAGCCTGTGCTCATTTGTAAATATATCTTACCTAGCAGAACATTCCTGAGTATTTCAGGCACAAAAGAGTAATAAACTGTAGCGTAGGTAAGCTGGCACTTAACGTCTCTATCAAAACCAATATATTTAACTCCCAATGTTAAAAATGCAAGCAAACCTTTAACTTCCAAGATCAATTACACTTGTAGAAAGAGGCTTGCTGGGAACAGCATTCTGTCTTGTCAAGGACTCCTTATCATCAAAGAAGAATAAACACTCTAATTATTTTTTTTTTACTTTTTTTTGTTTTCTAATTGGATCATTCATTACTCTCTTGAATTCAAATCAACATCAGATTTATAGTTGGAGGCTACTGAAATATTGATTTGGTTATAGAAATGTCAAGCTTGGCAGGTAAGCCGTCTTTCTGCCAGAGAAAGCTTTTGCTTTAGTAAACTTGTTTTAAAAGGCAGATGGAATGTAATCAGCAAGTAATTTGCATTTGTATCAGGCATGGAGAGAAGTTTTTAAAATTTAAAGAGTTTCCTTAGCATCCCTCTGATGCCAGATTCCTGGAATTAAGGTAACAAACCTGAACCACAGTATACAAATCCTGGTTATTATAAGGTCTGATGTTGATCTTTTTCTGCAGACCCATGCTACACTTAAAGTGAGTTATAGGGGCCACTGAACCTTACAGGGTGTCATTATTAGGACAGACAGAGTGTCACTCTGCTGCTGCTGCTGCTGCTAAGACCCCACAGACGGCAGCCCACCAGGTTCCTCTGTCCCTGGGATTCTCCAGGCAAGAACACTGGAGTGGGTTGCCATTTCCTTCTCCAATGAGTGTCACTCTAGTTAGATACAAATTCTACCTGGTTCTGTAATTTCTGGCCCGATAATGGAGAAGGTAATGAGTTCCAAAATGGGATATTGCAAATTTTGTTCAATTTCAGTGGAGAGAGTTATAAACCAATTGCTATTGTAGCTGTTGTTTTCCTCCTCTCCCATAATTAGGGTTTGCAAAGAAATATTTTAAATCGAGGTAGTATGCCAACATTTTTTTTTTTTTTAATGCTGGGAGCTGAGCACCTTAGCAAACTCCTCCAAACAAGCCCTACAAACTCTTACCCTTATACACCTCAATCTGATGATTCAAAAATGAAACCTTTTAATCTCAGCCCACTGATCAGCTAAGATATTTTAATGTTTTAGCTGTGAGTAAAAATAATTGCTTTCTCAAAGAGAATACCTTCAGTCACCTCTAGAATTAGGACTCAAAAAATCAGCCCTGGGCTTCTGTTTCTGCCCATAGTTTTCAAAATAAGAACGATGTCTTCGTACTTAATGAAACAACCCTTCATGGCTGGTCAAGAGGACTCAGGAGGTCGACTCTCCAGGCCCCTGGCAGTGCAGTGTAAGTACCTTGCTCAGTCCTTTTAAATGCTAGCAGATATTTTCTCCATGGATATTAGAGCTTTGGAAATTTTAATTTTTAATCTGTTATCCAATCCAAAATAGTATTTTCACAAAACTAAAATGGTAATTGAGCTGCTTTTTCCCCTTCTTTTGTGGGATTCTTCCAAAAATCTGAAAGATGTTCATTAGGAGAGATTATACATTAGCAAACCACCCAATGTAAGCACACAGTTCATTCTGAGAATATGCGTTCAGCAGTAGGGTCTTGGTACATACATGTGATGTTGCTATTGTAGAAATATTCATATAAGGAAAATGGGTTTGTGGTTTCAAGACCCTAATTGAGTTGTCTGAGAAACCAGGCATACCAATGAGGCATTTCCTGTATCCTACTCATCAAATTTGCAGATTAGATGAGCTGTAATTCTAAATGTACAGTCTTAGCTTGTTTAATTCCTTATTCAAAGAAGAGGTGGAAAAGATGGGTATCGTTTGGATCTACTACTGCAGATTGTCGGTGAAGTTGATTTCTTCTTAAATTATTATATTTGGTTTTGTTTAGATTTTCAGAAACAGAAAAAATTGCTGTGAGAATCCTATATACTGTGAGTGTATAGATGAAGCTTTTTGTACTTTATACAATGTGATGAAGGTACAAAAAGCTAACTGATGTCCATAAATGGACCGGGCTGGTTGTCGCTCCAATAGGGTTTTAGATTTGGTGAGCCTGTGCTTTAGGTGGATGGGTGCGCCACTCTGTCCTCATCTCTGAGTGGCTGACACTGCAGGGCCACCTTCCTCTTGCACGCAGTTTCAGGCTGGCTTCTCTCAGCCCACCACGCGTGCTGCCTCTGTCGCTCTCCTGTTTGCTTGTATCTTTGGCATTCTGGCATTTTCCATCTTAAAATATTCGAATCTTCAGTTTAACAAACTCACATGACCACTCTCTGTGACACCAAACAACGGGTTTCCTAAAATAGACAATAACTGCCATGTTATGATGTCTCATTACTTTCCGTTTTTTTAATCTTTTGAAGTAGAAGTATTTGATGAGACAAACATGCTTTTTAAAGACTGTAAAGGAATGGTGGGTTAGAATCAAACTCTTCAATATGCCCTCACTTCAGAAATACTTGATATAATTTATACATAAAGAGACTAGGTTCTGAGAAACAGCCATCATATTATCTATAAACTATGTAACCTTGGACATCATGACCATTTTCAGCTCCATGTTCCCTGACTATAAAGTGGGAGTTTGGAACAAGTGATTTCCATGAGTCTCCTCAGTTCTGTCATTCTCACCACACTTTACCAAAAATCATAATATTAAGTTCAGTTCAGTTCAGTTCAGTTGCTCAGTCATGTCCGACTCTGTGACCCCATGAATTGCAGCACGCCAGGCCTCCCTGTCCATCACCCACTCCCAGAGTTCACCCAGACTCAGGTGCATCAAGTCAGTTACGCCATCCAGCCATCTCATCCTCTGTCGTCCCCTTCTCCTCCTGCCCCCAATCCCTCCCAGCATCAGAGTCTTTTCCAATGAGTCAACTCTTTGCATTAAAGAGACTGTCAAATCAGACTCATGAATGTAGAAGTCACAGATATATAGACTCTTTGTACCCACCCACAATGTGACTGTTCTTTCCATTTTGTCCTTAATTCTAACACTGTACTGTAGAAAGTACATGACAGAAGGACAATTTGGATGAATAATTAATTAATGACCCTACAACAAGCATCTCAAATTGATTTGATTCTCACTGTTATATATTCTCATTGATCTCCATAAGTATGGATCTTTTGTACTTATTGGGTTAAAAAAGCCCCCTTTATTATCACATCTTTGCTGTACCTCAGTCTGAATTTGTGCACCAGGGTGAATTTCTGCTGACTTCAGGTAGAAATTTAGAGAAGAAGAAAGTAGATTTATACGTGCAATTTAAAAATGTAGTTGTGATCTACAGTATCTGCAGATGATATCTTAAATTATAAAAACCATTTTTAAAAAGTGAAAGCCATTTTGAGTCTCTTAAAATCACTGGCTTAAATGATGACAAACTTTCTTGAAAACACTAAACCCCCAAAACAGTCTTTACTTTGCTCTGTTAATCAATTACACTGGCATAAGACCATTTAACAATATCTCACTTACTACCAGAATGGTTAAGATGCATCTCAGAGGCTGTCTCCTAGAATCAGGTAAATTCAGTTAAATCCAGCACCATGTATTTACATTCCACTATAGTAGAGCATTTTCTATCATACCCCCATTTTCCTCTCTTCTCTGTTCTTGAGCAAAACAGAGTGTCCTCAGTTCTTATGACTAAACTGTTAAAATGTGTCACATTTACCTAAATTCCTCTATGCCTATTCAGTACTATATTTAACATATTTTTATCAAACAAACCCCCCACAAGTAACCCTGTTGTCCAATATACATTCAAGCCTTTAAAATAGTCTGCACAATTCTAAGAGTACCAAGTTTAGTTTTTAGAAGCATCAGTTTAAACTGTTAGGGTCAGATAAATTGCTATAGTTACAAAATGGCTTAAAGTTTTAAAAACTGCTTGATATTCTAAGAAAATAGCCCCTCCATTTTATTTACACCACAGTACACAGGAAAGGAAGAGCAGAGGCTTCCAAAGGAATTGAAATTATTTTCTGTAAGTGACTAAGGGGTTTCACGCAGTGTGATAATTGTGTAGAATAAATTGATACTTCTGATAAAATTAATAAATGAACATTTTTTGAATGAATACGTTTCTATGAAAATAACTCTGCTGTCCTAAGGATAATTTTTAAAAATTCAGACCTTGAATTACACAGAAAAATATCCTTTGTATCTGTAAGATAGTCAGTTGTGTATAAATTTGGGCTCAATCTTTGCATGCCCCATGATTTTTCTTAATTAAAACCACAGCTGAGTGATTCATTTAGAGAAGTTAAAAGCAGAGCTTGAGGGTCAGCAGGATGACTTAGTGGAAACTGTCAACTGTTGTCCCCTGGTATGTTCAAAGTTTGGAGGAGACCATTTCCTGGTTGAGTTCTGCCCACAGATCTCCCATAGAAATTCAGAAGAACTAATGAACCCTATTAGTGTATCAACAAGAGCCTGTGTCCCCAGAGAGTGATTTAGTTTGGATTTTGACTTCTACATCTTCCTCTTCAAAATACTGACTTCTTGGCCAAACTTACATCACCTCATTTTTGTTCTGGGAACAAATCTCAAAAAACAGATTCATCTTCAGCTGATAGCAGAAAAGAATGGAAAAACTGTTGTGGTAGAGAGGAAGCAGTTCAAATAAGTGCTAAGATAGTCTTTAAGTCTGTGACTAACAATAGTTTCACTTGCATAAAAGAACTAAGCCCAAATCTGTAACCTTAAGTAGGAAGAATAGTCTTCTTTAAGCAATCAGCAATTCAGTTTAAAGATTAATATAAATTGAAGGTGAAGAAAAAAATTAAACTTTTCAAAGGTATTTGCTAAGCTTAAATTGTCTCTGGCTAAACAAAAATCTTGAATATTTAGTTAAAAAATTCTATATGTAAACTACGCAGACTGAGCTGGGTGTGGGGGCAATATTGTTGATGTCATTGTTGTCACTAGTCATGTTCAACTCTTTCCGACCCCATGGACAGCAGCCTGCCAGGCTCTTCCATCCTTAGGATTTCCCAGGCAAGAATATTGGAGTGGGTTGTCATTCCCTTCTCCAGGGGATCTTCCCAACCCAGGGATCGAACATGTGTCTCCTATATTGGCAGGTGGATTCTTTACCACTGAGCCACCAGAGAAGCCAGAGGGGTTAATACACGCTTCCCATAATTACCTAGTTCTGAAACGAGGTCATTACATGAGGGAATCTCATTTGATGCCCTGTATGGCACTGTTGCATCTGTTAAATGAGAAGAGCTAAGGATGGCTGGGATGTCTTCAATTTTAAAAGAATATATCTTATCCTTCCAACACAATTAGCTGAACTTGCAATGTGCTACTTTTTTAAAAAAAGGTTACCTAAATACTTTGACGAGTGGTCAAACATATAATGTGAGAAATCTATTTTACAAATGATAGCTCCACTTTTTGTGATTTAAAAACAAGAAATACACAGAACAGATTCAGATACAGGCAAGGCTGTGTTTTAACTGAGAGGCTAATGACTGTTTTAGAGGTTTGTATCATCAGATAGTAAATTAAAGTGTTTGTGGTTAAAAGACAGTGTGTTTAAGATCTCAAGATGACTTTCATTATCTTTTGTGTTCTTGGTCGCTGACAAGCTTCTGAAATTCTTGTGTGTATTTTGAGTCTACTCAGAGTTAAGCTCTGTGTAGATAATGGGAGGCAAATAAATCCAGCTATCCTGAATTACACAAAAGATGAGGAATAAGTGGTGTTCTTTCCTCACTGGATATTATAAAAATAGCTAAAAATTTTTAAATGAATACTTGTTGACCTAAAGAAAGGAATAAAAAAGTTAAATCTCAGGGGGGAAATGAGTTTAAAATAATAATGTTATAATAGAAAAAATAATAACATGAGTGCAAATATGTAAAACAAAATGCTTCAAGTGGAATGTTTGATTTTTGTTTGTTTAGTTGCTAAATCGTGTCCAAGTCTTTGCAACCCCATGGACTGGAGCCCACCAGGCTCCTCTGTCTATGGGATTTCCCAGGCAAGAATACTGGAGTGGGTTGCCATTTCCTCCTCCGGGGAATCATCCTGACTCAAGGATTAAACCTGCATCATCTGCACTGGCAGGTAGATTCTGTATCACTGAGTCACCAGACAAGCCCTCAAATGGGATAGGATTTAGTAACTTTGATTGCAATATGACTGGAAAAGATCAGTTTTCATTCCAATCCTAAAGAAAGTTAATGCCAAAGAATGCCCAAACTACAGCACAATTGCACTCATCTCACACGCTGGTAAAGTAACACTCAAAATTCTCCAAGCCAGGCTTCAGTAACATGTGAACTGTGAACTTCCAGGCGTTCAAGCTGGTTTTAGAAAAGGCAGAGGAACCAGAGATCAAATTGCCAACATCTGCTGGATCACTGAAAAAGCAAGAGAGTTCCAGAAAAACATCTATTTCTTCTTTATTGGCTATGCCAAAGCCTTTGACTGTGTGGATCACAATAAACTGTGGAAAATTTTTCAACAGATAGGAATACCAGACCACCTGACCTGCCTCTTGAGAAATCTGTATGCAGGTCAGGAAGCAACAGTTAAAACTGGACATGGAACAACAGACTGGTTCCAAATAGGAAAATGAGTATGTCAAGGCTGTATATTGTCACCCTGCTTATTTAACTTCTATGCAGAGTACATCATGAGAAACGCTGGGCTGGAAGAAGCACAAGCTGGAATCAAGATTGCCAGGAGAAATATCAGTAACCTCAGATATGCAGATGACACCACCCTTATGGCAGAAAGTGAAGAGGAACTAAAGAGCCTCTTGATGAAAGTGAAAGAGGAGAATGAAAAAGTTGGCTTAAAGCTCAATATTCAGAAAACTAAGATCATGGCATCCGGTCCCATCACTTCATGGCAGATAGATGGGGAAACAGTGGAAACAGCGGCTAACTTTATTTTTCTGGGCTCCAAAATCACTGCGGATGGTGATTGCAACCATGAAATTAAAAGACATTTGCTCCTTGGAAGGAAAGTTATGACCAACCTAGACAGCATATTAAAAAGCAGAGACATTACTTTGTCAACAAAGGTCCATCTACTCAAGGCTATGGTTTTTCCAGTAGTCACGTATGGATGTGAGAGTTGAACTATAAAGAAAGCTGAGCTCAGAAGAATTGATGCTTCTGAACTGTGGTGTTGGAGAAGACTCTTGAGAGTCCCCTGGACAGCAAGGAGATCCAACCAGTCCATCCTAAAGTAGATCAGTCCTGGGTGTTCATTGGAAGGACTGATGTTGAAGCTGAAACTCCAATACTTTGGCCACCTGATGCAGAGAGCTGACTCATTTGAAAAGACCCTGATGCTGGGAAAGATTGAGGGCAGGAGGAGAAGGGGACAACAGAGGATGAGATGGCTGGATGGCATCACTGACACAATGGACATGAGTTTGGGTGAACTCCGGGAGTTGGTGATGGACAGGGAGGCCTGGCGTGCTGCGGTTCCTGGGGTCACAAAGAGTTGGACACGACTGAGCCACTGAACTGAACTGAACTGAAACTGAACTAAATATGTGTTACAGTGTCTTTTTTCTGATAGAGTGTGTCAAGTTTATAAAGTTTGTTATATCTGTTCTTGGTCATTAACATGTATTTTTAAGTAGAATGAGATAAGATTTATCTACAGCATTTGCTTGACCCTATATAAGTCCCTTAGCCTGACTTGTTTCTGAGGCTAAAGCCATCATTCTAGGGCCAGACCTCAAGAGGTCCTGCTTTAATGTGAAAAGATTAATAGAGAAATACATAACTCAAAAAATCAACCAAGACACATTAGAATATTAACAGTAGAAGTCTGAAGGAAGTGTAAGAACAGTGTAAATTGGGAAAGCAAGTACTGAAAAGATATGGCATTGAAACTCGCTTCTCATAAGTTTCGTACAAAGCTCTAGTAAATTCTTAGAGTGTTCATATTTTAGAAAAGCAGTACCTGTTCCCATGTTAGGCACCATTCTAAAGAATTCCAGAAAAGATAATGTTCTACAAATTAAATAATGTATTGAAGCTGATATTCTTACCACAAAGGTTGGAATTATTTCTATATGATTGCTAATTTATTTGATTATAAAAAAATTCCAATAGGAATAATTATTAAGACCAAGAGTAAAAATGGTAAATCTGACTATAATATTAGTTTATTGGGCCAGCCTAAGTTGTTGACTGGGAGAAATATCAATAACCTCTGATATGGGGATGATACCATGCTAATAGTGGAAATTGATGAGGAACTAAAGCACCTTTGATAAAGGTGAAAGAGGAGAGCGAAATAGCTGGCTTAAAACTCAAATTTCAAAAAATAAAGATCATGGCATGTGGTCCCATTACTTTATGGCAAATAGATGGGGAAAAAAAATGGAAACAGTGACAGACTTTATTTTCTTGGGCCCCCAAATCACTATGGATGGTGACGGCAGACATGAAATTAAAAGACACTTGTTCCTTGGAAGATAAAGCAATGAAATCCTGGACAGTGTATTAAAAAGCAGAGACATAACTAGGTTGACAAAGGTCTGCATAATCGAAGCTATGTTTTTTTCCAGTAGTCATGTACGGATGTGAGAATTGGACCATAAAGAAGACTAGATGCCAAAGAATTGATGCTTTCAAACTGTAGTGCTAGAGAAGACTCTTGAGAGTCCCTTGGAGTACAAAGAGATCAAACCAATCAATCCTAAAGGAAATCAACTGTGAATATTCATTGGAAGGACTGATGCTAAAGTTGAAGCTCCAATATTTTGGCCACCTAATACAAAGAGCCAATTCACTGGAAAAGATCCCAATTCTGGAAAAGATTGAAAGCAGGAGAAGGGGATGACAGAGAATGAGATGGTTGGATGGCATCACCGACTCAATGGACATCAACTTGAGCAAACTCTGGGAGATAGTGAAGGACAGGGAAGCCTGTGTACAGTTCATGGGCACAAAGAGTCAGACACGACTGAGCTGCTGAACATAAAAACATAAAAGTTGTTGACTGCTAAATTTTTTTAAAATACTGACTGTGAAAAGTTTTAAATTTAGTGCACCTTCTAAATTTCATTTGCAAATTGCCCAATTTCTGCATTTTTGGAAATGTGACATTATCACTGAGATTTTAGGCTACTGTATGTATATGAGCATAAAACAATTTCTAGGTAAGTTAAAATTGGAACTCCTAGTAAGATAATTATGTTTGTTTTCATTTGCAGATTCTGAATTATGTAGGATTTTATACAATATCCTGTTGCCAAGAAAGTAAAATCCTTAATACACATGAGATATATTTCTTTTTATTTTTTTTAAATTGGAGTATAATTGATTTACAATGTTGTAAGTTTCAGGTGTGCAGCAAAGGGAATCAGTCACATATTATAGTCATTTTATATATATATATATCCATTTTTTTAGATTCTTTTTCCATATAGGCCATTGCAGAGTATTGATTAAAATCACCTGTCCTATACAGAAGTTTTTATTAGTATCTGTTTTATATATGCTGCTGCTGCTGCTGCTAAGTCGCTTCAGTCGTGTCCGACTCTGTGTGACCCCATAGACGGCAGCCCACCAGGCTCCGTCGTCCCTGGGATTCTCCAGGCAAGAACACTGGAGTGGGTCACCATTTCCTTCTCCAGTGCATGAAAGTGAAAAGGGAAAGTGAAGTTGCTCAGTCGTGTCCGACTCTTCGCGACCCCATGGACTGCAGCCCACCAGGGTCCTCCGTCGGTGGGATTTTCCAGGCAAGCGTACTGGAGTGGGGTGCCATTGCCTTCTCCAGGTTTTATATACAGTAGTGTGCATATGTGGGTCCCACTCTCCCAATTAACCCCTTCCTTAGCCCCTGATAACCATAAGTTTGTTTTCTGCATCTGTAAATCTATTTCTGTTTTGAGGTAAGTTCATTTGTACCCTTTACTTTTTTAGACTCCACGTATAAGTGATAATGTATGATATTTGTCTTTAACCTCTTGGCCCATCCATGCTGCTGCAAATGGCATTATTTCATTCTTTTTTGTTGTAGAGTAATAGTCCATTGTATATATGTACCATATCTTCTTTATCCATTCCTCTGCTGACGGACATTTAGTCAGTTCTATGTTCTAGCTAATATAAATAGTGCTGCAGTGAACACTGGAATGCATATATATCTTTGATTTATGGTTTTCTTCAGATATCTGCCCATATATATAGGATTGCTGGACCATACGCTAGCTCTATTTTTGGTTTTTTAGGGAACTCCATACTGTCCTCATAGTAGGTATTAGCAATTTACATTCCCATCAACAGTGTTGGAGAATTCCCTTTTCTTCACACCCTCTCCAATATTTAGATTTTTTGGTGATGGCCATTCTGACCAGTGTGCAGTGATACTTCATTGTAGTTTTGATTTGCATTTCTCTGATAATTAGTAATATTGAGCATCTTTTCATGTGCTTTTAAGCTATCTATCTGTATGTATTCTTTGGAGAAATGTTTATTTGGATCTTCTACCCAATTTTTGATGAGATAAATTTCTCTACTAAGTATTTTGACATGCTCTTTATGGATCACCTAATATATGAATTTCCTGGCATTCTACTGATGATTCATAACTATAGTTTAGACCATGTTGTTTCTTAGGATCTTGTTATAAACTCCTCCAGTTCCAAAATCATTGGTTTAGTAATTTAGCATTTACTTAATATAAAGCTATGCAGTATAAGACTTCTATGGTTTGCAGAGATTATAGAGCCCACATGAAACTGCTGTATTTAGAGATGAACAAACCAGCTCCTAAAAATATCTGGTAACTTTTTAAGCTAATATACATGAAGATAAGTAAAATATAAAATATGTGATAAATATTTAGAAAAAAGCACAGATATACTACTTATTTCCTTTAGTCATACATTTCCTTCCTCCCTTCCTTCCTTGCACTCTATCTTCTTACCTTTCTATCTTCCTTCCTTTTCAAAGGATTATTATAATATTCCTGCATTGCTTCTAAATCTTTGAAGAATAAAATATAGTTTATGTTTCTTGGAAGCAGTTTAAAAACCTAATAGATGATCATATCAGCCTTGTGGACTGGCTTATACTGTTAAATATAATTTCTACCTTACATTGTTTGATTCTAAAACAGATGTGCTCTCTTAAAATAATTGACTTCTCTTTTAATCAAGGAGGTAGGTTAGAGATGGATTTCAATTGCCAGAATCTATTTATCTCCTAAAAAAATAAGTATATGAAAATGAAATTATAGTTGTTAAAGAAGATTAAGTAATAGAGACTACTATTAACACTTGAAGGTAAATTTCTTCCTAAATACAGATATAGTTATAAAAACCTTGACAAAATTAAATGGCATTTCAAGAAACATGATCAAAAACGCCATTTAACTAAATAATTTATGAAAAATAAAGGAGAAGTTTGAATAGATTATGGATAAAAAGTGCAGAATTTTGGCTGAAAGTCTACTATCTGATCTGTCAAATACTGAAAAATATTTTAGAAAAATCCACCTTCAGTATCAGTTTTCACTGTTTTTCTCTTTTTTATACTAAATCATATTCAGGGGAAATATTTATTTGAAATTTTTGGTTACTTACAAAGTAAATGAATAGTAACATAACATATTATTTTATATCCCACAAATATATGTAGATATTTTATAGCCCACAAATATATATATATATATATATATATATATATATATATATATATAAAAATAGTGCTCCAGGTACTTATGTGTAATAAATCAGTTATTTGAATTTTATCTTATTTTAATATAGTCAGTTTACCTAAAGATATTTTGAAAGCTATTTTAAAGTTACAGTCTTGTAATTCATAAACATACTATAAACTAATGAGGAAATTTCAATTATGGTCCAAGATTTCTCTCTCATTCAATATTTAGAGCATTTGAGCTCACCTTTCCAGTGGTTATTTAACAATATATTCTGAATTACAGTTATGTGTGGACTTATCACATCCTTCTTCCCACAATATTCCAACAAATGTTTATTTTTGAATACAATATGACTTATTATCTTTCAAGCTTTTAAATGACTTGCATTTTATATGTTCTTCAGAAATAATTTTTGTTTTAACTGAATAAACATACCAATATCTTTTATCTAAATCATATTTAAATTTCACCATAATACAAACAGTTCAAAGATCCATCAACTATCAGAGCTTCAATGAATGGTCTTGTGCTTGATTTTTGCTACAATAACTCAAATAATAGAATGTTAAAGTTTCTTGCAGATTTTATTTCCAGGAAATATAATCATAGAATGTTGCTGTGATTTTTTTTAAGCTATCTGACTAATTTATGGAAGTGTAATGTAACTGTTTAAAGATCTCATGTAAATATAAAGTTTTCCATATGGCATTGGGATTTATATCTAGCCAAGCAGGCTTTCTAAATATCACGATAGTCACCAGGGGTATTCTCATAATTATAATTATCAAGAGTCATTTATGAATTTTCTACATTCCCTGATATATTCCCTTGTAAGAAAATGTGGACCAAGACAGATTAATTCAAAGTGGTTAAGTAACCCGAGCCAGGAAGAGAGTAGATGTGTTTCAATATCAGGACAACACTGATTTAAAATAGGGAAAAAGAAAGTTATTGAGTAGCCAGCCTCTGGGTATCATTTAAAGCAAAATAAAGCTGAGAGCCAAGGCTGGTGTACTTAATCATACTGCTGCGTGGCAGGAAGTGGAAACATGGTCGAGATTATAAAGCAAAAGCAATGCTATCTGTGCCTTTCACCTCTCACTTTGAGGGCTGCGTGGTGAAATGCCACAGCATGTTTTTTTTTTTTTAACTTCCCTTTCAGGGCAATAGACTAAGCTGAGGAAAAAAAGCCTGGCAGATAGGTAAAGGTTCACCTGTATATCATTGCATAAAGTAGGGTTAAACTTAATAAAATTCCTGATCTTGTCAAAACAATACTTTTAAAGCCTTGAACAAAATGAATTACATTAATACTTCCATAAGCAATTCCAATACACACACACACACCCTTTCAAAGTGCACCTTTTAAAATTAAGGATATGAGATTTTTTTCAGCTTCTAATTAGTGAAGGTCTATATTCTTAATGTTTCTTTACAAAATTCAGATATAACATCAGAGAATAACAGTTTTTGAAATGAGAGTGCAACAAAGAATTCAGAGGCAAGTTGTTTTTCTGTTTGCTTGAATTAAAAAAAAAAGAAAAAAGATATGGCTACTACTTTGGGAAGTAGACTCAGAGAAAAGGATTCTCCAAAAAGAAAGATATCTGGGACTCAATGTTTTTCTTGTTGATTTACTCTTAATTTTATTCCTCTTCCACTCATTCAAGATCACACTCAACATACAGTGAACTGTGTAGAAGAATGCAATCCCCTTTTCTAAGCAGCAGCAAATCTTAGAGCTTGAACGACATTCAAGATAACTACAGATAATCTCATAAAATTGGTTGGTTTCCAAATAGTCCACCTTCAGTCTTCCTGCTATTTATCAAGGTGGAGTTTTCCTAAAATCTAGTTGTTGGGATCACTTTCCTTTCGTTTATGTCCTCATCCTAAGATAAGTTTTTGTGTTAGACTATTGCATAAATTCCTAGAGCTCCGAGATTGCCCCAAGATTGGTTACTCTGATTAGATTTTCTATTCTTGTAGTATGATATCTTGCTCAAAGGTCTTGAGCACACTTTAAAAAATATATAAATACAATGTTTCAGGTATACAGTAAAGTGAGTCATATATTCAGATCTTTTCCATTATAGGTTATTACATGATACTGAATATCATTCCTTGTCCTACATAGTAGGTCCTTATTGTTAATCTATTTTATATATAATAGTGTGTATCTGTTAAGGCCAGACTCACAATTTATTCCTCCCCCTTCTTTTCATGTTGGTAACCATAAGTTTGTTTTTTGTCCATGAATTTATTTCTGTTTTGTACATAAGTTCATTTGTATCATTTTTTAGATTCTACATGTAAGCAACATCACATGATATTTGTCATTCTCTGAGTTACTTAGTATCATAATTTCTGAGTCCATCCATGTGGTTGCAAACGGCATTATTCATTCTTTTTTAATGGCTGCATAATATCCCATTGTGTATACATATCACATCTACTTTATCCATTCATCTGTTGATGGGCATTTAGGTTGCTGCCATATCTTGGCTACAGTAGTAGTACTGCTTTGAATATTGGGTGCATGTATCTTTTTGAATTAGAGCTTTCTCTGGATATGCCCAGGAGTGGGATTGCTGGATCATATGGCAACTCTATTTTTGTTTTTTTAAGGAACCTTCACACTGTTCTCCAGAATTTGACCCTACTTTTTAAGCATCTTAATCTTCTTCTCAATCATGAAAATTGGAGAGGAGAGAAAGATCTCCTGGATGGTCTTTCTTGGGCATTGAAAAATCACACATTGAGACACCTAGCCTTTCGTTATCTTTACTACTACTACTATCTGATACTACTGAAACATTAGTGTTAACCATAGACTTATTGACACTAATCACAGATCCCTTTCTCTGCCCTGGGGTTAGAGAAAAATGGTGATGATATCCACCATTTTCACTGATCACTATGCTTGGGTAATTTGATTAGGTTGTACTTGGTATCTCTTTCCTTTAGCACTTCTCTGTATAGGTTCTGTTTAAAGCTAAGAGAAGAATACTTTTCTCTAGAGAAATAGTGTTAGATAAAATGTGCATGGGAATCTGTGTTTCCCTTCTGCTCTGACTTTCCACTGACTAAGAACTTGGAGATATTACTTTAAAGAACAATAGCCTGTTGCTTTTTGCGTTAACATATAAAACATTTAATAAAGACTAAAGAGCTGATATACTAAGTGTGGGAAACCTTACAGGATCTCAGGTTTGAATGGGTTTGACACTGGTCTACATTTTGGAAATCTTGTCCAGTGCCTCTCGGTTCTAAGAACTCACTTACCACCCTGAAAAAGGATATAGTTGGTTGTCTAGATATATACCTCTTATTATTTTATGGGGCATGTGCTGAGGCAGTAGCGCATTTTTTCTGTGTCTTTTAACTAGGGAGCCAAAAATACCTGAAATGCTTTTCTGAGTAGTTGTGTGCAGAGCAATGTCATAGCAAAAAATATATACAGCAAGGAGTCTACATGTCTTATCATAACATCTTCATGGTTGATCACATGTGGGAATTGCAGGTGGCTCCAGCTTGTGTGGGGCTTCAGTAATTCACAAATACAGTGCTTGGATAATACAGACTGAGTAGACACACATACAGAGGAGTATTTGACGTCCCAGACCTGACACAGCACTGAGCAAAACAAGAAGAGGGGAGGGGAAGGGTTGCTCTAGACAGGAAAGGGGTTAGGCAAAGTTAAAAGACAAAGATGGAGACAAACACGTCTATTTGGTTTGTTGTGGTCCCTTGCATAGAGTGCATAATAGTTCATGTAAGAGCTTTCATTTATGTAGCATTTAACATTTGCCAGGCACTGTTGTAAAGGCTTTAACAAACGGTAACTTCAGTAATCCACACAATAGGAAGAAAGTACTAATGTTACCCCCATTTCACAAATAGAGAAATAGAGAGTTTAAGTAAATTCAGTCTAGATTTCTGAAACACAAGCCTGAGTCTCTGGGTTCCTCAGGCTCACAGAGAAAGCCAGAGGCAGAAGCAGAAATCAAATCCAGAAAGTCGTGCTCCCAAATCTGTCCCTTACCACAGGCGACTTACTGCCCTTCACACAGGCACACCGCACAGCCACCTGGGAGTCCAGGAAAGTTCTCTTTTTATTTTAACCATATTCTACTCTCTTTTCAGCGAAACACAAGAAAGGTCCATTTTCCTCTTGATTTCTACCTCTTTGAATTGCCCTTTTTTACCAATCAGTATGCATAATTGTTCACATTTCTAGTCATTTTGCAAAGTGAAAGGATGTTTTTAAAAACTGTTTTATGATTAAAAACTGTGCTCACTGAGAAAAATTTGGAAAGTGTAAAATTATAATTGAGTGGGAGTGGAAAATATATTTCTTTCCCCTTAAGCAACTGATTGTTAATATTTTGAAATATTCCCCATAAAGCATTTACTATTAATTTATAATCATAGAGACATGACGTTGGGCGAACTCTGGGAGATGGTGAGGGACAGGGAGGCCTGACATGCTGCAGTCCATTGGGACTCTCACAAAGAGTCAGAGATGACTTGGCGACTGAACAACAACATAGTAAATATGTAATATTTAACTGCTTTTTAAAAATTTAATGTTAAATTATTTTCAAAAGTTACCTTGATTTCAAAGCCTCCTCCTTTGTCTGGCCTACGTAATGAATCCATCACATTAATTCATTCAGTAGCAATTTGGTGTTTTGTTAGTCACTTTTCTCTAAAACGGAGATTTTTCAGAGAACAAGACATATTTTCTGTCCTCATGGAGTTGAAATTTCAGTGAGCTTGCTGTTTAGTCGCTCAGTCATGTCTGACTCTTTGTGACTCTGTGGACTATAGCCCGCCAGGCTCTTCTGTCCATGGGATTCTCCAGGTAAGAATACTGGTGTGGGTTGCCATTTCCTCCTCCAACAGTGAGCTTGACTTATTATAAATAATAATAATAATAAATATTAATTATTTAATAGCAGATATCTCAGTTTTGATTAATGATAATAGGGTTTAACTTTTAAGAAATGTATTCTTTCTAAATAAAGGGAGTAGAATACAATTACTCAATTTATGTATTCTAGAGCTGGGTAATAATGTTGAAGAGTAGGCTATTTTTTTTTTCAACTTTTTTCACTGGTAAGCAGTGCTTTCCAGTTTTAAATAAACTGTGGCATTGACAACAAATTTAAAGATTATTCCCAAATTTTTACTGATTGCCTGGGGCTTTTACAGTATAAGTATTTATGTTCAAAACTAGTCAAGATTAAAAGGAAACTCATTTTATATGACATTGATGCATCATTTAATCCAGTCATATTTTTCACTTTTAATGCTCCATGTTGCTAAAATATTTTGGTTCTACAATGTATCCTTTTATGATGGATCACATAAGTACCGCTGAACTCTAAGCACTGTGCCCTAAACATATTAAATGTTTTTTATTGAAATGGATTGGGCTGAATTGCATTGTGGGAATTCATGTTGAACAGAAGCCTATTTCTCTATACACAGCACAAATTATGTTCCATGCTCTCAAAGTCAGAAGTACATTGTAAGCTGATGAAAAGAATTTTTGCAAATAGTATGTGGTTGAGCGTTCATTACTTCTGAATCATTCCATGGAAACTAATGCTCATTGTCATTCAGGCTTGATCAGCTTCTTAGCCTATTAAGGTATAGTTGGATAGCATTGCATTCTGGTGGTGACATTTGATAAATTTTCCATTTGCTAATGGTTTCATGGGATTTCTTGCGGCAGGTGAGCAGTTCGAGTGCTTTAGGAAAATCATGAAAGAGTGAAACCATCTAGGCAGATGTGTCTCAGCTTTCCTCTCTTTCCTGCCCACTCTGCCCGCTGATGATTTCTTCTCCCTGTCCACTCTGCCCACTTTTCCAGGACCATCCTGTCCTGAAGAACTCTCTCAAGTTGACATTAGAAGCCAAGGAATTAAATAACATTCAGCCAGCTGTTTAGAGTTCCTAAGAGCTTTCATCTTCTGGAACACTAAAAGTCTCTAGTATTATTACCCCTATTTGACAGACCAGGAAGCTGAAATTTGGACAGAAGAGACTGAACTAAGAGGGAAGAGGGAGAGTTGACCTCATGACTGACTCTAAATGCTTTACTCTTTCTGATTGAACCTGTGGTCTCTCAGGAAAGAGCCTGGCAGGCTACAATCTATAGGGTTGCACAGGTTCGGACACAACTGAAATGACTAGGGGAGCAGAGAGCTCACAAAAAGCTCCCAGCTATCAAGGGCCATTTGCATCTCTATGTGGATTGCAATTACCCCTTGCTTCCTCTTGGATGGCATCACCGACTCAATGAACATGAGTTTGGGTAGGCTCCGGGAATTGGTGATGGACAGGGAGGCCTGGTGTGCTGCAGTCCATGAGGTCGCAAAGAGTCAGACACGACTGAGCACCTGAACTGAACTGAACTTGCTTTCTCTGTGCCATTTTGTATTTTCCACCCTTAATTTTCATTGTAAATGTAAAGGTTTGGGAAGAATATCTCACTTCTACCAAGTAGAAGTTGGAGCTCAGGGCAAGAGGCTTTTCCCCAGGTCTTTGTCATCTCCACCCATTCACTCCCTGACCCCATCCCTGGTGTGTTGGCTGCAGCCAGAGACCAACCTCCATCACTGTGGGCAAGAGAAGGTAGGCACCAAACAGAGAGGGAGGTATAAGGACATAGTCTCAGGGAATGTGCTTGCGTACACTCCTGTGAGATGGGATTTTTCAAGTGTTACCAGGTTATGATAACTTTCTTGGTCAACTTGACCTTTTAAAACCAAGAAATAGCAAGGACTGGTGTACTTGTCATGTAATAAAACCTGTTTTCTATTTGAAAGCTGAAAGACAGAATACTTGGGTTCTATATAATCTCTGAAAATTCTGATAGACTGAACTAACCAATATAAAGGAAATTTGTAGACATAGATTTAATTTAATAATAACAGGAGCATAGCACTGTGCTGCAAAAAATTCAACGTTCTCTTTACGTATTATGTCCTTCATGCATTTTCAGTAGATGCATGAGCATCATCAGAAGTTATGAGGATTCTGTTGAAAGTGCACAGGTATCATTAAATCACCAACCGCATGACACAGTTGTGAGAAATCATGAAGGAAATTTCTAATACAGCTCTGTGGGAGTAAAAGCTTTCCGCCTATGGAGCAACTGATACAATATTATCCTGCCAAATGTATGATTTTGGTAAATGACTGTGACCTTCAGCTATAGTATAGCCTTCATGACACACATTTACTTGTAATAACTTCCTTTCTGGAAAAATGTATTTCTACCATCCTGTCTATTTTTCAGCAGTGTTATTGCAGTATCAGTTTAATTCTGTTTTCTCAGTATACATCAAATGAGTTTGAAGAATGAGATAGATAAATGCATATGTAAGTAGATACAATATGCTAAGTAGAAGAGCAAAGCACATAGCCATGTATATAAATGAAAGATCAAATTAGCTAACAATGTAGCCACCTATAAAGATATTTCTTTGGGAAACAAATTAATGTTTTCATAAACCTACATTAACAAAAGTGTGTTAGTCGCTCAGTCCTGTCTGGTTTTAACAAAATTAGCATAAAACAAAATGTAATATTTTCAGTTAGGTTATTTGATTGCTTGTTCAATGGAAATAAATGGGTCTGTGGGGACCTAGAACATTCCATTTCAACTGGTGGCAACTTTTGTACAGTAGAGCTACAGTATGGCATTGCTAGTAGCTTCTGCATATCTTCATTTCTAAGTAAAAAGAAATGCTGCTGGAATGCACTGATATTCATCAGAATAATGCATTCAATAATTCTAATACTGGAATTATTCATGATATCAAGCAACATATAGCTTCTTATTTTTCACACTAAAGTCTCCTACATATTTTTGTAAATTATTTGGCGACAAAATTACAGATTTTGTTTGAGCACAGTTATGTGCAAAATGAAGAAGATGCAAAATTCAGGACTATATAAATCTTGTATCTGTTATATAAAACCTAGAACTACTTAGGTGTTCCTCTCACACGTTAGATATATTCAGTAACTCAGATATAGACAAATACATGTCAAAGAAACAAGACCCACATGACTGTCTAGTGAGAAAAGACTTCAAATGACAAATACTTTGTCAAGGGAAAGGCGTTGTGGGAACTGAACACGTTGCACTGTAATTTGTGTAGCAGTTGACTTGAGAGTAGTTTCTCACTTTGTGGTTTGCTGCAGGCCTTTCCCCTCCTCACTTTCCACTGGCCAAGGTTTCCCTTTGTGTTGTAGCTATCCTTCCTTTGGGTTCCTTTGAAATGCTTAGGTGGTTGAAAATGACATGCACTGCACTATATTCAGAATATAAAATAAAATCATTGCTTTTTACATCTCTAGAGGAGAAGGCATGTGTATGTACTATAATTGTCTCTCTTCTTTACCCCATTCTTAGATCGTTGTTCCAGTATGAGTAGTGCTTCTTAGACGTCTTCTTGAGAGGTCTGTTGTATCCAGTCTTTCCCCAAATACCCATTTGATTACTAATTTGAAATATGAATCAATTCTTCTTTCAAACAAAAAGGTTACAATTGGAATTTAAAGAGATACTTTGAGAGTATATATTTGTGGTTGATCAGGTAGGAAACAACTTCCCACGGACATACACACACTTTCTTACATACTCAGACACTTTTTTCAGGTTTTTACAACACAGTCTAATGGGATAACTGACATTAGAGTTATTACATAATTGTCAGGGATCTTACTGTAGAAAATTGCACCTGTAATTTTTTTTTATGCAACTCTAGAATTCAGCTGGAGAAGGAAACAACAACCCACTCCAGTATTCTTGCCTAGAGAATCCCATGGACAGAGAAGCCTGGTGGGCTGTTGTCCATAGGGTTGCACATAGTTGGACGTGACTGAAGCGACTTAGCATGCACGCATGCATTGGAGAAGAAAATGGCAACCCACTCCAGTGTTCTTGCCTGGAGAATCCCAGGGACAGAGGAGCCTGGTGGGCTGCCGTCTATGGGGTCGCACAGAGTCAGACACAATTGAAGCGACTTAGAAGCAGCAGCAGCAGAATTCAGTATGTTTCCTAGGGTATTTAAATGCATGTGTGAGGTGCTTATTCAGTCTTTACACTTATTTGCTCACTAATTTCTTAAACAATTTTAGGACCACTAATCTGCACTAAGAATTTCGCAAAGTTTCCTAAGTACAAAATTGAATTTCTCCCTAGCAGTCCAGTGGTTCACTGTCATGGCCCAGGTTCAATCCCTGGTTAGGAAACTAAGGTCCTGCAAACTGTGCAGCCAGTATTCTTATTTCCTTTCTCCTTAGTATGTTTTGAAGCAAATTGTTAGAGATAAAGGAATTAATAAATGAAATATGCATTACGTGTTAAAGGAGCACAGAGTACACTCTCCTTACTACAGTGACAAGCAGAGCATAAGTGCAGTGCCCAGCTGGCACATAGTGTAGTCTGCTTGGCTTCTATCTAGATCAACTTCTCTATCTATAAAATGGAGATCACAATTCCTATCCCTCAGTGTTATGATACAGATCAAATAGAAAGTATTTAGTACATAGAATAGGCACTCAGTACATAAGAAGGCTGAGCACCAAAGAATTATGCTTTCGAACTGTGGTGTTGGAGTAGACTCTTGAGAGTCCCTTGGATTGCAAGGAGATCCAACCAGTCCATCCTAAAGGAAATCCACCCTGAATATTCATTGGAAGGACTGATGCTGAAGCTGAAGCTCCGATACTTTGGTCACCTGATGTGAAGAGCTGACTCATTTGAAAAGACCCTGATGCTGGGAAAGATTGAGGGCAAGAGGAGAAGGGGACAACAAAGGATGAAATGGTTGGATGGCATCACCAACTCAATGGACATGAATTGAGCAAACTCCTGGAGACAGTGGAGGACAAAGGAACCTGGTGTGCTGCAGTTCATGGGGTAGCAAAAAGTTGAACATGACTTTGCAACTGAACAACAAAGCACTCAGTAAATGTTCATTTTCCACTGTCACTTCCTCACTCTTGCCTTGAAATTTATGATGTATGATCCAACTACTGGTTAATTGACTTGTTTCCAGAACTTGAGCAGGGGATGGAGTTATATCCAGTAAAAAACCCAATGTGATTTGTGCCAAACACACCAGATCCTTTGACACGGCAAAAGATTTCCAACAAAATGACAGATGGTTTCAGGTTTAGCACGGTATACATTGAGATTACTGTTTATATCAAATAATATATTAGCCACTCATTTTTTTCACAAATGCTATAAACTCAAAGTGCCATTGAGAAATTGGGGTGCAAACTGTATATAAAATTCTCCAAAGGGATAGAAGGAATTCTTGAATCTAGGAGCCTTGTGGCTCAGATTTGATAAAGAACTCTCCCTGCAATGTAGGAGACCCAGGTTTAATCCCTGGGTTGGGAAAACCCCTGGAGAAGGGGATGACAACCCACTCCAGTATTCTTGCCTAGAGAATGTCTGAACATAGGAACCAAGTGACTGAGAGCCTCTACTGATGTGATCTGGGAGCCACCTGAGTAAAAGTCTATTGGGTGTTCAATGTGTGTCTCACTATTCAAGTCAAACATATGTTGTGACCCAACAGTGGAACTGCAGAAATAAGGGTGAGATTTTTAAAAACAATGAAAGAATGCAAGTCGTCTTTCACATATATTATCCTGAGGTGCATTCAGTCATGTCTCGCCAGTTTTTCAGACAAGAGTCCCAGATCTATTGCAAAATTTGAATAAAATGTAGGTAGTGAGAAAAGGACTTGTTCATTTAAGGCAGCTGAAGCTTTCCTGGGAAGTCACATAGGCAGAACATTCTCTCCTATTGTACAGGTGATAATCAACCAAATTTACAACTCAGATTATTTCCTTGAAGACCTCTGATCAGAGGAAATGACTATTACTAAAATAGTAAGCAATTGTTGTTGTTCAGTCACTCAGTCATGTCCAACTCTTTGAGACCTCACAGACTGCAGCATGCCAGGCTTCCTTGTCCTTCAGTAATTCCCAGAGTTTGCTCAAACTCATGTCCATTGGGTCGGTGATGCCATCTAGCCATCTCATCCTCTGCTCCCCCTTTCTCCTCCTGCACTCAATGTTTCCCAGTATCAGAGTCTTTTCCAATGAGTGTGCTCTTCACATCAGATGGCCAAGTATTGGAGCTTCAGCTTCAGCATCAATCCTTCCAATGAATATTCAAGGTCGATTTCCTTTAGGATGGACTGGTTTGATCTCCAAGGGACTCTCAAGAGTCTTCTCCAGCACCACAATTCAAATGTACCAGTAAGCTACAGTAAGCAATGCTGTTCTTCCAATTTTGATAACTCTAATCAGTGGAAAGCTCTTTGTTATTAATCAAAATCTTGACCCTTCTTGGATTGTTCCCCTTCAGTTATTTTTCAGGTAGTTCTCATGTCCCCCTGAGCTTAATGTTTTCTTGAACTTGCTTGATCTTCCATACATGAGGAATTGCTTGGAGTCTACTCATGATTGACAAAGTCATAAAGTGTGATATGAACATAGTACTAAAGTATGATTTGATGGGCATGCAGTAGAGTCCACCCACTTTAATGCATTATTTAGTCTGAGATAGCTTTTACATGGCAGCCTATTGTAGACTTGTACTGAGCTCATCATCAACACAAATCCTTACATAGTATTTTATTTGCTACATTTGCTGTTAATTTGTCTATCTTTTTAAAATCCTGAGCCTAACGTTTATTCAACCAATTAAATGTAGTCCATGTTTGCAACTCTTCTAGCTTGTTTTATACTCATATTCTGTCAAACAAATCCAATTCTTCCCAAATGTGTGTTTTTATTTTAATACTTAATTTGTAAGCAAACTCACTTTATTTGAATTTTCAAGGAATATGCTGTTTCTTCCCAGCAATTGTCATTAAAGTGAAAGTGTTAGTTGCTCAGTGGTGTCTGGCTCTTGTGACCTCATGGACTATATAGCTTACCAGGCTCCTCTGTCCATGGGATTCTTGAGGCAAGAATACTTGAGTATACTGTCATTCCCTTCTCCAGGGTATCTTCCCTACCCAAAGATAGAACCTGTGTCTCCTGCATTGCAGGCAGATTCTTCACTGTCTTAGTCCTCAGGGAAGCAATTGTATTTTATACCTCTTAATTAAAGGGTTAATGTTTTTCTGAAGGAAGATGGTCAATGTGATCTATAAAAATTTCAGGCCTTACAGACTTGGAAAAATTTGGCACTATAATGTTTCAATGTTTCTGGGTGTTTGAGGCTCAGTAGAAAGCCTCCATCATATTTTGCCCAAAGCAAGTCTTAAATTTTTAATTATGTGTAATAAGTCCAAGCATATTTAATCCACATATTTCATGATTCATTTACACTTCAATCACTATGTTGTTGTTTTTGAAGAATGATTTGATGTCTATAAGTCCTTTGAGCCTTTAAAATATCCTTATAAAACCCAATCCTTCCCCACACACATACACATTATTTGAAAATAGATCATTATATTTTGCCCAGGGTTAAAAAAAAAAATCAAATGTCTATACTTGGGTGTGGCTTTAATCTTTATATTATACTTGACCACATATTATACTCAGCTAAAAATAATTCCTATGGGAATTCTTTGCTTAAAAAATATGTTGAAGTTTGAATGCTTTAAGTGACTATTTCAGAGACTCATATGACTAACCAAACAGCTAAAAAAAATGCTAGCTAAAGGTCTAGAAGAGATTTTTATAAGCCCTGCATTTCCTTTCACATATCAACAGAAGCATTTTAGAGACAATCCCCAGTTGTATCTATATATTCCTGATATTTAGAGCAAAATATGAATAATTCCCAATAGACCAAACTGCAACACAGGCTGAGTAGACCTAAGGAACTGTTTGGTGGTCGCCTTTCAGGATGTGCTCAAGCGAATTGTCCTTTGGGTAGTTATTGTTGCCATAGCTGCCCTCTTTAAAAGATGTAGAAGCCACCACAAATTTAAGACTGTAAGGCTTTATGTCTCAGCTCCAGCTGGATGCTCAGATTCAGCATGTCCACATTAAGGAATCTTTTACTCCCGTCACCACTGCTACTCACACTCATGCCACCATCATCATCACCCTCCTATAACATCCTTTCCCTTTTCCAGGTTTCTAATACTGTAAAAGCTATTATATTAACCATATACCTGGTTGCTCAGTTGTAAACCTGGCAGAATTATAGGTTGAAGGAGAAGAATTCTTACATCTTATTCTGAACATCACCTCCTTTATGAAATCTTAGCATTTCCATCTTCAAAAGACCTGTAATCCACCCAATTTCCTTCACTCACTGCCATAACTTGAGTCCAGTGGAGACATTCATGCCTGAATTACCTCCATAGAATTCAACACACTCAATCTAATTGAAGCACATCAATAAATTCCCAACCCTTAGAGCATCATCAAATGTACAAACACAAAGTTAGAGAGTGCATTAGATAGCTTCTAGATGGACAACCTTATTTTTAGAACAAAGGTATAAAGAGCTATTATAAATTTCCTCTCCTCTCATCCTCCTCTTTCCTCACATGAGAAAATGCTGTTACTGCATTAACTTTGTCGGAAAGATTGAGGGTTATGAGAATTTTAACCAAATTGTGTTTTAGCACCTTGCTCCAATACGACTTAGACGTTAGAAATATGAATAGTTTCCAACAGATCAAACTACAAGGCTGATCAGGCTTAGCAGGCCAAGCAGACCTAAGGCACTCTTTGGTGCCTTACATCTTTAAAAGTTGTAGAATCCACCCCAAATGATAGTATTTAAGACTGTAAGGCTTTATGATTCAATTCTTTTTCGCTCCCACTTCAAATGAGAAAGATGGGTATCCTAACATTAGTGTGGCACCAAGAAGAGGAGATTTGACAAAGGAGCAAAGAGTAAGTGTTTGGGAAAAAACACTGAGCTATAGAGACAAAAGAGGTACACTTCCTTAAAAAATCCAAATTGAATCCTGTTTAGTACTTCCCTGGTGGCTCAGAGTTTAAAACGTCTGCCTGCAATGTGGGAGACCTGGGTTTGATCCCTGGGTTGGGAAGATCTCCTGGAGAAGGAAATGCCAACTCACTCCAGTACTCTTGCCTGGAGAATCCCATGGACGGAGGAGCCTGGTGGGCTACAGTCCATGGGATCGCAAAGAGTCGGACACGACTGAGGGACTTTACTTTCACTTTCACTTTCCTTACTACTTAGTGTGTCTGGTCAAGTGACCTGAAGTCCTTAACTCAGTTGCCTAATGTGCATAAATGGAATTTTAAATTTGCCCTAGTCATTTCACAGGCAATGATTAAACTCATAAGCAATAATAAAATAATTTTTAAAAAGTGTTTGCAAAGTATAGAGTAAATAATGACTCAAAATTCCACCTGAGTCCTCTTCTGGGAACTTGTGCCCTCAATCTTTCCCAGCATCAGAGTCTTTTCCAATGAGCTGACTCTTTGCATCAAGTGGCCAAAGTACTGGAGCTTCAGCTCCAACTCAGCATTAGTCCTTCCAGTGAATATTCAGGGTTGATTTCCTTTAGGATTGAGTGGCTTGATATCCTTGCAGTCCAAGGGACTCTCAAGAGTCTTCTTCAGCTCAGAAGCATAGATCCTTTGGCACGCAGACTTCTTATGGTTCAACTCTCACATCTGTACATGACTACTGGAAAAACCATAGCTTTGACTATATGGACCTTTGTCCACAAAGTGATGTATCTGATTTTTAATGAGCCATCCAGGTTTGTCATAACTATTCTTCCAAGGAGCAAGCATCTTTTAGTTCCATGGCTTCAGTCACCATCTGCAGTGATTTTGGAGCCCAAGAAAATAGTTTGTCACTGTTTCCAGTGTTTCCCCATCTATTTGCCATATAGTGATGGGACCAGATGCCATTGTCTTCATTTTTGAATACTGAGTTTTAAGCCAGCTTTTTCACTCTCCTCTTTCACTTTCATCAAAAGGCTGTTTAGTTCCTCTTCATTTTCTGTCATTAGGGTGGTCTCATCTGCATATCTGAGGTTATTGATATTTCTCCTGGCAATCTTGATTCCAGCTTGTGCTTCATCCAGCCCAGCATTTTGCATGTTATACTCTGCATGTAAGTTAAATAAGCAGGTTGACAATATACAGTCTTGACATACTCCTTTCCCAATTTTGAACCAATCTGTTGTTCCATGTCTGGTTCTAATTATTGTTTCTTGATCTGCACACAGGTTTCTCAGAAGGCATGTAAGGTGGTCTTGTCTTCCCATCTCTTGAAGAATTTTCCACAGTTTGTTGTGATCCACACAGTCAATGCTACCTATTTTTATTTTCAGTTTTCTACCCTTAAGCATCATTGAAACAAGGTACCAATTTAGGGATTGGAATTGAGTAAAAAATTAACTCAAATTTTATATTATTATAGGAATTTATTCTCGGAGCATACACAGATGAAATTATGTACTTATCCTTAACATGTAATGACAGGTTGAAATAATTCTCTATGTTATTGACATTTATCAGTCTAAGATCATTTTCTTTTTGCTCCTATTATCAATTCTTGAAAGAGTTTATATACTACACTTTGCAATGTCACCTGAAACAATATATATATATATATATATATATATATATATATACATATATATTTACCATTTACAACATCACTGGAAGGAAAAGTGTTCTCCCAATTTTATAGTCTAGTACTGGAATTATGTGGCAAGAAAATTTTTTTTTTTTCCAGTAGAAAAATCACTTTAATCACATGATGCTATTTGGAGCAATTGACTGCAGACATAGGTTTGATGCTGATGGAACCACAGAAAATCTGTCAGAATCTGCCTTCCTATCTCATGGCTACAAACTGGGAATCACAGCTCTGACGTTTAGGAACCATAGCCTCAGAAACCTACTCAGGCCACTGCACTACTTTCCACATTTTACATCCTTCTGCCCTGGAGATCCCCAGGACCAGTCATGGGGAATCTCTGGGGAACCCCTAATGGCATCGTCACCCAAGGGGTTCACGAGTAGCCCCTTGACTCACATGGGAATATCCCCAGGAACTCCCCCACCACTGAGAGGGTTGAAGAAATTCATTCTCCTCATGTTCAAGCCTAGACTCTTGATTCAGTTAGTAGTGCTTCCCTAAGGCTATGTTCTTGGGACCAAGGTGCCCAAAGTCAAAAGGACTTTGCTTTTAAAGTCACTCGCAGCAGAAACATCAGCATATCTTATAGGTAATGCTGCCTACTCTCCCACACCTAGATTCACCCAATATTTTTTTTGGAAACAACACATGTTGAAGAGAGATTTGTAGCCAATCCCTCCAGGAAACAGAGTCCAGATAACTAAGGGGCCACCTCTCTAAATAATATGTCAATTATTTACTTATGAAGTAAGTAAATTAACCTATATGGTACAAATAAGTCAATGAGCCTATAAGATTAATTGATTTAAGAATACAAAAAGATATATTAATTATAATTCCCCTGGTGTGATTTCTATTTCATCATAAACCTCAAGAAAGTTCAATCTTCCAGGGCCACTCATCTCACTTCTAATTAAAGTGACAATATAATTTATCATTAAAATCATGCTATTTTGAGAATGAAATGAGGGACTAATAATTGCAAAGAAAATGTGTATAAACCAGAACTTTCCCTCCAAACTGGAATGTCTAGTCACTCTAACTGATAGAGAAAAGCTAAGTGACTAGCTTGGGGAATGAGTAATTGGAGGATAATTAAATATTCTGTTTGGTGTTTGGTAGAATCAGTGTTCCTTAAAATTATCTAACAAAATGTGTCATGAGAGATAGCATTTTTGTTATCTTCAGGAAAAAAATAATACATTTTTGACATAGTTGCACTTGTTTCAACCTGCTTTTCTATTTCACTTATTTTCGTATCTATATCCTTTACTGCTTCGTGGTAAGTACCTCAAATAGCTTTGCAGATTTTTTTTTTTAAATATGATAGAGAACTGTTGGAAAGTAGATTCTTGATTTCCACCTCAAAACTTCTGAATCAGAATCTCTGGAAGTGGGGACCAGGATTTTTATTTTCACACAATCGTCTCTACAGAAATTTATGACATAGCTAAAAAATCTAATGGTATGGAAAATAGAGATTATTTTTGAAGAAAGGCATGTTTTGGATGGATGAAGGATTTTATTTGTGTTGTTATTTACCTTCACCTCCTTCATACAGTTAAATACAGTTAATTCTTGGCATTTGAATACTGAACCATTGTTCCTAAGGGAAATATAGGATTAGGTTCCTGTGAGCCTGGGTCATATTTTCTATCAAGCAATCAATATATAACCTTGGTTTATGTGGGTTTCTGTTTAAAGACACCTCATTTAATATACGGTTGATTCACTAACATTGAACTCACAGCCAACAACATTACAACTCATGCCTGCATGGAACTGAACTAACACACAAATTTTCTCTGTAAGGCACATCTCCAGCCTCGTCACCTTTAGTAACACTAGACAATATTTCTGCATCACATTTGCAGTCCATTTTGGACAATGAGAAACCAACAAAGGCATAAAAATGAGAAAAGTGTGGCCCATGTAGAGTCCATGAAAACTGCTGGTTTACAGGGTGAGAGCTGAGACAAGAAGGCAGGGTGTCCCCTTGCTCCACCTCAGCTGGGACCATGCATAGGGAGTGACTCAAATCACCCGCTGCTCTGCACGTGTCCTTGAGTGAACGTGAGAGCACCATGAGGATTGATCTGGGGTGTTGCAAATGATTCACAGCGAGTAGGCAAACTTGCAAATCTGAAATCTGTGAGTAATCAGGATCGACTGTAGGATGTTACCTTAATGCTAATGTGCATCTTCACTTACAGCTGGGTTACCCAAGTAGATTCCGAGTGGCATTCAAGAGGTAAATCTAAAATGGAGAGCAGGCGACCGCAGGAAATATTGATTAAAAAGATAACTTTTCAAACTGTTTTCCCACAAGCAGTGTGAGCCATACGAGTTCTCTAGATCCTCCTCTGCACTGGTGTCATGACTATTTTAGTCATTGTGATAGGTGGGTAATGACACCTCACTGAGATTTTAATTTGAATCTCCCTAATGGCTAATATTTTAGCAATTTTAAAACAGTTAATCATATGACTACCACCACTGAGCATTTATTCCAGGGAAATAAAAACTCTGATCCTCCCTCCCAAAAAGCCTGTATGTGGATGTTCATGGTATCATTATTTGTAATAGCCCCAAACTGGAAATAGTTCGGTATTGTTCAATGACTGAGCAGTTAAAAAACAAACAAACAAAAAACCCTGGTACAACCTACTGTGGATTACGACAGAACATTAAAAAGGAAAACTGTTGGTACACAAGACAACCTGAATGAACCTTGAGAAAGTTAGCCTGAGTGAATAAAGTCAGTTTCAAAAGGTTACATACTATGTGATTATTCCATTTACGTACCATTCTCAAAATGAGAAAATTGTAGGGATGAGAACAGATTTGTGGTTGAAAGGAGGTGGTAGGAACAGAAGAGCAGGTGGGTGTGTCACAAAAGGGCATTTTGGGGGATGCTTGGGGTGATGGAAACATTCTGTGCCTTGACTGTATCAAAGTCAATGTGCTGGTTGTGATTGTACCATAGTTTTCTGAGATGTTACCTACCACTGGGTGGAAAATGGATAAAGGCACATGGGAGCTCTCTGCTTTATTTCTTTCAGTTACATGAATCTATGGCTACCTCAAAGTAAGAATCTTAGTGAAAAATACTGGGGAAATGCTTTCTCAGACAAATAAAGCGAAAACTTTCCTTTTTTCAAGTGTTAGTTAATTCTTGTTTACCAAGTAATTTAACAGGCTCTTACCTGTTAAAGAGACTAAGGAAAGACTAATTTTACTTCATATGGCATAACATTTTTCAGATGACTTATTAAAAAAATATACACCAAGCTTACAACTTCCTGCAAACAATAAAACTTTGAAAGCGATAAGATTGAGGCTCTAGCTCTGTCATTGTATTAAATCAAATATTTAATCACCTAATTTTCATTTCAAAATCACTTTTACATGAAATAAAATATATACAGTAAAGTGGGCAGTATTAATTTTATTGGCTCTTTTTGAATGAGGAAACTGAGGCTCAACTCCTATGTGAAAGTTGAGAATGTTGTTAATTCTGAAGGTTTGGTTTGCAAAGTATCAATAAATGCACAAAACCAAGATCTATGATTCCGTGCAAGTCAGAATCTCTAGGGCATAAACAAAGTTTTAATATGGTATCCTACTTCATCTTCTATATATATATATATATATATATATATATATATATATATATGTATGTATATGTATATGTTTGTGTGTGTGTGTGTGCTAGGTCATTTCAGCCGTGTCTGACTCTGCGACCCTATGGACTGCAGCCTGCCAGGCTCCTTTGTCCTGCGATTCCCTCCTCCAGGGGATCTTCCTGACTCAAGGATCGAACCCAAGTCTCTTATGTTTCCTGCATTGGCAGGCAGGTTCTTTACCACTAGAGCCACCTGGGAAACCCATATATGTGTATATGTAGATATATATGTATATATATGTGTATACATTTGATTTTTTGATATATAAGAAAGGGGCTGAGAATAATTATTAAGGATACATAGAACAAAACTTTCTTTCTGAAAAGGATGAGAATGGGTCTTTTCAAGTTAGGGCTTGCATTAGTTTCCTAAGGCAGCCTTGATAAAGCTCTATGGGCTGGGTGGCTTAAATCCTTAAAAAAAAGGAATATAATCTCCCAGTTTTGGAGACTGGAAATCTGTTCCTTCTATTTTGACTGTATGGATCACAACAAACTGTGGAAAATTCTTCAAGAGATGGGAATACCAGACCACCTTACCTGCCTCCTGAAAAATCTGCAGGTCAAGAAGTAACAGTTAGAACCAGACATGGAGCAACAGATTGGTTCAAAATTGGGAAAGGAGTACATCAGGGCTGTATATTGTCACCTTACTCATTTAACTTATATGCAGAGGACATCATGCGAAATGCCAGGCTGGATGAAACACAAGCTGGAATCGAGATTGCTGGGAGAAATATCAATAACCTCAGAGATGCAGATGACACCACCCTTATGGCAGAAAGTGAAGAAGAAATAAAAAGCCTCTTAATGAAAGTGAAAGAGGAGAGTGAAAGAGCCGGCTTAAAACTCAACATTCAAAAAACTAAGATCATGGCATCCAGTCCCATCACTTCATAGCAAATAGATGGGAAAACAATGAAAACAACATGAAACAGTGACAAACTATTTTGTTGGACTCCTAAATCACTGCAATGGTGACTGCAGCCATGAGATTAAAAGATGCTTACTCCTGGGAAGAAAAGCTCTGACCAACCTAGACAGCATATTCAAAAGCAGAGACATTACTTTGCCAACAAAGGTCCATCTAGTCAAAGCTATGGTTTTTCCAGTAGTCATGTGTGGATGTAAGAGTTGGACTATAAAGAAAGCTGAGCGCTGAAGAGTTGATGTTTTTGAACTGTGATGTTGGATAAGACTCTTGAGAGTCCCTTGGACTGCAAGGAGATCAAACCAGTCAATCTTAAGGGAAATCAGTCCTGAATATTCATTGGAAGGACTGATGCTGAAGCTGAAGCTCCAATATTTTGGGCACCTGATGTGAAGCACTGACTCATTAGAAAAGACCCTGATGCTGGGAAGGATTGAAGGCAGGAGGAAAAGGGGATGGCAGAGGATGAGATGGTTGGATGGCATTACTGACTCAATGTACATGAGTTTGAGCAAGCTCTAGGAGTTGGTGATGGACAGGGAGGCCTGGTGTGCTCCAGTCCATGGGGTCGCAGAGAGTCACACATGACTGAACTGACTGAGGATGAACTCTGCAAGAGAATCTGTTCCATGACTCTCCCATAGTTTCTGTTCATTTGCTGGCAGTGTTTGGCATCCCTTTGCCTGTTTATCTGATCTCTGCCTCCATCTTCATGTGGTGCTTTCCTTATGAGCATGTCTGTGTGTAAGTTTCCCCCTCTTATGAGTACATCAGTAATACCGGATTAGGGTCTATCCAGCTCTAAAAAGTATGACCTCATCTTAACTAATCACATCTGCAGCAATCCTGTTTCAAAATAAGGTCACATTCTGAGGCCCTGGAGATTAATGACTTCAACATATGAGATTTTAACTCAACAACTCAACTCATAATAGATTCCTTCTCCCATTCTTACCCGATACATGTGAGAAAGCTGTCAATAGGTTATCAAATTAGCTATGCGTTCAATGTGCAGTGGTAGAAAATTATCGCAAACAATAAAAAAGTAAGTAGTCATTTGAATAGATATACTTTGGCCTTATTTTATCTAATTCAAGAGAGTTAAAGTATTCTGTATTTGTAAAATGCTTGTGGTCAACTTTATAACTTACATTGGCCTTGATAACAGAAAATGAAACATTTTCTAAAAGCTGTATTATGGCCTTTCTAAATGTTTTCAAAGTGCCAGTGTAAGTTTTGTGACTCTTTTTAAGTGTAGGTAGAAGTGCCTGACAAAAATTAATACCTTTTTCAATCAGACATGTTTTAAACAAACACTCCAATTCAAACCAGGTTATGGAAATAGGAATATCATGAGAATTACTCCCAAACTATTTATTTTGCTGCTGCTGCTGCTAAGTTGCTTCAGTCGTGTCCGACTCTGTGCAGCCCCATAAGATGGCAGCCCACCAGGCTCCCCCGTCCCTGGGACTCTCCAGGCAAGAACACTGGAGTGGGTTGCCATTTTCTTCTCCAATGCATGAAAGTGAAAAGTGAAAGTGAAGTCTCTCAGTCATGTCTGACTCTTAGCCACCCCATGGACTGTAGCCCACCAGGCTCCTCCATCCATGGGATTTTCCAGGCAAGAGTACTGGAGTGGGGTGCCATTGCCTTCTCTGAAACTATTTATTTTAGGGAAGCCAAATAGCCTAAGAAATAAAAACAAACATCAAAACGTTTGCTAATGGTCATTGCTTCTTTATCATGAGCACATTGTTTAAACGTGCACATATTCAGGTTGATGGGAAACTTTTATGCTACACTCAAGCTGAGTTGTCTTTATATTATGTGTGCTTAGTCACTTAGTAGCGTTCGACTCTTGCAACCCCATAGACTGTAACCTTCCAGGCTCCTGTGTCCATGGGATTTTCCAGGCAATAATACTGGAGTGAGTTGCCATTTCCTTCTCCAGGGGATCTTCCCAACCCAGGAATCAAACCCAGGTCTCCTGCATTGCAGGCAGATTCTTTACCCACTGAGCTACAGTGGAAGACAGAACAATAATAAATTGAGGGGAAAGATCCAAATAGGTTGTTTAAAGCCATGTGGACCAATGTGTTGACTGACTGCAGGGTTTTTTCCCCACTTTTGAAGAAGATATGCTGACATCCTGTATACATATCCTGAGATGATTATTCAAACTGCAAATTAATGTTGAACCCACATCTTGAAACCTCCTCTGACTCGGGTTCTTCTGGCCTCTCACTCCTGAACACATCAAAGGTGCTCTGTGACGGGAGTAATGGAACTTTGTGCCTCGAGAAGATGAATGAACACTTCTGCAGAATACTACTCTTGAGCCATGAAGACTAAAACTGGGTGGGTGGCTTCAAATGTAAGTCGGGGGGAAAAACAGATTCTAAGAAGTCACAGGGCTTGGTACCCATTTGGAAAGACAGGAGCTATTTTTAGGTGTGAAGAGGATGTGGTGATTAACATGAAAGGCAAAGCCATGTAAATCCAAATTCAGCTGCTTTCTATATCAAATGTGCACTGTTAGACTTACCGTTCTACGAAGATATGAGTAGGGAGAAGAAATCAGTTTCCATTTTTAATCCTAAAATGGCTTTCAGATATAATTTGGAGACATTATACATTATTAGGGCTTCCCTTGTGGTAAACAATCCATCTGCAATGTGGGAGACCTGAGTTCAGTCCCTGGGTTGAGAGGATCCCCTGGAGAAGGCTACCCACTCCAGTATTCTGGCCTGGAGAATTCCATGGACTGTATAGTCCATTTGGTCTCAAAGAGCTGGACATGACTGAGTGACTTTCACCTCACTTCACTTCATACATTATTAGGTAGATAGAGAAAGTGATCTCAAAACTTTTAATTGGTACAAAATAGTGAATATGTAAAGTATTAAAAGCAACTTTCTAAGAGAATTATGTGTTTTAAATGTTGTGTGTGTATGAGTGATAGTTGCTCTGCTGCTGCTGCTGCTAAGTCGCTTCAGTCGTGTCCGACTCTGTGCGACCCCAGAGACAGCAGCCCACCAGGCTCCCCCGTCCCTGACATTCTCCAGGCAAGAACACTGGAGTGGGTTGCCATTTCCTTCTCCAATGTATGAAAGTGAAAAGGGAAAGTGAAGCCGCTCAGTCGTGTCCAACTTTTAGCGACCCCATGGACTGCAGCCTACCAGGCTCCTCCATCCATGGGATTTTCCAGGCAAGAGTACTGGAGTGGGATGCCATTGCCTTCTCCAGATAGTTACTCAGTTGTGTCCAACTCTTTGCAACCCCAAGGACTGTAGTCCACCAGGCTCCTTTGTCAATGGGATTCTCCAGGCAAGAATACTAGAGTGGGTTGCCATGTGTGTGTATGCTCAGTCGCTAAGTCATGTCTGACTCTTAGCAATCTCATAGACTGCAGTCTGCCAGGCTCCTCTGTCCTTGGGATTTCCCAGGCAAGAATACTGGAGTGGGTAGCCATTTCCTTCTCCAGGGGATCTTCCCAACCTAGGGAACAAACCCGTGTCTCCTGCATCTCCTGGGTTGGCAGAAAGATTCCTTACCACTTGAGACACCTGGGAAGCCCTATTTTAAATGTTGAGAGTAGCTAACTCCTAAATGTTAGTCACACAGGTCTAATGGAGGTACAATTATTTTGAAGCTTAATATTTTCTAGATTCCACCTACTAAGAGCTAACCACTCTTCACAGATGAAATCCTGAAGCTGTTGACTCAAGTTGATTGTTGTCCTGAAAATACCACTGATCAACTCAAGAAATTCTATGCCAGGACAGTGCCCCAAGCCTGGCACTGCCCCAAGCCTGCCCCTGCGTCCTTAAACTGCCTCCGTGTACCTTGTAATCCCTCCTCCTCCTCCTCTCCCATCCACGGATTCAATTTAAGTTCACAGCCCTACACTGCTAGCGTTTAGGTCACTTTAAGAAGGTTTCAATTGAGTCGTCTCAGTGCACCAGCCCCAAGCATCCAGTATCATGCATCGAACCTGGACTGGCGATTCATTTCATATATGATATTATACATGTTTCAATTGAATAATTAAAACTTATAAGATATTCTGTACACATCCAGAAGAAAGGAAAATTAAAAATAAATGAAAATAAAAAAGAAGTGCAAGAAGATAGCCTGACAATGAGACAAACCTAGATTAGAAATTGCAAATATTGCTTTACGTCTCTGAGCCTTTTTACCTACTAAAATCTACAATATATGGATAAAGATTCATACTTCCCAAGTTATCATGGAAATTAAATGACATTATATGTAAAGATTCTGGTGAATGCTACCAACAGCAGTATTATTGTGATTCTGTAATGCTGTGTTTATTATTGTTGGTAGATGACACCACTCTGGCTGTGATTAAAATTACAGATTAGTTCTTTGCAAATTAGAAGTGAGAAGTAACAAAGAGGCAAAGCAACAGTAACAGTGTGCCCATCTGTCTTCTGGCACAAAACGGTTAAGGAAATAGAACTTCCTTAGTCACAGTTTCCACTGAGGGTAGCCTCTTTTTTTTTTTTTTTAATAATCTCTTCTCTTATTAAGCTAGATGGTAAACACATTTAGTATAATTTATTAAGTGTGCATGCACTTATCATCATTTTGTAAAGCTGTCTAGCTTATTTATACCAACAAATTGGAGGTAAAAAATCCTTCATCTTTTATATCCTAACTTTTTTGTTTAAAATTGCATCAAAAAAGATTTCTCAATGAATCTTTCTCTGAGGCATAGGAAAAAATTAATAAGAAAATGCAAAAAAAATAATGTTTATTTTATAGAGGAGATACAACCCCTCAAGAATTGTGTCTCTTTTAGTAAAAAAAAATGACTAACATCTGAGCCTTACCTTATCCATTTGATCTACAGTGTAAAAAAATCACTATCCATTATTGCTTATAGAAGACTTCTTCTATCTTCTCCCTGAAAATTTTGTTAGGACTGAACATAGATAAACCTTCTCTGCTGACCCTAATGTGTGCAGACACTATAGCTAAAATTGTTCAGCTCGATGGGCAGAACTCTCTCTCTCTCTCATTTTCTCTTCTGTTCTTCACAATAGAGAGGTGTGTAAATCCATAAATCCTAACGAACAATGCCACAGTCCTAAAGAATCTCTACCACACTCTTCATATTGACCTGGCATCCAGGGTTTTGGGAAACTAAGATTATCATTCACTTTAAGCAAGTTGCTTGTTCACATTCTTTCTGCTGAGACACAAAGAATTACCTGAATCTCTTTTGTATAACAGCACAAGGGGAGTGTGAAAAGACTGCAGTTCACATATATTAAATACATTTCTCTTTGACGAGTGGCACTGAGTGGAGAAGCTCTGGATTCAGTATTCTGATGCCTTAGATTCTAACTTTCTCATGAAAGTCAATGGACATCTTATAGTAAAACCATGTAACCTGAAAAGTGGAGGAACTGAAAAAGAAGTAAGGAGAAACTTTTCAGAATTGAAAAAATGGGGGAAAATCCTATAAAAGAGAAATTGTATTGTTACTCACTTAACAAAGAAAGGCAAGAACCAAAGCCTGTCATTTTTCAAGAGCAGCAAGTGGTAAGATACAGAAGAGACAGACAGCCTTTGAGAGTAGAATTCCTGATCATTCCATTTTGGGGCCAGCATTTTCTTAACTAATTTTCTGGGCTTAAAAATCTGCATAGGCTTCCTCTTCTAAAATATCCATCAAGCTGAGTGGATATTTTTTAACCTATCAATACACTAATTTAAATAAACAAGTCCACATCTCATAAAACAACAGAGGCATAGGGAAAAGATTCCTAAACAGTTTTCTTGTTCCTGATACGAATCTTCAAATACTGCCATTAGTCTGCTCTGCTCCATCTTGTATCACTTCTGTGATTGCTGAATGAAGAATAATTTCTCAGAAGACCTTTCTACACAGCTGTTGGAGGATGAGAGAGTGTATAAGCTACCATGTCACTGACTGTAAAATCCTGAGCAGGGGTGCTTTGATCTGACACACGGCACCTTGCAGTCCAGGGCACCGTCCCTCAATGCCAGATTGCAGAGTAAATGAGACTCCCAACTTGAACATAAACTGGATAGAAGTTGAAGACTTGACTCCCATGTACCTCTCAAATATTTTGATATTTGGCATTTTTACACTTTTTTTTGGTAAGTGAATTACTATGTCATTTTAGAGAAAAATGACACCATCTCTGCCAAATCAGAAATCAGGTTTTCATCTTTTATTTTTTCTAGAAGAGTTCTGTAAGGATAACACCCATTTGACATATGGCAACACCTAGATGCTTTTATTTTTCTTTCTCCCCTCTTCCTATACATTGGTCTGTTGACTAAGAGACACTATCATCTAACTACTCGGTGTCTTTCTTTACCTTCAGAAAAGACAGTCCTGGGTCACAAACTACTTTGACAGTCTTTCCTGGGACATTCTGTATAAAGTGCAAAGTGTTGTCATTTGCATTTTCTGCTGTTGGTGTGAGGTGATATGTACAGGTATTGAGTTTACAGTGGTAATATGAATAAGTTCTTTTTCTAAACTCGAGGGAGACACTCAATCATGAAAGTGGCACAGAGTGACTCCGAGGGGATAAAACAGAGTTATCTGGATACTCTGTCTGGTGCATTCTAATGACTCTGTTGGTGACAGCTTGTCTGCTGTCTGGCGGTATTAATAAAGAGCACTTTTTCTGGGGAAATTGTTGTGCTGGCTTGGCTTTCATGTGACCTGCCAAGGCGTATACCCTGTCACATTGAGTCACTTTGCATTACACTATGGACAAAGGTCCCTTGGAGAACGGTACCTGGGAGTTTCACTGTCCTGGTACCTTGTTTTTATTCTCAAGAGGAACTTGTAACCATTTAAAATAGGTATTTGCCTCAAGCAACCAAAGAAAAACCAGAACCAGCTCATTTACATATTTTAGCTTAATTATCGCTACTTCACTGAGCATAAAGCATGTATATTTAATGGGACAGAACTAAAATATATCTTCAGAATATAACTGATAACACTGGTAGTAAGATCACATCCTTCATGTTCAGTAGACAAACCTGAGAAGCGATGGGTGCAGGACTGGGAATTTGAGAGGTATTCTCAGGAACAAGGGACTCAAAGGGGCTTCTTTTTAATGGAGCAAAACTGAACTGATTCAGAAGTAGTGACCCAATTTAGTCTTATCTGAAGTTCAAAACAGCTTATTTCATGTGTTTTTGACAATTGTACATTTTGTTATCCTATAAGGTTAATGAGAGGAAGTCAAGGTTATAAGAGAATGACAAAAGGGAAATACCACGCTAAAGTCTGTTTTTTTGTGGTGATCTGACCTAAAGAAAAAGCACTTAGCTTCTGAATTCTCATAAAAGCTCCTTTTTAATAAGACTTGTGATTGTAGTTGTGAGAAAAGCTAATCTTTGAAGACTTAAAGCATAATTTTTTTATATCACTGAGATTGGTTGATGTAGATAATCTACCCTGCAAATATACATTTAAATTCTCACTCAATAACTTAAAAAAAAATCCCAGAGTAATTAAACCCTATTTATTATTGCATGGCACAATCATGCCATTGTTTCAAATAAGAAAAAGGAATGAGAGAAACAGAGGAAGAGACAGAGAGAAGAGAAGATAAAAGACGAGAGATATTCTGGTTGTAGAAGCTCATTAATTTAGCTCATGTAGCTCATTTATTTAGTTAAGTGACCAAAATGCTTACTATGACTCATGGATGCGGTTAATTTGAAAACCAACATATTAGTGAGTAATGTCTGTCCAATTCAACCTAAAAGCCCAGTCTACAAGCAGCTGGGATGTGAAGGGAGCACTACCTGAAACTCAACGGAAGGCAACCTTTTCCCTGTTTCAAGGCAGAAGTGGGAGACACAACACAACATAGTAAAAGTCCTAAAGAATACTCAGCAAAACAGTAGGGCTTCCACCTCTGACTAGTTCCGGGTCAAAAGAGTTTTCAGTCTTTTCAAAAAACTATGTAGTAAAAATATTCAAAAAGTAGAAGAGGGGAAAGGAGTATATAAATTTGTCTAGATCTGCAGAGAGAAACATTAGCCTTATTCCTCTTTCCTCATATCTGACTTCTCTCCTACACTGTTTGATTAAAGAAAGTGCTGTATGGGAAATCACACCTGATTGAGAGTACCAGGATGACACAGCTGTGTAGAGCAGTGGGAGTGGGGGGTCTTATTGAACACACTTCCTTGACATCCCTGAGAGATCCCTTTATCTGAACAAAAGTTAGCTGCAATTTCCTAAAATTGCATATCCAACTCCTTATATTCCTTTTACAGTTTCCTTATATATAAAAGGGAGAATTGTTGCAACATGTGCTTCTGTGTGATGCCAATAAATAGACTAGCCTTTCATCTGCTCAAATGAGAGGAAGTAGTGAAGGGACTGATGAAGGCTGATTATCTATTAATAAAATAAATGAAGCTATAAGTGGATGTGTGACATAGTCTGCATTTATGAGCAAGTTCTAATATTAATTGAACAGTGAAAATGGAGAATGAGACCATACAATGAAGAAAGTCACCTTGCACAACACTTTAAAAAAATTAAAAAGTTATAAATCACCAGCCTATTCAGTCTCTTATTAATTTGGAAATAAAAAATCTAATTTTCACTGAACCATCCAGTTCCAAGGATTAACTCAAAAGTAAACTTTTCCTTGGTATCCTAAGCATGTTCTAGGTGAGCGTATTAGCTTCTTACTTTCAAGAGGGCAAAATGCATTTGAGAACTTATATTCTCATGGACTCCTTCTAGTTTGGTTTATTTTAGTAGAGGGTTGGACTAGAATTTAAAGTTGTTTCAGGGACAAATCAAAGCAAATTTACCAAAAGCTGTTTTGGTTTGGTTTTCTTTAGAGGAGAATAAGTTGGAACAATTCTTCCTTTTATAAATATAACTCTTCTAGTTGATTTTCAGTTTCTTATAGAAACTTTTATTTTTATCCTACCTGTTGTTCTGAGCCAAAAGCTATAATTTTCAACCAATTTGTTTTTATCATTTGGTGTATTTAATTATTATAATTCAGCTCTAAAATATATCTCTGTCTGGGTTACATTTGTATATGTATATGTATGTGTACATATACAGGTACATGTATTTTGAACTATTGTATATACATTTGAACTAAATAATAGTAAATATATATTCATATTCTATACCGTATGTGCTTGCATGCATATACTATCTCTTAGTTCAACATAACACAGAATCACATTATTTAGGAGTAAAAGTGTTACAACCTTTTATCCCTGCTTGATAGTTTAATGCAGTACATGTATTTCAAAAGTAAGGTATGAAGAATATAGTCCAATCATTTTCTAGTCTAATTTTCAATTAGATTCCAACTCCACTAAAATTATAGGCTCTGCCTGAAAGCTCTATGTGCTGAATACTGTAGTATGTGAATAGAAACAAAGTCTGTCACATACAAGTAGAAAACAGACACTAGAGTAAATTCTTGGCAGCAGACATTCAACACACAGTTCCTTTCCTGCCTCAAGTGAATCAAGCCTGCAAGCACCCTCACACGTGCTCACAAAAAAGACAGTGAGTCAGAAATGCATTCCCTTATTTTTGTGGTATTTGCTAATTAGATTAGTTTTAAAATCTGCTATTCCACAAACATTTTAGGAGGTACCTCCTAGAGAAAATTATTAAAGGATTACTGAGCATTTACTGTGGGCCAAGCCTAATGCAAGGAACTGGAATAAAATCCTACCAATTATTCTAAATTTTCCATGCTATGTTATGGAAACATTTGAATAAAGTTTAAGAGTAATAGCAGACCTTCTTCTCTCTATGCTTGCTGCTGCTGCTGCTGCTGCTAAGTCGCTTCAGTCGTGTCCAACTCTGTGTGACCCCATAGACGGAAGCCCACCAGGCTCTCCAGTCCCTGGGATTCTCCAGGCAAGAACACTGGAGTGGGTTGCCATTTCCTTCTCCAATGCATGAAAATGAAAAGTGAAAGAGAAGTCGCTCAGTCGTGTCTCTCTCTGCTTAGCTCACTGTGAAAAACAAAAAACAAAACACACACCCCACACATGTGAGAATGCAGAAAACACATTTACACCAATGTCTTATGTATAAGATAAGATCAACTGAGAAAGGTGTAAAGATACTGGAGAAATTGAGGACCTGACAAAGTGTGTGAAAGTTTGGACAAAATTTCTGTGTAAATATTGTCATTAATTTCAGGCATCAGATATGTTTTCAGCTTAGAAGATGCTACCAAGGGACTTTCCTGATGGTCCAGTGGTTAAGAGTCGACCTTGCAATGCAGGGGATGAGGATTTGATCCCTGGCCGGGTACCTAAGACTTTCCATGCTGTTGAGCAACTAAATATTTTAAGTCAGGAAAGTCTGAACTTTAGTTCAGTATGGGCCTATGATATTCATAAGGGGTCAGGATGATCATGGTAAGAATGGACAGAAATAAGGTCAGGCAAGGGATGCATGTAAGTGACCATGTAAAAAGGAACAGGCAGCAAAGGAGATCTCCTGAGGAAGAAAAAAAAGTAGAGAACAATTACAATGCCTGCTCCCCAAGTAGCAGCCAAGGAGGGCTCTTGTTGGAGCTTCTTTAGCTATTTTTATTGCCAAACCATGGGGTTGAGAAGAGTCGGACACGACTGAGCAACTTGACTTTCACTTTTCACTTTCATACATTGGAGAAGGAAATGGCGACCCACTCCAGTGTTCTTGCCTGGAGAATCCTAGGGACGGGGGAGCCTGGTGGGCTGCCGTCTGTGGGGTCGCACAGAGTCGGACACAACTGAAGTGACTTAGCAGCAGCAGCATCAAAACAGCACCAACCGAGGGGGTGATTTTTAATGGTGCAACTTCTGCTTCCATGAAAATGGCCATTTTTTCAACCTGTCTACTCAAACTATGAGCTGTGGCTATATCCTAATTCAGAAGAGAAAAGAACAGGTCAGATCCACAGGTGTGAATACGCAGGTGATTTTGGCCTGAGACAAGGCTTGGAGTTCCTCTCTAGCTCCCCTATAGGCCAGTGAGAAGGCTCCATTCTGACTTGGAAGACAATCCATTAACTCTTTAGTTGACTCCACTTAAAGGCTCATGTACACAGTTAGGTCTTTCTATGCATCTAGGAGCACAGGTAGCCTTTACAGGTGTTTCTGAAGTCCCCGAGACAGGTAACACACTTATTTTAGTAATGCTTATCCAAGACACTAAAAAACATTCAGATAGTTGCAAATGGAACCTCAGCCATCCTGTGCATTCCAGACCACAACACCACATGGAAGTGGACTATGGAATAGTAGCTTTAGTTGAGAGTTTTCTTGTTTGTCAGGTAATTTTTGTCTCTTGATACAGAAATAGGTAAACAAGTTAAATTGAACAAAATTATAGGAAATTAAAAGGAAATGAAACAAGACAGCTCTGCATTAAATAAAGCCTGATCATGATATGCATTGCTGGGCCACAGGTAGGAAGAGCTACAGCTGAATGGAACTTAAGCATTTCATTAATTTTACAGTGAAAAACAACTCTCTTAGGCAAAAAGTGTTTATGCTAAAGATCCTCAGGAAAATAAAAGAAAAATAAGCAAAGATTGCAGTGTGAGAGTTGAAAACATCTACTGGAGCCCTTTTTCTTTTTATTTTACTTGGAGATATGTATACACATAAAAAAGTAGAATGGAGATAGAGATCTGATCATCTAGGATGTGAGTATATAGTATATACTCTACAACACAATGTTGGAAATACGTGCAGACTTTGAGAGCTGAGAGACAGTCCTTCACTTTCATTTAATACTATTCTCCATATTAAAACAATGTTTCTAATCATGGAGAGGGTTTAGAAGAAAGAAATATGTAACAATAAACTGAAAAGTGAAGCTGATGCTGCTGATCCAATTTCCTCCCTGGACAGTCGCATAAGGTAGTTTATAGGGTGGATATGTCAGATCTTTGAAATGTCTAGTTTATGAGGATTAATAAGTAGAGTAAGAATTATTTTTTATGGCTCAAAATTCTCCAAGCCAGGCTTCAGCAATATGTGAACCGTGAACTTCCAGATGTTCAAGCTGGTTTTAGAAAAGGCAGAGGAATCAGAGATCAAATTGCCAACATCTGCTGGATCACTGAAAGAGCAAGAGAGTTCCAGAAAAACATCGATTTCTGCTTTATTGACTATGCCAAAGCCTTTGACTGTGTGGATCACAATAAATTGTGGAAAATTCTTAAAGAGATGGGAATACCAGACCACCTGACCTGCCTCTTGAGAAACCTGTATGCAGGTCAGGAAGCAACAGTTAGAACTGGACATGGAACAACAGACTGGTTCCAAATAGGAAAAGTAGTACGTCAAGGCTGTATATTGTAACCCTGCTTATTTAACTTCTATGCAGAGTACATCATGAGAAATGCTGGGCTGAAAGAAGCACAAGCTGGAATCAAGACTGCCAGGAGAAATATCAATAATCTCAGATAAGCAGATGACACCACCCTTATGGCAGAAAGTGAAGAAGAACTAAAAAGCCTCTTGATGAAAGTGAAAGTGGAGAGTGGAAAAAGTTGGCTTAAAACTCGACATTCAGAAAACTAAGATCATGGATTCTGGTCCCATCATTTCATGGCAAATAGATGGGGAAACAGTGGAAACAGTGTCAGACTTTATTCTGGGGGCTCCAAAATCACTGCAGATGGTGATTGCAGCCATGAAATTAAAAGACACTTACTCCTTGGAAGGAAAGTTATGACCAACCTAGATAGCATATTCAAAAGCAGAGACATTACTTTGCCAACAAAGGTCCATCTAGTCAAGGCTATGGTTTTTCCAGTGGTCATGTATGGATGTGAGAGTTGGACTATAAAGAAAGCTGAGTGCCGAAGAATTGATGCTTTTGAACTGTGGTGCTGGAGAAGACTCTTGAGAGTCCCTTGGACTGCAAGGGGATCCAACCAGTCCATCCTATAGGAGACCAGTCCTGTGTGTTCATCGGAAGGACTGATGCTGAAGCTAAAACTCCAATACTTTGGCCACCTCATGTGAAGAGTTGACTCATTGGAAAAGACCTTGATGTTGGGAGGGATTGGGGCCAGGAGGAGAAGGGGACGACAGAATATGAGATGGCTGGATGGCATCACTGACTCGATGGACATGAGTTTGGGTGAACTCCGGGAGTTGGTGATGGACGGAGGCTGGTGTGCTGCAATTCATGGGCTCGCAAAGGGTCGGACACAACTGAGCAACTGAACTGAGCTGATCCTTGGTAGCATGCACATTTTTCCATCTGATTTTGTGAGTTCTCTTATGTGTCTGTTGTTGTTTTTCAGTGGCTAGGTCATGTATGACTTTTTGAGACCCATGGACTGCAACATGCCAGGCTACCTTGTCCTTCACCATCTTCTGGAGTTTGCTCAAATTCATGTCCCTTGAGTCAGTGATGCCATCCAACCATCTCAACCTCTGTCGTCCCCTTCTCCTCCTGCTTTCAATCTTTCCCAACATGTTGGTCTTTTCCAATGAGTCAGCTCTTCACATCTGATGGCCAAAGTATTGGAGCTTTAGCTTCAGCATCAGTCCTTCCAATGAATATTCAAGGTTGATTTTTTGTAGGTTTGACTGGTTTGATCTCCTTGCAGTACAAGGGACTCTCAAGAGTCCTCTCCGGCACCACAGTTCAAAAGCATCAATTCTTGTCTGTCTACTCTGGAGCAATTGTATTTAAGAGTGAAAGTAATATTTCCAATAACTGTGGAATTATTTATATTTCATTTGTTAATGCTGAAATAGCCAAAAAGTCTGAGTAAGTATGAGTCCCAGTAGCATTGCTGTTCAGCTATTACATAAAGTATGCTGCATCAAATTAATAAGAAAAGACTCCAGTTACTGACATGTTTTCAGATGGTACAGTGTGTTCACAGATCACTATGCCATTTTACCTATGCATGTACAAACTTGGCTTTCTCTATCTTTTGTTCCTTTAGCCCCATTTCTTTTCTTCTTGGAAGTCATTCCCTTCTTAATCAAGCAAAGTGAGAATACTTACCTAAGTAGGACATCGCTCTTTACCATTCCTCTGGTATCCTCTGAATAACAGGAAGTGCTCCCTAATCCAAAGACAGCGTCACTCCATCCTGTGTAAATCCTGCTCTTGCTCCCCGTCACCTAAATGGTTGTACTTATTTTGTGTCAGAGACCCTTCCTCCCATAAAGTTTCTGGAACTTGAGCATCATTACCAGAAGTGAAAACCAGGCATTATTTCATGCTTTTCATAGTCCACATTTCTATTGATTCAACTAACTCTTACTGTATACCTAATATGCACTTATCACTGTGCTAAAAGCCATAGAAGATAACACAAAACAAAATCAAATAAGGTGTAGTACTTCTTTTCTAGGAGTTTACAGCCTGGAGTTTACACAGACAAGCTAGTGGCATCAAGTCAAAGAGTTAAAGAAATAGCCCTCCAGTGTCAGAGGATCCTAAGTTTGAACCCTGCTTACCAGCTGTGTTACCACCGGCAAGCTACTTTGACTTTCCGCACATCAGTGTCTTCATTTGTAAAACACAAGTGATGTCAATAAGCTACCTCCTGTGTTTGTTGTGAGAATTTGAGGAGCTTATGTAGTTAGTCCAGTTCATGATGTGTGATTAGCTTTCAAAAGTGATGTCTTGTTGTGATGAGATGGGCTCAGCGTGGGTAAAGCACAGATTAAGGCAAAGGCAAGCTAGGAGTGTCTGCTTAGAGACATTTAGAGATCACCTCTGGTGGTTGCTCAGGAAGGTCTGGTCATACAGTGACACTTAACCTGGGAAGAAGGGTTAGAGACACACTGAAACACTTTCATCCCCTTTTTGTTGAGAAAGAAAACATTGGCCCCTTGAATTAAACTCTCTCTCAGTTGATGAAGTTAAATGACCAGGATGACTCAGTGCGGGATTATTGGTACCCTGTGAAGCATCAGAGAACAGGCTTGATGCTAATATCTTTTATCATTGGCTCCTGCGTGCAGGTGCCTCCGCTACCATTCAGTCATAGACGATAGCTGGGAAGATAAATGAACTCGGGAGAAGCAAAGAACAATACAGCAGTTTTTTAATCTGTCACAGTTCTTCCCCCACTTCAAAGTTGAGTTGACAACTGCATTTATTTCACATCACAATTGCCACAGGTTAATAATATTGTTTTATCAGGAAACATTTATCTTGAGGAAGAAAGTTATCCTAATGCAGCAGATAACTTATCCAAGGACAAAGAGAAACGGGGCTGTGTGTTGAGGGTAATGCTAATGCCTGGCATGCTATAAAAATAAATGAAATCTGATTAACACTATTGGGGAGAAGAATAAGTCATCGCTTCTATGAAATATTATTTTCCTGATTGGAACCATTTCCATTTTTTGTCAGCTTAAAACATTGTATTAAAGATGAGATGACTTTAGAACGTTGACAGATATCTCAAACCCTATGATTATAAATGGTTGTTATAGGCTTGTAATCCTGAGGGCTTAGTCTAAAGTATTTTCCCCATAAATTGAAAGAGAAACACACTAGGAATTCACAAGATTTTAATTAAACTCGTTCAAAAAAATTAAATGGGAATTTTAAAGGCTGGTTCATGAAGCATTTTTAGTAATGAGCTTAATTTATAGATGAAATTTCCTAGCAAATTTGGTGATGCCCAAAACACCTTCAAACACACAATATATATTTTCACAGAAGCATTATTATTAATTACTCTGCTTTTACCAATCCACAAAGTTCAGTTCATTTTCAGCTCCATTCAAACATGTATTCTTAAACCTATTTTCTAAAAAATGATAACAAATGCACTTTTTTTGTAGGAGGAAAATAGACCACAAAGAGTTGGACACTTATCATAAGCATGAAACTAATTTCTTTTCACTGTTGTACATGGTGAAAGCAGTTTGAGCTAGAAGTAAAGATAGAAGGGAAGAGTATAGTTTAGTTTGAACTGGCAGCTGAAATACATCCAGTATAAAATCACTCCTTCTTGTTTTTTTGTAAAATTGCCTGCAGCATCACACCATCCTCAGGACGTGTTACCCAACTGTGAAGCAGTGAAGCTGAGCCAGGCAGAGGCTAATGTTAAAGCTGGGGTGATGCAGAAAAAGTAGGTGGTGGTTTATAGACACGCAGATGCGGTTTTAGTAATAATAATAATAGCTTGCATTTATGCAGAGCCTTTCTTTATGAAGCCCAATGTGTTTTTAAAATATGAGTCTGTTAATTCAGAATGCACCCCTGTGACTAGAAACAGGGTGGTTTAATTAACTCTGTTTTATGGATGAGGAAACTCACAATGTCCTCCGTTGATAGTGTGCTGGATTCAATATCTTTTTCTGTTGCTAGTTAGACCTTCCTAAGGCAACAGTAAAGCGTGTGTCTGTAACGCAGGAGACCCGGGTTTGATCCCTGGGTTGGGAAGATCCCCTGGAGAAGGAAATGGCAGCCCACTCCAGTATTCTTGTCTGGAAAATCCCATGGACGGTGGAGCCTGGTAGGCTACTGTCCATGGGGTCGCAAAGAGTCAGACACGACTGAGAGAAGGGAAGAAGAACACAGAGTAGGCCTCAACTGATCACCAAAGTGATGACTGAAAATGGGGACAATGAAGGGAGAACAAAGTGGGGATGATGAAGGGAGAATAAAGAGGGTTTATGCATTTTGAAATGGTTGTAGAAATTGTTCCAAACAAACTTACTATAATGAATGAAGGACTTTGACAAGCCCCACCATGTACACCAGTGGGGACCTTGGTGGAAGGGGTCACAATGTGACTTTTTCTTGAAATATCAGCATCTTTTCCCAAAAGTGCCACCATATTTAGACAACAAAGAAGGATATACCCCCGGAGCTCAGAATCTTTTGGAGAACAAAGGAAACCATGCATTTTGGCCTCAGCCTATCCTTTGCTGCGTTTCCAGTGCAGTTGTCTAACACAACAGTTGGAACATTTGCATTGGAAAATCCCAAAGACAGTGGTGTTAAAACAAAAGAAGCAAGATATCTATAACTGGATTGTTTTAGATGGACCAAAGCTTTGATGTACATAAATCAAAAAATGGTGGTCCTAATGGATTGTTATAAAACTCTTAATTTTTTTAGTCATCTGAAAGGTGGTACATGCTTATTGAAAATTAGTCATTCATTTTATTATGAATTAATTCTTCAACTGGCTCTTAAGTTTCTTAAGAAAGTGGAAAGGGAATAAGTTAACAAATCAGAAGTAAAAAAAAAAAAAAGATGGAGTGGGGAAACCTACCAATGTCTGTCTTTCCTCAGTCTTGGGGAACATGTACTTTTTGCTCATCATACAAATAGATGAAGAATCTTTAATATGATTAGTATTATTAAAGACAGGGCAATTTGTTTTATTCTGCTTTTCAAGTTAAGTCTAAGAGCATGTACTATTTTATGATTTCAATAGATTGGGGCAAATCTTTAAAAATAGGGAAAGTATGTTGAATCCTAAGATTTGGCAGTGTTCTAAATCATTTGACATGATTGAACTCATTTAATTATCTTAAAAATTTGCAAGGAATATATTCCCCTCACCCCATTGTACAAATATTGAAACACAAGTTTTGGAAGTGCTTGTAGCATGTAAAACATCCCACAGTTGCAGAGTGGAATATGCAGGATTTGGGCCTGAATTTACTGAATTTGGGCTTCCAGAATTCACTGAACACTACATGGTATCACCTCCATCAAGTGGGTGCATGGACATTCACTGGGGAGCTTCAGCTCTTAAAAATTTCTACAAGTTACATGTTGTTATCCTCACCTAGGAAAACCCAGCTGACTATGTTACACAGTTTGATAGGTGATCATGTTGTTTCTCTGTTCAAAGTGAGTCTTTCCAGGCACCGTTTACTCAACCTGAGGCTCAATCCTTTCTCACAGTCTAGGGGTGCATCTACAGCCTCTTCTTGGTCCTTGCGAGCTCTTCTTGGCTCTTGACCCCTCCCTGAGCAGAAGCTATCACTCTTGTTTCCTGAAAGTATGAATTCAGAGACAGTTTCTATGGGAACCAGCTTTATTCAATCCAATAGGGCAGTGAGGGATAAATTGTAAATGCTACAAAGGGAAAGAAACCAGACTGCATATTCTCAGTAGGAAATACCGTGTCTTTCACTTCCTTTTTTCCTTTCAGAAAAGTCACCTTTTAATCCTATGGAGCTGAAGGAACTGCAAAGTCTTTACCTGATAAACTTAATAAACTCTCTCCTTTATCCATCTTCACAATATCTAAAACCAAGGAACAGTTTCTCTTCCCAGAATATAGGTTGATGCACTCTCTAGCCTTCCTCATCGCCTGATGTAGACATTACAGTATTGCAATGTATAGAATGAATTTCTTTACTAGGATGGTCTTGAATCTTGGAGGATAAGCAGGAAGAAGGAATGAGAAATGACAATTGGGAAAACCGGTGTTATTATTCTCGTTTTTATTTCTGGATGTTCATGCTTTCTCCATAGCACAGTTCAGATTGTATTCAAAAATTAGGAGAAAAACTAATACATCATATTTTTAAGCCTAGATTTATACATTCACTATTCACTGTTGGTCCTTCAAAATATATTAAGAGAAATAATTTCATTTTAGCCTACATTTTTAAACCTAACAATTGATAAGTATCTTTAAAATTTTTTTTAGAATAAATGATACAATCTCCTGTAGAAACGAATACCTGATAAAATATTTCAGTATATCAAGATATCAAGAAATAATAGTTTCAGTCCATTTTATTTTAAAAATATTTCATATGTTTGAAAAATAATTTTTGTGTCCTTACTATCAACATACAAACCACAAAGGATTTATCATAATCTAGAAACCCCTGAAATTAAGGAGAATATGGATACATGCAAATATTTTCCAAAAGTTTATTTTGGAAGTCAAAATAACTATTAAAAACATGAAAATAATGTTTTTCAAGGAACACTCTTTTCTGACTATCCTTTCTTTAAATTTCTGGAAATTTAGAATAAAGACATTAAGAAAATTAAATTGTTTCATTAATTAAGACATGAAATCAATGTATAGATTGTTATACTTTATTAAAATATTATTAAATTCTTGGTTTATATGAATAGAATAATAAAACAGTAAAATTACAGCAACTGACATAAATGGAATTGGATGTGAAAATCTCAATGTAAAAGTAAGAAAGTTCTGCCAATAAAAGTAATCCCCAAAACAAACATGTTTATTGCTTTAATTGCACCCAGAATTACCTTTTTGACATTTCAAGTAACCATAGAGAATTGATTTCCCCAGTACCTAAAAGCTTCTAAATCAATTTCTTTGTGATACAGTTTACACTTGCTGAAAAGAACTAGTCCATTCCCCCATCCCTAAACCATCGAGTAGTTGTACTTATTTCCTAATACTCCACCTCTTGCAGAATTATAAAGTGCTCACAAACATACTTAGATTCACCATGAAGCTGATCGCAGTGTGTGCAGTTCCTTTTGGACCTTTTCCCAAAGGATTTAATTACTAAAGTGCCCCAAGCATGTTTGCCTTACATTATTGGTTTTGCAAATAAAACAGCACAATGGTAAATAAAGAGGATGACAGTGCTTTCCGGTCACCATTTTATAACTTCCAACAGTGAAATCTAGTTTTCTGGGCCAAGTTTATGCTAGTTTTACATATTACAAAAACATTTTCCAATGTTCTGTGTCATAATAGCGATGAAAGCCAACTAATACTAAAAGAATAATCAATGTTAGAAGGATAAAAAAAAAATACTGAAAAAAATAAACCTTGCCAATTTAAGAAATCTATCCCCAAAGATGTTAAATTCTCATATTCATAATGACATATACAGGAAACTCAAATTATGTTCATCATGACTAACTTTAGATTTTCTAAACTGTTTGTATTTGTTTGTGTTTTTTGTATTTTGCGGCATTTGTATTCCTAGATTGAATACATTTTTAATTAGCACTGCTATCTAGCTACCTTTATTATGGTCAGCGGCTCTCCTTTAATTATCTTCTTACAACCCCTATCACCCTTTTAAATTTTCTTTGATGTCAGTTTGAAAAAGTGACAGTACATGTAGGGTTAACTATTATTTCAACCATTTTGATTACACACTATGCCTTTTGACCTTCTGGAAATCACCTGACCCTTACTTAAGACCTTTGCATAATTACCTATCCAATTTTCTTATCTTCCCCTTCCTTTATATGTTTTTTCCTTCTCTTAAAGTTCCTGCAATACAGCTGTGGTCATTGCCAAAGTCATGGTAACCTTGTTAGGACTCTCCCCAAAGTCTTCACAAGATAACCAATTAATGACTTATTGCTTTATCTCAGAGTCAAGTCATTCCTAAAACTATTGTCTTTTTTTTCTTTAACAAAGTGTTAATTAGCTTGACCAACTTTTCTTTTTATTCATTGTTTAGAAGAGAGTAAGACCAGCACAGAATATTTAGCTCCTATACTTCATTATGTAGATAGCTTTTTTACATGACTATGATAGTTTTTCTATCCATGAAAATATTTACTACATTCAACATCTCTCCACTTTGTAAAAGGAACACAGTTACATTTACATGAAAAAAAAAGTTGAATTCCACAGCAATAGGTCTATGATTGTAAGATTTTCAGATATGCCTTTTATACTCATTTTCTTAAACGAATCTCTAAGCCAGTGGTTCTAAAAGTAGGGTTCTCTGATACCTGGGTGTTTCTGAGATACTTTCGAGGGTCTTTAAATTCAAAAGTATATTCATAATAGCAAAATATTCTGCCTTTTCACTTTTTTGATACTTGTACTAATGATGGAAAGCTGTAGTGGGTAACTGCTGGTGCCTTAGCCTGCATTAAACTGGGGTGGTGATGGTTGTTTAGTCACTAAGTCATGTCTGATTCTTGTGGCTCCATGGACTGTAGCCCACCAGGCTCCTCTGTCCATGGGATTTCCCAAGCAAGAAAACTGGAGTGGGTTGCCATTGGCTTCTCCACAGGATCTTCTAAGTCCTTAGATTTAACCTCTGTCTCCTGCATCGCAGGCAGATTCTTTACTGCTTACCCACCAGGGAAGCCCTGTTGCACTCATCTCACACGCTAGTAAAGTAATGCTCAAAACTCTCCAAGCCAGGCTTCAGCAATACATGAACCGTGAACTTCCTGATGTTCAAGCTGGTTTTAGAAAAGGCAGAGGAACCAGAGATCAAATTGCCAACATCTGCTGGATCATGGGAAAAGCAAGAGAGTTCCAGAAAAACATCTATTTCTGCTTTATTGACTATGCCAAAGCCTTTGACTGTGTGGATCACAATAAACTGTGGAAAATTCTGAAAGAGATGGGAATACCAGACCACCTGACCTGCCTCTTGAGAAATCTGTATGCAGGTCAGGAAGCAACAGTTAGAACTGGACATGGAACAACAGACTGGTTCCAAATAGGAAAAGGAGTACGTCAAGGCTGTATATTGTCACCCTGCTTATTTAACTTCTATGCAGAGTACATCATAAGAAACGCTGGACTGGAAGAAACACAAGCTGGAATCAAGATTGCCGGGAGAAATATCAATAACCTTAGATGTGCAGATGACACCACCCTTATGGCAGACAGTGAAGAGGAACTAAAAAGCCTCTTGATGAAAGTGAAAGTGAAAAAGTTGGCTTAAAGCTCAACATTCAGAAAATGAAGATCATGGCATCTGGTCCCATCACTTCATAGGAAATAGATGGGGAAACAGTGGAAACAGTGGCAGACTTTATTTTTTTGGGCTCCAAAATCACTTCAGATGGTGACTGCAGCCAGGAAATTAAAAGACGCTTACTCCTTGGAAGCAAAGTTATGACCAACCTAGATAGGATATTGAAAAGAGAGACATTACTTTGCCAACAAAAGTCCATCTAGTCAAGGCTATGGTTTTTCCAGTAGTCATGTAAGAGTTGGACTGTGAAGAAAGCTGAGTGCCGAAGAATTGATGCTTTTGAACTGTGGTGTTGGAGAAGACTCTTGAGAGTCCCTTGGACTGCAAAGAGATCCAACCAGTCCATTCTGAAGGAGATCAGCCCTGGGATTTCTTTGGAAGGACTGATGCTAAAGCTGAAACTCAATACTTTGGCCATCTCATGCAAAGAGTTGACTCATTGGAAAAGACTCTGATGCTGGGAGGGATTGGGGGCGGGAGGAGAAGGGGACGACAGAGGATGAGATGGCTGGATGGCATCACTGGCTCGATGGACGTGAGTCTGAGTGAACTCCGGGAGCTGGTGATGGACAGGGAGGCCTGGAGTGCTGCGATTCATGGGGTCGCAAAGAGTCGGACACGACTGAGAGACTGAATTGAAATGAACTGAGGACTCATAAAATTCATTAAAGATTGTCCTAGATAGAGCAGTAAAAATTATTAGTTTTACTAAATATCTACTCTTGATTACATCTTTTTTAATCTTGTGCATAATAAAATGAGAAAAATGTGTAAATCATTACTGCATTTGAAATAAAGTGATAATATTAAGGAAAACATTTTGTGATTGTCAGGTTAATGAGCTTAACCTAGCTGCATTTTTCATGGAAAACCATTTACCCATGAAAGGATGACTGATAGACAAAAATATGGTATTAGTAGACATTTTCACAAAAAACCCATAAAGGAACCTGTTACTTCAAGCAAATTCTATTAGTATTTGTTGCCAATTATAAAACTTGAGCTTTCCTGTAAGTTTTGGAGAACTGTATCAGCTACAGTGAGTTTGATAAAACTCCAGTAATTAAATAATTAAATAATAATAAATTAAGTTGTTTATAATAATTACTGTGTTTTTTGATGTGTGTAAGCGTTTGGAAGATCTACATAACCCAATGAAACAATATTTTTCAAGTGACCCAAGGTCTGATGTTATAAAATCACACATGAGTAAAAGATTCATTCAAAGTATAAAATTAAAGGGTTTTAGTGCAACAGATACAACTTCATACTCCACATTGTTGCTAATTTTTAAGAAACTACTACTTGTCTAGTTTGAGTATTGATTCAAACATCTGAAAAGTTATCTATTGAAATATTTCTCCCATTTCCAATTACCTATCTTTGTGAGGTTGGATTGTCTTCATATATTTCATCCAAAGCAACATATCCCAACAGATTTAATGTAGAAACAAATATGAGAATTTGGCTATTTTCATTAAGCTGGCAGTAAAGAGCTTTGTAAAATGTAAAGTAATATAATACTTCTCACTGAATTTGTGGGAGGGGAGGGCGTAAGTTAGTTAATTTATATAAAGACTGTTAAGTTAGCATATAAATGAATTCTTATTGTAAATGAGTCAATGAATATATAGTTTGTTTAAATTTTAAATTTGAATGTGGTGAATATCAAGACATATAAACCATATAAGTAAAAGTTTAATCATTTTTCAGGAGGCAAGGGGGTCCTGAAATAAATGGTTTGAGAACTGCCACTCAACCTTGATTTGCCCAAGTCTAGGTTCTTGGATTTCTGTTTCTGAAATATTATCTCATCTGTGCTATGGCTTTAAACGCCTTCTCTAACCCAGTAACTCACAAATTCATACATCCAACCCTGGATTCCCCCTTTAACTCCAAAATTATGTAAATTACTGCCAATGAATATTTCCACTTGGACATCTAATAGGCAACCCCAAATTAATATTGTCTACACTCTAACTCAATATTCCACTCTAAAACTGTTTCTTTTCCAATCTTCCTTGTTCTAGTACCTGGCAAGGTCTTGACTTCAAGTGTTATAAGAAAAGCCTCGTCTTCATCCTCAACTCCTCCCTTCTCTCACACAGCAGAGCCAACTCAGGGTCGTCAATCTTGTCCACTCTACCCACAAATTACATCTCAGATCTGACGGGTTTCACCACCTCTGCTGCTGCCCTGACCTGACACAACATCCTGTCTTACATGGATTATTTCAATTTCTGAACTGGTCTTTCTGTACATGCTTGCTTCCTCAGTCATCCAGGTTAGGCTAGGTTATTCAAGCAACCAACACTTCCAGAAGTCTGATTTGTCTATCTATCTACAGATATGTGTGTGTGTAGATGGGCTTCCCAAGTGGAACTAGTGGTGAAGAATCCGCCTGCCAGTCCAGGACACATCAGAGATGTGGGTTCGATCCCTGGGTCAGGAAGATCCCCTGGAGGAGAGCATGGAAACCCACTTCTGTATTCTTGCCTAGAAAATCCCCATGGACAGAGGAACTTGGTGGGCTACAGTCTACAGAGTCTCACTGAGTCAGACACGGCTGGAGTAAGTTAGCATGTATATATATATACACATATACAAGTAATTACACATAATTTGTGGGCCTCATAAATGCAGGAGGGTTTGATCCCTGGGTCGGGAAGATCCCCTGGAGAAGGGAATGGCAAACAACTCCAGTATTCTTGCCTGGAAAATTCCATGGACAGAGGAGCCTGTTGGGCTACAGTCCATGGTGTCACAAACAATCAGACATGACTGAGTGACTTTAACTTTCATAACATATATACATCTCAGAGTGAGAAGATAAATCTAAAATTTGTTGCAATTCAGCTGGGAAATTTCCTCCATATTTCTTCACTCAGATCCAAGCTCTTGGAACAAAGCCTCAGGAGTGACTAGTCTCCATGGGAAAAAGAGGGATCTCTAGTGGATTTCACAACAGTGATTAAATTCTCCAGCAGAAAAGTGACAGGCGTGACTGCTGCTCACAAACCACAGGCTACAACTAGTCATGTGATAGTACCCAAATGCAGTGAGCCAAAACAGCCATCTTTGCGTGAGCCCAGAAGGCAGACAGCCATAAGTATTTGGTGGTGGTGGTGGTGGTGGGTTAGTCACTAAGTCGTGTCCAACTCTTGAGACCCCGTAGACTATAGCCTGCCAGGTTCCTCTGTCCATGGGATTCTCCAGGTAAGAATACTGGAGTGGGTTGCCGTTTCCTTCTCCAGAGGAGTATTTGGTGAATAGCATGCAAATAAGAAGTTTCCATATAAATGCAAGAAAGGAAAGATGAATTGTTCTTTGACTGTAAACAAGTAAACTTCAAGTGATTTTGAACTTTTCCCAATAAATCAATCATTGTGAACAGTTTATTTTCTTGTCCCAAGAAATGCTTTATCTTTTGAATGCATAGCTTAACAGCCATAAAAGAGAATGTTCTTAAAAATATATGTAAGGTTACATAAGCACAGCTGAATTCTAGTGGGAAAAAAGCTGTATAAATTTTTCAAAATTAAAAGAGTTAATTTAAGATTTTGCAATTATGTGGTAACTACATGATGCCTCAATGTTTCATAGAATTCATGCTTGATATATATATATATATATATATATATATGATATATTTTATACTACTATATATATTTCATATTTATATGCAGATCAATTAAGGAATATGCACCATAAAATTCACCCATTGTAAGTATACAGATGGATGGGTTTTAATAAACTTATGTAGTTGTGCAGCCATCAACAGAGTCCAGTATTAGAATACTTCTATAATCTTATAAAGTTTTATATGACCCTTTACAGTCATTTTCTGCTCCTACCCTGAGCCCTAGAGAGTCACTGATCTGTTCTCGGTCTTCACACTATTGCTTTTTCTAGGAAATTAGAATTCTTGGCATTCCCTATGCATATATAAACAAAATAATAAGTCCCTAACATTTATAAATATATATCTCAAAGGAATAGTGCATAGTTGTCCTTGATGTCAACTGAGAGCAAAATAAGGAGTAATAGGTTTGCTAGATGAACTTTTTTTTTCTTATTTGGCAGATTTCTAATTTAATTTCAAATAGATTTAGGTGCATTTAATGATTGGAGCAGGATTACAATAGGATTACAGAAATTTAGAAATCAGAAAATTTTTAGGGAAATATTTTAGAGCATTGTATGAGATAATTAAGAAACTTTCAGGGAAAATAATTATATTTCAAGAAAGGCTGAAAAATAATCATGTCTGAGATCAGAGTTTCCTTCAACCTTTTACATCCACTGTATAATATCCAAGGTCATTTTTTAAACACAGAGTTTATAGCTGGAAAACTTGCCAAGTAAGAGAATAGCAACCATACATCACTGAAGTCATAGGTGCTGTCAGAGAATCTCAGCATGATTCATTCCCAAATAATGAAGCAAATGAGTGTGGTTAAAGAAGTTCACCTTCAATTATCCTAAAATATCTCCCACACTATTCTGACCAGGGTGCTTGGGAAGAAAGTACCTTTAGAATAAAAAAAAGAAAATCTTTGTACTTCGGGTAACTCAAAGATAGGTTGTCTATTGCTAGTCTCTTCACTTAAGAAAGTTTTATTTTCTTAGATTATAGATGTAGGGACTTCAATCTATTCTTTCAGGTCTATAGTCACCAGCTAAGTACAGTGGCATCACCGACGCGATGACATGAGTTTGAGCAAGCTCCGGGAGTTGGTGATGGACAGGGGAGCCTGACGTGCTGCAGTCCATGGGGTCGCAAAGAGTTGGACACAACTGAGCAACTGAACTGAACTGATGTACAAGCAATAGATATCCCCAGGAAAAGAGAACTGTTCTAACCATCTGATGATATGCTTTACAGAACACAGAGTCTGAGAAAGTAGAGAGGGGAAAAGTGCTGAGTTCTTTAAAATAAACTTAATGTAATCTTAAAAATTGTGGCCAATTATTAACATTTATAAAACGAGGACAAGGAGAGGGCTGACTTCTTTGGGGAGAAGTATTTGATTACTTCCACTATGATAAATTTTGTAGCACCTAGCTTATTTTAGTATTTTTTAAAATTAACCTCTCTCTCTTTAAAATTTTCTTTCTTGAACAAAATGAAACTATATAGATTAAAGATCACAATATCCTCAGGAAACTATAGTCAATGGGATAGTAAGAAAGTGGAGTGAAAATGTTAGTTGCTCAGTCATGTCTGACTCTTGAGACCCAGTGGATTATAGCCCACCAGGCTCCTCTGTCCATAGAATTCTCCAGACAAGAAAACTTGAGTGGGTTGCCATTCCCTTCTCCAGAGAATCTTCCTGACCCAGGGATCGAACCCAGTTCTCCTGCATTGCAGGCAGGTTCTTTACTGTCTGAGCCACCAGGGAAGCCCCAATGAGATAGTAAACGTATCATCAAATGACAATAGTCAAAAAAATCCCGTGGAAACACATTCAGCACGTGTAAGACATTGGATGAAGACATTCAGCTATGACTGAAGAGTCATCTTCCTTAAAGCTGACACATTCATGGTGAGCTAGTGCCAAGACAAAAGCAAGCAGAACTATAGCCTGGAAATACTTAAACATATTATTTGAATTCTCAGAAGTATCATTTTTACTTAAAGTAAACATTGGCATGCAAAGCCAATAGTCTGAGTAATCCGGTCTTGAAGTGTAACTTTATTTGTTATGGGGATTTGCTCAGGGAAGAGAAGGGGAAAAAAATAAACCCAACCTTTCTTCTTCTACTGCAGAGAGAAAATAGTTGTTTCTGCAACACTGGAGACATTCTTTGAGGCCATGTAAGTGACACTGCCTCAAGCTACTTTAACAGTTCACAACTAAGACTCGATTTAATTGTTTTTAGTAAAATGTTTCATTGGCACAGGCGCTGGGGGTTGATTGTTGTCTCTCTATTAGCAGATGAATAATTAGCAGATGAATAATAAGTTCTACAGTGAGAATCACATGCTCTGACCAAGTAGCTGAGTCACAGACACTTTGAACTCAACACAAGTAGCTCTCTTAATTCTCTGATGAATCTCTTCTCTTAAAGAAAGTGGAGCTGACATGAAATTTAAAAGCTAAGGGCCATCAACTTGGGATCCATGGTCACTCTAGACCCCACGGGACCTCTGCAGTTGTAAATGAAATTGTGTGTGAATGTGGGTGTATTTTTTACTGTTCTGGGGTAAAGTGTTCATGACTTTAATAAGCCTCACGGAGAAATCTATGGTCATAAAGTTGTGTATATGGGAAGCATTTGTGTTTTAAGCCTCTACCCTTGTTTTGACTGACTCCTCCCTCATGTCATGGCTCCCTGTTGCTTAGGGAACAAGTCAACATCATTAGTTGCTCCCTTGGCTGCCTTTCAATACTTGTCTTCCAATCTTTACATTCTCCTTCACTCCTATCACATTCTAAGTGGCCCCACTGTAACGAGAACAGCTTGGATTTCAAGGTTTGTTTTTCCATTATAAGTACGCTATAAAGCATTCCTAAAAATATTCTCATTTCTTACAAACTTTATTCTTTCACCCATTCTTCAAGCTTATTGTGTTTTGAAATTTCCCAATTTGGGACAATTGCTTTTAAATTTGCTACCTGAATCTCTTTCCAACTGTCTAACTACTCCTTGTCTTATTCTTGATGAACTAAAGCTGACTCCTTCATAATGAATACTTAGCTTCAATCCACTTAATAATGTACAATGACTTATTGACTAGATTAAAGTTATCTAGTCAATAAGTCATTGTACATTATTTGCCTAAAATTGATATAAAGCTTACCAATTTGTCTTTTCTTCTTGTAAAGATTCGCATTAGTCAATTTCTACCTTTCTGATGCTTGTACATTGCCCATTATTTCTTAAAGATTATTCTGCAAATTCATCCACAGGTTTTTTAACTGTGTTAAATTTTGCTAAAAGGAAGACATTTGTATTATTTGAGATTTTAATCTAGTTTTAGTGAAGGGTAAGCTAACAGCTATTACAAACAATCCCCAAATCTCTATGGGCTTAGCATAATCAACATTTACTTCTCACTCATTCAAATCCCAGCATGAAAGTTTATACTCATGCAACTCTAGTCTGAAGTCTTTCCTTCTGAAAAGATAACCTGGGACTCAGCTTCTTCCATCCAGTGGTACTTTAGTGCTCTTGAGACCTCAAAGGTTCTGTTGGATTCTCTGCCTCTGACTTGCGGTCAAGAGAACGAGGAGAAGGCAAACTGAGACTTATGCAGAAAATGCTGGGAGCCCAAACTCAAAACCCTGGCATGCAGGACTTTCACCACCTTGAATTGCTCAGAACTAAATATGTGGCTGGGAAACATCATCTTTCTCTATGTCAGGAGCAGCAATGAACTGGCCGTGCACGCTTAGCATTGCCTCAGGTAACAAATGTCTTCCTTGTTAAAGTTTTTTCTACTTCTTCAGATTAAATGCACATCTTCTGATGAAGAAAAAAGTAAAAATGGAAATGAAATGTACTTTTGCAAACCTATCATAGTTCTTCCGTCAGTTAAAATAGTTTTAAATAACTCCTTTGGGTTGACATTTTCACACTTTTGAATTTCATTTTATTCTGGGTATTGACTTTTCTGATGCAGTTCTTATGGGATTTTGCCTTTGTATCAAAGGGCATATGTCCTTCTTCGGTCTTCTGTATGTGTGTACTCTTGAAAGCTGGGTTCTCTGTGCAGCGAGAGTTCCTGAACATTGTTTTAATCATTGCTTCTTTACCTCTGTCATTAATCCACAGGGATTTCTCAAAATCATGCTCATTTCCGCATTTCAGACTATGGTATTCTTGGATTCAGAGTCTAGTCTGCAGTAGTAAGTACTTTGTTTTCCTTTGTCTACTGCAACATGACCTTCATGATCCTGACATTATACTGCTCCTTGGTTGTAAATCACGTGACCATTAGCGGAAAACACACGATGCACACACACCATCTGTGCTGCCATCTACCCACCCAGCAGCTCTCTCTCACGTACTGTGTAGTCAGGACTTCCCACTCCCATGCAGGTTAGCATTGTCACCTGTGATGCCTCGTTGCTGGGAAGTCCTGCCCAATGTCTTCTCCAACTTCTTTGGAGACAAAAGCAAGTCTCTTGAAAACCCATAGGTTCTTTCATATGTTGGCTTCTGTCTATAACCCCCAGGTTTCCTCACAAGCTTCTGAGACTTCAAAGTTAGAAGCAGCCTTTGGGCAATGTAATTAAATAGAATGCATTTCATTGAGGTTGAAAAGTTGCTCCTAGTAAGAAATACATTATCACCCTCTGTGTATAGTTGTAAGATACTTTGAGGCCCTTTCCTTGGAGGAAAGTTATAAACAGAACTTTTTTTCCTGTAATCTTTGAAAAGCAAAGCAGCATTGGCTAAAAGTGTTCTCTGCCCTTAAAAATAAAATAAAATAAAGTTGAGAGTTTTAGAATTTTAATGACTGATTTTAAATCAAACTATTACCCAGAAGTAGAGCAGCGTACTGAAACTTCTGTGTTCTTTTGTTTTCCCAGGTGTTAGCAATCCCTCCAGGCCGAACTGGCTCTGTGTTTATCCCATCCTTTGGATCATTAATAATGACAGTAAATAAAGCCCAACCTAGGAAGCTAGTTCTTTTAATCTGACAGGTACTCAAGAAGTAGTCACACCTCAAAATGAAGAAATACCCACAGCCAGAACTGCCTAAGTTTCCCATGTAATAACTGAGCTATTCAGCACTAAAATTCACGTTTCTTTAGATGTTTGGGAAGAGTCTTGGCAGAGAATCCCACAGTCCCCGATCCCCTGCAGCCCTGAGCACTGCCTGTCAGTGCCACTCACTCCAATCTGCTGCTCTCATACAAGAAGGACTTCCCTGGAAAAGATGGCACAGTTCAGTTCTGTTCAGTCACTCGGTCGTGTCCAGTCTTTGCGACCCCATGAACTGCAGCACACCAGGCCTCCCTGTCCATCACCAACTCCTGGAGTTCACCCAGACTCATGTCCATCGAGTCATGTGCATTGATGCCATCTAATCATCTCATCCTCTGTCTTCCCCTTCTCCTCCTGCCCTCAATATTAAGTGGCGTTTCTGATTGCTGCTTGGTCTTTAGAAGTGAACTTGTTTTATCTTTATTTAATTTTAACACCTGCTCAACAGAAGACATACATTTCAGAACAATTAGATAATTTTTAAAAATCACTCGTAATTCCACCATCCAGAGAAAACTAAGGTTATGGATTTTAGCATGCATTATGACAAAATTTTTCTGCTCATATTATTTCAAATACATTCTATAAATATATTCATTTAATTATCCAAGTGGTAAACTATAATTAATTTTACATTTTTATTAAGAAATAAAATAATGTAGATTATATTAATAACCAAATAAACAGCAATCACATAGGTAAGAAATAAAACACCATCAACACCATCTAATCAGCATGTGGACCTCTTGCTGGGCCCATCCTCCAAGTAGCCAAAGAATTTGGCTTTTTTTTTTCCTCATTGTATTGTTTTCCTTGTGGTTTTACATGCATATATATAAGTATCTACATATTAGTTCACTATGTTTATATTTAAGCTTCATAATGGATGTGAGAGTTGGACTGTGAAGAAAGCTGAGCACCGAAGAATTGATGCTTTTGAACTGTGGTGTTGGAGAAGACTCTTTTGAGTCCCTTGGATTGCAAAGAGATCCAACCAGTCCATCCTAAAGGAGACCAGTCCTGGGTGTTCACTGGAAGGACTGATGCTGAGGCTGAAACCCCAATACTTTGGCCACCTCATGTGAAGAGTTGACTCATTGGAAAGGACTCTGATGCTGGGAGGGATTGGGGGCAGGAGGAGAAGAGGACAACAGAGGATGACATGGCTGGATGGCATCACTGACTCGATGCACATGAGTTTGGGTGAACTCCAGGAGTTGGTGATGGACAGGGAGGCCTGGCGTGCTGCAGTCCATGGGGTCACAAAGAGTCAGACACAACTGAGCAACTGAACTGAACTGAACTGAAAGAGGATGCTATAGTCTCAACTGTGTCCCCAGAATTTGTATGTTGAAGCCTTACCGCACAGAGTGACTGTGTCTATAGGTAGTCTTTAGTAGGCAGTTGAGATAAAATGAGGTCATAAAATTAGGTCTTTAATCCAATAGGACGGTGGACTTAGAGGAAGAGGAAAATCTCTCGCCATATGAGGACAGAGCTAGAAGACAGGAGTCAGTGTGTAGTCAGAAAGAGTGCCCTTAGCAACAGCCTATTTAGTTGGCAGCTTGATCTTGGACTTCCCAGCCTCCAGAACCATGAGAAAATAAGTTCTGTTGTGTAAGCTGGTCAATGGTATTTCCTTACAGTAGCCTGAGGTGACTAAGACAAATGACTTGACTTTTTAGTGTTATTTGTAGGCTTCTTCACTCTGCATGCGTACTCAAGCTCAGTTGTGACTGACTCTTTGTGATTCCATGGGCTGTAGCCCACCAGGCTACAGGACACCAGGCTCCTCTATCCATGGGATTTTCCAGGCAAGAATACTGGCGTGCGTTGCCATTTCCTGTTCTAGGGGATCTTCCCAACACAGGGATTGAACCTCTGTCTCCTGAGTATTCTGCATTGGCAGGTGGGTTCTTTACCACTGTGCTACCTGGGAAGCCCTCATCACTCAACATCATGGCTCTAATGCCATGCGTGTAGTGTACAGCTGTCACAGAATTCTGTTGCTTGATGACACAACAACTTGTTTTTTCATCCTTATATTGATGCATTTAGGTTGTTTACAGTTTTCTGCTATTATAAACATTTTATAACTTTCTCCATTAAGTCTCATCTTTACCAATACCTTGTACTGTTCAACTTTGGCTTTGGCAATCTAGTTGTAGTGAAATGGTGTCTCACCGTCATCTGTATTTGCATTTTTTTAACAGATTGATTCTTTACCTCATTTTTTTGCCACCTTCATTGCTTTTCAAGAAGCATTTTTTAAAATGTCATTTTTCTACTAGCTTTTTTATTTCCTATTGGTTACTGTGACTTACTACACTTTGTGATTATTTGTGAGTATTATACAATCAAAATATTTTCCTTTAGTTTGTGGCTTCTCTTTTTACTCTCTATGTGATTATCTTTGAACAAGGATTTAAAATTTTATGGAATTGAGATTGCCAATATATCCTTTGAAGTTTCTGATTTTCTATTCTATTTTAACAATACTCTCTATCTAGAATGTATAAAGGCATTTTATCGTGTCAGGTAGAGAATACATTTTCCCACCAATGGAACTACTTTTTCCTAAAACCGTATAGTGTATAAGTCATATTTTCCCTGCTAATCTGTAATGCCATCTGCCATCTCTGTCATATACCTTTTAACTCTATACCAATCTATATCTATCTCTCTCTCTCATCTTTATGTGTTCTATGTTGTTTCAGTACCTAACTTTCTTCTTCTTGAAAGCTCTGTCTTTAAAGTAATATTCTTGCTATTTTAAGTTATTATAAATAAATAACTTATGATATTTTAAGTCATGTCTTTGCGACCCCATGGACTGAAACATACCAGGCTTCCCTATCCTTCACATCTACTGGAATTTGCTCAAACTCAAAATGAGTCCAATTGCACTCATTTCACATGCTAGCAAAGTAATGCTCACAATTCTCCAAGCCAGGCTTCAACAGTATGTGAACTGTGAACTTCCAGATGTTCAAGTTAGATTTAGAAAAGGCAGAGGAACCAGAGGCTAAATTGCCAACATCCACTGGATCATCCAAAAAAAAAAAGCAAGAGAGTTCCAGAAAAACACTTACTTCTGTTCAAGTTAGATTTAGAAAAGGCAGAGGAACCAGAGATTAAATTGCCAACATCCATTGGATCATTAAAAAAAAAAACAAAACCAAGAGAGTTCCAGAAAAACACCTACTCCTGCTTTATTGACTATGCCAAAGCCTTTGACTGTATGGATAACAACAAACTGTTACCTGCCTTCTGAGAAATCTGTATGTAGGCCAAGAAGCAACAGTGAGAACTGGACATGGAACAACAGATTGTTTCCAAATCGGGAAAGGAGTACGTCAAGGGTGTATACTGTCACCCTGCTTATTTAACTTATATGCAGAGTACATCATGCAAAATGCTGGGCTGGATGAAGCACAGCTGGATCAAGATTTCCTGGAGAAATATCAATAACCACAGATATGCAGATGACACCACCCTTATGGCAGAAAGTGAAGAAGAAACGTAGAGCCTCTTGGTGAAAGTGAAAGAGGAGAGTGAAAAAGTTGGCTTAAAACTCCACATTCAAAAAATTAAGATCATGGCATCGGTCCCATCACTTCATGGCTAATAGATAGGGAAACAATGGAAACAGTAACAGGCTATTTTGGGTGGCTCCAAAATCACTGCAGATAGTGATTGCAACCATGAAATTAAAAGATGCTTGCTCCTTGGAAGAAAAGCTATGACCAACCTAGACAGCTTATTAAAAAACAGAGACATTACTTTGCCAACAAAGGTCCACCTAGTCAAAGCTATTTTCCAGTAGTATGTATGGATGTCAGAGTTGGACTATAAAGAAAGCTTAGCACCGAAGAATTGATGCTTTTGAACTGTGGTGTTGGAGAAGACTCTTAAGAGTCCCTTGTACAGCAAGGAGACCCAACCAGTCCATCCTAAAGGAAATCAGTCCTGAATATGCATTGTAAGGACTGATGTTGAAGCTCAAACTCCAATACTTTGGCCAACTGATGTAAAGAATGGACTCATTGGAAAAACCCTGATTCTGGGAAAGATTGAAGACAGGAGGAGAAGGGGATGACAGAGGATGAGATTGTTGGAAGGCATCACCAATGGGGACATGAGTTTGAGCAAGCTCCAGGAGTTGATGACAGACAGGGAAGCTCAGCATGCTGCAGCCCATGGGGTCGCAAAGAGTTCAACATGACTAAGCAACTGAACTGAACTGATGTCCATTGAGTCAGTGATGCCATCCAACTATTTCATCCTCTGTTACCCCCTTCTCCTCCTGCCTTCAGTCTTTCCCAGCATCAGGGTCTTTTCCAGTGAATTGGCTCTTCACATCAGGAGTCCAAAGCTTTGAAGCTTCAGCTTCAGCAACAGTCCTTTCAATGAATATTCAGGGTTGATTTTCTTTAGAATTGACTGATTTGATATCCTTACTGTCCAAGGGACTATCAACAGTCTTCTCCAGTTCAAAAGCATCAATTCTTCAGCTCTCAGCCTTCTTTATGGTCTAACTCTCACATCTGTACATGAGTACTGGAAAAATCATAGCTTTAACTATATGGACTTTGTCAGCAAACTGATGTCTCTGCTTTTTAATACACTGTCTAGGTTTGTCATAAACCTAGGTATTTAGTAGCATAGTTTTCTCTCCCTCTTTAGATATCTTAGCTACTTTTGGTTCATTGCTCTTCCATCTATATTTTAGAATCAGTTTGTCAAGACCTGGATGAATCTGTTGAAATTTTCACTGGGAGTGCAGTGAAGCTGTAGCTAGATTTGTACAATGTATGTTAGTTAGGGAAGCCAAGATGCAGAAAACTATGAATACTTTGACACCATTTTTATAAAATATAAGAGCCATATGGCTGTACACATATGTGTGTATGTATGGGGAAACTTTCTAGAGCCAGTAAATCCTAAGATTTCCTAGTTCCCCTAAAGGATTTTGAAGTTTCTCCATTTCCCCATCCCAGGAAAGTGCTCCTTGGGTCATTCTCCTGTCAGGCACACTATAAGACTGTGTCGTGGCAGGTTTTTGTTTGGTTGGTCTTTCCTTAAACTTACAGCCAGAGAAAGCAATCCTGAACAATGCCTTCTATGTCAGGGAACAAGCTTTAAGTAGAAAGATTCTTTTCTTTTCTGGGCTCAGCCCCAAAGACAGCCTTCATTCCTCCATAATAAAGAATATTAACAGGGTCTGCAAAGATATTTCTGTTTATTTTCCTTTAAAATAACCACTTTCTGAGGGTGCTAATTTCTGCTTGCACATAGTAAATGCTCAATAAATATTTACTGAAGTAAGTAATATGACTTAATCTGTACACAGTAGTATAGCAGACATTCCTTAAAATAATATCTGGCATGTGGATGAATTTATTCTGAATGCACATAATAAATATTCAGTAAATATTTATTGAAATGAATAAAGAAGAAAGTAATCCATTTATACAAACTATAAAGGACACTGCTTATAATATGTGCTATGTGGATGTCTCACATAGTTTCAATGTTAATAATGTTTTTGCCAATTTTTCTTTTTCCTTGTTATTCTTATTTAGTGAGAGAAAAAGCAAATGCTTTCTCACACATTATCACCAAAATCACTCATCTGTACTACACTGAACTCCTTACAAATGATATATACTTAATCTGGAAATGTAACACAAGTCTTACTATTTTTACTTTTTTAAAGCTGCAATATGTTTCCCACATTAATAAGCAGCATTGCTTAACCTCCATACTGAAGTTGTAGAATTACTTTTGAAAGTTTTAAGATTACTAGGTACCAGAGATTATTCTGTAGTGCCTCCAGGATACAACTTCACAAAGGACTACTTTAGGCTTATGGACAGCTACCTTCTCCCAACTCCACCTCCTAAAGCAACATCCAGAAGAACCTCTCTGAATAGCCAGTGTACTCAGCAGATAGAAGAGCTTTGCTGTTGATCTGATTATGTTAGCTAGCAAATAATCTTAAAACATGTATTTTGAGAACATTTTAATTATATTCAATTTGGAGATAAATGAAATAATGGAAATTATAATTTTCTGTGACCCTAAATGGCAGTTATTGCCTCTATGTTATAATTCTTATATATTATTATTTTTCAGATTGTTGAGTCTCACTGAAGATTTTCTAGGGGTGGGATAAAGAGATACCTGCTTTTAACAATTTTCTTTGGACTCTATGCTTGAAGTGTTTGTGGTTCTATAGTGCCTCGGTGTGTCTGACTCTTTGAGACCCCATGGACTGCAGCACGCCAGTCTTCCCTGTCCTTTGCCATCCCCTGGAGCTTGCTCAAGCTCCTGTCCATTGAGTCAGTGATGCCATCCAACCATCTTGTCCTCTGTCACCCTCTTCTCCTCCTGCCTTCAATCTTTCTCAGCATCAGGGTCTTTTCTGATGAGTCAGTTCTTTGCATCAGGTGGCCAAAATATTGGAGCTTCAGCATCAGTCCTTCTCATGAATATTCAGGATTCATTTCCTTTAGGATTGGCTGTTCTGATATCCTTGCTATCCAAGGGACTCTTAGCAGTCTTCTCCAGCACCACAGTTGGAAAGCATCAATTCTTAAGTATTTAGCCTTCTTTATGGTCCAACTCTCACATCCATACATGACTACTGAAAAAACCATAACTTTGACTATATGGACCTTTGTCGGCAAAGTAATGTCCCTGCTTTTAGTATGTTGTCTAGGTTGGTCATGGTTTTTCTTCCAAGGAGCAAGCATGTTTTAATTTTGTCAGTGCAGTCACCATCTGCAGTGATTTTGGAGCCCAGGAAAATAAAGTATAATTTATATATATATATATATGTGTGTGTGTGTGTGTGTGTGTGTATACATACATACATATACACATACACACACATATATAAATAGATATATGTATGAAGTATAGTTAATATTATGTATATATATATATGTTAATGGATATATGTATGAATGTGTATATATATATATATATATATATATATATATACACACACAAATGGAAAAGAAGTTGTAGCATATATATATATATAATGAATGGATATATATATATGAATATATATATGACACATCTTTTTTATCCATTCATCTTGTCAAGGGATGTTTAGGTTGCTCCCATGTCTCAGCTATTGAAAATACTTCTGCAGTGAACATTGGGATGCATATATCTTTTCTTTTTGAATTAGTGTTTTATCTGGATATATGCCCAGTAGTGGGATCACTGGATTATATGGTAACTCTATTTTTAATTTTTTAAAGAAATCTTTATACTGTTCTCCATATTATGTATAATTTGGAAATTAATCCCTGGTTGGTAGCATCATTTGAAAATATTTTTTTGCCAGTTTGTAGGTTGTCTTTTCATTTTGTTTATGGTTTCCTTTGCTGTGCAAAAACTTTTATGTTAATCAGGTATCATTTGTTTATTTTTGTTTTTATTTTCATCACTCTAGGAGGTAGGTCAAAAAAGATCTTGCTGAGATTTATGTCAAAGAGTGTTCTGCCTATACTTTCCTCTAAGAGTTTTATAGTGTCAGGCCTTACATTTAGGTCTTAAATCAATTTTTAGTTTATTTTTGTGTATGGTGTTAAGGAGTGTTTTAATTTCATTCTTTTACATGTAGCTGTCCAGTTTTTTCCAGCACAACTTATTGAAGAGACTGTCTTTTCTCCATTGTATATTCTTGTGTTTTTTTCATAGATTAATTGACCATAAGTGCTTGGGTTTATTTCTGGGCTTTATCCTGTTTCATTGATCTATATGTCTCTTGTTGTGCCAAAACCACATTGTTTTGATTATTGTAGCTTTGTAATATAGTCTGAAGTGAGAGCGTGTGATTCCACCAGCTCCGGTCATCATTCTTAAGATTGTTTAGCCATTTAGGGTCTTCTGTGTCTCCATACATATTTTAATTGTTTTATTTTAGATCTGTGGAAAATATCATTGCTAATTTGATAGGGATTGCATTGAATTTGTAGATTGCCATTGATAGCATGCTTACATAAATAATATTGATTCTTCCAATCCAAGAACACAGTGTATCTTTCCAACTGTGTTGTCTTAAATTTCTTTCATTAGCATCTTCTATTTTTCAGAGTATAAGTTTTTTGCCTCCTTAGATAATTCTGGAGAAATTAAATTATAAATATAAGGATCTAGAATATGATTAATATACTTTTTTTATATTGATTAGACATAAAACCAGCTTAGTTGGCAGATTTTAGGTGTATTTGTTTAGAATATATAAAACAAAGACAATATGTGTATATTGTCTTTAATTAATGTGTGTATGTACTTTTGTGGAAGCATATAGAACTAGTAATCTCCGAACATCAATACATATTACAATATCCAGAATATTAATCAAAATATCAGGAAATTATAATAGTCTATCCAACATTAGAGTATATATTGAACACATACTGTTTCATTGCTGGTGGGAAACACTGAAAATAAAGTTTTATTTTAAAAATACAGTCTGGTAAGTGTTGCTGTGGAGATTGGCAAACAGAATTCAAAAGGATGGTGGGAACCAATAAAGCCAAATTTCGTATTTCTAAACTCATTTCAAGGCTAACCTTGATCACTGAATTCATGAGGGAAGCAGTAATGAGTAAGATTGTGTAAGTGGAAACATGGTGTTCTGGGCTAAGCAAATCTTTTAAACGCTCAAATTGTATTTTTTCTAATTTTGAACATGTATTTTTTAAAAGCATTCACAGTAATAAGCCAGCTGCTCATTTGTTCAACCATACTAAACGGAATAGAGTGTGAACAGGTCAAAAAGTGTCCAGTTGGAGCTCTTAGTAGGTTAAAGAAAACTGGTAGAAATTATTTTGTCCCCTTAAGGTAGTTTTTTTTCATGATTCCTGGTAATTGAAATTTTCTTTGGTTGTTAAAGAACCATTAAAAAGCTGTTTCTTCATCAATTAGAATCTTGCTGCCAGATTGTATGACATTTCGTGAACCAGCTTTAATTTGTTATACATTGTTCCAGAAGGTGAGATGAGATTAGAGGGACTTGTGTGTTAGTTGAGAGATGGATTTTACACTGACTTCTCATGGTCCCTTTCTAGTAATTCAAATATAGCGGCATGATCTTGATTAGCTAATCTTTCCACATCAGCATTTTCAGATGGTACTTCATGAAATTTTCACTACAATTAAAAATGCAATTAAAATGGATTATCTAAATCAAAGTCAATCTTTAATTACTGCCTACTATCTAGATCCTTATTTCGTGATAGAACAGATTAAATTCTAACAATTGCAGTGCTAATGCCTTCATTATTAAACACATAATAATACCCGTCTTTTGAGGCTCATCTCATTTCCTATCAGTTCTTTTTCACATTGTCATCAAGAAGTTTGCTTCTTTTAACAACCTACTGCTTACTTAGTCCTGAGCTGGTTTTTATATACTTCTCCTAAGAAAAATTAAATTATACAAAGTTCATCAAATTAATCCAAGTCCTTTCATGTAAAAGGAGCAGGTATCTCACCTGACCTACTTGTCCTAGTTCTTTTTCACTTTTCCATTTTTGGCCTTTGTTAGCTATTATTAAAAAAAAAAAAAAACAAGTAAGAAAATTGTGGGGGAGGGAGGAAATGTTTTTTCCTTTTTAGAAGGTAATTCTATTTACTGTCACATCAGTCTTTAGTTGTTTTCTAAACCTTGTCAATTTGCATGTGATTCACTAACACAGTTTGCCTTCTAAGTGTGTCAGTAGTGTTAATATTGGGTAGTGAGGTGAAAACTGATGGATCTAAAACTCAAAGGGCCCCCTATGTCAATGTTCATGTGCTAGTTATGTAACAGCAGGAAAGTCCCCTAAGCTATGTGAGTCTCTACGTCCTCATCTTTAATATGAGGATGGCAAAAGTGTGGACCTAGAGGCATTATTGTAAAACTCAGAAATGATTTATTAAAGTTCTGAGCATGTACATAGTTGCATTGTTGTTGTTTAGTCACCAAGTTGTGTCTGACTCTTCTGTGACCCCATGGACTGTAGCTCCCCAGGTTCCTCTGTCCATAGCATTTCTCTCCAGACAAGAATACTGGAGTGTGTTGCCATTTCTTTCTCCAGGAGAAAGAAATTCTTGCCAACCCAGGAACTGAATCCACATCTCCTTCACTGCAGGCAGATTCTTTACCACTGAGCCACCTGGGAAGCCCACATAGTTCCATAGTAGGTATTCAATAAGGGTGGCTATTTTATTATATCTTAGTTTCTTCCATGTTGCTGTACAACCTATCTATCTATCGAGATAGCATGCTAACCTAGGAGTCTATAAATATTACATAGTCCAAAACCTTAATTGGTGGACTCTGAGCTTGAATATGCTGGTGTTTTTCCAGTATCTCAACATTTGCATATATAATAGTGTTTACCAACTGGTTGAAAGCATCTAACCAATATCTGATGTTTAGCACATGTCATCCTGAAACATCTTTATGAACAACCTAACCGGATATGGCATGACATCAATCTTATTAAAAGCTATACGGAAATTGCCTTTATCTCTTGGCAACTTCAGTTCAGTTCAATTCAGTCACTCAGTCATGTCTAACTCTTTGCTATCCCATGGACCGCAGCATGCCAGGCCTCCCTGTCTATCACCAATTCCCAGAGTTTACTCACACTCATGGGCATTGAGTCAGTGATGCCATCCAACCATCTCATCCTCTGTCATCCCCTTCTTCTCCTCTCTTCAATCTTTCCCAGCATCAGGGTCTTTTCAGATAAGTCAGTTCTTCGCATCAGGTGGCCAAAGTATTGGAGTTTCAGCTTCAACATCAGTCCCTCCAATGAATATTCAGGACCGATTTCCTTTAGGATGGACTGGTTGGATCTCCTTGCAGTCCAAGGGACTCTCAAGAGTCTTCTCCAACACCACAGTTCAAAAGCATCAATTCTTCAGCACTCAGCTTTCTTTATAGTCCAACTCTCACATCCGTACATAACTACTGGAAAAGCCATAGCCTTGACTAGACAGACCTTTGTTGACAAAGTAATATCTCTGCTTTTCAATATGCTGTCTAGGTTGGTCACAATTTTCCTTTCAAGGAGTAAGCATCTTTTAATTTCATGGCTGCAATCACCATCTGCAGTGGTTTTGGAGCCCAGAAAAATAAAGTCAGCCACTCTTTCCTTGTTTCCCCATCTATTTGCCATGAAGTGATGGGACCAATGCCATGATCTTAGTTTTCTGAATGTTGAGCTTTAAGCCAACTTTTCACTCTCCTCTATAACTTTCATCAAGAGGCTCTTTGTTCTTCTTCACTTTCTACCATAAGGGTGGTATCATCTGCATATCTGAGGTTATTGATGTTTCTCCCAGAATCTTGATCCTAGCTTGTGCTTCATCCATCCCAGTGTTTTTCATTATGTACTCTGCTGCTGCTGCTGCTGCTGCTGCTGCTAAGTAGCTTCAGTCATGTCCGACTCTGTGCAAACCCATTGACGGCAGCCCACCAGGTTCCCCTATCCTTGGGATTCTCCAGGCAAGAACACTGGAGAGGGTTGCCATTTCCTTCTCCAATGCATGAAAGTGAAAAGTGAAAGTGAAGTCATTCAGCCATGTCCGACTCATAGCAACCCCATGGACTGCAGTCTACGAGGCTCCTCCGTCCATGGGATTTTCCAGGCAAGAGTACTGGAGTGGGGTGCCATTGCCTTCTCCTGATGTACTCTACATATAAGTTAAATAAACAAGGTGACAATATACAGCCTTGATGTATTCCTTTTCCTATTTGGAACCAGTCTGTTGTTCCATGTCCAGTTCTAACTGGTGCTTCTTGACCTGCATATAGATTTCTCAAGAGACAGGTCAGGTGGTCTGGTTTTCCCATCTCTTGAAGAATTTCCCAGTTTGTTGTGATCCACACAGTCAAAGGCTTTGGCATAGTCAATAAAGCAGAAATAGATGTTTTTCTGGAACTCTCTTGCTTTTTCGGTGATCCAGCAGATGTTGGCAACTTAAACTCCAGCAAAACATTCATGCACGCTGAGTTATTAAGGGTTCAGAATAAATAGCCAACAAATTGGTTAAGTACTATTGCATTTGTTAAAAGACCAAATACTTTTAAAGAGCAGAGAAGTAATTTCTGGACTTGTATATCAGTGAAAACCCCAATTCTTCCACGACACAAAGAAAGCTTACTCAGCAATATGGAAATTCTGAAACTTCTGGTATATTGAAGGCAGATAAATGTAGTAATCTGCGGGTGGCATAACTTGAGTGAAAAGCTAGTGAAAAATGTATAAACTATCATAAAGACTACAGACAGAATTGGCCTAGTTCTGTGTGATAAGGTGAATGACATGGACATCATAAAACAGGATATTGATACAGCAAAGACTGAGCAAGACATGAAGAAGGAAATATTTACAGTGAAGCTGGAAACAATAATTAGGATTTATTATTTAGTCTGCAAATGATAGTCTTGCTTGACCCAAGTTGATGCCAGTACATTTATGGCTAGTTTTCTCTAGATTGATTCTCTAGATTTCTCTAGATTGATTTCTCTATTTCTTCACATGGAAGTTCTCTATAACCAGCTTCAACTTGAGTTAAAAAAATGTTAATCATCATCGTTGCTCCTTTTATCATGGAAGAAAAAAATAGATTCCCTGAGGATTACTGCCTTTGTCTCACGATGAGGCTTAAACAAAAATAAATGACTCTTTCAAAATGTTTTACAGCTTGACATTTTAGTTCTCATGCTTTCCTTGGAGATTAAATATTCTAAGAATCCAATAGCCAGGTATATTTTATAATGTCACTGAATGCTATGTAAATATTGAGTTCAGTGTTGCATCTTTTCAGTTCACGGTAGAAATCCAACAGCAATATTCTTCTGCTAGAAAGAATAGCAAATAATCAATAGAGAACACAAAATTATAGGGCCTCTGGCTGCATGAGTAGTTTGTGGTATCTAAAAATAAAAATACCACTTTTAAGATTATAGGAGCATTCATAAAGAAAAATTTTACAAAAGAATTCCTCTTAGTTTTAATCAATTTGGAAAAAAAAAAAGGCATTTCGCAAATGAGAAAAGTATGTGAGTAGTGACTAATTTTTGCATAAATTTTTAATCACTTCAGAGAAGGCAATGGCACCCCACTCCAGTACTCTTGCCTGGAAAATCCCATGGACAGAGCAGCCTGATAGGCTGCAGTCCATGGGGTCACAAAGAGTCGGACACGACTAAGAGACTTTACTTTCACTCTTCACTTTCCTGCTTTGGAGAAGGAAATGGCAACCCACTCCAGTGTTCTTGCCTGGAGAATCCCAGGGATGGGGGAGCCTGGTGGGCTGCCGTCTATGGGGTCACACAGAGTTGGACACGACTGAAGTCACTTAGCAGTGTAAAATTAATAATGTACTGCTCATGTAATAGGAGACGCACCCTTGGTTTCTAAATGAAAAGAAAAATATGTACTTTCTGGAATGACCCAAATATTGATTATTTTTCCCCTCTGGTTAGCTTTAGTCACCTGATTTGTGTATAATTCTGTACTGTAATACACCTTAGGTTGTGGAAGGCTCTTATTTTATATGATTTTTCTTTGCAGGTAAGAATGTTTTTCTATGAATAGGACTTTACTTGAAAACAATTACATACTTATTAAATATAGTCAAACACTTTTCGTGAATACTAGTTTTGTTATAATTAGCATGCTTTTTAATCAGAATTTCTTGGAAACTTCAATAGGTTAAGGGGAATTGTGAATCCTCCCTAAACCTGTTATTTTATTATATTATACTTCATTAGCACTACATGACATGGAACATAAAAACAAAACAAAAACTGCTGCTTTTATTTAGCACAGACAAAAAATGCCACAAAATGAATTTCTAATTTTTGTCAATTTTTTGTTTGAAATGCTTAACCTATAAGCACGATGATTTATGAATATAAATCAATTTAAGAAAGACCTAAAGATGACCAAGTCTCTCATCACCAGTGCCCTGTATCTGTGTCTGCTCAATGTGTACCTTCTAATTTTCCAAACTGATTTAATTCAGTGATTCTCCTTACCTGTTTTGATGACCGTGTATCGGTCTTTCCATAAAGGAGTCTTTTGTTTACTTGTTTGCTTGCTTGCTTGTTTCAGGGGAGTCAAAAATGTATACAATAAAATTTAAATATAATTGTCATTACATTTAATGGGTGAGTGTCCTCTGATTTTTAGTGTGCACATTACTGATCACTTAACCAGGTTGCCTGTTTGTTCACTCAGGATTAGGGTTAGGGGTTCCCCAGGTCCCCAGTGGGGAAATGACAAACACCACCAAGACTTACCACAAATACAAACAGCTATTTTTGAAGATGTGATCAATCTTTTCTGCCTAATTAGGCTATGCAAAAAAAAAGATCAGAGTTTTTCTAAAGCAACAATTATTAGGAAACTTTATTTTACTTAAAACATTATAGAACCAAATATATTTTAAAAGGAAACTCTATCTCTTAAGCATAGCCTGTCTTGGCCTGGGTAATGCAAACTTAACAAAATACTCTCCACTGTGACCTCCACCATTTTTAAAGGTTCAACGTTGACTGGCACTGGCCACAGATATTATATGTCTAGGCTAATATTTTTAGGTGGTGATGTTCAGCAGGCCATACTCTAGATTTAGGTTATTTCTTAGCATCTACAATTTCTGAAGCCATTTTAAGCCTCATTAAAAAATTTTACTCTCAAGCAAGTGGAAATCATCTGGCCCTTCAAATGCCACCCACCTTATTTCTGAATGTTCTGTGCTAACTTTGCAATCACCCTCGTCATGGTTACTTTAGCACCAGGCTCCAAGAAGATTGAATTTCATTTCTGGTCTCTCCATGACCTGTTTTGTTTACCACAAGCACTGATTTATTGGGGGGAAAAAAATTAAAGCTAAGTCTACTCTTCAGTAAAGTTCAACTCCTCCATGTAAGACATGGTGGAAACTTACATGCCTGTGTAAGACAATGGTGGAAACTCGTCTCCACATTTGCCTTGATATTTTATGATTTTGCTCCCTGCAGAATGCCCCCATCATCAACTTCCCCCTAAATAGGGTGACCATAAAATTTATTGTCCAAATGGGAAGACTTTTCAGAATGAAAGTAGGTGCTGGTGATAGTCTAGACAATAGCCTTAAACCCAGGACTATCCCAGGCCCCCTGGGACACAGCATCACCTTGCTTTAAGTGCATGGTTACTGAAACAGCAGAGTCATAGAGAGCCCAAGTCAAGGAATGAAGGGCCGTGAACACTTAGTATAAATGCATCTTTTAAATAATGGTACATGGTGAGCGCAGAGAAAATTTAAGTAGGAATAGGTTGTGTTTACCTTATTCTCTCATTTCTCCCTGACTCAACTTCCTTTTGTACCTCCTCACTCATGCTTCTTTACATCACACCAGCATAGCTGTCCAGTTGAAAAATGTGCCCCTGTGCTCATTTTAGAATATAGGGAATATAATAAAGTGCATGCATGATTTCCAAGATTCTAATATGATCTGTGAAGCAGGTCTCTGGGGAGCCTTTGGAGAGACACGGTAGTCTTATGACAGCTTGCAAATTTACTCTTGACTTTGACAGATGCCAAAGACTGACTTTATCTGAATTACTCGTAGATTGTCTCCTCATAATTTGGGAATATATGTCTTGGAACAAAGCTGACTCTAAGATAAGAGCATTTCCAACCTTTGCAGTTTACTACTGTTTCCACATAGAAGAAATCAGACAATCTGCTCTCATTACTATATTTTACTAGTGAAAATAATGTCTTTCTTTTGCCTCCAAACAATCCTCCATATAGCACAGCTCATCACCTTGTTGGCAGTTCTGTTTTAAATGTGATGCCTGGGGCTACATGATGCAGAGTGCACCTAGATTGAATCTATAAAGAGAAATTTTAATCCTCTTGTTGGTATCTTTCTGATAACAACAACTTTTGTTTCAAATTTTCTGTATCTCCATGAAAGACATTTTTTTTTGCTGCAGTTGAGAGATATGAAATCTGATCATCCCAATCAGATGGATCTTTGGCAGAGATAAAAACCACAAAATTATAGGCCTAAACAAATGAACTTGAGAGAGGGAGAATGTGTGAAAGATCAGATAGTTGAACCAAGCATAAATACACCACCATGAGTGCTGGATGCAAAGAAATTTGAATGGAGCATGAGAATGACTAGAACGATCATTAATGTATCGTCCTGGTTAAATATGATATCTGCCTATTATTACTGTTATTTTCTTATGCTCATAGATTAGGAGTAAGTGTGAAGTTGCTTTGACCCAGTTATTATTCTGGATTCAATTTTCAGGCTTACGTTAATGATTGGAAATTTTAGAAAACCACTTAAAGTGCAATAATCACTTAATGTTTCTCTCCATCCCAGTTTTCAGCTGAACTGGCTGCACCATTCAGATCAATATCAGTGTCTGGGATTAGCAGATGACACCCATCAGCCTCATCTCCTTGTTTTACTTTCTGTCTATGTGGGCTTTGGTGTCATTTTTAAAGTCATTCGTTGTTCATATGTCCAGATATAGCCTTTAGTGAAAAAATTTTCTTTTCTCAGCATCATTTTTTTAAAAAGTAACATACAAAATCCCTTGAAACTCATACTCTATGTCATATAATTTACTGGTTTACACATCACCTGAAATCAAGAGCGTATCAATTTGTCAATTTCCTGCATATGAAATTCTGAGTGTAAAATCTGTATACGAGATGGAATGGAAAATGCAAAATTATGGTTGAGCATTTAAAAAACAAATAATGAAACAGTAGGATTCTAAAAGAACTCTATTATTCCATATTAAAACTGAAGTAAAAGTGAATCTCTCTTTAATCTAGATATACTCATGAAAAGTGATACCCAAATTGGATTTTTAGAAAAGCAATATTTAATCCTCTAAAAAATTCAGTGTTTTAAAGTCACATCAAATGAATGCCTTGTAAAACAAATACTCGTTCCTTTATTGGTTTCATGTAACATTTTACAATTTTAGTTTGCTTATGTGAAATACATCCAGATCCTGGATCCTCTTTTCTTCTTTGACTATATTTCTGACTAGGGAATCTCACCAAAGGCCATGGATTTAAACGGTATCATCCTGTTGTCGGCATCCATAATTGTATCTCCCTGAATTCTGCCCTGATCGACAGAGTTTACCTCTGCCTACATTGAAATGCCCAAAGTGAAAGTGAAGTCGCTCATTCGTGTCCGACTCTTAGCAACCCCATGGACTACAGCCCACCGAGCCCTCCGTCCATGGGATTTTCCAGGCAAGAGTACTGGAGTGGGGTGCCATTGCCTTCTCCGTTAACAGCGGCTAAGCATATTATATTTACCTGGAGCTGGTATACTTGGTGGCAGCCTTAGTGCCCTCGGACACGGCATGCTTGGTCAGCTCCCCAGGTAGCAGCAAGCGCAGGGCGGTCTGAATCTCCCTGGATGTGATAGTTGAGCGCTTGTTGTAATGCTCCAGGCGCGATGCCTCGCCAGCGATGCGCTCGAAAATGTCGTTGACGGAGTTCATGATTCCCATGGCCTTGGACAAGATGCCAGTGTCCGGATGGACTTGCTTCAGCACCTTGTACACGTACACGGAGTAGCTCTCCTTGCGGCTGCGCTTGCGCTTCTTGCCGTCCTTCTGGGCCTTGGTCACAGCTTTTTTAGATCCCTTTTTAGGGGCAGGAGCAGACTTAGCTGGTTCAGGCATGTCTATAAGGACAACACCCCAAAACACAGAAAGATCTTGAAATGCCCAACACCCTCCCAAATCTGATACGCTAGGGTGGGGTTTTTCTATACTGTTAAGGTAATACCCTCCACCTGGTTGCTCAGGTAAAACCTAGGAGGTAATCTTAATCTCTCCTTTTGTCTCTTGTTTACCCTCTCCTCCCAATTATCTTATCCACTTTCAAGTTTACTAGCAAGATGTATTTTGAGACCAAGTTTCCTTGCACTGAGTCTAAATACAGTAAAAAATCAGTATTGTCATCCATCTTAAAGTAGTTTTAAAACTTCCTGGCTCATCTGCTTAGCATTCTTATTAATAGTATTTTACTACTGTATATTTTTCACTTAGCAGCAAAAATATACTTTTTGTAATACCAAAAAAAAAAAAAAATTTTGCATTGCTCCCCTGTTAAAATGTGAGGAAACCACCTATAGATTGATAAAATCCTGTCATTAAAGAGGAAAATAGAGATACCATGTTAAAGCTTTAGGGATCACCAAGATTGAAATTTAGAAAGTAAAGTATAAATACTCTCACCATAACAAATCAAGCATATGTGTGATAGATAGATGCAGGCATAGGTAGAGAGTTGAGAGATATCTAAATGATATGATTACAGATGGGAGAAGAAACCAGAGAGAATTAATTTATTCATTTTTTCATAACAAAGTCTCATTTGACACTACTGAATCATCATGCACCATTTTTCACAAAAGAAAATGAAAAAAAATGACAAATTTCAGAGCAGGGAGAAGAAACTTCTAAGATGATTCTAAAGCATTTTGTTATGCCAAAACCTAAAAAACTCCTCAAAGAATGAAAATCCAGCGAAATGACAAGTCAGCCTGTAAGAGCTTCTATTGACCAAACTTAGGAAATTTGAGTACAAACATGGCAGTGAGAAGTTGTAACCTGAGTGAAATAAGAGTGCAAACTCCCAAGCTGCTAACAAGCAAACGAATGCAGGTACACACATAAACACATATACATACGTATATTTTATATATATATATACACACACACACACACATTGAATAAGGGAGAGAAGAAAGTTCTTTTCTATGATAGAATGCCAGCTAACAAATATAGAAGAAATAAAAATTAGAAAATCACCACTTTGAAACATTATAACAATTATGGCCCAGAATTTATGTATAAATACTGGCCACACACTGGGAAATAAAAGGTCACTTTGAATTCCAAAAAGTAGAAAAATCACATTCAGCAATGTTTGATCTGAGTGCAATAATAAATCTAAAAACCAATGATAACATCAAAAATATAAGAGGAAGAAGAAAAAAAAAGGAATAGGGGAGGGAAAGACAATGTATGGATATTGAAAGAAAGGAAAGAAAAAGAGGGAAAGGAAGATGAGAGAAAAGAAAAAAGTAAAGGAAGAAAGGAAAGAGGAAAGGAAGATGGAATTTACCTGGAAGTCCAGTGGTTAAGACTCTGTGCTTCTACTGCAGGGGTGGGCACAGGGTCAATCTCAGATTTGGCATGCTATGTTAAAAAAAAAAAAGAGGAAAGAGAGGGAGGATTCCATTTTGATTTATATATAGTGTTTTTATTTATTATGCCATATTTTTACCAATAAAGTATAGTAAAAAATGTACCTTCCTTTGTATCTCCTTACTTTATACTCTTTTTGATCTAGTTGTCATAGGTATTTTTCCTACATGAATTTCAAACCATGTCAGTGTTACAATTTTTGTTTCAATTGTTAAATATAATTTAGAAAACTCAAGAAGAAAAGTTTCTTGTGTTTACCCATATTTTTGTTTACTCTATTCTCTTTCTGGGGTCCCAAGTTTCCATCTTTTATTGTTTTCTTTCTGTCTAGAGAACTTTTCTTTAGCCATTCTAGTATAAGTTTCTGATAGCATAATACCTTATTTTTCTTTCATCTGAGAAAGTGTTGAGTTCTTATTCATTCCTGAAGGATATCTTCGCTGGATATAGGATTCCTAATTGACAGTTCTTTTCTTTCAGTAATTGAAAAATGTCACCTTTTTCTGGCCTGCATGCTTCCCCATGAGAAATTCACTGTTATTTGAATTGTTTTTCCTGTATAGATAAGATGCTATTCCTCTCTTGATGTTTTGAAATTGTTTTTGTTTTGTTTTGTTTTTAGTTTTAAAATTTTTGACTGTGATGTTTCTTGTGGTGGATTTCTTTGAGTTTTATCTTGTTTAGAGTTTGGTCAAATTCTTGAATATGTTATCTTGTTGCTCTTACCAAATTCAAGACTTTTTCAACCATTATTTTTCAATTATGCTTTTATCCTTATGCTTTATCATCTCCTTTCAAGAGTTCCATTAATGAGAGGTAGATCTTCTGTTATATGTAATCCAGCAGGTCCCTGAGGCTTTCTCATTTTTTTGTCCAGCCTATTTTCTTTCTGTTGTTTACACTGGATAATTTCTCTTATTCTATCTCTGGTTTACTCACTCTTTCTTCTGCCCCTTCCATCCTACTGACAAACCCTTCTCTTGATTATTATTTTTTTAATTTTGGTATTGAGCTTTACAAAATTTCTTTTTAGTTCTTCTTTATTCTTTCAATTCATTGTTGAGACTTCCTACTTCTTTGCTGAGAAGGTTTCTCTTATTATTTGTTTCAAATGTGTTTGCAGTTCTCTTTAAAGCATTTTTATGACTGTTACTTTAACATCTTTGCAGATAATTCTAACATCTCTATCACTTTGATGTTAACATCTACTGATTGCTTTCTTTAACTCCATTTGAAATCTTCTTGGTTCTTGGTATAATGCATAATTTTTGATTGACGTCTAGGGATTCTGCATGTTGTGTTATGGGAGTCTGGATTTTATTTAAGGCCTTGTACACTAATGAAACAATGATTCTTATACCCAAGAGTTTGCATTCTGTGGGAGATGGGTAACGGGAGAGAGGTAAACAGACAATAAAAAAATAAAACTAACAAGTAGGTATATTTCAGGCCATGTTAGTAGGTAATATGCTGTGACATTATATATATATATATATATATATATATATATATACACATACATACACACACACATATATGGCAACCCACTCCAGTACTCTTGCCTGGAGAATCCCATGGATGCAAGAGCCTGGTGGGCTACAGTCCATGGGGTTGCTAAGAGTTGGACACGACTGAGCGACTTCACTTTCACTTTTCACTTTCACGCATTGGAGAAGGAAATGGCAACCCACTCCAGTGTTCTTGCCTGGAGAATCCCAGGGATGGCAGAGCCTGGTGGGCTGCCGTCTATGGGGTCACACAGAGTTGGACACAACTGAAGCGACTTAGCAGCAGCAGCAGCATATACATACATGCATAGCAAAGGCATAAATTGCAATTTTAAATAATGGCATCACAGTAGGATATGTTGAGAGTGTGAGATTAGACCAAGGACTTGAAGAAGGAAAGAGAGTTAGCCATAGGGAAATTGAGGAGACAACATTTATAACAGAAGAAATAGCCAATGAAAACATCCTAAGGCAAGAATATACTGAGTACTTTGAACATAGGAGTGACATCAGCTGTTTTTTCTTCTCAGTGCCTCACTTTGGCTATATTGTTGAAAATAGGCTACCCTGACAAAAGGCCTATTAGGAGGTTATTGCAGAAATCCAAATACAATACTATAGTGAAACCAGAGTAATATCAGTGAAAGTCATGAGAAGTATTGAGGTTTGGGATATATTTTGAAGTTAAAACAAATAGGACTTTTTCGGACTGATTGGATATGCAGTGTGAGGGAAAGAGAGAGCTGATAAAGACAATCCCAAGACCTTGCATTTGAACATCAGGAAGAAGAGATTGCCTTCAGTTGACATGAAGGAACCTGAAGGTGAGTGGGTTTAAGTGAAAGTATCAGGAATCTAGTTTTGAACAAGTTAAGTTTCAGATGACTGTGAGACATCCAAGTAAAGAGTTGTGTAGACAGTCAGATAAGGGAGATTGGAATCGGGGGTCTAAGGGCTGGACTGGGGGGCATTCCACAATAAAGACAGGAGGAGAAACTGAGAAGATGTGACCAGAGAGGTAGGAGAAAAAGCCAGGTGCGTGTGGCAACCTGGAAGCCACACAAAGAAAGTACATCAATAAGGAGGAAATGATGTACTGTGATGGTTCCAGAAAGATGAGAACTAAGAATTGGTCATTTAGTTATCGTCATGGAATCACCAGACCTTGAGAGGAGCAGTTTTGTTGCAGTGGTGTTAGGGTAAAATAGTGGCCTGAATAGATTTGTGCAGGAATGAGCAAAGAGGAACTGGAATCAATAAGAATAGACAAGACTTCATATGTGAGTAAAGAAGAGGAAAAGAAATGAGTGATAGTTGGTTCAGAAGAGCTTGTCAAGGGAGAATTTTTTTTTTTTTTTTTTTGGTAAAAGATAAAGCAATATTTTTGTATTATGATGGAAATTATATAGGAAAGCCAAAAATTACATGTAGGAAGGAGAGGTGAAATTGCTGAGTGATGACTTTTTCTAGTAAATGGGAGATGTTTTGTAGTGCCAAAGGAGAGATATTGGCTTTGAGCAGAAGCGTGGACAGCAGTCAATGGTAATAAACAAAAATGCAAAGTATCTGGGTATAGATGGTGGTAGGTCTGTAACTGGGGGTTCTAGAAGTTCTCTTCTAACTGCTATAATTTTCTCAGAAAAGTGAAAAACAAGGACACTAGAGGAGAGTGAAGATGAGAGGAAGTATTAGGTATTTAGAGAGAAGAAGAATGAAAATGACATTTGGAGAATAGTTTTCCATTCTCCTGTATGATTAACCTAGGGACTTAGAATAAAATTACCAAGACAGCATTAAATGACTCTCTTGGGGCTCAAAGTCATGAATTTAAATGAAACCAGACAGTATGGTTGATTTCATTCCTGAACAGCTGTTAATTGTTGAAAATTTCTTACTGAGTCAAAGTCTGCCTCACCTTTTTCCCTACTTCTGTTCAAATATACAGAAAGCATTTCACTCACTTTTTCCCATTTTAGCCCAGCAACTAGTTGGAAATCCCTATTTCAAGCAACCTCTGCCTATTCTTTCCTAGACTAAGCTTACATGTCTTTCTTTGGCATGTATTCAGACCCTTTACTTCCCTGCAGATGTACTTCTCATTAATAAAGTCTGTCCTAGAATGTAGACCACACTAACCATCCATACCTCCCCATTAATATTAAACTGGCCTCTCCAGACTGAAAATATGGGGACCATTGTTTGGTAACATTGAACACCACAGGGGTGTGTGTGTTATTCACTCAGTCATGTCCGACTTTGCAACCCCATGGACTTTAGCCTGCCAGGCTTCTCTGTCCATGGAATTCTCTAGGCAAGAACACTGGAGTGGGTTGCCATTGCTGTCTCCAGGTGATCTTCCAGATCCAGGGATCGAACTCAGGTCTCCTGCATTACAGGCAGATTCTTTACAGTCTGAGCCCCCAGGGAAATTACTTTGCAGATAATGAAAGTGTTCTGTGCCACCATTTTCTATCCTTTGGCCCTAGGAAATGAACAAGCTAGTCCTACAAATTAAAACCATTTTATTTAAAAAATTATAAATTTAAAATTTTAAAAGTTCTAGCAACTTCATCAGAATACAGTAAAGTATATTCTCCTGGGTGTTAAGAGGGGTCCTGACCCCAGCTCAGTATAATCTGATTCATATATGGATTTGAGCAAATAACTTTCCTGTCTCCTCATTCACATGACTGCTGAACTGGATATCACCACAATCTTTTCCCACTCTATAACTCCACCATTTCTTCTGTCCTTTCAATGTCCTCTCACATAAATACCACCAGAATGGGAAATCACAAGCTAAACTAGCTTGGAGGTAGAGTTGACTGTTTCTTTTTCTCAGGCAGAAGATATAATAAAACCTCTTTCCCCAGAGCATGACTAATTGAACATGACATAATGAGAAAATAGTTTTAGTTTCCAGCATGCCTAGTTTCATGTTAAGGGTGAATCTGAATCTATCCTCACCTGGGTTACACTAGCTGTTGGAAAATTTCTGTTATAACTTGCCAAAACACATGAGTATATTTCTACAGAAATTATAGTTTCATTCTGTATAATTATTTTTTTAGAAAGTGTAAATATCAAATATAACCCAGGAGTGAATAAGAAATTCATGTGTAAAAATTGATGGAAATTTTCTGTAATATTCCAATAATATTTCTAAATTTTTAATTGTTTTTGAACTATGTTTCTAATAATACACCAGGAGGATTTTTCTGGCTATTTTACAAATAGTAGAAGTATTAAGTGCAATTTTATTTTGTTCCAGGCTCATATTTTAAAAGTTCACAGTATCTGTTCTTAACATATAATTAGATAAAGGAGAAGAGATCAATTGCCTGAGTTCATAAGAGTGAGCTCTATTATTTTTAATAATTCACAGGAATTTTAAAAATAATAATCAGACTTTGAAGTCCAGCCAATGTTGGCATTTATCAAACACTACATTTTCTTAGTAAACAGATTGGAAATCACTCTTAAAATCATCTTGAATTTCAGAATCTATGTGTCTGGAACACTTCTCAACTCATCTTCTGAGAGTATTCCTAAGTAGCATTTAAGTAATGATACCTAAGTTAAACAAAGACATCACAAGGAAAAAAAAACAAATATTCTTTCTGGACATAGGTACAAAAATCCCTAACAAAATATCACTAAACCACACCCAACAGTTAGTCTGTATGAGGGATTATACCCTATAACTAAGTGAGATTAATTCTGGAAATGCAAAGTTGGTTTAATCCAAAATCAACTAGGTGATCTTTCCAAAGGGTATAACAATAGTTCAATTAAGGAAATAATAGGTTTTTAATAAGTGGTGTCAGAACAACTGGATGTATTTGTTAAACAACAACAACAAAAACTTATCCCCTTCCTCATACCACACATAAATGTTGCCTAGAATGTGGATCATAAACCTAAATGTAAGAGCTAAACCTATAAAACTTCTAAAAAATATAAAACATGACCTCAAGGACACAATCCACAAAAGAAAAAAAGAAAAGTTGGACTTCAGCACAATACTAAGTGCTTGCAAGGTTGTGGAACAACTTGAATCCTCATACATTTTGAATGGGAATATAAAAATTTGAAAACACTTCAACAATTTCTTAAAAATTTAGATGTGTATTTAAATCAACCTCAATACTTCACTCCTGGATCTCTACACAAGAGAAATGCAAGCATACACACAGCCTTATTTGTGACTCTTCATGGCAATATTGTTCATCCCAAACTGTAAATAATTCAAATGTCCATTACAGATGAATATAGTCCAAAATGTAATGTATCTATACAGTGAAGTATTAATCAATTCAAAGGAAGAAACTAGTGATCCAGTCTACAACCTAAAAGTCAAAACGAATTTAGACACAAAAGACTACGTATTTTATGATTCTACCTATTTGAAATTTCTAAAAGACAAAACAATAGAGAGAGAAAGCAGATCAGTAGTTGCTTAAGCTGAAGGTGAAAAGCAGCATCAGAGAAATTTATGGAGTGATTAAAGTGTTCTAAAACTGGATTGCAGGGTAGGTTGCAAAACTTTATACATTTGCTAAAAATCATCAAATGATGATAAATGGATGAATTTTATAGTATATGACGTTTACAGCAATGAAACTGTAAGAAGAAGTAGACTGCTATAGTAAACCAAAAACATGATTAAACCTTATGCGATATGTGACCAGCAAGGATAGCATGTGAAGTATTATTCAGTGTTATCAGTGTTTAGTTACAATTACTGTGAAGATCCAGTTTTATTTTTACTGCAAGAGTGGAAAATGTGATGATAGATATTTTTTCAAAATTGTCCTTGGTGCTTCCGCCCTGTACTGCTATACTGTGTAGTTTACCATCAAATTCTTTAGAAATGACAGGAATGTTTATCACTATGACATCCCCTCACTTTGAACAAACTCTCATGGGGCCACAACCTTCTCTGGAGATAGGTACCTAATCCATATTATTCCCTATTTGTTGATGCCAGTCCTTTTTGCTCATGGTAATTGATCAGTGGAATACTTTGAAACAGCAGATACTCAGGTTTTTCTACAGTAGAACGTAAGAAAATCCATATAAAAAATACACACAGGGAGTGCAATGAGGATTCAAAGATAAAATATGACCAAGCCTTTGACTGTGTGGATCACAGCAAACTGTGGAAAATTCTGAAAGAGATGGGAATACCAGACCACCTGACCTGCCTCCTGAGAAACCTATCTGCAGGTCACGAAGCAACAGTTAGAACTGGACATGGAACAATAGACTGGTTCCAAATAGGAAAAGGAGTACGTCGAGGCTGTATATTGTCACCCTGCTTATTTAACTTATATGCAGGGTACATCATGAGAAACGCTGGGCTGGATGAAGCACAAGCTGGAATCAAGGTTGCCAGGAGAAATATCAATAACCTCATATATGCAGATGACACCACCTTTATGGCAGAAAGTGAAGAAGAACTAAAGAGCTTCTTGATGAAAGTGAAAGAGGAGAGTGAAAAGTTGGCTTAAAACTCAACATTCAGAAAATTAAGATCATGGCATCCAGTCCCATCACTTCATGGCAAATAGATGGGGAAACAGTGGAAACAGTGAGAGACTTTATTTTGGGGGGCTCCAAAATCACTGCAGATGGTGACTGCAGTCATGAAATTAAAGACGCTTACTCCTTGGAAGGAAGGTTATGTTCAACCTAGACATCATATTAAAAAGCAGAGACATTACTTTGCCAACAAAGGTCTGTCTAGTCAAGGCTATGGTTTTCTCAGCAGTCACGTATGGATGTGAGAGTTGGACTATGAAGAAAGCTGAGTGCCGAAGAATTTATGCTTTTGAACTGTAGTGTTGGAGATGACTCTTGAGAGTCTCTTGGACTGCAAGGACACCCAACTAGTCCATCCTAAAGATAAGTCCTGAGTGTTCACTGAAAGGACAGATATTGAAGCTGAAACTCCAATACTTTGGCCACCTGATGTGAAGAGCTGCCTCATTTGAAAAGACTGTTATGCTGGAAAGTGCTTCCCTGGTGGCTCAGACGGTAAAGCGTCTGCCTACAATGTGGGAGACCCAGGTTCGATCCCTGGGTCAGGAAGATCCCCTGGAGAAGGTCCAGTACTCTTGCCTGGAAAATCCCACGGACGGAGGAGCCTGGTAGGCTGCAGTCCATGGGGTCGGGAAAGATGCTGGGAAAGATTGAAGGCAGGAGGAGAAGGGGATGACAGAGGATGAGATGGTTGGATGGCATAACTGACTCAATGGACATGAGTTTGGGTAAACTCTGGGAGTTGGTGATGGATGGGGAGGCCTGGTGTGCTGTAGTCCATGGGGTAGCAAAGAGTTGGACACAACTGAGCAACTGAACTTAACTGAACCTTTAAAATTTTAATGCAATATGTATATATAGAATGTTATTAGTCTCAAATTTTCATTTGTCACTGATTTTCCAAGAAAACAAAATGCAAGCTAATCACATATGTTTGTACATACACAACTTGCATATACACACACGTATGTGCCCACACCCACATGCCTATACCTATATCTACATGTGTCCATGCTGGCACACCCAGTTGTGCCTGACTGTCTGTGGCCCCATGGACTATTGCCTGTCAGGCTCTTCTGTCCATGGGATTCTCCAGGCAAGTGTACTGGAGTGGGTTGCCATTCTCTTCTCCAGGGGATCTTCCTGATCCAGGGATCTCCAAATGTGAGTCTCTTGCATCTCCTGCATTGGCAGGCAAGTTCTTTACCAGCTGAGCCACCAGAGAAGCCCTATGTCTACATCAGATCAGATCAGATCAGTCGCTCAGTCGTGTCCGAGTCTTTGCGACCCCATGAATTGCAATAGATTTGTTTTATTTTCAGGTCTCTCTCTGTCACAGGTTGAATCGTGCTCCTAAAAGTAATATGTGGACATCTTAACCCCCAGTACCTTGAAATGTGACCATATTTGGATTCAGGTTCTTATAGGCATAATCAAGTTAAAGTGAAGTCATTAGAGTGGGCTCTAGTCTAAAAGACTGGTGTTCTTATAAAAAGGGGAAATTTGAATGCACAGAGAAAAGACATTGTGAAGAAACAGGGAGAATGCCTTTTGCAAGTTAGAGACGTGGAACAAATCCCACCCTCACAGCCTTCAAGAGGGACCCAGCTATGCTGCTACCCTGATCTGGGACTTCCAGAACTGGAATTCTGTCTGACAGATCTGGGACTTCCAGAACTATGAGACAGTAAATTCTTGCTGTTTAAACCACTCAGTCTGTGTTATTTTGTTACGGCAGTTTTAGCAAACCTATGCACTGGCTTCGGCAGGGCTCCATAGAATAGAAACTGAAATGGTTTATGTGCAAATAATCTAGAGTTTGCTTTTTAAATTCAAATTGATTTGCTACTGAAATGACAAATAAAGTTGGAGAATATTGCAAGAACTGCAATATATTGTATCTACAAGAGAAGAAGGAAAGATATATTCAATGTGTAATACAAAGTATGACAAACGTTAAGCTTGTTGTCCCATATTAAAATTCTGTCTGGCTTCGTGGGTCCTATTGGCAGAGGAAGTGTCTAAGAGGGGGATTTAGGTGGAAATAAAAGTCATTCATGTGCATCTACAAAAGCTTGAATTCAGAATAGAAAGGCATTCTCTCTATTTCTGACATTATGGTTTTCCCATGATATATCTCTGCAAATTCCTGTAAACCCCTGTAGTACATAACATTCACCTGGGCAATTGCTTATCCTAAGCAGATATTAAATGTAATGTAGTAACAGAGGTAGAGACATTACTTGGAAACATTTTGATATGTCCCCTTCTTAAAAAGTTTTATGCTGTTTATTAATACTTAGAAGGGAAGCAAAGGATTCCTTCTTGTGTGTATATATATAAATACACAAATATATGTATGTACATACATACACAGAGACATATTTTTTGGTAAATATTTTATCAACCACTAATATAGAGTAAAAAGTACTCAGAAATTTATTTTAGCTGTCTCTTTCCAGATTTTTTTTTTGTTATTGCAAAGTGATAAAAGAGAAAGTATTCCATTACTGAAATGAAAACTTCCCACTCCAAAATCCATTCACTTTCATCATGTAAAAGAGAAGAAATGAAAAGATAAATTTTAAAGATATTGGATCTTAAGCTCCTAGCTAAAAAGTGAGATTTAAATTATCTTGGACACAGACTGTAAATGGAACAGCTATATAGCAGGCCTTCTTATCTGCATGCTCCAAATCCATGAATTCAACCCAAAGCAGATAGAAAGTCTGTTGGTCGAATCCCAGGGTGTGGAATATGAAGATAGGGAGGGCTGAGTGCACTAGCCATGTTTTGTAATGGACTTAAACATCTTTGGATTTTGGCATCTGCAGGGAGTCCTAGAACTACTCCCCCAAGGACATGAAGGCTCAACTGTACTAGAATGTGTGCATTTCACGCAACTCCAAATCTATAGATTTGTCTGTGCATCACTCTCTTTATCTATCTATCTATGATCCTATTGTTGATCTTATTCTCTAAATAACCTAAATGAGTGTCATGATATTTGCTTGCTCTATTACTCCATCTCACTCTCTTCCTCTCTGACTTCAGAGAAGGAAAGTTCTATGGACACTATTGAATTATTCTTCCACTTTCACTTTGAGAAAATCTCTTGTTCAATGGCCTCTTATCACAGAGCCTCTCATTATAGCATTGCCTCCTTGATTTCTCTTGGTGCCTATGTCCTAGAGACTTTAAGGAAAGCAAATATAAGAGTGAGCTTACAGATACTGCCATAGGCCCCTAGTCTCTCCCCATCCTTTCAGGTACCTACATACAATAGAATGTTACTCAGCCTTAAAAAATAAGGAAACTGCTGTTTGGGACACATGGATGAACATAGAGGACATTATGCTAAGTGAAATAAGCCAGTCACAGTAAGAAAAATACTGCATGATTCTGCATATATAAGGAATCTAACGTCATCAGATTCATAGAAACAGAGTAAAACTACATTGCCAGATGCTGGGGGAGGGAACATGGGGCGGTCCTAACCAAGGGATATAAGGTTTCAGTGATGCAAGATGGATAAGTTCTGGAGATGTGCTCTACGACATGTACCTGTAGTTAGTATTGTACTCCTAAAAAATCTCATGAGAATAGATACAGTGTTAAAATTTTTTATCACAACAACAAATAATAGAAATAAGTCATAACTTGAATCTTCTATTTAAACTACAAAATATTGATTTGACATATTGTATGATGGACTCCATGAAATAGGTTTTGACACAGTAATGACTAATTCGAGTCATTAATTCAACTCTAATTAATTAATTTTGATTTGATCCTTTCTCAACTTGCAACATGCACATTTTAGACGTTACTCACTAATCCAAGTATTGTTGGGTTAAAAGTACCATATTTTAATGGCTCAGATCAAATTTGGTTTGCATCAGGCATAGTGTTTGATAGTTTGCCATCACCAAGTGAAACAAAGAAAGGATTTTAAAAGGCTGCATTGTCATAGGAAAAATATGCAGTCCTACCACGAGAGCCCTAAGAAAGGTATCCCAAAGTCCACACTATACATATATATATATATACATATATATGCTGCTAAATCGCTTCAGTCGTGTCCGACTCTGTGTGACCCCATAGACACCAGCCCACCAGGCTCCCCCGTCCCTGGGATTCTCCAGGCAAGAACACTGGAGTGGGTTGCCATTTCCTTCTCCAATGCATGAAAGTGAAAAGTGAAAGGGAAGTTTTTCACTTTTGTCCGACTCTTCGTGACCCCATGGACTTTAGCCTACTAGGCTTCTCCGTCCATGGGATTTTCCAGGCAAGAGTACTGGAGTGGGTTGCCATTGCCTCCTCTGATATATATATACACACACACACACACACACACACATATATGTATATGTATATATATGTATATGTATATAAAACATTGGGCTGGAGCTAGGGTATTTTCAACTCAAAGTAAACTGGAATTCTTTATCTCACAAATAAACTGGTAGTCCCAAACATCAAATGATGTTTCAGATGAGAAATAACGGTGAATATTCATTTGAAAATAAAGACAGAATTTAAGCAGGTAGGATTTAATTAGTCAAACTGGAATGTAGCCAGACCTCTTCAGCTAACATCTCTGCTCATTAATAGATAACATTATTCCTGCCCTGCTAAACCCAATGTCAGGAACAGAAAACATCCTCGCTTTACTTCCTCATTGGTAAATATCCAAAATTAAATAGGATATTAAAATGCACACATTTCAAATAAAAAACATTTCTCTGTAACATAGGTAAAGCCACTTTTCCACTATTAAACTATTAACATGGGAAAAATTCATGTATCAGCAATAATATCCCCATCCTTTAAAATATGAAGTCGTTTGTTGGGTACTGTATACTATAGCAGACTTGTCATGCCTTCTTTAACCAGTTCCTGTCCTTTTCTCTTCTTCTCCAAGTATCACCCTGTTAAAAAGCAAAAGATCTGTTTTTCCCATAGGTTTTCAAGTGATTTTGTTATAATGGCACTTGCTTCCCTGCCCACAGTGATAACCCAGCAGTGGATGCACCACTCAAGCTAGGTTATTTCCCAGGATGTTTCAAACTGCATGTAGAAGAGTGGCCATTCTCTCTGAAAGGGAATTTGGGAAGCTGTGTTTCCCATGGAGCAGGTGTGTTTTCCAGCCTTATAGGGAGTTGTCCTGAAACGCTGAAGCAGACACAGAAGATCAGCTGAAGAAGACAATCAAGATGGTCTGGGAAGATGAGATGGGAAGATGAGATGGGAAGATGAGATGGGAAGATGAGATGGGAAGATGAGATGGGAAGATGAGATTCTTGTTCTTAAATTTTCCAGAGTTGTTTTTCCAGATCTTGGTGCTTTAGTTATTCCTAGAATATAATTCTACTAATTGCTTCCAGTAACTACAAAAAAAAAAAAAAAGAAAGTTGCTGTTTAAACTAATTTGGCTCAACAGTAGGGAATCCACCTTCCATAGAGAAGCTGCAGGAGATGCAGGTTCAATCCCTGATTTGGGAAGGTCCCCTGGAGGAGGGCATGGCAACCCACGCCAGTATTCTTGCCTGGAGAATCCCATGGACAGAGGAGCCTGGCAGGCTACAGTCCATGGGGTCGCAAGGAGTTGGACATGACTGAAGCGACTTAGCACACACGCACGGGCACACTGCTGCCACAGTGGGATGACTAGAGCTGCTGGGACCTTGTCGGGTTTATTTCTCTCCCTCTGTGTGGCTTTCCGTTTGGCTGATTGGGACTTCCACATAGCACTGAAGTCTCAGGGTCAATATGAGACTGTGAATGAGTCTCAGAGTGAATTATAGAGTGTCCTCAGAGAAAAAATCCCAAGAATTCCAGGTGAAAGCTGTGAGACTTCTTAAGACCTAGCCCTGAAATAACTTCTATTGAATTTTGTTGTTTGAAATGTGAGTCACAAGACCAACCCAGACTCAGGGGAGGCGTCTAATAAGGGCATTCACACTGGGAAGTATGTTTTGTTGAGAACCTGTCTTTGAGATGAGTTTCCACAGTAAGCAGAGGCGTTAAGGACTTAAACAGTTAACCAGGCATCAGAAATCGTATGTTTCATAATAACAGTATATGCCTTTCATTTCAATACCTTACATGTGTTTTCACTCCTCAGTGCCTAGTGCTGTGTCTGGAATATAACGTGTGCTCAGGGGATACTGCAAATTAGCTAGATGTTAGTTTATACGTTCTGTTTATCTTTGCCTATAGCGTATACGACCTTCATTGTGAGATCAGTGTAACAAGGATTCCTAAGTCATTGAAGCGTTCAAATCACCATATTATGTGCTATAGGGAATACGATAAAATGTATACCCCTTGAAATCGGTAGATATGTCTTATTCTTAGATTTCTCAATACTGAATGTGTGTGTGTGTTAGTCGCTCAGTCACGCCCGAGTCTTTGCGACCCCGTGGACTGCAGCCCACCAGGGTCCTCTGTCCATTACTGAATAGTGGTGTAGTACTTATTTAGTATGCACCTGATTGATATACAGGTACAAAGTGAAGTGAAGTCGCTCAGTCGTGTCTGACTCTTTGCGACCTCATGGACTGTAGCCTACCAGGCTCCTCTGTCCATGGGATTTTCCAGGCAATAGTACTGGAGTGGATTGCCACTTCCTTCTCCAGGGGATCTTCCCGACCCAGGGATTGAATCCGAGTCTCCCTCATTGTAGACAGACGCTTTACCATCTGAGCCACCAGGGACAAAAGGAAGTGTAAATGAAAATCCTATAAGTAAGGAATTTGGGGATACAGCCCAGGAAGTATTGATTCAGACTTCCAGGCCATTATACAGGGAGAGCTTAGATTGGTGGGAATGGGTTATAAAGCAGCAAATAGCAGCCTATTATATCACCTTTCACACTATGCATGTGTTTGAAGTATATTTTACCTATCTGGCCAGCAGGTAGCTGGACGGATGCTATGATTCATACAGCATATAAAAGATGTCATTTGTGATATGACTCCCAAATTCTAGACACCCATGTGGCTTATGTTGCCAGGCATGCCTTACCTTTCTATTCATCTTACAATAAACTAAAGGGAATTGTGGCTGTTATTTTCTTCCAAAGATTAACTAAAAAGACTACCACTCATCTTAAATAATTATCGCTTCTAAAATACACATAGGCATAAGACACGTAGGTACGCCTTGAGGACTTTATTATATGGAAAACATAATAGCATTTCGTAGAGACAAATGGCAACATTATTTTGACTGCCTACAGCAATCAGAGAAAACTTTACTGAAAAATTCTCATTTCCTAATTATCGCTATGTATAGGCAGGACTGTCTCCTGGAGGGTCTAGACTAATTTTCCCACTGGGGTTTCATGCTAGAGCAATACATGAAATCTTGATTTGTACCTTCCTTCTAATTTTTCCTAATTATTTTCAGAGAAAATTTTAGCTAACAGAAAATATAAATTTTTATGTGGGACCTGTATAAGCCTAGCATAGCAGAAAATTATCACCCATCTTCTGATTTCACAGACGGCTAATTAGTAGCACATGAAAGTACAGAATCTCTTCACTCAGAAAAAATTCCATAATTTAAGACAATCACTGCATCCATGAATGCTAAGATCTTCCTCATGGTATCACTGAGAAACACTGAGTTTTTACTTTTAAACCTCTAGGAGCAGTGCTTGGCACATAACCGTTATTAAATATTGAAAATTATTACCATCTACATCTTTAAAACTATGTCTTTCACACAGTTTAGATTTTCCAATACAACAATACAATTAATTTGTTTTTAATACACTCATATTAGTATCATTCATTATCATGTCTTCTTAATGCACTGTTTTTTAAGGCAGCACTACTGAATTGTGTTTTAATTAAATACCCAAAGATGATGTCCCATAAGCTTCCATTTTCCAAAAGGTAAAAAGAAATATAGTTTCAATCACAATCATTCTCAGTTTGCACTATTGTCTGGAAATAAGCTTTCTGTCTAAAGCACACTGGCCTGACATATGAAAAAAAAAATCATAAATAGGTTTTCATGGGTTTTCGTAAAATGTAACCAATTATTGATTTGAAATCCTGCTTAGCTACAACAGAATACTCTGTAATCAATTACATTTGGGGGTTTAACCTATAGATAGAACACATGAAAAAGCTGAGTTAATGACTTTTTCAACTGGCCAAATGATATCCTTGGGGGGTGAAATGTAATCCCTAGACTGTCAGTAATTTCCAGTTGTCACTGCCACACTTGCCACCGGGGGAACGCATCTTCTTATTACTGAGCCAACAAGCTACTCTAGACCATCACTTATGTTTCCAAAATAAAAGACCAATACAAGCCATTTTTTTCCGTCTCTTCCAAATACTACTGATCTTCCTATTTCCATGGTAACCGACTCCTGCTGGCATGATCAAGAAAAGACTGATTTGGGATTTTAATTAATTGCTTAGAAATGGAAATGTAACAGGGACTGGCAGTTCAACGAAGCACATTTTGCAAAGTGAATAAAAATAGAGTTTCTGAAATACTTGAAATTGTTTCAGTGGCAGTAGCACATCTTTTGCTAGACACCTTAATTTATTCCATTCTCCACATAAATCTGCCAAATGTACTAAGCCATTTTGTCAACACAAATCATTTTGGCAAATACTTTAATCCCTCTTCTAAACAAAATGCATTGTAATTTTAAAAATCTAACCCATCAGTGTGAACCCACTGGGTCCCATCTGAGATATTAGTAGATCATGTTTAAAGGACCTGTCATCTCCTACTTGTAAAGTGCCCCTATTCTTGTTACCTGCTAAGGAGAAAATTCCTTGAACTTCACCCACCATAGCAGTGTTCCATGTTCCTACCATTAAGGATGGCCTTGTGTGTGTGTACATGTGTGTGTCTGTTCAGTCGCTCAGTCATGTCCAGCTCACGTGGTCCAAGGACTGTAGCCCACCAGTATCCTCTGTCCATGGGATTATCCAGGCAAGAATACTGGAGTGGGTTGCCATTTCCTTCCCTAGAGAATTTTCCCAGGGATAGAACCCATGTCCCCTGCATTGCAGGCAGATCCTTTACCGCTGAGGCACCAGGGAAGCCCCCAAATTGACAATCAAATAATCAAATGAATTTAACCACAGTGCATTAAGGTAAACTAAGTAAGAGTTTTAAAGAACTAGAGCTATTGGTTTTAGTGAATGCCTTGTAATCTAGATGTTTCACCTCTATGGTCAGGAAGTAGAGAGCATGTCATAGGAAGAATTTCCAAGCAAACCACTAAAGCACCCTGTGATACTGGTTGCAGGTAATGACAGGTCTACTAAAATTCAGGAAGATTCAAATCAGATCCCACCACAGCCCCAACTTCTGGTCAACTGATAGAAAATATAAGATTCAGGAACCCCAAGGTGGGTTGGGACATAAGACCATGCAGTTGAGTCATCTCACTCTCAGAGCAGGCTTGTCGACTTGGCAGGAATCCAGTTCAGGCGGTGGTTCATCTTTTTCTTGTTTTTTTGGAGTCAACCACCAGAAAATGAGTGATAAGAATAACTAACGTCAAAAACTGTTGCTTCTTCAGAGCAAGAAAACTACACTTCAGAAAATGATTCTAAGCAAAGCGAGGAAAAATTCCACCAGTTCACCAAATTTTGGTATGTGTTTCTACTCCCTGCAAAAGACACCTGGGGCAAAGCGAAATGAAATAGAGCTTTAGACTCTTGTCCTGGGAAGACCACGCAAAGTCCCCACAATATCACTGTGTGGACTCCTGTTTAATAAGAAACAACAGGACCCTGCTGACTAGATATAGGAGGTGTAGACTGTGCGTGCGCTCCGCTCTGTTTTGTGCCCCTTGGCAAGAACTAACGCACACGACAGCACCACTGGGTGATGCAACGGAACGAGAAACTAAAGGGGGAAAACAGATAAGGTGAACGAGACTTTTCCACATTTAAAATATGCTGGAAGATAACGTCAATGGTGTCCATATTCTAATGGAACTCGTTTTTATATTTTCAAAGCCTTACGGTTTTTTTCCAACAAACCTAAACTTTAAAGAGAAAACATCATACATGCTCTTAATTAAAATACTTATAAAATAAAACCCTTGAATAAAAACATCAATATTTGGTCAATGGCAAATATCAAAGATATAGAAATTAAGCAATAAGTAAATGGCTGCAAAACACAAAAGGGATGATTATCCAGAAATGACAATAAAAGTTTTCAGACATACACTATCTCTTAACATACAGTCTTTGTTAAGAACTATATATGTAACAGTTCACCTAGGATTAAATACATTTAATTATATATAACAGTATGTTTCTGTGTGTGTGTGTGTATATATTCATCCCTACTACGCATGTGTAATTCCTACCTAGATTTTAACACACTATTTTGTCTAAGATTAGCAGGTAGATAATGTTATAATCATAAGAACTAATGATGTGTTTTTACTCTAAACTCACTTTCTGCTATAGCCTGACATAACTTTTGGTTTCACTCTGATCTTTGACCCGGTAAATCTTTCTGAACTTTATTTTACCTTTTTTGTTTGTTTTCCTAAAGGGGTTTGAACCTCCTTGGGGCCATTGTCTTTCACAGGAAGTACTATGGTGTGTGTGCGTCTGTGTGTGTGTGTGTGTGTGTGTTGTGTGTGGTGGGGGCTGCAGAGTGTGGGTGTCAGAGGAGGAGAGGGGAAAGCATGCATGCTCAGTCATGTCTGACTCTCTGTGGCCCCATGGACTGTAGCCCGCCAAGCCCTTCTGTCCATGGAAATTTTCCAGGGGGAAGAGAACTACTGATTTTTGAATGCTGTTACCATGCCAACCCCTATGACAGGCTGGCTTTTGTTTGTTTAGTCACAAAGTCATATCTGACTCTTTTGCAACTCCATGGACTGTAGCCCACTAGGCTCCTCTGTGCCTGAAACTTCCCAGGCAAGAATACTGTAGTGAGTTGCCATTTCCTTCTCCAGGGGGGGATCTTCCAGACCTAGGGATCAAATGTGCATCTTCTGCATTGGCAATTGGAGTCTTCACCACTGAGCCATCAGGGAAACAAGCTGGATATCTTTACTCAAATATCTGCCAATCAAACTCTACTTAAAAACGCTTAAATGCACAGAAGCTTTCTCTTTCTATTGTCATTCTGTGACCTGAACTCTGTTTCGCCTGATATGATAGAATGAGTTTGCATGTAGCTTCAGAACTCAAGTCTAAATTGAGAGCATTCGTTCATATATTCATCCTAAAAATCACACTTCTTACCAAAAGAGAGCCTGTTGGAATTAAGAAATTTTCTTTGCTGTGATTTTTCTTTTGTGTACTCCATTTTTTCCCCTGAAGTACATTTTGAAAGTCAGAGAGTGTGTTCATTTTGGATAACGATTACTGCAACAAGAGGCTGCCCAGCTCAAAGTTAAGTCAGGGAGCAAGGGTGGTATGTGCTGTGGATTTCTCACATCTCTGTTTGCATCCTTGTTCTATCTCATCTCTTTCCTCTCTCCCTTGATTCACTGCAAAGCAGGTGTTTGATAAAGGTGAGGCTGATGAAGGTGGCTGCTTTGTGGACTGTCTCAGGAGAAATCTCCAATTTCCATTCCAGACCATTCCTAGAGTTCTTGGTATTCTCATGTAGTATTACTTTCCAACTTATGCAAAAGTGTCTATTATGTGTGGTGGATTACTGACTCTACAATTTAGTGTGAATTTTAAAATGGAATACCCTGTGACATTGCTTTCAACAGTCTGTATTATCTCACATTATCTTTTAGTCTTCAAGTTTAAGAAGAAATAGTAAGAACTTGGCTCTACCTGAAGTTAATAACTAAAAATTCAATATGCTCCTCCAGGATATAAATGTATGAGCCTCCCCGAGAAAGATGAAACTAATTTAAGAACTCCCCACATATTGAGAACAGTTCACAGAAATTTACCAGCTGCTTCTTCACGTAAGATAGTATCTCTTGGTTCAGTGAATGTGCTGAATGCCAATTAAAACATTATCTACCTTGAGGGCATTAATATGGGGCAAAAGAGAATGACTGATGGGAAGGTCAAAATAAACTTAGCAAAAGAGAAGTGTCTGATAAAGAATAACCTGCATTACAGTCTACAACAACCCACCAACTTCCTGAAAATCATTGTATAAATATGGATGTTTACATTGAGAATATAAAAGAATATTGAGTTCTTTTGTAACTCTCGTGCTTCTGTGGCAGTCAACTCCTGATTATAAGCAAAGCTTCTCTGGAAACAAATTACAATCTCAATTCCTGCTGGGACAATTTTTCCAGGTGTGTCTCAGTTCCAGGAGGAAATGAGACTCAGAGCTTATTGAATTGGCCAGAGTTGAGAGGTAAAGACACATCCACAATTGAGCATCATTTCCACTTTGGCCCAGTTACTTCATTCTTTCTGGAGCTATTAGTAATGGCCCTCCACTATTCCACATTAGCATATTGGACACCTTCTGACCTATGGGGAGGGTGGGTGGGGCTCATCTTCTGGTGTCATATCTTTTTGCCTTTTCATACTGCTGATGGGGTTCTCTAGGCAAGAAGACTGGAGTGGTTTGCCATTCCCTCCTCTAGCGGACCACGTTTGGTCAGAACTCTTCACTATGACCTGTTCAACCTGAGTGGCCCTGTACAAGAAAGCTCGTAGCTTCACTGAGTTACTCAAACCCCTTTGTCATGACAAGGCTGTGATCCATAAAAGGGCATATTCTAGTTCTGAGTTTTCAATAACCACAGAAAACATTGTCATTCTTAAATTAGATGTGTCTGCATTTAGTCTTTCCTGAAATAATTGCAAATGTATATGGTCCATGATACTTATATTTATTTTTATGTGTGTGTGAAGTCCTCCACATCAGCACATGAACTTTGGAAAACAACATTATACTTAAGCAATCAGTTCTTTGTTACAGTTGAAAACAGTGGGTGGGCCATTTTTTTTTTCCCAGGTTAGAAAAAAACAGGCTGAGAAGTGAACACCTCAGATTGCTTCTGTTTGTTTGAGGCTCTTATCCTCAGGGCTGCGTTCTCTTGGCTGGGTGTACCTGTTGATTGCATTGCTTAACTGTAATTATTCCAGACAGCTTTTTGGCTCACAGCACTGTTTCATAGGCTTCATAAATCATACAAATTATTACCCAATAGAAAACTGTAATTACCCACAAACCCTGACATGCCAAAATGTGTATTAATTAGATAAGATAATAAATACTTTACTGCACATAGATATAATTATTACCTCAAAAGTGACATATATACATACACTATCTTGATATTCTGCAGCAAATGATTCTATATGATGCTCAGTTCATAACAGAATTGTTATCTAATTTGATTAATTTGTTAATGCTTTTGCAAGGTATTTCAAACACAAGAAATGAAGTAGAATTGTTTCATAACTTACTGTTACGATCAAATGAGGTTCAGACTATAATTTGCAGAGGGATTTCCTATGGAGATGATTTATAGAAGTTTTGTTTCTTAGTTCAATATTTGAGTTTGTGTAGGAAAACTTAAGAATAATTACACTTAAAATTTTACTAATTTCATGACTATAATAGTGAAATATGATTTATTCACTATTAAAATGTGGAAAACTTTCTGGAAGAAATAAGCATAATGTCTCAAAATAGATACTTTTTTATGCATGAATTTAGTCCGAAATTTCAATGTAGAAAGAAATTCCAGAGTAGATTTGAAAGAACAGACTTGATTAAGGAGCATTCACATAAATACTCACTTCCTAGCACCTTGTCCTTATATTGTTAATGATGTGTAAGTTCAGACCTATAGGATATGTGAGATAGAGGAGTGGTATTATGGTCAAGTCTCTACTAATCCTAGTTTATTTGACATAATCTATTGTTTATGTCTTTTCAATACATGTCTTTTCAATACAAAACTCAGTCTTTTCAATACATGCAGACAAAAATGGATCTTATTCTTAATGTTCAAAAATTATATATAATAATCTCTCTATATCTCAATTGATACACATGGCAACATTACACTGAAATAAAAAATTTCAGGCTGAAGAACAAAGAGGAACAGTAAAGACTATTGACATGGAATATAAGTCAACTCAACTGTTGTGTGATTAAATCTGCCTCTAAAAAGCATGATCACTGGCAGCTTTCGTTTAAGTAGAGGCATTCTTAAGAAAAGCTTAATATGAAGAAATGAAATATAATCTATTTTGTATTTTCCTGTTTAGATAACTATCTCCATGAATCATTTAAAAGTTAATTCAAAGACAATTGACTCACCTTCCTTCCTTTTGTTATTATTGGGAAATTATTAGGGGGAGTCATATGAAAGGGAAATCATGTTGAAGGTAACACATTAATTAGTCCACTATAGAATTTTCTCAGAAATAACAGAAAAGAGACTCTCATGGAGACAGTTAAAGTAGTCTAGATGTGCAACAAATTCCCTGTATCTAGCCTACTCAACAAACGTCTGTCTTTGCATCTAATGTATATTCAGTTCAGTTCAGTTGCTCAGTCATGTCCGACTCTTTGCAATCCATGAATCGCAGCACGCCAGGCCTCCCTGTCCATCACCAACTCCCCGAGTTCACTCAGACTCACGTCCATCGAGTCAGTGATGCCATCCAGCCATCTCACCCTCTGTCGTCCCCTTCTCCTCTTGCCCCCAGTCCCTCCCAGAATCAGAGTCTTTTCCAATGAGTCAACTCTTCGCGTGAGGTGGCCAAAGTACTGGAGTTTCAGCTTTAGCATCATTCCTTCCAAAGAAATCCCAGGGCTGATCTCCTTCAGAATGGACTGGTTGGATCTCCTTGCAGTCCAAGGGACTCTCAAGAGTCTTCTCCAACACCACAGTTCAAAAGCATCAATTCTTCGGCACTCACCCTTCTTCACAGTCCAACTCTCACATCCATACATGAGCACTGGGAAAACCATAGCCTTGACTAGATGGACCTTTGTTGGCAAAGTAATGTCTGCTTTTGAATATGCTATCTAGGTTGGTCATAACTTTCCTTCCAAGGAGTAAGCGTCTTTTAATGTCATGGCTGCAGTCACCATCTGCAGTGATTTTGGAGCCCAGAAAAATAAAGTCTGACACTGTTTCCACTGTTTCACCATCTATTTCCCATGAAGTGATGGGACCGGATGCCATGATCTTAGTTTTCTGAATGTTGAGCTTTAAGCCAACTTTTTCACTTTCACTTTCATCAAGAGGCTTTTTAGTTCCTCTTCACTTTCTGCCATAAAGGTGGTGTCATCTGCATATCTGAGGTTATTGATATTTCTCCCGGCAATCTTGATTCCAGCTGTGCTTCTTCCAGCCCAGCATTTCTCATGATGTACTTTACATAGAAGTTAAATAAGCAGAGTGACAATATACAGCCTTGATGTACTCCTTTTCCTATTTGGAACCAGTCTGTTGTTCCATGTAGTTCTAACTGTTGCTTCCTGACCTGCATACAAATTTCTCAAGAGGCAGATCAGGTGGTCTGGTATTCCCATCTCTTTCAGAATTTCCCACAGCTTATTGTGATCCACACAGTCAAAGGCTTTGGCATAGTCAATAAAGCAGAAATAGATGTTTTTCTGGAACTCTCTTGCTTTTTCCATGATCCAGCGGATGTTGGCAATTTGATCTCTGGTTCCTCTGCCTTTTCTATTAGACATCCAATAAATACAGACTGGATAAATGAATGCAGCTAAAGGACATTTATCTGGGAGAAGAGGGCCTAATTGACACTGTACTTTATTTGGATAATGGTATCATTATAACATGATGACTTTGGAAAAATATAAATAACTCAAAGATGCTGCTAGTTCAGAACAGAAAATGGCACTGTAAAGTGTTACAGAAAGAATGAGGAAGAACCATTTAAAGAATATTTTACTTTATATACTCAAAATTTAGCTTTACAAAAATTCTTTATATATGACAAAGAAGACATACTATTAACAAAGGAACCAAATTTTGTCAAGGTGATAGCAGATTTTTTAGCAATTTCTACATATGCAAATAACTCTAAACATTAGCCTGTTTGTTATTAATTATGAATAATTCATTATTAATTTCATAACAATTATGAAAATGTAGCCTATATACAAATTTACTTATAGTTTATTATGCATTTTGTAAAAATTGAAGATACAGAAATTTTAAGGCATGAGTAAGTTCCAGGGTAGAATTCTCTTCCTAGAGCACCTGTGGTAATTATGCTGGCTATGGCAGGAAGGGGCAATCCAAAAGAAATCCATTAAGAAAAGCTATGGATGGTTCCAGATTTTGCTTCTGAGATTAGATGAGGTTAGGTTATTCATCCCAATTCTTCTACTGAAAACAGAAAAGATGTTGGATAAAATATATTTTTAAAAATTTTCTTTAGAAGCATTAGAAAGCTATCAGAAGCCACCAACCAGAATCTTAGAACAGTCAGTAACCCAGAGCGGTAAGTGGAGGACTAAGGGCATATGTTAATTCAGGAAAACTTGAATTAGGGCAAGAGGAACAGAAATAAAATCTCTGCAATCACCCAATATTCAGAATCTAATAAAGAAGCATCATCCACCCCTCCAATAAGCTGAGTTCTTGAAAAAGCTGAAACTTCAGAAAAAAATATAAAACAGAAGAAAGTTTCCCTCCTCATACCTGGACAACTGCAAGTTTTCTTGAGCAGAACAAAGCAGGGAAAAAGGGAAGGAGGAGAAGATCCACAGTATATTTATTCTAAATAAAATAGACTCACCTCCTGGCATTACACATACTAAATTTATGGCATTGCAAATCATGTCTGGAAATCTCAAAGTTGGCTTGATGTTCATACTTTTCAGTATTCCTATTTACTCTTTTAGGAGGAGTAATTTATTCAGTCAATCAATCAATCAACCAATTGTTACAGAGAAGGCCATAAAATGCTCTCTCTAAACAAAATGCTCTAGCATACAAAACAGGCAGGAATTCCTGCTGCTATTCTCAAGATTATTCCTCATATTTTTAAACATTAGAGCCCAAATGCTCAGGATATGGCAAGACTTCAGACGATTTCTAGATCAAGTAAATATAGATGTCCTTCCTGTCACTGAGAGACATTACAATTTTCCTAATTTGTTCAAATTCACCTTGTTTAACATTGGGCATCACCTGATTTCTTTGGTCCCAAGTTCATAACTGTCCTACTTTCTGCACGTTAATTTATATGCTTATAGTGTCTTGTTTAGAATCCAGATCTAGTCATAAAATTCAGCTTGTCACCCAAGAAATGGTGAACCTTGCAAACACATGTATTGTCAGGGAGCAGTCTAGGTGCTGGTGAGAATTTGACTTATAGTTGAATAGGAACTTTTGTCATAGCTTAATATAGGACTCAGGAAATTGTAATAGGTGGAATTCAGAAATCTAAAAGGCCAAAGATCTCTTCATATCAATTGAGATTTCACTATTAAATGTGTACTAATTGAGCTTTTAATCTGTTTCAGAGACAAAGCTCATAATTATTACAGAAGACAAGAAAGGGCATTTACCCCAATAGAATTCCCTGTTCAAAATAGGCTTATGTAATCAGTGTTTGTGTCACTCTATAGTTAATTAATCATTGAAACAATGTTATTATAAATTAAACAGTTGCTTAGAACACACCTGTTTTTTACTCATTACTATATCCTCCACACCTATTCAGTGCATAGAAGAGACAATAAATATTTGAAAAATGAGTGAATGATTTTAAAAAATGAATGAATAAAACAAAAGTCTTCTTCAGATACTGGTACCTACCCATAAACCTTTAAAACCTATAATATTCTACTGGGGGACATATGAAAAAGAACTTTGTAATTATTTAAATTCCATCTAATGATTGCTCATATGGTGGTAATTTTTAATGATGTAAACCCTGAATGATTATTTTGTAATGTTTTAACTGGCATTTGCTGACATGATTCATGATTTCTGATTAAGTTTACTTAATTTTTGCCTCTTTGGGGATACAAGAAAGGCAGCAAAGGATGAAAATTAGAAGGAGAGACATAGGTTGTCATTCAGTTTTATGTGAACTGAAAGGTTTATAGTGAGGAACTGTTGGATGCAATTTCAGTAAGCAAGGATTTTGTGGAGAGATTAGATCAGTTACAAATTGCTAAATCTGATGGCTTAGATAAAAATTTTACCAGAGGCTTTAAAAGAAGTAGAACATGTTTTGGGGAGAAGCAATTGCCCTCTGGAGAGTGCACAGAGTATATATTTTTCAAAACAAATGAAATGTGGAGAGACTGTGTAATGAGAGCCTCAGTGAGAATGAAATGATTACATTTTCAGCTAGACTGGACAAATTGTCTTTAATCTGTACTTAGGCTTCTTTGTTTATGATTACTTCCCCCTCATAAAGCATTTAGCAAAATACAAAATATGTATTTTAAACATTAACTAGAGAAAAACAAAGCATGTATTATCTTAGAAGAATCTATATAAGGTATTTTATAAATGGAAAAACAATGAACACACATATATATATGTATATATAATACAATAGATATAGGTACATACCTTACCTTGTCTTCCTTTTTAAGTAACTACATGCCATGATAAGTTGCTGGTGTACAAAAGACCTATTGTTCTTTTTTTTTTTTTTTTTTTTTGAATTTTCTTTTTCTTTTTTATCTCTTCTGTCCTTCACTTTGAAACAATTTTTTGGTGATCTCTCATCCCCCCTGCTAAACTATGTTGGAACAGCTAGAATATATATTTTTAGATTCCTCTGAACACTTCAAGCATTCAACTGCATTGTATCTGGTTCAGAAAATTTTCAAAATGTCAAAAATGATCAGGGTTTGGGAAGATAATCTCTTCTTAAATTCTTATTGGAGTGTGTGTGTGTGTGTGTGGTGTGTACACGTACAGTCTGAGGAGTGGGAAGCAGGAAGTGGATGGCATGAAAAGTCCAAAATCCATTTCTTCCTGAAAAGTGGCCACTATTACACAACCATTCAGAATAAAATGTCTTTCGAATTGGGCAATCTGTCCTTACTTCATAAGAACATCTTAAATCTTCCTGAAATTCGGCACAACTTTATATCCCACTCTTGGGCTTCAGCTTTGGCAGTTAACATGCATGTATTGACATGAAAAAAGCAATTAACCTTTACTTATAGAAAGCGTTTCTAAAAAAAAAAAAAAACTACCTTAGTTATGAGGAATACTGTGAAACCTTTCACCTAACAAACTGAAGTATCAAGTGAGTCTTCTTAATACTTAAATACAGCTAGTTGAAACATCAGAGAATTTCAACAGTGACTGTAATTCAAGAAAGTATATTAAGTATATTACATGTACTCAACAGAGACTAAACACTTATTTTGTATTAGTGTCGTGTTATGGCTGAAGCTTTTGGGCCAGTAACTTAGAGCACTGTGTCGCTGTTTCTACTTTTGAGATACAGATGTAACCTAATATGCATCTTACATACATTCAAAACAAGCCAGCTCTACGCATGTGATCTAATTCAAAGACACAACTGAGAAACTGAAATATTCCAAAACAAAAAGAATGTGAATTCATTTCAGAAAAGCACCAAAGGCATTTCACTATGCCCTACGATTCTTTTGAGGTAAGGACAAATGGTGTTAAGTGACACACTCACCCATAACACTCAGCACAGTATCAGGAGTTAATACTTGGAGTGGAAATGCTGATACTAACATTGAAGTTAAGTACATTTTTTCCAAGAACTATTTTCCTCTTCTTCTTTTTTAGTATTTAAAGACATTAAGAGCTAAAACGGGTAGAAAGGGGAATAAATTTTAACTCTGGATGCTCTGATACATTTTTGTTAAAGTTATCCAATTCTCACTGATCATTTTTTTTCTAATGTGAAACATCACTGTTTAGTCTAAGACATGGCATCATCAGCTCAGTTTGGGGTTTCCACAGAATTTAATTAGAAATCGAAGGGCCTTGATCATTTGTGTCATCAAAGTTTTTTTCTGTAGATGGTTAGTAATAGCTGTGCCCAAACAGAAAATACACAGAATTTGTTTATTGTGTATAGATAATACTGGTAAAATAACTGCCAAAAGAGTCATGCTTGTTTTCATAGGAGTGGTTAAATATCTATCCCAGAGATGGCCAAATTACTCTTTAGCAGAAATGGCTGATAGCAATCAGACAAATACAAATGTGAATGTTTTCTGAAGCTCCTATTTCTGGTTTCTTTGGGCATACAAACCCTTTCTACTTCTGATGCCCTGGGATGATGGGCCACAACAAATAGACAGGAGGAACCAAAGCCCAGACTGTCAAGGGAAGGTTAAGACTCGTAATAAAATAATTGAGATCAAGTCTGTCTATACGTTAGGCAGAACAGATTAGTTTGAGAGCCAGGAGGGAGTCAGGGAGCCCAGGCAAATAAGAGCAAATAGGAATTAAAATCAGGCGATTCAGTTTCAGAATGCAAATGGGTTGCTAGAGCATATAAGACAATTTCTGGCTTAGCCATGAAACTTCTTATATGCTTCCTGCTGAGACAAGAACCAATTGCAAGAATTGTCCTGCGACTGAGTACAAGCAATCCCCATTACAGAGGGGTTAAGAAGATTAATGAAGTTTGACTAAAGGATGTGAGTCTATATTTAGGTGTGAAAATGACAATCTTTCACTCCTCTTGCATGTTTTACAAAGGAGGATCAGAAACAAGCTGATTTCACAACTTAAATGTATTGGTTTGATGAACTGTTTTCCCCCAGACTTTGTGACATGGCTACCTGTCCCATTAAATTCAAAGGATACCCCAAAACATCACTGTGGTATCCTATATGTGTGTTCTGTGTCTTCTTTGCAGAGAACTCAGCGGAGACAATCCCATATATAGACCATGCTCTTGCTGCCTGAGTTTATAGCAAGTTTTTCTTAGATAGTACTTAGAGGCTGAACTGAGTTAGCCCCAGTGGGAAGTCAGCCCGCCAGTTTTGCTGTCCTAGTCTCAATACTTTTTCTAATCTACTTGCAAATAGGAAAAGTTGGACTTCTGCAAAATCAGCAGGAGAGAGTCCCACCTAAGGGTGAGGCAAATTGAAATTAAGATTGTGAAATAGATGCCTTGAGCATCAATCAGAAATGTTTTTAAAGAGAAAGTATGAACAAGGAGGACTGGAGGTTGGAGGATGCTTCATTTGAGTCAAACTCTCTCGGCAAGAGCTGTTACGTGGTTATGTGTCCCGAAATCAGGTCATGGGAGTTGGCAGTGTGTCTAGTATAGAATGAGGTTTGGGGATATAGTACCGTCAGAAACAGGAAGAATATTTATAGATCTAATAAGGATAAATAATTTGATCTGGGGCTATATAGATTACTTTTCATCAAAGACTTCAAATAGTCATCATAATAATGGTCTCTTCTTTTTTACATTCAATATCCTTATGAAATAAAGAAAGACTATTACTATTATACTATTTTAAGTTTTATTGAAGTACAGTTGATTTACAATTTGGGGTTACATTCTGCCGTACAGCAAAGTAAATTTGTTATATATGTACATATTCCACACTTTTTTAGATTCTTCTCCCAAATAGATGATTATAGGGTATTGGTTTTAAAGAAAGAGAAATCAAGATACAAGTGATATAAAATAATTTATGAACACTTACACAATGAATCAGGGCTAACTGGACCCAGCTGGTTCATAGTTTAGTACTGTAGCTAGAGGAAGTTTCTCAATCCTGAAAAAGAAAGCTGCCCCAGCATTAAAATGAAGTCCTGCTTCCTGAACACTGTGGTTCTCATCTGTGTATCTATTTATCTTTAATGTGATTTTCTTTTCAAAAACTGTGCACAGCTATAGGTCTCCACTTGAAAATGTCTCTTTAGAATTCTACTTTAATCAATAAGTAATTTAGAAAAAAATGATGAAATTAAAAAATCATCAATGGATGCTAAAGCCAGTAGGTTAAATTTTGGTAAAAGAAGAGGATATTTACATACTGTCAAGGTATGTTCCTCATAAATTGCTTATTAACTGCAACAGGAAAATAGTGATGATAAAATTGAAGGGTCTGGTGGCTACTACCTTAATCAAGGAACTAAAATTAAACTCATCAGTATTACAATAAGCTGACATCAAGCCCTTGATATGATGCACTGAGGGCATCCTACCATATCTGTAGTGTTCATGCAAAAGAAACCATAAAACATAATTTGAACTTTATCTTAAGGGAACATCAGATAAACCCCAAATCAAGGAACATTATACAATATAACTGACCTTTATTTTTCAAAAATGTCAAAGTCAGGGAAGACAGAGAAGGACTGGGAACTTTTCTAGATTAAATGGGACTAAAGTCTCATCAAACTAAATGGAATGGGCCATCCTGGACAGCATCCTGTAAAGAATTTAATTGGGACAGTTGGATTTTAATGTCGACTGTGGACTAGATAAAAGATTGTATTAATATTAAAGTTTCTGTTTTCGATAATTGTAGCATATATTAGATAGTATTTTTAAGAAGTGCAATAGTAGTACTTAGGGATAAGAGAGTACAATGTCACCTTCATCTTTCTCTTAAATGGTTCATATACACAAGGAAGTGATGGAGAAAGGCTGCTAAAGGCAAACGAGGCAAAGTGTTAACTAACTGGTCAATCTAGGTATTTATTTGTTGAATGTCTCAAGTCTAGGAAATCTTCATTTAAAAATGATCTGAAGCATTCTACCAATAATTATCAACTGCCGTCAGAAAGTTCTCTAGACGCAGGGAGTATATCAGTGAGCAGACCTATAGAACAGCTCTTGGGGTTTGAAAATGTTTACATTTCCCAAAGGTAGTCTATTAATATAACATGAAGTCCTCTATGTATCCTAAAATATAGAGTAGGACAGAGACCAGAACTCTTTCCCTTGAAGCCAGTACTCTTGTTTCTCAAACTCCAAATGTGAGCAAGTAGCTGAGTCAATAGAACACACAGATGTCTTTACTTCACAGCCTGTTCATCTCTAAGCTCAGACTCTTTCCACTGAGTAACAGCTGGGGCTTTATACTTTCTTCTCTTGATAAGAAGGATTAGTTTGATTCTTAAAGTTTGTAAGTGCTGTTTGACTGTAATTCCTATAATGTCCTCCGTCTTGCGGATGTATTTTACTCAGGCAGGAAAGGCCCATATAAATTTATATGCCCCTTTCTCCATCTGCTCACTTCTTTGAACATAATCTGAAGTAATTCACAACAGTGGTAATTTATGAATAATTCAAGCAATAATTGAAAAATAAATTTCTTGCCACAAATAACATATTGTAGACAATATTTTCTGTAAAGTTCGCACACTGAATTACTCACACATTGTCTTTATTTAAAGCCCCAATATTGAAACAATCTCTTAAGATCAACGATCATTTGTTTTAAGGTGACAAAACAGAATTTTAATTAATGAGTAAAAAGTAAATACATGAACTTGATATTATCATTGTTTTAAAATGATCTGTTCAGTATTCTGTAACCACTTAAAACTAATTTCTAGACATGTACAGGTGTGTGTGTGTGTGTGTGTATGTGCATGATGGTTTACCAAATTCAAAAAAAGTAGCAAGTTGCATATAGTAGATACTCGATAAATAGTTGCTTAATGAATGGATGAAAAGAACATTTCAAAATTCCAGTGTGTTGTCCTTGAAGATGGTGACACTCCTTAACCTCACTCTTCTTGCTTTGACTTTCTAATGCATTTACTACATATGCCATATAATTTAGCATCTTTTGTTATAGAATCTCATTCTTTAATTATTTAGTGGTAATGTCACCTATCTAGCATGCTTTCAGGTTACTTAAGTGCAGCGGTTGTCTAACACATCTTCTTATAACTTAAATGCCCATCAGGGTACCAGAATTCTCACAGAATTTAATCTGCCTTACACACACACTTGTGGACTGATATAACCCTAGATTCTGAATCATGATAGATTCTTAATTCTTGAATTCTTCCTAGAAAGTGATTAGCATAATCATCATCCTGCTAACCTGAGAGAGTCAGCTGCCCTCTGTGAAAAAAAACACTGAGCTACCAGTAAAATTGGTACTCACCTTGGCTCACCACCAAGTCAATCTATCTTAATGATTCCTGCTTCAGATTCTTATCACAGATATGTTCATTCTATCTCTTTCTCTTCTCTCTCTCTCTCTCACTGTCTCCTTCCCTTTTTAAGATTTTGCTTTACTTCCTCCCTATTTTTTAACTGGAAAAAACTTCTAGGGGTGATCATCACAGACAGGTTTTATAAACGTAAAAGCAACTGTGTTGAATCCTGAATTTCTGAAATGGCTTGATCCAGCTGTCAATTCCAAAGGAAGACAATAGTGTTCCAGGGGACAGAAAGAAAGAGTGGAATGAAAGTAAAAGACAGATATACGTCTTTGCAACAACTCAATTATATCAACCAGATAGTGGAGAAAGGGGGAGAAGGAGAAAATTGTCCTACCAAGACACTGTATCAAGGAAGCAAACAGTGCCCTGTGAGAGCGTGTACCTCACCTTCTTGTCTTATCCTCTTGCTCAGGCTCTCATCTAATCTATGGGAGTCATCATTTGGTTTCCTATTTTCAAAATATTGCATAAGCATCAAAACACTTAGAAAAGCCAAAAAGCCCAGGAATAACTCAAGGGAATTAAGTAGAAGATGGAAAACAACTTCCTAATCATCAGACTGTCTATTCTCTAATTCCACTAGTAAGAGAGGCAAGAAGTATGAAGAACTGCATTTTCTCTGGAAATAGATACTATTCAGGAAAAAAGGAGGAACTGTAAACACTCAGCTAAAATTAGATATTCAGCATCTATCAGTATTTAGAAGGTGAATCATTTGACTCTGCAAGGTTGTCGGTATTTATTAATGTTAGCAACAGTGCTCTGTATTTTCTATATTATTTAATATTCACAGTAAAACAGTATGAGGTAGGTACTGTATTACCCTCACTTTATAGATGAGAAATCAAAGGCACAAAGGGGTAAATGGTTTGCCCCGGATACCAAGTAGTGAGAGGCACAGTAAAATTTGAAACCCAGGAGTTTATGCCTCAAATCTGCAAGCTTAATGCATACACCTCCTAAAATATACATATTCCAGCTCCATGTGTCATAATCATATATCAGTTCAGTTCAGTTCAGTCGCTCAGTCGTGTCCAACTCTTTGAGACCCCATGAATCGCAGCACACCAGGCCTCCCTGTCCATCACCAACTCCCGGAGTTCACTCAGACTCACGTCCATCGAGTCAATGATGCCATCCAGCCATCTCATCCTCCGTCGTCCCCTTCTCCTCCTGCCCCCAATCCCTCCCAGCATCAGAGTCCTTTCCAATGAGTCAACTCTTCACATAAGGTGGCCAAAGTACTGGAGCTTCAGCTTTAGCATCATTCCTTCCAAAGAAATCCCAGGGCTGATCTCCTTCAGAATGGACTGGTTGGATCTCCTTGCAGTCCAAGGGACTCTCAAGAGTCTTCTCCAACACCACAGTTCAAAAGCATCAATTCTTCGGCGCTCAGCTTTCTTCACAGTCCAACTCTCACATCCATACATGACCACAGGAAAAACCATAGCCTTGACTAGACGGACCTTTGTTGGCAAAGTAATGTCTCTGCTTTTGAATATGCTATCTAGGTTGGTCATAACTTTCCTTCCAAGGAGTAAGCGTCTTTTAATGTCATGGCTGCAGTCACCATCTGCAGTGATTTTGGAGCCCAGAAAAATAAAGTCTGATACTGTTTCCACTGTTTCCCCATCTATTTCCCATGAAGTGATGGGACCGGATGCCATGATCTTAGTTTTCTGAATGTTGAGCTTTAAGCCAACTTTTTCACTCTCCACTTTCACTTTCATCAAGAGGCTTTTTAGTTCCTCTTCATTTTCTGCTATAAGGGTGGTGTCATCTGCATATCTGAGGTTATTGATATTTCTCCCGGCAATATTGATTCCAGCTTGTGTTTTTTCCAGTCCAGCGTTTCTCATGATGTACTCTGCATATAAGTTAAATAAACAGGGTGACAATATACACCCTTGACGTACTCCTTTTCCTATTTGGAACCAGTCTGTTGTTCCATGTCCATTTCTAATTGTTGCTTCCTGACCTGCATACAAATTTCTCAAGAGGCAGATCAGGTGGTCTGGTATTCCCATCTCTTGAAGAATTTTCCACAATTTATTGTGATCCACACAGTCAAAGGCTTTGGCATAGTCAAAAAAGCAGAAATAGATGTTTTTCTGGAACTCTCTTGCTTTTTCCATGATCCAGCAGATGTTGGCAACTTGATCTCTGGTTCCTCTGCCTTTTCTAAAACCAGCTTGAACATCAGGAAGTTCACAGTTCACATATTGCTGAAGCCTGGCTTGGAGAATTTTGAGCATTACTTTACTAGCGTATACATCAACTGGTATAACCATACATCATGTACCATAATTATTATCGATAAATTCTTTACTGCTTCTTGCCACTTTTATAATCAAGTTATGGCCATTTTATTGTTAGATTTTACGAAGCCTGTTCTCATCTACTCTAATCAAACAGAGATGCTCCCTGAAGTTCTTTTAGCTTAAGCCTTCTCTCTGTGCCTCCAGCGATCCTGCCAGCTTGTCATGCAGGAATTGCTGAGAAATTCTCAACTACCATTCATCCTCCAAGGGTTGACAACGAAGTGGCTGATGAAAGCAACTAGGAAAGTCAGGGCATTTTCAAGGTTTGCCACTGTTTTCAGTGTCTTAGGTAGTAAAGAATTCATTTGCCAATACAGGATACATGGGAGACTCAGTTTCAGTCCCTGGGTCGGGAAGATCCCCTGGAGGAGGGAATGGCAACCCACTCCAGTATTCTTGCTGGGAGAATCTCATGGACAGAGGAGCCTGGCAGGCTTTAGCCCCTGGGGTAGCAAAGAGTCAGACATAACTGAGTAACTGAGCATGCACGCACATTTTACTTTAGAGATGAAATAACAAAGTACTGTTTACATCAGATGAAATAGAGTGATATCAGTACCATGCCCTCATTGAGTTCTTGAAGAATGAGTCTATCTTTTTAACATCTTACAGAAGCTAATATAATGATTTTGAAAGTCAGCATTATTTCCTAGAAATAGGAAGTTAATATACCATATATTTTTATTCAGCTGTAAGATAAATATTGCACCTACTTTTTGCAAGATGCTAAAACTACAGTTATAAATAAGTCTGAGACCCTGCTAGGGGAGCCCATGGTCATGTTTGGGGAGAGGCTGAGAAGTTGAAGTGCAGGGAGAAAGACAAAGGAGAGTATATACTAACAAGTACAATTAAATTATAGTTGTATATGCAATATAACTAAGAATTAAAAGAGAAATTCCAGCAGGCTATGGAAGTAGAAGAGGAATTTTTAATTATACTAAGAGCCAATAATGACAGAGAGATATCTGGGGACACTTTTAGGGAGGTAAATCCTGGGTAAGACTTGAAAAATGAGTAGGGGTTCACCTTGTAAATAAGAACAGGATAGTCCAAGCTATGGTGCTTCCAGTAGTCATGTACAAATGTGAGTTGGACCATAAAGAAGCCTGAGGCTGAGTGTTGAAGAATTGATGCTTTTGAACTGTGGTGTTGGAGAAGACTCTTGAGAGTCCCTTGGACTGCAAGGAGATCCAACCAGTCCATTCTGAAGGAGATCAGCCCTGAATACTCACTAGAAAGACTGATGCTGAAGCTGAAGCTCCAATACTTGGTTACCTGACATGAACAGCTGAATCATTTAAAAAGACCTTGATGCTGGGAAAGATTGAGAGCAGGAGAAGAAGGGGGTGATGGAGGATGAGATGACTGGATGGCATCACTGACTCGATGGACATGAATTTGAGCAAGTTCCCGGAGTTGGTGATGGACAGGGAAGCCTGGCCTGCTGCAGTCCATGGGGTCGCAAAGAGTCGGACATGACTGAGTGACAGAATAGCAACAGCAACATATATTGATGAATAGCTCCTGGTGTTAAAACCCCTACCCTGGTTAAGAGCAATTATAAAATTGTTAAATCCTGTAAACCTTTAAGGAAGATAGTCTAATTATCTTATACTTTACAGACTAAAAAGAAAAACCTAGAGAATTCAACTTACAAACACAGGTACACACTTATTTCCATAATCTCAATTAAATGTCTACCCTAATTGGACTAAGAAAAAGTTCAAGTCATATGCAAGTTCAAAGTTGCCTACAGATTTTTCTCTATAACAAAAGATGTTTGAGGACACAGTTCTACAGACAGTAGAGGTCCCTTGTATTAAATCGTAAAGAACAAACTTACAGATCTGTGAAAGTAGTAGCACTGAAAAATCAGCACATTTTAATAATTAAAGTATTTTGTACTTTTCCCCATATAAGTGGCTTTAATCTGGCCATATTTATGAGTTATCTCTTCATCAAAAAATATTTCTTTAACATGTCTTTTTGTGAATCCCTGTTCTATGACTTATGTGGACAAGTTGCCTAAATTATAAGACATAATTATAAGGAAAAGCCAAGAGTTTTAGACAAAATGAAGGTGCTATCACAAGACAACACTTGACTAGATACCGTTTGAATAGAGAAAACTATAGTTATGGGTTCCAAGGAAGAGGAAATGTTTGAGAGTTTGATCGTCTGAGAAGGCTTTCTAGAAGAGGTTTGACTTGAGTTACCTATTGAAAAATGAAAAGATATGGATAAGAAGAAATCTTAGTGGTTGAGTGAGTAAAGCAACAGTGAAATGAGAGAATTCTAGGGGAATTTGGAGAAGAATGGGTAAAAATCTTGGGTAGAATTAAAGATTAATACAAGAGATTCATAAGATAAGAGATTGAAAGAGCAGGTGGACATATTCTGCAGAGTTCTAAGTAATAAAGATTTTGCCTTTATCTTTTAGGAATCAGTTCCTATAAAAGATTTTCTAGGAACAATATAATACAATGAACACAGCTTTTCAGAAGATTAAACTGGTAACTGTGTGTAGAACCTATTATAGCAGAGGACTCAGAAGCTGTAAAGGCCAGAGTAACCTGGAATATAGGCTCAAAATTAGAAATTTTTTTTAACTTAGAAAGGTGGTAATAATAGCAACTAAACTATGGCCATTCAAGAACTATCTGTATGATCAAGTGGATTAAAGCATCGTTAATTCATTTCTGTAATTACAATTACATTGATACCAATCCATGCACTGTATAACTGATTCAGTTCAGTTGCTCAGTTGTGCCTGACTCTTTGCGACCCCATGGACTGCAGCATGCCAGGCTTCCCTGTCCATCACCAACTCCCGGAGCTTGCTCAAACATATCCATCGAGTCGGTGATGCCATCCAACCACCTCATCCCCTGCCATCCCCCTCTCCTCCCGCCTTCAAACTTTCCCAGCATCAAGGTCTTTTCCAATGAGTCAGTTCTTCGCATCAAAGTGGCCAAAGTATTGGCGTTTCAGCCTCAGCATCAGTCCTTCCAATATCCATCTGATATTCCAATGAGTATTCCAATGAATAGAAATTATTATGGTCACATAATCATAAAGATGTTCCCAGTGGTCAAATTAGCAGTGACAGTCAAACCAGTTAAGCTTGTCCTTTTGCGGTAACTCCCTTGAAGTTGCTTTGCTTTTTGTTTATTTGGGTACTTCACTGGTGTGTCCTGAGGTGCCCTGTATTTTGGCATGCAGTCAAAGTTCTCCTAAAAGCAACTTCAGTGTTATCAATTAAACTAGAAGGCAATGGCACCCCACTCCAGTACACTTGCCTGGAAAATCCCATGGATGGAGGAGACTGGTGGGCTGCAGTCCATGGGGTCACGAAGAGTTGGACACGACTGAGTGACGTCACTTTCACTTTTCACTTTCATGCATTGGAGAAGGAAATGGCAACCCACTCCAGTGTTCTTGCTTGGAGAATCCCAGGGACAGGGGAGCCTGGTGGACTGTCGTCTATGGGGTCGCACAGAGTCGGACACGACTGAAGCAACTTAGCAGCAGCAGCAGCTAGATAGTATGAGATTTAAAGTGATCATCTGTCCAAGGAACAGGGAAATGGCAGATTGAGATTATTATCTGAATTAAAGACTCTGCTACTGTCAGTGACGTGCCCTAACATAATGAACGGCATCTGTAAATTAGCCTGAAGGATCAAGATCATGTTCTCCATACCATACATTGCTTGGTCATATATTTTATTGATTATTCCTGTTCTTCCTCCTTTCCCTCTATGCCCAATCTTGATTTTGCCACATAAGGGGAGGTGGAGGAACTGGGTGAAAATCAGGCAGCAGACACTGAACCATCTAAATAACTCTGGTGAGGAGATATGTAGAATAGGTGGTATGGGAACCTGACTTATATTGTCCAGGACATGGTGACAATATGGATTTTCATAGGTGATACTGGAGAATGAGTTTCTGAACTTGGTGACTTATTACAATTAAAAACATGATAAAAAATGATGATAATATTAGCAACGTCTTGAATAACTTTCTACCTAGACTGAACTGGGGAAGACCCATAAAGCTCCAGAAGCTCAAAAAAATCCCTCAGGCCACCCCAATAAATGTTCCATCTGCTTACTGATGCCTGAAATTACACAGGGAGAGTTTCATTTCTTAGCCCCAAGCATTTGATGCCTGTTAAAATGCAAATCTCTTGGGCATGGCAATACCCTAAGTTGCTGTTATATCCCAGAAAAAAAATTCTTTTTTTCAGAGACTTTCTTTAAAATAGATTTTGACAAGGGAAGGGTATGAGACCACTGGAACCTGGAAAGGGGTTCAGCCGTACAACATTAATAGATGGGGGCCAGGGACAGGTGAGAAAAGACAGGAAAAAGGGAAGAATGCAAAATGAAGACGGACCACGTAAAAGAACTTTACTATCATTTCTGTATCTGAGAGTGATCCTGCCACTTGCGAGTGTTCTTTCCTTAGTAATTTGTATCTGTTTAAGGTGTTGGAGAACTCAATGAACATATGTCTCTGCAAATGTGCTGCTAGGGTGGGGATAGACATTCTTCCAATCTCATAGGGATGATTAATTGTGATAGAGCTTTACCAGTTTGGTGCATGGAATTTACCCTAATCCACCCTACCCTGCCCCTTTATTTGTAGACTTACAGTATTTTTCTTAAACATAGCTATGCAATCTAGTAATCCGCTTGATTATAAATTTCTCCTTGGGCACATCATATACAGAAGCATCCCATTTTTATCTTAACTATCCTCTGAAAAAGTATAACTAGTTTAGTCCATCATATTTAGTGAATTATTGAAGAATGCTATTATTTAATCTATACAGGCTGTTAATGCAAAAAGAAGAAAATCATGAGCAAATTTCTCAACCCCCTTTCAGTGTGTGAAAAAGGCTGTCCTTCAGAAGAAAATTACTCTTGTTTAGGTTGAAGTCAATAATAAAATATATATAAGATACTGAATAATTTTTACTAGTTCTTAAAGAAAATTATGGGAATTTTTCAGCTGTAATTTTATATTTTGCTGCTTCCCAAACTCTCTGATTAAACATGAAAATACTTTTATGTATAACAAATGAAATAAAGGAAATGTTTTTGAAGTGAGAAAAAGATAATTCCTTGATCATCTGTCTGTTCAGTTTAGACTTGTATAGTTTATATTTTTTAAATATACTAATAGCAATATGATTTATCTATATTCATTTAGATATAGTTTGGAAAAATCATGAGAATTAATTGAGAAAATAGCATAAAAATTTACTTCTCATTCCATATTCCAGCTAAATTCTCACCTAATTGTCTTGAAATTTTAAAAAATATATGTATATATGAAAGTTTATATTTTCCTCTTTTACACAGAATGAAGTGAATAATTTGGGCAGGAGATGGCATCCTGTCATGTTAATTTCACCAACTTAAGTTGATATCGCATCTCAAAGCACCTGAATTCTGAAGATTTGGAGAACTTCCGTTTTATTCTCTTTATTTAAAAGGGATGAAAAGTGATGCACTCAGAGAATTTCCATAAAAAGCAAGCCCTTGATGTGATTTCCTAATTCCTGACAGAGTGAAGATTTACCACAGCATCCTGCCCCATTGAAAACAGTCAATATGTTTAAGATCTTAGGTTTTGATGAGCTGCAAAGCATTCATATATTTAAACTTTCATGGAGCTCAGGGAAAAGCTAGTGAAAATTCCTGGGTGGAACAATCCAGAACGAAGAATGGAATTTCCAATTTGTAGTAATTGCTCAGGAAATTGAGGTCCAAAGAGGTCAAGTGGCCAGATTTCATACAACTAGTCAATAGTAAAGTTGAAACTAGCACCATAAACCTCTGTTTAATCAACTCTGTAGAGTGGCCTCGCTAGATGCACAGCAAGCAGTGAACAAGGTCTTGATGTAGAGATGGAGGATCAGGGAAAGACTCGATGACAGGATACCTTGGCTGGGGTTCAAAAGTAAAGAGCTCTTGTGAGAAAGTGGGTGGCCATGACCAAAAATGTTCTCTAAGTTAGTGAAAGTGTGTTCGCTGGATTTCAGATGCCACAGATGTGAGTATAGCTGTTGAATGTGAACAAATTGTAAATCACCTTTTCAAACACCTCCCTATTTCCCTCACCCCCAGCTCCTGACAACCATAATTCTCACCCTATAGACTTTTAGCCTCCCATGTTGAGAATGCAAGAGAAGAAGATAGTATCACAAAGAAAATGCTGTTGCATTTTCATTCCCTGCACTTGGTAGGCACCCAGTAAGATTCTGAGTAAACAAATGAATGAGGATGACTCTTCCCAAATCTGTCTCAAAGTCCATCACGTGAAATTAAGAGCTAAACTATTTTTATTCACAGATGAATACAGAGTTGCTGGTATTTGTGATAGTGAGGGGATAATAAAACTCAGGTGGCGGGAGATGAATATTACCAGCCATTCCTGGTGGCAGAGGGCTCAGTAGGAAGCTCTATGCTGACTTTCTCTGTTTAGGAAGCAGCAGGTACAAAGAGGACACATGTCAGAAAGAAGGACACTCAAGGAATACTCCGCCAGTGGAGAGAGTTTCTAAGAGTAGGGTGAAATGTAGCCTTGTAAAATGTAGCCTCCAAATTCCCTGCCAGCAGAGTGCTGAGAGTGGTGAACAGATAGAAATAAACCCAGTTAAACAAGCCCTGAATTTGGATAGGAGGGCTTCCTAGATGCCAATAGTGGTAAAGAATCCACCTGCCAATGCACAAGATGTAAGAAACGTGGGTTCCATCCCTGGGTCGGGAAGATCCCCTGGAGGAGGGCATGGCAACCCACTCCAGTATTCTTGCCTGGAGAATCCCACGGACAGAGGAGCCTGGTGGGCTACAGTCCACAGATTCACAAAGAGTCGGACACAACTGGAGTACTGAGCACAGCATGCAGGAGTTTGGATAGCACAACACTGATTTCAGGCCCTAATCTGTCGATCATTCCCACTCATAATATTGCACATAACTTGTACCAAAAAATGAAAAAAGTATTAAATTTCCTTAGGAATGTGTATTTAACAAAATTATTTGATCTTACTTTCTAATTTCAGTACTTTAGAATTTGAATGCATTTACTTCCCCATCCTATAAAATGATACTCAGTATCATGTTAAACAGCATTTAACATTCTGTTAAATAATAATGTGGGATTGATGAAATACTAAATATCAGGTTTTCAGTCTATTTGGAAGAAAGAGGAAAGAGAGCGCAAATAAAAAAACTATTGATATTCAAAGGAAATGATAAATGCTTTACTTCCAGATACTTATTTGTGGATAGGAAACACAGAGTTGCTTTTTTTTCTCTCTCTCTCTCTCATTTATCATTAGAGGAAGTTATCAACACACCAAATGCAATGGTCACTCTTTAAAATTGACTCGTTTCCACTTTAGCAACAAGTCCTTGAACTACGGAAATTCCATAATTTGTTCTCAGAAGCAATTCTAAAATGAATCGGTTGGAAGCACAGATGTAAAAGATTCAAAGGCTGAACTGAATCCAAAAATAGTACAACAATCATTTTCATTTTGCCAGATCCACCTGAACGCTTTTGATGACTTTATGTTTCTCCCTGAGCTTGTGATCAGCTATGACTCTAATACATAAAAATGAGAGTCAATAATTAGCTCTCTGATACCAAATTACACCAACCACCCTGAATTTTTATTATTAAAACTGTGGACAAGGACTATTAACTACCGTGGCATTCAGGAATCAGCTGGATCTGATCCTGACCTACATTTCTAACTGCATCTTCTTTTCCCCTCTCATTCCCCCTCTGAGCATCATATTGTGGGCCCCAGACATGCCCTGATTTCTCATCTATTCTTTTTGTACCTGCCATTGTCTCTGCTTGAGTAGACTTTCTTTTCCTCCAGTTGATTAATTCCTATTACTCCTTAAAAATTTCTCCAAAACGTCTTCTCAGGGAAACCTTCTTGGGCAGCCAGTATAGTTTATCTCCTGTCATAACTCTGTCCTAGCACTGACCACACTGAGTAGTAATTAATACCGAGCAGTTTGCCCTTTGCTGTCCACCTGAAACTGCCCAACATTGCTAATCAGCTAGACTCCAAAAGGAAATAAAACGTTAAAAAAAATACTTAGTAGTTTGATGGCAAACTCCCAAGGTGTCAGTGAGGCTCACTGAAATATTTTTAATTGAATTAATGAGTGATGACAGAAATCTAAATTTAAACTAGTCTGTAGTATCACAGTGAACTCAATAGTAAGCCAAAATGAAATTCTTGGATTAGAATACACCTCTTGCACAGAACTGAACCCTTGGAGGACACACTATCAAGCCTAATACCCAGAATAGAAAGCATTCAGTGAATGTCCAGTGAATGACTGTGATCACATGTCTTATTAGCTGTAGCATTGTTAGTACTACCAAAAATGGTTCAGAAAATGAGTACAGTCTTTCCCCTCATGTCTATGCATTATATATGCATCAATTCTTGCGGTTGTTGTTCAGTCATTAAGTCATATCCTACTCTTTGTGACCCCATGGCCTGCAGCACACCAGGCTCCTCTGTTCTCCACTCTCTCCTGGAGTTTGCTCAAACTCATGTCCATTGAGTCAGTGTGCCATCCAACTATCTCATCCTCTGCTGCCCCCTTCTCCTCCTGCCCTGAGTCTTTCCCAGGATGAGGGTTTCTTCCAGACTCTTTGCATCAAGTAGCCAAAATATTGACGCTTCAGCTTCAGCATCCTTCCAATGAATATTCAAGGTTGATATCCTTTAGGGTTGACTGGTTTAATCTTAATTCTTACCAAACTTTTATTCCATTTGTCCTTTGGTAAGTATACATCTGCAAATCTTATACCTGGAAGCAGTTTTATTTTTCACACTCTACTTTTATTAAAAACTTCTCAAACAAAAAAATTTTCAAGTATCCTTAAAAAGTAGAATAAAGAAACTTTGCATCATGGTAAGTTCTATGTAGTCATCAAGTACATTCATTTATTTATCTAAGGAATTTTTTTTTATTATTATTGAGAGTCTTCCACGTGCTAGAGCTTCCCAGGCGGCGCCAGTGGTAAAGAATCCACCTGCCAGTGCAGGAGACATGAGAGATATGGTTGGGCTCAATCCCTGGGTCAGGAAGATCCCCCGGAGAAGAGAATGGCAACCTATGCCACTATAGTAAGCCATGAGAAATAAAATTAGGAATTATACACAGTCTTCTTATTACAGGGTTTATTCATCAAGAGGAGACAAGGAAAAGTGAACACATTTTCAGGATGTGGTTGAAAGCTATAAAAAGTAGTAAAAATATATAACCAAACTAAGGAACACTTCCATTCCTAATGTCTGGTGAATGGTCTATCACTGAGAAGTCACACAAACAAAGAGGCAAGAAAAACTGGTTAGAGAGCTGTTTTAGTCATTTGGGTGGGATAGGAGTTATTAGACTCTCCATGCATTTTGCAGGTTTAGATAGGGGTGTAAGAGGGAAATGAGAGTACAAGGATGACATCGAGATTTCCAATTGAGTAAGTAACAGGGTCATTCACTGAAATAGGGGAAAAAGAAAGAAAGGCGTGTCTGGTTGTTGGCAGAGAGAAAAGTTGAAGGATTCAGCTGAATGTCTGTGGAACATCCAAGCAGAGGCAGTCAATGTATGGCTGTGCATATTGATCTAAAAAGTTTATAATTAGTAGTCACCAGCTTATGAAAATGAACTGAAGCCATGAACGTGAAGGTGATCTCCTAGGGAAAGTGTCTAATGCAAGGGGAAAATGGCCTCAGATAGAATATTTACATGTGAAATGTGAACAGAGAAATAGGGACCCTAAAAGAAGCCAGACAGGTAACAGTGAAATTAGGAGATTATGATGTGATGCAAAAAAAGAAAAAATGTATTTCAAGAAGAAACGCCACTTGAGAGGGAAAGTTTGACAAATGCTGAAAACAATTCATTGGTTCTAGCAAGACTATGGGTGTTGATGCCATTGGCAAAGCTTAATGGAATAGTAGAGTCACTGGAGGAAAATAAATCTTACCAGGAAGAGATTAAAATCTATGGGGGAGGAAGACTTAATATAAAGCTATTTAAATACTTTTAAAATAGAGAGACAATAATGTAATTAGCGGGCTTCCCCAGTGGCTCAGCAGTAAAGAAATTGCTTGCAATTCAGGAGACATGGGAAATGCAGGTTTGATCCCTGGGTCAGGAAGATCCCCTGGAGAAAAGAATGACAACCCACTCCAGTATTCTTGCCTGGAGAATCCCATGGACAGAAGACTCTGGTGGGCTACAGTCCATAAGGTTGCACAGAGTCAGACATGACTGAAGCGACTTAGCACATACGCAATGTAATTAGCATTACCCTTTCTATTCATAAACGTGGATAACAACATAACCTTGTAGAAAAAGCATTCAGTTTGATTTCACACTCAGCTCTTCACATAGCACCCAGCAGTGTTACTTTGGCACATTGTTGTTTGAGAGCTTCAACTTTCACACGTACACAAAAGTCATACCAAGCATGCGTAGGTACTGGAAAATTTAAAGTATATGAAAGCACCCAACACGGTGTCTATTAGAGACTGAGTCCTGAAGGATGTGTATAAATTATTAAAGAAAACAGGTCTCATACAGCAGGCTGAATTGAGAAAAGCAGACGGGAATTAGGAAGTTGTTTGGGACAAGGGGAGCACCCTGGGGAAGCAGATTAGAGAGTCAGACAATAAGACAAATGGGAGTGGGAAGAAGGCTGGGTGACCCTTGACTACTAGGATGATGATTTTACATTTTATGTAGAAAGGAAGTGAATGCCTAAGAGAATGTTAAAGAAGCACTCTCAAGGCTGAAAGGTCCTTCCCACTGGTTTTAAATCTCTTTGAAGCCAGAAAACTCGAAGGGTTTAACAACAAACCATCATCTTGATCATCATCACTTTTGTAAACATCACAAGTAATATTTCTTGAATGCTTCCCATGTGCCAGAAAAAAAAAAAGCAAAGCCTTTCCATGCATTATCTCATGCAACCCTCCACGCAGTCTGATGAAGCATGTATCACTGGTATGTTCATTTTAAAGATAAGAAAACTGAGGCTTGGAAAACTTATTTCACTCAAAGCATGCATAATCAGTAACAAAGAAACCCAGAATGATGAAAGGCAATTACAGTGCTGCTTCAAGTAAGGGGAGTCAAAAACAAATATTAAGTTAAAAAACGATTGCACAAATCATACACTAATTTGCCCAATAACCCTAAAATCAAAGTTTTAATATCTATGAGTAACCTGAAACAAACCAACAAAAATCACCGAAGCAAGGAATTTGAAAAGAATTAGTAGAAGAGCCAGGAAATGGCTGCTGACTCTTTTCTCTGGATGTGTTTCTTAAAACACAGATCTTTTTATTGCTCAGTAAATGGAGAGTGAAGATACATATTTTACTTTAAAGCCTTCAAGGAGCTGTAATAAGACTTGGCATGTATAATGTGGAAAATATTGTAGTTTGATCTTTATAAGCACAGAGGGAATTCTGGTTCTCTTTTTTAAACCAAGCATAGAACAATTCTATTATTTTTAATAGAAATACAGTTCTTCCTAATACTCCCTTTTATGTTATCCTATGGCTTTTGCCATTGAGTGAAAAATTATTTCTCCCATCCTTACGTGCAATGCATCTGAATTTTAGCCACAAAGCTCCACTGCCTTTCCCTATTTCTGGACTCTCTCACTCCCTAATCCTATACTTTTCTCATTTGCCGAACCCGGACCCTAAGGTTGATTCCCTCAGCACATTTCACCATCCTCTGTAGCTAACTCGTCCACGTGTTTGGTCAACTAACTGCATGGGACATTTTCCTTCTGGATCAGTCAAACAATTTGCCTTTGCACTCTTAGAGTGAAGCAGTTCAATTTCCCTAGGTTAAAGCATAAAACTCAATGGATGGAGCCATAAATTAATGATATCTAACTCTAGCTCACCACACAAGGCAAAATAACATGTTTTTATTTTTTCCTTAATAGTACTGTCTTTCCATTCACTGCTACAATTCTAAAATGACAACACTCACATCAAATCCTCAGCATGGTCTTCAGTTCAGTTCAGTTCAGTCACCCAGTCATGTCCGACTCTTTGCGACCCCATGGATTGCAGCACACCAGGCTTCCATGTCCATCACCAGCTCCTGGAGCTTGCTCAAACTCATGTCCATCAAGTCAGTGATGCCATCTAACCATCTCATCCTCTGTCGTCCCCTTCTCCTCCTGCCTTCAATCTTTCCCAGCATCAGGTCTTCATCAGTGCAGTCTTCAGCTTCTTTCATCTTGGATATTTATTTGCATGAGAGTTCACTGAGAAGACTGAAGCCACACGTATACATGTAGGTAGTACAGTGGTAAAGAATCTGCCTGCCAATGCAGAAGACGCAGGAGACATGGGTTCAAAGCCCAGGTTGGGAAGATCCCCTGAAGGAGGAAATGGCAACCCACTCCAGTATTCTTGCCTGGGAAATCCCATGGACAGAGGAGCCTTGGCAGGCTGCAATCTATGGGGTTGCAAAGAATTGGACACAACTTAGTGACTAAGCACACCGCATATACACACACAAAGATACTATATTTATATATATATACATATATATATGCATACACACATAGATAGGTAGATATTACATACATACACACATGGGTTTCCCTGGTGGCTCAGATAGTAAAGAATTTGCTGCCAATTCAGGAGATGCAAGAGATAAGAGTTCGATCCCTGGGTCAGGAAGATCTCCTGGAGAAGGAAATGGAAACCCACTCCAGTATTCTTGCCTGAAGAATCCCATGGCCAGAGGAGCCTGGTGGGCTACTGTCCATGGAGTTGCAAAGAGTCAGACAGGATTGAGAGACACTAACACTTTCACTATTCATATACATAAACTCCATTAATCAGCCATCATCATTTTACCATTTTCCCCTTTACCTCCTTATTTGTCTGAGATGTTTTCCTTTCAGCACAAGATGAGAGTTTTCATCTGTACTGTTTATTCTATCTCATTCTGATTACTTTGGACTCGTGTTTCATTAGATATGCCTTTATGTGCCTGCTCAGTCGCTTCAGTTGTGTCCGATGGACTTTACAATTCCATGAACTGTAGCCCACCAGGCTCCTCTGTCTGGAGAATTATCCAGGCCAGAATACTAGAGTGGGTAGCCTTTCCCTTCTCAAGGGAATCTTCCCAACCCCAGGATCAAACCTGGGTCTCCTGAATTGCAGGCAGATTCTTTACCATCTGAGCCACCAGGGAAGCCCAGATATGCCTTATCATGCCATGATTTTTATAATTATTATCATTTTTAAAATTTTAATAAACTTTTATTCTAGAGTAGTTTTAGATTTTTAGGAAAATTCTGAAGATGGTTCAGAATCCCCATATGCTGCACACCAAGTTTCCTTTCTTATCATCATCTTACATTCAGTTCAGTTCAGTTCAGTCACTCAGTCATGTCTGACTCTTTGCAACCCCATGAACTGCAGCCCGCCAGGCCCCCCTGTCCATCACCAACATCAGTGTGGTACATTTGTCACATTTAATGAGATGTACACTGACATCAATTAAAACCCATAGCTTATTCAGATTTCCTTAGTTTTCATCTAATGGTCTTTTTCTATTCCACAGCTAATGCAAGAAACTACATAATATTTGATCATTATTTCTCCATAACCTCCTCTTGTTGTGACAGTTTCTCAAAATTTCTCATCACTGTGAGTTTTTTATTTTTTAATTTTTAACTTCCTGGCACTGTAAGATGTTCTAGGTTCAAATGTGTATTTCATGCCCTAGTCCTGAAATCAGCCATTTTTCCAACAAGACTTGGTTCTTCACAGTGAAAAACAGAATTAGATGCCAAGATCTAGGCATTAGGTATGCTTGCTGCTGCTGAAATGTCATTGCTTATAGGATCTCTAAACTGTCAAAACCAGGAAATATATGTACATGTGCTATCCTATGTATATATACATATCTCACATATACATATACATTTTCCTTTATTGAATTATCTGTATCTACTTTAGGCTAAATATATATTCATACTGATGTCCTCAATTCTAATTCATGGATTATTCCATCACATGGATTATTCTAGACTTCTTCCCTTGCTAACTTGTTTGCTAATAAGATTGCTAATCTCCCACTCCAAGAACAAGACACTTGGCTTAACACACTAACCTGTTACTTAATTTGTTCATTTACAGAATGTATATACGGTTGTTTCAGAATTATTCATCCATACCCCAGTGGGAAAGAACATTACTGCTGAAGTACAGTGCTTATGTGCAGTTCCTTTTGCCTTTGATTTTACAGATTCTACTTACTCCCAAAGTTACTTAGGTCAGCACCTTCCCCTCTTCCCTTCAATGAGGCTTTTTCTAACACTTCTAAGAAAGTAAGAGGGTTTTGTGAATTTTATCCTGGTGTTGCAGGAAGGGGGACCCCTTCCAGGGCCCGAAACTGGGCTCTTGTCTAACACTTGGAAATGAATTGTCCGAGGAGACACATGTGCTGACAAAGCAAGAGATTTTATTGGGAAAGGGAACCCGGGTGGAGAGCAGTAGGGTAAGGGAACCCAGGAGAACAGCTCTGCCACGTGACTCGCAGTCTCGGGTTTTATGGTGATGGGATTAGTTTCCAGGTGGTCTTTGGCCAATCATTCTAATTCAGGGTCTTTCCTGGTGGTGCACGCATGGCTCAGCCAACATGGATGCTAGCGAGAGGGATTCTGGGAGGTGGACGGACATGCGGTGTCTCCTTTCAACCTTTCCCAAACTCTTTCGGTTGGTGGTGGCTTATTAGTTCCATATTCCTTATCAGGATCTCCTGTCATAAAACGACTCAGGCAAATGGTTACTATGGTGCCTGGCCAGGGTGGGCGGTTTCAATCAATCTGCTTCCCCTAACAACTCCCCGCTGAGAGACTTCATACTCAAGATACTTCTTGGGGATTGGGGTGGAGGTCTCTTTCTTCTGTAACTTCTTCCTATCAGTGTGCTTCCCCTAACAATGGGATCACCTGACCACCTCAGTGATTTCTTGAATTGGCATACATTAATGTTCTCTCTTTTTGTTGTAAAGTTTTATAATTTTTGACAAATATATATTGCTATGTATTAGCCATTATGAGCATGCTAACTCACTTCAGTCGTGTCTGACTCTTTGCAGCCTGGTGGACTGCAGCGTGCCAGGCTCCTCAGTCTGTGGGATTCTCCAGGCAAGAATACTGGAGTTATGGAGGGTTGCCATGCCCTCCTCCAGGGACTTTTCCCAACCCAGGAATCAAATCTGTGTCTCCCACGGTTCCTGCATTGCAGGCAGATTCTTTACTGCTGAGCCACCAGCGAAGCCCATTAGCCATTAGAGTATCACACAAAAATAACTTCATCATTCTTCAGATACCCCGAGTATATCACTTATTTAACCTAACTACCCTAGAGCCCCTCAAAATCATTGAACTGTACCATCTCTGTAGTTCTGTCTTTTCCAGAATATCATGTAAATAGAATTATACAGCCTTTCAGACTTCTCTCATTCCGCAGTATGCATTTAGATTCATCTGATGTAGAACAGTTTGTTTTTCTCACTGTATATGAAAGGGTATTTTTGATTGTCTTCAGTTTTTGGCATTTATCAAAGAAGCTGTTATAAATAGTCACAGGCATGTTTTGGTGTGTACATAAGTTTTCTAATCAGTTGAGTGAATACCCAGGAACAGAATTGCTAGATAATATGATAAGACTATGTTTATTTGTTAAAAACTGTCAGATTGTTCTAACGTGGTTTTACCCCATTGCATTCCCACAAGCAATAAATGAGCCTTTTCGTTCCTCTGCATTGTTGCCAGCATTTGGTGTTGACACTTGAGGTGGGGAGGTGAATAAGGCAAGCCATTCTACTAGTTGCATAGTGGCATCTCATTATTGTTATACTATGCATTTCTCTAAGGGCAGATGTTGAGTACTGTTTCTTATGCTTACTTACCTTCTGTATATCCTTTATGGTAAGGTATCTTTCTGTTCAGATCTTGTGCTCATTTTAATTAGGTGTTTGTTTTCTAATTGTTGAGTTTTAAGAGCTCTTTGTTTATACTGGATACAAGTTTAACATAGGTCTTTTTTACCTAAAGTCAGTGGGTTTTTTGTCATTATATCTGTATATATAACAAGCTTCTCAATAGCATATATACTTTTTATTATCACTTAGTGTATTATTACATCATTACAATAACAGATCGTGGATATCATTTAAGTTTCTGAATGGACCTCAAGGAAAAGAAAAGATTGGGGTACTTTTCCCATCAGAGATTTGGACTGGAAGCTGAGAGTGAGCATGGCTAATAATAATTCTTTGCATTTGCCTATTGTTTGTAATCTTGTGAATAGTTTCACACACATTATCTCATTAAGGTCCCATTTGCTTTCTCTCTTCCATAGCCTTATTAGTGAATATACTTTTCTCCTCTGTGTTTCAGCCTCTGTGGTCACATGGGAAAAATATTGATAAACAAATCGAACCTTCACAGGAGTCTCATGATTTCATAGCAACTAGGAAATTCTTGTTACAACAGAAGAACATGAAAAGCCCTTCATAAAGTATCACTCCAAACACTAGAATTGACTTGCATAATTACTGCTATAACTTAAAAATATTCAGATTTAAATTTAAAATTGAATTATAGAATTTCGATAAAAAGTTGTTATCTGTTTGATGACAGGATATTGCTTGGAATTTGATATTCCCTGTGGGCTTGTTGATCTCTTGGTTCTTTAGGAAATAAAATATCCCATGAGCAAATTTAATAATCCCTGATATTGATAAGTGCTTACTAAGAAAGTATTAAAATTTGTACTAATTTCTAAATAATTACCTAGAAATAATAATTGCTCTTTGAGTTTCTCAAGAAAATTACATCCTCCTCAAAATAAGCAATTGGTATTGAAGTATCCACTTTTTTTTTTTTTTAATTCAGTTCAGTTCAGTATAGTTGCTCAGTCGTGTCCAACTCTTTGTGACTGCCATGGACTGCAGCACACCAGGCTTCCCTGTCCATCACCAACTCCAGGAGCCTCCTCAAACTCATGTCCATTGAGTCGGTGATGCCATCCAACCATCTCATCCTCTGTCATCCCCTTCTCCTCTGCCTTCAATCTTTCCCAGAATCAGGGTTTATTCAAATGAATCAGTTCTTCACATCAGGTGGCCAAAGTATTGGAGTTCCAGCTTCAGCATCAGTCCTTCCAGTGAATATTCAGGATTGATTTCCTTTAGGATGGACTGGTTGGATCTCCTGGCTGTCCAAGGGACTCTCAAGAGTGTTCTCCAACACCACAGTTCAAAAGCATCAATTCTCCAGTGCTAGCTTTCTTTATAGTCCAACTGTCACATCCATACATGACTACTGGAAAAACCAAAGCTTTGACTAGGCGGACCTTTGTTGGCAAAGTAATATCTCTGCTTTTGAATATGCTATCTAGGTTGGTCATAACTTTTCTTCCAAGGAGCAAGCGTCTTTTAATTTCATGTCTGCAGTCACCATCTGCAGTGATTTTGGAGCCCAAAAATATAAAGTCTCTCACTGTTTCCATTGTTTCCCCATCTATTTGCCATGAAGTGATGGGAGCAGATGCCATGATCTTAGTTTTCTGAATGTTGTTTTAAGCCAACTTTTTCACTTCCTCTTTCATCAAGAGGTTCTTCATTTTCTGCCTTACAATCATCTGCATATCTAAAGTTGTTGATATTTCTGGTAATCTTGATTCCAGCTTGTGTTTCATCCAGCCTGGCATTTCACATGATGTACTCTGCATATAAGTTAAATAAGCCGAGTGACAAAATACAGTCTTGACATACTCCTTTCCCAATTTGGAACCTGTCATTGTTCCACGTCCAGTTCTAACTGTTGCTTCCTGATCTGCATACAGATTTCTCAGGAGGCAGGTAAGGTGGTCTGGTAGTCCCATGTTTTGAAGAATTTTCCACAGTTTGTTGTGATCCACACAGACAAAGGCTTTGTCATAGTCAATAAAGCAGAAGTAAATGTTTTTTTCTGAAATTCTCTTGCTTTTTTGATGAGTCAGCGGATGTTGGCAATTTAATCTCTGGTTCCTCTGCCTTTTCTAAATCCAGCTTGAACATCTGGAAGTTCATGGTTCATGTACTACTGAAGCCTGGCTTACTGCATGGCAAATAGAAGGGGAAGAGGTAGAGGTAGTGACAGATTTCCTCTTCTTGGGCTCCAAAATCACTGCCGATGGTGACCACAACCATGAAATCAGAAAACGATTTATTCTTCTGATTGCTTCATAAAAGCTATGACAAATCTAGACAGTGTGTTGAAAAGCAGAGACATTACTCTGCCGACAAAGGTCTGTATGGTCGAGGGTATGGTCTTCCCAGTGGTCACATACAGTTGTGAGAGCTGGACCATAAAAAAGGCAGAATGCCAAAGAATTGATGCCTTTGAACTGTGGTCCTGGAGAAGACTCCTGAAAGTCCCTTGAACTTCAAGGAAATCAAACCAGTCAATCTCAATGGAGATCAACCCTGAATATTCACCAGAAGGACTGATGCTGAAGCTGAAGCTCCAGTATTTTGGTCATCTGATGTGAACAGATGATTTATTGGAAAAGTCCCTGATGTTGGGAAAGATTGAAGGCAAAAGGAGAATTGGGCAGTAGAAGATGAGATGGCTAGACAGCAATGAACATGAACTTGGGCAAACTCTAGGAGATGGTGAGGGACAGGGAAGCCTGGCATGCTGCTGACCATGGGGTCACAAAGAGGCTGACATGACTAGGTGACTAACCAACAACAACAACTGAAGTATACTGTGATTAAAAAAAAAATCTAGTAACTCTGTGGTCGTTATAAGTCCACAGCTTCTTGACACTTGAAGACTATGCTTTCTGGATGGCAAGGTCATCTCTGGTGGTGATCCAGTCAAACTTAGGCTGAATTAATCATCTTTCTGAAATACAAATAAGCAAGGAGTATCTTATTTTGTTATAGCCATGAAGCACATCAATGATGCTTCAGTATTGAAAATAGTGAATGCCAATGATAATAATCAAGAATTACCCCAAAATTAAAGAGAGATTTCAAAAGCTAACTAATCCTATGGTCAACATCCCTCTAATAAGTTAACTTGAAGAAAAGGAAGAAAATAATTTGAGTAAACCCTAGAGATGATTGCAAGTGAGGAGATTACATACTCAAGACTAGAACTTTAAAAGCAGAAAAATTGCAGATGGATCTTGAGTGTTTAAGATGTAAAAGAAAATCAAGTGAATAAGATTTAATTTAGATAGACAAAATGCCTTTATAAGAAGAATAATGCCAAAGGGATTTATAAATCATGTGAATACCAATTAGAAACCAAAATAAAAGAGAAGAACCACAGAAAAGTGGTTTTAATGTCAAAGGGTATAACTAAAGATTTATATTTTGGAAAAATTCCACTCTTCATAAGAGAGTAGACAATTTGAAACAGGTTTTTATTTTTGATATAAAAGGTGAAACTTTTACATTTGAAAGGGAGAGTACACTAACCTAATATACTTACTCAGGACCTAGAATAATTCAGTTTTAGTTCAAAAAATTCATTAAGATTTTACTGACTGTCAGGCATGGGGCCAGACACCAGCGGTTAAAATATTAGTGAAATATAATCACTACTGACAGGCAATTAGACAGTCTCAATATATTGCCGTAAACATTAAGCAAATTATATATGCTAAGTGACATTAGAGTTTAAATAGGGTTTCAGAGATGAAGCAATAGTAGTTACAAATGTTAGATTGTTTCACCTGAATCAAATATGCCTCTTGTAGCATTTTCAGTCAGTTCAGTTGCTCCGTCATGCCCAACTCTTTATGACCCCATGAATCGCAGCATGCCAGGCCTCCCTGTCCATCACCAACTCCCGGAGTTCACCCAAACTCATGTGCATCGAGTCAGTGATGCCATCCAGCCATCTCGTCCTCTGTTGTCCCCTTCTCCTCCTGCCCCCAATCCCTCTCAGGGTCTTTTCCAATGAGTCAAGTCTTCGCATGAGGTGGCCAAAGTATTGGAGTTTCAGCCTCAGCATCAGTCCTTCCAATGAACACCCAGGACTGGTCTCCTTTAGGATGGACTGGTTGGATCTCCTTGCAGTCCAAGGGACTCACAAGAGTCTTCTCCAGCACCACAGTTCAAAAGCATTTTCAAGTGTTCCCTTAATCTCAGGCTTTATGGAACAAGGTTTGGCTGACGAGAGCTATAAACAAATAATAAACAAAAAACTATAAGCAAAATGTAACCAATGGCTAATCATTGACATAAGTGTAACTAGAAACAAATAACACATTTAACATATTGTTTTCTTTTGTGTTTGTACAAAGGCTTCTATAAATTGCTAAGCACATACAGTTATAAAGTAGCAACTTAAAAGAATTTGTAAATTGCTCTCATTAAATGAAAATTTATGACTTCTTCATGACAAAAATGGAATACCTAAGATCAGATTTACCCTCAAATGAAAACAAGTTAAAAATTGGACAAATATATGAAATGATAGCTTTTAAGGCACTAGACCTCAGGCAGTGAAGGATTGTGATCAAAGAGACTGGAAACAAACAAAATTGGCATATGGCTGTTCCAGCTTTCCACCTTGATATATGGAGAGCCAAAAACAAAGTGAAAATGTGCTCAAAAGTATTAGCCACTAGAATAATGAAAATACAAAATGCAGTGATGTATTTCTACAGACTTTTATAAATGTTAGAAATGAAAAGCTGTCTGGCGTGGCAGGGTTTGACGATCTTATGGAGGACGAGCGCTCTCTTACACTGTGGTAGGAAAATAAAAATGGTTTAGCGCTATGTAAAGCAGTTTGACAGTTTCTAAAAAAGATAAACATATACCTGTCATATGATCCAGCCATTCCACTTCTAGGTATTTATCCTAGGAAATCAAAACATATGCCCACACAAAGACTAGTACACAACTGTTCATAACAGTTTTATTTGTAATAACCCCAAACCGGAAACCACTCACAAGTTCATCAAATAGTAAATGGATAAATAAACCATGGTTCTTCCATATAATGGAATACTGCCAAGCAATAAAAAGGATAGACTACTGATACACACAACAAATAATATGGGTGAATTTCAGATTAATTATACTGAGCCAAAGAAGCCAGATTAAAGATCCTAAAAACTGCATTACTCCATTTAAGTAAACATTTCAGAAAATGCTACTAATCCATAGGGACAGAAATTATATCATCAGCTGTCAGGAGACAGGGAGAAAGTGGTGAGGCGGGATTATGAAAGGGCATGATAAATCTTTTGAGGGGTTATGGGACTATTTACTCTCAACTACTGTGATGGTTTCATGAAAAAAATCTTACTGAATTGAAAATTTTAAATGCATAGCTTATTATTGCCAAATATCTTTAAGTCAAGCTACTAATTTTTAAAATATATTTGAAGTTAACAAATTATAAGAGTTTAAAAAATAATTTATATAAGCTTAACTTTGCATTGAGAATTGTTTGAGGCTGTTATAGATTTATTGGAAAAATTAGCCCCTGAGCCTAGTAGCATCTGGAAAAAATTTTTTTTAATACTCTGTGAAGAGCTTGTTAATACCTGTGTGTGGTTCCAAAGGAGAAGGAAATGGCAACTCACTCCGGTATTCCTACCTGGAGAATCCCATGGACAGAGAAGCCTGGCAGGCTACAGTCTATGTGGTTCCAAAAGAAAAGAAGCAATCACTGGTTTCAAATTTCTCATAATTTGGAGAAAGGCTGTACGTGTATGTCAACACAAACTCTAATGCTAACAAGAACAGCTTAGAAAAAGATACTATCCATTAATCTAATCACCATTTGAAAACATTGTGTAAGGTTATTTTGTTAAACATATTATAGTTGAGTTTTTAAATTTGAATGTTCTGCTTCTTTGACTGAACCTGAATGGACAGATATAGATGTAGATACAGAATAGATGTAGAATATATATCTAGAGCTTCTCTGGTGGCTCAGAAAATAAAGAATCCAACTGCCAGTGCCGGAGACACAGTTTCCATCCCTGGGTCAGGAAGATCCCCCAGAGGAGGGAATGGTAACCCACTCCACTACTTTTTCCTGGAGAATACCATGGACAGAGGAGCCTGGCGGGCTACCGTCCATAGGGTCACAGAGTCAGCCATGACTGAGCAACTAACACTTCCATAGCTACATATTGGCTGTGCTTAGTTGCTCAGTCATGTCTGACTCTTTTGTGACTCATGGGCTGGAGCCCACCAGGCTCTTTTGTCTGTGGGATTCTTCAGGCAAGACTCAGTACTGGAGTTAGTAGCCATTCCCTTCTCCAGGGGTTCTTCCCAACCAAGGGATTAAACCCATGTCTCCTGCATTGCAGGCAGATGCGTTACTGTCTGAGGCACTAGAGAAGCCCGTAGCTCTATATAGAATACCGCAAAAGAAACTAATTCATCCTTGAGCAGCCCACCTGGCGACACTCTTTCTAGGCAGAATCAATGGTTCCCTTTGCCTCTCCAAGGTCCTTAGACATATTCTGTTACAGGAGTTATTGGCTAGCAAATCCCTCTTCCCCACTTGATTATGAGCCTTTCAAATTCATCCTTACTCCAAGATGGGCATAATAAAGGACAGAAATGGTATGGACCTAACAGAAACAGAAGATATTAAGAAGAGGTAGCAAAAATAGACAGAAGAACTATACAAAAAAGATCTTCATGACCCAGATAATCAAGATAGTATGATCACTCAACTAGAGCCAAACATCCTGGAATACAAAGTCAAGTGGACCTTAGGAAGCATCACTACAAACAAAGCTAATGGAGATGATGAAATCCCAGTTGAGTTATTTCAAATCCTAAAAGATGATGCTGTGAAAGTGCTTCAGTCAATATGCCAGAAAATTTGGAAAACTCAGCAGCGGCCACAGGATAGGAAAAGGTCAGTTTTCATTCCAATCACAAGAAAGGCAATGCCAAAGCATGCTCAAACTACCACACAATTGCACTCATCTCACACACTAGCAAAATAATGCTCAAAATTCTCCAAGCCAAGCTTCAACAGTATATGAACCATGAACTTCCAGATGTTCAAGCTGGTTTTAGAAAAGGCAGAGGAACCAGAGATCAAATTGCCAACATCCGCTGGATCATGGAAAAAACAAGAGAGTTCCAGAAAAACATCTATTTCTGCTTTATTGATTATTCAAAGCCTTTGACTTCGTGGATCACAACAAACTGTGGAAAATTATTCAAGAGATGGGCATACTGGACCACCTTACCTGCCTCCTGAGAAACCTGCATGTAAGTCAAGAAGCAACAGTTAGAACTGAACATGGAACAACAAACTGGTTCCAAATCAGAAAAGGAGTACGTCAAGGCTGTATACTGTCACCCTGCTTATTTAACTTATATGCAGAGTACATCATGTGAAATGCCAGGCTGGATGAACCACAAACTGGAATCAAGATTGCTGGGAGAAATATCAGTATCTCAGATGTCACCACACTTATGGCAGAAAGTGAAGAAAAACTAAAGAGCCTCTTGATGAAAGTGAAAGAGGAGAGCGAAAAGTTGGTTTGAAACCCAACATTCATAAAATTAAGATAATGGCAGCTGGTCCCATCATTTCATGGCAAATAGATGGGGAAACAATGGAAACAGTGAGAGACTTTACTTTTGGGGGCTCCAAAATCACTGCAATTGGTGACTGCAGCCATGAAATTAAAAGATGCTTGCTCCTTGGAAGAAAAGTTATGACCAACCTAGACAGCTTATTAAAAAGCAGAGACATTACTTTGCCAACAAAGGCCCGTCTAGTTAAAACTTTGGTTTTTCCCAGTAGTCATGTTTGAATGTGAGAGTTGGACTATAAAGAAAGCTGAGCACTGAAGAATCGATGCTTTTGAACTATGATGTTGGAGAAGATTCTTAAGAGTCCCTTGGACAGCCAGGAGATCCAACCAGTCCATCCTAAAGGAAATCAATCCTGAATACTGACTGGGGGGACTGATGCTCAAGCTGAAACTCCAATACTTTGGCCACCTGATGCAAAGAACTGACTCATTTGCAAAGACCTCGACGTTGGAAAAGATTGAAGGTGGGAGGAGAACAGGACGACAGAGGATGAGATGGTTGGAGGGCATCAACAACCCAATGGACATGAGTTTGAGTAAACTCTGGGAGCTGGTGATGGACAGGGAGGCCTGGCGTGCTGCAGTCCACGGGGTCGCAAAGATTCGGACATGACTGGGTGACTGAACTGAACTTACTCTCCCAGAAACTAAGAAATTCGTATTGAGAATTAATTAATTAATGCAAATCTATTTATAAAAATAAGTGACTCAGCACATCACTATTATCTTTCTCACAGGGTATTTGACTTTCATTTTTTGCAAAAACAACTATGTTTGAATACAAGCTCCAAGATACTCCTTTGTTCCTGTGTGACAATCAAAATCTACATTTTAAAAGATCACTCAAAATTCAAATTAGCTCTGCTACTTGGTTAAGTTACTTAACAATTCTGAGCTGAAGTACACAGTGTACTCAAAACACCTGCGCTAGCATTCACTCCAAAAATACATACAGCACCACACATTGCCAAGGACTTGCTACAACATAAATTTTAGAACATTCCTGTACTGATTCCAGGTCACTATGTAATTCTTACTTTGCTAATGGTAAACTCTGCCTTTGAACTTTGCCACAACAACACAACCCGAAGTCTTCAAAAACATTTAGACAGTAGTTGTGAAAACTGGGAATGGCCCAGAGGCATTTTGTATCACCAAATAAACATGCTTCTTATTGGCCTCTGTATTTATCCTTTGGGGGATGGTAAGTAAGACACGCAAGAGAGACACAGTGTTTGAGCCTGACGGCATCTTCAGCGGCAGGAGCTGTGACTGCCTGTAGGCAAATGCTTGTGCGCTTAAGTCTCAACCAGAGTTGAGATATTCCAGCATGTTTATTGATTTAAACTAGAAAACCTTTGACTCGGGGCAGAGGTGATCTTACTAATCAAGTTAATGTCTAGAGAATACTAGGAGGAAAATTTTATTTGTAATGAACTTGCTTCTGTATGCCTCTTTTTAAGAACTATTGTAATAATGAGGAAAATTTTAGTCTTTATTACATGACATTGGAAAACAAAACAGTGCCAATGTGAACCTTTTATACTTTATTTCTATCACTCTTTCACTCAATCCCAGTTCTTCCCGTATGTGTGTGTGTGTGTGTGTGTGTGTGTGTTACTGTTGTGCTTGTTTGCGGAACTGAGACACTTTTTACAAATTTTCTAAGCAGATAGCCACATGGAAATCAATAGGCATTTTCTGTATTATATTTCAAAAAGTAAAAAGTCCAACAGAGTATATTTCTTACAGAGCTTATGTACGAAAAGATGGCCAGATCTCTTTTGTCATCAATGTCACATCTGAAAATCTTTACATTATTGTAATTGCCCTACCAGGTCTTAACATATATATATTTGTTAACAAATATATATATATCCGAAGGGTAGTGAGTATTGAGTGTCACAAAAGGACATCCACATAGATTGCTACATCTTATAATTACCTTTTGTCTTTCAAACAATTTACAAGTTTATTTATTTAAACTTGTTCTAACACATTATTTAAAAATGCTGTCATTTTCACTTAATTTTTCCTGTCAGGGCAAAGACAATTGTCCCACTGAGACCCACCTGGTTTCTATGCTTTATTTCTCATCTAAGAAAATCTGCAAATAACTCAGGTTAATGGACTCTGTGTGTGTGTGTGTGTGTGTGTGTGTAAAACAATGACGGTTTATTTTTGTGAACCTCAGGAAGTGACTCGTTAATATCTACAGTTGAAAGTCGATGATGTTATAAATGACTAAGTCCCTATTTTCCCGAGTGATATGTAATTCTTATAATTTCCAGGAAGGATAATTGTGTATCATGTATTTGTCCTGATTTATGAGGCAGAAATGTAAACTCATTGCTTTTACTTGAAAGGGTGTGCATTGACAGCTTGACAGTGTTTGAACTGAGAAAACTTAAAACTGTCCAGGGGCAACAGCAGCTAACCCACCAAGAATTCAGGATAAATGGGCATCATCATAACGAGTACTAATGGCGGACAGGATCATTACATTCATTAGTGAATTAAAGAAAGACAATGGTAAGATCTCTGGCCTCTGGCTTTATCAGTTTGAGTCAGAAAGCCATACATCAAAAGTCGAGGGTGCTTTCAAATATTTCACTATCAAAGAGCGACTTTGGAGCACAGAGTAAATTGACTTGATACCAAATTCCTATCTGTACCCTTCTATTTAAATAGGTCTCACTGCGATAGCAATGACAACAAATATCAACAATTTGCTCTTTCCGATATCATTTCTTTTTTTCTTTTATATTTCTCTTCTTTGGTCTTTCTCCCCTTTGCCCAAGCAATTCTGCAGTGCACAGGCACTTTTTCTTAGCTCTTTATCACACAGTCATTGTGATAAACACGCAGCAAATATCTCCTGTGGACATAACACTTTACAGAACACTACAGACACATAACTCAAAATAGAGAGGATTTCACCCTTGACTCCTAGGAACTCAGCTTATAACTAAAGATTCCAGATAAAAATCATTAATAAGAGCTGAAGCAACAGGATATATTCCAAACACAGATCGGTGCCTCCCATGCCAAGAGGAGCCTGGTGGTCAAATGACGGGCGAGTAACTGTAAGAACTCTAAGTGGGGAGGGAAAGTGCCCTATGATTTGATAAGTTGTTATCCTTCTGCGCTCATTTTAAGAGGCATTGAGCTTTGTTCTAGAAAATATACATCAAGAAAAGCCCTCCGCAAGCTTACCAACCAATTGTTTCACCTCTGTTAGTCCTAAATTTCTAACTGCTTGTTAAATCCTTGGTCACTAGGTATCACAAGTATTTCTATGGATCAGTGACTAAGTGTTCTGAACACATAGAAGATATACAATAAGGTATACTGAATGAAAACTGAATAACCTTGTTCTGCTCCAGTCATTTCCCTTGCCTTAGTCATCTTGATGGGAAAATGTGCACACACACATGTGCACACATATGCACACTCACATACAAACATACATATCCAATGTCCACAGATGTATTTAAAACAAATCACGTACATTTAAAGAAGGTAAAGGAATTGGGTGTTTATAATGTGGATCATATATAATTCAGTTGGAGAAGATCCTATTGAAAATGTGAGTTGTGAGCAACAGTTTAAAATGATGGATTGACCACAGTCTTCCAGAGAGGATGAGGGAAACGGTTCCAGGTACTACTTCTTCATTTCCTTCTTTATCAGTGGAGTTTTTCAATCAACCTAATCTAGCAGAACATTTCTCTGAGGCTACTGAGATATATTTGCAGGAAACAACTTTCCCCTCACTTAAAGAAATAGGTTTAACTCCTTCACTCCCGGAACTCTATAATTCAGGGAAAAAGTGAGTTTTCCATAGAGCATGTGAGGAGCAAAGAGAGATGAAACTGTGTGGAAAATTAGATGAAGGAGTGGAAAATTGCATCTGCCGTATAAGTCCAACTACATATAGACATATTCCTCAATGAAAAACTGGAAATTTCATATAAAAATGGTACTTGCAAAGTCAGCAACAATTCTCAACAATGTCTTTCCTGCTGCTGACATCATTTTTCTTTTAACCCGTAATAAGGGATAATTTGGAGCCATTCTCCTTTTCATTACAAGCTGTCCCTTTCCTTATTGCATTTCTTCCACTACTTTTCCCATGTGAGAGGTGACTGTGTTACTTGCAGAATATGATCAATCACTTCAACAAGAAATATGTGGCATATGTGTGAAGGCTCTTTCTAGCATATAAATTAAGCTTGAATGGCAACTTGGTCAAAAATTTCCTTTGAATCTGTTCCCTGTGTGGCAGATAGAGTCAAGCATTATCATTTCGTTGGCAGGAGCTTTTTCCCAGCTAACTGACACCTCTAACCTTTATTAGAGAGAAGTGGGTCACCCCCATCTCTGCAAAGAATCAATGAGATGAAAAGAGAGATCCGGGTGAGGAAACTGGAGAGATGTATTTAATAACTAGGCTGAGATGAGAATTCCTAAAAGAAAAAGAAGCACTGGTAACACTAAATGATTTTGCATAAAGGATAACTCTGGCTACAAAATAATATCCCAAGAAAGCAGCAAAATAAAGTGTAACCATTCGATCAGTTGAGACAGACTTGTAAATATTTTCCCAATTAAAAAAAAAGTCCCCAGGGGAATAAAGAGGGCCTATACAAAAGATATTATGCATCTCTAGTTTGTGGTTTTTCCCTTAGTTGGAAGATTTCTTTTCCACTTAAATCTGTCTATTAAATCTAGGAAAGGTAGAACCAAAATTATCAATTTTAATCTTTTTGAAATCCCTTCACTTTGTTTTCCTCAAGATTTTTAAGCATTTTATTTGTAGTAATACTAACAAAAATCACTCTTCTGTCAGGAAATTCAATGTATTTCATGGAAAAGCCAGTAAAGGAACAAAACATCAAACAAGGGAAGATTCTCCGACATTCCACATGATGGCAGAAGATCTTTTCCTTATTAAGTAGTCAAAGCTTGCAGCTTTGTATTATTCTATTAAATATAGCAAGATAAACAATCTCCCTTATTCTCTAAGCCGTTTTAGAGTAATTTGTTCTCAGGACAAACCAGAAGGGAGGATGTGTTTTCTCATGTGAAAAACAAACAGCCTCGGGAAAAAAGAATTTCCAAAGCCATCTTCCTCAAGTTTTCCTAAATAACGTTGATATTACAAAAAGTGCCTTCAAAAGCACGCTTCAACTGGATCTTTTAGACTACATTCCCCCAGTGTCAATGATCATTTTTATATTGTTTATATTGTTAATCACAGAAGACAAATCCTGTAAATGCACTTACGGAACATGCTGCTTTGCACAATCCTCTTTGCCGGTGGAGAGCTTCTTAGAAGCTGAACCTCTTTTTGTAGAAAATCTTTCTCTGATTTGCAGCATGGCTCTTGTCCACTCAGAACCTCAGAAAAGCAGTGGGTATCTTGCCCCACAACTCGATTTCTAGGCTGAACTAATGCAACAATTTGGTCAGCCCTAGAAAGATGGTGATATTTCCTGTCTCATGGTGAGCATTTAGAAAACATGGGCTGTAAAGCTAAATTTCTCTACAGTTTATAAATAGAGTGCCTCCTCTGTTTTTAGATGTCTTTTGGCTGTCTAGTTTATTGTCTCCTCACTTTGTTTTTTGTTTGTTTTTCTCAACAGTGATGGTAAGATAAGGAATTCTCAGCTTCCTAAGTTCAAGTTATGGTCTGTTCCCATAGTTTGTGCTTCTGGAGGCAAGTGATGTCTCCTGTACAAAGAGAAGATTATTATGAACGTAATGTGTGCAGTGTAACTTATCTACCTAAGTATGACATTCACAAAGTAGTAAATGAGCAACGCTTAGCAGGGCAATAGTTTACACTGATGCCTTTATTTAAATATGAGAAGAAACCAGCCAGGGAAAATAATAATACCTTTCATTTTTTAAAATTGCCCTTAGAGCGCTTACAATGGATTCATACATCAATTACAGCATCTTATTTTCAAATACACCTTATGCTATAGCAGTAATTGTCAATTTATACATTTTGTAACTGAGAAGCTAACTTCTTCCTAAGATCATGGAGCTAGTATTTGAGAAGACAGGAACTGAAATCAGAAATTCTAGCTACTATTTCTACTATGGCAACTGAAGAGAATAAAAAATCACATTATAGACAGTGGTATATTAAGTGATGATTTCAGTTTTGTGTTAATAATAATATTTGGTCAAATTTATTGTCAGGGGACCTTATGGTGGAAGTCGAGTATCCTGCAGTCAACTTGCTCCCTTGGGGCAATGTTACTTTCGGGACATGTTTATACCTGGATTGTGGAGATGGTGACGTAAATACACATCCAAACATTAATTAGGGGCAGATTTTGGTGCTAATAGTAAAGAATCAATAGTAATAAAGAACTGGGTTCTTTTGGTAAAGAACCCTCCTGCCAACACAGGAGACATAAGAGACACGGGTTTGATCCCTGCGTCAGGAAGACCCCCTGGAGGAGGGCATGGCAACCCACTCCAGGATTCTTGCCTGGAGAATCCCCTAGACAGAGGAGCCTGGCAGGCTACAGTCCATGGAGTCGCAAAGAGTTGGACACAATTGAACTTAAGAGTTGTGTGGCTTAAGAGGCACACAATTCCTCAATATAAGGTGAAAGAAAAAGTCTTTGAAATTTTTAACTATTTTCAAATAATTTTATTGAAATGATAAATAGAAAATTTTGAAAATAGAGATGAATTAAGACATCAAAATTAAAAAGATCACACTGTTCGTGATGTGAGCACAGTCGAGATGCATAACTATTCACAGTTGCTCTCTGCTGGAATGTTGGATACGACAGATGTGTCAGTCTCACAAAATATCAATCTTAGGCTGATCTTAGTGTCAATCTTATTGAAACAACAGGAAGCCAATCTTAGTGGGCCCACCAGTAACTGCTCAGGGGCCACTTGCAACAGTTCACTATGAAAAGAATTTATGGCATGATCTTACCTTCAATGCATGTGACAGATAAAAAGCTCTGGGGGAAGAAAAAACTCACTACTCAGTGATGATATGAGACCAAATCTATGAATATTTATTGAGTGGTTCTTTCTTAGTAGGCAGCATCAAGTTATTTGGCTAAGCTACTATGAGCTATCAGATACTATGCTGATCTACTTTAACATTGTCTTCATAAAGTGCTAACATAACAAATCCAGAGAAGGCAATGGCACCCCACTCCAGTACTCTTGCCTGGAAAATCCCATGAGCAGAGGAGCCTGGTGGGCTGCAGTCCATGGGGTCACGAAGAGTCGGACAAGGCTGAGCGACTTCCCTTTCACTTTTCACTTTCATGCCTTGGAGAAGGAAATGGCAACCCACTCCAGTGTTCTTGCCTGGAGAATCCCAGGGACGGGGGAGCCTGGTGGGCTGCTGTCTATGGGGCCGCACAGAGTCGGACATGACTGAAGTGATGCTGCAGCAGCAGCAGCAGCAGCAACATAACAAATTACACAAGGCAGCGCAATTAACATTAATATTAATGTCAACAGAGCTGAGTGATATTGAAATTTTGAAAAGTATACCTTCCCCATGTGTTCCTAAAAGCAGTATAAATGCCAGAGGAGGATAACCCACTTACTATTTATGTTTGTGTTAGTCACTCAGTCATGTCAGACTCTTTGCAACCCCATGCTGGGTAGCTTGCCAGGATCATCTGTCTGTGGAATTCTCCAGGCAAGAATACTGGAGTAGGTTTTCATTCCATTCTCCAGGAGATCTTCCCAATCCAGAGATCAAACCCGGGTCTCCTGCATTGCAGGCAGATTCATCTGAGCCACCTGGGAAGCTCACTATTTATGTATTTACACATTACAAAAGAAAATTCAGGGTTCATACAGGTAGATTGAGCAAACCATACCTGCCCAAATAGTATGGTGTTTCTTATTTACTCCTAGACTTTTAAAGCTAGAGATCCTTTAAGACCAGTCCAACTATCAGTCCAACTAAGATTTTCTATTGAGAAGAATATAACCAGAATCACAGACTTCCTCAGGTGAAACTGAGGCTAGAACCCCACTCTTCTGACAACTAGCAAATTGTTTTATCACTAGGTTATTTCACACACATTTTCGAGTTTATAGCCTAGGAATAACCCAAGTATCATAGTGACATATTAGAATAAAACTCAGAAAATTTTATGGTCAGTAATGAAATTGTTGCCCAAACCAAGCCAAATTAATCAAAACACAATGATAACACTGGTTTATGTCTGCAGTTGTAATACTTGAATAAATCCTTCCAGACTTGGGGGTGGGGAGTGAAGTAGGAGGGCTTCCCTGGTAGTTCAGCTGGTAAAGAATATGCCTGCAATGCAGGAGACATGGGTTTGATTCCTGAATCAGGAAGATCCCCTGGAGAAAGGGTAGGCTACCCACTCCAGTATTCGTGAGCTTCCCTGGTGGTTCAGATGGTAAAGAATCCACCTGCAATGCAGGAGACCTGGGTTCTATCCCTGGGTTGGGAAGATCCCCTGGAGGAGGGCATGGGAACCCACTCCAGTATTCTTGCCCAGAAAATCCCTGTGGACATAGGAGCCTGGCAGGCTACAGTCCATGGGGTCCCAAAGAGTTGGACATGACTGAATGACTAAGGACAGTACAGCACAGTGGAGTAAGAAAACAGAAAGCAAGTAAGAAGATGGGAAACAGAGCATATTGAAGGTTTTCTTCAGTCAGCTGGTTGATGAGAAAAAGTATTTGCATGGAAATATGGGAGATGGTTTCCCAGTCACTGTCTCTGAGATTATAGAATTTAGTGTAAGACTGGATGACTTTGCACTGAGTTTTTTAGTTGGCTGGTAAAGAGATCTCAAGGAAGTCTTTAAGGGTCATGTCTCAGAGCCGTGAATCCTTCCAACAATCGTGTATAGATGTCCCATTTTACAGATGAAGAAAATGAGTCAGAATGTATCATGGTCACTTAGTTAAGATGCAGTGATTAACTCCATGACATTTCATGTTCTGTTTGCCAAACCAGCATCAAAATAAGATTGTACCTTTGATGGTATCCTTTGGGTTTTAAGTATAATGTCATAAATATTTTAAATAATTTTGAATTAATTATTATTTCCTTAATTAAAATCAGAGAGCTATACTAATACCTTGATCAGATATAAAATGTCCCTTGTACTTCTCTTTCTCATTTTCTTCCACATGTATTAGATGTTGAATTTATCATTAGCATACAGAGTGGAGATGGGGATGGCTACAGTCCTGTGATAATTTAAATTGTGCAGTTTGTGATTTTTTTTCCAGCTCTGCTAATTGTCTTGAAGTCTGTTGACTAAAACTACATGTTCCAGACATTTTGTGGCTTGATGTATGGTGGTTAATAACCAGTTTTAAATTTTTAATTCTCTAAATAAATTTGATAGTTTGAAATCCAAATTTTCCTTAAAAATAAAGAAGGCAATCGGTACTTCATTTTAAGCAACTTTAAACAGTGTTTAAAACAGGACTTATTTATTTTTCCAGACACTAATAAATTTTAAACAACCTTTGATTCACTAAACTTCCATGCTTCATTTTGGGTGTTTGCAGAAATCAATGTGCAACTGTATCTTTCTTGATAATTGTCACTTAATTTTTTTCATCTTAGACTATGTTTCCAAATTTGCATTGATGTTCCACTGCACTCTCAGTTGGCATGTAGATCCTTTTAAGGGCTTCTCTGGTGGCGCAGTCCATAAAGAATCCACCTGAAATGTAGGAAACTGCTGCAGTGCAGGAGATGCTGTTTGACCCCTGGGTCTAGAAGATCCCCTGGAGAAGGAAATGGCAACCCGCTCCAGGATTCTTGCCTGGGAAATCTCATGGACAGCGGAGCCTGGCGGGCTACAGTCCATAGGGTCACAGAGAGTCAGACATGACTTACTGACTAAACCACAGATCACACCAATGTAATTTAAGATATATTGATTGATAGAGTTCCACCTCAATGGGACATGAGAGGAGGGCACAGGAATGAAAGGGGAAAGAGAAAATTTTTATGACCTGGGATTTTTGTAACATACTTGATATGTTGCCCCTAAATGTATTACATCCCAAATTTCTTTCAAAAAATTTGCCAATATTTTGGGGTTTATTTCAAACTACTAGAAGCAGAGGCTATCATCAGCCTGGAGTAGTATTGGAGTAGCACCCTTTTTAAACACCATTTTGGAATATATTTTTCCCATGCCATACATCTAAACTCAACTGTTGTGTGTAATTATAAACTTAATAATTCTCATGGATCCACAGGTTCTTGACCTGAAAAGGACCTTAAAAGCATGCAGAGCTTCTGTCTTTAGGCAAAGAAGATGATAATTATATCCATATTAAAGATGACGCACTAAGGAATCATATATGTAAGTGGGTCCCAGAATAACTCTACCACCATCTGTGACATGGTTTATATGAACATATAGATGTTCATGTCAACAAACTATACTTTCAGTAGAAGTCTATAGAAGTGTGTATCTTCAGCATGAAGCGGGTATCTGATTTAACTCTCTCAATTTGTGGGATTGACTTTTTATGTTAAATATCATGGCCAAAATTACTCGGAAAAAGAAGTAAAGTCAAAGTCTCCTGATTTCCACCGGGTGCTTTTTCCCTTACTTCACATATGAATTTGAAATGAGATTTATACACAAGAGAAAACAATGGTGTGGTTAGGGGAGGATGGGTTTGATGTTTTTTGAGTTCTGTCTCTGAATATTTGTTTCTGATTTCTTCAGCATATATTGTCTATTCCATCCCTGAACTACCTATTTTTTTTCTTAGTTATCTTTTTATGGATTTTATGACATTGTCTTGTCTTTCAATGTGAGTTTTTTGGTCTAAGCACAAGGTATTAAATCAATTTGAATTACACCCAATAATTGATGCAATGCTTTGTGCATAAAAATATTTAAAATGGATTTTATTGATTAGGAATTTGATAAAATGTCATTATATACAATACTGAACTTAGAATAAAATATTCAGTTCTCAAAATATTTAGATTAAGTACCCTTTAAAAATGCTATTGTGACAATAAGGAATTAAACAAAAATCAAAAGTGATTTTGACTAACAAAGTCATTTGTAAAAAAAATTTCTCCTGTGTCTGAAACTATTTCCCATATAATTGTAATAATTTTGATTAAGATTTATATTAAATCGTAATTAAAAGGAAACAATGGATTACATGGGAAAATAAATGGAATAAAGTAAAATGGGCTTCCTCAATGGTTCAGCAGGTAAAGAATCTACATGCAACACAGGAGATGCAGGAGATGCAGGTTCAATCCCTGGTCTAGGAAGATCCCCTTCAGAAGGAAATGGCAAGCCACCCCAGCATCGACAGAGGAGCCTGGTGGGCTACAGTCCATGGGGTCACAAAGAGTTGACATGACTGAAGTGACTGAGCACAGTACACAGCACATAAAGTAAAATACTGGCTAGCTAAAACTCTCAGAGAATAATCTTTCGGCATAACAGCTTTCCCAAATAATAGTTTGCCCCTTATAAGCAACATTTAAGACAATAGTTTTGATTAAAATATTTTAAAATACATCAAGCATTTCTTAACATTCTAAAAGGGAAGACTTCTAAATGGAATTTAACTTTCTCACTAAAAGGCCCAGAAGACTTCATTCTTAGTGCCTACTTCTGATTTTTATGACTATTTCCCTTCCCTTGAACTAAGATAAGCACTGATGGCTCAGTTTAGTAAAGATGACCGGTACCTGGGCTGCTGAGTTGTTGACATTATTGCAAACAACCGAGACCCATGAGAATACTCACCTACACTTGAGAAGGAGTCAGTTCAGTTCAGTCGCTCAGTCATGTCCGACTCTTTGCGACCCCATGGGCTGCAGCACACCGGGCCTCCCTGTCCATCACCAACTCCCGGAGCTTGCTCAAACTCATGTCCATCAAGTCGGTAATGCCATCCAACCATCTTATCCTCTGTCACCCCCTTCTCCTCCTGCCCTCAATCTTTTCCAGCATCAGGGTCTTTTCCAATGAGTCAGCTCTTTGCATCAGGTGGCCAAAGTATTGGAGTTACAGCCTCAATCCTTCCAATGAATATTCAAGGTTGATTTTAAGACTGACTGGTTTGATCTCCTTAATAGAGACTTCTAATATTGATCCCTACTCCTTTTAAACCTAGACAGCATATTAAAAAGCAGAGACATGACTTTGCTGATGAAAGTGCATATAGTCAAAGCTATGGTTTTTCCTATAGTCATGTACGGATGTGAGAGTTGGACCATAAAGCAAGCTAAGCACCAAAGAATTGATGCTTTTGAACTGTGGTGTTGGAGAAGACTCTTGAGAGTCCCTTGGACTGCAAAGAGATCCAACCAGTCAATCCTAAAGGAAATCAGTCCTGAATATTCATTGGAAGAACTGACGCTGAAGCTGAAGCTCCAATGCTTTGGTCACCTGAGCGAACAACTGACTCATTGGAAAAGACCCTGATGCTGAGAAAGATTGAAGGCAGGAGGAGAAGGGGACAACAAAAGATGAAATGGTTGGATGGCATCACTGACTCAATAAACATGAGTTTGAGCAAGCTCCAGGAGTTGGTGATGGACAGGGAGGCCTGGTGTGCTGCAGCCCATGGGGTTGCAAAGAGTCAGAAACAACTGAGAGACTGAACTGAACTGACTCCTTCTCAAGTGTAGGTGCGTATTCTCATTGTTCTTGGCTGATTGCAAGTAATGCCAACAACTCAGCAGCCCAGGTACATATCACATTTACTAAACTGCCCCACTAGTGCCGATCAATTTCTAACCATATGCTTTTCCTCACCTCTCCCAAACTCTCCCACTTCTCAATTTTCATCATCCAATAAGCCCTCCCTTCTTATTTTGCTACAAGGTGGTAGGATTGCTACTGTCAGTTTAAACATTTCCTCTACTCTGCTCTTATAGGGTGGGTCAGGGAGGGCTGATAGAATGGGTTGTTTGTTTGTTTGGAGGAATTATAGATTCATAATCACGTTAGATATGGTGTAAGGGTGAAAGGTATGGATCAAAGTTTACTATTTATTTGCACATGAATATCCAAGCTAAAGCAAGGAGAAAAGGAAAGATATACCCATTTGAATGTAGGGTTCCAAAGAATAGCAAGGAGCGATAAGAAAGCCTTCCTCAGTTATCAGTGCAAAGAAATAGAGGAAAACAACAGAATGGGAAAGACTAGAGATCTCTTCAAAAAAATTAGAGATACCAAGGGACCATTTCATGCAAAGATGGGCACAATAAAGGACAGAAATGGTATGGACCTAACAGAAGCAGAAGATGTTAAGAAGAGGTGGCAAGAATGCACAGAAGAACTATATGAAAAAGATCTTCATGACCCAGATAACTGTGATGGTGTGATCACTAACCTAGAGCCAGACATCCTGGAATGTGAAGTCAAGTGGACCTTAGAAGTATCACTATGAACAAAGCTAGTGGAAGTGGTGAAATTCCAGTTGAGCTATTTCAAATCCTAAAAGATGATGCTGTGAAAATGCTGCACTCAATATGCCAGCAAATTTGGAGAACTCAGTAGTGACCACAAGACTGGAAAAGGTCCATTTTCATTCCAATCCCAAAGAAAGGTGATGCCAAAGAATGCTCAAACTACCGCACTATTGCACTCATCTCACATGCTAGCAAAGTAATGCTTAAAATTCTCCAAACCAGGCTTCAATAGTATGTGAACTTTCAGATGTTCAAGCTAGATTTAGAAAAGATAGAGGAACCAGAGATCAAATTGCCAACATCCACTGGATCATAGTAAAAGCAAGAAAATTCCTGAAAAACATCTACTTCTGCTTCATTGACTCCACTAAAGCCTTTGACTGTGTGAATCACAACAAACTGTGGGAAATTCTTCAAGAGATGGGAATACTAGACCACACAACCTACCTCCTGAGAAATCTGTATGCAGGTCAAGAAGCAGCAGTAAGAACAAGACATGGGACAACAGACTGGTTCCAGATAGGAAAAGGAGTACATCAAGGCTGTATATTGTCACCCTGCTTATTTAACTTATATGCAGAATACATCATGAGAAACACTGGACTGGAAGAAGCACAAGCTGGAATCAAGATTACCAGGAGAAATATCAATAACTTCAGATATGCAGATGATACCACCCTTATGGCAGAAAGTGAAGAAGAACTAAAGAGCCTCTTGGTGAAAGTGAAAGAGGAGAGTGAAAAAGTTGGCTTAAAACTCAACATTCAGAAAAGTGAAATCATGGCATCTGGTCCCATCACTCATGGAAAATAGGTGGGGAAACAATGGAAACAGTGTAAGACTTTATTTTGGAGGGCTCCAAAATCACTGCAGATGGTGACTGCAGCCATGAAATTAAAAGACATTTGCTCCCTGGAAGAAAAGTTTTGACCAACCTAGACAGCATATTAAAAAGCAGAGACATTACTTTGTCAACAAAGGTCCATCTAATCAAGGCTATGGTTTTTTCAGTGGTTATGTATGGATGTGAGAATTGGGCTATAAAGAGAGCTGAGCACCAAAGAATTGATTATTTTGAATTGTGGTGTTGGAAAAGACTCTTAAGAGTCCCTTGGGCTGCAAAGAAAATCCAACCAGTGCATGCTAAAGGAGATCAGTCCTGGGTGTTCATTAGAAGGACTGATGCTGAAGCTGAAACTCCAATACTTTGGCCATCTGATGTAAAAAAAAAAAAAAAAAATGACTCATTTGAAAAGACCCTGATGCTGGGATAGATTTAAGATGGGAGAAGAAGGGGACAACAGAGGATGAGATGATTGGATGGCATCACCAACTGAATGGCCATGAGTTTGAGTAGGCTCCAGGAATTGGTAATGTACAGGGAAGCCTGGCATGCTGCAGTCCATGGGGTCGCAAAGAGTCAGACATGACTGAGAGACAGAACTAAACTGAACTGATCCAATATTCCAGTACCTTTTGTTGGAAGATGATTCTTTCTTCACTGAACTGACCTTACATTGTTGTCAAAAATCCCTATATGGAGGAATGTATTTCCTGGCTATCTACTCTGTTCCATGATCTAGTAGTCTGTCAAAATATGAGAATGATGGTTTCCAGTTTTTAATGAATATGACAAAGTCCCTCAAGCTCAAAGCTGTGATTCTCTTCCCACACAGGTAATATCAACAAACCTGTTTTGAAGTTCTGCCTTTAATTATTTGCCCCGGGTCTGGATTTTCTTAAAGTTGTTTATATGTTAAGTGTTTCATACTGTTGACACTCAGGGCTCCCCTCAGAAAGCATCATAAACCTCTTTTCAATTCTTTAGAAGCAAGTATGGAAATATATGTTGAGAGAAGGAAATGTGGAAATTCTAGCTTCAGGTAAATGCTTTTGAATTTCTTTAAAATTCCCTCAAAGTTCAACAGGAGATAGAGATGGATATTCAAATGAAATTAAGGAGCTGGACAGAAATGTGAGATAACATCTTTTAACTTGTAATAGACCACAGCTAAATGTTAGGATCCCAAATGTTTAAAGATGTGTTGAATTTGGAATATCATTTGCAATGAAACTCTGAACACCATATTTTCTAAAGAAAAGCCAATTCGAATCCATACATAATATTTTGTGAATATTATTATGTGCATATATTAAAATTTATTGCATATATGTTAATTCAGCATGTATTAGCATATATACTTAATTAGTTACTCTCAAATTTGGTTAATTCAGGAATTATTAAATATAAAGAAAAATAGAAAAATTACAATGTTTAATATAAATTCAAAATTTATGTAATAAATAATAAGCCAAAAAGATATAGTTCTCTTCTACCCAAATTACAGTTCTTGTCTTCTAGTTCTAGTAAACTATTTTCCATTAAACTCTTCTATTTCATTTCTATTAAACAATTTCTATGAAAACTTTTAGGTGTCTTGGGGAAAGCACTATACTTTGAAAAGATCAAATAAAATAAGCATACAGTATCAGATCATACAATATTAGTTACATAAAAGTATGGGATAATTGGAGAAGGAAATGGCAACCCACTCCAGTATTCTTGCCTGGAGAATCCCGTGGACAGAGGAGCCTGATGGGCTGCCATCCGGGGGGTCGCACAGAGTCAGACACGACTGAAGCGACTTAGTAGCAGCAGCAGCATGGGATAATACTTTTTACAATGAAGGCACTAGGGACCAGGATCATCAATGACTTGCTGAAGGATATATTTTTCTAATAAATTGCTGGGATGAGTAATTACACTTCCACCTCACTTTCCCTGTTCTTCCGAACGAAGACAATGAGTAATGGTTAAAAACCAAGGTGTAAAAAGACCTCTACGTACCACTTAGAACTGCAAAGATTGGAAGAATCTATCTCCACCTGCAAGAAGTTTAGCAGGAGCTAAAAAGTGATATATACATAAACTAGAGCATTCATGCTTGCTCACTCAGTCATGTTTGACTCTTTGAAACCCCATGGACTGCAGCCCACCAGGCTCCTCTGTCCATGGGGATTCTCCAGGCCAGAATACTGGTGCGGATAGCCCTTTCCTTCTCCAGGGGATCTTTCCAACCCAGGGTTTGAACCCAGGTCTCCCAAATTGCAGAAGGATTCTTTACCATCTGAGCCACCAGGGAAGCCCAAGAACACTGGAGTGGGTAGCCAATCCCTTCTCCAGGGTATCTTCCTGACCCAGAAATCAAACTGGGGGTCTCCTGCAGTGCAAGCGGATTCTTTAGCAGCTGAGCTACTAGGGAAGCCCAAATATAGAGCATATATGTTTGCTATTTAGGGTCTGGGAAAGTGAAAGTGAAGTCTCTCAGTCGTGTCCGACTTTGCGACCCCATGGACTGTAGCTCGCCAGGCTCCTCTGTCCATGGGATTCTCCAGGCAAGAATACTGGAGTGGGTTGCCATTTCCTTCTCCAGGGGACCTTCCCAACCAAGGGATCGAACTCAGGTCTCCTGCATTGCAGGCAGACGCTTTATCCTCTGAGCCACCAGGGAAAGGGTCCAAATTGAACTGAGTTCAAGTCCTGATAGAAGAAGGAAAAGAAGAAGGACAGGAGAAGATGGGGAAGTAACAGAAGCAAATTCTCCTCAGGTTGAGCTAATCAGTAGAGGCCCTCGAGGTGGTTCTTGCAAGAGGGAATTTAAAAACTGAAGGTAGAGAAGGAAAAGGAACAGGAAAAGCCTGGAAAGATGAGGATGCAAGAAAGTCAGATGGGAAGACATCACATTCCTCTTTGCCACAGCCCTCCATACATGGACCTGCACTTCCCTGAAATGCTCTGCCTTTGTGAAGACTATCTCTGCTCCCATCGCGTGACTGCAGCTGGTACATGGCAGCAAGCACTTCCTCAAGCTGGTGTGTACCTTAAGAGGGGGGCGTCCTTATGTGCACTGCAAACCACATGGGACAAGATGGAAAAAAACCTGATTGCTATGTGATCAGCATGCATGAGAAACAAGCTTTGTGTCCCATTCCAACACTTTTATACTTTTCTTTAAAGGTGGAGAAGGCTTTCAATAAAAGTAATCCACACCCCAAGCCTCATAACTTTCACGTTATGGCCTGGCTACTTTCCAACTCCTCCATGACAGGAAAAAAGCACCCTCCAATTTAATAACTAAATTAATTTTTTCCTCCCACAACAGCATGTGCAATTATTAAAGTCAGAAAGATCTTGGCAGCCTCTTGCACTGGTAAATAGAATGTTGCATTCTCATGATATGATTAATTAATATTCCTGATTCAAGGAGATATGGAATCGCTTTACGTTCCTTGTGTTATTGAATAACCCCACGTGCATTATTACCCAGGCACTATTTTACATCCATGTAATTAAATCTTGAGTAATCGGCCACAAAAGCTTAAGTTTCTTTGGAAGCCCTGTGTGAGTGACGAAAAACAGAAGCTGAGGGTATGCCTGAATGTGAGAGAAAAGAAAGGAAAAGAAGAAGGAAAGTCTGTATTAGCCAGTCTATCATGTCAGAGAATCCGTTTTATTCCTTGCTTGTCCATGGTTTGCAGTCTTATTTAGTGTTTTCTTACTAATGATATTTCTTTATTCACACATCAGAAATGCTTACAAGAAAAAAAAAAAAATATATATATATATATACACCAGCAGACAGTCAAGAAACCTGCCTCTGTGATCCTTGAAAGTTATAACTGATTGGTCACTTTATCAATGGTTTCAAACCATAAAAGCTATTCTCCAGGGTCAAGGAAGTATGAACAGAATGTTTTGGGGAATCCAACGAGGAGATGTTATGGAACCAACTGTATTCATCTCTCATTCCTTCATATTCGGGAATCAATTAGAAAGAGACACATTACATCTTCTAACAAGCTATCTCAAATACTGCAAAACACAAACCCAAAGGACAAACTTATGCCTTACCTGCTACTTGGCTTTTCTTCTTAAAGGAGCCAATGTCTTTCTCACAGTTAATTGATGTAATGAGCTATTCAGATGGAAATGATCGCATCTTTTGAGAAATGTCTGCATCATTAACAAGTTGGGATTTTATCCCTTCAAACTACCTTTGGGATTTCTAGGTCATCAGAACTCTCCAGAGAGGGCTGGGTCCCCAGTGAAGAGCTCATAAAATGTATATCATGTTGAACATTGTCATGTTGAACGATTTCCCCCAGTGAAAAGGTTAGTGGAGAAAGTAAAGGAGAAAAAAAAATTGTGCCACAAACATAAACTGGAAAAAAAAAAAAAAAAGGCCAGAAAATTGTTAAGAAGTAGTAACCAACATATTTAATGTTAGAGAAAGAAAATACATTTATCTATTTAAAAAATATTTTCCCAGTCTGCCTTCAAGAAAATAGGCATCATAGAATCACTGTTTGCTTTTCTACCGAACTGAGATGCTTTCAAAAGGAAGAAAACACCCATATATAGGTGATAGGAAAGAAATATATACTGACACTCTTGAATAATTCAGGAATCTGCTGAAAAGATTTTGAGAATTCTACTTTCACAAAACCCCAACATTTAGATCCTTAATATTGCTTTCCAGTTAAACTCCTGGAGTACTGATGAGGATTATTGAATTGAGCTAAGGTAATTGGTAACAGTCATGGAAGGAAAAATGATTCTGGGTAAAAGAAAATGACAGTCTCAGTGTTTCTCCTTCATTTCTTAGTTAAGTTATGCCTAGCAAAAGCACAGACTCTTATAACCACATGGGCTTTACAGAAATATTATGTTTCTCAAACCTCAAATATACTTTGCTTTTTATTTCTATTTTCTTCTAATCCCTACATATTTTGTATGTAGGGATTTGCCTTTCTCTCTAGAGCTTATTATATTTCTGAACCTTCTGAAATCACTAATGCATTTATCACTCAGTAAATTTTAATTAAATATGGAAGTAAAAATGAAATCCACAAATTAGTATTTATTTTCTACTATTTTTTAAAATTTATGTGTCTTTTCAAGTGTCAGTCAAAACCAAAAATTCTGACAACACTGCTAATGCTGGCTGGCTCAGGGAATACAGGTTCTTTAGATTTGAATCCAGAATCGCTGTGTGGTTGGACAGGACTTAAATTGTTCTGACTCACATTCCCTCTATTAAAAAAAGTCATTCTTCACAGGAAAGTCAGAAAAGTAACATTATACTAGAAAACATTTGTTTGTTTGTTTGTTTGTCTTCTGGAATAAATAAATTGTTCTCAGAATTCAAAGTATTGTGCTCCTGAAAGCCATTATGAGAATAGACGATACTATGTTTAAATTTCCCTTAGATTTCCCCCTGAAAGACATTTAAACTATGGTTGCTGCTGCTGCTGCTGCTAAGTCGCTTCAGTCATGTCCAACTCTGTGCGACCCCATGACGGCAGCCCATTAGGCTCCTCCGTTTGTCAAATAATTATTATTAAAAAAAAAAAAAAGACAAAAACAAGAAAATAAAAGAATTAAGACCGAAAAAGCAGGACATAAATAGTAAGTTAAATACACATTTGTAATACCACTCCTTATTTTTATTCTCTAGAAAATGCCTTCAATTTTAAATATACAGTGTCAGTATCAGCAAAGTACTTTAGATTATCGTGTAGCTTATTATGGATCCAAAGTGGTTCTGAAAACAAAGTTTCATCAAATAGAATCGATCATACCCATAGTATGAAAATTTGGGTTTGGATATAGTTCCCAGTTTGCCAAAAAGTTCGGTGTTCACTGAGAAAATAATAAAAAATAAAACCACAGAGGGGAAACTTCTGCTCCCTTTAGTATGCAGAGAGCACACAGGCTGGAAGTAGCTTCAGCTGCCAGTTGTGATTAATTTGCTATTTCTTACAACGTCTCACTTTGATTATTAATGATAATGATTTGATTTATGAGTTCTGTTCACTGAATATTCTCAATTTCCAAAGATGTTCTCTTTTGGGGAAAAAAAAAAGGAGGGGGGAGAAAAAGCTATTGGGGAGATAGCAACTCAGGTAATGCAATGTGCATCATTTACCTCTAGACGCTGGTTCAATCCATCTCCCAACATTTTCCTGAGGTGTACAGGGAAATCTAAAGGCCGGGGCAGAGATACTGTATATAATGAATGAGCGAGGAATATCGTGATCCACCTCTGTTCTGAGGTTTTGTCTCCTCATGTGTTATGAGAATAGAGAACATTTGGGACCAGGGCTTCTGAATTTTAAGGCTTTTTTATGTGCAGAATTATCACATGTAAACCCTGCGACATGAATTGCGTATTAACATTTTGTCATTCATGCATATATTAAGAAGCTGAGATGTGTAAGGCTGTATAAAAAGATGCCAGTTCTCAGAAAAGAATTATAGAGAATTAAGGCAATTAGAAGTCTGAGGGGCTGTACACAGCACTAGTTTAGAATATCATAGCTTCTACCGGCTGACCTCTTCGTTGATCACAGAAAAGAAAATTCAGTAGAAATTAATTTGGAGCTTTTCATATATGCAGAATAACTCAGAAATAATTGATTTTTAAAGGTTGAAAATACAAAGGCTCTCATCTGCCTTGAGAAATATCTTCTAGGAAAATAAGTGTAAGACAGAAAAATAATGTAATCATCTTTGCCCAGATCACACCCTCCGCTGGGGATGTGAGGACCTGAAAAGATTTCAGAGTCCTCAGCACTGCCTCAGTGAAATACTCACTGAAAGTTGATGAGCCTCTGGCCTCACTAAGTTTCCACAGAAAAAAAAGCATCGATAATAGCTTATCTTATTAGTAGTAGAGCTTTCCAGAGGCTAGAGCCTTAGATATATAATCTCATTTAGTCCTCACAAGAAGACAATGAAACAATTATGGTTACCCCTTTTACAGATGAGGAAAGTAAGGCTCAGAGAGACTGACTGTCCCAGGTCATACAGCCAGGACCTGGTGCTGACTGAGGCAGTGTGATCCCATAGCACCATCATGGCACCCTCCCTCTTCTTTATCCTTCCCTTTGTTGTTGTTGAGTCATGTCTGAAACTTTGTAACCCCATGGACTGCAGCCTGCCAAGCTTCCCTGCCCTTCACTAATCTCCCAGAGCTTGCTCAAACTCATGTCCATTGAGTCAATGATGCCATCCAGCGATCTCATCCTCTGTTGCCCTCTTCTCCTCCTGCCTTCAATCAAGGTATTGGAGCTTCGGCTTTAGCATCAATCCTCCCAATGTATGTTCAAGGTTCATTTCCTTTAGTATTGACTGGTTTGATCTCCCCTGAGTTGGGCTGAAATGAAGCAGAGACCCTAGAAGATTATGTGGGACATCCCCTAAACCTCTCCTGCCAGTTGTCTTTTACTTCTGTGAGTCTAACTGGTAATGGTTCCAAAGCTCTATTATTCTGTACTCTCAAAAAACAATCTCTTCACCCTCTTAGTCTCAACTGCCCATGGATACACTGGTGATTTCCAAGTTTATCTTTCCATTCTAAACCCCTGGCTCAGTTTCAGACTCATAGAAAGTGAAAGTGAAGTCGCTCAGTCGTGCCAGATTCTTTGCAACGCCATGGATAGTAGCCTGCACCAAGCTCCTCCATCCATGGGATTTTCAAGGCAAGAAGTACTGGAGTGGGTTGCCATTTCCTTCTCCAGGAAATCTTCCCAGCCCAGAGATCGAACCCAGGTCTCTCACATTGTAGATAGACGCTTTACCGTCTGAGCCACCAGGGAAGTCCTTCAGACTCATATGCAATTGCTAAATAGCCAGCTTCTCTTGGGAAACCAAGTGAATACCCAACTTCACTTGGATATCACTGGAATCTCATGACCATGTTTTCAAAATCCACATTGTTCTCCTAAAATTCTTCCTACTCCTATACTGTGCTTTATTGCACCTTGATAAACCCTTCCCATCTAGATATCTGAATATCTTAGTATCTTTTCCCTTGCAACCTACAGCAAATTAGTCACATTTATGCTAGTATGAGAGAGATACCCCACATCCAAGGTGAGAGAAAACCAAGTAAGACGGTAGGCACTGAGAGAGGGGATCAGAAGGCAGACAGACTGAAACTATAATCACAGACAACTAGCCAGTCTAATCACATGGACCACAGCCTTGTCTAACTCAATGAAACTAAGCCATGCTGTGGGGGGCCACCCAAGATGGACAGGTCATGGTGGAGAGGTCTGACAAAATGTGGTCCACTGGAGAAGGGAATGGCAAACCACTTCAGTATTCTTGCCTTGAGAACCCCATGAACAGTATGAAAAAGCAAAAAGATAGGACACTGAAAGATGAACTCCCCAGACTGGTAGGTGCCCAATATGCTACTGGAGATCAGTGGAGAAATAACTCCAGAAAGAATGAAGGGATGGAGCCAAAGCAAAAACAACATCCAGTTGTGGATGGGACTGGTGATAGAAGCGAAGTTCGATGCTGTAAAGAGCAGTATTGCATAGGAACCTGGAATGTCAGGTCTATGAATCAAGGCAAATTGGAAGTGGTCAAACAGGAGATGACAAGAGTGAACTTTGACATCTAGGAATCAGCAAACTAAGATGGACTGGAATGGGTGAATTTAACTCAGATGACCATTATATCTACTACTGTGGACAGGAATCCCTTAGAAGAAATGGAGTAGCCATCATAGTCAACAAAAGAGTCCAAAATGCAGTACTTGGATGCAATCTCAAAAATGACAGAATGATCTCTGTTCGTTTCCAAGGCAAACCACACAATATCACAGTAATCCAAGACTATGCCCTGAACAGTAATGCTGAAGAAGCTGAAGTTGAACAGTTCTATGAAGACCTTCAAGGCCTTCTAGAATTAACACCCAAAAAAGACGTCTTTTTCATTATAGGGGACTGGAATGCAAAAGTAGGAAGTCAAGAAACTCCTGGAGTAACAGGCAAATTTAGCCTTAGAGTACAGAATGAAGCAGGGCAAAGGCTAATAGAGTTCTGCCAAGAGAATGCACTAGTCATAGCAAACACCCTCTTCCAACAACACAAGAGAAGACTCACACATGGACATCACCAGATGGTCAACACCGAAATCAGATTGATTATATTCTTTGCAGCCAAAGATGGAAAAGCTCTATACAGTCAGCAAAAACAAGATGGGGAGCTGACTGTGGCTCAGATCATGAACTCCTTTTAACCAAATTCAGACTGAAATCAAAGACAGTGGAGACAACCACTAGACCATTCAGGTGTGACCTAAATCAAATCCCTATGACTATACAGTGGAAGTGAGAAATAGATTTAAGGGACTAGATCTGATAGACAGAGTGCCTGATGAACTATGTACAGAGGTTCATGACATTGTACAGGAGACAGGAATCTAGACAATCCCCAAGAAAAAGAAATGCAAAAAAGCAAAATGGCTGTCTGAAGAGGCCTTACAAATAGCTGTGAAAAGAAGGGAAGCAAAAGGCAAAGGTGAAAAGGAAAGATATACCCGTTTGAATGCAGAGTTCCAAAGAATAGCAAGGAGAGATAAGAAAACCTTCCTCAGTGATCAGTGCAAAGAAATAGAGGAAAACAATAGAATGGCAAAGACTAGAGATCTCTTTAAGAAAGTTGGAGATACCAAGGGAATATTTTAAGCAAAGATGGGCTCAATAAAGGACAGAAATGGTAGGGACCTAACAGAAGCAGAAGATATTAAGAAGAGGTGGCAAGAATACACAGAAGAACTGTAGAAAAAAGATCTTCACGACCCAGATAATCATGATGGTGTGATCACTCATCTAGAGCCAGACATCCTGGAATGTGAAGTCAAGTGGGCCTTAGGAAGCATCACTACAAACAAAGCTGGTGGAGGTGATGGAATTCCAGAGAAGCTATTTCAAATCCTGAAAGATGATGCTGTGAAAGTGCTTCAATCAATATGCCAGCAAATTTGGAAAACTCAGCAGTGACCACAGGAATGGAAAAGGTCAGATTTCATTCCAATCCCAAAGAAAGACAATGCCAAAAAATACTCAAACTACCACACAATTGCACTCATCTCACACACTAGTAAAGTAATGCTTAAAATTCTCCAAGCCAGGCTTCAGCAATACATGAACCATGAACTTCCAGATGTTCAAGCTGGATTTAGAAAAGACAGAGGAACCAGAGATCAAATTGCCAATATCCACTTGATCATTGAAAAAGCAAGAGAGTTCCAGAAAAACATCTATTTCTGCTTTATTGACTATTCCAAAGCCTTTGACTGTGTGGATCACAATAAACTGTGGAAAATTCTTAGAGAGATGGGAATACCAGACCACCTGACCTGCCTCCTGAGAAATCTGTATGCAGGTCAGGAAACAACAGTTAGAACTAGAAATGGAACAGCAGACTGGTTCCAAATAGGAAAAGGAGTACATCAAAGCTGTATATTGTCACCCTGCTTATTTAACTTATATTCAGAGTACATCATGAGAATTGCTGGGCTGGAGGAAGCACAGGCTGGAATCAAGATTGCCAGGAGAAATATCAATAACCTCAGATATGCAAATGATACCACCCTATGGCAGAAAGTGGAAAAGAACTAAAGAGCCTCTTGATGAAAGTGAAAGAGGAGAGTGAAAAAGTTGGCTTAAAACTCAACATTCAGAAACTAAGATCATGGCATCTGGCCCCATCACTTCATGGCAAATAGATGGGGAAACACTGGAAACAGTGTCAGACTTTATTTTGGGGGGATCCAAAATCCCTGCAGATGGCGACTGCAGCCATGAAATTAAAAGATGCTTACTCCTTGGAAGGAAAGTTATGACCAACCTAGATAGCATATTCAAAAGCAGAGACATTACTTTGCCAACAAAGGTCCGTCTAGTCAAGGCTATGGTTTTTCCTGTGGTCATGTATGGATGTGAGAGTTGGACTGTGAAGAAAGCTGAGCACAGAAGAATTGATGCTTTTGAACTGTGGTGTTGGAGAAGACTCTTGAGAGTCCCTTGGACTGCAAGGAGATCCAACCAGTCCATTCTAAAGGAGATCAGCCCTGGATGTTCATTGGAAGGACTGATGTTGAAGATGAAGCTCCAATACTCTGGCCACCTGAGGTGAAGGGCTGATTTATTGGAAAAGACCCTGATGCTGGGAAAGATTGAGGGCAGGAAGAGAAGGGGAAGACAGAGGATGAGCGATTGGATGGCATCACCAACTCGATGGGCATGGGTTTGGGTGGACTCTGGGAGTTGTTAATTGACAGGGAGCCTGGTGTGCTGCAGTTCACGGGGTCGCAGAGTCAGACACGACTGAGCGACTGAACTGAACTGAACTGATGCCAATGTTTGGGCTTCCCAGGTGGCTCAGTGGTAAAGAATCCACCTGCTAAGACAGGAGACACGTGTTCAAACCCTGGTTTAGTACGATCCCCTGGAGGAAGATGTGGAAACCCACTCCAGTATTCTTGCCAGAATAATCCCATGGACAGAGGAGCCTGGAGGGCTGCAGGAGAGTCGTGAGTCAGTGTGGAGAAGTCACATGTTCAAATAAAGAAATAAAATAATCTCTAATATATTCATATACTATTCATAAAAATATACATTTATTTATTTAAAGTACCTTAAAACCAAAAATAGACTTACTCTGTTCTTAACATCAAAGGCAAGAGTAAATAGTCAAGCGCTGGTGTTTCTTCTGCAATCTCTGGTGCATGAGAGTTCCTGTCGGGTTGTTCTTTTGACTCCTGGCAGCATTGTGAATGGTTAGAACAGAGACCTCCAGAGAGTCCTGTGAAGAACTCCAGGGATACTCGTGATTTAGGTGCGCTCTGAATCTACAGCAGAGACACGCTTAGGCAGATTACCCTGGGTTGTCCAACGTCCTTCAGACCCTGCAGTCCTGATGGCCTCAGGAGAGTCAGGAGGCCAGGAAGTGCAGGCAGCCTGCAGGAAAATTTCCCCAGCCAGGCTCCCTGGAGATCTGGAATACAATCAGGACACAGCCATGGTTTCAGCCATCTGACTTCACGGCTCCATCCTTCATTACACCTTCTCTCTACCTGCTTCAGAACCCAACTACCCCCTGTCATATATGGGAGAACATGATTTAATCAGAGTCCTCATGCCAGGCACCTCAGGGCTGATGGCCAGATTGAGGAAGATAATTTTGGGGGCCAGAGGCCAATCTCTGGATGGATGGGGCTCCACGTCACCTGATCACTTCCAGTCATTCCAGTCACTTCGTTCTATTCTTAAGAGGGCCATGTGGGTGATAAGTGCTGGGAGCTTCCAATGCTGTTCTCCAGTTGGAATTAGTTTTGGTTACATAGCACAGAAAACCCAGGAAAAAATGGCTTAAAGCCTGAATTTCCCACTTTAGACTCCTTTGGTTCCTGACAGTACGATCGAGGAAAGAGTGTTCTTCAAACACATAATCTTAGGGAGACTGTTCTTAGTGTTCTTCAAACACACACTACCTATCCCTCTTTTAGGGAGACATTTCTGGGTGCCCTGCATGCTTCTGCTCATGTTTTATTAGTGGCATGTAGTCCTCATGTTGCAAGGCACCTGAGAAACAGGCTTTTACCAGGACAGACTCAGGATCAGCTGACAAAGAATCACAGATACTTCTGCAGAGAACTAGCCAACTCTCATAGGCCAATATAGCCCCTACAGCCCTGTCCCTCCAATTCAGTTCCAGCCAGCTATTCAATACTCATATCATTCAGAGTAGAATATGGAAGAAAACAACTTTAAAAACTCAAAACATTGCCTTTCAGAGGTAATGAGCTAAGTGAAATTCAAGCCCAAGAACCTTAACTAAATTTATTATATCTGATTAACTGGTTATTCCATTCACTATCTTCTGAAAAAATCAGCCACAAAATAGATTAAAAAGTAAATGGCCTCCAACTGTTGACTTTCAAGTAGAGACTCAGACAAGCAGGTTGACAACATCAGGGTGTCCAATGCAAGCAGCCCACAGTTGGTCCCTGAACCCTAAAATGAGGATCATCATGTCAGTATCATTGTTTCTTTGTGTGTGTGAAGATCAAAGTTGACAATATCCAGCATAATGGTGAGCACAAAACACATTCCTATATCTGAAACAATTCCTAGGACCGACTCTAGACAAAAGTGTGGATGAAGCCAATTGCATCACCAGGATCCTAATCTCTCACACAGCAGCCTCTAGATAGTTCTCTTCCTTTATCTCTTTCTCAGGTGACAAATTACAATGCCTCTGGCCAACCAGAAGTCCCTCCTAGACCTGCTCTGCCAAGGCAGCCCCATAACTCTGGGCTCCAAAGCTGCCATTTCCTCTTTTAGTACTATCAGCTTTTGATCTCGTGGCTTTAGGACACTGTCAAAATACAGAAGAAGGGGTGGATAAATTCCCTTATGGCAAAATTGTTATTGCATATAAAAATTTTTTTCCTATAGCATTTATATTTATATTTTAACTTAAAACAAGTCCTTTGAGCCAAAAGAGGTATATTGAAAGGTATATTTTAAACATCAATATAGATGAGGAATATTTTCAATCAGGAGCCTTTCTAGCATGCTTTAAGTTTTCCCATACAGGTATAAATTCTTTTTTCAATTTTACTAAAGTATAGTTAATATACAAAGTTGCTTCATGAGTTTGGACATTTACATGCACACATGATACCAACACCACAGACAAGATAATTAACATATTCATCACCTGCAAAAGATCTCTTGTGTCCCCTTGCTTTTAAAAAACATTTAAATATTACTATTTGATGTCATTTTCTTGAGCTTTCAACTGGCCAGTTATTCTTTCCTCAAGAGAAACATTAGCTTTCAAATAAAAAGAAAAACATAAATTTGATGAGCAAGGATATCAAGGGAAGGAAAAGATAAAGACTCTGGCTCCTTTTCCTTGTTAAGGATATACCTAATAGTTTTTACATTTCCAGATACATGTAGCAATTTTGGCAAATTCCCAAACCACGCCAGTCAAGGAAGACTATCATGCTTTGCAATTAAAATATTGCCTATATTCAAAGTTCCAGGATACTTCAGTTATACTATACCCCTAATTCTGAGATCACTTGGTTTTATTTAAGAACTCAAGCAGGTAAAATTAAAACCCTTAAATTCTCAGAGAAGTAGTATGTTGTGGGGTAGGGCTCAACATAAGAGAACAGAGGAAGGGCACTCCCCTACTTTCTCCTTTGGATAAAATCTATCCTAGATTTCATTGCTATCAGTGATGTTTCCCACAGCCATTTTAAGACGATGGCTCAGCTGGTAGAGAATCTGCCTGCAACTCGGGACACCTGGGTTTAATCCCTGGGTTGGGAAGATCCCCTGGAGAAGGGAAAGGCTACCCAGTCCAGCATTCTGGCCTGGAGAATTCCATGGACTATGTAGTCTATGGGGCTGCAAAGAGTTGGACAGGACTGAGTGACTTTCACTTTCACTTTACAAAATTAGATGAAAATATGCATACTAGAAGAATAAACTTCATAGGCATTTAGGTTTGTTGCAAAACTGCAAAGAATGAGGCTGACAGAAGAGTGTTCCAGTCTAAATGAACATAGTACTTTGGTAGAAAACCAGCAATTCCCTTGATGTTCTCTTCCCCGTTCCATCACTGCATGCTGCTAACTCCATAAAGGGGAATTAACACAACCTAGTCATGTGGCAGGACGCCCTGAGAACCCAAGAGCCTCCTTCATAAGTTGCCAAAAAGAAGCATTTGTTACTTTTTTGTTTAATTCATGGAATATCTATGTACATTAATGGGCTTTACTATATTGGAATACAAATTGGGAGAAAACATTATGGTATAAGGACAAAATCAGTCACTAATACTAGCTACCTTATGGGACATGGACTTTATTCCTTGTCCAATCATAAACTGAAGACTAAAACACAAAACAGAGATGTTTTTCCATCTGTTGAAGTGAAATCAAAGGGAATTTTTGAAAGGCAAGCTCTCATTGCTGTGTACTGGGAATCAAGCCCTCGTTACACTTAATGGATGTTCCATGCCAAGTTCCCCAGCCCCTGGGGGTGAAAATTTCCCCTAAAAAGACCTGGAAGGAATTCAAGGCTGCTAAAGGCTTGAATAAAACTTTACTTAATGTGTATTGTACATTTTTATTACCCTGAGATGCTATGTTATAATTACATTCTTAAATCATGTGAGAAAAACTTAAAACTCGTTATTAACAAATGATAATATTCCCAAACCAAACCAGTTTGGTGCCAATGTCTCTACGGAAAAGGACAGTAGATAGCAAGCAGGCGAACAAAGTGGTCAACATGTCAGGAGCAGGAGCAAATACGAGGCAACCTAGTTCTATCAAAGGCACAAGACTTAAGAGGAACCAATGGGCCTCTGCTGGAACTGGATGGTAAAAAGATGGAAATCCTTTTGAACCAGGCTATAAATTGTAACATGTGCTTTTTGGTGTTCCCTAAGTAATTAGCCAAAACAGAAGTATATGTTTCCCAGAATAAAGTGAAATAGAGAAAAATCTCTTGGGAAACGTACTTATTTTAGCTTCTTAGAAAATAAATTGGACCTTTAACATAGTTGAAATGGGTAGAATCAATTTCTGATGGTGACTGGAAATAAAAGAAACGAAAGTTCATTTGAATCTTTTTCTTCGCCCTGCCTGAGTTCATCCAAACTTAAATATTGGAAGTCACGCCAAGAAGGAACTGCCTTAAGAATTCTTACATTCAAATACATATTATGAATCTTTTAAGTGAAGCTACGTTTGAAAATTGTAGAGCAGGTAATAAAGCTAGTAGCCAAATTATGCTGCTGATGCTGTCTGGATAGCTCTGAACTTCTTCTGGAAGGGAGGTCCCCTGCCACCTTTCCTGGCATTCTCCGGGCTGGAGGGACCAGGGTGCATGAGCAGGCTGAGGCAAGTTCTCCCCAGAAGCCTCCACGGGGAGTCTGGAAAGGGTTGGCGTCCACCTGGAGTGAGGAACCGTAGGTGGAGGCTGGCTCCCCGCATTGCTTGGTTGAAGATCAAAACAGATTTCGTTCTGGCAAATGTCTTTTAAAAATCAAAACCTCAGAGCATTTAAAAATTATCCTTTAGCAATGTATTAAGGGAGGTGGACTGAAAGTCATTTTGCAAGAATTTGCAACCTTAAATGTTGGCGGAAAGAAACTGACAAGATTGATAAAGCTAATTGGTTACCAAGCAACCTCAAGTGTAAGGGGATATGCAAAAAGGGGCAGGAGAGGAAATACTTTTGCATTTCTGCCCTGCTGAACGCTACATTGGCTCTGTATCTGTGTATGTGGACTCAGTCATGTCCTACTCTGTGACCCCATGGACTGTAGCCCACAAGGCTATCCTGTTGATGGAATTTTCCAGGCGAGAATACTGGAGTGGGTTGCCATTTCCTCTTCCAGGCAGTCTTCCTGACCCAGGGATCAAACCTGCCTCTCTTGAGCCTCCTGCATTGGCAGGCGGATTCTTTACCACTAAGCTCCCTGGGAAGCCCTTGACTCTGTATACACAAATCTAATGTTATGCAAATATTAGAAATATGAACCAAATACACCAGCTATTTCCACTTGCTTTGAGTACCCTGTTTCTCCCAGACTTCTAAAATCCTGTATACTGAAAGGGACACTGGACCCATGAACAATGACTATTGACTGATGATACCATAGCCCACAGTAGTAAGCATACTTTTTACTGGGAGTATAATGTAAATATTGCAAGTTTCACAGTAGTTCACACTATAAAGAGAGGTTGATATTCAATTTATGAATCCCTTGAAAAACATGTACATGCAAAAATTCTCTTCATAAATATTCCTGCACTATTTTAGGAGGTAATAGTAAATATTCCCTTTTTCTAATCTTTTCTTTATTCCTTGAAACTTGTGATCAATTCAGGTTGGTCAGAACTGGCCCCTAAGGTCATCAAAAGAGATAGTATCTGATGCATATCTATGCAGTAAAAGTCAGTACTTTAATCTCTCAGAAATAGGCAATAAAATATGGTACTATCATAAACTCACATCTAAACTGTCAATAATTCAAAGGCTTGAGCAATCATCTGGACAGCCCAGAAAGTCAATTTAGACAATTCTACAACCACATTTTGTACTGAATTTATTAGATAACTCTGCTTTGCCAATGTAGACATGATCTAAGTTTATCTGAAAACTCTTGAGGAAGAATTAAAATACCTAAAAACAGCCTCAAACTGTGACCATTAGGAACTTGCATAAATTCACTGAAAACAAATTTTACCAATCTCATTTTTAGATGACATTACTAGAACAGTTTATCAGGGGAATTCCCTGACCTTCTCAAACTTCAGTTTAGCAAAATTTTGGTCAGTGTGTTTCAAAGTCATGAGGCAACAGGATAGAGTAGAAGTAGAGATAAATGAACAGAGTTCTAGTTTGAGTTCTTTATCAGATGAGCATGTAACTTGAAAAGTTATGTCAGTAGTTCTTGGGCTTGCCTGGTGGCTCAGTTGTTAAAGAATCCACCTGCCAAGCAGGAGACTGCTTGCAGTGCAGACCTGGGTTCAATCCCTGGATCAATAAGATCCCCTGAGGAGGAAATGGCAATGCACTCCTGTGTTCTTGTCCGGGAAATCCCAAAGACAGAGGAGCCAAGCAAGCCCCGAGTGCATGGGGTTGCAAAGAGTCAGACACGACTGAGCATGCACACACACACACAGACACACACACACACACCAGTTCTTAAACAAAGTGATAAATCAAGCACATGTATAATGCTTCCCTCTGTTCCAAACACATGCACAAGACAATTTTAGGAAAATGTGTTAATCAAAACAAATATGAATATATACATACATATTTAAAAACTAATTTGGTTTGAGAGCAAGAAAGGAAATTTCCAGTAGTCAGAACCGAAAAGGAAATATCTCAGTAAACAGGAGCTCAAGGTTTGTGTCCTATAGTGTTGCTGAGATAACGGGGCAGGCTTTGCAAATGTAGCCGTCAGTTCTAAGTGAGATAGGATATGGAACTCCACTCAGAAGTCTGGGGCCCAAGAGCTCACTGTTGTTTGCTGTTGTGTTGTTCAGTTGCTAAGTCATGTCCAACTCTTTGCAATCCCATAGACTTCAGCACACCAGGCTCCTCTGTCCTTCACTATCTCCTGGAGTTTGCTCAGATACATGCCCATTGAGTCAGTGATGCTAACTATTTCATCCTCTGCAGCTCCCTTCTCCTTTTGCCTTCACTCTTTCCCAGCATCAGGGTCTTTTACGATGAGTGGGCTCTTTGCATCAAGGTGCCAAAGTATTAGAGCTTCAGCTTCAGTATCAGTCCTTCCAATGAATAGTCAGAGTTGATTTCCTTTAGGATTGACTGGTTTAATCTCTTCACAATCCAACAGTCTCTCAAGAGTCTCCTCACCACAGTTCGAAAGCATCAAATCTTTGGTGCTCAGCCTTCTTTATGGTCCAATTCTCACATTCATACATGACCACTGGCAAAACCATAGCTTTGATCATATGGATATTTGTCAGCAAAGTGATGGCTCTGCTTTTTAATATACTGTCTAGGCTTGTCATAGCTTTCCTTTCAAGGAGAAAGTGTCTTTTAATTTCATGGCTCAGTCTGTATGTTTTGTTTTTCACAGGTGGGAATTCAGAATATCCCAAGCAAGTTACCTAGATCTCAGCCAAAGCAAAAGACCTGCTGCAGACCACAAGGGGAAACTAGTGCCTCAGACCACAACACAGCTGAGAATATGTGCCCTTACACGGTGAGAGACTGGGGAAACATCCATTCCAGTCAGTCTATCACATTCTACTGGTTATAGTATAATAACTGTTGAAATATGACATTAAAACCTAGTTCGAAGCCTGTGAATTTTGCTTATCATTAACAGAGATAACACGCCTCCTATAAACTCTATGCATAAATGTGATATGCTTTTCTGTATTATGCTACATTTCTTATTTAAATTTTAAAAATATGTTATTCAAGTAAGATGGTCAAAACACCAAACTACTTAAACAAAGCAAGCTGGGGATATTTCCACAATCCCAAATGATTGGACAGCTTCAGAGGATGACAAGTCACACAAAATCAGGTTACTCCACATACTTCAACTTCATTCTTACATCTTGAGTTATGCCACCTTAGTTTTGTTTAAATATCATCCAACTTCTTTTTTAGTGACCAGAAGTATTGATAATGCACTCATACGAAATATGGAAAGTTTCAGTTTGGTGACTAAAATCAAGAACATGAGTACGTGTTCTTCCTTTTGATTTAATGGCATGGAATACAAAGAAAAATTCAATTTGGGAAAATAAAGCAATTAATATTTATAGCTTATATGTTGAAATCAGCCTATAGTTATAGATGGAATTAAGTAATTACAGGTTAGAAAGACAGGTGCAAAGATGTTTTAAATCTGTCATAATTCATGAATACTTATATTGTAATTGACTGCTTGGTATAATAATTATGTTTATGTCTAGGTAATGAAAATGCCATAAAAACTTTAATTAGCAAAAATGCAATGGATAAGAAGATAATTGAAACAAACTTTGGGAGAATATAATCAGGCCTTCTGAATGTATACTTAAGACACCATCAAGAGTAGTAATTAAGCTAAGCAAAATCAGAGAACATTGTTATAGGAATATATTCATATAATAATTTCTTTTAAATTATTTTTAAACATTTTATCTAAGGATCTTAATGCATTTTCTATTGCCAATTAGCTCTGTAATAGAGAGACTATTTCCTTTTGTTTCTGTTATGATCTTACGTAACTGAGTCAAAGAGGAGAAAATTGTCCACCTATCACAGAACACAGTAGTGGTTAAACCAGGACAACTTCTGTGACCACACTAGACCAGTGGCGTGAAGCACACACCCAGAGAGCTTCAGTGAGTCCCTGAAGTACCAAAAGTGGTAAAGCGTCAGAAACAGAAGGCTGTATTCAGGTGCTGATGTCGAACGTCTCTCACTGCAAATTTAATTAAGTATCTGAGTGACTCGCTCTTGCATTATCACAGAACTAGCTCTTTCCACTTCAGAGCTGTGCAAAATTATAAATCACAACAAGCCACACTCACTCATCAAAAATTAAAAATTTATAATTTCAGATACCAAGAGTTTACTGCATTTTTCTCAGTTACAAATTTTGAGTTTGAAACTGTTTCCAAGCTAGTTCAGCCGTGCTGCTGCTTCCGAATACCCCTCAGGAGTACATGTTGTTTCAAAGTCAAGAATGAATCCTTACTGAGCGTTGACTATAGTCAGGAACTCTACTTAGGGCCTCGCGTGTGTTACCTCTGTTTAACCCGCAACATAAATCAGTAGGAGAAGTATCCTCCCTGTTATCAGAAGGTTACAGTTCTTAGTAGCTATCCAAGTTTGTATGGTGGTAAATGATAGATCAGGAAGCCAGTGGCTCAAGATTTATTTTTTTTAAAAAAGACATTTTTGTCGGTGCTCCTTTCTCCATTTGTTCCACTCTCTCCCTCCCCACATTGTGTCCAGAAGTCTATTCTCCATATCCTCATCCATTCCTTTCCTACAAATAGATTCTTCAATACCACTTGTCTAGATTCCATATATATGCTTTAATTTACTATATTTGTTTTTCTCTTTCTGACTTACTTCCACTCTGTATAACAGGCTCTAGGTTCATCCACCCCACGAGAACTGACTCGAACTCATTCCTTTTCATGGCTAACATTCTATTGTATATGCGCACCACATCTTTATCCATTCATCTGTCAATGGGTATCTAGCTTGCTTCCATGTCCTGGGTATTTAAAATATTGCTGCTGTGAACACTGGGGTACATATATACACTATCAGGTGTAAGACAGGTACCTGGTGACATGGAGCCCAGTCTGACACTCTGTGATGAGCTGGAGGGGTGGGATGGGGGAGGAGTGGGAGGCTCAGGCGCCAGTGGAAGTATGTGTAATTATGGCTGATTGGCACTGTTGTGTAGCAGAAACCAACACAATGTTGCAAAAATTTTAAAGCAAAAATGTTTTTTTTTTTAATTAAAAAAAAGATATTTTTGAATTCCAAAAGCTTACTTTATCGTTTGAAATGTGAAATTCTGGCAGACTCTGTTTATAATAAACCAAAATGTAAAGGAAATACATGATGAAGTCATGTATTTCTTCTCCTACACAGAGAGGACATAAGACTGTCTGGATTGTGGGAAGGAGACAAGAGAAATCTCCAGCTGGAGAAGAGAGAGTTAAAGGCTACAATAGGAAAACTTTCTCTTCTGTTTCAAGGAGACATGTGAAACTTCCTGTGCATGTCCAAGCAGAGACCAAGAGCATCATCCAATAGAAAGAGGCCTCAAGATTACAACAGAGGATTCAAAATAGCCTCCGCAGCACAATTCACACAGCATGGAGAACTTATTGCAACTGGAGCCATCCAGAGGCAGGTGTGCCATGAATTTGTGAGACCAGATGTATCCAATCCCTGTTTAATTCAGACATCAGACCGAGCCATCACCCAAACCCTCATGCCAGGAAAATACCTTCCTCTCTTCCCTTCCAAAAATAACAAAGAGCCAGAAATTAGGAGAGATGGGAGGGGAAGAATTCTCATTTGACTCACTACTCCGGGGATAAATGTATAAATAAGAGGTGACTGGATTACTACAATGGAGATTGTATTTTTCTTAATAGAAATAAAGTTCTACAATAGCATCTGTGGGCTGAAACCATGTTACTGACATAAAAAAAAACCCTCTAAATTTTTCTCTTTCTTATCAAAATGCTTACTGTTTTTCTCTCATGTTTTCCTTTGCATAACTGTATTTGCAACAACAGATTTCCTGACTAATTAATATTTAATAACTTAATTTTAAATTAATTTTTAAAGTCTCCTGTTTAAAAAAAGAAAGTCAGAAAATGCCAGACACTATTTATGGAACAGATATGCTATCTATAAAACCAGTGATCTCTAAAACCGTAGACAGTGATCACTATAAACAGTAGTTTCTGTCTCTTCATGTTGGGAATAGGGTCTGGTATCAAACCAAGCTTAATAAAAGAGTCTAATGCTTAGGACTCACATAGATACTGCAACTGATCATCTCTAGGTGGGCACAGGATTGAGTGGTATTAAATCACACAGACTCTGCTTTATTTGATTAGGATGATTTAAACCAAAAACACTAAAAAAACAAAGAAAAGATGAAACCTAGACACTATCAAGGTTATCAGGTGTGTTGTAGAAAAGATGAGCCACGTGAGAGAAATAAACTAGTAATCCAAAGGAGAAATGCCCGGAAGGGAAAAGAGAAATAATGCCTGGTCCAATGCCTCAGAACTCTGGATACTGATACAAAGACAATGGATATAAAAGTAGATGTGACTTTTCCCAGTGGTCATGTATGGATGTGAGAGTTGGACTGTGAAGAAAGCTGAGCGCCAAAGAATTGATGCTTTTGAACTGTGGTGTTGGAGAAGACTCTTGAGAGTCCCTTGGACTGCAAGGAGATCCAACCAGTCCATTCTGAAGGAGATCAGCCCTGGGATTTCTTTGGAAGGAATGATGCTAAAGCTGAAACTCCAGTACTTTGGCCACTTCATGGGAAGAGTTGACTCATTGGAAAAGACTCTGATGCTGGGAGTGATTGGGGGCAGGAGGAGAAGGGGACGACAGAGGATGAGATGGCTGGATGGCATCACTGACTCAATGGACGTGAGTCTGAGTGAACGCCAGGAGTTGGTGATGGACAGGGAGGCCTGGCATGCTGCGATTCATAGGGTCGCAAAGAGTCGGACACGACTGAGCGACTGAACTGAACTGAATTTACCCCATGAGCCACATAGAACAGAAGTCAAGGCGTTACACAGTAGCACTGTTAGCAGGAGGTCAATGGGGAGGAAGATGGTAGAAAGGCAGCAAAAATGAAGGAAAGGTCATAAAAAGAACCAGACCCGGATCCCAGGCTGAACACACTTTGGGAAGAGAGAGGGGAATTCAGGAAGATCACCGGTGAGCTTCGAAAGAGAAGAAGAATAAAAATACCAAGTGAACAGTCTAAAGAATGAAGCTGAAAGCAGGTAGGACAGGATCCCACACCAGACATACAGCAAGAAGAAGCCAACAATACCTAATGCCAGTCTCCATTTACTATTTATCCCCAAAACTTATAGACATCATTTTCCAAATGTAAAAATGAGATCACCAACACTTGGAAATATAATGAAGTTTTTAGGAAGGAGATGCCATGAAAAATAAAAAAGGATAACAAGAAATCACAAGTTGCAAAGTATTACCTGATAATTTCACCTAATAATCCTAAATCTAACTTTTACAAAATACCTTAATTCCATAATGAGATATAAAAAATGCAAATTTAAATCTATATGGATGAGATGATATTACTTTATGCATATCTTTAGCTTTTACTAACTGACTTTATAAATATCGTCTCATTTTTACTGAAGCTCTATAAATTAAATGCTGTGCTGTGCCGTGTGTGCTCAGCTGTGTCTGACTCCTTGCGATCCCATGAACCGTAGCCCACCAGCCTCTGCTGTTCATGGAATTTTCCAGGCAAGGATACTGCAGCAGGTTGCCATTTCCCACTCCTGGGGATCTACCCTACCCAAGGATGGAACCCATGTCTTTTGTGTCTCCTGCATTGGCAGGAGTATTCTTTACCACTCTGCCATTAAGATGATATTAATCACTATTTCAGAATGTTTAGAGTTCAAGTTATTTAAATAATTATCCCAAGACGACACAGCTAGTAGTTGACAGAGCTGAGACCAAACACCTGTGCCACGTACTGTAAATCCAGCACTTTTGTACTACATCTCACTGACTTCCTGGAAGGAGATACATCCTTTAAGGTAGAGAGGTATCTAGGCAGACTTTGTACTTCAGAAGAGAGAAACCTTTGGAAGGCAAACTCAAGGAACTCAATGGATGACACCAATATCCGTGTTGATCCAACTGTTGATCTAAAGATCTCCTTGGACTTTGGGATTACTACTTAGGGAAAATACAGATTAACATCTGCAGAAAATAAGTCTAAGGAGACTTCCAGGGATGGAGACAAAGCTCTAACATACGTGCATTTATCACTTTAAAATTAAAGGGCTACTTCGAGAGGGTCGGGCTTCCCAGGTGTTGTTAGTGGTAAAGAACCCACCTGCCAGTGTCAGAGGCATAAAAGATGTGGGTTCAATCCCTGGGTCGGGAAGATCCCCTGGAGAAGGAAATGGCAACCCACTCCAATATTCTTGCCTGGAGAATCCCGTGGACAGAGGGGCCTGGTGGGCTACAGTCCATAGTGTTGCAAAGAGTTGGACACGACTGAAGGGACTTAACACGCTGACAGGTACTAGAGCTTGTAGATTAAGACTGACTTCAGAAAAAAGAAATAAATAAATAGTGTTACTTTCTTTTGGACAAAGCCACTGGCTTGTTTTGGAGCTATCCAAGGTGCTCATCTCAGGCCGTAGCTGTCAGTTACTGTGACTATGTAGCAAATTTCCTGGTCCTACCTGTTATATCGAAGCAAATGGCTTTTGATTTGTGAGGGGTGGGGAGAGAATAACAACATTTTATTTCACACTTCACAGAATTATTAAAGGTCCAACTTTCATAATGAATATGGTATCACTGATTTCAGAATCAGTCAGTGGAAGCATTAATAGAATCACTTAGAGACACTTAAACGAATACTAGTTAGTGATTGTGGTTTATACAAACTGAATATTTAGAAGCTTCAAGAGTCATATTTCAACCAAAATGTTTTGTATTTCTGTATTTTTAAGACCTGGTATTGCCAAGAGTAGTGAACCTGTGAATGTTCTCTGTAGTTTTCTTTTCTTTTTTTTTTTTAACAACCACTTATAGTAAATGAAACACACGCATAACTAGAGCAAAAAATTAATCCTATAATATTTTCTATTCTGCTTAACTTTGTTGGAAAGAACAACTTCTGATAATGACCCACTAAATTGCTTTCATGTCAATTCAGGATCCACTAATGGATCCTGATCCACAGTATGGAAAAGAGGAAACAATGGACTGTTGATGACCAAGCTCATAGGATAATCTCCATCACAGGTCTCATTCACCATACTTGCCTCCCTCATCCTACCCTGGACATGTGTTCAGTTCTGCCTCTCTTACCACATCTTTTAAAAATTATGTCACTGCCAAGTCCCCTTTTGAAACCACACTTGATTTGATTTGACCTCTAATAAACATCCTCCACTAACCTCAGACACCTTCCACTTATCCAAAGACAGACACTGATATTACAGACAGCAGGGGCTGGGGAGCTGAATGAGGGGTGGCTCTCTAAAGAGAAAACCTGGTAAGGACCAAGGTCACCAAACACAACTAACCACTTGCATCATTTTTCTCTCTTTCCCCTCCATGTTTGCCTCTTTAATCTCCTTTAGCAACATAACAGCTAAGTTTGTTGTCTGTATCTACCTTCTGTCGAGTGAGAATTTTATAAATGACGTCTACTGAAATTAAGCTTCACAGTAACTTTCAGGTCTGTATTATTAACATCATTTTTATAGATGTGGAAATTTGGATTCCAGGAGAATGAGTAACTCTCTGGTGATGAAATAGACAGGATGTCATGGAGGCTGTTAATGTAGGATTTTAATGGACATATAGAAATTATTTAGAAGTCCGTTAAATAATGCACTGCTCAAGAACAAGAACAGTTTAGATAGAACATTATGAACTAGCATGTATTCGGCAAGTAAACCATAATGATGCATCCATTATTACCTAGAAAAGCTATTAGATACTTAATCCTTGTGCTATTGCACAATTTAATCACTGAGTGACATTATTTTAACAACTCTGCATACAAGATAAACAATCTTAAATAATCTCCTAATGAGAAACTACGTGTGTCTACTTTAACTATAGTACAACCATCGTTTATTCTGAGCATAGCAGGGATCAACTTAAACTTAACTTTAGCCATTTTTAATAAGAGGAACTGAAGAGGGGAAAAATTGCCCAGCTTTATTCCTCCCTTTTGTTCTTCCTATGAACTTTTAGAAGTACTGATGGATAGTTAAGTCATTGAAAACACAGGCAACAAAAACATTAAGAACTAGAAACGACTTCTCTGAGGTGAGTTAAGAACTATTCAGGAATTTAAGGAATATTAAAGCAAGAGCAGAGGGATCTAAATGTTTCTGACTCTGTAAATGAGATACTTGTTTTTTAAATAGTCAAGTCATGAAATATAAAAGTAAACAATAATTATGAGAGTTGCTGTGCCGAGATAACGCATTCAGCCCTTTTTCATGGGGAAGCAGTTTCTTGATGTAGTGAAATTTGAGATCTAAAGGGTCACTGAAGTGAAAAATGAAGGGTTAGAAATAGGGATGATGAGGAGAGGGTAACAGAGCTATTCTGGCAAATGAAAAGAAGGCAAGTGACTGAGAAAATCTTCAAATCAATTCCTGTGCATTGTAAGGAGGAGCAGGCAGCTTTTGATCCCCGCTTTTAGAAATGCCCTTAATTGCCTTAAAATCGTCTACCCTGGATATACGTAAAGAGCACTGTGTGTTAGCACGGACAACAGACACGAGAAGGTTCTTCACCCCCCAACTTCTCAATTAGGGTACAGACGTAAGTTGAACAGAAGGAAAATAGGTGATTCGACCTATCCACGGTGAAGATTTATTCTGCTGACAAGGGCAAAAACAGTGAAAATTCCTTTACTTTCTAGCACTTAAGTTTTCTAGAATTCTTTTTCTACCTAATTGAAATTTCCCTTGTCAAACAGATTGTATTTTTAGCAACAATATATTTCATACCTGATAGTGATATAAGATGAATAAAAATATCCTCAAGAAAACAAAAGTTCATCTGCATTTCAGAAGCATATTGTTTTAAGGGCCCCAAATTACTGAAGGCTGTGCCTTGATGCTTTTCCCATAGCAAAACTCTATTACCCATTTTGGTATATATGTTTTACTAAAAACTACTCCGAAATCAATCCAAAGCAGTATATGGGGCAGAAGAAAGAAAATATGTTGAGACTATAAATAAACCTACCAACTGAAGTAAAGATAAAAAAAATTATATAAATGATTCATTTTTCAAGCTGTCTAATGTTATTTCCCCCCAAAAATGAAGATGATACCAAATTACTTGTATGATTCATGTCATCTAATAAGCTTGCTAGCTCAGGTATTGTCTAACTCTGCTTTAAAGGAATATGTGGGAAAAAAAAAAAAAGGAATATGTGTGTTTTACCCATTGAACTGAGACAATCTGCCTAAAGTGAAAGCACCTCCCAATTATTTTTTAAAAAATAGTCTGTACAATTTTCAAACTTTCAGATGTTTTTTCTCAAAAGTTTCAGGCTTTGGGAATGCACATACACTAGACACTTAACACAAGCTATGCATTTAGTTATTTTAAATTCATTGTGCCACTATTTCATTCTTCTCTCTGAAAAGCACCAGGTCTAGGTGAGAAGGATCTACGTGAAACGCAGAGCAGGCATTGGAACCCAGGCACTCACTCCTTTCCTAGCATTTTGTCTTTTGAGTCTACATGGCTTAGTAAAAGCTTTAAGATACTAAAAGGAAAATATATCATACCATTTCTGAAATTCTTGATGAAAAAATCACGTAGATCAAAGCAAAAGTTAGGTTAAAACAAAACTTCCATTTTACCATCCTAAATATTGAAAATCTCAGGTTGCAGTTCCTTTTTAAGATTTTGAAGTCATCTCACACAATGAATATGAAAAGAAATGAGTGAAGCAATGAACAGAGATTTACCCAAATAAAGGTATTCATTTCAGTCCTTATTTCTACTATGTTTACTAAGAGGTGAAGATTAAGACAGAAAACTGGAGGCTCATGCAGTAAGGGAAATCAGGACACCCAGGCGTTCATAATAAACTCATCTCTACAGATGAATAATTCTCGAGCAGTGATTATTTATCTATCTATTTTTTACCTCATCTTTTAATGTACAATTTTATCTTCTGGAGTTCCTTAGCCAATCATTTCCAGTCACTCTCATACAAAAACAAAAATTTACAAATCACTCTATTTAGGGTACATTATAAGACAGTTTGTAGGAAACCTGTGGTCATCCAGGCTCCAGATGCCCTAATCTAAGTGCAGAAGAAGCTGAGCAGATCAATGTCATGGCACACCTGCAGGTTAATCCTGACACATTTTTAGAAAGCCCACCTCAACTCCCTTACTCTATGCCAAAGAATAAAGTTATTCTTTTATTGACACTCTTAATTGCTGCCAATAATTGTGTTTATTACCTGTCAGGTACCGTACATGTATGATCTCAATTCATCCGTACACCAAATTTATGAGATTAGTGGTGTTAAACCAATTGTTTAGCTAGTAAAATTATAGTAGTACAATTCAACCACAGATCTCTTAACTATGTAGCTTCTAAAACACTATTCTCTACTACATCTTTTTTTAACAGACATCTAAATGAATATTTTAAAATAACATAAACCATGCAATAAGCAATCTGATAAACCAATATTTAAATCTTGGGAAATAGATTAATTAAATCCACGGGTTAAAAGTTTTTTTAAGTCCAGGGGGAATCTGATTACTTTTTCAGGGGAGTAAAGCATTTCTCATCTCAAATTCTCTGATATTAGAATCTTTATTTAAATATCTTTCTGGAAAAAATCTTTTACGCGGCAGACATTTTTTATCAGTACGGTTATCTGATTAGTTTTCTAAGAACGTCAATCTAAATAGAAGGGAATATGTGCACCTTAGCCCTCAACAAAACCAAAAAAAAAATTAAATTAAACTAAATGCATATAAATATACATCCATATATTTTTAAAGCCTGGCTTACATATGATTTTAATAAGAAACTCTATGTCATCAGCATTTCTAAATGTATTACCAAATAAGTAAGAGATTTTAGATAATTTTCAGTTCACAGTACAATTCTTTGAAATTAACCCACAAATTGGTTTTGCCTCATATTTATATTTTATCAAACCCATCTTTCTGACGTAGGCATTTCTTTTCTTGGGATTCTAACAAAGATAGTTATCGTGCACAGAGTACACTCTAGGCTTTGGTGGTTTTAATCTCATTTTAACATCTTTGTGTTTGTAAGTACATTTCTTTTCTTTCATCTGATCATGTACATGTTAAGATGTCAAAGCTGAAGTCTTCTGACATATCCATCATAGGTTCTAGCAATGTTTCTAATCTTTCAAAGTTTAAAATTCAGTTTAAACAAGAAAAAATTTTAATTTATCATAATACAATAAAGTTTTGAATCTATATGTATGAAACTTGTAGTTGGATCTACAATAAAATGTATATTTAAAAAAATTATAGTTGGAATTGAATGTATCATCTACCCAGGGGCAGGAAATAAACAGTCTTTTTATCACAGATTGTCTTGTCAATTCACAGTGCAATTCCTACCTCGACTTTCCTGAAATTCAAGTACAGTATTTCTTGATCACTGAGCTTTCTAAAGAAGGATTTTGGACTGATAGATCTATCAGCAATAAAATTTACTTAGAAGAGCTTTCTGGAAAAGTCTGGTTCATGCATTTGTGAATGAAGCTAATTTTTGTATTATATTTGTTCTCTGCACAATGCCTTTGCCCTAAGGAACTAGCAAAGTTTTTCCATATTCATGTGAGGTTGAAATTTCACTTATCTGAACAATAAGAAAGGCAGCAACTGCATTTACAGTCAGTTAAACTTCAGAAGAGTTTAAAAGACAGAAACTAGGAAATTCACCTCTTTGAAGAGACTCATAACAAATCTCCAGACCTTCTTAACAGACAGCTCATTACTACAGACAGTCTATGCAAATGGGGCACTGACTATGGGCCCTCAGGGGAGGGTTTTTTGTTTTGTTTTCTGTCTCTGGTACTAACCTAGTATAATTTGCCGTATAACTGCCCTCTTGCCAGTAATGTTAATGATGGTGATTATTAGTAATAACTCTGAGTAATGAGATTTTCTTCCTTGTACTCAAAATAATTGCTCCACGTAAATCCACAGCGATTTTTATGGTACACTAAAGATTGGTAACATTAGAAACTTGGCAAATCTTACTTCTAGAGGCATTTTACCTAATGATCTAATCCATCAGCTCCCAGGCTCAACAGTCTTGAGGCTCACTTAGTTCTTGAAAGATCTCCCCTCTTCATAGCAGCAAGAAACAACTTGGTCCGTAAACTATAGATTTAAGAGCTTTATTAAAAGGGCCCTGAAAGTATAATCTCTACTTTAAGCCAGGAAGCCTCTGAGTGCAGAAATATATAAAATTTACTGGATGGACATTAGTCCCATGGACTGAGCAAGACCTAAATTAATCACTAATTAAATATTATTTACTTTCAGAAAGAAGTTTAATATTTTGAATTCTAAAGCAATTCAAGATTAATTTCCAATCATGTGACACTTCTAATTTATTATGTGGGCTAAAGTATGAGAGCATCAACAAGGAATTAAGAGATATTAGCTACAACTTTGGTTTTCTCCATCTCATTACTGCTTAATGCCCCAGAATCCCCCATGGATAGAGAAAGAACAGACCAGGAACCCACTGCTGTTGGTCTTTCTACTAGTTTTTCTCACTTGACAGTCAGTGCATTCTTAGAAATATGCAGGACCACTGATTTCAGTAAAGAGGAAAAAGAAGACTAAGGTTATGTATTTTGACTCATTTGCCTTACCTTGATATTGTCCTGCTTACAAATAGAACTAGAAGAAATTCTGCATCTGTTGAATATGGATTTTTCCACATATACTTATATTTATTTCTGTTCCTGTTCCAACATTATCTCATTTTATTCATTACAGTGTTAGAACAAATCTTGATATTCAGAAGGATAATTATAATTTTTTTTTTCTTTTCCTTTCAGGATGTCTTAGCCATTCACTATTTGAATATTAGACACCTTATTAAATGTCATGAAATCTACTGTTAGTATTTCTATTAGAATTGCAGCATTTTTGTTTTCTCATTGTGAACATAGTATATACTCATTTCCTCCCAATATATATTTAATTCAAAAAAACAACTTGATTTGCTTGATGGACTCTAATATTACTTTGTTTTCTACTTCCTTCATTTCTACTCTTATTTTTTATTCCTTATAGTCTATGTATTTTATATTCAATTTGGTGAATTTTTCTAGTTGGACAAATTTACTTTCAGTTTTTAAAATCAGTTAAAGTTGTATATTTATCTCTAAGGATAACTTCAACTACATCTAAGAAGTTTTCTTAGTCATTTAGTAACATCATTTTTATAAACCCCACTGAGATATCCTTTAAACACATAGGTGGCATAGGTGTATTGTTTAGCTCCCTAATATGTAGGAATTTTTTCTCTTTTCGTTGTTATTTTCAAATTTATTTTCATTATAATCAAATAATTAGATTTGGTTTCTTGTTAGAGAAATATATTTGTGGTAGTCTACCTTCCTTGACCTATAACCCATGTTATCTACATATGCCACCAGCAACAATATTTTTCAGCTTCCTTTAAGTAAGTAATAGCCTTCAACATCAAACTTTAAACCCAGAAGCTAGTTCCTGCCCTCTTTCTCTAACTGAGTTCTCTTAATCTTCACCATCCTATGAGAGTGCTACCTGAAAGGAGTACAGTACACCAGAACAGTGAAAACCAGTTTGGTAAGCCTTGACTTCAGCCCCACTCTTTACTTTGTATTTCAGTTCCACTTCTAGTCCAGGGAAATACTTAACATTTCAATCACCTCATTGTGACATTTATTAATTCTTTTAAAAAAATGTTTTACATCTGCTTCTCCATTCCTTCCCTGCAAATAGGTTCATCAATATCATTTTTCTAGAGTCCAGATATGTGCCTTAATATACATTTGGTTTTCTCTTTCTCACTTTCTTCACTCTGTATGACAGACTCCAGGCTCATCCACTTCACTAGAATTGACTCAAATTTGTTGTTTTTTATGACTGAGTAATACTCCATTGCACATATATATCTCAACTTCTTCATCCATTCATCAGTCGATGGGCTGATTTTCACTGTTGTATGGCAGAAGCCAACACATTGCAAAAAAGTTTTTAATTTAAATAAAAGAAAAAATATTTTAACTACAATCACTAGGTATTTAGAGTATAAACAGGCATGTCAACTTATGAATTTCCTGTCACTTGGTGACTAGAAATCCTAGATAATATTACTAATTTCTACATCAAGCATCTGATTTCAATGTTATTCCATTTAACAGATGAAGAAACAGTTCTACGAAAGTTAGGAAACTTTCAGGTCAGACTCAATTAAGCCCTTAAAAATAAGATACAGTCTCTCAAAAAAAAAAATTTTTCACACCAATATTTCAAAGAAAACTTAAAATTCTGACAATTTTAAAAAATTCTCCTTTAAAAAAATTACTTCTCAAAAAGCTGAAACTCTAATTTGGCACAGCCAGGAAAATACCAAGATTAAAAGTCTGTTTCTATCCTCCCAAACCTGTTCCTTGGCTTGATTAAACATATACTGTTGTTTAGTCGCTAAAGCATGTCTAGTTATTTTATGACTCCATAGACTATAGCCCACCAGCTTCCTCTGTCCATGGGATTTTTTTAGGCAAGAATACTGGAGTGGGTTGCCATTTCCTCCTCCAGGGGATCTTCCCAATGCAGGGATCCAACCCTTCTCTCCCGCATCTTCTGCACTGGCAGATGGATTCCTTACCACTGTGCCACCTGGGAAGCTAAGTAAATATATTCACACATACATATCTAGAGTTTATTTTTTAATGAGTCGTGATTCATGTAGTGTATCACAACTCTTTTTTCTTACTTCATTATGAATATCATCTAATGCACAATGATCTAACACTTCTTTTTCATAGCTTCAGTGGGAGTCCATAGAATGAATGAATAGAATTTTGTTATCTATTTTATTCATGGATATGTAGGATTTTAGAAGGTTTGCAAAAATTATATTTAGTATCATGAAATTCTTCCAGTAAAATCTAAATAGCCAACTCATTACCTATAACTTGACTCTCAATTGCTTCCTCTTTAGATTTCATGCCGTTTCTACTCTTTCTGAGAGCGTGTATCTCACTTCATATATCTGCACTTGAGTTAGCTACATTCCTACATGAAAATGTAGGAATGAAAGTCGCTTGTGGGGACTTACGTTACATGAAAGTCCCCACAAGTGACTCAGGAAAGAGAATAAAACAGCACACCTGAAAACAAATTAGAAATTTGCCTCAAAATATTTCTACTATAACTGAAGAAGCTCTCTATGAACTCTAGTTTCTGAAAGAATCATTTCTCAGTTGTATTATGAATTATGGTTTAAGACAGGGGAGTTCTAGGAATGACTGTTTTTCATGGCTTGTCACATTTGACTGTCCTAAATTTATAGGAAAATGCTGTGGGAGCTCTCTGGATCCTCATGCAGTTCAACTTTCCCAATTCATTTCACAAAGTCTAGCAATATACACGCTAGAGGCAGGGTCAGGAGAAGATTTCAACTACTGATCTAAAGAAAGGGGACATGCTCTTAATTGAGCAGACAATAAAGACATCCTTCAGAAGGCTAAATGTTATTACACACTGATTTAGGGGAAAAAACAGTGCTTTAAATATGAATTCCTTGAGCCCTTGACCTTCATGATTTTGCATTACTATTTTCTTGAATCCCTTTGGAGGATTCCCCTAAAATATACTTTCCAGAAGCATCCTCAAAGAACGATCTCAAATTTTTAAATAATCTTTATTCAACAATATTTCATAAATGGTTGCCTAGGTTTTATATTAGTCAACAAACACAGTGTGAGCCAGGAGACAGGAGAGTGTCAGAATGAGACAATGAACGCTGAGTACCTAATTTCACCTATGCAAGCAGTAAGACACATCCTTAATACTGAAGTGAAAAAGCAGTGGTGTAAAATCAGAGAGGGTATCAATATTCCTTAATTTCATTGAGCTGTAATTATGTAATGAGAGCATTGGCTCTTTTGAAACAATTTGAAAACTGTGCTGGGCTCTCTGTCACTTGGACCAATGGATCTATTCATCCCAAGACTTGATTTCCTGTTCAGGTTAGCATACCATTAGCTGAAGGTAATTGTTGAGAGAAGACTGTTACAAAAGGTACAGAACTCTCAATCATTTCAGGGAAGGGTAAGTGCCCTGGACGAAGGATCCTATTTCCAGGGTGTCCTTCATTACGTTTGTCCCTTCACACAATTGTGTGATTGTATACTGCTAAATAGTTATTTGGTGGTAATGGTGCATTTCAAATTGGTGACTCAAATAACAAGAATGGAGGGAAAAGGGGAACCAGTATGAGTTCTGCCCAGCTATACACCTGCATGTTTCAACTGACTCAACCTGGGAACAGAATCCCCTGGTAATTAACTTCAAGACCTTTTGCAATGACTGAGAGAAACCGTGCTGTGAAGAAAATATTTGAAAAATATTTAGATATTACAAGACATAAACTCCATTTACCTAGACTTCGCAGGTGCTGTCTTTCTAGACGTGCAACTTTCTTCTCACTCCTTCTCTACACGTTCAGGTCTTTGAATTCTGGAAACAAGCAAGGGCCTCATCAAGCTTTTTTCTTTTTAATCAATATGAGAATGTGGTATTCTGGATTGGCATCTCTTTAAATTGTGTCTTCCAGTTTAAAGAAAAAGGAAGGGACATTTTCCTACAATCGTGTTCAATAAATGCAGAAATATGGCCCCATCAGGGCATTAGCTTCAATACATGATAGAGATACCGCGGTAGGAAGTGTGTGTGTCTCATATTGCCCGTCTTTTTAAATGACCTTGCACTTCATTATGTAGAGTGATTGATAATTAGCGGACATCATGCAATTTTGGTAAACTGCATGAATTAAATATTACCTCAAACAGGTGAGCCTTGAGTATTGAAATAATTTTCATACTCTTTGGTGAAATTTTATCTGAACTACATATGAATTAATAGCTATGATGGAAGCAACTAAAGTTAAAAGTACTAAGCATATGTACTGTACATTCCACAGATTTGTCTAGCAAACTAAATGGAGGATAGAGCATGTTTCGTTTAGCCCCCCAGTGTTTTAAAAATACTGATAAATGAGCCTTCCTGGTGGTCCAGTGGTTGGGACTTTGCCTTTCAATGCAGGGGATGTGGGTTTGATCCCTGATTGGGGAGCTAGGATCCCACATGCCTCTCAGCTAAAAAAACAAACCAGAAACAGAAACAATATTGTAACAAATAAAATAAAGACCTGAAAAAAATAAAATATTGATAGGACTATGCAGCCCCTCCCCCCTAAAACTTCAAAAGTTTCAGACTAAGTCTACAAATGACATGAATAAACATCCCTGTGTAAGAATCAAAGGATAACCACAAAGAAATCACTCCTTCATTTGCCCAAGAAGCAAAATGTGGTTGTGATTCCATCACACAGAGCGGATCAGATCGATTCATTATCTTTAATCACATCATGATAAATGTGTCTGTCAGTCAAATCTTAAGCCTTCTAAGCCTCAGTTTATGCTCTAGTCACTTCAACTTAACAGCACTCACCTGTCTGACAGGCCAGTAGCTTTGGCTTCACCAGCTTAAAATGTTAGGAACTATTTTGTAAAGTATCAAAGAGTCTATACCCACTAATATGTGAACATGGCACTCCAATTATTCATTTGATTTCACCTATTCCCATTTAAATCGAAATTTGAAATGCCTTTCTATGTATTAACAAGTTGTTCTGCAAGAAAAGAATTACCAAAATGCAGAGTTTTTATTTCCTCTGCTCGGTCTGTCTGCAAAGATATGGCAGTGAGTCATGCATGGGAAGCTTATTTACACTCATGTTATACAGAGTTTCCCAAAATGTACTCATCTGCAAATGTTTTCCCCAGCTTTTCAAACAATTCCTTGGCCAGAACAATGGTGCATCTGTGTTCTAAAGTTTAGTCACCTGAAGAAGCAATAATGTTATAAATTGCCCCGTGATGAATTTATTGACTGAAAATTAAGAAACTTAATCAAAAATATCATTGTGCTTCAAGAGCAGCTGGAAAAGAGAAAATTTATATAAAATCCAGACAGAAGTCAGATTTTTCTACTCGAATGTACTTTTCCCCAACAAACTCAATAATGCTAATAGTAAAGGGCTAGAGAAGATTATCCAAAATACGGCAGAGCATTGGCCTGCCATTCCTAAAGTCAGCTGTTTTACATCCTAATTTTTCAGTGCTGGGCAATTGTGAATGAGTTGCATTCAACTAACTAAATGGTGAGCCTCTGTTTAATTAAAGTAATTGAAGAATAAAGGGCAAAGGGTCTACTTTCTTATGACATACTCTGTGTTGTTTTTTAATACAACAAAGCCATAGAATTCTTTACATAGAAGAATCAGCAGACCAATAGCACACCCTGAAACTGGAAATTGGTTGCCAGGAGTAATGGGCCTCTGCATCAGCTCTATTTTTAAGTTCTCAGGTCATGCTGGGGAAACTCTGGGGTCTTTCTCCTCAATAAAATTAAGGCATTAGGACATGGATGGACCTAGAGAAGGAACTTCCTTGGTGGCAAGGGCATGGCAACCCTCTTCTTGTCTGGAAAATCCCATGGACAAAGGAGCCTGGCAGACTATAGTCCACGGGGTCACAAAAAGTCGGAAATGCCTGAAGCAACTGAGCACTCAACACCTTCACAAGACTTAGAGAAGGGCGTACTGAGTGAGGTAAGTCAGACAGAGAAGGAGAAATATTGCATGACATTGCTTGTATGTGGAATCTAAAAAGAAGCAATGCAAATGAACTTACTTACAAAACAGAAAAAGACACAGACTTCGAGAATGAGCTTATGGTTGCTGAAAGGAAGGGTGGGAAGGGCTAGTTAGAGAGTTTGGGATAAATATGTACACAGTGCTATATTAAAATGGATAACCAACAAGGGCCTACTGTATAGCACATGGAACTCTGCTCACTGTTATGTAGCAGCCTGGATGGGAGGGATGTTTGGGGGAGAAGGGATACATATATGGGGCTTCCAAGGTAGCGCAGTGGGTAAAGAATCTGCCTGCAATGCAGGAGATGCAAGCAGATGCAAGTTCAATGCCCAGGTTGAGAAGATCCCCTGGAGGAGGGCATGGTAACCCACTCCAGTATTCTTGCCTGCAGAATTCCATGGATAGAGGAGCCTGGCTGGCTACAGTCCGCAGAGTCACAAAGAGTCAGACATGACTGAAGCAGCTGAGCACAGCACAGAACATGCATGTATATGTGCGTCTGAATCTCTTTGCTGTTCACCTCGAGCTTTCACAACATTGTTTGTTAATCAGCTATACCCCAGGACAAAATAAAAAGTTTTCTTTTTTTTTTTTTTTTAAATTAAGACATTGGGCTAAATGTTCTCTAATTCCATTAAATCATTAAGATGCTCACTTTATATATTACTGGAGCAGGATAATAAATAATACTAAATTCTATGAAGACTAAACTTACCTTTTAAATATTGCAGAATAAAATAAATTATTATTATTTATTAAATATGTTTGTTCATCTTTTACAAAGAATGCAGTTAATATTCTCTCCTTTAAAAAAACTGCTAATAATTTGATCTATTTTAAACTTGGTCTTAATTTTATTTATAACTTTTAGTCTTTAAAATGAGAAAGAAAGAGAGAGAGAGAGGGACAGAGACAAGGATAAAGAAACAGAGACAAACACAAAGAGCTTTAGGAGAGAGAAATCCAGAGCATTGACCCTCCTTAAGTATTACTATTTTATATAAATTCTGGATGAATTTATGACATAGACTATGAGAAACACATACAAAGACTTAACTCTTTAGAAAAGTCAATTTTTATGACCCATCTTCCTTAAAACATTTTTTTTAACTTCAAGTACTAGCTAAGACCATAGGGTTAAAGAGAAAAAATGACTTCAATGCAATTTTTCAGATTGCTTAAAGGAGATAGCAGTATTTCTTCATTTGAAAGCAATTTTTTTTTTTTTTGCTGAATTAGGTGATGACAGAAATATATTTTTGCTGTAAAAATGCTACATGCTATTTATATTCTTGGAAAATGTACAGGGTCTCCATTAATCAGCATTATGAGTCAGGCCCTAGTGAAAGAGCTTCTTAGGTGGTCTATGTGCTTCTACCAACAGGTAAACTAACCCAGGAGCCCATTTTAAAGGGAATGTTTAGACAAAAGGGTCTTAAGGTAATTGTTTTTAAATAGGAGTCAAATTCATTCCTGAGAACATGGTATATCTTTGTCATAATTCAAGGGAAAGCCAACTGTGGGCCAGGTATGAAATGCAGGATTAGAGAACCTGTCATTTAATTCTCTGATTTGATAGTTCCTAGGTCTGTCTTTTTCACTCCTATTTCTACAATTGTTCAAGGAGAGCTGAACTTGCACATAAACATCATCCCTGCCTTCACCCAACCTGCCATGACTAGATCATTAATGGCATTCACTTAAAGTGACAGAAGGCCTTTTCCACCCTAAGCAGCCATCACTAAATGAGATCCAGCCCCCAACCAGCAATGCAACCTACATGTACAAAAGAACATGATATATTTGGTCACTAACCAAAGCAATCATTTTCCCCATTTTTAATGGACCATTTAGAATTAATCCAAACAAACCCTGGAAAAGTTATGGAAAAATTAAAATTGCATGTCTGATATTTCTGAAATCTTAAAGTTCATCTTAAATATGAAGACCTTCATATTTAAGAATATGATGCACATACCCCAGAATAACAAATCGACATTTTTTTCTCCCAAACTCTAGGCAGAAACTAAATTGCAATTTTGAATACCTTTATTGAAAACAAATGGTAGCAACCAGTACCTTTCAGAAATGTTTACAATTGACTTTCCTTGTGGACTTTTCAGTGATGGATTTGAGATTCAGCCATACGTAAACACTGTGCTATTAGCTGCCTGGTCAGCGTTCAGACATACACCAGCCTCTGCACGGCTCAGGGGGTATAGCATCTTTAAAAGTTAACTGGGCACTTCATAAGCTTAAGAAATAGCTAACTCAAAAGCATTTGGTGTTAAGAGCCAGGGTCCACAAATTAGGGTCTTCCAAAGAGACGCATGAACAGGGTTGATAAACAAGAGGAAGATTTGCAGTTCCTTGAGACACCCACACACTTGTAATAAGTTGGCAGTCAACAAGTTGCTAAATACTAAAGTCCATACCCCAAAAAAAATACATGCAGAAATTGTTTTCCAGTAGAACACTATGATCATAAAGAACATAGGATGAATTAACTCTCTGCAATTTGACTTACACTAATTGGAATGCACACTCCCTCCTCCCCCCTACCCCAATCCTGCTGCAAAATAGCATCATCATAGTCATCTTCTGGAGAAGGGCATGGCAACCCACTCCAGTATTCATGCCTGGGAACTCCCATGGACAGAGGAGCCTTGCAGGCTACAGTCTGCTGCTGCTGCTGCTAAGTCACTTCAGTCGTGTCCGACTCTGTGCGACCCCATAGACGGCAGCCCACCAGGCTCCCCCATCCCTGGGATTCTCCAGGCAAGAACACCGGAGTAGGTTGCCACTTCCTTCTCCAATGCATGAAAGTGAAAAGTGAAAGTGAAGTCACTCAGTCGTGTCCGACTCGTAGCGACCCCATGGACTGCAGCCCACCAGGCTCCTCTGTCCATGGGACTCTCCAGGCAAGAGTACTGGAGTGGGGTGCCATTGCCTTCTCCAGCAGGCTACAGTCTATGGGGTCACAAATAGTCGGAAATGACTGAGCACACACAGATACACACACACAGTCATTTTCATAGTAATACATATGCATACCATATTCCTGTAGCATTCTGGAGTTTTCTTTAATCCTCATGATGCTGCTGGGAGAACAAGCAAGGTATAGTGGAAAAAGAAACAAGGTGTATGCCTGTGGCAGATTCATTTCGATATATGGCAGAACCAATACAACATTGTAAAGTTTAAAAATAAAATAAAATTAAAAAAAAAAGAAACAAGGTCATGTTAAAATCCCTAAGAACTAGGTTTGAAGCCATGTATCACCTTTGTAAATTTGTAGAAACTAACCTCTGTAAATGGCCATATCTTAATATTTAAACTGTAAATAATAGTCACCTTGTAGAGTTGCTGTGGACATTGGTACCAGGAAATAAAAATGTAACTGTTCACATTTAATGGACAAAGAAGTTTAAATATGGAAAGCTGTGATTTGTATAACATCACACAAGCGAACGCAAGACAAAGACAAGCAGGCAGGAATTCAGGAATCCGAGAACTCCATACTTTATGTTGACTTCAGTTCTCATGATAGCTCTCAGATACAAGCTCAAAGAACACCTCTGCTCTGAAAATTATGAGAGTAACTGTTATTCTTCCAGCCCATGATGCTCATTTTTTCTTATTCTTGTAAACTATTTATGTACATTTTAAGGGACCTATTATCACATATATTAGAAGTGATAGCAGAATTGATATGTAGGCAGATAGGTAGATGAATGAATAAACAAATAGACAAACAACAGCAAAGAGATTTTCTCTACTTAAATGCCCCAATACCATAGGTCAAAGAATCATATTTGTGTTCATCATGCATATGCTTGATATGTGTATGATGCTTTGCCAAAGTTTTTATACCAAATTAATTTAAAATTGGATTTTGACATGCCTTTTTAAAAAATTTTAAGATGAGAATGATATAGTCAACAAATGGTATAAAATGCCTGTTAAACATTGTCAAAGAAATAACAATTATAGTGAATTTCACCATAAATTGTAGTGACTCACACTCTCCAATATTCAGAGTTTTCCCCTCAATGGCTGATGAGTCTTTCCATAATAATCCATACCACACAGGATGAATAATTGCCTCTGTAAAGAAAAACACTCACACTCATGAGGAACCTTTTACTGTCATGTCCTTGGAAGAATGATTTAAGTTCTTGAAGGCCAGAAACTGTTCTTAACCCAAAGCATGATGTTCAGGCTGAATAGCCTATTAAGTTCTTCTTAGCATTTTGGGTTGGATTACATCAATGGCAGTAACTCCTGGTTCCCATGCAGTTCAATACCCGGCCTCAACCTAAGTCTTTTTTTTTACATTAATGGATATTGAAAAGAGATGACTCGGCAGTTGGTCCATATGTAAATCATTCCATGGCAACTTTTGAGATGATTTCTGTGATGTCTTCTCATGGTTGTTTTTAAATCCTTGCGCTACTTTATCACGGAAGCCAAGTAGTTGTTGTACCTTGGGCCTCACCAAGACTAGGTTTTATTTTGTATTCACCCCATTCTAAGTTCTGCATGAATATCCAAAACAACTAATTAACTTTCCTCCATAGTAATTACTTAAAAAAATATAAAGATAATTATTAAAATAACCTTAAGGGAGTGTGTTTTTGACAAGTCAAATGCCGTTTTGCATCTAATATACATAATTTTTGCCAATTTTTTACTGAGTTGCAACAAATCTGCTACAACATGTTCATATACCTTGTAATCATTTCTGAGCCAAAAAGAACTTTCTTAAAGCTAAACTGTGCCAGATTCAATATATGGACCCAGGTTAGATCAGAAGGAACAGAATTCTTCCTGTTTACCAGTTTTTTCTTCTTATGTTTGTCTTGCTATAAATTCTACCTTCCTAGTATGCTAATTAAATTTCCATTCTGGGGGAAAAAAAAAAAATCCCTCCATTTCTAATGACTCTCTCTTCCAGAGATAAATGGAATATATGTTATCACATTAACACAAATGTTTTTAGTTTATTTCTCCAAATCTAATAGAATGGAAAATTCCTAATACTTACATCAAAGTGCACTTACTATGTGATGTGTGTAGGAGAGATTCTTCTGCAATTAGAATCCCGTTTACTTCACAGGGAACTTTTCAAACGACAGAAAAAGAGCAGCCAACCTCAACTGTGCTTCGCTGTTTTAATTCCAAGCCAAACCAAATCATTTAACTAGTTTATCAGAATTCAGCTAATCTATGTGTATCCTCAGTGTCCAGCACAATGATTACAAGCGAATAGATCGTTGGCAAAAGAGTGAGTGGATGGATAGATGAATTGGGGATCGATAGGCAAAATATACATGAAGTTGTGTGATTATTCTTTTACACTGTTAAGGCCCTTAACATTGACAGAGACTAGCCATAAGTGTGAAACACAAATCCAGATCTCACTCTTATTCAGGCAAAGCAAAAGGTGTTACAAGTTGTGGTGATATTAAAGTCTGGAGTTTAATGCTATTTTTCAGTCTCTTATTTCTTTAATAAAATTTCAAAACCAATTTACAAAATTCACACCCTTTAGATAAAACTGAACATTTCTTCAAGTACCCAGTTTTTAACTTATGATTAGTAATGCCAGGATAAATCTACCCTGATATGTGAAAGGATCTTAGTTTCAAAAAAAAAAAAAAAAGATGTTTATTTACTCCATTTTCTTCTCTTTTGTTCTGTCACTTGCAAAGTAAGTGAATTTGTAAGTGTCACTTGCTAACTAAATCTCTTTTTCACCAAGTATGGGGTTTTTTGCCTTGTACTTAATTCATAGCTCATTTATGCTAGTATTTAGGTCAGATTCAGGGGTCTCGTTATTATTCCCACAATATGACCGCCTGACGCTCATTTCTGTGTCTTTGCTCCTGTCGAGTTTCTTAATACAGAGTACATTCTCCTGTTCACAAGGCTCCACCGTAATTGCCCTCCATCATCCCTCACCACACCGTATGATTTATCATTCTATTCCTTCACTGGCTTTGTGATGGTTTCCTGTATTTTCCTATCTGTCCAACTATATCATGTGAATTTGAAAATAAGCACCCTGCATTTTGCTTCCTCTGTGTCACTCAGATGGTCTACCACAAGCTAAATATATAATATATGCCAAATAAACAGAGCATGTATTGCCTTAGGAGGGAATTCCACAAGAACAATAGCATGTTTATTACTTAATTTTAAGGGTATCAAGCACAACATCCTGTTTTACTTAGAACCAATGCTAAAGAAAACCACGTAAATCCAGAATATGCCTGATTTTGTATCTTGTGTTTTAAATTACATTTGGAAAAATAGGGAAGACATACCAGAGCTTACTTATTAGAAAAATTAAAAAGCAGCAACAGCATTTGCTTAAAATTTTCCAGACTACTTGCTTGTGCTTAAGGCCATTTCTACCTAGCCTTTTAAAACAAGGCAGTTTATTTCTGTTAGTGACAAGTCTAAACACAACAAGTAGGAGAAAAAAAACTGTGTAATTCATATTAATGAATCAATTAATATGTGTATGATGGATGCAGGCTCCACTTAACAAGCAGCTGCTTGTCCCCTTCAGAACCCTCTCAGTCTGTAACCATCCATCATAAGTCAACAGGAAAAACAGCCGAAGGGATGTTCCAGACTGTAAGTCAATTCTGACTGCAGTGACTACATGTGGGTTACCTATTTTGTATTAGTTGATGCCCCTGTACTTTTTATGACTGTGTTATATTAGAGATGGTCTTGCTGAAAGAGAAGCACACCAACATCCCAGCAAAGCTCAGCCGCCCTGTGGCTTGGTCTGATCCAAAGCCAAGGCTGATGATGGTGCCTAACCTCAGTAAACAATTAGTAGGTGAACTGATTTACTCACCATCCTTTGTATTTGTTGAACGTTTATTCTGTTTTTCAGTGAACATGCATGGATATATGAGGCATAATTTCCCAGTGGCAGTGATAGTGATCTATGATGTAGCAAAGAATATCAAGAGCCTCCTTCATTTTTTAAAAGACTTTAAAGATTTGTTTTTAATGTGGACCATTTTTCTTAAGTCTTTATTGAATTTGTTACAATATTGCTTCTGTTTTATGTCTTGGCTTTTCATCCACAAAGCTCTTTGGATGTTAGCTCCTTGACCAGGGGTCAAACCCACACCCCCTTTGCACTGGGAGGTGAAGTCCTAACCATTGGACCACCAGGGAAGTGCCCTTCCTTCATTTTCGACAGACTTTCTAACCACAAGGAGAAGGCTTACATGGAAAGGAGGACTACATTTTGAAGGATCTTTCAAAGCTCTTGTGAAGTCCTGCAACAAATATCCTTTATGTCACAGCTGAATTATCCTCTTCTCACACTCTTCCTTCAAATGACCTCCCACCTCACGCCAACACAATCACCTTTCAGGTCTCCCAAATACAATGACCTTTCTCTTTGTGAAACATTTCCTCCTACAAGTGCCAAAATCTAGACATGTTTATAAAAATCCCAAAAGCTCAGTAGCTGTGACCTTTCCTCTGAATCCTGCAAATCCTCTGGAATAATTAAAAGTCTGAGTTTCACCCTCCCTTCCCCATGTCATAATTGCTCCAGCCAATGCGTACACAGTGCAAATTTCTTGATGTGGTAAAGCTGAGTCTCCTGCCCAGCCTCACTCAACTCAGAAGGCAGTGTGAGTGTCTCTGTGTGACCCAGGCACTCTCATCCCCCCTATCCTGACAGCATTCTCTCTCCTCCAGCTCATCCTACCTTGGGTACTTTTGGAGAGCAACATGTCTGCAGAACGCACTAGTATATCTACTATAATGAGAAAGAAAGCTTCAGACTATAAAACACAATGTTGCCAGCACACATTATCCAGAAGAAAGCAGGATGAAATGAATATGAAAGGAAAAGAAGTCTCTCAACAACAGTATACAGCCTGAACGCAGGAAAGAGGGTGTTCTTTTACCACTATTTAATTCATTTGATTTGCACATGATGGAAAAAAAAATGTTAATAGCACCCAGAATAGTGCCTGCCACAAGTGTTCAGTAGGCACTTTTGGACCAAAGGAACAGTCTGGCATCATGTATATAGCGAGCCATTCACCTGCTGATGGTTGCCTGGGACTGGCATGTGCTTTGCTGGGAGCCAGCATATGGTAATGGGGGTAAATGCAGTTTAGAGTTTAGACCACGTGAGTCTGAGCTCTTTTGATGGATAAATATGAGTTCTTGGCAAATTTACTTATTGATACTGTTCAAATTTAGTTTCCTCAACTACAAAATGTGAATAAAAGAATGTTTCTATCACACAGTTGATGTGAGGATCAGATGAGTTGACAAATATAAAAATTACCTTGCACGATCCCCAATTAGATATTGCTTTGGTTCCTTCTCTACTTTCTCTTCTTATGATTGCCCTCCAAAGAAGTGGTCCTGTCCTGGATAGTGGACTTTCAGATGAGTCTAACCTGCCTGCCTTCCTGGATAGATCAGTAATCTCTTACCATGAAAGCTTATTTTTGTTTGTACCATCTTTCAGTCAATCCAAGTCCGTTGTTGCTAGTTTAGTCGCTAAATCATGTCTGATTCTTGTGATCCCATGGACTGTAGGCTGCCAGGCTCCTCTGCCCAGGGGATTCTCCAGGCAACAATACTGGAGTGGGTTGCTATTTCCTTCTCCAGGGGATCTTCCCAACCCAGAAATTGAACACAGGTCTTCTGCATTGCAGACAGATTCTTTACTAACTGAGTTATGAGGGAAGAATAAAACTGGATGTGATTACTAGCAAGTTAGACACTATTGAAAGAATTAGTGAGCTTGTAGACATAGCAAAATGCGTTACACAAAATGTACCTTAGGAACAAATGACTGAAAAATAAAGTCTGAAAAAGAACTCACCTGTGAGTGTAAATTACAACCATTAGAAACTCCTCTCTTGCAAACCTCTGATAGGATGTGTATCTTCAGTGGGCATTTAATTCAATGCATTCACTTTGAAGAATGTATTTTCCATCTCCACTGTAACTATGCAGTACTTTTCAGAAAAACCAAGAATTTCAGCCAAAATTTGAGGGAGCTAGTATTGAGAGCTGGCATACAAGAGTGGAATAGACAAAGGGAAAGAGTTGAAAAACAGAAAAACTCCACTAAAACCTCTGAAAATCCCACCTATTTTATCCTGAGCAATCAAACCAAAAGAACAATGAGTCAGTGCTCAACACTGTAACATGAGTACCGCTATAACTCATTTTTTTTTTCAGAAGATCACCACAGTTCCCCAGTTAACTGGAGGATCTGATCAACTCTGAAGGACAAAAATATACATGTGTGTTTACTCATTTTACACATTTTACTTGTGTTTTTACTCATTTACACATTTGCAGTTATTCATAATTCACCTCAGACAAGGTACTTTCAAGAATATGTCAAAAAGATGGTGTGAAAACTCTGTATCTTGAAAAACCTGTCATTTAAAAAATAAATCACCAGGAAAAGGGTAATTATTGTTCATAAGTCTCCTTAAAATTTGATCTAATATTTTTATCCCTATCTCACTTACATGAAGTAACTAAACCACAAGTGAAAATACAGGGAAATGTTATCTAGATGACTGTGTCCCTCTGTGAATTACAGCAGCAGCAACAAAGTCAGGTGCAAAGGCACCTTACGCCTTTGAGGAGTCAAGTCCCTCTGGAAGACTGAAAAGACACCCAGAGAAATCATCTGACAAACATACCTAGAACAGTAGATTTCATCAGTCAAATTCTGTGAACTGGAAAGGTATTTTACCCCTCAGAAATTTTGAGGGGGGGATTTGGAGGGAACGATAATAACTGTCCAGTTTCCCTACCACCCCACCCTGGAAAATGAAAACCTGATGCTTTGCATACTTCAGCCTGAAATGGCAAATTCAATAGAGAAACACAGCGCTCAAGTAAGAATACCTGAAGGAACTCATCATCTGACAGACCAGTGAGCCGTAACCACGGATCTCTCACTATGAGAACCTATTTGTCCAATGCGTGCTCTACATCCCATTGCTTCCACATGAAGGTTGTGGGGTGCAGACAGCAGAATCATTCATTTCAATAGCTCAGTGCAAATTACTTTTTACAACCACCCCATGAGAATGAAAGCCTGAGACTTCTCAGACATGAAGCAAATGTAATTGTATACCAACTGCCATTACTTTAATCTAGCCAAGCCTTCCCCAGTGCTCATCTTGGGAAAAGTTAAGAGTACTTGGTGTGATTTAAGAGCGATCAAATAACACCAACCACTCTCAACAAATTCTTAACAAGCTATTGATATCATTTCCTACAATGTGCCTATAGCAAAACCATGTTCATTACCTAGTAATATGATGTGTATTTTAAGAGTGAAGTATTTACTGAAAGCACTAAGGCCTGGAGAATGATTCAGGGCTCAGCACAAATTATGTTAATTAATTCAGAGATATATCCATTTCCCTCGATTATTCAACACCGAAGCCCTGTTGATCCCCTTCTTGAATTTTTTTTTTTTTTTGGCTCCATTCCCATTGCAAATGCTCTAGCGTAAGGCTTCGTCATTTTTCATCTGAATTACTACAACAATTTCTTAAGTTCTTTGCCCCCAGTCTTGTTTAATCCTGGTAAAGTATTTTCACATGATGTTTCTCTGCTTAAAATCTTTTAACAACTGTTTAATAGAAAAAGTTTGCTTAAAACTCAACATTCAGAAAACTAAGATCATGGCATCCGGTCCCAACACTTCATGGCAAATAGATGGAGAAACAGTGGAAACAGTGACAGACTTTTTTCTTGGTGGGGGGGCCTCCAAAATCACTACAGATGGTGACTGAAAAAAATGCCATGAAAAAAAAAAAAAAGACGCTTACTCCTTGGAAGAAAAGTTATGACCAACCTAGATAGCATATTCAAAAGCAGAGACATTACTTTGCCAACAAAGGCCCATCTAGTAAAGGCTATGGTTTTTCCAATAGTCATGTATGGATGTGAGAGTTGGACTATAAAGAAAGCTGAGCGCCAAAGAATTGATGCTTTTGAACTTGTGTTGAAGAAGACTCTTGAGAGTCCCTTGGACTGCAAGGAGATCCAACCAGTCCATCCTAAAGGAAATCAGTCCTGAGTGTTCATTGGAAGGACTGATGCTGAAGCTGAAACTCCAATACTTTGGCCAGCTGATGCAAAGAGCTGACTCATTTGAAAAGACCCTGATGCTGGGAAAGATTGAAGGCGAGAGAAGAAGGGGACGACAGAGGATGAGACGGTTGGATGACATCACCAACTCAATGGACATGAGTTTGAATGAACTCTGGGAGTTGGTGATGGACAGAGAGGCCTGGCGTGCTGCAGTCCATGGGGTCGCAAAGAGTTGGACACAACTGAGCGACTGAACTGAACTGAATAGAAACAGATAAAGTCCAGATATTTAATCAAGACTATAAGGTCCTTAATAATCAGGCAACTAGCTTTCCTTTTAAAAAAATATGTTTATTTTATTTTGGCTGCATGGGGTCTTAGTTGTGGCATGCAGGATCTTCATTGCATCGTATGGGATACTTTGTCACAGGGCATGGACTCTCCAGTTGTGGCACGCGGGCTCAGTAGGGTGATTACTTCTCTTAATCCACGCCCCACCACTCTGGCCAAATACTCTAGCCAAAACCCAACTGACTAGAATCTACAGAACAGCTTGTCATTTCCCCTCTTCTCTTCTGCACATGCTGTTTTCTCAGCAAAGATTTCTCTGTCTGGCTACCCTCCCATCTCCTGTCACTCTTGCCATGAATTCCTTTAACAAAGTGGTTAACTCTTACTTATCATTCAGGACTTTACCATTGATCTCACCTCTTTGCACCCTTCCTGATAATGCCCACAGCACCCTTGAGGCTCTGGGAATTTTCTTCCTCTGTACCCGAAGCCTTGGCACATCATGTCTCACAAGAGCCTTGAGTAGTGGAAGCCACTTGAGGGTAGGATTTTACATTTATCTTTAACTTTCCCAGTGATTTACATTGTGCTTGGTTAATTTTTGGAGTGGATGAATGACACCATTGGGAGAAGTTATTTTGACAATAACAAAATCAAACCCTTTGAGAGGCTACAAGTAATCTGGCAGATGATATTTGTTTTATCCTTACCACAAACTTTTCTACAGATTCAGTCATTAATTTCTTTACTCATTCACTCATTCATGCAATAGTTAGTGAGAATCTTTAATGTACCAGGGTTTTGCTGCACGTTCATCAAAGCCTGGCAGGAAGCAGGAGGAAAACTTAAATTGTGTAATTTGGGGAGAACTTAATATACATAACCAAGATGTGAGGGCAGTGAAGGCACATCGAAGATGCAATGCTCATAAGCTGTAAATAATCTCCTTATTAACAGATCCTCCTTGAATTACCCAGCTTTGGGAGCACCATCTCTTGGTCACTGAGACTCTGATTGGTGCAAACTTACATCCCGCATTCAGTCATTTCACCTTCTTCAAGACTGACGTTCCTCGTCCAAAACACTATCATCCCTCACCCACCTGTGGATGCTCTCTGATCTCCCTGCTTTCTGACAACCACAATCAGTTTTCCACAGAGCCACAGAGAGGGTTTTTTATATGCTGATTAGATCAGTCACTTTTTCAGGTTAAAGCTGTCTGATGGACGACCATCACATTCAGAATAAATATCAAATGCCTCTCCTCACTCCATCCTATCCTCGCCTTCTTGATATTGATTTAAAAGTGCCCAGCTCCTTGCCACTCCCAGGCTTTTCATGGAATTATGTCCCCAGATCGTGACATAGCTTATCACCTCTATGCTTTTGGGTCTCCACTCTGGTGTCACCTCCTCTGAGAAGCTTTCTCCCAAATACTCCCTCAAGATTAGCTGCTCTGACCATCATTCACTTTTTTCTTTTCCTGTTCTGTTACTTATTTTATTAGTTATTATCATTTGTGATACTTAAAAGTACTTTTGTTATGCATTACTTATCTGGTTTGTATTGCTTATTTTAATCTGTCTGGTCAGAATTCAACCTGTATATGTATGGCTTAGTCTCTTTGCTGCTCACCTGAAACTACCACAGCATTGTTAATTGGCTATACCCCATCACAAAATAAAAGTTGGAAGTTTGAAAAAAAAAAAACTTCAAAAAAGGAATACAATCTGTAACTAAATTAACACTGTTGTGATCAAAATAGAACAGATCTTGACACAGAATAGGCACCCTGTTTGAAATACTCTTAGAGATGAACATAATGTGAGCATCATTAATAAAGAATATAGGATACCAAGTATAGTGCATGGCATACAGACGCTTTACCATCTGAGCCACCAGGGAAGTCCTTCTAGAAATAATACCTGTTATTATTGTATATGAAACTATAAAAGCAAAATAACATCTTAGAACAGCCTTGTAGTTTCGTTCTCACTATTTTATGAGTAGAAGTTAATGTTACTCTCAAATTCTTATTTTTTAATTCATGCCTAAGATTGCAAATAAATGTGACTAAGTATAAATAAAAATCAACAGCATTTTCATTGATATGTGTGTATGAATATGTACACACACAGATACTCACACACATGCATATGCATGTATATGTATTCTTGATGCATTTGCAATTTAATAGGTGCTCAATAAATGATTCTAATTACTATAATTTCTTTAAATGAACTTAGGGAATATTAGCAGTAAATATAAATTTTACCACTGCAAATTTTATAGGTTAATGAGTAAGTGCTACCATTAGCTGAATATTTACCACTTTTTTATTCCCAGGGACAATGAGATTTTAATCATTTTAATCTGCTGATGATAGTAGACTTACTTGTTTGTCATTTTTTAGGACAAAGAATAATGGTGTGTCATTTCTATCTAATTCTTAGGGATTCAATAAGAGTTTTAAGTTTTAAACCACATATTTGAATTTTTTAACAGGTCCCATTTGCTAAATTTTGAGTACTTTAACCTGTTTGTGATAAACACAGTATTTTATTTATAGAAACAAAATACATAGGTTGTGCTTAAAAATTGTAGTTGTCTTTAAATACTATTAAATTTTAAAAAATATCTAATCATAAATTTAAATAAGTCCACATTTTAAAATCTCTGTACGGCAATACCCATGACTTTCTTGTTTTACCATTCTGTGTGTGCAATCTTTCCTGAGTTTGATTTTTTTTTAATTTAATTTTATCTTATAAGAAATGTTTTCTCTCAAGTGGTCAAATTAAATACAACCATTCATTCATTCATTTATAACCACAAAGACATCCAGTGATAAATTTATCCCCCTTCCTTTTTTTATTTTTACCATTTTCTTGCCTACAGTTTTGAAATATAAAACATCAACTTTTTCTTTGTTTCCAGGCAATTTAAGCAAGGCAATAAATTAAGAATTCAATATAAGTCAAGTTGTAGCATATGCCCTTAGAAGACTTAGGTAGGAATATAAATCAAGTAAATTTAAGTCAGTTAAATTCAATATTATTAAAAGGGTAATACAAATATAGCCGCTATACCCCTCTGCTAAAGAAATCTCTCTAAGTACAGTGGATACTTTTATAGCCAATAAAAATCCATTTTACCAAATAGAGAAGGGGGTCCTTCCATCACAGTGTAAACTCTTAAAATCTCATGTCTGTATTTTCCTCAATTATCATTTTTTTTAATGTTTTGAGTAATTATTTTATTTTATTTTATATATTTTTTTTAGTTTAATTTTATTTTATTTTTAAACTTTACAATATTGTATTAGTTTTGCCAAACATCGAAATGAATCCGCCACAGGTATACATATGCTCCCCATCCTGAACCCTTGTCCCTCCTCCCTCCCCATACCATCCCTCTGGGCGGTCCCAGTGCACCAGCCCCAAGCATCCAGTATCGTGCATCGAACCTGGACTGGTGACTCATTTCATACATGGTATTTTACATGTTTCCATGCCGTTCTCCTGAATCTTCCCACCCTCTCCCTCTCCAACAGAGTCCATAAGACTGTTCTATACATCAGTGTCTCTTTTGCTGTCTCGTACACAGGGTTATTGTTACCATCTTTTTTTTTTTTTATTGTTACCATCTTTCTAAATTCCATATATATGCGTTACTGTATTGGTATTTTTCTTTCTGGCTTACTTCACTCTGTATAATAGGCTATTGTTATTGAGAAATCACGTAAGGTACACTGAAAATTCTACCATCTGCTTTTAGAAATTCACTAGAATATCTTTCAAAGATTTATAAATTATTCATTTCCTGAGGTTGTGTATCAGAACTTTGCAGTTCATAAATAGTATATAATAAATTATGCAGGGTATGCCTTACAAACATGGGTTCATAAGGAGACCCTGCATGTGCTATATTCCTCATACAGGAAAAGTGGTTTCACTTATGGGTATGTTTTGACATCCTTCCAGGTGGTAATAAAACTACATAATCTAACAATTTAATTTGCATCCAAATAGATAGGCTTTCGATTGGACCAAATTTAGTTATATCAGAAAACTGTGTTCCAGCAGCATCTCATCCTCATTTTGGAAAAGACCCACAATAGAAACCCTGTCACTTTGTATTCTTCCCTGATCAGGCCCTAGACTTCATCACATATTTATATATTGAATGGCAGGAATTTACCCTTAGCATTTCATTTTTCTCATGTACATTGAAATTCTTTTTTCTGATATGAGATAAAGGGTTGTAGTTTAGATTTTTTACTAAATAAATATTATGATTCTTTTGGAAGATTTAGACAAAACTGAGCAATTTGAGATCCAAAAGCTAGAAAGTCTTTTCCAGTTAGAGACTCCTTGATGTTTGGTGGAGCTTAACTTTCAACAGTGGAAGTATATTAATAATAGCAATGGAGATTTCAACTCCCAGATATAAAATTTAGGCACATGAAAAAGCTATCTTCCAGCAGCATTTAATTTTGCTTTATGGCAGAGTACTCGATCACTTCAGAAAAGCAACCAGTCTTTAGAACTGTATGAGAAACACTGGGATATGATGGTGAGCACAACACCATACTCCTCAGCTTGGCACAAGCAGAAAGTATAAACTCACAAATCAGCCATAAAGCAAAACCTGATCTTTGCTTTATAGCCTGTGTTTGAGTCTATGCAAGGTGTATCTTTTATCGTTTGGGTGCATTATAGGAATATATTCACCAAAAGACAGGTACAAGAATGTTTGGTGCTCAGATGGTAAAGAAGCCACCTGCAATGCAAGAGACCCAGGTTCAATCCCTGGATCAGGAAGATCCCAGGGAAAAGGGAATGGCTACCTACTCCAGTATTTTTGCCTGGAGAATTCCATGGACAGAGTAGCCTGGCAGACTACATACAGTCCGGGTCACAAAGAGTAGGACACGACTGCGTGACTAACACTATTAGCAATAACCAATAATTAGAAACAAACCATGGATGCTCAAGTCCCTTATATAAAATGGCACAGTATTTGAATTTATTCTCTGCACATCCTCCCATATACTTCAAGTCATGTCTAATCATTAACTGATAATTAATCATTAACTGATTAATCATGTCAATGATTAATTGAAATGATACAATGTTTATTAATTGATACAATGTTAATGCTATGTGCACAGTAGTGAATACAATATAAATGTTATGTAATTAGTTGCTGGTTTGTAGTGAATTCAAGTTTTACTTTTAGAACTTTCTGGAATTTTTGCTTTCAAATATTTTTTTGATCCATGCTTGGTTGAAACTACACACATGAAGGTTACAGGTACTAGGGGCTGACTGTAAGGCCATGTGATGGAATATTACATGGAAGTGAGGATGAACACAATAGGGATTAATCACACCAAAAATACATACTACATAGCTCATTTAAATTAAGTTCAAACACTAATATACAGTATCAAAAATTACATAATGATTATTTCCATTGATGGGAATAGTTACTCAGAAGGAACAAGAGGAGCATTGGTGCCTTCCTTCCAGAATTCTTATAATGTTCTATTTCTCCATCTCAGTAGAGTCACAGAGGCACTTTCACTCTCTGAAAATTAATTGAGCTGTACCTTTATAATTTGCTCACTTTTCTGTGTGCCTGTCACATTCCAATAACAAGTTTTAGAAACAAAACTTTTTTTAAAAAGTTCCAAGAGTAAGCAAATTATATCAGCTAGAAGAATGAATGTTACCCCATATTACCAGCTCACTTTCAATTCAGGAACTAAAACTCAATGAATTACCAGGAAAAAAAAAAAAGCATGCCTGCTTTTTATGTCATCAGTTTGAAATTGCCCTAAAAGATTGATTTTATCAGAGGTTTCAGAATTCTGATTGCGCTCTATCGTTTCCTACACTGCTTTGAAAATAGGCTTCAGACTCTGACTAAGCGTACAGATCATCACTTAGAGATGGACCAAGATCAGGTGGGGGAAAACTTTACTTTTATGTGCTGTGGCTGTTGTGACTGTCATGCAAGGCAAACGAAATGTAGACTCATCATCATCTCATAAGTTTTGCTGCATGAGTTTTGGATCCCCTAGAATGGTTTTTGAAGCAACAGATTCAGTGATGTCTCCTTCTGATTAAATTGGCACCCCAATAGAAGTCTGATTCTTTAATCTTCCTTCCACTGTCTACTATCCAGACATGCACATGAGGATTTCAATTTAGAGGTGATCAGGAAAGCAACATCTATTTTAAAGGAATAATAGTCTCTTTTGATGTGATCTGTTTTACATAAAAATGAATGAAGATGCACGTTTAAGGAGAAGTTCTTGCCATTTGAAAGCATTTTTACAGTAAGCTAGCAATTTGCCTCCTGAATTTCTATGTAAGGAAAATTAGTCTTCCTCTACCAATACCTCTTTTTCTTTTGGTATAAAAGACCCTAAATCCAAATAATGTAGACAAAACTTGAGCAGCAAGTGGCTGACAGAGTTAAGTCTAGGACCAGGGGCTATTTTTCCTGAGTTCTTCGAACTGAAGACATTTTTGTCTTTTGATCTTACTTAAAAAGACAACAGAAACAATACGGTTTGATAATATATGAAACTGCATTTTTTACACCCCTCTCTCTGTTTCCTTCAACATATTGTCTATTTGTATAAATCTGTAACATTCTCATTGCAATCATTGTGGGTACAAATAGAAGATTTTATATAAAATTCAGTACATCTTGGTGCATCAGGCTGTATATGCTGAAAAATCTTACCAGCAGAAACATGTTTATCATCTTTTCAACTCTCATGCCACTCTCCAATACCAAGGAAATTAGGGACAGGACAAAGCGTAGTGTATCAAACAGAAAAATGTATTAATATTTAAAGTGTTCAGCTTTAAATGCTGTACTTTACAAAATGCAAAATCTACACATTGCAAAAAGAGTAAGATCTATTTTGAAAGTTTGTTGCATTTAATAAGCAACCTTGATCTTATGTTGATATTTCTGCTCATTTCATTCATATCCTTGGACTATTTTTTACAAGATATTAAAGGTGAGTTCATCAACAGTGAATTTTTATTAATCAAGGCAAGAAATGTAGTAATAAACATGGTAGACACCCCCAGTTAACTCAAAACTTGAAAATATATGGATAGCAATTGGAGAAAAAAGGACCACTTACAATTTTTTAGCACTTGCTATTAGAGTCATAATTGGTGTTTAGAATGATATACAAGGAGAAAATCTCCATGTCATGTCTCCTATTTCTACAACTAGGTTATACCTTTTATTTCAGATCTATCTTCCAATCCTTGAAGGTTAGAACTTAAAAACTTTAAAAATAAAATTGAAAATGGCAAGATGCACAGAAGTAAAAATGTCACACAAGCAGAAAACATGAATTGAGAGAGTAGACCTTTGTATTTACATCCCTTAAATATTGGAAATTTTGCTACTAATTTAAATCATATTATAATCAGATAACTAATTCATCCACTTGGGAAGATATCTGCTATGTCTTGGTAAGCATGCTCCTCAGAATGCTCAACTCAAAAGACACTTCTTAATAAATAATTTCTGTGTTCAAGTAAAAAGTAGTAGAAGTGCTTAAGGTTAGTCTTAAGACCACTCCCCTCCTCTCTGTCAGTTCAGTCAACACAATAATTCTGTCCCACGAGGCAAGCCTTGAATACAGCAGCTTTGCAGCTGGATAGGGGCTGACTTGATTGGGAGCAGAATGTGGAAAAATCCAATGCCTTAGTTATTGATGGGCACAGTAACAATCTTGGTGGCAAATGAATGAGGAGGGTTGATGTCTCAGCAATATCAAGACTGAGATCTCGTTGGGGGAAAAATCAGATTGACAAGAGATCCAGGAAGTTAACAGTAAAACCTAAATAATCAAACAACTGTAAAGGGCCTTGGTTAGTTCCTGAATCTTCCTGGTGATCTGGAGCCTGTACACACGCATAAGGATACACACCCACTCAGGAGGGACTGGAGAGGAACCCAGAGAACCACACAAAGTAGAGAGAAGGAAACATTGAAGATTAAAGTGAAAATGGGTGAAAAAGGAGAAAAACAATTGAGAAAAATCAATGAAACCAAAGTTGATTTTATTTGACAAAATTGATAAAGTTTCAGCCAGGTTGAACAGAAACAAAAGGGAGAAGACTCAAATGACCAAAATCAGGCATGAAGGAAAAGGCATCATGAGGTCATTATAGAAATTAAAATGTCTATAATATAATGCTATGAAAAACTGTTTTCCAACAAAGATATTAATTTAAGTGAAATGAGTGAATCCTCAAAAGACAAAAATGAATAAAACTGACTCAAGAAGAAATAGATAACCTGAGTAGACCTGTAAGAAGTAAAAGAATTAAATTAGCAGTTAAAAACCTACCCACAGGGCTTCCCTGGTGGCTCAGCGGTAAGGAAGCTGCCTGCCAATGCAGGAGATACGAGTTTGATCCCTGATCCGGGAAGATCCCGCATGCCACAGAGCAGCTAAGTCCATGTGCTGCAACTACCGAGCCTGTGCTCTAGAGCTGGGAGCTGCAACTATGGAACCCACAGGCCACAGCTACTGAAGGCTGATTGCCCCAGAGCCATGCTCTGCAACAAGAGAAGCTACCACAATGAGAAGCCCCCACACTGCATCTAGAGAAAAACCCACTCAGCAATGAAGAAAGACCAAGCGCAGTCAAAAATAAAAAAACTAAAATAAACCTACCCACAAAGAAAACTCCAGATCTAGATGACTTTGTCAGTGAATTCTACCAATTTAAAGAATGCCAAAACTTGAGACGCTCAGACAAATAGAATATGATGGAACACTTCCCAACTCATTTTATACGGCAAAGTCCTACGCTGATAACCAAAGACAAAGTCAATATCCAAAAAAAGAAAACTACAGAACAATAATCCTTCATAATTATAGATAAAATGTTACTGTTCAGTCACCTAGTTGTGTCCAACTTTGCAACTCCATGGACTGCAGCATGCCAGACCTCCCTGTCGCTCACTATTTCCTGAAGTTTGCCCGAGTTCATGTCCACTGTATCAGTGAGGCCATCCAAGCATCTCATCCTCTGATGCCCTCTTCTCCTTCTGCCCTCAATCTTTCCCAGCATCAGAGACTTTTCCAACTAGTTGGTTTTTCCCATCAGGTGGTCAAAGTTTTGGAGCTTCAGCTTCAGCATCAGTCCTTCCAATGAGCATTCAGGGTTGATTTCCTTTAATATTGACTGGTTTGATCTCATTGCTGTCCATGGGACTCAGGAGTTTTCTCCAGCACCACAGTTCAAAGGCATCAATATCAAAAAACCGATGGCCATCTCTAACTTGCCACTCAGGCAGTCACTCTTGAATGAAGAAGTAGCCTTTACTGAAAGAATAATTAAACCTAATTTTACAATAGCATATCTAGAGCACAGGCTGTTCAGACTTTCAGACAATAATCTGATCCATGGCCAGAGTGGTCAACCATGGTTAATATCCATTCATATATATATTCATCCCTTCTTTTCTTCAAACAGCAACCCTCTTGAATCTTTAAATACTCTTATCAAGCTTTCTTAACCATGATGAACTGTTTGAAGAAGTACTAGGATGAATAGATGATCAGGAGAAACCAAAGTAAAAGGGAAAAGCATCTAAATTATCTTCTCAAAATTGGTGGTGCACAAGATTCAATTAAATATGTGAGTTTCTCAAGAGGAAAGCCCTTCAGTTTGAGCAATGAGGATATTTCATAATGGAAATTTTCCATGTGGGAAAGAAAGGTGTGGTATTGCAAGGGTGTAAGGGTGTGGGCAGGCCTTGTGGGAGTGAGACTGGGCTTCAAAAGTGTTGAGCTTCAAAGCTATATGGCTGCTGCTGATTCACACCCTTCTCTTCACCAGATCATAAAACATTCCTTTAGATGCTGGGAGGAACTAAAGCAATCATTAAGGGTTTCCTAAATACTGTTTTCAACATTAACTGATGTTTCACAGTCTTGGTTTAGATGGAAATTATTCTTGTGCTCAGTGGAGCTCATCACATGACCAGATAGTGTTTCTCTATGGCTTACTGTTGAATATCTTATGAATGAGAAAGGACAGAGAAAAAGAAGTCATTTTGTAATGGAGCGGGTACCTCCATTAAAATGGGCTCATAATGACACATTTGCATGAAAAGATGAATGAAAAGCTAATGATTATCAGATGCTTTATATGTACCAGGTATCTTGCTATTTGCTCCCTACATTAAGCTCTTGAATGTTTGCAGAAGGTCTAGTAGGTAAATATTTTACTATTTCCAATTTACAGATGGATTAGTAGAGACCCAAGAAAATCAAATTGTGAAGCCCGATAACAAGTATATAGGAAAACTGAGATCTGAATACAGTATGTTGCATTTTAGAATATAACTCTTCACAGGAAAGTTATACTGTTACTCCATCACCAGTTGAGAATCCTCAAAAGTCCCTACATTATTTTCTCACCCTACCCATCTGTTTCCTCATTCCTTTCCCTAGTCCCTGAAAGACTTGATAAAAATGAGACCTAGACTCCAAAAGTGAGTAGAAAGGAATCACTGATGTGTAAGGGTAGCTTCCTGGAGTCACATTGGCTGTCTTCAAGCTCTATGTATGTTTAATGACAAAGACCGTCTGCAGTGGAATTTTTTAAGGTACTGAGGTTACAGTGATCATCTTCTTCTCTGATTACTTTTATACTAGATTCCATTTTATTAAGCCTCCTGTAACAACAGTCCCTTTGGCATCTTCAACTGTATAAACTGAATAAGGAACATACATCTCACAAAGTCAGAAATCCATCTAACCTGTGTACCTCCCCAGACTAGCCTTAAACTCAATGTGGTTTTTCAAAGAACTTGTCTCCCTATCCCCTTGTGTACCAGTGTTTGTCACTGTTTAGTTGCTAAGTCATGTCCTACCCTTTTGTGACCCCACAGACTGTAGCCTACAAGGTTCCTCTGTCCACGGGATTTCCCAGGCAGGAACACTGGAGTGGGTTGCATTTTCTTCTCCAGGAGATCGCCCCAACCCAGGGATGGAACCAATGCCTCCTGCTTTATAGGCAGATTCTTTACCCGCTGAGCCACCAGGGAGGCCCATGAACCAATACAGTATTGATTAAATCAAAATGAATCTAATTACAATACAAAGCTTCAACCACATGAGGCCAAGGACCTCTTCTCTGGAAGAGAGATTGACAAGGGTTGCGTTTTAAGACAGGTTTATCTTCTCAGGACACCTAAGTTTCAAGCAATGGTGTGTAAAGTGGGCTTTTCCCTGGAATAATGAAGGTCAAACAGCTCCTGCTTTTTCATCTGGCACCTTATAGGTGTGACATAATGTTGTCCACACCACTCTGCAACACTTTGTGGGTGTCATCATTCCAGCAAAGGAACTGTGTTTAACTCACTCCCAAGCTCATATACTGCTGAAGATTTACTGTCAACTTGATTTATGAACTGCCTTCTCTACACTCTGATATCACCGGAATGCATGACCCTATTTTCTCTCTATTCAGAGTTTTCCTGAACATAAAAATAAGCTGTGTTAGATAAAAATGGATGTGATATTCTCTTTGAGTTGGAAGATGGGTCAACAGTGTAGTGGAGAGAAGGTCATCCAACGAAAAACACTGCAGGGCTGACAGCGAAAGGATTCCTATTCTGAACTGCATCCGTAGCTAGTTGCGCTAACCTTGGATAAGTCATCTAACTTTGGGGTCCTCAGATTCCTCAGATGCCTGACTATCTGTAAACACAGTTAAAGTGTAAATAAAAAAATTATACAAAAACAAGCAGCTCATACAGCTCAATGCCAGAGAAACAAACAACCCAATCAAAAAATGGGAAAAAAAACAGACATTTCTCCCAAGAAGACTTACAGATGCCTAACAAATGCATGAAAAGATACTCAACATTGCTCATTATTAGAGAAAGGCAAATCAAAACTACAAGGAGATATCTCCTCACACCAGTCAGAATGGCCATCATCAAAAAGTCTACAAACAATAAATGCTGGAGAGGGTGTGGAGAAAAAGGAATGTTCTTGCACTGTTGGTGGGATTGTAAATTGATACAGTCACTATGGAAGATGGTATGGAGATTTCTTAAAAAACTAGGAATAAAACCACCGTATAACCCAGCAATCCCACTCCTAGGCATATACCCTGAGGAAACCAAAATTGAAAAAGAGACATGTATCCTATTGTTCATTGCAGCACTATTTATAATAGCTAGAACATGGAAGCAGCCTATATGTCCATTGAGAGATGAATGGATAAAGAAGTTGTGGTACATATACACAATGGAATATTCAGTTCAGTTCAGTCACTCAGTCATGTCCAACTCTTTGTGACCCCATGAATCGCAGCACACCAGGCCTCCCTGTCCATCACCAACTCCCAGAGTTCACCCAAACTCATGTGCATCGAGTCAGTGATGCCATCCAGACATCTCATCCTCTGTCGTCCCTGTCTCCTCCTGCCCCCAATCCCTTCCAGCATCAGAGTCTTTTCCAATGAGTCAACTTTTCTCATGAGGTGGCCAAAGTACTGGAGTTTCACCTTCAGCATCAGTCCTTCCAATGAACACCCAGGACTGATCTCCTTTAGGATGGACTGGTTGGATGTCCTTGCAGGTCAAGGGACTCTCAAGAGTCTTCTCCAACACCACAGTTCAAAAGCATCAGTTCTTTGGTGTTCAGCTTTCTTCACAGTCCAACTCTCACATCCATACATGAGCACTGGGAAAACCATAGCCTTGACTAGACGGACCTTTGTTGGCAAAGTAATGTCTCTGCTTTTGAATATGCTATCTAGGTTGGTCATAACTTTCCTTCCAAGGAGTAAGCGTCTTTTAATTTCATGGCTGCAATCACCATATTCAGTGATTTTGGAGCCCCCAAAATAAAGTCTGACACTGTTTCCAGTGTTTCCCATCTATTTGCCATGAAGTGATGGAACCAGATGCCATGATCTTCGTTTTCTGAATGTTGAGCTTTAAGCCAACTTTTTCACTCTCCTCTTTCACTTTCATCAAGAGGCTTTTTAATTCCTCTTCACTTTCTGCCATAAGGGTGGTGTCATCTGCATATCTGAGGTTATTGATATTTCTCCTGGCAATCTTGATTCCAGCTTGTGTTTCTTCCAGTCCAGTGTTTCTCATGATGTACTCTTCATAGAACTTAAATAAGCAGGGTGACAATATACAGCCTTGATGTACTCCTTTTCCTATTTGGAACCAGTCTGTTGTTCCATGTCCAGTTCTAACTGTTGCTTCCTGACCTGCATACAAATTTCTCAAGAGGCAGGCCAGGTGGTCTGGTATTCCCATCTCTTTCAGAATTTTCCACAGTTTATTGTGATACACACAGTCAAAGGCTTATATTACTCAGCCATGAAAAGGAACACCTTTGAGTCAGTTCTGATGAGGTGGATGAAACTAGAACTATTATACAGAGTGAAGTGACTCAGAAAGAGAAAGATAAATATCATATTCTAACACATATATACGGAATCTGGAAAAATGGTACTGAAGAATTTAGGGTAGCATGGAGAAACACATAGAGAATAGACTTATGGACATAGGGAGAGGGGAGGAGAGGGTAAGATGTATGGAAAGAGCAACATGGAAACTTACATTACCATGTGTAAAATAGATGTGTGTGTGTGTTAGCTGCTTAGTTGTGTCCAACTCTTTGCAACCCCATAGACTGTAGCCCACCAGGCCCCTCTGTCCATGAGATTCTCCAAGCAAGAACATTGGAGTGGGCTGCCAGTTCCTTCTCCAAAAGAAACTATAGAAAGAAAGAAAGTGAAGTCGCTCAGTCACGTCCAAATCTTTGCGACCCCATGGACTGTAGCCTACTAGGCTCCTCCATCCATGGAATTTTCCAGGCAGGAGTACTGGAGTGGGTTGCCATTGCCTTCTCCAAAATAGATAGCCAATAGGAATTTGCTCTATGGCTCAGGAAACTCAAACAGGACTTTGTATCAATCTATAAGGGTGGGATGCAGAGGGAAACGGGAGGGAGGTTCCAAAGGGAGGGGATATATGTATACCTATGGCTGAGTCATGTCAAGGTTTAACAGAAAACAACAAAATTCTGTAACGCAATTATCCTCAAATAAAAAATAAATTAAAAAAAGAAAAAGAAAAAAATTATACAAAAATATAGTGAGATGTGGAGTGTGTATTTTTGCTTCCTTTTCTGGAATATCTCCCACATCCTATAAACACTACTTCCCACCTCTTATTTATCTATTCCCTCTAAATACTTCTGCCTCTGAGCTTATAGCCACTCCAGTTTAAAGATCACTGACATCAAAACAAAAATTCCTTGTAACCTGGAGAGTGTAATTTGAGGTCTCTGAGATGGGTTTTCAAAGAACGACCCATTATTATAAAGTTGGTGTGTATTCTTTAACACATTTAATTCATACCTATCTATAACCATTATGTAGAACTGTTTATATATTTTAAAAATTGCTTAATTGATATCACATTCTCCATATTATGAAATGTTTGACTACTTAAATTTTATGTTCCCAGGTTTATCTATATTAAGGTATTACCTCAGCTTAATAAATTGAACTATGAAACACAGTTGTATAGCTGTCAATTTTAAAAATAATTTCCTGTCTAATTGGCATGTTAGTTTTATAAACCAGGCTGAAATAAACACCATTACACATGTTTTCTTTTGCACTAGAGTGATTTTCTGCTGAATTTTAGAATCAATGTCAATTTGCAGGGTCAACTGTACTAAATATTGGCAAATTGCTCTGAAATGTGATGATCCTTACTCCCACTCTGACCAGAACTTCCCATGTCCACCCAAAATGTGGTAGTTTCATACTTACTTTTATTGTTTTCCTTTATGATATATACAATCAGATATGTAAAACATATATATTTTAAAATAACTTTTAATTTGTGGATAAGTGACATGCAACTGGAAAGAATAATATAGTGATTCCAATACCCTTTACCCAGTCCCCCCCCCCATGATAACATCTTGCAAAATTGAAATACAATATTACAACCAAAATATTGACATGGACATGATAAAGATGCAATACATTTCTATCACCACACAAATATCCCATGTTGTGATTTTATAGATACCCTATGGCTCTCCTGTCCTCCTTCTCCTCCTACCCATGGTTATCCTCTGACAACTACTAATCTGTTTTCCATTTCTAGCTTTATCATTTCAATAATGTTATATAAATGAAACCACATACTATGTAACCTTTGCTGCTGCTGCTGCTGCTAAGTTGCTTCAGTCGTGTCCAACTCTGTGGGACCCCAGAGACGGCAGCCCACCAGGCTCCCCCGTCCCTGGGATTGCCATTTCCTTCTCCAATGCATGAAAGTGAAAAGTGAAAAGTGAAAGTGAAGTCGCTCAGTCGTGTCCGACTCCTTGCGAACCCATGGACTGCAGCCTACCAGGCTTCTCCGTCCATGGGATTTTCCAGGCAAGAGTACTGGAGTGGGTTGCCATTGCCTTCTCCATGTAACTTGGGGACTGGCATTTTTTAGTGTAACATAATTCTTTGGAAACCCATCCAAATAGTTGTGTATGTCAATAGATTGTTCCTTGATGTTGTGGATTTGTATTCCAAAATATGAATATACCGCCCTGTGTTTAACCATTCAACCGTTTAAGAACATCTGAGTTCCCTCCTCCTAGTTTATATTACATAAAAGCTACTATGAACATTTGTGACTAAAATAAAACACTAGTGAAAACCAAATGCAGCAAAGAATATGGAGAAGCTGGATTGCTCATACATTGCTGGTGGAATTTTAAAACAATATAGCTATTCTGGAAAACTGTTTATTAGTTTCTTAAAAACCAAGCATTCAACTACCATACAGCACAGCAATTATACTCCTGGGCATTTACCCTAAAGAACTCTTGAGTTCACACAAAAACCCCAAAGAAATGAACTCTTGATTTCTATATGCAATTTAGAGTAATAATGATATGAGATTAATATTAACATGCTTACAGCACAAAGTAAGGAATACAAATTTACCTCTCTCTGTCTCTTTCTCAGTCTCTCTCTCTCTCCTGCACCTCTTGCACTATTCTAAATTTGATTTAGTCATTTCTCTTGCATTCTTTATAGTTTTAGCATTTTTATAAACAAACAATATATTGTTTAATTAGGTTGTTTTTGAACTGCGTGTAAATGACAGATAACAGTATGAATCCTTTAATATCTGTCTTCTTCTGCTCAACACTGTATTTTAAATGTATTCATGTTGTCAAGTATAGCTTTAGTATATTTATTTTTACTACTCTATGGTATTTCACTTCTAGAATATAAACAATACTTAGCCACTCTACTGTTCACTGGTGTTTGATTCAGGTCTAGTTTATAAAATATATTTTTGGGCTCATCTTTTTCTTGTGTTATTTATCAATGTCATAATGATCCTGAAGAGTTCTTTGTATTGTGGATGATAGTCTCTGAAGATGGCCACAACCAGTGCATCCTTATCTGGTTTCAAATACTGCTGAAGTCATCAAGAGATGGCTATTTTCCCTTTGTTAGTATCCGGACTGGCCTTGTGATGACCTTTGGTCAGCAGCATCCAGTGGAAACAAGATTGTGCCTGTCCCAGGTCTAGGTTTCAAGGTGTCTGGCTGCGTCTATGTCCCCTCTTACCCTTATTTTGCTATTATTTTGAAAGATAGTTTAGCTGGGTATAGAAATCTAAGCTAAATTTTTCTTTCAGGACTTTGAGGATACAATTCCACTATCTTCTGGCTTTACCATTGCTTCAAGAAGTAAGCTACCCTTCGACTGGCATTCTTTGAAGATATTCCCTTTCCTACCCCCACTCCTGGACACAGTTTCACGATGCTGTGACCTGGTGAGAATTTCTTTTATTTACTTAATGTAATGTTTTTAACATGTGTGTATTTTTATTTATGTAATTATTTATGCATGTGTGCATATAGGTATGCATGTGTGTACTGGGATTTGTTTGAGTTCTTTAAACTGTGACTTGTTCCTTTCATTTTTTGTAGAAAATTATTAGCTATCATCTAAGAAAACAAATCTTCCTTGATGTCTTAGAGATTCCAGCTTAATATGTCAAGAACCTCTTACTTGTTCTTGGTTTTAACTTATTCATTCATCATCTAAAAGTTTTATATGAAATGAAGTTCATCTTCTCCAAGATGATCAAATAATTTGAGAAATGAGGTTTCTTGAGTGCTCTGTTTATCTCCCTAGATTACTCTAATATTTTCACCTGATAATTTACTACTATGTGGATTTTAATATTTTAAGAATATTTTTATCTGACATTTGAAATTATTTTCAGTAACACCATTTGTCCAAACAACCTAGTCTGCTGTGTTGTAGAAAACAGAAGGGCACTCATCCATTTTAAAACTTTTATTTACTATATTTTTCATGTCCATATGTTCAATTTCACACTTTTCAAATGTGTTTGGAAAAAATATTTAGGTCTCATTTATGATGTTTTCTTTTCAAATCATTCTTCTGTTTCTTTAATAAACTAAACAAAATATTTTCATGCATGTTATCATATCAGTATATGACATACTTACAGATCTGATAGCTAGGATTGTTCCTATGGGCACTAATAAATCTTATTCTCATAATTTTTCAGTGGAGCTAATTTCCTAGGAACTTTATCAGTAGAAGTAATTGGAAGCCTAGTTTAAGATAGATTTCAATGGAAAGCCTTCGTGTTTACTTCTCCAAGGTCTTTTGGGATGTTTTCAACCCAGCATGACTAAATTAAATTTTCCCCTTGCTATTTTGTGAGTCATGCAAATACTATGAATTTCATCCACAGCTATAAGTAAAAGCTTATACTTAGCACATTTTAAGGAGGATTTTTTTTTTTCTTCTCATGTTAGGACAGTAATTGACACATGTAGCTCTTCTCTAATAGGTACATTTTCTCCAGAAAAATGAGTTTCTCTTCCTAAGAGCTAATCACATGTTGCAGCTTCTTTCTTAATAAAGGGGCCTCTGATTTGAACTCTCATGTTGCTCTCAAGCTTTCTCTTTTTTCTCCACATACATGACCCATCAAAACTCAGCCTCAAACCCACCAGAAATGGGCACATCTTTGAAAGCCAAACCCAACCTCCATACTCCCTTACCTCTACAGAATTTCTTTCTCTTCTTATCTCTTATCATTCCTCTTACTTGCTCTTTCTTCAGCATGCTATGAGAAGAGACGTTTCATGTATTTTATCTTCACTTTTACATCTGCTATGCTGGAAGGTATTCCTCTACACATCAGTGAGATATATTTTGGAAAATGAAACTCCTCCTTAAAAAATCCCCCTCCTTACTTACCTTCCTTTACACCGCCTGACCTTTCTCAATACTTGTTTTTATATTACATTCATCATACTTACATAGACTCTAATCTCAGTGAATGTTTGGTGAAGTAAATTACTGCTGAACGGTAAAAGTGTCAATTCTTTTTCCAAATGGATAATGTTTTATCAGCAAAAGATTATTACAAAAAATTCTTCTTTGACCAGTTTTTAAGTTTTAACTTTATATCTATATAAAGGTAAATTACTCATTTGCAAAACTAACAAGTAAATCATTTTATGAGTTGTACATCTTCTATTATTTTGTGTGTGTTAACATGAAGTCACATATACCTTTAATTTACAAAAATATAAATATACATCTAGCTTCCTTCACTGATTATAATCTTAGTACTCTTCTCCTTATTGGCATAGTTATTAGATTGCATTATGGATTTAAGCAAGAGCTGCTTCCAAAATCTAAATGGGTTTTGGGAAGAATGAACAGTTGAAAACTCAGTGTGATCCATTGAGTTCACATTATTAATCTCAGGTCAAAACCAACATTTGCTAACTGAAGAAGCTTCAGATATAAATAAATATGTGATTTATGCTCAGTCAAGTCCATACATGGCCAGTTTTATTCTGCTAAGACCTAAATGCATGTGGAGATTTCCCAATAAGGTGTCTTCCCAACTACATCAGATAAAATTCTGAGTGGGCGGTGGGTTACTGAAATGTAAGAGCAGATGTATAATGACATACCCTTTTCACTCAGACACATAAAGAACCTGAGCCTGCCTCTACTCCCAGGAGTCAGTGAGGAGCAAGAGAATGTTCTGAAAGTTGTGTAAGCTGTGTAACACAGAAAGCATTATTGAGTCTTCACAGAGGTTATTGAGGGCATTAGTCCCAGAAAATGATGAGGATCTTAAGAAGAGACTTGGGGATTACTGCCATATATGCACTTTCCATGGTTATCAAACTGCCCAGTCTCAGCATATTTTAATTCAATATTTACAATCCATAATTTAACTCAAACTAGAGAACATTTTTTGGAGTAATTAGAATTTAAGAATCAAATGTCTCAATATATTCATCTGAAAAGGAAGACTTAGGTGGAATTATCCTATGATAGAAGTTTTCAAATGAGAGTTCGATGAGCCAGGGTGACTTCAGCTGATTATTACATTTTCCCACTCATAGCTGGGATGTAGGTGCTTGGCTAGCCATTTTCTAAAATAAGAAACACATGACTCTTCTCAGATCCACGCAATCATATGAGTATGAATTCAGTGCTGAACAGAATATTTCAAATTCTTACAATTTGCATTAGCAGGGACACTTTTTGATGACAATCTAATGGGAATTAGTTCAAAATCTGGTTTCTTGTTTTACTAAATCTAATTCTTTCAGACAGATGTGTTTGCCTCTCTTAAATACAAAAAAAAAAAAGCTTCTCTACGCCAACATCTCTCCTTCAGAAGCAAAAAAAAAAAAAAAAAGCAGGCTTATAAAAACAAGGGTATTTTAAGACAGCCGTACTTGACTTTTCCTGCCTAAGTGAGAATTTCCTGTCGAGAGAGTTGACAAAGTGGGTTGGAGACAGCTTTCCTGTAATTAATTTTCTTTGTGTGTGAATTTAATACTGATGCAAAGGTGTTACTTATTTGACAACCCCAAGGTTTAATGTCTAACCATCCAACAGGAAAGGAAGAACATGACTTCCCAGAATTCCTCATTAATTAGCTTCCGTCCCCACTCCATGGTACTCATCCACTCATTGAAAACTGCTAATTGTTATCAATTGAATGATTTTCAGAATGCAACCAATACCTAGGAATAATATAACTCATTTGACATTGCTTGTTGAACATCTAGGTGACAAGAAATGTTCGTATTTATGACTCCAGGCCAGATCTGAACTTCTTATTAAACAGGAAGGTAGTATTAGGTGGTGCAAAGAGCAATGAACTTGAAACAACAATGACTGGATTCTTAGTGTACCTGATTGTGGATAAATTAAATTACCCGAGGGCTGTAAGTCAGAATTTCTTCAATGGCAAAATGCAGATGAAGTCAAAGTCTTTTCTAATGCTAAAAAAAAAAAAAAAAAAAAAAGGAAAAGAAATTATGGATTCCAAGGCACTAGTCAAATGGTATGGTTTTGTGTGATAGAATGAAATTGAAAGCTATGTATTTTGGAGGATCAAGACTATTGTGTTAAATATTTCTCCATGTTCGTCTTTAAGAATTGAGGGGGGAAATATAAGCATTAAACTATCAACATCTATTTTTTTTTTTATTTTCTCCTTCTACTCAGTGCTTGGCTTTTATGGTAAAACTGAGATAATTGATAATATGAGGGGTTTTGAATGAATGAATATTAAGTGACTGAAACTCTCAGAAAAGAATTTAAAAGCACTCAAAGGTGTACCACCATGTTATATAAATATATGTTGAATTATACCACCCTATTCACAGTACTGGTGCCACAATATTATTAAGTGAAATTCTGTCTAAAAATTAGGAAAGCATCCTAAGTTTCTTTGTCCACTCCTCTGTTCTTCCTCAAAGACCTTCATTGAAAATCCAGGTACTGTAGACAATGTGTCTAGTGTTGAGGGCCCTCACCAGACCAAGAACCTTGTCATTTCAGCCAACTTCATCCAAACAGCCACTCTAGCTTCAAAATGATTCCAGGAGAATATCAGAATTACATTAATTTTTCTAGATGCTTATCCCTTTGAACCATGGAAATTTATTCTTCCTTCATTTTCCACCTTCCTTTTTAAAGAAGGAAGACAGTAGGTAAAAGGACAGGGGCATAGTTACATCTCTTTCTAACTTCTGAAATCCACAGGACTGTTTCTATGCTAGCTTATTATAGTTGTCATGAAAATGCATTTACTTATCTTTTATGCATGCCTTCCCTGCCCCACCAACTAAAATAAAGTTTGTATTTATTTTACTGGAAATATCCAAAGTGGCCCTGGCTAAGCTTCAAATCTATTTTTCTATATGCTGTGGCTTTAAATTTTGCCGTCTGTACTTAGCGAAAGGAGATAACTGGAGTGAGCTCAACAATAACTGAACTTGGAAAAATGCAAGGGCAACTGACTTCCTAAAAGTCAAATTATGATTTTCATTCAATGAATTGTAAAACCCTTTGATGATGCTAGTAAGGCTTCTTGGACTTATACTGCTTGTATTTTGAAATAATTGCTATGAATTATTTGTTTTACTCAGCGTTTAAACAAACAAAAAAAGTGTATCACTTCTGTTTGCATGCTGTATATGGCACAGAATTTAAGAATTCACCTTTTCATTATAAATATTTCCGAAAAATTATTGTTTCACATTTATGTCAATGACAATACAGTCCTTGGGTGAAGAAGTAGACAAGGAGGCTGTCACCTATGTTTCAGTGAAATGATTTGATATAAATATTCACGATTAAGTTTATCTGCCCAGAAAAGGCCTTGAAAAGTCATCTTCTCCATTTGTCACCTTTACCATGCTTAACATCTTTAATCATTTAAAGTAACTCAGGAAGACATTTTAAAACCATCTTTTCTTTAAAGAATTCAACCAATTCTCTAAGCAGTTGTCCAGTTTCTCCTCAAATAATCTTCTTATGTCTAACTTGAACTCTTCCTGGCATTTTTGGACTCATTTCTTGTTATGTAAAAGAGAGTAATCCAAGTTTTAAACCTATTCTTATGCTTTTGAAAATATATACACATATATCTGTCTCCACTCTTTTTAAGAGTTCCAGTTATTTAAAAAAGCATGTCTACGTATCTCAAAAAGAATTGCTTAGAAATAACAAACGGTGATGTGTAATCAAAATTTGACCTTTTTTTCAACCTTACATCAGGAGTGTTACTTAGGCAAGTTGCCCCATCCCTCTGGTCCTCAATTCATTTCTCTGCAGAATAAAGAGCTTGTTTCTCTGCGTGCTTGCCTACTGTTACAAGAGAACACACCTTGCTGGGCTCGCTCACTGCTACAGCCACCTTGTCTAGAAGAGAACCAGGCAGTAAGTACTGCTGTGGGAGTTATCTAACAAGAACCACACGTTTTATTTTGAGATCTGATAGTTTTGTTACATTATTTTTCTTCAGGATCCAGCAAATATATACCATGAGTTTGCAGTTGATCACATTTTGCAGCTGAATTTTTGTGAGGAAGTTAATATAATTTGTCTTTAGGCAATAATGATTAGACTCTCAAAAGGAAATAAACATTCTTCAGGAAATTTAGCAATATCCCCTACAATGGAAATTTGTTGTATATTCCATTCTGTAACTTTAAAAACACAGTCACCTGCCACCCTCCCACCCCGAGTATTTGTGGGGAATTGGTTCCTGGAACCCCCAAGGTGAGAGTGAAAGTGTTAGTCACTCAGTCGTGTCCAACTCTTTACGACCCCATGGACTGTAGCCCACCAAGCTCCTTTATCCATGGGATTTTCCAGGCAAGAATACTGGAGTAGGTTGCTACTCCCTTCTCCAGAGGATCTTCCTGACCCAGGGACCAAACCCAGGTCTCCTGCATTGCAGGCAGATTCCGTACCTTCTGAGCTACCAGGGAAGCCCCTGGTGCCCCCAAGTGTACCAAAATCCATGGGTCTTTAAGTCCCATAGTCAGCCCACTGCATCTGTATTTCCATATCTGAGAATTCAACCACATGTGGAAGGAAATTCCCACAGTTGACTGAATCCTCAGATCCCTAATGTGTGAATATGGAAGACCAACTGTATAGTTATTGAAAAAAATCCATGTATAAGTGGACCCTCTCAGTTCCAACTTGTGTTGTTCAAGGGTCAATTGTGTAGCTTTATACTTTGGGTTTTTTTATATGTAACATAAAATAAAATAAAATTGTGTCTTACTTTCCTGGAAAGGACTACACATTTCTAAACTGCCCAGGCTTCTGATCTTTATTTGTTTATTATCTAATAGTAGTGGAAGATGGACAAACGAATAAAGACAAATCCAGGGATTATGTGGTAAATTGTAGAAGGAGTCATCAAGTTAATGCATTGGAGGTTATAAGAGTTGAGACTGGACATTCAGCTGACTGCCAAATCACGTCTCAGGAGAGATGATGGAAAAGTAGCCATGGGAATGGCAGGAGGTTACTCAGAAAGTCATTGTGGTGAAGCTTATATCTGGGCAAAGAACAAGAAGGGACTACGAAAACAAGAAAATTGTTTGGGGTGAGGGGGAGAAAATAATTTGTGTATTGGAGTAGTGAAAGAGTAATAATTCATATTTCTTCTGTGTGTGTGTGTGTGTGTGTGTGTGTTCAGTCATTTGGTCCTGTCCAACTCTTTGCAACCCCATGGACTGGAGCCACCAGGCTCCTCCATCCATGGAATTCTTCAGGCAAGAATACTGGAGTGGGTTGCCATTTCCTTCTCCAGGGGATCTTCCCAACCCAGGGATCAAACCTCCAACTCCTGCATTGGCAGGCAGATTCTTTGCCACTAGCATCACTTTGGAAGCCCCATGTTTCTTCTGTACTTTTCCTTTATTGCTAAATGTGTACAATAAATCAACAGAAAGAGAATATCTTTTTAATTTACTTAAAGATTTTCTTCTGATGACACAAAAGTTTGCTTATTATTTCCTCTTTTTACTCTTAAAACTTTGGGCTATTATTAGCCCTATTTAATAAATACAGAAGTTAAATCTAAAGGAAATTTTCAGAAGCACATAGGAGTGAACATATAAAAGGTTGCCCCACACTATAGGGCAGCTGGTTGCTTTTTTCTCTCAGGCTTCACAGGTATAAAACACTGTTTGAGAAATAAACTTTCTAAAATTAAAACATTCATTTTTTTTAACCAACTGTACTGTAATACTGTTTCAATTCTTCAACACTGGTCCTGTAACATTGTTTTATACTATTTAGTTTATTAAGATGCTGTTTCCAGCCTTGAAGTTCCCTTCTTCTTGCCACTGTGACAAGTTTTTGAGACTTTAGAGAAATTGTTAAATAGATTAAAAAAAATAGAAATTAATGGTCTGCAGCAATGAGAAAGCACTAGCAAATTGCTTCAGCTCTAGCAGAAGTGATCAGTGTGTGTGAAAAGCCCTGTAGAGGTCTGAGTTAGTCACCAGGCTGATAAAGACAAGGCCACCGATCAGTGACAGCATCACTCAGCTAAGGTGCTGACTTCAGTGTAGCCACCTCAGTCTTCCCTGGAAGAACCAAACTTTAACGCTGACAGGGACTCTGGCTTGAACACTGTCAGAAAGTCTCCTTACATATGCCTCTGTGACAGGCATCTGAGCAAACTGACTAAGCTGATCAGCCTTCCTCAGTCTGAAGGAAGGGGGACCTGAAAATCTGTGGTATTTGAAGCACATGTCTTAAAACGCAAAAAAGCAGAGTTAGCATGCCACTCCAAATGTACTCTGTCACATCCTCCGCTCCAAAATGAACCTTTGATTTGAGAAGAGAGCCAAACAGCTGCGTTGTCATGTAAGGACAGGGACCCACCCCAGACTCGTGTTATAGTGTCGGGCAGGGTTCCCTGTGTATAATGCAGGGTGTCCGTGACCTTTATGACAAGGAGACTCAGAGACAAAAGTCCTGGACAGTCTCACCAGCATCACTACCCTCAAAATGTCATCCTTGTCAATATTTTCATTCAAGGTGTATGCCAACCCAAATAAGCTGAAAAAGTTGCTTGTTGTCCTAATCTGTACTGCCTTACTCTGCAGACAGGTCTATTAGTAAATAGGAGTAGATACACACTGACCTCTTCCCCATCCCCACTTAAAATTGGACTGGATTTCTGATATCTCTGCAATGTGTGCCCTGCCTCAGTTTATCATTGCATTTGACCTATGCTTACTATGGAGGTGGTCTGCTGACAGCTGAACCTGATTTCAGAAGTCAAACTCAACATTTTCTACTGTATCCCAGTTCCAATTTCACTTGATGCCTGGATCCACCTTCCCACAACTCTCCTGATGATTGATTGCTTCGCTATTAACAAGCCTCTTTGGAATGCCTGTGGACTGACCATGGTTTCCAGTGTAGCCTGTTCGCGCCTTTGCACTGGAAACCGTTGGCTGACTGATACTTTCCTTTCCAAAAACAGTCTGGCCAAAATTCTACCCTGAAAAAAAAAAAAAAGAACTAACACAAAAATCACTAATGACTTTTAACCAAATCCTGAATCTATCTTCTCAACTTCCTGCTACCAAAAACACTGCATAGTAAAAATTTAGGGTGCTTCTCTCTGCCATTTTCAGTCTTTGGTTCTCAAAGTCTAAGGAGAGTTTCATAGACGAGGGTTTTTTTGGAAAACCCACAGACTAGAGACAAAGTTCAACTGTAAGTTTGACTTCAGTCTGAGGATGAAAATGTAAAGGCGCCTTCATTATTTGTTTGCAGGAAGAAGAGTTTTAATCCAGCCAGTGTGAAGCAGCTAGTGTTCTGGAAAATGAAGCTGGGGAACTTTTCTTGGCATCCCGAGCTGAGCTAACCTGATACGCTGTGGGAAAGGATAGCATATTACTCTGGGTAAATGAGAACCACACAGAAAATAAAATTTTTAGGTTTTGCTTGGAATTGAAAATTGTTGAAGGTTGAAGACTTTAATGTAGGGAGTTTATCAACAGCAGCAGAATCAGTGGTTTTATCAGACTAGCAGTAAGGTCTGCAAAAAGGCACTTCCTGCTGATGAAATTATATAGCGAGAGATTTGGGTCCAGATTTCGTACTCAGGAAGCCCTTGAAAACTTGTTTGCTGCTGTCATGCTGGGGGGAATTAATAGATTACAAATTAGCCACTAAAAATTTTTGAGGTATCCCCCCCAAAATACAGCATTTACCAACAGAGCAGAGCGTCCCTCCATTTCCTAATAAAATATGAAACACTTCATTTCAGAGGAAGGTCGTTTGCAGCAGCTTCTGAAGCAATGTTTTATGTGGAGGAGTTACCTCATAAATGAGTTGACTCTGCCTTTAAATTAAACCTGAATTATTACCAGTAAAAGAGAAAGAGAATGAGCGGCAATAGGTAAAACAGATTGCATGCAATTACTTCTGTTACATATTTTAGGGTTTTGTTAATGTAATATAAAATCATGTAGACTTCCATACTGATACACTGTTCAAATTATTTTGCTCATGTTAAAAATGTTTTAAAAGGAACAAACAAATAATTTAGAGATTTAAATTATATACCTTTCGGGGGTTAATTTGATTTCTATACTCTTGTCTATTCCTACAAAAAACCTTTATTACCCAGTCATCAGATATTATTGAGCAAATGCTACATATTTAAGTTGAGGGAAAATGGGAAGAGATTGGTAAAAGGGTACAAACTTTTGATCATAAGATCAATAAGGTCTGAAGACTTAAAATATGACATGGTGACTGTAGTTAATAATGCAGAAAAAAGAGAAATAAAATTTTATAAGGCAAGCAAAAAGTAAAATGATCAGAATTGCTTTAAAAGATGCATTAAATTCAGCAAAATCCATTTTAAAGCTACTGAATATACATATATGTATGTATGTATATAAAACAAAACTATGGAGTCAGACATGTTTTTCAATAGTCAATTAATATGACAACAGAGCCCCAGCCCTCAAAAGTATCAGAATATTCTAGAGGAGACACAGAAGCTAAATAACAATCTTAATATTGTATAATATATTTCTATTACAAATAAGTTCCAAATAGTAAGGGAGTTCAGAGGAAGTATTCAGAAAAAAGCACTTAACTCAGGTGAAGAACTTCCAAAAGGAGATGACTTCTGAAATAGTGAACACAGCAAACGTGGCATTCGAAACTATAAATAGGATTGGACTAGATCATCTGTAATAATATCATGAGATATCTGATTAGAAAAGTGTGCTGACACCAGAATATTAAGGACTCTTCGTAAGTTAAAACTTTTTGCAAGATTCAATTAGGAACAAATAAATAAAGTAAAGGTGTAAAAAAGAAAGTTTGGCTGAAAAACAGTGTGGAGAATTAATTGAAGGGAAGCTACATTGGGGCAAGGAGACCAAATATTGATAGACTGAGAAGAATTTTACAACTTGTAGCCATTTATTTTTAATGGTGTGTAGTACTGAAGTAGAGTTTCCCTTGGGACTGATAGAGGGCTTCTCAGGTGGCTCAGTGGTGAAGAATCTGCCTGCCATTGCAGGAGACACAAGAGACATGGGATCCATCCCTGGGTCAGGAAGATCCCCTGGAGGAAGCAACGGCAACCACTCCAGTATTCTTGCCTCGAGAATCTCATGGACAGAGGAGCCTGGCAGGCTACATGGTACATGGGGTCACAAAGAGTCGAACACAAATGAGCTCGCACACAGTTCCCCAACCAGTTCCAGAGTTTACTTAAGCTGTTTAGTAGCTTAAGTCATGTGCTGGCTTGAGTAGATTGATATGAATTGACTATGTCTTCAATGATCCCAGAGACTTGACTATCGTCAAGTCTCTACTATGAACTGCAAATTATACAGTTGATCTTGAACAACGCAAGGGTTGGGGCATCAAGCCCTCACCCCACACCCCCACACCCCCGTAGTTGAAAATCCACATATAACTTTATAGTTATCCCTCTGTATACCCGCTTCCTCTGTATCCACAGTTCTGTATGAGCAGATTCTGCAGACGCTGTAGTACAGCTGACCCTTGAACACAATGGGTTTAAATTGCACAGATCCACTTCTACAAGAATTTTTTCAGCAGTAAATACTACAGTTCTACATGGATATGGAGGAACCGCATATACAGAGGGCCAACTATAAGTTATATGCGGATTCCAGTCTGTGCAGAGGGCTGAGGCTAATGATACTGTTCAATTTACAGTTGAAAGAACAACACATATTTATAAATGAACAGTTCAAACCCATGTTGCTCAAAGGCCAACCATATTCATTTCAAATACATCTTGGGAAATTTCAATAATCGAGCTTATTTCTAAGAACTAATAACTGGAAGAGAAATACTTTATGTTCAATAAAATATTCATTTTGTCCAGATTAGTTTGCAATTTTTTCTTCCTTTCAAAGGGATATCCATTGTATTACTTTCAGAGGTTCTACAAACATCAAATTTTTTATTTCAAAAGTATTCCTATGATTACTTAAGGTAGAGTAATCCTTTGTAGAACTGTCAGGGACATCTCCAATGTCTCTACCCTGAACTGTTCATTTAACTTCTTACTGGAGAGTCAGACAAACAGGTTAACATCTTTTTCTATCTGTGCAATTTTAGGCAAATGGGCATACCAGGTGATTCAATGGTAAACAATCTGCCTGCCAATGCAGGAGTCGTAGGAGACACAGGTTCGATCCCTGGGTTGGGACGAATCCTTGGAGGAGGAAATGCCAACCCACTCCAGGATTCTTGCCTGAGAAATCCCATGAGCAGAGGAGCCTGGCAGGCTACAGTCCATGGGGTAGCAAAGAGTCAGACACAATTGAGCGAACAACTTTGGGCAAATGATTTAAACCTTTAATACCTTAGTTTTCTCATCACTAAAATAAATATAACAAATGCCTGGTTGAGTTTTTGTAAGAAATCAATGAGATGGCCTATGTAAGTTTGCTTAGAATAGTAGCTGTTACTCAGTAAGGACCCCATAAGTAAATCTGAGGTTTTCTTGGCTTTAGAGGATAAAACTTTGCTTGGTAAAAAGATTTTTAAAAGTTGGGGTGGGGGAGCTGTATTCCCACAGCAAGGAAAGAAACAAGCATCAGTACCCATTGAAAAATATTGGCTTAGAGAAAAATTAAAAATCTTACTTGAGACTAGCTTCACATGTTTTACAAGAAGAAATTATATCATTGTAGAAAGAAAAAAACAAACTAGAAAGATATAGTTATTGGGTTCATGCTATTCATGAAATATAAGATCAGAACTTCTAATCAAGAAATACAAACATCTTCAAAATATATAATAAGTAGTAAGAATAATGTAATTCAATCTAAGAAAGACAAAAACAAAAAGAAATAATTCTCCAGTTTTAAGGTCATCAACCATTTAAAAAATTTAAATCTGTTCTCAGTTATTTTCCTAAATGTTAGTACATATTAAATCTACATCTTGATTGCTTACTTGATATTTAATGAAAAAAATATATAAACCTTGAATTCATAACACAGTTAATACAAAATAGCTTTCCTTTATATTTGCACCATTTAAATATGAGGAATTTCTTTAAACATTTGCAACTCATACAGAAATAGATTTACTTTCTTTTTTTTTTAAATTGGAGAACAATTGCTGTACAATATTGTGTTGGCTTCTTCCATGCTTTTATTTACTTTCTGTTCAATTATAAAATTTCTTAGACAAAGACTGTAGAACAAATCTAATAAGCATAACTTCTTTACAGGAAAAAAAGATTAACAGCTTTTTAGTTTTCTTGTTTTTGACTTCTAAATTATAATTATCACATCAAATATAGTAGGTAGAATTGATTTTCACATCTGTGATGTTTTTCACAAGCAAGATATGCAAATATATGAGTTGCCATCTCAGAAGCAGAGGGCAGCAGGTATTACAAAGTTGCAGTTAAAAGAAAACTTCCCAACATGAAATTTAATATATAGGAGTTTTACATTAATAAACATGTAGAGAAGTTGTCTGTGTACCTATGTAGGATTGCTTATTTATAATCGTTTTCATCATGTTTGCCAAAAACTACATCATAGTAATGCAATTCTACTTCATACTTACATACTAGTTTTCAAAGATATTCAAACAGGGTTATTATCCATAGTCCACATACACACTAAATGATGCCTACACACAAACATGAACAAAACTTACTTTCCCTGGGTTGCTTACTTCACCAGGCAACCCAGAGAACACAGGAATGCTAGCTGCTCTTTTGCCCAATAGCGAGAACACAGAGGAAAACCTAGGTCTAAAACCATCTTGAATCAAACTAATATGATTTTTTTATAAGCAGAGATTCAAAATAATTCAAAAGTTGCCATTCTCCACTTTTTCACCCTCAACTTCAATTTCAGGGGCTGTCATATGGCTTCTCTGAGTGTTCACTAAATATTGAGGATGGCTTTTGTCACCTCTAAGCTGTTTGCTTGTTGCAGAAAGCACATCATCTCAGAAATAAAAATTCACTTGAGCAAAGAAGTTCTCCACAATCTCTTCTGACAGGAGTGAGGTGGAGAGCAGGAACCTGCTACTCAGTGACTGCAGAGGCATAAATGGGCCTGGAATAGTTTTCAAGCCTTAATACCTGGGAAATTAGCCTGCTCCCATTGCTCAGAACGACTGACATTTTGAGGCTAGCTGAAGGGTTAGGAACATTATTTCCACTTTAAGAGGTAACAATCAACTCCTCCTTTACTGATTGCTAGTAAAGGAGGAGACTTTCATATTAGTGCTTTGTTTAGTCTTCACTACATGTTGGTGAAGATAAGTTACTCAGAAATTTGTAACAGCTTCAACAGTGCAGCCCAGACTGATCAGTTTGTGAAAGTATTTAAAATCCTTTTCTGGTTTCATTAGCTAAAAATTTAGCAAGACAGAATTTAATTTTATTTTACCTTAAAATTTAAAGGAAAGCAACTTCCATAAGCAAGCAAGTAATGCTACATTTCTGACATCAGATATTCAATTAACATTTTGAAGAGAATTTCTGCTTAGCAATTATTTTAGAAGGCGAGCGACTGGGGAACATTTCTAGTTACGGAAAAATCCGTGGTGTTTTTTGCTCCTGTTGCCACTCCTTCTATCTTGTCTGTTTGTACATCATAGGTTTCTGTTCCCTCTTATTCATTCACTGTAATGTGACCAACTGGCAGATAATGCATATATGCAAAAATCACAAATTCTCTTTCTTTGAACAGATAGAGTCTATTTTTACTCAGATTATGAGAAGTTCTGAATATGTTAAGACTGACACAAAGAATTTCATAGATAGAAGATGACCTACTTTCCATGGTGTGTACCTTTTGGTTGCAACATAAAAACTGGGAAAGGTGAAGACAATTCTTACTCATAATATTAATCATTATGTTTTCCTGTGACTTATAATTTCTTGTGAAATAGACATGCTACTAACTACAGAAATCTCATAGCCCTTTTCAGGCTTCTGATTTTCAAAAAGTACAAACAAGATATACAAGAAAAGAAATTACTATGCAAACTGAAAAGTATTTTTTTTTTCTCCTGGAAACTGTCCAGTGTCCCCTGCTGGAGCTGATGAGGGCACCATCACCTCCACCGTAAAGGAAATTAAATTCCTTCAATGGGTTTGTTGCTCTGGGTGTTATTTAACAGAGCCAGAAGAACATTAAATTTGATTCCTTACAGATAAGCAAAAGAGAGGCAACTTTGTAAATACTCTGACTTTGAAGCACATTTATTTACAGATACTTACTGTCAGTTATTTAGGGTCAAAATATATGCTTATTTATTTAGCACATTTGGTATAAGAAGGATAATTACTGTGTACACCTTGCAGTTTCTACGGTTAAACCAAATTGTGTCCCTTTTGTGTGATACATTTGTAATTTTACAACATCTGATTTCTTGTTTCTAATAAATAAGAGATTTATTTTACCACTCTTGGATTAAGCTCTGAACACAGAGTTGAGCCTCTCTAATAAAATAAAGACAACATTTTTTTCTAAAAATACATGTTTTTCTTTCAACTAAAAAAAAATACCACGTCTAATGAATTTGTGGCCACTGGAAACAACAGCATTGAAAATGTGGCTCAATTTAGAAATGTGGCAGGATACAAAATATACAGATGTGAAGCAGAAAATTCTAACAACCTGAATTATTTTGCTGATGTTCATCAACATCTATGTTTGAAATAACTGAATTACATGTTTTATGTGTAACAATTTTGCAGCAAAGTACACCCAGGTTAGAAGAGAATACCATTTGGTACTTGTCTGCAACATAATTTCATTGTGATTTATGAGAAATTATTTCAATTCTCAAACTGTGAGACTGTACTCATTTGCAAAGTTAAAGAAGTTTTAAGAATATGAACATCAGCTATTGCATTATATGTACAAGATATTGAGGAAATCAGGTCAAAATACTCTTTAATAAAAATGCTATGAAAATAGACCTATATAAGGAAAAAAGCATTTCCCCTCCCTGTGCCTCTCTTTTGTATCATCCACAATCATTAGAAATTAGACAACATGGTTAGATGCTAGGCACCATGCTAACGGCTTTAAAATTTAAAGTTTAAGTTATCTTCTGGTTCAAAGTTAAAGCCACTGCCTCACACACACATAATGTGGTCTAAAAGTTTTAGGAGTTAACGAGAAACAGCCACAAGGTTATCCAAGCTTATTCACATCACTGAGAAAAATCTACCTTGGAATGTGTAGAAAAGTAAAACACTGGTTGACAGTAGCATTTGGCTGGTAATATTTTTACTATAATAGCTCTGTGGATGTGCTGATGTCCAATTTCTTAGAGATTTGTCTTCAATTCAAGGCCCTCCCATGTACATGTTGATATATGGGCTCCTGTAAATCAACTTTTATGCTGACATGCTTCCTTTATTGAAATGGGTTGACTTTCTGTTTGTCTGTTTTTGAGTCAATCTATGTGACAACATAAAAGATAGGTACACCCAGAACAAGTTCCATTTGACTTTTGCATACTGAATTCTCTACCTGAGTTTTGCAATATGCGTTCAGGAAACCATGAATGTGTAGTTTAATTTAATTATGGAATTGTGAATAATTCACACTGTGACCTGTGCAAGTATGTGAATGACGGAGTCAGTCTACAATATGGTCTTCTTTCTCTTATGCTAGGCATGCACATTTGAATGTATAGATTATAGATTGTTTCATGACTTATCAGAGCTTTGGATCAATTACAGCAAAATCTCACCTGTGGTTTTAATCCTGGAGATTTGCTTACAGGCAAACTGAGGTAAGGAAGCCAATCTTTCAGGTTCATAAAGTTTCATCAAAGTGAGTGTTCTAAGTCATTTCTTGCCAGGTGATCACAGCTTTATATTTTAACCTCTGTAGAAAGTTAACAGTTGTGACATTCCTTTTAGATATTTTATTTTCCTAAATTAAGAATTTGGTTGATTTTTTAAAAAGCAAAACAGTGATCCCAATTAAATGATTTATGTGAATGTGTATATAGAGAGTACATTTCATAACATAAAATTATATATAAGCACTATTTCGTTAAGACTTCAGATTTTAGCTCAATCCTTGAGGCATGGCCTGTGTAAGATCTAATAATTCCAGTAACATAAGGTGTGACTTTCAGTGAAATAACTTAAAATCAATAGATGTTTTAATACATACTTTACATTTGTTTCTGAGCTTCTAAAAGTACATGCAATTTTTGTGCTGGAAGTAGTATATTAATTCAGAGTTCCTAAATGTTACCTATACAACATATCACATCTGATTTATATGAGAAAATAGCCTCATTCTCTTGGAAACATTTTGCATTTTAGTAATTGATTATCACTTTTATTTAAATGGGTAACAGGCTTATATTTATGACTATATTTGAAAATGAGGAAACCAAGAATACATCTCTATCCTTCACACCCAATCCCACTAGACCTTCAAGACTACTTCACCCATTGACTCAATGCATTCTACCTAATTCCTTTTAAATTTTAGCTAATTAGCGGCTCCATCTCCTCCAGCACTCATAGGGCATTACAAGAATTAATGAACATGCAGTGAGTGCATGTGAAAAGCGACCTCAGGACCTTACCCTGCCTTACAAGGGTCAATTATGAGCAGGAAGACACGTCTGAGGTTAGCACTCAGGAACAGCATGACTTGTCGATTTTCTCCTCTGGCCCAAATTTCCCCACATTATGAATGATCGGGTTGGTGGGACTCCCAAGTGTCAGCTTGGTGGCTGGTGGGCTGAACTAGCCAACAAAGATGCTCTGTTTGGTTGAGTTGGAAGAGTCCGCACTGCATCTGAATTCCCAGAGAACTTCCTGAGGTCTTATCTCCAGTCACCCCACACACATACAGATGCCTAACCCAGCACTGGGGTTTACCACCTCTGTACCAGATGATGTTTAAGGAGCTCACCAATCTTAATACTCACCATGCTAATTTCCAAGCTAGAATCTTATCCTAAGTAAGTATGTCAGAAAAAGTTTCCATATAGACTGAGATTGTGTACTCAGGAGACTTTAAAACTTCATTCCCAATATTAGGAAAGCAAAGAACTCTATACCCAATTTGAATTAAAGAAACTACATAAATGAGGAAATTGTTGCTAACACATCATTGCTGAAAAGTTAGACTTTCTGTGGGTGGTCAATCTGTTCATTAATCTGAGAAATAGAAAGCATTCACAAAGTTCTACAATTACATCTGATTTTAAAGGAAAACCAACTTGCACAGTAGGCTTAGTCCAAAAAAGAATGCTGCCAATGACAGGAAAAATCATACTGGTGATTGATTTCAACCTCTAAAGGGGACATAAACAAGTTATTCTATCGTAATTTACAATACATTGAACCTCATTTCAGAATAACTGCCTTTCAATGAGTAATATTATGAAGAGAAATTTGAATGAGACAATTATATAATGGAAAAAAGCAAAATAAAGTTATTCATATTAATTTTATAACAAATGAGGAAGGTGAGTAGTAGGGTGTCCTCGTTTTAAAAGCAATATAATTCATCTTCAATGAATGTTGACAAAATAGCTTCAAAACTGCATCAAACAAAGGCATGTTGTGCAGGCATTTAGTTAGGAATTTCCTGACTTTGGCCCCTACATGACCTCACAGTTAAATGGTTAAAACAAACTAAAAGGAACTTAAATCTTGCATGTTTATGGTGCCATTCCCTTTTATTTATTTATTTTTTTTAGCTTGGATTAATAAAAACCAGCTATTTTATTCAGGGGCAGTTGCAATACTTTGAAATATTACACTGGAAAAAAATCAGATACTCTTTTCAGTTTTCAACTTTTTTTGATGCTATTTTTGTCAATTTAAACTATAACAGCATTAACTTATGAAGATAGAGCCACAGTTTAAAAGAATGTCATAAATTGACTTATTTCCTGAATTCAAATGAAAGTTGACAGTTTAACCTCATACCATAAGAGAATTCTTCTTATGGTTAAAGAATTATTTAAAATAGATTAAGAATTAATAAAAATAGAAAATAGATATGTTATTCATTTGCTTTTTAATAATGATCATGTAATTCTTAACCATCTACACTTTGTCAGAGTATGGATAACACAAAAGTGAGCGCTATTTGATGTATTTGGTATATAGAGAAGGAAAAAATGCCTGCTGTATAATAATATTATTGCATCTGGAGGTTCATAAATTTCTTAGCAACATGCTCACACATTTAGACTGACGGTACAAACAATATTAGAATTCAACAGAAAAAATTCAACATTCTATTTACTAATCTTCAATGAAATATTCATTGAATCTCACATTAAAAAAAATAATAATATGATTTTTCAACAACTTCATCTGAAACCATTTGAAAATCAAAGTTCCCATCTGAGAGGCAATTTTCTTTAAGGAATATTTATATAGTTCTAAATTCCCTTGGGCCTTATTTTAAGAAAAGATCAGATTCATCTTACCTAAAGAAGAGCTATTCCAAGACTTAGGAAAGTAAGTTTCTTACCATTTCAACCAGTAACATTGCCTTAATCTTTTTTATTTGCATTTCAAAACTTAGTCTCAAACGGGGAAAAAAAGGCAAATGTATCTTGTTTATACCTTCCTGCTGTTTTCAATTTCAGTGTATCTAGTTGCCAAAAAAAGTCATCATTTTTAGCATTAACATGTATAGTTAAGGACCCAAGGCCATCTGTGCTCATTCGTTGACATTCCGAAAGCCCAGAGTCAGTGTTTAATACCTGAACGGTCACATCGGGACCAGGCCTAAAGTACTAAACAGATGAAGCCCAAGATACCAGTTGCCCTAGTTTCAGAGCAGCCACATTTAGTGTATAAATCATTTTCAGAGAAGCCTGCTAGTTTCCACCAGCTAAAGAGAGACCCCGGGCATGTCACGATACTGCAGATAGTGCCACAGCTAAAACAAAAAAGAGCTCAACTCAAACCTGGGCTCCTGTCACCGCAAAAGACACTTAGCTCTCTGCTTTCCCCTTCAGTTGGTGCTCTGTATTGAAAAGAGGAGTTCATAAGTGTTAAAGACTTTACAACCCTAACCTTTCATTTTTAATATATAGTCAAGAAGAAGAGACTCAGCACTGACTTCCTTAAGAGTTTCTAGAGGGGATAAAACGAGGTTTGCACAAAATCTATCCTATTGCGTACTTTCTGGCACAGTAACTTACAAATGGCTTTCAGATGTGTGTGTGTATATGTATATATATATCACCTCATGTAATTTTCTAGATCTTCCCTGCTGGCTCAGATGGTAAAGAATCTGTCTGCAATGCAGGAGACTCAGATTCCATCCCTGGGTTGGGAAGATCCCCTGGAGAAGGGAATGGCTATCCACACCATTGCCTGGAGAATTCCATGGACAGAGGACCCTGACAGGCTAAACTGTTCTCAAACCTTATGCAAATATTCAGTTCTCCCGAGGTTTCACTTCGCCTCTGTCCGTGTTTTAAGAGTGGGCACCAAAGGACTCTACGTGTTTTTCAAAGGTACTTGAGGAAACCACAGCTGTGTAAGATCAGGTGTGGGGAACTGACCAGGAGAGATTTTGGATACTTCAAGTTTCATATATTGAGGTTTATATAATCTATATCATTTTATAAGAGGATTTCATGAGAAGGGAGGGAGGGAGGAAGGAAGGAAAGAAATCTAATAGACACTCTTTTAGACAATGAGGGTGTGAATGTTAACAAGAAATTTGAATTTGGAATCGCGAAGCACCAGTACTGAGGTCTTCATGATAGGAAGTATAAAAAATAAGGTAGAACTTATTTCCAGAAAGAGGGATGGGGGGAAGGGATAGTTAGGGAGTTTGGGATAGACATGTGCACATTGCTATATTTATAATGAATAACCAACAAGGACCTACTGTGTAGTATATGAAACTCTCCTCAATATTATGTGGCAACCTGGATGAGAGGAGAATTTGGGGGAGAATGGATACAAATATATGTATGGCTGAGTCCCTTTGCCTGAAACTGTCATAACATTAATCAGCTATACCCCGATACAAAATAACTTTAAAAAAAAACATAGGATAAAGTTCATAATACTAAATCTTATTCCATTCAGTTTTTGTGACCTGTCTTACATCTTAGGAATACAGATACAGAGCTCAAAATGTCTTGGGCTTCCCTGGTGGCTCAGATGGTAAACAATCTGCCTATAATCCTGGAGACCCAGGTTTGATCCCTGGGTCAGGAAGATCCCCTGGAGAAGGGAATGGCAACCCACCCCAGTATTCCTGCCTGGAAAATTCCGTGAATAGAAGAACCTGCTGGGCTACAGTCCATGGGGTCTCAAAGAGTTGGACATGACTGAGCAACTAACACTTTCGTTTTTCCTTTTTTCTGAATGTCTCAAAGGAAAGACACCAAAGAAGCTTTTCCTCTCAGATAACGGGCTTTCCTTTACCAAAGGAGAAGTCTATGCGGTACTTCAAAGACTGTCCAGTTGTTTAGACGCCTCCAGGGCCTGGGAACCTGCGAAAGTTACATCTTTACTCACACAGGTATCTCTCATACCTTTGTTTCTGGCTCCAAATGTGCTTATAGAAGCTCTAAAAAATGTTCTTTTTTTCCTATAATATTCCACCAGGAGTTAGTAGAGAGAGGTGTCACCCAGAACAGTGGTTCTCAGTCGTGGGCAATTCTGCTTCTCTCACCTGCCAGGGGACATTTAACAATGTCTGGAAACTAATATTTTGGGAAGAGATTAATATCTAAAGTATTTAGAAAAACTGTCAAATATAGTTTCTGCTTATTTTTGGTGCACAGAAATGCAATTGACTTTTGTGTATTAATTTTGTATCTATGTCACCATGAAGGTTTTTATAAATTGCAATGATCTATCCACTAATTTTTTTACAGTTTGAAAACAATGCAATTTCTATTTCATCCTTTTTAGACTTTATGTCAATTAATTCCTTTTCTTTTGTTACTGTGCTCTCTAGGTTAATGTTATCATGAAGTATGATGATTTTTTTTTTACTGGTTTTAGGTGGTACTAAGGGAGAGGGTATACATACCATTTATAAAAGTAAGAAAATGACTCACCTTTTTTGTTTCATTTTTATCATATTGTATGTTGAACTTTGTGAAATTTTGTCTATGCATTTGATTTTTTTCCCTTTAATCTGCAAATGTGATAAATTGTACTCTTGTTGTTGCTGTTTAGTGGCTAAGTCCTGTCCTACTTTTTGGGACCCCATGGACTATAGCCCTGCCAGGTTCCCCTGTCCATGGGACTTCCTAGGCAAGAATATTAGAGTGAGTTTCCATTTCCTTCTCTAGGGGATCTTCCCAATCCAGAGATCAGACCTGTGTCTCCTGAATTGGCAGGCAGATTCTTTACCTCTGAGCCACCAAGGCAGCCCAAATTGTACAGTATTCATTTCTAATTAGCCAAACATAGAATAGTTTCAACAAAATAGAAGTTCCAGTCAGTGCTGGTAATTAGGTTATAAGACCCTCTTCTCTCCTCTGCAAAACCATTTAGGGACAATCATATAGTGACCCTTTAATCTTCAGTATATGGCTTCTGAGGTCATTGTGGTGCCAGGAATCATGACTGCAAACCACAGGAAGATAGAAGGAACTTGGAGATATGTGGGGCTGGACAGGAGGGTATAGGCCAGACTTGGAATTTGCACTTAGAAGCTCCTCTCACATTCTCTCAGATAAAACTCAGCCATGTAGGATATAATCTTTAGTTTAGTATTCAAAGATATAAGCCTAAGTTCAGTGAGAACCCACCCAGCTATATGAACTTATCATTGATTTTCTAATATTCAACCAATCTTTTATTGATAAATGGACCCAACTAGATGTATTATGGGAGAAGGCAATGGCAACCCACTCCAGTACTCTTGCCTAAAAAATCCCATGGGCGGAGGAGCCTGGTAGGCTGCAGTCTATGGGGTCACTAGGAGTCGGACACGACTGAGCGACTTCACTTTCACTTTTCACTTTCATGCACTGGAGAAGGCAATGTCAACCCACTCCAGTGTTCTTGCCTGGAGAATCCCAGGGATGGGGGAGCCTGGTGGGCTGCTGTCTATGGGGTCACACAGAGTCAGACACGACTGAAGCGACTTAGCAGCAGCAGCAGCAGCAGCAGCAGATGTATTATGTTTTAAATTCTAAACTTGATACAATTAGCTAATAATTTTATAGAATTTTTGCACCTTTTTACAAGACAGATTCATCAAAAATTTCCTGAACTCAAGACTTTGTAATCATTGTCTTGTACAGTCAATATTCAATTTTCTTTCTTCATATATTCGCTCTGATTCTCCTCGGTTTTCATGTTTCAGTTTGGAATCTTTCTTTTCTGAAGAAATTGAGTTAGAAATATAATGCAGGCTTACTGGAAATGATGTTTTTGATTATCTTTCTTAGTTTTTGCAAAAATATTTACACTGGTGTAGAACCCTAGGCTAGTGTTAAGTATTCATTCCATTTTCTTTTGCCTTCAGTCACTTAAGTTGAAATGTCAGCTATCAGTATTAATATCCTCCCCTCTGAAGGTAATGTTTTTTTTTCCTTTTTACGCTTTTAAGATGTTTCCCTTTGTGTTTGGTTTTCAGTATGCATTTTGAAACTCAGTTATCAAAAATATACATACTTAGGATTATTATGTCTTCTTGACTCATGAAAAGGTATATTACTGAGCATAAAGATGAGTATCTCATAGTAAATACTACACTGTCTTCTATTAACGTAGTGATTTCAGATTTTCTTTGATTTCTTTTTGAGTAGTATATCTTTCTTCCATCCTTTTTTTTTTTTTTAGTAGCTTTATTGAGATGTAATTGACACAAAATAAAAAGTCTTATTGTATTATTGCCTTTTATTTAAAGTTTGTTCCCTACAACCATTACACAATTAATTCTTGCTTTTAAAAAAAATCCAATCTAATGCTCTCTGTTCTTTATTTCACTCTGATAGAGTAAATCCCAGTGACACAAACATAGGAGGCCCACATGGTTTTTGAGGCTGTATATCAGTAGACACACTGTCAGTATGCACTGAAAGGGAGCGAAGACAAAATTTTAAAAAGACCATCAGATTCCTAAAGTTCTACATGCAGGAAACAGGCTTATGAAATGACTCAGCTTAAAGCATGTCCTACCTTTCTTGAGAATGGAAGGATGACTCCAAGCGAGAGGCTGGGGGCCCAGAAGACAGAACCTCAGACCTCAGAATATTATTCCCAAGCCTTGAAATCTAATGTGATTTGGATCTAATCCAAGGCTTTCCCCCCTTGGATTTCAAAATTGCTTTGGACTAGTGACTTCTTTTTTCCTTTAATTTTCTCCCTTTTTGAATGGGGATAGCTATAAAAAGATTGAAGAAAGAAACTAGAATTTGATAATTATTTGCCATGCTGTGTATGTCTTTGTATATCTGTATGTTTAGTTTTTCTGTTGTGTACAACTTTTTTGCGACCCCATGGGCCGTAGCCCACCAGGCTCCCCAACTATGGGAAACTCCAGCAAGCACACTGGACTGGGTTGCCATTTTCTTCTCCAGGAGGTCTTCCCAACCCAGGAATTGAACCCACGTCTCCTGCATTTCAGGTAGATTCTTTACCACTGTGCCACCAGAGAAGCCCCATTTCTTTGTTTACCTCCATGTTATTACCTATTTTTCTTCTGCCTGAAGAACTTACTTAATATTTCTTTAAGTTATTTAGCATCTATTAAAGTTAAAGCTGCTAGGGTCAAAGCCTCTCAACCGAATTTTTCTGATATGTTTTCACTGCATCTATAAATACTATTAATTAAATATGAATTCATTATAATCATTTTAAAATTATTTTATAAATAATTCTTGGCTGACTGTTTCTTCCATGTCAGCATTTCAGGAATTATTCTACTGCTTTCTTGCTAATGGATTTCAGACAAGAAAGCTGTAGTCATTTATAGCTATATCCCTCTGTTCATAATGTGTCCAAGTAGAAAGTTAAACTACACCTTCTTTCCAAGATATTGAATACCCACACTCTTTCCAATTTCCCATGTTCGTTGTGCATATGGTAGAGCCACGGTATATGTCAGTGCTGTGTTATGCCTGATTTTTATTCCTTATGTCATTAGTATTGTTTTACGAAGTCAATATTATTTTTTAGATTTACTTGTATGCTTCTCAATTTATTTGCTACTGGCTGTCTTGCCTCGCAACATCCTGTGAATCGCGGGAACACGGGAAAGAATGCAGGCGATGCATCACCATTCCGGCCTCAATTCACACGATGTTGCAAGGCAAGACAGCAAGGAGCTCAGCAAGTGTGTCTGCTCAACTACTCAGGACACCTCAGACTGGATAGAGGGGGAAATTGCCTCAGAGCAGTACCTTGGAGGGGAAGAAGCATAACTGTACACATGGCTCCTGTTTCTGGTATCCAGTTGGTAAAGTTTGCCCTACTTAGAATATAAATCACTCAGCCCCTTTGACAAGAAACTTAAAAAGCCAGATTACCAATCCTGCTATAGTGTAGCAGTTCATACAGGTCAAAAGCTGCAGTTCACATCAGTCGCTCAGTGGTGTCCAATTCTTTTCGACCTCATGGACTGCAGCAGCCAGGCTTCCCTGTCCATCACCAATCCTGGAGTCTAGTCAAACTCATGTTGATGATGCCATCCAACCATCTCATCCTCTATCGTCCCCTTCTCCTCCCACCTTCAGTCTTTTCCAGCATCAGGGTCTTTTCCAATGAGTCAGTTCTTCACAGCAGATGGAAGAATTGGAGTTTCAGAATCAGTCCTTCCAATGAATATTCAGGACTGATTGCCTTCAGAATGGACTGACCAGATCTCCTTGCTGTCCAAGGGACTCTCAAGAGTCTTCTCCAACACCACAGTTCAAAAGCATCAATTCTTCTATGCTCAGCTTTCTTTATAGTCCAACTCTCACATCCATACCTGACTACTGGAAAAACCAAAGCTTTGCCTGGACAGACCTTTGTTGGTAAAGTATTATCTCTGCTTTTTAATATGCTATCTAGTTTGGTCATAACTTTTCTTTTAAGGAGCAAGCATCTTTTAATTTCATGGCTGTAGTCACCATCTACAGTAACTTTGGAGCCCCAAAAACAAAGTCTGTCACTGTTTCCACTGTTTCCCCATATATTTGCCATGAAATGATTGGACCAGATGCCATGATCTTAGTTTTCTGAATGTTGAGCTTTAAGCCAACTTTTTCACTCCCCTCTTTCACTTTCATCAAGAAGCTCTTCAGTTCTTCTTCGCTTTCTGCCATAAGGGTGGTGTCATCTGCATATCTGAGGTTATTGATATTTCTCCTGGCAATCTTGATTCCAGCTTGTGCTTCATCCAGTCCAGCATTTCTCATGATGTACTCTGCATATAAGTTAAATAAGCAGGATGACAATATACAGCCTTGACATATTCTTTTTCTAATTTGGAACCAGTCTGTTTTTCCATGTCCAGTTCTAACTGTTGTTTCTAAGAGGCAGGTCAGGTGGTCTGGTATTCCCATCCCTTGAATTTTCCACAATTTGTTGTGATCTACACAGACAAAGGCTTTGGCATAGTCAACAAAGCAAAATTAGATGTTTTTCTGGAACTCTCTTGCTTTTTCAATGATCCAACAGATGTTGGCAATTTGATCTCTGGTTCCTCTGCCATTTCTAAATCCAAATTGAACATCTGGAAGTTCAAAGTTCTTTGGGATAGGAATGGAAACTGACATTTTCCAGTCCGTGGCCACTGCTGAGTTTTCCAGATTTTCTGGCATATTGAGTGCAGCACTTTCACAGCATCATCTTTTAGGATTTGAAATAGCTCAACTGGAATTCCATCACCTCCATTAGCTTTGTTCATAGTGATGCTTCCTAAGGCCCACTTGACTTCTCATTCCAGGATGTCTGGCTCTAGGTGAGTGATCACACCATCATGGTTATCTGAGTCATGAAGATCTTTTTTGTATAGCCCTTCTGTGTATTCTTGCCACTTCTTCTTAAAATCTTCTGCTTCTGTTAGGTCCATACCATTTCTGTCCTTTACTGTGCTCATCTTTGCATGAAATGATCCCTTGGTATCTCCAATTTTCTTGAAGAGATCTCTGGTCTTTCCCGTTTTATTATTTTCCACTATTCTTTGCATTGATCTCTGAGGAAGGCTTTTTTTATCTCTCCTTGCTATTCTTTGGAACTCTGCATTCAAATGGGTATATCTTTCCTTTTCTCCTTTGCCTTTAGCTTCTCTTCTTTTCTCAGCTATTTGTAAGGCCTCCTCTGGCAACCATTTGCCTTTTTGCATTTCTTTTTCTTGGGGATGGTCTTGATCACCACCTGCTGTACAATGTCATGAACCTTCACCCATAGTTCTTCAGGCACTCTGTCTATCAGATCTAACCCCTTGAATCTATTTCTCACTTCCACTGTATAATCGTAAGGGATTTGATTTAGGTCATACATGAATGGTCTAGTGGTTTTACCTACTTTCTTCAATTTAAGTCTGAATTTGGCAATAAGGAGTTCATGGTCTGAGCCACAGTCAGCTCCTGGTCTTGTTTTTGCTGACTGTATAGAGCTTCTCCATCTTTGGCTGCAAAGAATATAATCAATCTGATTTTGGTGTCGACCATCTGGTGATGTCCATGTGTAGAGTCGTCTCTTGTGTTGTTGGAAGAGGGCGTTTGCCAGTGCGTTCTCTTGGCAAAACTCTGTTAGCCTTTGACCTGCTTTGCTTTATACTCCAAGGCCAAATTTGCCTGTTACTCCAGGTAGCTCTTGACTTCCTGTTTTGCATTCCAGTCCCCTATAATGAAGAGGACATCTTTTTTGGGTGTTAGTTCTAGAAGGTCCTGTAGGTCTTCATGGAACTGTTCAACTTCAGCTTGTTCAGCATTACTGGTCGGGGCATAGACTTGGATTATCATGATGTTGAATGATTTGCCTTGGAAACGAACAGAGATCATTCTGTCGTTTTTGAGACTGCATCCAAATACTGCATTTTGGACTCTCTTGTTGACTATGATGGCTATTCCATTTCTTCTAAGGGATTCTTGCCCACAGTGTAGTAGTTCATACACGTCAAAAGCTGCAGAAACAGCCAGAAGTTTCAAGATTGCTCTGGCTGTGCAGTATCAGCCAAAAGAGAGCAGCTAGTATTTCCAACGAGTAACTGTCTGTCCAGGCAACAGACCTACTTCAGTCCACCCAGTGTCTGTTAGCTGTGCCAGTGGTTGAAGTAGAGCCAAGGGCTAGGCATCAAGGAGACAGACCAGGCTGAGAGGGTCCAGGGAAATACCTTAAGATGTTCCTAACACACTGGGGTTCTTTGATACGTGGTACAATTCTGGAAAATTCTCAACCATTACTACTTTAAATGTTCTGTCTGCCAAGTTTTCTTGTTCTCTCGCTCTCTTTCTCTCTCGTCCTCTTCTAGGATGCCAACTGAATTTGTGTCAGCATATCTGTCTCAGATTTTCCACCTTTTCTCAGTGTTGCCTTCTACATAATTTCCTCAACTCTAACTCCCTTTCTTTGGTAAAATCATTTTCTGTCAAATATTTTTATTCAGTTTTTTATATCAAAAATTGATTTTAGTCCTTGAAGTTCTATTTAGATCTCCACAAAATCTGCTTCATCATTTTTCATATACCCAAATCTTTACTATTGCTAATTGGCACCAAGACTATGGATCCTTTTTGAATTCTTGAATTATATTATATATGTTTAGTATATAAGACCACAATGCTGGGAAAGATTGAAAGTGAAAGGGGAAGGGGGCAGCAGAGGATAAGATGTTTAGATAGCATCACCAACTCAACGGACATAAATTTGAGCAAACTCCAGGAGATAAGGAAGGATGGGGAAACATGACGTGCTGCAGTCCATGGGGTCTCAAAGAGCTGGACAGGACTTAACCACTGAACAACAACAAGAACAAAATATTTAGTTTATATTATGGAAGTATGAACTTCTCATTAGTACAATTTCTGGCATATTTATTTATTTAATTTAGTTTTTAATATAAATTTATTTATTTTAATTGGAGGCTAATTACTTTACAACATTGTATTGATTTTGCCATACATCAACATGAATCCACCACGGGTGTACACATGTTCTCCATCCTGAACCCCCCTCCCACCTCCCTCCCCATACCATCCCTCTGGGTCATCCCAGTGCACCAGCCCCGAGCATCCTGTATCACGCATCGAGCCTGGTCTGGTTATTCGTTTCACATATGATATTATAGATGTTTCAATGCCATTCTCCCAAACCATCCCACCCTCGCCCTCTCCCGCATGGCATACTTATGTATGTAATTTTTCTCATTGTTTTGCTGTTGTTTCTCATGGTTCCTTGTTTTTGGGGTTTTTAACATTTTTAAGTAATTTTTATAAATACAGCTCCTGCTTCTTGGAAAGCATGTGAAATTTCATCTGTGAAATTCTTTGAGGACTGACATGAAGTTGTGTTCTTCTGAAAAGAAGATTTGTACTTATTTCTTCAAGGAACCTGGGACCATGTAAGCCCAGGACCATTTAAGATATGTTTTGTTTTGTTGTGGAGAAGACGATGGCACCCCACTCCAGTACTCTTGCCTGGAAAATCTCATGGACGGAGGGGCCTGGTGGGCTGCAGTCCATGGGGTCGCTAGGAGTCAGACACGACTGAGCGACTTCACAAACCAACTGGCTAGTTTGAGTTTCTGTTGCACGCTGTGGTATGAGTGATGGCTGTAGCAATGAATTCTGAAGCAAGTTTTTTGTGTTATTCCTAGTCCAAGGTGGGATACATCACTTTTCATTTCAGACCCATGGTGGGAGGAGTGTTAAATTTAGGTATAATTAATTAAATTGAGAGTATGTGCTTTGAGTGCCAATTTTAGGAGCGCTCATTTTAAGTTTTCTCCGTTGAAAGGGACCTGGGTTTTGTCTGATGTCCCTCAAACCCATAAACAACTGTGAAAACTGAAGTTTAAGTTCACTTATGCCTTCAAAGCATGTGCTATCTTCCATATTCGTCTTTGCATGCAGCATCCTAACTTCCTTGACAAATTATTGAGACACGTAAGAACCTTCTTTTAATATTTCTTCAGCATGTTTAATTGTTTTCAGTCAGAAAGCAAGCAAGTCAGGGCTCCTAAGATGCTTCGTCCCAGAAGTTGGAAATTGACGTAACTTTTACAGTATATTCATTGTCATAAATGCAACAAACTAATCAATAAATACTATGCTACCATCTATGTTTTGGTGAGTTTATTGCATTTTAAGTGTTGGAATAAGGATATCTTTCACATTTTACAAGAAACATTTCTAGTCCAATGTTTCTACCACTTAGGTCATTCTGATACTTAAAATTTTCTTTTTTCTTAACTCAAGATATAACAATGGAGTTTGAAAAGGGCAAGTTATGTTTTAAAGGTGAATAAAAAGAGCATATCGGAAAAAGCCAAAGTAGTAAAATGGAAAAGTCCAGTCAACCTGCAGACACTCATATCCACCCAATGAGAAACAATTGTTCACTTGCAAATAACATCATCTCAACTTGCATAATGAGTTCTCATGAATGAACTGCTGCTGCTGCTGCTGCTAAGTCGCTTCAGTCATGTCCAACTCTGTGTGACCCTGCCGGGGACCAGCCCCGGAAAGCCTGGCTTGCTGCCTGACTGACCCCATAGACGGCAGCCCACCAGGCTCCCCAGTCCCTGGGATTCTCCAGGCAAGAACACTGGAGTGGGTTGCCATTTCCTTCTCCAATGCATGAAAGTGAAAAGTGAAAGTGAAGTTGCTCAGTCATGACCCCATGGACTGCAGCCCACCAGGCTCCTCCATCCATGGGATTTTCCAGGCAAGAGTACTGGCTGCTGCTGCTGCTAAGTCGCCTCAGTCGTGTCCGACTCTGTGCGACCCCACAGATGGCAGCCCACCAGGCTCCCCCGTCCCTGGGGTGGGGTGCCATTGCCTTCTCCGCATGAATGAACTACCACAACCTAATTTTGCAATGGCACAATTGATTCCTGCATTGCATCCAGGTGAGTCATCTCTCATAAGGCAGGAAAAAGGTTTGAAGTTAAAGCACCATGGCCAACAACAGCTCAAAAGGGATTTAACGGCATGAATCTATTTATCCTAGAGATCCTGTCTCAATGTCTTTAAAGGAAATGAAGGTTTGCTTTCTGTCACTGTTCCCATACCTCTGAAAGTTAACAACTTATGTGAGCTGGCACTCCATAACCAATGTTTCACAAGAAGATATTGCTATATTACCCAAATATAACCTATGAAGTCCTAATGAGCTCTCCTTTTCGTGTGTAACACCTTTATGAAAATGTGAATCCTCTAAAAGATAATACGTAAAACATCATTTTGCTGATTTTACTGTCATGTCTTTATGTAACAAGTATAAAATCTACTGTACCTCACTGAGTATTCTAGTTTCCCAGATTCATCAGGTTGTTTGTTATAATGTATACACCTTTAGAAAGAAATTTCATGGACACAATAAAAAATCATCTCACCAACACAAGAATCAAGTACTTCCCATGAAACATTAATGCTAGTATCTTGGTTGTTGCTGACTAGAATGTAAATTCGACATCAAGCTTATTTTGCCTGCTAAATTTGTACCTCGGGGAAAACAATCGCAAACCCTTCAGAATATTGCCTCACTTTTGTCACATTTATGACTGAATGCTTTTATTGCGTGCTCACAGAATACTAGATATTTGGATCTGATTTTTAAATTTCAGATGGCAACACAGAAACACTGCCAAGCTGACAGCCTGAATTAAAACAGAGCACAGCTCTTATAACATTTAAGAGACTTACAGGTCAGTTAATTCCTGTCCCTCATTTTACAGCTAAATAAATAAAAGTCCAAGTTTGCAATGTTAGTAATGGCTCAGTTAGAACCTAAGATGTGTACCTGTCACTATTGAAGGTAAAAGGAGAAGAGGGCTTCAGACGATCAGATGGTTGGATGGCATCACCGGCTCAATGGACGTGAGTTTGAATAAGCTCCAGGAGACAGCGGAGGACAGGGAAGCCTGGCATGCTGCAGTCCATGGGGTTGCAGAGAGTCAGACATGACTTAGGGACTGAACAACAGCAACAACATTATGTCATAACCTATTCAAAATTACATCATTTAAAATCTACTAAGTGTCAGTCTCACCTGTGCTTCTGATTGAAGACTTTCCCACAGAGACACCAAGGAAATAGAAGCCTAAAAATGAGACATGAAAATCAGAGCTTTTTTTACATTAAACTTACCAAGAATTCTGTATCACCTGAGGAACTTCAGCATTCACTTTAATATCTACTCTATATCTGTGCTGAAAACAAAGCACTTCAGGCTTTGTGACTTTACAGGTAGCAAGTGGCATGAAGGGAAATTGAACTCAATCTGCCTTCATTGATTTGAATGGGCCTAGAAACCTCCTTGGCTGCCTTTTTACATAAATTAAATAGAAAGAGTGCACTAACCCCTATCCAGAAAACATCCTTGTAAAATTACTTACTTTTGTGAAAATTTATAGAAATGTTCCTAAATTTCCACATAGAAAGAACCATGAAATAATCTTATGAATCTACTCGATTCATTTTATAAGTGAGAAGACAAAAGAGCAGAGTGGGTTGCCTGGGAAGACAAGTGCTTCAGATGCTAGTTGCTAGACTGCAAAAAGCAGCAGAGAAAAAAAGGCAGTGTTGCCAGCGCTGGCAGTAAAACGTTCTCATAAAATGATCCCATAAGTTTGAAATAGGAAAAACCTAAATGGGACACTAAAACATGCTCCACTTTTTTACTCATGCAGTGTTCCAAGATCCCAAATTTGAAAGATTTTCAAAATATAAAATATGCTGTCCCTAAGTCACATGATATATATTCTGACTATCCATGCCACCTAATTTTTGGTTAAGACAAGCTCACTATCCCTACCCACTATTCAGAACGCAAGACAACTTTTTGGTTGTTAAATCTCTATGCCATACCTGACTCTGAAATCCCAGGGACGATAGCCCACCAGGCTCCTCTGTCCGTGGGATTTCCCAGGCAAGAATATTGAGTGGGTTGCCATTTCCTTCCCCAGACTTTCTGGTTACGCTTTCATTTTTTTCTTTCAGAACTTTTAGATTGGATTTATTTTTGTTCTTGCTTTCCTAAATATGTTAGCAGAATGACTAAACAAAGTGATTTGCTTTCAACCACATGTGCAGATCCACGGATTTATATTCACACAGAGAATATCCTTCTCTGGGATTCCCAACTAAGACCAGAAACAGAAGCTTGGACCCAGAAAATGATCAGAAACCATTGGCCAGTGCTATAGTCCGGGCACTGGTTTGGGATGCCCTCTAAGCCTGTATTCACCTTTCATTCCTGACCAGGCATTAGAAGACAAGGGAACGTGAGACAAAGGCAGTAAGCTGGATGATGCTTTCCTGGTTGAAAACTGTAAGTTAAAAGAGAGACAAGTGACATTACAGAGTTATTTATCTCTACCGAATTCCTTTCTAATTTATTACTAAGTAAGAAAGTAATTTGCATTGCTCATACACAAACAAATTTGTCTTCTGAATAAGTTCAGTCTCTGCCATAGTGTGGGAAATCTCTGTTTATCAAATTGCAATCTCTTCATGGAAGAATAGCGCTATTTTTTGGTTATTGTTATTATCGCCCGTCTTAAGACGCTGAGAGTTGTGGACATGTGTTTCCTATTAGACAATATTATACTTTATAACTTAATTTTTCACGTATCTTGATGCTCTGTGTTCCCACCTCCTGCCACTGTTCTCACTTTGTTCTTAGAGACTAAGGAAAGTCTCTAAGAGAGGCCTAGACAGGGTGATATTTATCAACATCTTCCTACCCACCCCTAATAGAGTCACTCTGAAGCCAGAACATTCTCTAGCTCTCTCTTCTCACACATACACACCACACACACACACACATACACACACACACACACACACACAACACCACCAGAGGTTTTGTTAACCACTTTTATTTCTGTCAAGTAGACTTGGAAAGCCCTTTTTGTATAAAATATTTCAAAAACATTGTGATACATACTCATCATCTTCAGCTGTGTGATTCTTCTCTCTGCCCGCGCTCTCTGCACCCTGGCCGATTATGGTCTGTGCATGCTCTCTGCTTTAGACACAGTCACCTCTGAAGCACAGGCAGAGCCTGCAGCAACTGAGCAGGGCGCTCCTGCAGTCTGTAGAGGAGAGCTCATTGCAGTCCCACGCATTCCCTGATTCACTGAAGAGTCACTGGTATCAACCTACTGCTCTTGGAAAGATTACAATCTGTACACTTTGGATTCTTCTAGACAAAGTGCACAAGAACACCAGGTCTGGAAGCAAACTTGCTTTCTGCGCAGCTTGTAAACTCCCTCTCAGTTCCCACATTAGGTACCCTGTAAACGGAGAAGTGGGCCGGTCTCCAAAATGTGGCTCATCACTTGCAGTTTCAAGGCAAGTTTTCAGTCCTAGAGGATAAACGTCTAGCCTATCTGTTGCAACTTGCTTAGGAGTTATGATCATTATTGTTGTTTTAGTAACTAAGTTGTGTCTGACTCTTTGCCACCCCATGGACTGTAGCCCACCAGGCTCCTCTGGGATTTCCCAGGCAAGGATACTGGAGCAAGTTGCCATTTCCTTCTCCAGAGGATCTTTTCGACCCAGGGATCAAACTCACGTCTCCTGCATTGGCAGGCGGCTTCTTTACCACTGAGCCAGCAGGGAAGCCCTATGATTATTATACACTATGCTACTGACCCATCTTTGAGATATGTATTTGAGATATGTATTTTTGAGATATGTATTTTTTGAGATATGATCTTTGAGATATGTATTTCCAAAAGAAAGCATTTACATCAATTGTTTCTTCCATTTCCATTTCTGGATTGTCTCTTTGAAAACAACGGAAGTCATCTGCCAAAGAGTTCAAGGAAGATTTTTGTTGTTGTTGTATAAGGATATTGGGCCTGCTAACTTAGGCCCAATTTGAAAGAGTAACATGAGAAAATACCAAAATGCCTATACATGTTTGAGATGTCTATATAGTTGAAAGGAATTTGAATTATTTTTAATCTCTTGGAAATTTCAAGGGGGGAAAATGGCCTTTTTCTGGAACAATTCTCATTTTAAAAAATTTTTATTTCACCTTTTGACTAAAACCAGTAGTAATCATCACAGTTGTTAAAACCTGAAGTGTCCTCAATCAGGGCCTTTCCCCATGGCTCAGTGATAAAGAATTGGCCTGCAATGCAGGAGATGTGGGAGATGTGGGTTCTATCCCTGCCTTGGGAAGATCCCCTGGAGAAGGAAATGGCAACCTGCTCCAGTATTCTTGCCTGGGAAGTCCCATGGACAGAGGAGCCTGGCAGGCTATAGTTCACACGGTTGCAAAGAGTTGGACTCAGATGAAGCGACCGAGCACACACACAGGCCCTCAATCAGATGCCAGCAAGCACACATGAATAACAGCAGAGGCCACAAGATTGGGTTTTGGAAAATGACTTTCAGATGTGTCTTTAGCACATTATTTCTCAAATTGGGGTGAAATTTAACTGGAATTTTCCAGAAAAGTGAATATGTCATAAAAACCCATACAATACATTTTTTAAAGGTACCAGAATCATTCTACCTCTATTTGGTATTCTTGTTAAATTCACCTTGAAAATAAAAAATAAAAAACAAACTCACTGAGACAAAATATATTCTTGCAGCTTTATGTTCAAAGTTAGTGATCAGCAATTGCTTTTGTTTTTACTTAAGACCAAACAGCCCATTGATGACAGAACTAGGAATGAGCTTAGAAATATCAATATTCTTTGGGATTTTACAGCTCTTTTCATCTTCAAAGTGCTTTACAAAATTTTTTAATTAAGCTCACATGTCCCAACTCCTAGTTGTGCTTGGTAATCTTAAGACGGCATACCTGTTCTTCCTTCCTTGGCTCTAAGCAACATGCCACTCGTAATCATTCCTAAATTAAAGAAAAAAGTGTTTGTAATAATGTAAACTTAATTAATGACAAATCTGGACATTACTTTAAATACAGGTCCAATTGCCTGGGCCCTAATCTATATTAGAAAGTTTGGTCATTATTTATTCAGAGCAGAGATAATTTTTAATTGTAAAATTATCTGTAATTAAATGCAGTGTTTAGAGCAGTTCTACTTCTGACCAGCCTAAAATATTATTTGAAAGGTTTTCATCTTATTTCCTGGAAAAATATTTTAGCTTTGTAGATCCTTACTATTTGAAAAATCATTTTTTAGTGAGCTGTGCTTTTTTATAGTAAATTTACATGTGAGGTTGATTAGTCTTTAAAATGAGAACGAAACATGAAGTTAAAGGAAATCTGAATTTTATTTGTATTTCTGTCACTCACTAGCTTAATGACTTCAGACAGGTCACTTATCATTTCTGGATCTCAATTTCCTCCTCGTGAATCAAAAGGGTTATTGTTTTTCCAGCTCTGTTACCTTAAGAGTAGTGTGCATCTCAGCACATCCTGCACACATGGGCAGTTGACTGTCTGAAGCTTCTCTAGTACCTTCTATCACCATCAGGTGTTGAAGAGATTGAGTATCAGAAGTACCTACCTGGTCACCAGGCACTTCATCCCTCGGGCATGATATAGCTCATTAAATAGCAATAGATCAGGTCAAAAATAAGAGCATCTAGATGTCGGTCTCCATTCAGGCATCTTTCTCGTTTAACCCAGTGCTGTATAGACGGTGATTACAGACTCTCCTACCATTTTTCCTGACCCTGAACCTCTAACAGACCTTCTCCTGAATTAGTTTATTTCCCTTGTTAGACCTGTTAGGGAAACGTGAACACAAACTGCCACGTTAAGCTTTATCAAGTCACACCACTGAGTGAAAGGGCTGTCATCTTTTTCTGAAAGCGTGTTTTGAGTTGGCGGGAAGGTGAAGCTTCAGTTTAGGTGAGGGTGGGTGTCAAGGGAAGGAATATGATCTTTATCAAACCAAAGAAAGAAGGAGAATGTGGACAAAAGAGTGAAGTTTGCAGAAAAACAAATTTCAAGTGTCATTATGTAGGAAGGGGGAATCCATTTCTGCTCACATGATACCAACAGAGAAAATGGATTATAAGGCCTTGTGCATGAAATAAAATTCCCTCCATCTGCAACCTCTTTGTAAAAAAAATTTTTTTTATTAATTTATTTTATTTTTGACCGTGCTGAGTTTTATTTTTAACTGAGCTGGGTTATCATCGCCAGGCGGGCCTTTCTCTAACTGCAGAGACTGGGGTCTACTCTCCAATTGAGGTACATGGGCTTCTCATTGCAGTGACTTCTCTTACTGCAAAGCCTGGACTCTAAGGCACAGCTTCAGTAGCTATGGCATGTGGGTTTAGTTGCTCTGAGGCATGTGGGATCTTCCTGGATCAGGATTGCACCTGTCTCCTGCATACGCAGGTGGATTCTTATCCACTGTACCACACGGGAAGTCCAATTGCAACCTCTTGGGGGCATATTCCTTTTAGGTGTAGTGTATATCAAAATAAATAAATAACTGTGTCCCCGCAAGTCAAATTTCCCAGCCCTAAGTGTATGTGTGTGGGTGTGGATGTGGGGGTGTGTGTGTTGGTGAGGAGAGTCAAGGAAGAGAAAGCAGAACACAAACTCCTGGAACAATCTTACTTTAAAACAACATGCTACTGAGTGGAAAGGCAGGTGAACAGAAGGAATGAACCCTCCTCTTAATAAGTGACAGTGGCTTGAGTTGTGGCACAACGTAGTACCTGCATATGTCGTCGTGTTTGCTGTTAACGTAGTATCTGCGTATGTCGCCGTGTTTGCTGTTACCGTGCTGTGAATCCCCCTTTGACAGAATTCTGTTTCCTTGGTGTCTCATGCTGGCCATGGTCTAAACAAATCCTGGTAATAATTTCAGAAACAAACTAGCAAGTATTTCGATTCAATGTTTCTTTTGAAAAGGAAAATCACCAGGAGGGTCCCTCTAACTAGTGAGATGATTAAAGCATTGCACTTTTCTTTCAGGAAAGTATTCAGTTAGATATCAGTACTGGTGCTTTGGCCAAACGCTTCACAACAGATCTGTATTCATGAAACCCTGTGTTGTTAAAATATTAACAATCTGTGAGCAATGACAACTTTAAAATAACCATATTTAGCAAATATATATATAAAGATGCCTATTTGAATTTAAAATAAAGAATAAATATATATTTTATTATAAGTGTGTCCCACAAAATATATGGGGCATACTTACCCAAAGTAATTGTTTTATTTATCTGAAATTCAAATTATTTAATTTAATTTAATCTGACAACCATCAGTGGTTTTCAGTAGAAACCATTCTGCTGAAATCATGAACCATTTTGTCTTCTTCTCAGTGACGACTTGGATTGCAATGCAGAGAGAAACTCTGCTGCTAGGATACCTTTTCACGTCGTCTTGTTTCCCAAAAGAGCAGGTGGCTGACACATCCCCATAGATTTCCAGTGTAAGTACTGAGAATGTGACCATGTTTGGACATGACCTCTGTCCAAATTCATCCTTTTAAATACTTATTTCCAAATTAGGGGATGGTGTTGGAAAATTATAGAAAATCTGCACAGTTCCTATAATACAATGTTTAAATTTAAGTTTAAATGAGTGGTATTGAATGATCTAATGATGCTTTGTTAATCACTGGAATTGTAGAATTGTAGAATTCTTTCCATCGCTGTTTTTTCCACTCTGCCCATCTCTAGGAGACACTGTGCATTGTGTATTCTGTGTGACGTGATCCCTGTTGCAAGGGATCACAGTCCAGAAAGAGCTGCTCCCAGAGGCCCCAGGAGCCAACACCGAATCCTGAAAGTGGCCAGGAGCTCTTGACCTGAACAACTTCATTCTGGGTTACACCATCGGGAGAGCCTTTGAAAATATTAAATTGATTCATTAAATCTCATTTCAGCAGCTTCAAACTTCTACCTCCTAAGCAAAATCTATCAATAAGGAAAAAAAAACTCAATTAGGAAATTTAAAATGCATGAATCTTCCCTAATGTGTCCTTCCCAGTCTCCCAAGGCCCCTAACTCCCCTCCCCCGGCCTTAGACTCAGCAGATTACTTGCCTTTCAGCAACGAAGATTCTTTACGTGGGAATCACCCTCCACCTCACTCTCCACCCATCTTCTATGGCGCTTGGACAGATGATAGAGTAAGTGTTTGTATACAAAGACTTACTTTCATTATAACCTTTCACATTTTGTCTTTTTTCTTGGGGGGGGGGGGCGGTTTAAATTCGTAAGTGGACAGTCCAGTGTAGTAAAGACATGGTGACAGACCCAATCATTTACTTTATCAAACAACCAACTAGCCTTCATAGAAACAGGATTTATTGACTGTTTACTAGGTGCGAAGTTCTCGGTTTGACAGTTTTCACAAATTATCACACTGAATCCCAATAGTAACTCTCTGAGGTAGGTGATATTATTTTTCAGGCTTTTATAGATGAGGAAATGGGATTTAGCAAGTTTGAGGAACTTTCCTGAGGTCACACAGCTTGTAAGTAAAATGCAAACTTGCTTCAGTTATACCAGGGTCTGAGCGATCAGAGGAACAATTGTGTTATTACTAAGAGAACCTGCGATTCCTGAGGCCATATAAGCATGTGTTGTTAAACAATGTTGGATTATCTCAAGCTTTCTCTCACATTTTCAATTCAAGCTTTTTCTCACATTTTCAATTCTGTTTAACACCTGTTTTGGCCATCTGCTCTCCCAGGGTCTGATACCAGGGCAACTGTGAGCAGGAGTTACTCAGAGAAGTGAACCGGGTGGCCATTCCCAAGGCCCTCCTTAGCTCATGACTAAAAGCTAGAGAAGGAAGAGGGTTCTCCGTCACAGAGCTGGTTACCTTTATGACAGGAGAGATCATCTAAAGCGGCATTGATCTTTAGACTCCATGTGCATGTAACCCATAGATATCTTTGCTGAATGCTGTTTGATGTTGTTACAGAAGGAAGAGCCGAATGAAGTTTGTGGCCAGATCCAAATGCAATAGTAATGCATTTAAAAAGGAAATTCTCCAACTGATTCACAAATCAACCAAAAGTGTTGTTTGTTTTTTTGTTTTTTTTTTTAATAAGGCTTTGTCCATATATATATATTGCCCTTTGGGCACTAGGAAAATTTCAACTAAATTTGGCTTTCAATTGTAATAATAATTTCAACCTTACATTCCTGAACAGTTTTCTCCCCCTTTTTTTAGATGGTGGCCAAACTCCATTTTTAACTTATTAAAATCTGCCTTTTTTCCCATATTCTTTCATATTGAACAGCCCCACCAACTCATTTTTCAGTTCGGTTCAGTTGCTCAGTCATATCCGACTCTTTGCGACCCCATGAACCGCAGCATGCCAGGCCTCCCTGTCCATCACCAACTCCCAGAGACCACCCAAACCCATGTTCATCAAGTCGATGATGCCATCCAGCCATCTCATCCTTTGTCGTCCCCTTCTCCTCCTGCCCTCGATCTTTCCCAACATCAGGGTCTTTTCCAATGAGTCAACTCTTCGCAGGAGGTGGCCAAAGTACTGGAGTTTCAGCTTCAACATCAGTCCTTCCAATGAACATCCAGGACTGGTCTCCTTTAGGATGGACTGGTTGGATGTCCTTGCAGTTCAAGGGACTCTGAAGAGTCTTCTCCAACACCACAGTTCAAAAGCATCAATTCTTCTGCACTCAGCTTTCTTTGTAGTCAAACTCTCACATCCATACATGACCACAGGAAAAACCATAGCCTTGACTAGACAGACCTTTGTTGGCAAAGTAATGTCTCTGCTTTTTAATATGCCATCTAGATTGGTCATAACTTTCCTTCCAAGGAGTAAGCGTCTTTTAATTTCATGGCTGCAGTCACCATCTGCAGTGATTTTGGAGCCCAGAAAAAGAAAGTCTGACACTGTTTCCACTGTTTCCCCATCTATTTGCCATGAAGTGATGGGACTGGATGCCATGATCTTAGTTTTCTGAATGTTGAGCTTTAAGCCAACTTTTTCCCTCTCCTCTTTCACTTTCATCAAGAGGCTCTTTAGTTCTTCACTTTCTGCCATAAGGGTGGTGTCATCTGCATATCTGAGGTTATTGATATTTCTCCCGGCAATCTTGATTCCAGCTTGGGCTTCTTCCAGCCCAGCGTTTCTCATGATGTACTCTGCATAGAAGTTAAATAAGCAGGGTGACAATATACAGCCTTGATGTACTTCTCTTCCTATTTGGAACCAGTCTGTTGTTCCATGTCCAGTTCTAACTGTTGCTTCCTGACCTGCACAGATTTCTCAAGAGGCAGGTCAGATGGTCTGATATTCCCATCTCTCTAAGAATTTTCCACAGTTTATTGTGATCCACACAGTCAAAGGCTTTGGCATAGTCAATAAAGCAGAAATAGATGTTTTTCTGGAACTCTCTTGCTTTTTCAGTGATCCAGCAGATGTTGGCAATTTGATCTCTGGTTCCTCTGCCTTTTCTAAAACCAGCTTGAACATCTGGAAGTTCACGGTTCACGTACTGCTGAAGCCTGGCTTGGAGAATTTTAACCATCACTTTACTAGCGTGTGCTGCTACTGCTGCTACTGCTAAGTCGCTTCAGCAGTGTCCAACTCTGTGCAACCCCGTAGACAGCAGCCCACTAGGCTCCCCCATCCCTGGAGTTCTCCAGGCAAGAACACTGGAGGGGGTTGCCATGTCCTTCTCCAAGTGAGATGAGTTAGTCACGCACAAATTGTAGATGAACAAGCATGGAACACCATCAGTAGACAGGATTTACTTCTCTATAAAGTGTTTCTTTTTCGTCATTTAAAAATTATACTTTTCTTAAAAAAAAAAAAGAAAAAAACACCACATGTGCACACATCTAATCAACAATCACACAGTGTCTCTCCTTATCATCTCTTTTCCAGTCTTAGTTCAAACCATGGCTCCCACACTGAACCACCTCAATCTCATCCCACATGGCCCTCTCCCTCTCCCAGTCCTATATTGTCAAGTCACTTCCCTACTAAAAGTACTTCCGGAATTTTCCAAATAAAATTCTGAGTCTTTGACTTAATACACAAAGCCCTGCCAGATGCAGTCTCTTGCCCCAAAATCTCTCTTTCTATCCTCATGGTCAATACTTCGGCTATGTAACAATGTTTCATTTGTTATACTATTTTCACCAAGTATATCAAAGAGTGTGCAGGTCTTAGTAAGAGTTTTCTAAAGGTTCTTCTTGTTGTTGTTATATATATAGAAATGATTTTTAAATTATTATCTCATATGTATCCATTATCATTCTTCTCTTCAGTTAAAAATTATGGTTACTTTCTTTTATAAACAGACACCAGAAATTCTTTCTGGATCAAAGTAAAAAGAGTCATTCATTTATACAAATGTTTAAATGTATATAACACTGTTAGAAGAGATGGGTAGAATACTGGAGTGGGTAGCCATTCCCTTCTCCAGGGAATCTTCCTGACCCAGGGATCGAACCCAGGTCTTCTATACTACAGGCAGAAGTTTTACCGTCTGAGCTGCCAGGGAAGCCCATATAATAACATTCTTATAAGAGATGGGTAAAATACTTGATAAAGACGAAAGATAAAATCATTTTGGTTTGTGTGTGTGTGTGTGTGTGTGTTTCCTTCAAATTTGAGATTGGGAAAGAATCATGGAGAAAGCTGAAAGTGAGACAGGAAAAGAGACTCCAACAAGGTTAGTTTGATTGATCTTTCATTTTGAAGCAATTGTACATATTATATTTTATATGTATGCTTACTGCCTATATACTCCAGTCAATATATTCTTTAGAAAGTTCCTTACTTTCTACAGAGTCTCACATGATAGAAATGCAAGCTTATTTCAATTAGAATTAATCTTTCAGGACATCCACCAATGTTTTGCTATTGAAGTTCTTAAAGCTAACAAAAAATGCATAAAGGTATTAAGAAGTGCTTTCAGTTATACAATACAAATTGTGTATGCCCTTGTGTCAAATTGTTTTTACTACTGACTAATACTTTAACTTTTAAGGCATGGATGTCACTGGTTAAACGTCTTATAATAAAATATCTCTGTGAAATCAAAGTAGGTTTGCAATTAAAGCAAAATTTTCAAGTTTGTTAGATGCTGGTGATTTTATCTGTGTCAAAGACTTGTGTTGCTGCGGTGAAAGGACTCAGTGTTAAACTAGATTTAAAAAATCAGTGTAAATGAGTTACTTATTTTTAAGTGATAATAACCTAAAAACCGAGTCATTAGAAATGGAGCCCTATGAACAGGAAAATATGTCTGCAGGTACTTATCTCAGGATCCCAGGTCCTGGTTCTCCTTTCTTTTAGTTGAGAGGTTATTACCCTGTGGCTCATGGACCTCTCAAGGTTCATAGAAGAGGCTTTGGAGAAGGAAATGGCAACCAACTCCAGTATTCTTGCCTCAAAAATCCCATAGACAGATGAGTCTTGTGAGCTATGATCCATGGGGTCCAAAAGGGTTGGACATGACTCGGTGACTAAACGATACCACGGACTTGTCAAAGTTGATATAAGAGCCTTTGGAGGTCAGACCAGGAAGCTCTAAAATAAAATAATACTTGGTATGCATTTGTTTTGATTTTCTTTCTCTTTTAGGAGGAGGACCTATCATTTTCACTATATTGTGACACAGGTGTACCTCAGCTAAGAAGTTGCAATACTTAAAACAACAACAACAAAAAGAAAAGAAATAAATTTTTCTGATTTCACTGATCCTTGGAATTATCCAGAGTTGTCCATCTGGCCCCCAAGCTTAAGTCAGCAATATCCAAAATTTATAAAAACAAAATGACTTTTCTAGAGACATGTGAAGTCACAGCCCTGGGAAGCAGAGAGAAGGGAGGGAAATGAGCAAGTGTGTTCATGTGTGCAAAGTGTGGCTTGCTTATTTGTGATGTTTATATGTGGGGTGTGTTGTGCTGGGTGTGTGTGTATGTGAGGTTTGCAGGTATGGTGCGTGACACGTGTCCCTTGGTGAGATGCACATGTATGGCGCATGCAGCATGCCCGAGTGTGAAGTGCGTGCTTCACACTCTGATGAGCTCTAGTTTGTCTCAACATTCACCCTAGCAGTGAACGTGGACTTGAACTTGACGACTGTGGACAGCCCCACCTAAGACAGTGGGCATTTAGGGGCTGCATCTAAGTCCCACGAGAGAAACTAAGAAGAGCCAGGGTTGGCGCAACCTTTATCCTGGGCCACGAGTGGTGCTTTCTGTAGGGCCAGCAGGATGGTGGGATTCTTCCATTGTCATGACCACCTTGTCAAGATTCCACATAAAGTACTTTTTTTTTTTTAACTTTTTACTTGATTTTAGAGAATAGTCGATAAAAAATGTGATAGTTTCGGGTGCACAGCAGAGGGACTCAGCCACACATATACATGCATTCATTCTCCCCCAAACTCCCCTCCCATCTAGGCTGCCATGTAACACTGAGCTCAGTTCCCTGTGCTATACACTAGGTCCTTGTTGGTTATTCACTTTAAATATCAGTTCAGTTCAGTCACTCAGTCGTGTCCGACTCTTTGCGACCCCATGAACCGAAGCATGCCAGGCCTCCCTGTCCATCACCAACTCCCAGAGTTCACTCAAACTCACGTCCATCGAGTCAGTGATGCCATCCAGCCATCTCATCCTCTGTTGTCCCCTTCTCCTCTTGCCCCCAATACCTCCCAGCATCAGAGTCTTTTCCAGTGAGTCAACTCTTCGCATGAGGTGGCCAAAGTACTGGAGTTTCAGCTTCAGCATCATTCCTTCCAAAGAAATTCCGGGGCTGATTGCCTTCAGAATGGACTGGCTGGATCTCCTTGCAGTCCAAGGGACTCTGAAGAGTCTTCTCCAACACCACAGTTCAAAAGCATCAACTCTTCGGCACTCAGCTTTCTTCACAGTCCAACTCTCACATCCATATATGACCACTGGAAAAACCATAGCCTTGACTAGACAGACCTTCGTTGGCAAAGCAATGTTTCTGCTTTTCAATATGCTATCTAGATAGGTCATAACTTTTCTTAAATATAGCAGTGTGTATATGTCGATCCCAAATTCCCTAAGTATCCCTTCCCTCCATCCTTCCCTTGCTGGTACTCATAAGTTCCTGCTCTAAGTCTATGAATCTGTTCCTCATTCATACAAATGAATAAGTTCATTTCTTTTAAGATTACCCATATAAGGAGTGTCGTAATCTATTTCCCCTCTGTCTGATTTAGTTCACTCAGTATGACACTCTAGGTCCATCTGTGTCACTGCAAATGGCATTATTTCATCCTTTTTTAATGCCTGAGTAGTATTCCATTGTATATATGTACCACATCTTCTTTATCCATTCTTCGGTCAATGGACATTTAGATTGCCTCCATGTCTTGGCTGGGCTTTCCTGGCAGATCAGCTGGTAAAGAATCCACCTTCAATGCAGGAGACCTTGATCTGATTTCTGGGCTGGGATGATCCCCTGGTGATGGGATAGACTGCCCACTCCAATATTCTTGGGCTTCCCTGGTGGCTCAGTTAGTAAAGAATCTGCCTGCAGTGCAGGAGACCTGGATTCGATCTCTGGGTTGGGAAGATCTCCTGGAGGACAGCATGGCAACCCACTCCAGTATTCTTGCGTGGAGAATCCCCATGGACAGATGAGCCTGGTGGGCTACAGTCCATTGGGTCGCAAAGAGTCGGACATGACTGAGCGACTAAGCAGAGCACAGCACCTATCATTTTAATGCATTGCACAAACCGTGTTATAATTCATATAATTCACTCATAAACTTTGAGAGGAAAATAACAACTATAATTTGGGCAATTTATTTAATAAGGTTAGCCTATGAGTCAGTTATAAATTGGACCATTATTCGAATACTTATGTCAAAGGGCACAATGGCAGCCAGAGTTTAATCAAGCTGCTGCATGAGCTTGGCTTTGCTCCATCCACAGCATCTGCAGCTCAGCTGCGTGTGTATGGAGCCCAGCTCATAGCTGAAGACACAAGAGGCCTCACACTTAATACCGGTGACAACAGATAGTGATAACAGATACAAGACTGTCTAAAACTAAGATTCTATCTACTTTCTTCCAATAGTTTGGGAGTGGAGCAGGTGTCAGAATAAAAAGGGTGTCAGTACAGGGGAAAATGTTGCTGAGAAAGAGCAGGAACAAGCTGTTTTGGAAATATTTCACACATTACAAGTGGTTTGTGGGAATTGATTTGTAGAATTAATTTCTTCTAAAATAAATCCATTTTGTACTTAGTTACTCAGTCATGTCTGACTCTTTGTGATCTACCAACTGTAGCCTGACAGAGTCCTTTGTCCATGGAATTTTCCAGGCAAGAATACTGGTTGCCATGCCCTCCTGCAGGAGCTCTTCCAGGCCCAGGAATCGAACCTGCATTGGCAGGCACATTCTTTGTCACTGCCCACAACAATTTTTCCTTCACAGATTCATTTATAAATTAGATGAGTCTTATAAGATCCTTTAGGGAAGAAAATATTAATGATTCAGAGAAAACAATACCCTTTTCTTTATCCTCTAAAAAGTAAATTTTGTGAATTCTAACTTAAACTGATTGCATGTCCTGTGGTTTTTCTTTTTGAGGTGAGGAGTGGCAAGAGAGGGCAAAAACACTTATACAGGGGCTTTTCCTTTGTATTGTCGGTTGAGAAACATGATTTCTCTGTATTTTTGCTTCACTGATCGGAAAGGCTAGTAGTTAATGGCCTCTTATTACAAACTTCCTTTTGTACGTACCCCAGCAATTAGGCTTGAGCGTGCTCCGTGACCCCTCGCTGCCTCGCCACCCGCTTTGATCAGAATTTTGCTCAGTGACACACATCTAATGACCAGGAGTGGCACGAACTAAATCATCATGACCCTGACTTATTCCTCAACCCACATCCTCAGCCAAATAGGGGTGTAATTAGCTATTATGCCAACTGCCAATATAATCTGGCCCTGTGTTCAGGTTGGAGCAAAAATGAAACAAAACAAAAAACAAGAAAGGCATGCCTCTGTCCAAACAAAAGCATGAAGGTAGCGTACCAGGAATTCCGCCTCTGGCACTAGCCAGCTCAGTAGCCTGGAAGCAAACACATTCTGCAGTCAGTTACGTTGCTTTGTTTCACTTAACTTTTTTACTTAGTACAATAGCACTAAGAAGAGGACAGAAGTATAGCAAAGAAGACTTTAGATGACGAGCAAGATTCTCTAACATTCCCAGCTGCAGAATCCAGTATTACGAACATGTGATTGGGAAGAGCTCTTAATGTAGAGTTGAGAAATGATCACCCACACTTTTAAAAAAAAAACTTCACTAATGGATAGTAAAAAACGAAATGGCCCTGACTCACAGCGCCTGCTCCAAGTATGCAACCCCAAGGGCAACATAAATAAAGCAGGCCAACTAAAAGTCCTATAACCCAAAGTTCTACATCAGGGGCCTCAGACTCACGAATTACCTAGGGATCTTGTGGAAATGCAGATTCTAATAGAAGTTTAAGGTGGGACCAGAGTTTCCAGCATTTCTAACGGGGTCCCAGGTGAAGTCAATGATGCTGGTCCCCGAACCACACTTTGACTAGATGCTCAGAGAGTAACCATTTTGGGCCTGGTTAATCTTCAGCATGGTCTCAATTTGTCACTTCATTTTGCATTTAAAGATACTCTGGAATTTCCAGATTAGAAGTATCATGAATCATTCGGTATGAGTTCTGAAGAAAATAAGTACTCTTCCACAGAGAATTTAAGAATAAGACTTTGTAAGATAATTTATAAAGAATTGTTTTTCTTATTATCATGGAGAACTTGGAATATATTAAAATGGTAATTACGGAAACAAAACCTCCCATAATACCATCTTTCGGAAATGGACTTTTAACACGTTGGTGTATATTTCTCATTAGAATCCCAAGATACTTACACATTTAGGACCTAATTCTTTTTACTTAATGTCTTATTAGTTTTATTATATACACAATTTAAGGTGGCTATAAATGCCATCATCAAATGATTCTCAAAATGTTTGTGTGCTTGAAAAAATCTCCTTTATAAATCAGCATAGGTATTGAACTTTTTGTAGATAAGTCATCTAGATTTTAGTTGCATTTTTTTTCAAAATCAGTTGGAAATCTAAACAGTGGAGTAATAATATACCTCCTGAATATTTTAGCACACTACAATCATCCATAACAGTACTGGTCAACAGGAGGGGACACTGAGTATCGAGAACTGAACTGCGTGCACGACTTGCCCTTGACGTTTACAGGTGCGCTGTGTGATGCCTCTCACACAAACAGCTTAAAGGATGAGTCCATAGGCCTTCCCTGGCAGTCCAGTGGTTAAGACTCTGTGCTTCCAAAGCAGGGGACCTGAGTTTAATCCCTGGCTGGGAAACTAAGATCCCACATGCCACGGAGTTTGGTCAGAAAAAGTTAAAAAAGGATAGGTCTTCAGATGATCTCCCTTTTTGTAGTGAGTAAAGAACAGAGCAGAATGAAACTGAGAAGGGACAGAATCTGCAGCGTCTAGTTTATGCGAGTTGTCCGAAAGAATCATAAGCAGGGACAACTTGCATGATGAGTTTTGACTGATAGAAATATGATTCTCTTTTATGTGTGTGGTGTTCGTGTATGTTAGAGAGATGAAGAGAGAAAGAGAAGGAAACCTTTATTTCTCCAAAGAAACACAAACTGTATTAACCATGGCTGCTTCTAGGTAATGGGACAGAGGAGTCTGAAAGGTAGAGAACGTAATTTTTATTTTCCATTTTACTATTTTTAATAGTTATCTTTAATATACACTGATTTTATAAGAGTAACATTATTTGTGACTCTAAAGACATAGATAAATAAAATATTTTGAAAATACTTTTCTACCACCCTTCATGGGTATTAGAGAGAAGTTTAGAAGCCTTTAAAAATCCAGGTTAATCATTTTAATGGTGAGAACTTTTCAAACTGTGTGCCTAGACAGAGAAAGAAATGTTTAGACATCAGTCCAGGTTTCAGGTATCGTCGAGGTGACCATTCAAGTTAAAAAAGACAAACCCATCTTGTCCACGGGGCTGGGATTCTTGTTGATAATTTGTTTCCACGTCAGACACAGTAGGCCTTCCCGGGGGGCACAGTGGTAAAGAATCCATCCGCCTGCCAATGCAGGAGACTCAAGAGACGCGGGTTTGATCCCTGGGCAAGGAAGATCCCCTGGAGCAGGAAATGGCAATCCACTCCAATATTCTTGGCTGGAGAACCCCATAGACAGAGGAGCCTAGTGGGCTACAGTGCATGGGGTCTCAAAGAGTCAGACACAACTGAGCACCTGTGCACACAGCCACACACAACCACAAAATCCAAGTTGTTTTCCATAGAAAAGGAAAAAAGCATGTTCATCTTGGAAGAAGGTAACTGAGTATTTTAAGGCTGGAGAATTAATATATATTACCTTCATATATTTCACTGCCCGTGTAATCTCAAGGAAGGAATGAGCAGGGTAGCTCCATTTGTTGAACTTACCTTGGCAGCAAAGAGCATTTTTTCTGTCAGTGATCATGGACTTAACTGATAAAGGAAAAAATATGTTTGGGAGACCAAATGTGAGCATTAGAAACCATTATTTTCCTCTAAATCCTCTTGGTCCCAAAGAAACTGCTAGTTGCCATCCAAACTGCAACCCAAATGATGCTTTGTCTATAACATCTTTCACATCTATAGAGAGATGCAGACAGAGATGTGGATGTAGATAAAGGTATCTTGCAATTATTTAGGCATTTGATGCTAGGTAAACTAAATATTCAACAAACAATTGATTTTTTTCCCCCCACACCATATGGTTTTGCATTGTGACACAACCATCACGTTTTTCAGGATACAAACAGCTTTGTAGCCACAGAGACATAACTCTAGATAAAGTGTTAGGTCTCAGAAGAAATTTAAAGTTAATCTCGTCTATCCATACACTCAATTCTAAGAGAATGTATTGTTTTCTCAGCTTTAAGAGGTATCAGGTCTCTTCGTGACACCGGTCCCAAACCATTTTAGTCAGAAACAGGTGGAATGGAGAATGTTACAGAATAACCATACTGGATGAATTTCACGAGCCATCGACAACCATGACACAATCCAAAACTATCTTACAAAATATTTACATTTCTCAAGAATTGGTTTCGTGAGTTCAGAGGGTTTCTACGGGGAAACTTGCTGAGATTCGGTCATGAACTTTGAATAATGTCAGGAGCTTGACCTCTGAATGTGGTGACCAGGTTGACCTTCTGCCAGCGATCTCATTTACCTAGTCACTGTGCAACTGAAAATGAGCAAATACAGGTAAAATGTCACGACAGTGTAGCTCAAGGCAGTCATCCATGTGAAGAAAAACAAGATCATAAGCAAAATTCTTTCATCCTGCCCTGCACCTGGACTCCAGCAAGCTACAGTCTCTTCTTTCATTTTAAAGACTTGGTCAGGCAGTTAGCTTAACATGGCTTCTCTTTTCTCAGGACAGCTGTCCCCAGCTGCAGTGACACACTTCCTCTGTTCTTCTCCCAAGTGCCCTCTAGAATAGAGGACGTCCATGACCAAGAAAAGAATCAGCTTACAACTGCGGTGTCCTTCAAGGAGGAGTGTTCTCATACAGCTGCTTCTGAGGAGCCACGGACCGGGTAGGATGTTGAGGACAGGGAGGTAAAGGACTGAATTAAAATGTTCCCGAAAGCATGGGACTTGGGGGTGGGGAGGTGGGGTGAGCAGAATTCTGAAAGAATCATCAAGAATTCTACTGCTGGTAATCAAGCCCTGTAAAATCTCCTCCCCTGAAGTATGGGCAAAAGTGATGGCATGAACAATAATTTGGGAATATTTTATATTTTAAAAAATCCTGAATTTTCTTTTAGGATGAAAGCTAAAGTTTATGCCATGAATAACAGATATGGGAAATGTATTTGATGATAGAAGAATCCACTTTTCTGCCCCAGCCCCATCATCATTATCCCATGATCTGATACAATCAGCAAGCAGCATGCTGGTGAAGTCCTCAAGAAAGTTCTTTGATCTCCTCCCCCTCCTCCAACAAAGTCTCGAGGCCAGAGAAGCAGACAAGGAACTTCCTCATGGGGTTGAGAACAAGCTGAAATACAGCTGCGGCTTCAGTTCCCACGTGGATCTTTGGGAGGAAGAGGAAATGTCTCAGAGAGACCCTCCCCATTGATGTAGCGTGGCAGCATCGAACAGAAGCAAGTAGAGAGTCTGAGAAGCTACAGAAGACCTGAGAAGGCCTAGCTATCTCCTGGAGCTCCAAGAGGGTGGTGGAGAACTTCTAGAATTCCTCATGCACAGAGAAAGACAGGGAATGATTGCATTAAGAAGACTTAGAGATCCTTTGTCACTGGGCAATCCCCCAGACTTCTTCCAAGTCTGACAGTCCAAGTCTCTGTAACAGGCACCCTTAGCCAGGCTGAGGAGGGAACCTGAAGTCAAAGTCAAGTGACAGAGCGAAGATGAGCTCATCCTCCTCAGTTCTACCATATACGTAACCTGCTATTGCCCTTAGCTGTTCTTTCCCTGTCTTAAACACACGGTGGAAATTTGAGGCAGTATAGATTTCTTTCTCCTAAATGTCTTGTGTTCTATTTTCCTTTGCCTTGTCATCCAATATATAACTACACTCCTCAGTTGGCAGTTTGGGGCCTTAGCTTCTTTCTTTCCACACCCAGATTCTTCTAGGAAATCCACCAGTTCATCACCCCTTTGGCAATGCAGTGAGCTACAGAAAGATGACTTAGTGCCTGCCCATTTTGATATAAATGACTAGAGCGCATATTTTTTCAGTGGTGGGGTGGAATTAGCACTCCATGGCAGGGCTCTAGGAATGCAGATCAACTCAAACTTGTTAAAACAGTGGCCCAAGTCCCAAAGGAGACAATTGGCCTTTTGTGAAGCAATTTGCAAGTATTGAGTTCCACCCTTACAACTGACTTTGCCCTGTTATTATGTGATTAGTAGAGTCAACAGCAGCCATATTTTCACCTAGTTCACATTCTTTTATAACGTCGCAAATCAGGCTTTGCATGTGGTTCTGAAATACAACAGTTCCTCAAGGACTATCAGTTATTAACCCTCCCAGAGGGGGCAGTGCCAGGGTGCCTTGACACAGAGTGTCACTGTGGGTGGTACAGCACCTGAGGTATGGTGTATACAATGTAAGTTGATATTATAAGTAACAAATGTGACCTATGTCTTACAATAAAGGCGTATGATAAAAGTGTGCAAAGTTAGGTATCTCCCCGGCTCTTATTTTCAAATGCAGAACAGAATACTCTGCAGTTTTGGACTACACTCAGGCAGTGAGTGTTCAAAAACTTGAGCAAAGCCTTAGAGAGATGCTTTGCCAAATTTGCACAATGCAGTGAGGACGTAGGAAAGAGGGTATGTATATTTGTAATACCCTTTGTGCCTTCTGTTAAGAATATCTTCAAAGTGTACATTATCAAACATTTATTTCCATGTATACCAATCACCACCCTCAACAGGATGGTACCTGTTTTTCTTAAACCTCTTTAACTCCTTTGTATTGAATATATACAGATTTTATGGCCCTTAGAAATTCTATTTAATGGTAGAGATGTTTCCTCTAAGTGATTTGAAGCAACTTGAGGGCAATGACATTGAACTGAGCATAATCTATTGAAAGTACTGCTATGTGGTATCCAGCAAAATTCAGTGCACGTATTTCTTGCTTAGTAAATATTTTTGAACGAATGAGTGAGTCAGTGAGTGAATGAATGAATGAATAAACTTAAATGTAAGGCAAAATGATCCAATGAGCTCTACTCTGGCTGTAACCAGTCTTCACTCAGTGTGGCTTTGATCAGCTCCTGTACACTGAGGGCAAATGCACCCACGGAGGCTGAAGATGGAATTTCCCAGATGACTATCCAGTAGGTTGGAAACAGACTAGATCCACCTCTGCCTTGTTCTGCATTTTCTACCCTTGTCACCTTTCAGTGTGGAAGAATTACTACAGTGCAAGGTAAAGAAGAATCAAAGCCTTTGAACTGTTGTGCTAGAGAAGACTCTTTAGAGTCCCTTGGATACTGAGGAGATCAAACCAGTTAATCCTAAGGAAATCAATCCTGAATACTCATTAGAAGGATTGATCCTGAAGCTGAAGCTCCAATACTTGGGCCACCTGATGGGAAGAGCCAACTCATTGGAAAAAGACCCTGATACTGGGAAAAACTCAAGGCGGGAGTAGAGGGTGTCAGAAGATGAGATGGCTAGATGGCATCACCAACTCAATGGACATGAACTTGGACAAACTGCGGGAGATGGTGAGGGACAGGGAGGCCTGGCGTGCTGCAGTCTGTGGGGTCCCAAAGAGTCAGACATGACTTAGCGACTGAGCAACAACAACAACAAACATCAATGGGCCTCATAAAACAAACTCGGTGTGTGGTTAAGTCTTAGCAGAAGCAAGCAGCTATGAATAAACTTAATTCAAAAGCAGAAGCTGAGTGGCAATTCCTGGCAGGAAGCAGCAGCCTTCCACCTGCTACCGATGCCCTCACCCAGGGAACTCTTGCAACTCTGCTCATTTCCCACAGGACACTGTGAATTTGAGGCCAAGTCCCATTCATTCTGTTTCAACTCAAGGTTGCTTCTTCCTAATTTTCCTCTTTAATATTTGGTTTAAACTCCATGTCTACAGAAAGAGTCAAGATCATACACGATGCCTTTTGTTTCTTGTTTTATATGTGTATTAATGCCCTTGGTCAAGAAACACCTTCTGAGTGCTTTTCTATGTGACACACATGTATTGGATGCTGAGAAACAGTAAACAGAGACAGAGAGTCCTCTCATTGTTTCACTGTAGAGGCACACAGGGTCAGGTACCCTGAAAATCTCCAAGGTTCATAAAGAAACCGAGCGTGCAAAGCTTTTCTTTCAAAACGGAAATTCCTATTTCAGACCCAAGAGATGAATGACAACATCTTCATTCCAACAGAGGATCTAAAGCATTTCAGTAGAATCTGGACATAAGGAAGACTCCATTCTTCAGTGCCACTGTTTGATGCTGATAGTGGAAATACTGCTTGCAAATTTGGTTTTACTTCTCAAAATTAATTAAGTATACACATGGCAAAAAAAAAAAAAATCAGGAGATGTGAGATCCTAAGATAAGTAAAAGAACTGAATATGAATATGTTATATTTTTTTCTTCTGAATGTACTGTATCACATTAGGACATAAAATGAGTACTATCTTTAAACGTGGCAATTGAAAAACCCTTTTATCTATCTTTTCATCTATCAATTAACAGGAAGCATTTCTCAAGCTGTGACTCAGAAGCAAATTTCACAAGAACTTTTGGTACAGAATATTTTTGAATGAGTTATGTGTATCTTGATGGACCTTTTAGGAACTTGTCATTGTGTTTCTTTCCCTTGTTGTTATTCTATTTTTTTCCCTTTGTCTCCAGTCTGAAATCATTAACAATCCTTTCCACAGCTCAGCAACAGAACCTCCAGATCTTATCAAGAAGGAAGACTCATGGAAAGTGTACGGGTCTCACCCAGAAGAAGCACAGACCATTCCTCTAACATCTGACTGTCTAGAACTTAGTCACATGACCTCACCTGAAGCAAAGGAGTCTGGGAAGCATATTCTAGCCTGCAGGACACTTGTATTTTCCATGGAAGAAGGTAAGATGGATTTTAGTAGATAATCGTCCTGGTGTTAGTCCCCACCACAGCCACGTACTTACAGTATCTTATGATACTTATGGTATCTCCCTCTGAGGGGCAGATAGCATGATGAAAACAGACAGAAAATATTTTTTCAAATGATACCTAATAAGATAGATTTCACATGACAAATCTATTTCATTAACCTGCTGGAAATTACAATCTTGTGTGGAATTAGGATGACACACAGCCTCTAAAACACATATGTAAGAATTAACACCATCCATTTTCATTTATTCCCTTAGACCTGAGTTACAAAAAACCCTGAATGTTTCTTCCAAACCAATCGCTATGTGATTTAAAAGGTAAAAGAAAAAAATATATAAACTCCTAAAGTCCATGTTGTCTATTCTTCAACCCAGATTTTTACTCTTCACAATAATACCATTAACACATCACTGAATTCTATAGTCTTGAAAAAGAAACCAACTTCCCTTAATTGCTACAGCTTCCTCCTCTAGGCCACCTCCATCAAATAAACAAAGTGTTACTTGCCCAGAGAAAGAATGCTGCCATTTTCCTGGCACTCTACGTAAGTTTTGTTTTCCAGAGAGGCGCTATATGAACTTAACGGAAAAGAGCAGTTTTTTTCAATGACAATGCATGACAGATGCCGAAAGGTTTTAAAGCAAACACACAAATGTGTCATCTAATAGTCCATCAACCAGCCCTTGTCACACTGATAAACCTTTTATCTCGCTTTCCCAGATTTTAATCAGTAGCTTGGTTCGCATGTTTCTTGTGTCACTGCAGCAACCGACCTATTGGGGATTCTTTATGCCCTGAGAAATCAACTCATTTGGGCCTAAATGAAACATTTCACTGTCTTGTTTTATCTCCCTCTCTATTCACATTAACATAATAGCTTTTAATTGGATTGTATTTGTGATTAGAGTCAGCAAAGGTGGCAATCTCTCAAAGGAAATTGACTGCAAGGCAAACTGCTGAGACTCCACCTGGGGAACATCTTTTCAGCTCTTGGCACAGGGAATGATGGCCTCAGAAATTCAGCCTCAGGGTTCCCCTGATAACTCATTTCTCCTAACAGTAGAGTCCACGATATTTATGATCAAGGCTCACACACCCACACACCTGAAACATTTTGTTAGCATTCAAATGCATGTTCTCAAAAGGAGAGTTTTTACAAAAGATGTGAAAAAAAATGAGTGAATTCTTACACAATTTTAGAGGTGGAGGAGGCCTTCCTAGGTCTGATGCCCAAAGCAGAATCTAGAGATCAAGTGACTGCTATATATAATTATAAGGACATGTGATACATTTACATTCGAAAGAGTGTAAATGGAATTACAGCAAACTAGAAAACATATGCAATTTATATTACCACCAAAGAGTTATTATTCTTAATCTATATCTTCTTACAAATTAATACAATAAGTACATATGTGAATAAATGGTACAAAAAACTTTCTAAGGAAGTACAAGCATCCAATAAATGCATAACAAAAAAATACTATTCTTTAGGACTGGAAGATGTTTAAATTAAGATGCTATTTCCTACCTTTCAAATATATAAGTAAATAACAATGAGCTGAAGTTTTGTAGCAATTAGATAAGAAAATAAAATTAAGGGATGCAGATTGGTAAGGAAGAAGCAAAACTGTCTATTCACAAACCTATGTACTTATTTATATATATTTGTTGTTGTTCAGTCATGTCCAACTCTTTGCAACCCCATGGACTGTGACACACCAGGCTTCCGTGTCCATCATCATCTCCCAGAGCTTGCTCAAACTCATGTCCATTGAGTCGGTGATGCCATCCAACCATCTCATCCTCTGTTGTCCCCTTCTTGTCTTGCCTTTAATCTTTACCAGCATCAGGGTTTTTTTCTAATGAGTCTTCGCATCAAGTGGCCAAAGTGTTGGAGCTACAGCTTCATCATCAGTCATTCCAATGGATATTCAGGACTGATTTCCTTTAGGATTGACTGCTTTGATCTCTTTGCAATACAAGGGATTCTCAAGAGTCTTCTCCAACACCAAAGTTCAAACACCATATTTATATACACAGAAAATTCTAAGGAATCTACCAACAACTATTAAAACTAATAAAGGAAATGAGCAAGATTGCAGAATGCCAGGTCAATATATAAAACTCTACACTCTGGCCAAAAGCAATCTGAAAAGTGAAATGAAGAAAACAATTCAATTTATAATAGTGTCACAAAGAATGAAATACTTAGAATAAATTTAGCAAAAGAAGTGCAAGATTTGCATAATGAAGACTAAAAAATAGTGATGAGAGAAATTAAAGGAGACCCAAAGAAGTAGGGTAGGACTTCTCTGATGGCTCAGCAGGTAAAGAATCCATCTGAAATGCAGGAGACGTGAGACATGTGTTCGATTCCTGGATCAAAAAGATCCCCTGGAGGAGGAAATGGCAACCCACTCCAGTATTCTTACCTGAAAAACCCCAAGGACAGAAAACCCTGGTGGGCTACAGTCCATGGGATCACAAAGAGTTGGACAGGATTAAGCACATAAGACATAAAGAAGTAAAAAGACATCCCGTGTTCATGGATTTGAAGACATAATATGGTTGACAGGCAGTACTGCCCCAATCTGATCAATCGGTTCAATGGAATCCATGTCAAAATTCTAGCTGCCTCTTCTATACCAATTGATGAGTTGATTCTAAAATTCATATGGAAATTCAAAGAACCAGAGCCAAAGAGCCCAAAACAATAACAGTAATAATTTTTTTTTAATTTAAATTTATTTATTTTAATTAGAGGCTAATTACTTTACAATATTGTATTGGTTTTGCCATACATCAACATGAATCTGCCATGGGTGTACACATGTTCCCAATCCTGAACCCCCCTCCCAGCTCCCTCCCCATACCATCCCTCTGGGTCATCCCAGTGCAGCAGCCCCAAGCATCCTGTATCCTGCATCAAACCTGGACTGGCAACTCGTTTCTTATATGATATTATACATGTTCCAATGCCATTCTCCCAAATCATCCCCCCCCTCCACAGAGTCCAAAAGACTGTTCTATACATCAGTGTCTCTTTTGCTGTCTCACATACAGGGTTATCGTTATCATCTTTCTAAATCCATATATATGCATTAGTATACTGTATTGGTGTTTTTCTTTCTGGCTTACTTCAGTCTGTATAATAGGCTCCAGTTTCATCCACCTCATTAGAACTGATTCAAATGTATTCTTTTTAATGGCTGAGTAATACTCCATTGTGTATATGTACCACAGCTTTCTTATCCATTCATCTGCTGATGGATATCTAGGTTGCTTCCATGTCCTGGCTATTATAAACAGTGCTGCAATGAACATTGGGGTACACGTGTCTCTTTCAATTCTGGTTCCCTTGGTGTGTATGCTCAGCAGTAGGATTGCTGGGTCATAAGGCAGTTCTATTTCCAGTTTTTTAAGGAATCTCCACACTGTTCTCCATAGTGGCTGTACTAGTTTGCATTCCCACCAACAGTGTAAGAAGGTTCCCTTTTCTCCACATCCTCTCCAGCATTTATTGCTTGTAGACTTTTGGATCACAGCCATTCTGACTGGCGTGAAATGGTACCTCATTGTGGTTTTGATTTGCATTTCTCTGATAATGAGTGATGTTGAGCATCTTTTCATGTGTTTGTTAGCCATCTGTACGTCTTCTTTGGAGAAATGTCTATTTAGTTCTTTGGCCCATTTTTTTGATTGGATCATTTATTTTTCTGGAATTGAGCTGCAGGAGTTGCTTGTATATTTTTGAGATTAGTTGTTTGTCAGTTGCTTCATTTGCTAATAATTTTTAAAGAACATACTGAAAAACTCACACTTCCTTATTTCGAATTTATAACAAAGTTAAAAGTATCAAGATGGCATGGTCCTAACATAAAGATAGGTCTATAGATGAATAGAGTAGATAGCAAAGGGATTCAGCTATACATGTTCTCATTCTCTTTCAAATCCATTTCCCATCCAGGCAGCCAAATAACATTGGATGCTCCATTAATCTTTGATCAGCGAATGCACAAGGGACCAGGTAGTATCATATCCCATTTAAAAAGCATTGTTTCTATGTTCTGATCAAATGCCAGTGCAAAAAATTCTCCTCCCTTTTATCCAAATAACAACAGAAGTCTATCACAGAAATCAGCCCAAGTGTATAGATAAATATCGACCCACCTCCTCCAACATTGCTTCAGATGCACAGAGTAACCCACATAGAGAACTGTCAGAAAAGGAACACTGAAAAATATCTTATTCACTTTGCTATTGAAAGATGAAAAGCCAAAATGCAATGAAATTTAGAAGTCAAATAGTTTCCAACAGTGTTGAATGTATTCACTTATTTATTTCAGCTAAATGCATTTTCTGGACCTACTATGTATCATATGCTAAGCTAAACACTAGAACTAGAAGGAGGATCGCTATTCAAGTTCCGTCTCCAAAAGGCTCCCAACTTAGCTACAACCAGATAATTCATTCACTGCTGCTGCTGCTGCTAAGTCGCTTCAGTCGTGTCCGACTCTGTGCGACCACATAGACGGCAGCCCACCAGGCTCCCCTGTCCCTGGGATTCTCCAGGCAAGAACACTGGAGTGGGTTGCCATTTCCTTCTCCAATGCATGAAAGTGAAAAGTGAAAGTGAAGTCACTCAGTTGTGTCTGACTCTTAGCGACCCCATGGACTGCAGCCTACCAGGCTCATTCACTAAGCATCTGCTAATTTCAACCTAGATCAACAACCAAATGTTGTGCTTGTTTCTAAGGGTGTGAAAACATTTAGGACACAGACATTCCTTTAAAAAACAGTTGGTCCTCTGTAAACTGAAAGTATGGATAGTAAGTATATAGAAACAGATATGTTCTAATAAGTATAATAAAAGTTTATAGATGTCGTATAAGCATCACTGCAGGGTTTGGTATTGTTACAAAGGAAATATTGTCAATTCTATGGAACAGAGAGAAGGTTCAAGGAAGTTGAACCTAATCCCATAGTCAGTGGTGAGTTTCTGATCCAGAAAGAACAAATTCTTGCTGCTCTGGCCTATGGTCCAGAGAAATTAAACACCATTGACTTGATGTCAGTTACAAGTGCAAGCGACATTATTTCTACCCTGTAAAAAATAATAGCAGCCATTAGAAAGATTTTCCCCAAGCTTTACTAGCAGTTGTAAACGAAACAGATACTTACAAAAAAAGGCCACTTAAAATGTTAATTTTATGAATGTGAAAAAGGATTAACAAGCCTAAAAGGGCGGTGATAGAGAAATAATGGTAAAATAATTCAGTGTCCTACGAAGTATGAACAAGTCCTAAGTATTTACAAAATAATAATACTTTGTGCTTTTTACATTTTATAAAAGAAATTTAAAAGTTAGGAATTTTATTACCAAAAAAGTGAGAGCCAGACTGTTAGTCAATATCTCTAACTGAGCCAAAGCCAAACGGAAATTATCTTGTGTCTCTTGGACTGAAGGTCCACTCTGTTTCTCACCAAAGGCTGGGCAGGTTTCCCTTTAGACAACTGCATGAGAAAATATCACTGATATTTCAAAAGAACACCATTTTGAGTTTACTTCTAGCAGAGTCTAGCCTCTCTATGCATTAGTAGCAAATTGACATACTCATCAATCAGTAATAATTTGTGATTTCCAATCAGGCATGCTTAACTTACAGGCATTCTTTGGATAAACATTGTGCAGGCAGGTTCAATAGGCACAGAAGTAACTTCAGTATTATCATACATGAGCCATCCATTCTGTGAGGATGTCATGACAAGCTAATGACAACACAGAGTTTCACCTCCTGTGTGAGCAAATTCTTCATGTTCAAACTGTAGAAAAATGGTGGCAGATTCTGTCATGATAGCATTTTCTTAATATTCTAAAAATGATATCTCATTTTCTTAAAACTTAATGATATGATTAAGGGAATAAGATTATGTTTTCTGAGACCCGTGACCCCAAAATCCATTCATATTAAAGAAAGGCTATTGTCAGGGAGATCGTAATAATTGCCAGCATCTTTTTTTCTTTCTCTTTTACTTTTTAAATTATGAAAGTATGATAACACATTTACAGGAGACTTAGAAAATGCAGAACAAAGTTATATATAGTTCCACTATATATTACAATTTTTTTAATAGTTAAATAAAGATGTTAGTTGGAGTTTCAATATCAAACTCTCAAAAGTTAATACAGTGAATAGACAGAAAAGTAGAATACAGTAAACCTGACAAGCACTATGAACCAATTCAACATAATTAAGATTTATATAATTTTCACACAACAGCAGGAAACAAATTCTATTCAAGTTACCATAGGCTATAAACCTGGAGACACTGAAACATGTCCAGGGACATAAAAGAAGGCGCAAAAATTTCATGGCCTAAAGATATTGAAATCATACAGAGTCTGTTCTCTTATTACTGTAAAATTATGTTAGAAATCAATATCAAAAGATATTTGAAAAAAACCCACATATTTTCAAGTGCAGTGTGACAACTCCCAAGAGAGATCTTTGACTTAGCCATTGAAAGCCTCAATTAAGTTAAAAGACTGAAAAAACACAGAGGGCGATTGCAGAGAAGAAAACATTTAACTGAGAAATTAATACCAAAATGAGAAATTAATATCAAAGATACTTTAAAAATCTCATGTATTCAGAAATTGAATGCCCACTTTTAAATGAGGGTTATAGCCAAGAGGCTATAACTAGGAAAATAAGAAACTATTTGTGACAGAATGAAAATGAAAAGAGAATTTACCAGAATTTGTTTCGTGCAGCTGAAGCTGCTCAATGCAACTAAATATGATGTGTATTTGAATAAGGTAGGGGGACAAATAATGGACACGAGCATAAAATTTCGTGTGTCATCTTTTTGATCGTCCATTGTATGCTTGGCACAAAGTGCTTTCCGTGATTTCAAGTATATTTCATATGACACTTAAAATAACTCTGTAAGGGAAATATTACTGTCTTCATTTAACAGAAAAGAGAGCAGGCATGGAGCCTGTAGGCATTTGCGCTTGTAGCGCAAAGAGTCAGACACGACTGAAGAGACTTAGCATGCACAGCACTGCTGCTGCTGCTGCTAAGTCGCTTCAGTCGTGTCCGACTCTGTGTGACCCCATAGACGGCAGCCCACCAGGCTCCCCCGACCCTGGGATTCTCCAGGCAAGAACACTGGAGTGGGTTGCCATTTCCTTCTCCAATGCATGAAAGTAAAAAGTGAAAGGGAAGTCGCTCAGTCGTGTCCGACTCTTAGCGACCCCATGCACTGCAGCCCACCAGGCTCCTCCATCCATGGGGTTTTCCAGGCAAGAGTACTGGAGTGGGGTGCCATTCAGCACAGTCATGTTAATTGCTAAGTGGTGATAACACAGTAATTGTCATGCTTCTTCTAGCATTCAGACAGCAAGAAGGTTAAACTCAGTCATAAACTGCAAGACAGAAGCTGTGTCTATGCATGCAAGGTTTAATAAGACCTTGTAATACACTCTATCCAATTTTATCTGCTTGTTTATGAGATGACATAAGTACAGAGTGAGGGACAGTGACACGATGCCTAGTTGCATTGCTGTTTTAGGCTCTTGATAGCCAAGTCCATAAATATAAAAAGGTCTCTGGTCAATCGAGAATATGTGTCTTTCCAAGTCTTTCTCCCCAGTGGTCATTTCTTTTTTAATTTATGGTTAATTGGAGGATAATTGCTTTACAATGTAGTGTTGGTTTCTGCTGGTCTTAGTTCTACTTCCTAACAGAATTCCATCTGTAGCGAAACTTTCAAGACTGATTTAACTGTCAAATCTGTTTGACATTTTCTATGCTGAAAAGATTTCTCCTTCAGGAAAATAGCCTTTTGTCAACAATAATCAGTATCCATTTTTTAAAGAAATAGCAAGCTTAAAGTGTCCTTGCCATTCTGTATTCCTTTCTCTTAGATGAAAATCAGCCCCAACATAGACTGTTCTATTTCTAACAAACTTGTGCTTGCGTTTTCAATCCTACTTTTTACAGACAGATGAAGAAAGAGTAGAATGAGAAATGTAGGGACATTGCTAGAAGCAAGAAGTCACTTCTGATGCTGCATCTCAAAGACCCATTTGTGTTTTCCCAGGAGATACTCTGCAGCCCTGTAACCTCTCAGCCTCTATGTCTTAGATGTTTGAGCCATTGTTCCATCAGATGGAAATTGGATACATACATACTTCTGTCCATTCACAAATTATCCACTGGAGAATAACTACTTGAAATAAATGGGAAAATGGCCAGTTGGAAACTTTTTCTAGTGCAAGCTTTTTGCTCTTGCTGTAAGTTCAGTTCAGTTCAGTCACTCAGTCATGTCCAACTCTTTGTGACCCAATAAACTACAGCATGCCAGGCCTCCCTGTCCATCGCCAACTCCCAGAGCTTACTCAAACTCATATCCATTGAGTCGGTGATGCCATCCAGCCATCTCATTGTCTGTCATCCCCTTCTCCTCCCGCCCTCAGTCTTTCCCAGCATCAGGGTCTTTTCCAATGAGTCAGTTCTTTGCATCAGGTGGCCAAAATACTGGAGTTTCAGTTTCAACATCAGTCCTTCCAATGAATATTCAGGACTGATCTCCTTTAGAATGGACTGGTGGGATCTCCTTGCAGTCCAAGGGACTCTCAAGAGTCTTCTCCAACACCATAGTTCAAAAGCATCAATTCTTTGGCACTCAGCTTTCTTAATAGTCCAACTCTCACATCCATACATGACCACTGGAAAAACTATAGCCTTGACTAGACAGACCTTTGTTGGCAAGGTAATGTCTCTGCTTTTTAATATGCCACCTAGATTGGTCATAATTTTTATTCTAAGGAGCAAGCATCTTTTAATTTCCTGGCTGCAATCACCATCTGCAGTGACTTTGGAACCCAGAAAAATAAAGTCTCTCACTATTTCCACTGTTTCCCCATTTATTTTCCATGAAGTGATGGGACCGGATGCCATGTTCTTAGCTTTCTGAATGTTGAGCTTTAAGCCAACTTTTTCCCTCTCCTCTTTCACTTTCATCTAATGGTGGTGTCATCTGCATATCTGAGGTTATTGATATTTCTCCCGGCAATCTTGATTCCAGTTTGTGCTTCCTCCAGCCAGCGTTTCTCATGATGTACACTGCATATAAGTTAAATAAGCAGGGTGACAATATACAGCCTTGACGTACTCCTTTTCCTATTTGGAAACAGTCTGTTGTTCCATGTCCAGTTCTAACTGTTGGTTCCTGACCTGCATACAGATTTCTCAAGAAGCAAGCCAGGTGGTCTGGTATTCCCATCTCTTTCAGAATTTTCCACAGTTTGTGGTGACCCCCACAGTCAAAGGCTCTGGCATAGTCAATAAAGCAGAAATAGATGTTTCTAGAAAAACATCTATTTCTGCTTGCTGTAAAGCAAGATATACAAATGGAAAACCCAAGGTTTGAGCTGTAAATCTTGATTATCATATGGATCCTAATTTTCAAATCTTACCTTTAGATAGTCTTCTCATTTTTCTACCTCTGTTCTACCTCTACTTCTATCATTTTTGTTGCCAAAGCTTTTATTAATCCTTTCTGGAAATTATTTTTTGTGTTTAAAATACAGTGTAGGGTTTCCCTGGTGGCTCAGTAGTCAAAAATCTGCCTGCCAATGCAGGAGACACAAATTCGATCCCTGATCTGGGAAGATCCCACGTGCCTTGGAGTAACTAAGCCCACATGCCACGTCTACTGAGCATGGGCTTAGCTGCTCAGCAGTCGCAAGCCACAACCTGTGCCCTAGAGCCTGGGAGCTGCAGCTGCTGAAGCCCACATGCTCTAGAGCCTGAGCTCCTCAACAGGAGGAGCCACCGCAATAAGAAGCCCTCACACTCCAATGAAGAGTATCCCCCACTTGCTGCAACTAGAGAAAAGCCCACGCAGCAACCAAGACCCAGCGCAGCCAAAAATAAGTAAACGTAACATACAGTGTTGAGTTGTCAAGTTACCACATGTTCTGTTTTGTCAAAAAATCTCTTCCACCTTGCTCAATCACTGTTAAATCTCTGCAACCAGTAGCTGTAGCTCTTTCCCTGTAAGACTAGGTGACCTTCCAGATTACACTCTGGGCCTCTGTCATCAGGGTGGGAATACCAGACTGAGAGGCAACCACGCTAAGTGAGCTTTTAAAGTGGACTTGGTTCTTGAATGGTACTTTGATAGCAGGTGCAAAGAGTGGAAAATAGGATTTTCATGCCTAATGAATCTTTCCCAAATATTTCATCAAAAGAGATCTTGGTAAACAGGTTTAAACCATAAATATCACCAGATTATAAAGTGAGTAAATGCAGTATTACCAATGGTAAAAAAAAAAAAAAAAAAAAACAGGTGCCAGAAGAAATGCCAACAAGATGTTTTCCTCAGTGAAAGACAGATCTCAAGCCTGCATCCAGCTTTGTTCCTATACGTGCTCTGGTTGGAAGTGTGCCTTCAGAGACGCTTTGAGAACTTGATTGAAAGTATATCCTATGTCCCCATTTTTCTGATTACAGATGACTGCAGAGGCCCTTAAAGGAATCATAGTTTAGTGGGTCCATGGTAGTAGAGCCCATTGTAGGGTAGGAATGTAAATCCCAGGAAACTCTACCTCATCCTATCCCCTTCATTTGTTCCTGACAGGACAGTGGATACTGATCCCATGGATAATATTTCCAGCTCACTGTGTAGACTATCTCCAAAGTGATGTCTATGCAATTCCAGACAAGCACAAGATTAAAACAGAACCAAAATTTATTGAGCAACTGGGCTTCCCTTGTAGCTCAGTCAGTAAAGAGTCTGACCGCAATGTAGGAGACCTGGGTTCAATCCTTGGGTTGGGAAGATCTCCTGGAAAAGGAAATGGTAACCCACTCCAGTATTCTTGTCTGGGGAATCCCAAGGACAGAGGAGCCTGGCAGGCTACACTCTATGGGGTTGCAAGAGGCATGACTGAGCGACTAAGCACACACTGATTGGACTTCCCAAATCGCACTAGTGGGAAAGTACCTGCCTGCCAATGCAGGAGACATAAGAGATGTGGGTTCTATCGCTGGGTTGAGAAAATACCCTGGAGAAGGAAATGGCAACCCACTCCAGTATTCTTGCCTGGGAAATCCCATGGACAGAGAAGCCTAGTGGGCTACAGTCCACAGCGTTGCAGAGAGTTGCACACAGCTGAAGTGACTTAGCATAGCATAGCATAGCATAAGTGTGGGGCTCTGTGATAAATACTTTACCTACATTTTCTCATTTAATCCTTAGAATATTCAAGAGCAGGGGTAGTTATTAATCCCAGTGACAGATGAAAAGACTGAGAGTTAAGTCACTTGTACAGGTCATGGAGCCATTAAGAACTAAAGCCATATCCCAGGTGGCACAATGGGAAAGAATCGGCCTGCAATACAGAGGCACAGGTTGCATTGTACCTGTACCTGGTATAGGCTGCATCCCTGGGTCGGGAAGATCCCCTGGAAAAGGAAATGGCACCCCCCTCCAACATGCTTTGCCTGGAGAACCCCATGGACAGAGGAGTCTGGCGGGCTACAGTCCATAAGGTATCAGAGAGTCAGACGTGACTGAGCACACTCGCACTCACACACTTGTGCTCTGTCACCACAGAGTTCTGTCTTCTGTGAGTCTACAGTCCAGTTAAAGAAATAAGACATTGCCATAGGAAATGCTGGCCACATACACACACACAACACACTCAGGAACACAGTATAACTAACTAATTTACTGGGAGGAAAGTATAGAGTTACCATTAAGAATTTTGAGGTACAAGCAGAAACTAACACAACATTGCGAGTAAACCTCCAATAAGAATTAAATATTAAAAAATTAAATTAAAAATTCATCTTTTCCCTGCACCCCCCGAAAAAAAATGTTGAAGAATTCAAGACAAGAAAATTTTTAAAAGTTACTGAAGTACATCTTAAAAAGAGAGACGAGATCGAGTCTGTGTTCGTTTGGTAGGTAGAATTAGGTGAGCAGGGCTGTCATTGTTGCACTGAGGATTTGTAGGCTGTGTTTATATTATAAACTGTCAATCCTATTATTTAATCGGCAGCTTCAGTAAGAATAAATCACACTTTCCAGGGTGCTATTACAAGTGGGAAAAGCAGTTCCCTGTACAGAGACTTACTAAAGTTTGTTGACTTCTATTCCATTTCTAGGAAACTTTCCCAAGGAGATAAGAAGAGATTCAGGAAAAGATATTAATTAATGCAAAACATTTTTATTGAACACCTGTCTTTTGCTGGTCAGCGTGTGCAACCCGTACCCCGGATGTAACCTTGAACCATATCAGGAAGTTCCTCTCAGAGTTTCCAAGGGTGTTCAACAAAAAAACTGTTTTCAAATTAAATGTACAACAATCAGAGGATGCTTGAATAAACTGTATTATGTCCATAGGACTAAACACTGAGAAGCTATGAAAAATCATGTTTTTAAGTATATATAAGAGCACTGGGAGATGTTCAGAGTAATATACAGCAAAAAAAAAAAAAAAAAATTCCCCCTGTGACTATGCGGCTTTCCAGGTCAAAATTCAAGCTTCTCTAATTTCAGTGGGAATAAAAATCTGAGAAAGAATCAAAGAAAGTAAGTTTTTAAGTGTTCCTGCTTACATTATGACCCCAATTTTCAAAATACATATGATAGTATTTCAAACATGTATTTATATATACACCCAAACCAAATGAGTGTGGTTATTTCCTGGTGGCAGCATTATACTTAATTTTTATTTTCTTATTTATATGTCTTTATGTGTTTTAAAATGTGCATGCTTTACTTTTAACACCTGAAAAAAAATCATTTTGAAATAAGAACAAAATAATTGGTTGCCCTTCTTTTAAGTGCTATGAGGATAAATAATCTTGATCAAACCAGTCAATCCTAAGGGAAATCAACCTGGATACTCACTGAAAAGACTAATGCTGGGAAACTTTGTAGGCAAAAGGAGAAGAGGGCGGCAGAAGATGAGATGGTTGGATGGCATCACCGATTCAATGGACATGAACTTGGGCAAACTCCAGGAGATGGTGAGGGACAAGGAAGCCTGGCATGCTCCAGTCTGTGGGGTTGCAAAGAGTGGGACATAGCGACTGAACAACAACAAGTCCTTAACACTGAAGATCTCTCCCAAGCACCTTCAGATTTTCAGTTCCTGTTTGTGGAAATAAATCCCATACTAATGAAATACAGCAGAGTGATCTTGGATGATGTGGTGGTGGTTCAGTCGCTCAGTCGTGTCTGACTCTCTGTGACCCTGTGGCCTGTGGCCCGCGACGCTCCTCTGTCCAGGCAAGAATACTGGAGTGAGCTGCCATTTCCTTCTTGAGATGCAGTTAATTCCACTTCTCATTCAGTTGGTCCCACATCCAGAACTGAAAGCATTTGTTCTGCCTCCAGAATCACCTGCCATCCAGGCTTTATGATTTCCTGTCCATCATGTCGGGGCAGCTCCAGCTCAGAGACGAACAACTCTTCAGCAAATTTACAAGGTGGATTGTTAGAACCTCGCAAAGTTCAGGAAATCACAAGTCACATAAGACACAGGACTGGGAAAATAGTGCAGGATTTCTAAACCCTCTTCTTCAAGACAAAGCGACTAAATAGGTAAAATATATCTATAAGCACACATGTTATAGTAGGCATTTAATAAACACTGCTTTCTATTTTCCTTATTTATTTTAACCAGACCTTAAAACAACATGTCTTCATATACTTTTACAACCGAGCCAAATTGTCAGAAAACTGGAAGGAATGCTTGCATCACAGATATGATAATATTGTTGGGGAAAGTCTAGGCTACAAAAGATTGTAATTACTTCATTTTTAATAACCTAATAGTCAACACAGTAGAAGTACATTAAATGGGACTATATGGAAAAGATTATCACTGGCAAGACTTAGTATTTACAGTTGACAAGTAATTTTTTTTCAATAAAAAAAAAAATGAAAATCTAAGCTGAAAGTGCATTTAGGGGGAGAAAGGGGGAATATATGATTAAATTAAGCTACTTCTTTAAAACCAAGTCTTGCTTCAAAAGGAATTGCGTTATGCCTTGCTCTCCTTCTCATATTCAAACATTGGAGCCAGGACTGAAATCCTGGATTTTTCGGGCGCCTGCATTTTAAAAGATTTTGTTTATTTTAAGGATTAGGTCACTTTAATAGGTATGTTTTAAGGAAAACATTACCTTTAGGTGACCTCTGGGATTTGAAGGTGAAAATTCAGTCACTGGAAAGAAAAAAAAAGAGTTGTCTTAGTTGTCATGGATGAAATCTCTAACCTTAAAGACAATTGTGTGTCATCCTGTGTATTCCTCCAGCAATAAAAAACAGTTGAAACCCAGCTGGCACAAAGTAGGTCCTGATGGATCATGATTCTTCACTAGAAAAACACAGGCCAGTTAAAAATAAACAGGTTAATGGAAAATAAATAAACTAGTGGAATTTTATAGAAGCAGCATAACATTTTCAGTGATCTTTCAGGAAGCATGTTCCAAACCTTTCCCTCCAATTCTTAAATTGCTATTATAAGCTAAGCATTTTACCTCTAGAGAGAAGGATAAAATTGTGCTGGTTATCATATATCAGAATTACACAGGACATCATCTGTTAATGATCATTTATTCCTAGTTACTTGAAGAATAATACTCAGTAATTATAGCAAATGTAAGTCAAATAGTAATAGCATCCTCTACATAGTATAGTAATTATAAGTTATGTCCGTGTACCTGGGACAATGGTCTTTTATGCTTGGTATTAAATCTGTGCTACAATTTATTCATAATACCATCACTGGGACTGAAGAAAGGATGCTTGGGTGTAGAAAGGAAACTTGTCCTCCTTTCACATTTCCAATAAGTCATTTGAAGAAAACTGCTCTTTGCATGCCTTGCTAAACCCAATTACCACCAAGACATCATAAACAAATATTCATTGCATTTACAGTTGGTTCTTTATTGCACAATGCAAAATGTATTGTTAAAATTTAAACCATTTAAACTGTCCAGATTTCTGCATCCATTTAAAATTTAATTGAAAGAAACCTCAAGCATGTGTTGCAATATTTTCTTATCTTGCAACTGCTCCTAAATGAACAATCATATAACACTCTCAAGTCTAGCAAAAGCCAAAGATGTAGACTGGTATCTCTGGCTTTGATATTTGTTAACACTGGAATCTACCAGTTTGCTTAAGTGGAAAGACACTAAATAAAAGTTCTGTAAAATTTTAAGATGAAATGGAACCATTAAAAAGAACTTGATGGACCCCACAGTTAGTAGAATTGGCCACCGTCAATCTTCTGGAGGCTCAACGTAGGCTTGGATGGAAGTACTGAATGCCACTGATGCTGTCCTTACTGAGTTAATAGGCCCGTTAATTATGCATGTGCATCATTCTAGTATATAGGAGAAAAAACTAAGTAATACCTCAAGGGAAAATAACTCTTACTGAAAGGGAAAATAAGATTCTTCAAGGATCCTCTGGGTCTGGTCCTACTCTCAGGCCTGTCCAAGAACACTCACAGGTAGCTCCAGCCTGACTGAAAGAGTTTCCTTCCAGGCTTTCTGTCCTGCAAGGAGGTAACTCCTCTGAAACAGACACCTGTCCTCTGGTTCTTCACGTGGTACGCAGGAACCCACTGGCCAGGTTTTATCTTAACCTTCCGTGCTCCCTCCCCAACTGTGGAAAGTTAGTCGCCATCAATATACTCCACCAATAGCCTTTGCTTTTCCCTGATTTCCATCTGCTTGTTTATTTCCCTAGTGCTCTCTTCTCATTTGGGGTATGCAGGGGACTGTACCAGCTCAGCATCAGATGTCTAGTACCTACCGTCGTGGCTTGCACAGAGCATGAGCCCAGTCGATGTGTGTGTGTTAGTTGATGACCCTAGGCCTAGCTCGTCACCTTGGTGTCCAGGGATAGCTTCGGGCACAGGGTGAGAGGGCAACTCTGCAGGAAGGAGCTGAAGAATACCAGGAGGTGTGCTGGGAAAAGTTCACCTTGGTGTAATGAAGTCTGATCATTTAATCCTTCAGCAGGTTTCTCTCTTTTATCCTGTTTCATTTCTCTATCCTTCCTTCATTTAATTATATGTATTGGACCTTCTTCGGAGAAGGCAATGGCACCCCACTCCAGTACTCTTGACGAAAATCCCGTGGATGGAGGAGCCTGGAAGGCTGCAGTCCGTGGGGTCGCTGAGGGTCGGACACAACTGAGCGACTTCCCTTTTTCACTTTCATGCATTGGAGAAGGAAATGGCAACCCACTCCAGTGTTCTTGCCTTGAGAATCCCAGGGATGGAGAAGCCTGGTGGGCTGCCGTCTATGGGGTCACACAGAGTCGGACACGACTGAAGTGACTTAGCAATAGCAATAGCAATTGAACCTTCTCAGAGTCTTTTAATGTGTGACAGTCTTTACTATTAAATTCCATGGCGGGCATTTTCCAATTTTATTTGCTTGTGGGAATTTTTGTTTGAAAGCAGTCACCAAGATATGAGGTATATTGTTCTCAGGGAACAAAACTTGGAGAAGGTCCGCCCTGGATAAACCTTTCTGTGATGCTATATAATTTTTTATCAATGCATCTATAATACAGGGATAAAAATTATCTGCAATAATCTGATATGAATATACAAGGTTGGTTTCCTTTGGGATTGACTGATTTATCTCCTTGCTGTCCAAAGGACTCTCAGGAGTCTTCTCCAGCACCACAGTTTGAAAGCACCTATTCTTTGGCGCTCAAGCTTCTTTGTGATCCAACTCTCACATCCATACATGACTACTGGAAAAACCATAACATTGACTATAATAATATATAAGTCTTCCACAGCAAAATAAAATAAATGACCTTAAAGATAAATTCTCAAGGTGCATATCTGTTCTGTTTTCAATAGCTTAACAATATCTATTCACTCTCTTCTCAACAACCTGCTAAAGTGTATCCACACTGCAATAACTCATGCTGCAAAGGTGCAAACTAGAGTTATAAAACACTGCTTCATTTTCTCACATTTCCAACTGTGTCATATACAAATTGTAAGATTAAAACAAAATTCAGAAACTTTTTACCATCCTTTTACCTCCCTGGCATAATTAGACATGTTATACTGTGAAATGAAATGGAAGTGTTCATCTCTCAGTTGTGTCTGACTCTTTGCGACCCTATGGACTACAGCCCGCCAGGCTCCTCTGCCCATGGGATTCTCCAAGCAAGAATACTGGACTGGGTAGCTATTCCCTTCTCCAGGGGATCTTCCTGACCCAGGGATCAAACTCAGGTCTCCTGCACTGCAGGCAGATTCTTTACCATCTGAGCCAGGGAAAGTCAGTAAATAGGAGTAGGGGAACATTAATCATATATAGGATGAAAACAGGATCCCACCACTTAGAAATCAGTCAAAACATCTTCTTATATTTGAAAATAGTCCCATTATCTTGACCTTTTAATGATTGTTAGTTAATAATATTTATTTTTAGAAATATAAAGCAATTGAAGTCTTTATCCCTAAACTTAATATTTTCAGTATCCATATTGAACACTTGAAAACGACTGAACCGAATTTCACTGAGCTTCTCATGATAACAGGAAATCCTGCCACCACAGCATGTTCAAAATTAGGAAAGCATCTGATCATCTGATAAAGGAGTACAAGCTATTTAGACCTGTGACTCAAACTTTAAGAAACGACATAAAACAAGGATAATGAAGAATTTCCAGAAGAGCTGCTTTTGTTTGTTTGGGATGTTCAAGCAGGAAAGTAAATTGCCAAATAAGACCAAAAGCATAAATTAGCTCAAGAGACAGCTCAGACATCTTTATGGAAGGATAAAATTGATGGGCCCAGCCTTGGAGCACAGAGGTGGAGTTAAAGGGCATGAGCTTGTCTTCTATCAAGCAATCCTTGAAGGCAATGCACAGTAATGTCTCTAAAAAATGTCACTTTTCAGGATAGCCCTCTTTATATGGATTGGCCAAGCAAGGGTGAGGTGGGAAGACAACGCTTTATTGGAGCAACCAGTCTGTCAGCTAACACTAGACTTCCTGGAACCAGAATCTCAAATATTAGTAAGATTGCCCCGACTCCAAAGATTTCCAAGTTGACATTGTCCTGTAGTTAACACTAGAAGGTTTTTTAATGAGTTCTTAATAAACAAACCATGTCCTGAATATGGTTGAATCCTTATTCATTAAGCATATTCTAAACATCTTTATGACACACAGAAACATAAATCCTTAGATTATAGGCTTAACAGGCAGTTTAAAAAAATAGTACTCTAGGGAAAAAGAAAACAATCCCCTGATTTGTGTCTTGTGAAAAACATGGTCTTTGTGGACTGCACAGAGGAGATAGAGTCACACAGAGATCTTTATGAACTTTTGGTTAATAACAGCTTTAATCTCTCAAACGCCAGTCTTCCAAATTGCATGAACTTGATTATAGTCACCTTTTAAAATAAGAATAAACAGTGCTCAGCTGTGTCCTGAGTAAGATATTTAATATAGTGATGATGCTTCCAGCATCTAACCACCATCTAAGGAGACAACAAAGAATAGTAGTGAAACTTTGCAATACAATTACAGAAGCCTGGGTGGGGATCTGAATTATTTAGGGTTGGCAAATAAACCCTTTAAGAAAAAAAAAAAAAAAGCAAACCTGAAACAAACCTGTAAAGTGAACCTAAATATAGTACCTACCTGCTGTAGGCATGATCTGAAGTAATGTGCATAAAGTGCCTACCACATCAGAAAACTCAGTAAGACTAAGTTGTAATTACTGCTCTACACCAGATATTCAGTTCAGTTTAGTCGCTCAGTTGTGTCCAGCTCTTTGCAACACCCTGGACTGCAGCACGCCAGGCTTCCCTGTCCATCACCGACTCCCGGAGTTTACTCAAACTCATGTCCATAGAGTCGGTGATGCCATCCAACCATCTTATCCTCTGGCATTCCCTTCTCCTTCTGCCTTCAATCTTTCCCAGCATTAGGGTCTTTTCAAATGAGTCTGTTCTTCACATCAGGTGGCCAAAGTATTGGAGTTTCAGCTGCAGCATCAGCCCTTCCAATGAATATTCAGGACTGATCTCCTTTAGGATGGACTGGTTGGATCTCCTTGCAGTCCAAGGGACTCTCAAGAGTCTTCTCCAACACTGCAGTTCAAAAGCATCAGTTCTTCGGTGCTCAGCTTTCTTAATAGTCCAACTCTCACATCCATACATGACTACTGAAAAAACCATAGCTTCGACCAGATGAACCTTTGTTGACAAAGTAATGTCTCCAACCAGGTATTATTTTACTATAAAGTGTTTCTGTCTCATTTAGTCCCAAGAAGAGCCCATTCGCTTCACAGATGAAGAAGGCAGACCCAGCAAGGATCAGTAACTTGCATGAGGCTTGGGGCTGGCAAGTGACAGAAGCAAAATTTAAATGCCATCTGTCTGCCTGCAGAGCCTGTTTGCCACTCAGTGAGGTGGGAGAAGGGCTGGAGTTTTCTCGTTGTTTCCCTGAACGCCAAAGAGCATGGTACTGCAAAGAAAAGGAGGAAAGGAATCCTACACTCTGTAATTCTTCCCAAAGACCTGTTAAAGTAAGTCTGACATCTGGATCTACCAAAAAAATTCTGACCAGTGAAATCACCGCCTTTCTAGTCTTTTATTTATTTAGTTTAGTTTAGTTTTGGCTCTGCTGCGTCTTTGTTGCTGCAAGTGGGCTTTCTCTAGCTGTGGTAGGCGGGGGCTACTCTCTGGTTGCAATGCACGGGCTTCGCATTGCAATGGCTTCTCTTGTTGCGGAGCAACAGGCTCTAAGCACATGGGCTTCAGTAGTTGCAACACATGGGCTCAGTAGTTATGGCACACAGGATTAGTTGTTCTGCGGCACGTGGGATCTTCCTGGCTCAGGGTTGGAACCCCCATCTCCTGCACTGGCAGGCAGATTTTTTACCACTGAGCAAACAGAGAATCCCCTTTCTAGTCTTTTAAAGACTATTTTTCTTTTTCTAGGAAGTTTTATTATGCATTTTTTCATTCATTTGTTCAACAATTCTAAACTATCTCTTATGCACTCATCATTGGGTTGGGCTCCACGTAAATGCAATGAAATGGACAATGCTGACCTGCATATAAGGGCATAAATTCCATTTGGTGTGAAAAGCAGAGAAGCTTCAAAAGAAATGCAATTAAATCAAGTTAGGAAGCAGAGTAGCAGTTCAATTTAGAGATGGGTGCCATCTGACACATTTTTTGGACATGTTATATAGTGGATGAAAAAATCAAGACCCATGAGGGAAATCATGTTAGAAATCCAAATAAGGTTTCTCAACACCCAGGATGTGTTTGGACATTAGAAATGCGAAAGAAAAAAAAAAAGTGATGGGTTATTTGAAGAAACATCTCCTTGAAGTCACATGCAACATTTTCTTTTAATTTGGGAAGGTATAGTTGATTTACACTGTTGTGTTAGTTTCTTCCGGTCAACGAAGTGGATCGGCTGTACCCCATCCTTCTTGGACCTTCCTCCCACCCTCACCCCCCCATCCCAGTCCTCTAGGTCATCACAGAGGACCAAGCCGAGCTCCCTGTGCTCTACAGCAGGTTCCCACTAGCTATTTATTTTACACATGATAGTGTATAGATGTCAATCCCAGTCTCCCAGTTTGTTCCACCTTCCTTCACCTTTCCCTGTGTCTATACATCTATTCTCTGTGTTTGCATATCTATTCCTGCCCTGCAAATACAGGTTCACCTACCATTTTCCTAGATTCCACATATCCATTAATACACAGTACTTGTTTTTCTCTTTCTGATTTATTTCACTCTGTATGACAGTCTCTGGGTCCATCCACATCTCTACAAATGACCCAACTTTGTTCCTTTTTATGGCAGAGTAATATTCCATTTTTTATATATATACACCACATCTTTTTTATCCATTAATATGTTGATAGACATTAAGTTTCCTTCCACATCCTGGCTATTGTAAATAGTGCTTCAGTGAACATTGGGGTGCATATGTCTTTTTGATATATGTTTCTCTCAGGGTTTGTGCCCACTACATTGGTTTTTTAGTTGATGAATTGGCAAAACTATACTCTAAAAATCTGTACATCAAAAGGGATGTTTCCAGGTTGCTCTACCAGGAGTCCAAGGATTACTTATATTTACAGAATCAGAAACCTATGCCTAAAATCTTAAATGTGTATTCATACATCCTTCGTATTTGAGAAGAGGGGATTGCATTGCTCTCAGCACATGAAGAACTAGGTATGCTAGCTATTGGACAGTCATCAATACGGCAAGTGTATTGAATGATTCTGATTTATCATCGTTAGCTCTATTTTGGTGTAGCGCCTTTTCCCAAAATATGTTGCATTGTGACTATTTGTAAAAGTCATCTACTAGTTGCAATAACAAACTGTAAGCTTGTGCATAAAACTCTGGCCTCTCCTCTACCTTCTCAGTTCCCAGGGTCTGTTGCTGGGTTGCTCCAAGCTCTGAACTCTGGCTGTTCAAACCAGAACATCTCTGCAGGTTTCCCACTGAGTTTTAACAGCTAAGCATGATGTAGACCCAGACTGCAAACAGTCTCACGGCTGTTTTTTGTTGTTGTTGTTGTTTTAAAGGCAACTATACGAGGCAGTTTCCTTCTCCTGGTGTCAACTTGCCTCTGCCTTGGACTTTCTCCCAGTGCCCTCACACAGTTATTTTTCATGCTTTATCCAGGGTACACAGTTATCTTCAACAGACAATCCAGGTGGAACCTACTCAACTGTAAACAAGAGCAGAGCTCTAGACTTGACGGTAGTGTGTGCCTCTTTACTTGCTCAGTCGTATCTGACTCTTCTGTGACTCGTGGACTGTAGCCTACCAGGCTTCTCTGCCCATGGGATTTTTCAGGCAAGAATACTGGAGTCAGTTGCCATTTCCTCCTCCAGAGAAATATCACTATTTAAAAAGTGCTTTAACATCACTTTTTAAAATGTGCTTCAAGAGTATCAAAATGAAGACCTTTTTGATATCTTTTCTCTCTTTTTTTATACCAAAAATGAAAAATATTTGTCTCTCACAGACAATTCCCATACAGCACTCATAGGTCTTCAAAAACTAGAGAATCATTATGTAATTCCAGATGGATTTGTTTCAACCACCCAATCACTGCTAACTTTGGGTGGAAATCAAGATAGCTAATTTAGGCAATTGTGAAGGAGTCTTAGGCCACTTCCTTACAAATAACTTGTGCAGTTAAGCCAGATTTCCAACTGTCTCGTTTGCCTAATAATCTTACCAATAAAGGTTAAGAAGTTGGCCATACAGAAATAATGATCAATAAAAGGAGGTCTTAAAATAATGAAACATGCTGATACTCATGTACAACCTAGAATTTGTAATCTAAGAGTGACGTATTTGAGCTTGAGATTCAGAATTGAAAAACATATACTGAGAAGTAGATGAAAGAAGAAGAACCAATTAAAAATATTTGCCAGGCTATTTATTTTGTTGCTAGTTTAAGAGACTTCAACTAGTCTCAACTTAGTACAGGATTACATAGCATCTAGAAATTTGCCACTTACTTTGTTAGGAATATAACCTAGTATATAAAATTGTATTTCTTTTTGTGACACAAACCTACCTTTAAACTCCTCTTCATCATTCTTTACCATCCATAAAGCCCTAGTATCACAGTGTACCTTATTTATGCAATTCTACTCAATTATTTTTTATCACTACATCTAGATCTTTGGCCAAAACAAAGACAGTGCAAAGATGCACTAGTATGGCTTGCTTGTAGGAGAAACATTGAAACTTATTTCTACTGCTTAATTAATTGGAAATGGCATTTGAGAAACAAAGTTTAAAATTTAACGAATCCAACCAAAAATATGCAGAGTCAGCTTAAAAAGGTAAAATGAATTCCAGGCAAGATTAGATAGCAAATGGATTGTACATATTCATATGTCCATAGAGAGAAGGTGTAGACAGAAAGGGGCTTCTCATCTCTTAAATAAAGGACATAGAATCATGAAAGCAAACCTTAGCAATGTCCATTCAAACAGGGCAAGATTTTAAGCAAAGGAAAAAATAGAATTCAATTTCAATGAAAGTTACATTAAAAAAAAAAATGCCATGGGCAGCCCAAAGCCGTAACAAGTAAGACCATCCTGGTGTCAGATTTAACCGTACTATAAAGATAGATATATCAGAAAATATTGTTCATTCATCCATCCATTCATTTACTTAACAATATTCTACTGATGCCAACAAAATGTTGATATGAAGGGCAAGAGGTTGATCATATTGTAAGGAACAAACAGAACCCACATTTGCTAAGCTTTCACTCTAGTAGGAGTGATAAGCAATAATTGAGCTTTCATAGCTAGAATATAATTATAGATGGTGATAAGCTCTACATAGGAAATATTTAGGAGGTGGCAAAAATGTTAAGAAATCAGCATAAGGAAGCTTGGTAATATACCCCCAAAACACAGTATTCTAAAGCAAGAATGGGATATGTGAGCACTAGCATTCTGTCTCCAGAACCCACCTTCTAGATATATATATAAATTGCATATGTGTCAGCAAGGCACACATACAGAGAATGGAATTTTAGTATGTTTTTATTAATAGATGCATCTTTTATTTTCAAATTAATTCTTACTATCAGGCAGCTCTTACAGAGTTGCCTCATCTCTGGTCCTTTACCTGCACCATGCATTTAAATTTCCTTTATCACAAACAGATCTTGAAAGCCAGGGTCAGATTCTCCTGTGACAATCATGCCGTTTCAAGCCCTAGCCTTGACACTATGATACAGAAAATCCATATTGAAGGGATCAGATTCATGGTGATTTTAGCACCCCGTACAGATATCAACATTATAAAGGGAGGAGTGTTAGGGGTGGGGCATAGTGTATGGAAAATGAGTAGAACTGTATATTCCAAAAACTGCACCCAAAAAAACCATTGGTTTTCATTCCACATGTGGAATTTTGATACTAAAATAATTTTGAAAAATTCAAAGAGAATGCAGCCCATAAGTTTCTAAAACAGGGACACCCTTGCTAGATTCACTAGAGTCTGATGTATGACAAGCTTCACTTCAAATACGCTTTAAAAACATGATGTAACTCTGACAAGTCGGACTTTGTAACTTGGCAGAGGCAAAGTTTTTGCAATGTATTTCTGTGTGTATTGGGTGTAAACTGTTATTGTACTGGAAAACTTCTTGAAAGGGATTTTTATAAGTCTCCTCTTGTCTTTCTCAAGTGGCTGTTAAAAATAGAGTTTATTAGCAACTATTTTTCCTTGTGTTAGAGAAGGATTAGCTTAATCCTGGTGACATATCTTAACACTTCACTATATTCAACTTCATACAACTAAATTTTTATTAAACACAATACTAAAATAACTACAGATATCCTAAATGATCTGAAAGTTACACATTTGTCAGGCTTGTTTTTACAGACTTAAGAAATTTAAACACTGTTCTCCAAATGAGGTATTTTTTGCTTTCCTGCCTATATTTAAATTATCTAAATTCTGGGTTAATGTTTATATCTTTTTTTTTCCCTGTAAAATGTTAAAAGATTCCTCTAGGTATTTGCACAGCATGGTAGAATTAGTAAAGAAGACATTCCAGTTTTCATTATGGTATGCAATTTATAGAATGTTTGAGATTCTTTTTTAAAATAACCTTATTCAGATTTGGAACATTATGTGTACGATGGCTGTTCTCCTCTCCAATGGTAAAAACTCCAGTTATGACTTCTGGTCCATCACCCCATATCCTGAGCCAATCTAAAGGCAGGTGAAACGGGCAGATGTGTTCTAATACACGCCCAACCCTGTAGGCTTCTTCTTTTTTCTTCTGTGTGGTTTCATTTGCCTTCTCATTTCAAAATATCCACTGCCCTTCCAGGAACAAAACCTGATATCCAGAAACCATCTGCCTTTCTTGCTAATAGAACAATGTAATTTGTTGTTGTTCAGTCACTCAGTCATGTCTGACCCTCTCTCACCCCATGGATGGCAGCACACCAGGCTTCCTTGTCCTTCACTATCTCCCAGAGTTTACTCAAACTCATGTCCTTTGAGTCTGTGATGCCATCCAATCATCTCATCCTCTGTCGTCCCCTTCTCCTCCTGCCTTAAGTCTTTCCCAGCATCAGGGTCTTTTCAAATGAGTCCGTTCTTTGCATCAGGTGGCCAAAGTATTGGAGTTCCAGCTTCAGCATCAGTCCTTCCAATGAAGAGGCTGGATACCGCTTATTAGTACAATACTTAAAGAAAACTTCACTTTGCACTTTACTGCTGCTACTGCTGCTAAGTCGCTTCAGTCGTGTCCAACTCTGTGTGACCCCATAGACGGCAGCCCACAAGAAAGCTTGACAAATACCTTTTACTGATTATGAGAACACAGCATTAAAAATAAAAACCTTCTTTCTTGTTTGTCCCTACGGCTTCGTCTGCACAGGCACCACTGAAGAGGGCAAACGCTTGCTTATTCTGATTTCTCTTCTGGAGTTTTAAACGGCTCCCACAGTGGGGACTGACATTTCCAGGTCACAGTCTAAAGGCATGGCCAGGGCTTTTGGTTGTGGCTAATTCTACACTGCACGTGTGCTACCTTTTCTCAGAGCTTAATTTTGTTTTAGAAATGAACTGCATTCAAGCCACCTCACAAGCAGGGACTTAAATCCTTCCCCGCCAGCCCTCCTCGGGGGATGTGGTTACCTCTCTGAATTCTCTAAATGAAACCTCGACTTGATGCCAGTGAGTTTTAAAGGAATACAAGCCCTTAAAAAGTTTGTCCTCCCCCTCTTCAATCTCTTAAAAACGTGATTGACAGCAAAGGTCTCAGAACATTTCCAAATCAGCCTGTATCTGACTTGGGGCCCCACCCCTGCATAAATTCTGGCAGGGCCACGACCAGGCCAAGTGTCAGGGAAATTCCATAGGGGCACATAATTTAAGAGGTGCCCAAAATAGTGAGTATCAAGATTAGAAGTATTTTAATGCATGTATTTAAAAATTAACACAAAAAAATCCATGAGGAACAAATAATCAAATTTTGGAATAAAGACACATAGTTTGGAAAGCAAATATTATGGGAAGAGAACAGTCATCTATCATCAGCCCTGGGCTCAAGGTCAAAGAGGTCACGGCATTCCTAGTGGTGGGATTATAGAAGGTGACAAACCACTAGTAGAGAGACAAGGCAGCACAGAACTTTCTAGTCTTTTTTATTTTTATTTTTTGGTAGATCTTGTATTACTGTTTGTTTCTACTTGGTTCAGAATGTGAGAGGATATTTTGATGAATGTAAGGGCTGCTCCTTTTTCCTTTCTCCCCGTTCCAGTAATGCCCGGCCATCTCTGAATCCTTTGGTCTTGGCCTCCTTGGTCGGGAGGTACTGGTGTGTACACAGCCCACTCCCACCTTCAGCTTCTCAAGGTTCCGGACTGCCTAGACCCTCCTTCCCATCTAATCTCCAGTTCCTTGCAATCAAGGTGCAGAGGATTCTAGGCTTGGATGCAAAAACCCTTGGCAAGGGGACTCAAAAGAACCTAAAAATTGGGATCAGAGATATTCACAGCTGAAGCCATGTCAGAATTGGTAATTTTAGAGAAACTCAGGGTTCCTGAATTTCCATTTCTATTTCAGCACCTCACATGCTACTCTGCCTAAGCCACACAAAAGAGCTACCTTCCCTTTATCACCCTGCGTCTCTGGGAGACTGCATTCTTAGTCCTACACCCACTGACTTACACATGAACTTGAAGGGCACAACTCTGTCCCTCGAAATGTTCATAGTAAACGGAGCCCTTGTTTCACACTTTCAGTTGGGTGTCGATGGATAAAAGTGAACTGTTTTGTCTTAATGCATGTCACCAGAAGTTGGTTCAATAGTTGCTTAACCAGAACAACTCCCTACTAAGAAAAACTATTTGATGCTAACACAATCTAGAAAAATGCAGATAAACATCTGGTTGACTAAATACAAAATTTTAAAAAATACTTTGATTCTTGTATGTGGATCAACTGTTTGGATATTTCCATAAGCCACAGTTTCTTTTAACAGAATGTGTAAGTGTATGCTGTTTAAGATTGCTGTGGAGTGGTTGTATCTGAATGTTTTTCCCAGCATGTTTGTATTTTCAACTCATAAAATTCTCCCAGTTCATTCTCTTTTGTAACGTTCTGTTGTCAGTTCTCATAAGTAAACTTAAAAAAAAAAATTTCTGAAAGAAAGGGGTCTTTCTTGCTCACCCAGGGTTCTCAAGAATACTTCCCACACCACCTAGTGCCTATTGATCAAAATAAAGGAGGATATTTCTCCTTTCTACTACTCTGCGAAGCCCCTGATAAGTTCATAGTAAGTGGAGCCCCTGTTTCACACTTTCAGTTGGATAAAAGTGAACTATTTTGTCTTTATGCACGTCACCAGAGATTGGTTCAATAGTTGCTTAAACAGGACAACTCCCTTTCCCTGAGCATAGCCTTTCGTCCACCAGGAGGCTTTAAACTACTGGAGATTCAGACTAATTGACCTGAGTCTATACATCACGTCTAAATAGACACGGGATAAATTGCATAGCATTTGGTAAAACAAGTTCCTCGCTGTTCCTCTTTCAACCCATAATGACTGTAATTCAATTAGGCTTATTGCCTGTGATTTAATATGATCCTACTGTAAAACTGTTCCTTTTGCAAAACCAAGTTTAGAGTTAAAGAGCCTGCTTTTCTTCAATACAAGAGAACGTGCATTCTCTTGTATTGAAACGGGATTTCATTATATTTAAAAAAAGAAAAACTTTTTCCATTGTTTACTGTATCACTGAGGTCAGATAAAGGAGCCGGAGTCAAAATTAGTCTTTGCTCTGGGATGTGGGAAGTGAGGAGAGAGAAACCCCAATGGAAATCAGTGGTGGATTGATTTTATTACCATAGCGCAGAAATCACAAGGACATTAGCAATGTTGGAAGAAAAAGCATGAGGAAGGGGAGTGTCCATATCTTCATTATTATTATTATTATTCTTAAAATACACTACATATAATCTTCAGATATTTTGGTACCAAGCATTGAAATAGCTTATGAATCATAAATATTTTCAATCAATCTAAAAAATTTTCACTGTTTAAACAAACAAACAAACTTCCCAGGCTAAGTATCCCAGAGAAAATTATGAATAATTTCCCTTATCTAGCCATGAAAAATGCCTAGATACAGAGATGAGTTTTAGATTTAAAGTATTTTTTACAGGTTCAAGGGATTTTTAGGCAGCTTTAAAAATACCAAATCTGAGTAGACATGATTCAGAGGATGGGCTTAAGTTGCTAATATCATCTCTGGGACGAGTTGCTGCTATTCTCTGTCTTTTGTATCGAAGAGGATTTTTGTGAGGCGTAAATGAGTTTGTAAATATAAAGTAGTCAGAAGGGTCCCTGGTACATTGCAAGTACCAAACACAAAATAGCTACTTCAATCTCATCATGACTATTATTATTGTATGGAATAACACTGAACATTTGTTCATCCTACAAACTGCATTTCAATTCATACCTCCATAGAACTCGTGAAGATGTTGGATACTTTTCAATGAATTTAGTAACCACCTTACACAATTTAACACATGACTCGACAGCAAAACTCAGATTATGAACATGCTGTACGTATAAATAGACTGCTGCTTCTTCCACCAGCCAAATGTCCAGATGTCGAAGCTCTTAGGAGGCTTCTTGCACTTACCTAAAAATGTGTGTGTTTGGTCGTTCAATTGTGTTTGATTCTTTGTGATCCCATGAACCGTAGCCTGCCAGGCTCCTCTGTTCATGGGATTCTCCAGGTATAAATATACAGGAGTGGGTTGCCATGCCCTCCTCTAGGGGATCTTTCCAACCCAGGGATTGAACTCAGGTCTCCTGCATTGCAGGCAGATTCTTAACTATCTGAGCCACCAGGGAAGCCCTCCCTAAATTAAATGTACACTCTTTTGGACACACATACACACAAAGACACACATATGTGTGTGGCCCTGGCTAATTTACATAATCAGGACAAACAAGGATGATGATTTGTCCAGTGCCTGACCTCCACTAGAAGCTTCAGTTCAATTCAGTCGCTCAGTTGTGTCTGACTCTTTGCAACCCCATGGACTCCCTGTCTATCACCAACTCCCGGAGTTTACTCAAACTATGTCCATCGAATTGGTGATGCCATCCAATCATCTCATCCTCTGTTGTCCCCTTTTCCTCCAGCCTTCAACCTTTCTCAGCATCAGGGTCTTTTCCAGTGAGTCAGTTCTTCGCATCAGGTGGCCAGAGTATTGGAGTTTCAGCTTCAGCATCAGTCTTCCAGTGAATATTCAGGACTCTTCCATTCATCTCACTGAGGAATCTAGACATTCAGACAGAAGACACAAATTTACACAAAATATTTAGACTATTAAAGGATATATGTTATAAGCAGTTGTTTTTCTTCCTAAATTGCTTGGAAAATGTCCAGATGTCATCCACATCATTGTTATTCCTGAGTGATGGAAGTTGAAACTTGTCGTTTTGTTCAGATATCCTGATATGCATATTATTTGGATTTCTCAGTTGATTTGGCTCAAGGTCACTTATTCTGAAATCACCATGAAGTCACAGGGAATGGAATATTGCCGTGAATCAGACAGTCTAGTTTTAACTTTCCCTTGACATTTGCACTTTGTATATGAGCATCTTTTAATTTTATCATCATGGCCCAAATCAGTCAACTTCACATTGTCAAGTTTCTTAGCTGTCAGACGTCTTATTAAGGTGATAAATTCAATTAGTTTGTTGAATTTATATACTGTCAATCAATTTGACGTGTTTCTTTTTCTTTCACCACAGTAAATAAACCAACCAATTTTCTTTTCTACCCCCACCCCTCTGCTCCCCACCAATCAATAGAGCCAGGCACAGGTGTCAGCTTTGGAAAGACTTGGGTTTAGCTTATTTATTTACCACACAGTAATTCTGTTCCTTGAACATATCTCCCAGGACCTACAGATTGGTTACTGAATATTAAGTGAGACCCAGAATGTAGAGCCCAGAGCAATGACCAGCACACTGTAGGACCAAGAGACCAAAAAAAAAAAGATGCTTTCATGCTTCAAGGTCACAAGCGTGAAAAAGAAACTAAGTAAGTTATAGGATGGTGTGGGGGAAGGGGATAGTCATTGTGAAGTTCAGGGGCAGAGATCAATGTGGTGATGGTTGTAGGGAGGAAGGTAGGTGCAGAAAATAATGTAGAGAAATCCAGAAAATATTTTATGAAAAGATGGTAGAGCACAAATTAAAGAGTTAAGAAAATGTGAAAATCAAGAAGTTTAATATGGGCAAGAAACTGTAAGTGTAAGTGAGTCCTGGATACATCACTGCTTCATAGGGATTACCTGGCCAGGCCCACTTGTGACTCTGCTTAGCTAATGGAATACAATTCTCCCAAGCAGTGTTTTTGATGTTTCCTGCTCCTAATCGCAGAAAAAACAAACAAACATACAAAAAGTATGAGCCTCTATTCACAGATATAAAAGTCTTTCAGCCACCTGAAGCCAAGCTATATCTTGGAAGTATCATATTTTATTCCAAAAATTCACATATAATTTACATTGGCACTCTATAAAATATCTCTGTTCATCTTAAAGATGTTTTAGCCAAAACTTGGAGGAAATTGAAAGTTCTGGCATCGCCAGTACATTTGTCCCTAAATTCCTACACACCCCTTGGCATGCTGCCCTTTACTTCCCGGGGTGTTGGATCCCTATCTTGGAGCCCAGGGTAGAAGAGATACTTTCAATATTGCTGCAAAGTAGATGAGGAAAATACGCAGGGGAGAAGAAGCCTTTATCTCAGGTCATCTGCAAGTTCCTTCAAGGCATGTGATTTTTAAAGGGTAGGCTTCTGTGGTAGCTCAGCTGGTAAAGAATTTGTCTACAAAGCAGGTGACCCCGGTTTGATTCCTGGGTCAGGAAGATCCCATAGAGAAAGGATAGATTACCATTCCAGTATTCTTGGGCTTTCCTGGTGGCTCAGACAGTAAAGAATCTGCCTATAATGCGGGAGACCTAGGTCTGATCCCTGGGTTGGGAAGTTCCCCTGGAGACGGGTATGGCAATCACGCCAGTATTCTTGCCTGGAGAATTCCCATGGACAGAGGAGCCTTTTGGGTTATAGTCCATGGGGTCACAAACAGTCCAAGATGACTGAGCAACTAGCATAGCATAGAGTTCTCAGGCTTCAGGTGGCTCAGTGGTAAAAATCCACCTGCAATACAGGACATGTAGGAGACTCAGGTTTGATCCCTGATTCAGGAAGATCCCCTGGAGAAGGAAATGGCAACCCACTGCAGTATTCTTGCCTGGAGAATCCCATGGATGGAGGAGCCTGGAGGGCTTCAGTTCATCGCAAAAAATCAGACAGGACTGAAGTGACTTAGCACACACCCACGTGGAGTTTTCAATCTGTCCTGGACAATTTGGATGTATTCTCAAGTGTCCAACGATTTTATATACAGTAGTGTGGATAAAATAGATAACTAATAGGGACCTACCATGTAGTATAGGGAACTCCACCCAGTGCTCTGTCATGACCTATATGTATGTATAGGATATATGTATACATATAGCTGACTCGTTTTGCTGCACAGCAGAAACTATCAGAACATGGTAAATCAACTCTACTCCATTTTTTTTTAAGGGGAGTGTCCAAAGATTGGGCAGAAGTTAAGGAAGGGGTTTATCTACTCACACAAAAGCGCTCCAGTGTGTTAACTATTGACAATTATGCACTATAAGCAGCTGCAGTTCAATGCTTTTCTCTTGGCAGAAGGTCTTTATTTGGATCAGTGGCGATGAGGAACTAGCCCTGCCCAACACCCAGAGTGGGTTACGTTGGCACACCTCCTGGCTGTGCTTAGGCTCTCACACTTCCAAGAGAATTATGTTGTTCTTTAGTTAACCAATGAAAAAATGTTCTTTTTATGACAGTTGACAGAATTCCATACCCCCAAATACCAGTCAGAACGTACGCCTAATTATTTTATAAGTTATGCTGTGCTGTCATTGACACCTCCTGGGAGTCAAACTTCTGCATGTCTTCACACCTCCCCTGCCTGGGGCCGAGGGAAACTCAACAACTGCCACCAGCCTCGTCTTGCTCACCCCTCTTTGCTCCTGTGGGGGGTCCTGTTTATCTTCCCATCACTGGGTGGTCCCGCTCAGTGTGCCGCAGATCGGTAAAATGGGACACCCTGATTACCTCCCACGGTACTGACAGTAGTTCTTGAAATGCCCTCTTCCTGGAAAGGTGTTCATCTTCTGTGGGCTTTTTCTTCTGCGATCCATCTGCCTAAATAACAGGGAATGTTATTTTTCTAACAACTGCAATTATTTTCTTATTTTCAATATGAAACATGACAAGTACTTTTGTGCACCAGGAATATGAGCTTCTGCTCAAGCCCCTGGATATAGAGATCATCTCTGAAAATTCTTAGAGCAGAGTGTCACCTCCAGGACTGTCTGATGAGCCCACGACAAGCCCCACTCCCTGCATCCCCACTCACACAGACACATACAGTCATGACACTGTCATCTTCCCTATTCTGTTCTGATGCTTCAGATTCCCACCTCAGGGCACATGTATTTTATTCACAAATAGAGGATGTAAAATACAGATGCTCTTCGAAGAGGCAGCAATGGCCCTAAAACCAGACTAGAGCCTAAACAACCTAACAGATCCTTCCTCTGACCACACGCACTACAGCACTCTAGGCTCTCCTGTCCTTCACTATCTCACAGTTTGCTCAGATTCATGTCCATTGAGTCAGTAATGCTATCAAACCATCTCATCCTCTGTCGCCCCCTTCTCTTTTTGCCTTCAATCTTTCCCAGCATGAAGGTCTTTTCCAACGAGTCAGCTCTTCACATCAGGTGCCAAAGTATCACAGTTTCAGCTTCATCATCAGTCCTTCCAATGAATATTCAGGGTTGATTTCCTCTAGAATTGACAGGTTTGATTTCCTTGCAGTCCAAGGGACTCTCAAGAGTCTTTTCCAGCATCGCAGTTCAAAAGCATCAATTCTTTGGTGCTCAGCCTTCTTTCTAGTCCAATTTGGGTGCAATCTCAAAAAGGACAAAATGATCTCAGTTCCTTTCCTAGGCAAACACTGAATACTTAAACTATTAGCAACATTCTAACCAATAAAATCTGTTACTATTTCTCTGATTAAGATCAAGAATTAGGGTATTTTTGGCAACCCACTCCAGTACTCTTGCCTGGAAAATCCCATGGACAGAGGAGCCTGGTAGGCTGCAGTCCATGGGGTTGTGAAGAGTCGGACAGGACTGAGGGACTTCACTTTCACTTTTCACTTTCCTGCATTGGAGAAGGAAATGGCAACCCACTCCAGTGTTCTTGCCTGGAGAATCCCAGGGATGGTGGAGCCTGGTGGGCTGCCGTCTATGGGGTCGCACAGAGTTGGACATGACTGAAGCAACTTAGCAGCAGCAGCAGCAGTTCAAATAAAATTCAGATTAGTTCCATTACCTCAAACTCTATTCTTGGTTACCATTGTTTAAATAATTAATGTACTATGAACTATACAACTTTAAAACTATTTTACATGTCTACTGTAAAGATATTTTCTGCATACTATTTCTTAAAGCAGATCACTTCATAAGATATGCATATTCATGGGATGCTGGGTAATACTGCATTTCACATTGACATTGAATTTTACTTTCAGACATATTCTTTTAATTGCTATGGATAAGTATTCCTTTTTATGTATAAATGCTGCTGATGCTTCAGAACCAAGTGAAAATAAGGAAACTATATAGGTTATTTTATAAAGTTACATAAACTTGAACCTTAATAACTATTATACTGCAAAATTCTTTAAAAGAATTTTTTTTTTTTAATCTCAGATCCTTTTAAGAACTGTTTTATAAGATGGGCAGATCCAGACTTGAGCAGAGCATGACAGTACAAAGGTTTGTGCTTCTCTTTAAATGTCGACACTTCATCAGAAGCTCTCTACTTTCAGCAGCTGGAGGTATAGGAAAGTGAAGGGAAAACAGGAGGCAATTCATGAAACAATTCGAAGTTCCACACAAATCATTTTCCATTGAATCTTTCTTTTAAAAGCCAAAAAATAATATCCCTGACTAAACTATATGGACAATGCTGATAATTAGTTTTTTTCTTTTCTCTTTTAAAATTTTTTAAATAGAAGAATAACTGCTTTACAGTGTTGTGTTAGTTTCTGCTGTATGACGTGAATCAGCTACGTGTATATACATATTCCCTCCTTCCTGAGCGTCCCTCCCGCTCCCTGCATCCCACCCCTCTAGGTCATCGCAGAGTGCCTGGCTGAGCTCCCTCTGTTACACAGCAGTCTCCCACTAGCTATCTACTCTACACATGGTAATGGATACATGTCAGTGCTACTCTCTCAGTTCATCCCATCCTCTCATCCCTGCATTGTGTCAACAAAGCCATTCTCTGGGACAATTCTTAATCCTATTTTTAACATAAACAGACACAAGTTATTGCATGACAAGAGTCTTCCAGCCAGAAGACTTCCAACCAATTGCTTCCTTTTAACATTTTATTTTAAGGATAAACTTTGGAGTTTTTGAGACACTTAAATATTGGAAAATCCTATCAACATACTCAAGCAACTGCCCTTGCATTCATATAAAATAACTAACTGAAGAAGTGTCTTCTAAGTGGATATATTTCCTGTAACAGCTAGTAAAACAGACAAGAAAGAAATATAAAAATTTGATCCTCAAATGCAAGTTTTTTTCCTGTGGCTTTCAAGACACTCTGCTATACCAGATTAGTTTAGAAACTACACTGCTGCTGCTGCTGCTGCTGCTGCTGCTAAGTCGCTTCAGTCGTGTCCGACTCTGTGCAACCCAGAGACGGCAGCCCACCAGGCTCCCCCGTCCCTGGGATTCTCCAGGCAAGAACACTGGAGTGGGTTGCCATACACTAGTAGTTTCTAAACAAGTTTTATCTCCTACAAATACAATATCTTTAACATTTATAATAAATTATCCTTCTTAAACAACCATTCCCTATTCAAACTGCACAGTCACCACTGAATTTAGACATCATATCACTTTCCTCCATAAATGCTTGCCTTTGACCACCTAAAAAATAGAAATACAGTGCAGGCCATTTAGGTAAGTTTAAATTTCTAGTAGCCACATTTTTCTAAAGTTAAAAAAAAAAAACATTAAATTTCTATAAAAGCTTTATTGAGATACAATTTGCAAATCATATTACTAAAACTCCCCCTTGTATAGTGCACAATTCAATCACTTTTGGCACATATACAAAGGTTCACAGCCATCACTGGTATCTTTTTTTTTTTACTTATTTACTTTTGACTCTGCTGAGTCTCCGTTGCTCCACGTGGCCTTCCTCTAGTCGCAGTGAGTGGGGCTGTTCTTCGTTGTGGTGCGTGGTCTTCTCCTTCCAGTGGCTTCTCGTTGCCGAGCATGGGCTTTAGAGTGTGCAGGCTCAGTGGTTGTAGCTCATGGGCTTGGTTGCCCCGTGGCACGTGGAATCTTTCTGGACCAGGGATCAAACCCATGTGCCCTGTGTTGTCAGGTGGACTCTTAACCACTGGATCTCCAGGGAAGTCCCTAACCACCACTATCTAACTATAAAACCACTATCGAATTATAAAACATTTTCATCACCCAAAAGAAACCCTATATTCATTACTAGTCACTGTCCAGTTCCTCCTCCTTCCAAACTCTGGAAACAACTAAAATCTACTTTCTATCTCGATGGATTTGTCAATTCCAGGATATTTCATATAAATAGAATCCAGTTCATTTATTTATTTATTGCTTGTGTTTTGGGTGTCACACCTAAGAAACCACTGGGTAAAATTAATTTTAATAACTATTTTGTTTAGTTCAGTTTAATCAAAACATTATCATTCGGTATAAAATAAACAAATGCAAAATAAATAAATTTTAACTTAATATAAAATTGATACATTATATAAATATTAATAGGATACTTTTCTTTCTTTCTTTTTGGTTCAAAGCCTTTAAAATCTGCTGTGTGTTTTATACACACTTACAGCACAACTCTATTTGAAAATAATAGAAGCCAGTGTTATGTGGAGGCAGAAAAATTAATGAAAATGCCATCAACAGTTAACTCAGAGAAAAATTAATGAAAACGCCATCAACAGTTAATTCAGAAGATAACTCAAAACTTGCATATTTGGCTAAGGAGATTTCAGAAAAGAATGTCAACAGTGCCAATTATCTTCTTCCAGCTGTGTATAAGGTACTTCTTATATACTTCTTTTAACCATATGTCAGAGAGAAATAGAAACTGTTTGGTTCTTAAGCAAAATTTAATGAAATATAGAGGGCCCAGGGGAGTGTCTCCAGTCAGCAAAAGATCCTCATAGTGGAAAATATTTTTAAGGAAAAAAGCGATGACAAGACTACCAATAGAACTTGGCCTCAGAGTCAAGTTAATTCAAGAATTCCTTCAGGGTCAAGGAAGTTTTTTGGGAAAGACCTCAGAATGACAGAAGTCAGTGACTCATACTTTTTGCTGTCTGAACAAAAGGGCTTCTAAGAATTTTGAAGGGCATTTCTTCACTCCACCCTACTCACAGTCCAAAGTAGAGAAAGACTTGTCTGGAAGAGATCTATGAGAATGGGTTTTCTTTAATGTATTTGACTATTATCTGCCACATAGGAAATCCACAGTAAGTTAAAGGAGATTTTAGCTGATGAATTACATAATTCTAAGGTTCAACTAGAAAAAGAATATAAGAGAATTAAAATTTTCATGTGAACATTTTAACTTACCGCACTATCATAACAGATAAAATCACATAGCCAAATGTGGAAGCATATTACAAATATATTTTTCTTATGCTTAATTTAGTAAAGTGTCTTCTGGCTCCTTTAAGAAATTAAATTTACTGTGAGCACTCTATGCATTTTTAACAGCTCTATACGCATATCTATATGTATGTATATGTATGTGTGTGTGTACATGTATGTATGTGATAGCCAAACTGGCCTTTTGTCATGTCACTTTTGTCATCATGAAGCTGCCCGTGCTTTGCATGATGGCAAGGAAAGTACTGACCTAGTATTTTAACTTACTTAATTTATCCAAAGATTTAATTTATCCAAAACAGCTGCTTTAGTGGTCCCATACTAACAAGTTAACTTCATTGTCCTGTTTTTTTCTCTCTGACTGCCATAACTTGCTCCATGAGAGACAAAGTATCATTTAGAAGAGTACATATTTATACCAAGTAAACAGAAAGTAAGAAGTTGATATAAAGGTCAGTCATTATGAACATTATCTGTTGAGCCATTTGAGGTTTATACTTGACATTGTCAAAACATATCTGGAATGTTATGCCAGAACATGATCCTTTATCTGTCATCTATTTCACATAGGCCCACTGATTTAAAATAATATTTTCAGCTTTACTAAAGCATAAATAAACCAAAAATTTCAATGACTGTGTCTAATTTTTTTAATGACATTTTTGTTTTATTTGACAGTTCTCTTAATCTCAGCACTGCAGCTACAGGAAGTGTTCAAAATTTCCAAGATACAGACATACTCTTTCCCTTTGCTTGCTTACATGCTCACACCCACATTAAATGACATTATAAAGTTATTTCCTTTCAATTATCATTATCCATAAATACACATATTACATGGATGTGTTAGATTTTCTATTGGATTCAGTAACTGGAGTTTCATTTTTAGTGACATCTTTAGGCATCCTTCCAAAAATATCAGCAGTGTTCGGCCCCTACTGATGTATGGCTGTGCATTGTGATTGGGGACAATGCATGTATAAGTGTCAAGTGCACACAATTGTTTAAAGAGAAAAGTGTTCAAGGGAATGAGGAAGAGATATTTTCTACTGAATGGTCATTACCCTTCATTGATTTTTTAAGCTATGCCACACCACATTGGAACTAAATCAGCCCCAACTTTGGAAGTTCATCTTCAACCCTCATCTCCGTAGGGCACATTAAACTGCCCAAATTTATTAAATTCCTTTCTATACAAGGCCACTGCTGTTCCCTCATTAGAATCTCTTTCTTGTCAGAAACATTCAGTCATCTGATTGGAACACCCTCTTCTTCTAAATCAACTAAAACTTCTCAGCTTAGGTTTCAGTCTCACTCCTGGACAAGCCTCCACTAGCCCCTGGTTTCCTCCTCTTCTAGGAACACATGATTTTTTTCTTTCCGAAGCATGTGGCTGCCATTACCGCTTGCCCTGCAGGGGAGGATAATTTGCTTATTGTGGATTAGTTGCCTACAGCAGGTAAGTGTCAGCTGGGTCACATCCTTTCGGAGTGCATCCGTGGACAGGACCGTCTGAAAACTTGCGCTGGAATGTGCAAACTTCTGCCCTGTCTTGTCTTGCTCTCTGTTGCACTTCGCAGGGCTAATTTTCTCTCAAAAGCTAACACCATGATATTTGAATTAGCTTTTTCTCTGCATTTTATTCCATCCTTTTTTGGTTTTCCATGCTGCACATCAGACAAGGAGTACCTGATGGCATGCCAGCTGGCATTTCTGACTCAGCTATTACACGAAACCTCTGAAGAAGTTTGTCTTAATCTGTTCAGCCTAATTTCTACACAAGTTGAATGAGCTAGATAATTAGTAAATATATATGTATGATGGGATAGGAGGCATACTCCTGATGTCACATACAGTGTATACACCTAAAATAAGAAATTTGGGCTGTCTGGCCAACAAAATTTGGTATCCTATAGTCTACTTAATTTACTATCATATATTTCATGTAGCGGAGAAGGCAATGGCACCCTACTCCAGTACTGTTGCCTGGAAAATCCCATGGATGGAGGAGCCTGGTGGGAGAGGCTAAGTTTTGAAAAGAATCTTGTATTCTTACACATTTTGGCATTGAAAAAACCTCTTTCAACCAATTGTAGCATAAAGAAATAGGTGTTACCATAAATGACCCTCCTCACACGCAGTAATTTTATACCTTTAGTAAGTAGTATGAAGTTTACTCTACTTATGGCTTCAAGTGATCCACAAATTGCATGAATTCCACATATGTACATTTGGGGAGAAGAGTGCTCATATGGTATGTGCTCATGAGTGCTCATACGTGCTTTATGGTATTCTCAAAAGAGACTTACTCCTCCAAAAATTATAGTAATTGACGTTCTAGGTTAACTAATATTGGAAGATATTAAAAATACAGATGTGACATGGTAGTTTAAATGATTAAAGGTCATACTGTTTTTTAAAATTATGTCTACATGATTGTCAATGGCTTTTCCTCCATATTAAATTCCCATACTCATTCATCATTCTATTATTCATCATTGCATATAATCCATATTCAATTGCATCTTATATGCTGTGCTTTTCAAAGCACACTAAAAATTATGGCTGTTATCTGCTGGATGGAATCATTTGAAAGGGAGTACAGAAGTGAATATATTAGGCTTACCTAGTGGCTCAGTTGATAAAGAATTTGCCTGCAATACAGGAGATGTGGGTTTGATCCCCAGGTCAGGAAGACCCCTGGAGAAGGAAATGGCAACCCACTCCAGTACTCTTGCCTGGAGAATTCCATGGACAGAGGAACCAGGCAGGCTACAGTCCATGGGATGGCAAAGAATAGGTCACAACTGTGCAACTGTTTTTCACTTTTTCATGGAAGTGAAAATGTGCAACTACAGACTTCTTGCTGCTTGAATTGGGATTAATTTGTAAATGATGGGAGAATACAAAGTAGTTCCTGTTTTCTGAGGAAAGTGTTTTCCAATAAATTAAAACTAAGGAGGATATGAAAGAAGAAAACTTTTAAAACTCACAGAGCAATAAATTAGAAGTAACCAATATGTGTGTGTAAATGAGCCAGATTAACTAAACTAATTTCTAGAACTCATTAATACTTTTCTTGAAAGTTTTATTTCATAATATGCTTATAACTCCTAACATCACACATGTCTTTCTTGTGCCAAGTGTATCATTATGTTTCTTGGATAATTATGAAAATCCCATTATAAATCATGGAAAAAATACTGCACATACACTTACAAAGCTTTTTTTTTTTTTTTTCAAAACAGAAGACAAATCCATTTCAACTGTAATCTTGGGATTGTTGTTTCCTGGGATGAATGTTCACAATTTCTTTTAAAATGATCAAGAAGAAAATATTTTTTTTCCAAGACTTGGTATGATAGCCATATTCTAAGGTGTCTTCCAATGGTCTCCTGGGATGCAAACACTTGCAGAAGGGATTCAAGGTGTGAGAAGAATGTCCCTTCCACTGACTGTCCCACAAGGTCTTTCTCTGTCTGTGTCTACAATCCTTCCCAATAAAATAGGCTCATCAGCAGCATTTTTCTGGATTCCACATATATGCATTGGTGTATAATATTTTTTTTCATTTTCTGACTTACTTTATTCTGTATGACAGGCTCTAGGTCCATTCACGTCTCTACAAATGACCTAATTTCATTTGCTTTTATGGTTAAATGATATTCCTTTACATATATCTACCACATCTTCTTTATCCATTCATCTGTTGATGGACATTTAGGTTGATTCCATGCCCTGGCTACTGTAAACAGTGCTGCAATGTACATTGATGTGCATGTGTGTTTTTGAATTATATTTCTCTCAAGGTATCTTCCCAGGAGTGGGGTTGTTGATTTATAGGGTAGTTCTATTTATAGTTTTTTAAGGAACCTACATACTACTTTCCACAACGGCTGTATCAATTTACATACACACCCACAGTGCAAGAGGGTTCCCTTTTATCTACACCCTCTCCAGTAGTCATTGTTTGTAGATTTTTTGATGACAGCCATTCTAATCTGTGTGAGGTGATACCTCATTGTAGTTTTGATCTGCATATCTCTAATAATCAATGATACTGAGCATCTTTTCATGTGCCTGTAGGCCAGCTGTATGCCTTCTTTAGAGAAATGTTTATTTGGCTCTTCAATCCATTTTTTGATTGGATTGTTTGGTTTTTTGATATCAAGCTGGATGAGCTGTTTGTATATTTTGGAGATTTATCTCTTGTCAGTTGCTTCATTTGCAAGTATTTTCTCCCAGTCTGAGGGCTGTCTTTTCAACTCATTTATGGTTTCTTTTGCTGTGCTGGTTAATGATTTTTTTATATTAAACTTTCCCTCTTCAAGTTGCCTAGTAGTTCTCTCCTGACTGGACTCAGACGCAGTGACTTCTGGATTTGTTTATAAAAGCCACAGCAGATGCTGTCTCATCACACATTTCTCTGCCAACGTGCTCTGGGGAAGCTAGCTGCCATGACCTGGTCTGCAATGGGCAAGGTCAACGCAGTGCGGTGCTAAGGCTGCTGGCCGGAAGCCACGTGAGGGAGCTTGGTCGTGGGTCCTCCCAGGCCCGTCAGGCCTTCAGACAAGGCTGTAGCCCTGGCTGATGTCATGACTGCAACCATTTGAGAAACCCAGACCCAGAGCCCCCTGGCTAAACTGCTCATAGAATGCTGACCTCAGAAACTAACTGAGATAAAAAATGTTTGTGGGTTCAGGCCACTAAGTTTTGAGATAAAATGTTATGTAGCAATCAACAATGAATGCATTTGGCTTAAAGATTACTTTAAAATTTTGAGTTATTTTTATACAAAATCTTTACAAGGAAGCCGCTTCGTAATCAATAATTTTGATCAGTCAATAGAGAATTCTTATTCCACAGGATGCTAACACCAATGCAGGAATCTAACGTAACAGAGCGTGAAGGTCACAGGTTCTGTTGGATGCTGCCAAAGTGTGACCAGAGGGAACTATTTTACCTGTTGAGCATCAGTCTCAGAATATTACTAATTCCACCTGCTTCAGCTATTGATGTGAACTAAATGGGTAAGTGAATGCAAAGTCTTAATAAGGCGCTTGGCAAAAAGAAGACTCTATTATAATTAATACAATAAAAAATCCACATAGAGAATTAGGACAAGTCATAGCAGTTTGCTTAAAAATAATTTATCTGGAAGCATGTATGTTTACGAATTCACCTTCTAAGCACACTATACCAGAACCTCATAACCATATTGTACTAACTGCTAGTTTATTTCACTACAATTTCCACTAGACTATACACTTCAGGAAGACAGATCCTATTATGCTCCTCTTTTTCATGATTATAGCCTCAACACCTAGCATAATATCTAACATTATAGTCAAATAATATTATATCAATAGTATATGTGAAATAAAGAAGGGTTCTATGTCATACAATAAGATTTCTAAAGAAATTTAGTCACAACTATCTTTGGTAGTATTGAACTGAATTTAAATTATCATAGCTTTTTAAGTATTTGTAATAACATCAGAATATTTTATTAAAAGCAAATGCCACTACAAGCACGCTTTATAATCTTCATGAAAATAAAATTCAAAAATATGACATCTTTTAACAATATTTCAGACTTCTTCCTGCAATAATCAATAATTTATGAAACCTCCTGCAGTATAATACTTATGTTTTATAATTCTTTAGCCCTTAATAACAAGATCGATATTTTTTACTAATAATTTTCATTGTAATAATTACCAATATTCTAGAACAACGTTCTTTTTTTTTTTTTTTTCTGGTTGACAGTTTCTCTCCTCATTACGCACCAATGAGGTCACCTCTTTTATGACATAGAATTCAGTGTTTTCCAAGTCAAGGACAGCATGTTTCATATTTAAATGAAATTATGGTTTCCTAATCAAAAAGCAAATCCTTCATTTGAAAATTTTGAATGATTCTTAAAATAGAATGCCAGATGCCTAAATTTAGGTGCTGAAGACAGTCTAATTCAGGAACACTTTCTGGCACCAGTCCCAAACATTTTCAGTTGATTATGGATTGAATATGTTTTCATTCATTTTAAACTCTTGCGTCTCTGTATGTTGTTCTGAGATAGGAGAATACACGTTGGTAGACAAATTGGCCTCAAAAAAAATGCCACTTTGCTTTAAGGACCTTTTTCTGTTGACATGTTGGAAAGATGGTCTTATGCTTGGGGACAGGTTTTCAGGTATCCAGGTCACACAGGTCCATAGTCAAATGTGCATTCTGCCTCATAATGAATAGAGATCATTGAATTATAGCAGCTAAACTACAATACAGAGACTGCAAAGGCTGGCAAATACAGATTGCATAGAATTTTCCACTATTCCCTGATATGTCCCACTGTTCTTATCTTTATTTTTTGTTTCATTTGTTTTGCCATGTGTGTCTTACTTTTGTCCATCTTTCTTGTGCAGATTCATCCCAGCTTTAAGTTGAAAAGAGTTGTTGAAATTATATATTTTTACTGTGCTGTGCTTAGTCGTTCAGTCCTGTCTAACTCTTTGCGACCCCAGGGACTGTAACCTACCAGGCACCTCTGTCCATGGGGATTCTCCGAGCAAAGAATACTGGAGTCAGCTGACAAGCCCTCCTCCAGGGATCTTCCCAACCCAGGGTCGAACCCAGGTCTCCCCACATCGCAGGCAGATTCTTTACCATCTGGGCCAACAGGGAAGTCTTTTAACTAGTCATTATCATAAGTTCATGAATTATTTCAGGTTATAGACAGACTTTTTAAAAAAATGTATTTCTTCCCATTTCCGTATGAATTTGAGTGCCTTAAGTCATTCTGCTGGCAACGCTCTTCCTATTGAGGCCAAAGCACTGTGATATTCCCCTTGCTATAACTTAGCTATTGTAGCAAACTAGAGAAAGTCAAGTACATCTGTGTGAGACTCAACAGCAGCTCTTTTGTGATAGCTTTTCTGAGCTGCACTTCGCACATCTGTAAAATTGTATAGTAACAATCACCCTAGCTGTATCGTCGTGTCGTGGTGAGAACTGTCTGAGATAAGCTTGTGAAAATGTTTCGTAAGCTGCAGGGTCTTTTAAAGCTATGAAGTGTAATCTACTTACATTTGTCCTCTTTCCTAGAATTGCGTCTTTGGGCATAAGGGTCCTGTCCCCAACTTGTTGCAACTGATTCACCTTTAAAAATCAACTCAGATTCAACTTTCTCCCTATGACCTTCTCTCACCCTTCAATTGAGTCTCCCAACTCTGAGCTTCTGTAACCTATTCATTATATTCATCAATTTCAAATTTGTCATTAGCTTCTACATTGTAGGATGTTTTTACTCACTGAGATTCCATGTCGTGAACCCCCTGCCCTCTTGATGATTGCCTGCTCTGGTTCACCTCTCACAGGTCTCCTGCACACACCTGAATGAAGTCCATTACCTGTTGTTTTTCATGTCACTTGGCCTCTTCCTTTACATGGCCACTCATGGCTCATAATCCTTTCTTCTCTCCCCCTCTCCAAGCCTCTTGGCCAGAGATGCTTCCACAAAAATATTGCAAAATGACTTCAGTAATTTAAAATTTTTAAGTTTATATTAAAATATTTACATGAAATTTTTCACTTTTGATTTTTAAGTTATAATTTTAATTTTTATTTCTCTTCACCCATAGCTTTGCAAAATTAATACCTCCCTTTGGCGGGCTACAGTCCATGGGGCCGCAAGAGTTGGATACAACTTGGTGACCAAACCACCACCAACCACCACCACCAGTGAGATTTGCTCCCTTCCTCATCAGTTTGTTCTAGCCAAAGAACAGAAAAGAATAAAATTTACCATACAACTGATTAACTGAATTATGTCTTGAAAAAATGCCATTCAAAATGAACAGCAAACCCCAACCCAAATTTGGATGTAGATTCTGCTTAAAACAGTTTTTTGTTGTTCATTCACTAAGTCATGTCTGACTCTATAAAACAATGCTTGTCAACAAAGGCTGTTAATTTCCCCCAGGTACTTGGAAATATTTTTCAGGCCAAATATTCTGATTGAGAAAGAAAGGGTGTCTGGCTTACTCTGTCCTGTCTTTAGCATCATCTAGAGCTCCATTGTGGAGAAGGCAATGGCACCCCACTCCAGTACTCTTGCCTGGAAAATCCCATGGATGGAGAAGCCTGGTGGCCTGCCATCTATGGGATCGCACAGAGTCAGACACAACTGAAGCGACTTAGCAGCAGCAGCAGCAGCAGTAGCAGCAGCAGAGCTCCCTTGAGGGAGCTTCCCTGGCTGTTCAGCAGTCAAGAATCCACCTGCCATGCAAAAGGTGTGGGTTTGATCCCTGAGTCGGGAAGATCCCCTGGAGGAGGGTGTGGCAACCCACTCCAGTATTCTTGCCTGGAGAATCCCATGGATAGAGGAACCTGGTGGGCTATAGTGCCTAAGGTTGCAAAGAGTCGGACATGACTGAAGCAACTGAACACACACACAGAGCTCCACTGAGGTGAGAAGTGGAGACTGAGAAATTTGACAATGTTCTCCTAGGACTCGTATTCATTTACAGTATTAGCTTTTTAAAAATTGACTGAGAATGAGTCTAGGCACATAATATCATGAAAATTCAAGAACCTATTAACTATTCATTATCTTCCAAGAAACTATTTTGTAACCAAAGAAAAAAATGTTACAGTATTTTCTATTTCCTTTGTAAACAAATTATGAACAAATATGTTGATTTTGACATTAAAGAATTCAATAGGCATCCTTGTACCTCACATTCCCATAATAAGACTTTTTGCTAAGCAAAATACAATGCTAGGAGTTTTCTTATGGTAATTTATCCATTTGCTGTTCAAGTTACATGTTCTCAAAATATTCCATTAAATGCAATTTTTTTTAAAGTGCCTTGTCTAAGTTTGTACAATCCCAGCAAAGTTCACAAAACACTTGGCAAACTTTGTTTAATTAAACACAATACCAACCTTTGCTTTAAATGTAATAATCATAATTTCTTACAATTTTTAATGAGTTTGCACTTTGCTATGCCCCCTCATATATTTTCTTCTCCTTCTAGGCACAGGTGATGAAATTGTGATCAACGTTATGAAATTGGATCACAATTATTTCTTTAATCAAAACAAACCAAGCCTTATGCCATAGGTGTGGAAATCCATATTGCTAGGCTGTCCAATTGCAGTCATATTTTGTAATCAGCACTTTTGGCCAAACACATGGTGTAAATTATATGGAAAACGAGAAGGCATGTTCTGTCTCATTCCGTTGCCAGGTATGTTTCATATTTAGATATAAACAATGAAAGAAATTCAAATTTCACAACAGTTGAGTCATTTCTGCCGCTGTGAATGCTTGCAGTTTATTAATAGCAAAGCTGTTTTCTTGTTTGAGAATTTTGTTTTTGCTCTTAAATAATTATATTCCCACCATGCTGCCTATACTTATTTCATTCATTGCTAAGCAATAATTCAATAAAAGCTTCTCTCAGAGAGAAACTGAAACCTCAAATACTTATCAAATGCCCTTTATGCCCAAAGCAAGGCTGAGGGAAAAAAAAAAAAACATTCTATAAGACACGATTATGGGGTTGCTAATAGCTCATGCACTTCACCTCAAAAATCTAGGATTGCTGCTGCTGCTGCTAAGTCGCTTCAGTCGTGTCCGACTCCGTGCGACCCCATAGACGGTAGCCCACCAGGCTCCTTTGACCTAATATCCATAAAGTATACTCTGAAAAGGGAAATGTTAGTTGCTCAGTCTGTCCAACTATTTGGGACCCCATGGTCCCAGACGCCTCTGTCCATGGGATTCTTCAGGCAATAATATATAGTCAGTCCCTTCTCCAGGAGAAGGCAATGGCATCCCACTCCAGTACTCTTGCCTGGAAAATCCCATGGACGGAAGAGCCTGGTAGGCTGCAGTCCATGGGGTCAGGAAGAGTCGGACGTGACTGAGCAACTTTCACTTTTCACTTTCATGCATTGGAAAAAGAAATGGCAACCCACTCCAGTGTTCTTGCCTGGAGAATCCCAGGGACAGGGGAGCCTGGTGGGCTGCCGTCTATGGGGTCACACAGAGTCGGATATGACTGAAGCAACTTAGCAGCAGCAGCAGCAGTCCCTTCTCCAGGAGATCCTCCTGACTCAGGGATTGAACCCAGGTCTCCTGCATTGCAGGTGGATTCTTTGGCATCTGAGCTACCAGGGAAGCCCCCAAAAGAAACATAGTTTACAGCTTTTTGGCAGAGGTGTCTACAAAAAATCAGAAGGAAGCCAAATTGTTGCTCTTTCCCTTACAATTACATCAAGGGGTTGAGATCTTTAAGATAACCTCAGAATGACATCTAGCTAAGTGGAGGAATTACCTTACAGTCCAATAGAATTTTCTGATCCCCAAACTAAAGTACTAGAATATGGTGGAGAAAAGTCTCCACTTGTATATAATGAGAACAACACAGAGAAAACATTTTCAGAATATATTCAGCTTGGCCATTCCCATTTTTCTAGCCTTTGTTTCAAACACTGATTTTTGAGAAAGACAAGTTCTACTAGATTAGAAGAATGAGTGCCCATAAAATAATGATCAACAGTTTTATTCAGCATTTGCAATGGAAATTTCAGTATGAATAAACACATATTCTGGACACTCTTATACCATCAATCAATCAGGAGTGCTCATATAAAAGATGGAAATTTTTATGACTACCTCTCCTGCTTTTTTATTTAGCTCTTTTCTAGTCTAGAAAATATATCTATTACTGTACAATCTTTCAAATTATATTCTGATTTTAATAATAATCACCAATTAATGGTGTGTAGTCACATGTCCATTTTCTTGGGGGAAAATAGCCATATGCTTCAATAGCTAAAACTTCCATTTCCACAAACTAATTAAAAGGCCTTGTGGTACAGTAATCAGAAAAACAGGTGTTTCATTTAGTTTCTCTCCTTTCAAGGTTGAATAGTTGCAATTCAAACTTCCCTGTGATGCCTTCAAAGTCACGGGGAATCACACAGATCCACATCGCCTGTCACACAACAATATTCTTCTGTCCCACCCCTGGATTTTGACAGAATACAAATCAGAGAAAGAAAACTGTTTTTATTGTATAGTACAGTATGTTAAATTATGAGTGGGATTTTCACAATAGATTTTGGAGATTTTAACTCAGCAAAGGGGAAAAAGGCTCAAATCCTGTTTACTTTTCCCTTTGATAGATTGAGTACATACACACATTTTTTTTCATCTTTGAAGAGATGAGACCCCGCTATAGGAGAGATGGTCCATTCTTCTTTCCCTAAATGTAATCATCTTATCAAAACCATATCTCTAGGACATGTTCCTGTGAGTACAGAGTGCATTACATACGATTTTATAATACACACGGTAACTTTGGAAAGCTTCGGCCTTACTCCTGCTGTTAATTATTTAGACTCTGACATATTGCAATAAAACATTTCATCAAGCACTCCAGTCCAGGGAACGATAGGCATCAACAGCGTATTGGTAATGCAAAATAAATGGATCGGGGTTGAAAATAATGAGTTTGGTGGATTACATCTGTCACTGTGAATTATTATTGTCGAATATAATAGGGCAAAGCAGTACAAAAATAAAGCTTGTCTTCTCTAGTTAAAGGTGAGACAACTACCTCTAATGAGATACAGAAATTCAAGCGCGAGTTATTAATTATATACACAGGTGTATCTGCTCGCCCAATCTTACATTTCTGTATGTATATAGCTATAGAACAGAAAGTCTCCATTGCTAGAGCTGGTGACAGCTCACAGTGGCTCTTGCCAGAAAGTGGAGAAGACTTTCCATTCAGCCACATTTGACCATGCAAGAGAAGAAAACAAAACAAAACTGGACACCTGACCGGGTCATAGCCGATCCAGACCCTGGCACTCATTCTTCTAATTTGCTCTGTGAAACACGGTGACTTACCTCTGCGACTGAGATCCGTCATCTGTAAAAGTAGGGCCTTGAATGAAACTGTCTTTAAGTTCAGTTCTAGTTTCAAAACATTACTTGATTCTTTATGCATAAAATGGAATTTTTTAAAGTTAAGTGAACCAGGTAGCTTTTTCCTTTCAGAGGCATACAGCCTGGCAGAGAATTTACTGGAAGAATAATCCAGGTTGCCTCTCTTGGAAGGCAAACATGAGAGAAGTAGATGTCCATTATTCAGGAGAAAGAGTGTAATAGAATATTTTATTTCACTAAGCGTTGTTGCCCAGCCTGAGCAGGAGGAGAGAGAAGTTGGGATAGGATCAATTTGCGCTGTTGCATTGGGCTTCCCTGGTGGCTAAGACGGTAAAGAATCTGCCCGCAATGCAGGAGACCCAGATTCAATCCCTGGATCGGGAAGATCCCTCGGAAAAGGAAATGGCTACCTACTCCAATATTCTTGCCTAGAGAATCTCATGGACCGAGGAGCCTGATGGGCTACAGTTTATGGGGTTACAAAGAGTCAGACACAACTGAACGACTGCTGCTGCTGCTGCTGCTAAGTCGCTTCAGTCGTGTCCGACTCTGTGCAACCACATAGATGGTAGCCCACCAGGCTCCTCCGTCCCCAGGATTCTCCAGGCAAGAACACTGGAGTGGGTTGCCATTGCCTTCTCCAATGCATGAAAGTGAAAAGTGAAAGTGAAGCCGCTCAGTCCTGTCCGACTCTGAGCAACCCCATGGACTGTAGCCCACCAGGCTCCTCCGTCCATGGGATTTTCCAGGCAGAAGTACTGGAGTGGGGTGCCTTTGCTTTCTTCAGATTGAACGACTAACACTTTCATTTTCAATGATGCAGATTTTGAAATTAGTTCATGCTGGTTGAGTAGCCCTTGAGGATACCCTCTCCTTAGTCCCCCTGGCAGAAATGGATACCACGGTCCCTGGAGGGTGCTAGGGGAAGCCTGGGTTGCTGATCAGGGCTCAACATGCATAGGTCTGGCACTGTCCAAGTGTCTTGACAGGTGGTGGAGACGATGCCTCTGTGACCTCTCCATCGGAACTGCCTCTGTGCACCCCTGAACAGTAACCACCAGGAGGGTGTGAACCCCAAGGGCGTTTTCTGTCCTACTGGGAGAAGCAGAGCCTGGCAGACCACATCTGGGTGGTTGTACAGCATCTCCCTGAAGGTGCTGGGCAAGTCTCACAGCTGGGTTCAAAACTGGCCCCGGTGGACCAGCCAGAACTTTCAGTTCTATCCTCTGCCAGACACTTGAAAGAGGGCCAGGCTCTTTGAACCCAGCTGGGGTTTTAGAAGAGGTTGAGATAATGAACTTCCTATTAGTAAGGTCAAGCGGCATTTCAAAAGATCAACTGAAAAAAAAAAAAATTAATGTGAAAAATTTGTAACCAAAGTTAGTGAACCAAGTCAATCAGTTTAATTTTTTATTAATTGTTTAAGAAACACAAAGTAATATATTTTTAGTGCACAAAACTTCAAGACCCTAGGTAAATTAAAAAAAAAAAAAACTCAACAGTAATAACTCCATTCAGAAATAATGACTAATAGTTATAGAAAACAAACCTGGAATTTCTAAAGGGGAGAAGAAAGAGAAGAGGGACAAATTAGGGGTATGGGCTTAACAGATATGAATTACTCTATATAAAATAGATAAGCAACAAGGATTTACTATACACAATATCTTATAACCTAAAATGGAATTTAATCTGAAGATACTAAAACACTTTGCTGTATACCTGAAGCTAGCACATTTTAAAGCATCTACACTCATTTTTTTTAAAAAGTCAGAGCTTGTATCTCTCATGATGACTAAAATTCTGAGTCATCCATGCTAGATACAGCTATATCTTTATAAAAAGGAAATCAAATGACTTTGTTTCCTTAACACAATATTGTAAACATTATGCAACACATTTAATGATTCTGAAATATGACTTTAATAAATATATTCTATTCCATAACACAAGTCTCCATCATTTGTGAGCTCTTTTTATTGGTGGAAATTCAAATGAGGTCCAGTTTTTAAACTAATTCTAAAATGAATATCCTTGAACAGACCTCTTTTTCCATTTATCTGATTATCTCATTAATATAAAACCATTGAATTAAAACATAATATCTTATCCTTTTTGACACAAATAGTTTCAATAATTTCTCGCTAACAAACCGAGGCCCTGTGGCATAATGAATTTGCATTTTGAAACTTCTTAAAGGAACACTAAAGAAGTATAACAGCACTTGAAAAAGGAATATGTCCTATTTGAAAGAAACCAGGTTGAGAAGCTAAGGAAAGCAGAGAATTGTTGAAGAGTTTATACATGAACCCTAAATAATATCAAGGAACCATCAGCATGGTAGAAGAAAATTTTTATAAGAAATAAGCATGGAAGAAAATGCAGTGATAGGTAGAAAAATAGAAATAACCATAACTTACGGAGATTTACATTGCTTGCATATAATCTAAGGATGTAATATTTCTCTTTCTTCTTCTTCTCACAGAAGTAAAATCATAAAAAAGAGTGAAGGTCAGTGTAATCATTGAAAAAATAAAAAACCTCACAAATCAAGTCTGGTAAGAGATTTCTGGTAACTGATATGAAGGGAAATTATTGATTTGTGACAAAAGCTTTGAGGGAGAGTTTTCAAGGCTGAGGCTTTCTGAAGCAGTGAGGTCTTGTATGGCCTTATCCACCTCCCAATATGGGCTTCCTAGGTGGCTCAGTGGTAAAGAATCTGCCTGCCAATGCAGAAGAAGCAGGTTCAGATCCTGGGTTGGAAAGAGCCCCTGGAGCAGGAAATGGCACCCTGCTCCAATATTCTTGCCTGGGATATCCCATGGACAGAGGAGTCAGGTAGGCCACAGTCCATGGGGTCGCAAAGAGTGGGACGTGACTGAACACACACACATGCATATATACTTCCCAATATGGTGTGATGATCAGGTAACCTGTGGGATAATTTTTCTCAAATCAAGAAAAAAGCTGAACTCTATTAAGAATTAGTGGGCAGATATAAAGTAGCATAGGAGATAAAAAGCAGTCAATCTTGGAAATCAAAGTTGAATATTCTTTGGAAGGTCTGATGCTGAAGCTGAAGCACCAGTAATTTGGTTACCTGATGTGGACCACTGACTCACTGGAAAAGTCCCTGATGCTGGTAAAGATTGAGGGCAGGAGTAGAGGGTATCAGAAGATAAGATGGCTGGATGGCATCACCGATGCAATGGACATGAATTTGGGCAAACTCTGGGAGACGGCGAGGGACAAGGTGGCCTGGCATGCTGCAGTCAAGGGTGTGGCAAAGAGTCAGACATGACCAGGGAACTGAACAATGACGACAGCAACATTAAGTAGAAAGTAAACATTGTCTTTTATAAATGGAAAATTAGGCTATAATAAGTCTCACAAATAGATGTAACTAACTGAAGACTTGCTCCCGGGCCCATGATACCGTACCTCATGGTTGCACCATGGAGACACATGTAGAATAAACAGCAGCAATAGCAATGCATTGTCAAAATTAAAGTAAAAAACTGTATTTATAGTTATAGCTTAACCTTTTTTAGCAAGAGAAAATTTCTTATTGTAACAGAGGAAATAGGAAAATATGAGGTAGAAATATTATTCTGGGGCTGAAATGTAATAGATTCCCCAGAAAAAATAAGCCCCTCCATGCTGCTCAATATCATGACTAAAAATCCTCATTTAGAACTAATTTCAATATGCATTCTTGTTTTCATTTCCATAGATCACAGAAGAATTAATAACCTTGAATTCATTTAAGAAAAACTGAACACCCTTCCCTGCCACCTCTCTCCCCAAAATAAAAGAAATTTCCAGAACTCTGCCATTGCTCTGAATTCATAGATAACCATTAAAGCCAGAATAATATTCCTCATCTATGTAGCTCACCTGGTAAAGAATCCACCTGCAATGCAGGAGTCCCCAGTTCAATTCCTCAGTCGGGAAGATCCCCTAGAGAAGGGATAGGTTACCCACTTCTGTATTCTTGGGCTTCCCTGGTGGCCCAGACCATAAAGAATTCACCTGCAATGCGGGAGACCTGGGTTTGATCCCTCGGTCGGGCAGATCTCCTGGAGGAGAGCATGGCAACCCACTCTAATATTCTTGCCTGGAGAATCCCCACGGACAGAGGAGCCTGTCAGGCTACGGTTCATGGGGTCACAAAGAGTAGCATAGCACAATAAATCTATAAAAGCTTTTTTTTTCCAATATACACATCTCCCCTAACTCTTCCCACACCTAAACACACAATCTCAACCATTGCTTATCATCGTCTCATGTATCCTGCAAAAAATGTGAGAAAAAAAGCAAATCACTGCAAGAGGGATATGTTCGAAGGAACAGGTAAGTGGGGAAAATATCCCATTCCTTTCCTGCAACTGTTAGCACGTAAGACAATGTTACAGCACTTAGGTGCCCTGGGGGAAGTGTGAGGGCAAGACAGGTTATGGAGCCAAATTATCTTTAAAATGTAACGATAGGGATTCCCCTGGTGATCCAGTGGCTAATACTCTGTATTCCAAGTGCAGGGGGCTCTGGTTGAATCCTTGGTCGGGGATCTAAGATCCCATATACAGAGTGACGTGGCCAAAAAAATAATTAATTAAAAAATAAAACAAATTGGCTTTTTTGAATATCTTTATCCAATTCTATTAAAGCAAAATTTAAAACAGTATTTTTTAAAAAGCATGTATATAATGATCCCATTGGCATAACTATTACTAGCTATCTGTTGATATTCTTATCCTTTGCAAATCTGATGATATGTATATTCTGTTCTGCAACCCTCATTCCCCCTGGTTGCAGAGAGGTGTCTGAAATAATACTCATTAAAAGTCAATGCTGCTTAATTAAGAAGGCAAGATTTGTAGTCTTTTTTTTTCCATTGCTTAATTAAAAAACAACAAATATATATTTTATTTATAAAAGGAGAAAAATAATAACCCATTTTAAGAGAAATGCTAGATTAACATCTCAGTAAGAAGTTCTAAAAACTGCATTAGATGAGCTCTTCTTATTCTGCATTATAATCCACTTCCATATGCATTGTAATATAGGTGAGCAGAGATAAACATAAGGAGGTATTCTGAAACCCAGAGAACAGCCAGTCCAACCTTGAGATGCAGCAGATATTGAAGGTGGGTTCTAAAGACTGAATAGGAGTTTTCTGATTGGAGCCTGATGGTGGGGGAGATGTGTAAGGATGGTCTGACTGGTCCAGTGAACTGTTTGTGCAAAGAGAAAGAAGTAAGATGGCATGGACTCTTCATGGAACTGCACATAGCTCATTATCAGTGAAGTGAAGAAGGCAGCTATGACTCAGATGGGTAAGAAATGGGGGGAAAGCTGTGTCCCCTGAAGTCACCAGGTTTCTGGCCTAGCACGCGATACAAGTCAACAGACAAGTACATGTACTGTGATAAGCGCTCTGGTAGGGAAAGAGCAGGGTGATTGTGGGGTTCCCCACAAAGGTCCACTAATCAAAGTTGGAGTTGAGAGAGTCTTCCTTAAGCTAACCTTGAGAGGCAGTAATTAGTAAGAGGAGAAAGCCAGAAACAGATTCTGAATGAGAAGAACAGGACACGAAAAAACAGAAGAGACCACGCTACAGTCGAGATAAGCATGATGTGACTGAGGCATCAAAGGCAGGGGGCAGGGGAGAAAGCACGCATTTAATGAGGTGTGCTAGAGATAAACCGGGCTTCTCTCGTGACTCAGCAGTGAAAAGCCCGCCTGCAAGGCAGGAGACACAGGAGACATGGGTTTGTTCCCTGGGTCAGGAAGATCCCCTGGAGGGAGAAATGGCAACCTACTCCAGTATTCTTACCTGGAAAATCCCATGGACAGAAGAGGCTGGCGGGCTAGAGTCCATGGGGTTGCAAAGAATCAGACATGACTAGGCACCTATGCACACTAACACTGGAGGTAAATACAAGCTAATTAGCTGAATTCAGATCCTGAGGGTCTATCATCCATGGAAAAGAATTTAGGCTATTTTCTGGGAGCAGTGGGGACCACTGAGGATTGTAAGATTCATTCTCAATCGTAGAAATGTCACTTTCTACATTTGCTTTTGATTGTAGACTGCCCCTCATGTGATCGCCGTGGGCAGGGGAGAAGTCAACTAAAAGAAGTGGTCAACTTTCTTCCACCTGCTCACCTCTAAGACCCATGCTTCTCTTCTCTGTCCTTGAGGATGTTCCAGTCCACTGCTCTTTAAGAGCTCTGGCTTAAGAAAATAAAAGTTGGGATGGAGTCTAGTAACTCTTACCTTTGTAACCTACAAACAATCCCAGAGACTCAAGATGACACATAGTCTTAAATGGGCAAGAAGGGAGGGCGGATCAAAAAACACAAATCATGTCATAAGATAATCTGCACAACCATACAGTTGCAGAATGGCAGAAGAATAACTTATAATACATCTTTTTTATGGACTGAATGTGTCCTTTCAAGGGTCATATATGGAAATTTACTCTCAGTGTGATAGTCTCTGGAGGTGGGATAGGTAACTAGGTCCACCCTCATGAATAGGATTAGTGTCCTTATTTAAAAGTCTAGGGCTTTCCTGGTGGCTCACCTGCCAATGCAGGAGACATGAGTTCTATCCCTGGGTCAGGAATATCCCCTGGGGAAGGAAATGGCAACTCACTCCAGGATTCTTGCCTGGGAAATCCTATGGACAAAGGCGCCTGGCCAGCACAGTCTATGGGCTCGCAAATGAGTCAGACATGACTTAGCGACTAAATAACAAACAACAAAACTAATTATACTCTTACCACATTTTGTTTTATCTTATTTCTCCCTCTCTCCAAACAAATTTATAAGTTACTTGAGGAAAAAGCTGTTTTCTTCTTCATAGAATCTATGCCTCTATGGGTTCTAAGCAAATGTTTGTTACTTGGCATTCAAGACTGAGGCCAATAAAGATCCAATATGTCTGCTTTTTGCTATAAGGAGTTAATATAAATTTAGATGTTAATACTTACAGGGACTAACCTTATTTATTTCAACTATTTCAAAACATAAATAATGTTAAGAAATAAATAACATATTTCTTTGTGGTAAATATCCTTAAATGTTAATGAAATCAGGAGATAGTCAAGGCTTTTTATCAGATCCATTTTTCTCTTGAATAATATACATTTTGCTGAAGCTATTTAAACAGAGCTCTATGGATTCCTATGAGGCCAGGCTGAGCTTTTTTGTTTTACCCAGTGATAGCAGGCAGTGTCATCTATGCCCTGATAGATCATACACAGTATCATTCCACTTTGTATCTAGAGTAAGTATTATTTATTGCCAGGAATAGGTGCAATGTAAGGTATTTCTCATTCATAAGGGAAAGGCTAGAGAATTCTCTAGAACTCTACCATCTAAAGTGGCATGTCTTATTTCAATACTAACTTAATACTTAGCTCTCCCAACTAATTACCTCTTTAGTTCTTGTAAAGTCCCTTTCTTTTTTTAGATTTAGGCCAATAATTAAGTTTGTTTCAAAGACAGTCAACTTCAGTTCAGTTCAGTCCAGTCACTCAGTCATGTCCGACTCTGTGACCCCATGAACCCCAGCATGCCAGGCCTCCCTGTCCATCACCAAGTCCAGGAGCCTACTCAAACTCATGTCCATTGAGTCAGTGATGCCATCCAACCATCTCATCCTCTGTCATCCCCTTCTCCTCCCGCCTTCAATCATGCCCGGCATCAGGGTCTTTTCAAATGAGTCAGCTCTTCCCATCAGGTGGCCAAAGTACTGGAGTTTCAACTTCAACAACAGTCCTTTCAATGAACACTCAGGACTGATCTCCTTTAGGATGGACTGGTTGGATCTCCTTACAGTCCAAGGGACTCTCAAGAGTCTTCTCCAACACCACAGTTCAAAAGCATCAATTCTTCAGCGCTCAGCATTCTTTATAGTCCAACTCTCACATCCATACATGACCACAGGAAAAACCATAGCCTTGACTAGATGGACTTTTGTTGGCAAAGTATTGTCTCTGCTTTTTAATATGCTGTCTAGGTTGGTCATAACTTTCCTTCTAAGGAGTAATCGTCTTTTAATTTCATGGTTGCAATCACCATCTGCAGGGATTTTGGAGCCCAAAAAAATCAAGTCTGACACTGTTTCCACTGTTTCCCCATCTATTTGCCATGAAGTGATGGGGCCAGATGCCATGATCTCAGTTTTCTGAATGTTGAGCTTTAAGCCAACTTTTTCACTCTCCTCTTCCACTTTCATCAAGAGGCTCTTTAGTTCTTCCCTTTCTGCCATGAAGGTGGTATCATCTGCATATCTGAGGTTATTGATATTTCTCCCAGAAATATCGATTCCAGTTTGTGCTTCATCCAGCCCAGTGTTTCTCATGATGTACTCTGCATATAAGATAAATAAGTAGGGTGAAAATATACAGCCTTGACGTACTCTTTTTCCTATTTGGAACCAGTCTGTGGTCAACTTAGTGTACAACTAAAGAAGAGAGAAAGAAAGAAGCCAACACTTGTCTAGATAGATTTAGCACAAGAAAAAAGTCAACTTGGGAGTCTGACATTAGGAACACTCTGTATTTTCTAATGGGAAGGTTACAGTCATTGGTAAGGTCATGAATTTATTTAGAACTGCATACTTACTGAAGGGTTTTCCATTAATTCGTGGAAAGACCAAATGGAATCCTAATCCTTGGGCTACGTGCATCTCAGGTCCTTTATGTTTTGCACACTCACAAAATAGCTTTCATGAACCTGAAAAGGGAAGTGAACTGGCAGGTGAAAAACACAAAATTAACCTATTGCCACTTTCTCCCTAAAGACGTCATTTTCCTCAGTCATCCCGAAAGATACCACAAATAGAACGTGAGCCCCAGTGATTCCCTTCAAATAAACAGATAGAGTATTGGTTAATAACTGTACTTTTTCTCTTAACTACAAGGTGTTTGAAATAGAGAATCTGTGAAGCAATTCCACTTGGACTTCCAACTCCACCAAAGAGCTCAACATTTAGATTTTAAAAAACAGAATTTCATTAGGTTGTTTTTCTGTAGTAGACATGCATGCATGCATGCTAAGTCAGACTTCAGTCGTGTCTGACTCTCTGCGACCCTATGGACTATAGCCTGCCAGGCTCTTCTGTCCATGGGATAAGAATACTGGAATGGGTTGCCATGCCCTTTTCCAGAGGATCTTCCCAACCAAGGAATTGAATCACATCTCTTAAATTTTCCTCCATAGATAGGCAGATTCTTTACTCACTAGCGCCTCTTGGGAAGCCCCATAGTAGACATAGTACTTTAAGTACTTCACAAAGACTATTCCAATATTCAAGGAGCTCAGCTGCCATGCTCTCATAATAAACTTCTTTGTTTCCTACATGTCTAATCATCTGTTTTTAAAAGCTATGGAACCACTTTTGTGTGTTTTACCTGCTAAATTTTAGGACTTTGGGAGGAGAAGTTTCTGGATGACAAGATCTTTTTCAGAAAGTGCTTACTTAATTGCACTCCATCTTGAATGGAAAGTACCATCGAGAGAAATGCCACAAAGAATGTTCAGGCCAATTATTTATGCTATGAAGGAAAACTGTTTGGTGTACTGCATATTGACAGAGAGTTCTTCACTGGTGATGTAAAGGCAGGATTGCAAAATCGGCCCCCAGATGTTGGGCTCAGGTCTGATGGAGGGAGAACATGATAAGTCAAATCCTTGTCCTGAGCACCATCGTGAAGCCACAGACGTGGGGTACCACTAGGTATTCTTTAAAAACAAAACAAAAAGCTCTGAACACCGAGCCCCATGGCACCTGGACAGTCTTCAGATGCTCCACGCCCCTCCCCTGGGCGTGCACCTCTGGCTTCGTGCCTCCTCCGGAGCTATCTCTTCATCTCCACCTCAGCTTTCATCAGCCCCTGTCAGTAGAATATCACAATTCCAGGTTGGGAAAACAATTCTGACGGGGTTAGGGAAATGAAAAAAGTTTCTGGCAATGGAAATCCCCTCCACTTTAAAGCAATATTTTATTCATGTTTGGGAAATACCACTGTGTTACCGTCTCTGTTTGAATCCTCTTTAGCATTTCCTGTTTGAGCTCAGAAACCAAATGTGTGACGCACCGGGAGGGCCTTGGGCCAATTCCAGATCAATAAAACCAGAGAGGAGCAGCCAACTCCCCAGAGTTGCTGTCCTTGCCATTTTCTATGCAAAATTTTTAAAAGTGGATATGTTGAACTCAAATATGACTGGTAGAAATGTCAACCAAAGACAGTCAAGTCCTTTCTGGAATGGTCAGCCACATTTAAATGCAATCTCAGGGAGATACATGACTGAAGCATAGAAAAATATCTCAATTGTGTCACTGAAAAAAATGAATGGCCTTTTTGACTTACACATCTGATTTTTCTTTTCTTGTTTCTTTCCCTTGTCTTGATTGTCAGCATTTAATTAGGATGCCCACAGATTCATCCTATCCTCCAGATTCAGCATCTCAGAGGATTTAAGAGAGAGAAGGAAACGGAATCCAGGATTCATTTATTTGCACTTATTCTGCATGAGACACTAGGACAACTCCATCTTACATATTAGGCTTCCCTGGTGGCTCAGTGGTAAAGAATCCACCTGCTGGAGATGCAAGAGATGTGGGTTTGATCCCTGTGCTGGGAAGATCCCCTGGAGTAGGAAATGGCAACCCACTCTAGCTTCCCTGGTGGCTCAGAGAGTAAAGCATCTGCCTGCAGTGCAGGAGACCTGGGTTTGATCCCTGGGTTGGGAAGATCCCCTGGAGAAAGAAATGGCAACCCACTCCAGTGTTCTTGCCTGGAGAACCCCACGGACAGAGGAGCCTGGTGGGCTACAGTCCACGGGGTCGCAAAGAGCTGGACATGACTGAGCGACTTCACTTTTCTTTCTAGTATTTATGCCTGGAAAATTCCATGGACAGAGGAGTCTGGCAGATTATAGACCATGGGGTAACAAAGAATTGGATATGACTAAGCACACACACACACACACACACACACACACATGCATCTTACATACACCTGACCTCATCATGTAGATTTAATGACTGTCTGAACAAAGGTCTCTCAGTCAGTTAGTATCATAATCCAGCTTCCAGGCACATAGGACTCTTGAAATCTTTCCCCCAGACCCATGCTGATCATCCCCACACTTTCCGAGCCATACTGCAACCCACAGATGATGTGTCAACAAGACCACATATGGTCTCCACTCAATATGCCACCTGATAGTCATTTCGGGAAAGTTTGTAAAAAAATGAACAAATAGTGTAATTGCTAACCCAGGCTAGAGACTGAATAAAATCTTAGAAAGTTATGAACCACCAGTAATAAAAATGTTTTTTTAAATGAAAAGGAAGCATGACCTCTTGAACTGTTAATAAAAAGAAATCATCAAATCAAGTGACAAGATCTTTGTCTGCAAGCCACGATGGGGAAAAGGCTGGAAGAGAAACTGATAAGTTTGCGGTCTTAAGGCAATAGATAAGTAGGCCCTCAAGTGATGAGAATTTTCAAAAGTTCTTTAAAGGAAGTAAAATGCCCTTTCATAGCCTTCTTTAACCCTCACCCTGAATTTTGCTATTAAACATCTTAAGCATTTCTTATATTTCTATTTGTAAATCACTTGCCCAAGTAACATATGTTTCCCTTACTATTTCTTCAAAATTCAGCATTACCATCCAATTTTTTTCTCATTTTCATCAGCTAAAATTAAGAAAAATTCATCAGTGGCAGAAATTTTGCAATTTATAGCAACCCACAGAGCAGTCTGCTGAAACAAACTGCCTCTCTTTAATATCCTGGTGTGCACAGCAAGAAAAATAGAGTCAACATCCATTTCTCTCAATGGCTTAAATAATTTATCAATTACCTGAAAGCTATTTTTTAACCCTAACCATATCTTCTAACATGCCTATTTTCCTTCTATCAGTTATATCTGTTCAGAAATGCAAGATCAACATGGAACTCTGCTCAATGATACGTGCCAGCCTTGGGGGAGAATGGATACATGTATATGTATGGCTGAGTCCCTTCACTGTTCACCTGAAACTGTCACAACATTATGGATCGGCTACACCCCAATACAAAATAAAAAGTTTAAAGTTCAGGAAAAAAACAACTAGAAATGCAAGCTCATGTTGATATGTGTCCAATTAGGAAAGGTGAACAAGATACTAAAATTATCATAATACATTTAAAATCTAAGCAGAATGTTTTTTTTCTTAGTTATCCACAAAGATATTCCATCAATAGCATGGCTACTGAAGCATTTACTGAAGCATCAGAATACTCAGAACAAACTCATGGAATGTATCACAAATAACAGCAGTTTGCCAAAACATGGACTGTGGCAGCCAGATTTTGCCAGTTTTCTTCATCTAGAACCCCACAGTAATGCAGGAGACCTGGGTTCAATCCCTGGGTTGGGAAGATTCCCTGGAGAAGGGAACAGCTACCCACTCCAGTATTCTGGCCTGGAGAATTCCATGAACTGTATAGTCCATGGGGTCGCAAAGAGCTGGACATGACTGAGCAACTTTCACTTTTTCCTCTAGATCTCAAGACATGGCAAATTTCTAACAGTAGTTTGAGATATAGAAATAGGCAAAGAGAAAATAATGGTAATTAAATTATTCATAGAACTGCTTTCTGTATGTCCTTGTCTTCAAACCACTGAACTTATGACTAGACCATCCATTCTGGACACCAAGAACACTGCTGTTTTTGATCCATACAACTGCATCTTGAATTATGCCAACTAGCCGACCAGTGGCATAGCATAACCCGTTAGGCATAATAAAAATGCTATTCTACCTTTAAGTCAATTTAATTAACTTGTTTTAATAATAATGCCTTGGCAAACCCAGATGAAAACTCTTATATTGATGTAATCAACTACTTTAATCCAGATAATTGCCACTTGGGCTGAGAAATTGAGAGCCCGCCAACCTAAAATGCTTTTAAAGACTTCAATCAACATTCTCTCCAAAACTGAAGAAATAAAAAGCCAGAGGGCAGAACCATGGATCTCACTCGCCATTCTTAACATTGCCCAGCAACACATATTTATATTACCGGGACTTGTCCTCCAAAGTTGACCTGGGGTTGGCCTCTGAATTTGTGCAGCAAAAGGAAAAGACAGGGGTTGCATAGTCCAGGAAACTAGAAACAAACTGTCTTATTAAATTACCCATATTTGCAACCAAGCTTAAAATAACACAAATCTGCCCGCCTTCAGACCTAAGTTCTGCTATCGTTTTTGCCCCATTCGTTTTATTTATTTGACTCTTTATGAACTGCTAGACAAATGTATAAAAGGTTTTAGTTCATCTCTTAATTTTTTATAAAATCTTGTTTTTAAAGCAAATGGAGACTACCCAGATAACAAAGGGTAGAGATTGTTATTTTTTGAAGTGGTATTTAAATAGGTTCTATTAACTCACAGAAAAAATTTTTTTTTAGTTATTAAAAAAAAACACTAAGCATGGGTTTATTTTCAAGAATGAACTTTGAGGAAATTTTGAGTCATTTGGGTTGTAAAAGCTACTTGATATGAGAGGTAAAGTTTCTCCATTTTCACCATAAGTAGCTTTAGTCTGTTGTATTACTACATCTCTCAAGACCTGGGAATATAAGTGGTCTCACTGAATTGGATCATGCAGTAAAACAACATATCAAGATGTGGCTTCAATCCCTGGGTGGAGAAGATCCCTTGAAGGAGGAAATGGCAATCCACTCCAGTATTTCTTGCCTGGAGAATCCCCTGGACAGAGGAGCCTGGAAGGCTACAGTCCATGGGGTCGCAAAGTGTTAACGTGACTGAGCAACTGAGCACAGAAAATATACAGAGCTTGACAGGTTTGGTCATCCCATATAAATATATTTTTAATCTAATTATTTCTTTGAACCCATTGCATTGATCTAGTTAATGTCTCTTATTACAAGGAACATGAGATAAAAGCTATATAATACTGGAGCCTTTGCATTACATGGTCCAGGATGCTTGTGAGGGACACCTTAGGTAGTAAAGAGTACATTTAATGACATCATTTTTTTTTCACTCGAGAACCAAATCCTGTTGGATGAAGTTCAAGGGAGATGAACCTCAAGATAATTTCCATTATTAAAGTATAATGACAAGTATATTAGAAAAAAAATCAGGGTTAAAAATGTTATGAGTAGATACTATATAATAACTTTTTAAACTGAATCACTTTATAATCACACATTATCATAATTACCTTGTAATAATTGAATATACTTCATAGAACTAAATGTGATTATGCTATTTGGCTCATAGATAGTAAATTAGCCTTGAGTTAAAAAAATATCATCCCCAAACAATGTTAGAGTAAAATTTATGAAGAATTGTTTGGGTTGTAAAACCTGTGCTTTCCTCATAAGAAGCCTGTGAGGGGAGGATCTTTTTTTTTTTTTTTTTTAACAAACCCTGCTTTTAAGTAAACTTCTCTAGCAAATAGATGGGGAAAAAGTGGAAACAGTGGCTGACTTTATTTTTCTGGGCTCCAAAAATCACTGCAGATGGTGATTGCAGCCATGAAGTTAAAAGACGCTTACTCCTTGGAAGGAAAGTTATGACCAACCTAAACAGCATATTTAAAAGCAGAGACATTACTTTGCCAACAAAGGTCCGTCTAGACAAGGCTATGGTTTTTCCAGTGGTCACATATGGATGTGAGAGTTGGACTATAAAGAAAGCTGAGCACCGAAGAATTGATGCTTTTGAACTGTGGTGTTGGAGAAGACTCTTGAGAGACCCTTGGACTGCAAGGAGATCTAACCAGTCCATCCTAAAGGAGATCAGTCCTGGGTGTTCATTGGAAGGACTAATGTTGAAGCTGAAACTCCGTTACTTTGGCCACCTGATGCGAAGAGTGTCAGGTGGAAAGACCCTGATTCTGGGAACGATTGAGGGCAGAAGGAGAAGGGGAAGACAGAGGATGAGATGGTTGGACTGCATCACTGACTCAATGGACATGGGTTTGGGTGGACTCCTTGAGTTGGTGATGGACAGGGAGGCCTGGCGTGCTGCGGTTCATGGGGTCACAAAGAGTCGGACACGACTGAGCAACTGAACTGAACTGAACTGAACTCTAGCTCACACAGCTAAGAAACTCTTTCCCAAGTTGTAGCTATATCTCTTTACTTTTGAGGTCTGCTCCCACGATTATTTTTAAGCTTGGGGGTAAATATAGATAAATAGATACATAGGTAGATAGATGCTAGATAGATGAAAGTGAAAGTTAATCACACAGTCGTGTCTGACTCTTTGCAGTCCCATGGACTGTACTCTGCCCAGCTCCTCTGTCCATGGAATTCTCCAGACAAGAGTACTGGAGTGGGTTGCCTTTTTCTTCTCTAAGGGATCTTCCTGACCCAGGGATGGAACCCGGGTCTCCTGAATTGCAGGCAGATTCTTTACCAACTGAGCCACGGATAGGTAGATACCTAGATAGGTATTCATCCTGTCAGTTTTTAAATTTTATTTTATTTTTTATTTTTGGTTGCACAGGGTCTTCATTGTCACGTGTGGGCTCTATCTAGTTGCAACAAGCAGAGGCCCCTCTCTAGTTATGGTACAATGGCTTCTCCCTGTGGTGGCTTCTCTTGCCGTGGAGCACAGGCTCCAGAGCATGGGCTCAGGAGTTGTGCCACACGGGCTTAGATGCCTCTCTGTAGGTGGAATCTTCGTACACCAGAGATTGAACCCATGTCCCCACATGGTCAGGTGCATGCTTAACCACTGGACCATCAGGGAAGTCCAGGGACAACTTTTTATGATTCTAAATTATTTTCATTTCCATCTTTACACATGCAAACACTTTGGTGATAGACACTCATCAAAGGTATCCACTCCCACCCCCCAGCCACTGACAGCTCCCCAGCTTCTTTACTTATGGGAATTACCTACATTATCTGTGTTTCCAGATTCCTCCTCTATAAACTGAGGATAATAATAAATCCTACTTTCTGGGGTAGATGTGAAAATTAAGTGGGATAACATACGTCAAGAACGTAGGAAGTTAATAAGATGTTCTCCATTAGCAAGGGAGTAAATAGTCACCTTTAAATTCTTCCAAGCTCATTGGAAAAGACCCATATGCTGGAAAAGATTGAGGGCAAGAGGAGAAGAGGGCAACAGAGGATGGCATCACTGACTCAATGGACATGAGTTTGAGCAAATTCCAGGAAATAGTGAAGGACAGAGAAGCCTGGTGTGCTGAAATTAATGGGATCGCAAAGAGTAATACATGACTTAGAGACTGAACAACAAGTTCCTCCAATTTGTTCCTGAGCTAAGAAAGCCCTTTACAAATTCTGCTTTACTCTCCACACCTGCTAAGAAGAGTTACAAAATGTTGACCCTGAGCCAGGGAAGGCCATCAGTTGAGTTCTGTCCAACTGGGATGTTTGCGGAAATTGCTTAATTCAGCCGAGACTCTGTCTCCGCTTCCATTCTTGCATCCCTTGCCCTCGTTCAGGCCATTCATTGCCCACCCAACTGATTTCCATGCCTCCTGCCTAACTCCCCCAAATCCACCATGCACATGGTCTCCAGGCTGGGATTGTCAGCTAAAACAGAAAAAGAAAAACAGTTAAATTTGAATATCAGATAAATAACAATTCATGTTTTAGTATAGTTATATTCCACGCCAAAACATTATTCTTTATTACCTGAAATTCAGGATTAACTGGGCTTCCTGTTCTTATTCTTTTTGTTCGTTTCTTTGTCTTAAAGTCTGGCAACTGTAAACCAGAGTTACCGACCAAAACCATAAATCCCACCATGGAAACCCCATCTTTAAGAGGTCAAGTGGTATCCTAAAGGGAAGTAGCCTTTGGTTACAACGTTAATCCATTTTTAAATGTTTTCACAAATCTTTTCATGATTTAACTCCTTTCGATCGCTCACACATGAGCCACCCCTTCTTACTGGGTATCCACTTCTTCTGTTTTGCTTTTCCCTAAATCTGGCAATCACCTACCAAAGTTACTTGCCACAAAATACAATCACATACACATATATGTATCTAATGATGATAGAAATTTTCCAGAAAATATTTTAGCAACATTTAGCAAATGGTTGCCCTATGCTCACGTAAAAAAAGTCCTTCTGCATTTAGAAATCTGTGCTATTCATTCATTCAAGAATCAGTTAGTCAATGGCTAGTAAAGTAAAGCATTATAAAATGTGTGGGAGACAAAATATGAATGAGTAGCAGAGATGAAGTCATTATCATGTTCCTCTGGGCAACAGTCAAGAGTACCCAGAACTTCCATCCTTCTCTATGCAATTCTTTTTTTATTCCCCCCAACACATGAGGTACTTTGAAGGAACTGCCTCTTAAAATGCCACAGCAGCACACTGGTGGGCACTGAATTAAATTGCATGATACTGACTACTATTCATTATTTGAGAGTTATCAAAAAGGAGCATCAGGAAGAAAATACTCGTTGACGCGGGACTCATATACTCAGTGGGAAGAGCTGGTGGAGAAGTACCAGTAAAGGGTTCCTCAAGCTCTAAAACACACAAGGAACTGAGCCCAAGATAACAGATGTATAGGAACCCACACCAAAAAGAGCAGGGACAGCAACAGTTAATAGAGAACTCAAGGTTCAGACTCTGGGAAGATTCCTGCAGATCCAAAGCTGATAGGATCAGAGCTAAGGTCACATGATTCCCCATCCTTTGGTAGAAGATCTGCTCCAGGAGCATCCGCCTCCCAGACCCCAGTGTCACCAGCACTGGTTTTCAGAAAAGAAAAGGAATATGTGCTTACAAAGCAGCCCCCTTGTGAGCCCCATTCTAACGTACTCTTGCGTAGAGTGGCGTATTATGCAATGTCCTTACTCCTAGACACTGGTAGTAAAGTTTCCTCATCCACGGAGATTTGCACAATGACCAGGACACTTTGGACAAGTCAAGAGAGCTTGTGTTACAATACAAACATGTCTCCGTGTGTCTATTTCTCAATGACTGTGCAGTCCCTACCCAATACGCTTCCGGTAGTCAGCCGCCCTCCCACGCCCTGGGATTTATTTAGGACGCGCCTGTAAGTTCACTGAAGTCCTTCATCCCCTGTGACTTCATTTTTGCTGTCCTGTCTTTCACTGCTGCTGCCCATTTCTGTTGTCATCTGCAGACACTCCTGTCACTAGGCCAATTACCAGCATCTCTAGACCTCTTCCTCCTGGTCCAATGGACTCCTTGTTCTCCGCCAGTGACAGTCTTAGAAGGCGACAGCCAGAGTGGCTGTTAGCTTCTGACCTCTCTGTAGTCCATCTTATTATGGTAATTGCCAGGCGGGAAGGAGCAGACACCAGCCCAATTACACCTGTCCCTGTCCCAGTTCAGCCTGGGTTTAAATTACTCCATGGAGTAGAGAGCATGATTTGGCTCTGCTGAACAACAACTTTTTCTCTATTCTTATGAAATCTGGAGACAGACATTCCTAATTATGCTTGTCAGTAGGACATAATGACCTAGTATTTCTTTAAATGGCATCATTCTTTATCAGGGAAGCCGATGCACTCCATTAATAGATAACTTTACTGAGGTATTTTCAAGCAAACAAATCTTTAAAATGTGACTCTTTGATATACTACCAAGCATAAACTGAAAACCACACAGCCAGCCCTTAGATGTTGTTTTAATATTAATGCTATACATAGATATAGTGTGTGTTTAATATTAATTAGTCTTTGTAAATATTATATTTGTATAGACTTAAATCTGTAAAACTATACCTAGTTAATTCTATAAATGGATAGCTGTGTGGCATGTATACATAATTATGTTGGAATATATATGTAGGCATTATGGCTGCATGAATTAGTTTTTTAACTGCATTATATAAAACATTAAGAGGAGGAAGCTTTTACATTCATTTGAAAATTAAATGTTGTTCTTGTTGAGCATTCTAGAACACCAGTGTATAATAATATGCCCCCATTAATCTAAATTGAAATTAACTACACAGATTCTTTTTTATTTTAGTTAATTCTTAATAGAATGCCCTATTTACTTCCAAGTCTTTTATTTCCAGAAGTGTTTACCCACTCATAAGAAGTTATTTGTGAAAAATAATTTGAGAAGCAAAAATACCAGAGCTCTCAATTGGTTTGGTAATTTGTGAGTCCTTATAGAGGCCTTTGAGGATCCACCTTCTCTGAAGCAAGTTCCTCCAAGTCCAGGAATCCTTGAGACTCTGAACTGAAAGTTTCTCCATCTTCTATCTCAGTGTCCTTGTAGGCTCTTATTTTTTTTTTTTTTTGAATTGGAAGTAGCCACTTAGGAGAGAGTAGGGCTGAGCTCTATAAACCACCTGCTGCCTGGAATGGAAGATTTTATTCTGCATTTATGAGACATTAAAGACAGGGACTCCAGAAACTTAACCAGGAGAATTGAAGGTCTCCCTGGCTTATACCATACATTGTCTTCACTCAGCTTGTCATTTCCCCTCCACTGAATCCAGTGCTGATTTATGTCTTCTGGGGGTCTGCTCTCCCCAACAAGCCATCATTAACATTGTAAGCTGCAGGGTTCTGCTCCAATAACCCTGCTACTGCTAATGAAATTGCTTCCTCTCTCCCTCTGCCTGTTTCCTTCACTGGGGTGATAATCACCACCCAAAGGGGGCTACTGTGAGGTTTACAGTTCTCAGCTCGAGGCTTCACGGGTACTGGGGACTTTAGCCTTGTTAGTCTTCTACAGGGTGTGTGGTCAGCTACCGTGCTTACAAGCTGCAGAAACCTTGAGCCAGTCACTGACGTTCTCCAGGTGTGAGGTTCTGTGAGACAGTGCACACTGAGCTGTCAGCACTCTCTTGACTTGCCCCCCAAGATCCCACAGGTCCTTGAACTTTTCCATCTTCCCTGCTCCCTTTCACTCTTTTCTGGGATAACCAAGTCATAAATCTTTACATTGAATAAGAACCACACATGAATAAGAATTGCACTTCCATTTTCCTGAAGGAGTTTTGTGTTCTTCCTAATCTCCTGATAGGACTTCCCTCTTTGCTCAGGAGTAAAGAATCTGCCCACAATGCAGGAGACATAGGTTCGATCTCTGGGTTGGGAAGATTCCCTGGAGGAGAGCCTGGCAACATCCTCCAGTATTCTGGCCTGGAGAATCCCCTGGACAGAGGAGCCTGGTGGGCCACAGTCCATGAGATCACAGAGTCAGACACGACTTGGAGACTAAACAACAAACAGCTATTCTCCTGATTAGTCTTACTCGTGTGCTGCCTTGGTCATCTCCTCTTTTTCCGAGGCTGAGACCTCCAGTTTTGCAATTCCTGGCAACAGGGACTGGCAGGCAATCCTCTCCTCCCTCTGAGATTATTTTCACTCGCAATGTCATCATTGATGGATCAGATCGTCAGTCACTGGGGCTAATGCACTTGCCAAGGTTACTGAATGAGGTCCCTGTGGGAACCCACAGACACTGCAGAAAATAGCTGAGGTCCTTCCCTTGAGCTTTCCTTCAGATTCCTCAGCAGTAAACTGGGACCCACCCATGGAACCAGTCCTTCCAGAAAGCCCCTTTGTCTCTCTTTCTCCAACAAAAAATTTCCATTTTTTTAAAAGACCTAAGTCCTCTTATCTTGAAATTACAGAGACATCTTTCCAACCCCAATCACACAAGAGTCAGAAGAGTCTCTGCTTTGAGGTTTTTACACCAGTTGGCCCCATTCTGATGGCTGAGCATAGAAAGCAAAGGCTCTCCAGGGCATGTGTGACCATTACCAGTGTGACTTGTTGAAAGTCCAGGCTGCCAGGTCCCCTTGGAAGAGCTGATTCTGTAGGTCTGGGATGGGGCTGGAGGATTTGCATCGTTAACAAGTTCCCCGGCAATGCTGGTCCAGGAAACCCTCTTTGAGGATGACTGATATAAAACATGGGTTTCCCAGGTGGCACTAGTGGTAAAGAACCCGCCTGCCAATGCAGGAGACACAAGAGACACAGGTTTGATCCCTGGGTCGGGAAGATCCCCTGGAGCAGGGCATGGCAACCCACTCCAGTATTCTTGCCTGGAGAATCCCATGGACAGAGGAGCCTGGTGGGCTACAGTTAATGGGCTCACAGAGTCAGACACCCTAAAAGCGACTAGGGTGTTTGTTAACCCCTCTTCCTCACGACATTTCTCAGCTGACTTCCCCACCACCTTGGTGACTCAGAACCCAAGAAAGGGCTTGAAGCTCGTTGCTTCTAAAAAGGCTACACTTTGAAGACAATTGATCTTGACTTAAATGGCATTGGGTGATGCCTGCGCCCTGGGGATGGGTAAGGCAAGGAGGGAGAGGACAAGAAAAATGATAAAGTATGTCTCTAATCTCATCTCTGAGACCTTGTTGATAGCAATATTTACCCAAACCAAAGCCATTTTCCTAAACCCAGACTGAAATAAACACAAAGAATATACAGAGAGGGGAAAAGTCTTTTTTTTTTTTTTAACCTAATAAAGCACACTATCTTTTCCTCTCTCTGTTAGATGAACAATATGGGGTTGCCTGGCCTGAGCACATCATCTCTGTTTATCTCATCTGGTGTCTCTAATTAGATTGCAGGCCCCTTTGCGCAGTGGCTGTGCAGTTGTAATCCGATTTCGTACAGTGCCTGGCACAGTCTCTTAACCATAAAGAGGGTGCTCAATAAATATTTATTGACGATGGTTATCTCTAACTCCTCAGAGAAGCCTAGGCAATTCTAGGTTACTCCACTTAGTCGAATGATAATGGAATTGATAAACTATTGTGAGGAGAAACACACATGTGGTGGGTTTTTCAAAATCAACCCACCATCAAATATTTAAAACAACGATGTAGCCTTTTGCACCCTGTGGGCGTTGAAGGTCACTTTGTGCCGGACTCATAAGCAGGATCTGAGTACCAGAAGAGACAGCATTATAAAACCAGGAAGCTTCTGGAACTTTCCTTAGGTGGTGCCAAAGTCTGTAATATTAGGTCTTTTCTTCCACCCACCACATTTTCTAATAGGTTACATAAACTGGTCTATAAAGTCAGTATTATTTTAATTATTGGCAAGTGTATTCATCAACCCCTAGATGGCTTTTCTTTGCTGAAAATCATGCAACTGACATCATGAGAAACATGATACATGTTTGGCTGATATTATTCTCTTCCATCTACAAAATGTTTCTAACCTTGATGGATAAAGCCTGACATGAGAAGTGAAGTAATTGGGGGTTTTTCTTTCCCAGATTTGAAAAAATGATGCTTAACTACTTCTGAAATGTGTCCAACACAATGTCTAATGAAAAGCATACTTACAATCAGCAATAGAACAGGTGCTGTGTCATTTCTAGGGAAGGAGACAAGAAATTCTGGACACAGGAAAAGCTGTGTGTGCTTAGTTACTTCAGTCATGTCTGACTCTTTGCAACCCCATGGACTATAGCCCTCCAGGCTCCTCTGTCCATGGGATTCTCTGGACTGGGTTGCATACCCATCTGCAGGGTATCTTCCAGACCCAGAGATTGAACCCACATCTCCTGTGTCTCCTGCACTGCAGGTAGATTCTTTAATGCTGAGCCATGGAGGAAGCCCCATTTCTAGATGTGCGTGCCTGTGTGCGTGCTAATTCACTTCAGTTGTGTCTGACTCTATGCAACCTCATGGACAGTAGCCCACCAGGCTCCTCTGTCCATGGGGATTCTCCAGGCAAGAATATTGGAGCGGGTTGCCATTTGCTCCTCCAGGGGATCTTCCCAACCCAAAGATTGAACCCATGTCTCTATTATCTCTTGCATAGGAAGGCAGATTCTTTACCACTAGTGATTTCTAGGTATGGTTAGGTACAAAAAGAAGGCTATGCCCTTGAGGGGGCACCTGGGAGTCTAATACTGCATTGGGTGAACACCCTCAATGGGCTGCCTATTTCTAACTATTAGCAAGAATTTGGGGAGCCATAGAGTTTTGGGGCCTTTCCCCTACACTTTCATACAAGTATGAAATTGAAGACATGTATTGTGTAAGAGCTAAAAGGGTGAGTTGCAGAGATAGGAAACAGAGTTCAAGGAGATTGCCTGACGGGAGTTTTTCCATTGGGAACATTGTTTGCAGAAGACGTAATCCATTGTTTCTTTCAGATGACTGCTTTGGAATTCTTTTCTTGGCTTTGAGACTTGTTCACCTTGTGACCTTAAATATTTCCAGGACTGCCTGGTTGCTTTGCCTTTGTGTCTCACTTCTGTCTTCTGTTGGGGGAGCTTCTGTTGATTGAAAAATGGATAGAAAATAGATGTACCCTGCAGCCATGCAGAGAAGGAAGACACTTCACCCAAATCTCTCACCAGAGCTAAGGTTAAAGTGTCTGTCACCTTTCAGCTGACGCTGATGCTAAGATTGAGGGCAGGAGAAGGGGGCAAAAGAGGATGAGATGGTTAGATGGCATCATTGACTCAATGGACATGAGTTTGAGCAAACTCTAGGAGATGTAAAGGACAGGGAAGCCTGGCGTGCTACAGTCCATGGGGTCACGAACAGTCGACTGAGTGACTGAACAACACCACCACCTATCATCTATTCAGTGCTAAGAAAAGTAGCTCCCCATAGTTAGGGACACGATTTCCAGGCTGTTCTCTCTTGTTTTAGGTCTACCCCTGTACATAAGCCACACAGTAATATTTGGAACTGGAGAGTCCAAAGTCCGTTTCATGACTTACGTGGGATTGGAATTTTGGTTTGCAGACGCTGCCTTCAGTTTCTTAGAACTGGAGTGTCACTCCCTAGAGGCAGAACTACATTTTTCCTGGTATTTCCTACCATATGAAAAAAAAAGTGAATGAATCTGAGAATTTGTGTGTGCGTGTTACTAAATAGACCAGAGAAAATGAGGTAGGAAAAGGGGGGTTTAAGGACTAGTAGGAAATAACATCCCTTCAAAGAAACTGCCCAGCTCAATGGTATGAATTCCTTCGGTGCTGCTAAAGAGAATATCAGCGTGATGCTCATGGTCATTAACCTATTCTGTTCCTGTCTACTCTTCGCTGATTCTCAGTTGTCCATTCTATAAAATAAGCAATTTGGGGGAAGATGGCCGCTAAGATCCCTTTTAGGCCTGCTAGTTCAGAAAAGCAGTCCATATTCATCACGGTGCCCAAGAGGAAAGATTCTGGTCAAAAGTTGTGTTTTAACCCTAGCACTCCTGCTCACTAGCTGTGTAAGCTTGGTCTTGAGCAAGCATGTCACCTCTCTAAGCCTGTTTCCTCATCTTACAAATCGGGATAAGGACCCTGTGGGCACCTCTGTCAGTTTATGATTAACCTCCTTGTCTGAACCTTTCTTCCTTTTCTTCTTTAACCTTTATTCTCCTCAAGATTGAGGAGTATCAAAGAAAAGGGGGGAATTGTAACCAACCGAGCAGGAAAAACATGCCTGCCAGTTCAGGAGATGAAGAGATGCTGGTTTGATCCCTGAATCGGGAAAGATCCCCTGGAGGAGGGCATGGCAACCCACCAGTATTCTAGCCTGGAGAATCCCATCGACAGAGGACCCTAGCGGGCCACAGCCCATAGGGTCACAAAGATTTGGACACAGCCTTCCCAGAGAGAGACCATCCCCCATGTCCTCTGCTTTAGCTCCTCTGTGAAGTACCTATTGAATAAATAACAGTATTTGTGCATGTTTTCTGAATTTTACAGATGTGAACCCCACCACCACCACCACCAAATGGAAGATGTTAACTGCTTCATGACCGTGAGCACATAACCCCAGGCCTCCTGAGTCTAAAGGACTAGATAAAGTTAACCTTTGTGACACCACCTTGTTCCTTCACCATCAGCCAATCAGAGAACTGTGCATGAGCTGATCACTCACCCTGCAACCCTTCTCTCTCACCTGGCTTTTTTTTTTTTCTTGGAATGTAGTTGTTTTACAATAATGTTAGTTTCTACTGTACAGCAAAGTGAATCGGCTATACGTATACATACGTCCCTTCTTTTTTTTTGGATTTCCTTTCCATTTAGGTCACCAGGGAGCATTGAGTAGAGTTCCCTGTGCTATACAGTAGGTTCTCCTTAGTTGTCTATTTTATACATATTATCAGCAGTGTATATGTGCCAATCCCAATCTCCCAATTTATCTCACCCAACCCCTTTACCCCTTAGTATCCATATGTTTGTTCTCTATGTCCGCGTCTCTACTTCCTCTTTAGAAATAAGATCATTATTACCAGTTCTTCACCCGGCTTTTAAAAATGCTTTGTGGAAACCCTTCAGGGAGCTCAGGACTTTTTAGGGTATGAGCCACCCTTCTCCTTGCACGGCCCAGCAACAAAACTTTCTCTGCTCCAGACTGCTGTTCCTCTTTGTTTGACCTCACTGTACATCAAGTTCAGGAACAAACACGCACTAACAGTATGAATGGGCTACTGAGGGATACGGAGATGCTGCTCGTAATACTCAGGCGTACTCCTACGGTCATCCCCACCAAGTTTGCTCTAGGATCCCAGAAGCACGTCATCAGAAAGCATTGTTAGCAACAGGGGATTAAGAGCACAGGTTATGGCCAGACTGCCCCAGTTGGGTCTTGACTTGGTCACTGTAATTAGCACACAATTCCTGGCATTTAGTTCAAATTCCCGTTATCTGGTCTCTTATCTTGGTAAAGGTTCTGTTGCCCTTGGGAGTGCAGTTGAAGGCTTGAAATTTTTTTTTTTCATCTTCTTACTTTTCTGTGTGTTCCAATTTTTCTACAATGAGGAGTAATTACTTTTAAAACAAAGAAACAAACAGAAAGGCCTTTTTCTTGTGTGTTTTAAATATATTAATATCGGCATAGAGAATTAAGAGATACAAACTACCATGCATAAAATATAGTCATTACTTTGAAATAACTTTAAATGGAGTAAAATCTATACAAATATTGAATCATGAATATGTACACCTGAAACTATGTAATGTTGTAAATCAACTATGCTTTCATTTAAAAACAAAGAGAGAGATAATATATTTAAAGTATTTAGCACAGTTCCTGGCATCTGCTGCCGCTGCTGCTAAGTCACTTCAGTCGTGTCCGACACTGTGCAACCCCATTAACAGCAGCCCACCAGGCTCCTCCGTCCCTGGGATTCTCCAGGCAAGAACACTGGAGTGGGTTGCCATTTCCTTCTCCATCCTGGCATCTAATAAGCAATAAATGTTGGCTATTACTATTCTTATATATATATATATGTGTGTGTGTGTGTGTGTGTATGATATCAACCAGATCATAGACTAACCATTCACGAATGCGTCAACTGCTGTCTTATGGGTGTGAATCATGTCTTTGTTCAGAGTAAAAGTTTTCCTCGTCTTTATTCAAACCTTTGTAATGTGGAGTGAGTTTGCCTTTATGAATCAGCCTGGCAGGCATCGTGGAAATATTCTGAGCACTTCAGATTTCAGACTATGCTTTCTTCCAGCAACCTAAAATTTCTCCCCAGAGTTTGAGTGCTATAGGGTAAGACCTTGTGACCCAAACAAAGACAAACAATTTTCTGGTTGAGTCCGTGGGGTAGGGGTTGGGGGGTTGAGTTGGGGGACAGAAAGCTAAAATTGTGAGTTCAGCTGAGGACACAGACAGGAAAGGAGTAGGCTGCAGAGACTGCCTTCAGCCTTCTGCCTAGGGTGACCACTGATCCTACGTGTTGCAAGGAGCAAGCTCCTCTTCCTGTTAAAACAGGAAAAAAGTCCTCAAATAATGCTTTTCACCACTCCGTATTATTAACTACAATGAAGGTGCCTTAGACAAGAAGAAAAAAAATAAATACAAAAGGAAGAAAATCAGAAAGAAAGCAATTTTCAAAGGGGAATAGTGTGTCAGAAATATATAGCAAAGAAAAAAAGAAGAAAAAGCTATTTCCTATGATACCAATAAAGAAGACAGTCATACGAATTTGTATATGTATGACATGGCAGTTTATTAAAAATGTTATGTGTGTCAGTGCTTATCAAATTTTCCCACTAACGTGTGACTAAGGACAAAGACGAGTGACCACGTGTGACTCTGTGTATGTCTGGGGGCGCACAGGAAGAGGAGGAACGCGCATAGCCTGTACTAGACTCCAGAAGGCTGGAGATTTTTTTCAAGACCTGGGATTTTGTCTTAAAATGATATTGATTTCTCACTGCTCTGGAATAAAAATACAGGACCAAATGCTAGTTGTCTGATTCTTGGTCCCATGATCTTAGTAATGTAGAGCACTGCCTCTTCCGTATTGCTAGCTGTGACACTCTGAAGAGTTTTCATTCTGTGTCCCACTGAACACTTGATTCCGGAGGTGTCAGCAATTATGAAAAAGGATGCCAGCGTCCCAAGGGGAAAAAGTGAAACTGTAGGTGGTAAGACCCTCCTGAGTGAAGAGAGAGAAAACTATGGATAGTTCTGATGAAGGAGAATGGGAGTTCTGCCATTTTCCTGTTGCGCGCATGCAAGCTGGGACATCAGGCCTGCCAGGAATAACCAGACGGTGATCACTCCCCACTTCTGCTGACTCACAAGGAGCAAATGATACAGTCATTACAGATCCACACTGAACCTCGTGGGACTTTGAAGTTCAGGTCAGGAAACAGAGACCTGAGGGCAGAGGTAGGACCTTTATTTGTTTTTCATCACAGAGCCTGACTTCAGAAGAGAAGCTAGTTTTTAACAGTGACTGAAATCGATGGTACAACAATAATCAACGTTTTGTTTTCTAATTTTAGCCCTTCTAACTCACCATGCTAAAATAAATATCCCAATATACAGAATCAGAGGGTCCTTTCCCATGTTAAAGTTATGGTTTGATGATAGCATTCTGACTGGCAGGGGGGAGTTTATTTTACAAAGAACATGTAGGAAACGCCTTGCTAGTGAATCAGGGATGCCATCCCCAAACACACATAAATTGAATTTGAGTAGATAGTAAGAAATCTGGAGGAAAAAAAAGTGTTTTATGGATAATATGACTGATTTGGATTAAAAAAAAAATAGTAGGGGAGATACTTCTAAAGAGATAATTTTATCATAGAAAACTTGTCAGGAACAACAAATACATATTATATATAGAATATTTTCTGAAAACAAAGTAAATATGGTGGGGTTTTTTTAATGGAAACTGAATATCATTATTTATTTCAAAAAAAGTACGCTACAAGAAAGGAAAGTGTGGTAAGTTTATACATGATGTGGGTGTATACTTGTGTGGGAACTTACCTTCTAGGACATGAGAGCATCATGAAGGCCATTGAGATTAGGATTAAAAATTCTAGAAATACTACCATTGTGGGAGAATAATAGAGGCGACTCAGGTCGATCAGTGCTGTGCATCATGTTTTCTTTATTTTTAATTATTAGATCCTTGAAACATAGGTAAATATACAAAAGAAAGAAATCCTTTTAAACTATCACCTAAATGAAAAAGATACTAACACTTCATCATGTCTACCTTAACTTCCATTCATTCATTTTTGCTTTTCTTTTTTTATTAAAAATGTACTAATAATAGCAAAAGCCCCAAATACTATATACGATTCTCTCTAAGTAGAAATAGCCACAATAGAGTGCTCTCTGCTCCATTCTTTTGACTTTTCAGTTCAGTTCAATCGCTCAGTCATGTCCGACTCTGCAACCCCATGGACTGCAGCACGCCAGGCCTCCCTGACCATCACCAACACCCGGAGCTTGCTCAGATTCGTGTCCATCAAGTCAGTGATGCCATCCAACCATCTTATCCTCTGTCAGCCCCTTCGCCTCCTGCCTTCAATCTTTCCCAGCATCAGGGTCTTTTCAAATGAGTCAGTTCTTCTCATCAGGTGGTCAACCCAGGGGTCAATTCACAAACAGCACACTACATGGTTTACTAGTTTAAAAACTTCTCTGAAAGCATGCTATCGTATATATTCATTTACAAAACTGGCTGTATTTCACTTGATGTCATGTATTTGACAGCTATCCCTATTAATTCACTACATCTAGTATCTTTATTTTAACCCTGTGTAGTATCGAGAAACAAAACTTCCACCACTGATGGACAACGGGTGATTCCACATTGATTTTTTTTTCTATTGCTTATAATTCTGTAACTTACAATGCAAGATTTTACATATCTCTTCTGCACATTTCTAGAATTTTTCTTTGGGAGAAAACTAGAAGTAGAATTTGAGATAAAAAATATGCAAATCTTCCGTTTAACTAGGTAACACAGAATTGTTACCCAAAGTGGTTTTGCTGCTGCTGCTGCTAAGTCACTTCAGTCGTGTCCAACTCTGTGGGACCCCATGGACTGCAGCCCACCAGGATCCCCTGTCCCTGGGATAAGTACATTAAGCAAACATGCAAATCTTTTCACCACATACTCAGTAACACTTAGGGTCCCCAGATGTCTACAGTGTTGCCAGTCTGTTGTGCCTGTGTTTGTGTGTGAGAGAGCATATTGTCACTTTAGTTTCATATAGTCTTGCTTGAGAAATTGTTCCCTCACAAACTATCATACACATTTCCTAAGTTTTAAGAAAGCTTTGTTTTTCATATTTAAGCCTTTATGTGCGAAGTGGATATTTTTCATCAATTTAAAGAGTTGATTATCCTAAAACCACTTATTAAATAATCTGTTGGTCAATAATTTTAATGGCTTTTGGGTTTGTATATATGTATATATATGGACCTCCCTGGTGGCTCAGCAGTAAAGAATCTGCCGACAATGCAAGAAACCCAAGTTCAATCCCTGGGTCATGAAGATCCCTTGGAGAAGGGATAGGCTACCCACTCCAGTATTCTTGGGCTTTCCTATCTGCAATGCTGGAGACACCAGTTTGATTCCTGGGTCGGGAACATCCCACAGAGAAGGGATAGGCTACCCACTTGAGTATTCTTGGACTTCCCTGGTGGCTCAGATGGTAAAGAATCTGCCTACAATGCAGGAGCCCCAGGTTCGATCCCTGGGTCAGGAAGATCCCTTGGAGGAGCGCATGGCAACCCTCTCTAGTATTCTTGCCTGGAGAATCCCCATGGACAGAGGAGCCTGGCAGGCGATAGTTCATAGTGTCACACGGAGTCGGACATGACTGAAGCAACTGAGCAGCAGCAGCAGCAGTAGCATAGGTTGGTTATAGGTTACATATAACTTTTATATGTATGCTTTATACAGATACATATTTGTATATACGTGTGTGTGTGTGTGTGTGTATACACACACTGATCCTAGCTTCTCTTCTTTTTTACATTGGTTATTAGTCATTCTCTTATTTTTAAACTTTCAGCATCTGAAATCAGTCATTATTCTTGTTATTGTTGCTGCTGTGCTGTTATTATCTTATGGCTATTGTTAATATCATTATTGGCTCTAGAGTCAATGCTTATTTATTTTTTTTTTAATTTTATTTTATTTTTAAACTTTACAATATTGTATTAGTTTTGTCAAATATCGAAATGAATCCGCCACAGGTATACATGTGTTCCCCATCCTGAACCCTCCTCCCTTCTCCCTCCCCAGACCATCCCTCTGGGTCGTCCCAGTGCACAAGCCCCAAGCATCCAGTATCGTGCATCGAACCTGGACTGGCAACTCATTTCATACATGATATTATACATGTTTCAATGCCATTAGCTTATTTAAATTTACCCATCTGATGGCTAACAAACACATGAAAAGATGCTCAACATCACTCATTATCAGAGAAATGCAAATCAAAACCACTATGAGATACCATTTCACACCAGTCAGAATGGCTGTGATCCAAAAGTCTACAAATAATAAATGCTGGAGAGGATGTGGAGAAAAGGGAACCCTCTTACACTGTTGGTGGGAATGCAAACTAGTACAGCCACTATGGAGAACAGTGTGGAGATTCCTTAAAAAACTGGAAATAGAACTGCCTTATGATCCAGCAATCCCACTGCTGGGCATACACACTGAGGAAACCAGAAGGGAAAGAGACACGTGTACCCCAATGTTCATCGCAGCACTGTTTATAATAGCCAGGACATGGAAGCAACCTAGATGTCCATCTGCAGATGAATGGATAAGAAAGCAGTGGTACATATACACAATGGAGTATTACTCAGCCATTAAAAAGAATACATTTGAATCAGTTCTAATGAGGTGGATGAAACTGGAGCCTATTATACAGAGTGAAGTAAGCCAGAAGGAAAAACACCAATACAGTATACTAACGCATATATATGGAATTTAGAAAGATGGTAACAATAACCCTGTATACGAGACAGCAAAAGAGACACTGATGTATAGAACAGGCTTATGGACTCTGTGGGAGAGGGAGAGGGTGGGAAGATTTGGGAGAATGGTATTGAAACATGTGAAATGTCATGTATGAAACAAGATGCCAGTCCAGGTTCAATGCACGATGCTGGATGCTTGGGGCTGGTGCACTGGGACGACCCAGAGGGATGGTATGGGGAGGGAGGAGGGAGGAGGGTTCAGGATGGGGAACACATGAGAAATAAAGGAATAAAAAAATAAAAATAAAAAAAATAATTAAAAAAAATAAATAAAATAAAATACTAAAAAAAAATAAATAAATAAAATAAATTTACCCATCTGAGCACCAATTTTTTTGACCAAGATCACTTACTGCACACCTGCCCACAATTATTTTCTCAGTGAAATTTCCTCCTGAAATCATTCTTCATAGGCTTTCCAGGTGGGCTGCACACAGTCCCTCATCCTGAGAAACTCATTTTTCCCCTTACTCTTGAACAACAGCTGAATATAGACTTTCAACTGACAGTAATGTTTCCTCAACCTAATAAAGAGTTCATTCTTGTTGTTTCTGGACTGGTGGGCTAAAAGAGTTATGCCAAGAGAACGCACTGGTCATAGCAAATACCCTCTTCCAACAACACAAGAGAAGACTCTACACATGGACATCACCAGATGGTCAATACTGAAATTAGAATAATTATATTCTTTGCAGCCAAAGATGGAGACGCTCTATACAGTCAGCAAAAACAAGACAGGGAGTTGACTGTGGCTCAGATCATGAACTCCTTATTGCCAAATTCAGACTTAAATTGAAGAAAGTAGGCAAAACTACTAGACCATTTGATTTAGGTCTGACCTAAATCAAATCCCTTATGATTATACACTGGAAGTGATAAATAGATTCAAGGGATTAGATCTGATAGACAGAGTGCCTGAAGATCTATGGACAGAGAGAGGTTCCTGACATTGTATAGGAGGCAGGGATCAAGACCATCCCCAATAAAAAGAAATGCAAAAAGGCAAGATGGTTGTCTGAGGAGGCCTTACAAATGGCTGAGAAAGAAGAGAAGCTAAAGGCAAAGGAGAAAAGGAAAGATATACCCATTTGAATGCAGAGTTCCAAAGAATAGCAAGGAGAGATAAGAAAGCCTTCCTCAGTGATCAGTGCAAAGAAATAGAGGAAAACAACAGAATGGGAAAGACTAGAGATCTCTTCAAGAAAATTAGAGATACCAAGGGATCATTTCATGCATAGATGGGCACAATAAAGGACAGAAATGGTAAGGACCTAACAGAAGCAGAAGATATTAAGAGGTGGCAAGAATGAACAGAAGAACTATACGAAAAAGATCTTCATGACCCAGGAACCACGATGGAGTGATTGCTCATCTAGAGCCAGACATCCTGGAATGTGAGGTCAAGTGGGCCTTAGGAAGCAACACTACAAACAAAGCTGGTGGAGGTGATGGAATTCCAGTTGAGCTATTTCAAATCCTAAAAGATGATGCTGTGAAAGTGCTGTACTCAATATGCCAGAAAATCTGGAAAACTCAGCAGTGGCCACAGGACTGGAAAAGGTCAGTTTTCATTCCAATCCCAAAGAAAGGCAATGCCAAAGAATGTTCAAACTACCAAACAATTGTACTCATCTCACACCCTAGCAAAGTAATGCTCAAAATTCTCCAAGCCAGGCTTCCACAGTACATGAACCATGAAATTCCAGATGTTCGAGCTGGTTTTAGAAAAGGCAGAGGAACCAGAGATCAAACTGCCAACATCCATTGGATCATCGGAAAAGTGAGAGAGTCCCAGAAAAGCATTTACTTCTGCTTTATTGACTATTCCAAAGCCTTTGACTGTGTGGATCACAACAAACTGTGAAAAATACCAGACCACCTGACCTGCTTCCTGAAAAACCTGCATGCAGGTCAAGAAGCAACAGTTAAAACTGGACATGGAAAAACAGACTGATTCCAAATTGGGAAAGGAGTACGTCAAGGCTGTATTTTGTCACCTTACTTATTTGACTTATATGCAGAGTACATCATTCGAGATGCCATGCTGGATGAAGCACAAGCTGGAATCAAGATTGCTGGTAGAAGTATCAGTAACCTCAGATACGCAGATGACACCATCCTTATGGCAGAAAGCGAAGAACTAAAGAGCCTCATGATGAAAGTGAAAAAGGAGAGTGAAAAATCTGGCTTAAAACTCAACATTCAAACAATTAAGGTCATGGCACCTGGTCCCATCACTTCATGGCAAAAAGATGGGAAAACAGTGGAAAAAGTGAGAGACCTTATTTTGGGGGCTCTAAAATCACTGCAGATGGTGATTGCAGCCATGAAATTAAAAGGCGCTTGCTCCTTGGAAGAAAAGCTATGACCACCCTAGACAACATATTAAAAAACAGAGACATTACTTTGCCAACAAAGGTCCGTCTAGTCAAGGCTATGGTTTTTCCAGTAGTCATGTATGGATGTGAGAGTTGGACTATAAAGAATGCTGAGCACTGAAGAATTGATGCTTTTGAACTGTGGTGTTGGAGAAGACTCTTGAGAGTCCCTTGGACTGCACGGAGATCCAACCAATCCATCCTAAAGGAAATCAGTCCTGAGTATTCATTGGAAGGCCTGATGCTGAAGCTGAAACTTCAATACTTTGGCCACCTGATGAGAATAACTGATTCATTTGAAAAAACCCTGATGCTGGGAAGGACTTGAGGCAGGAGGAAAAGGGGACAACAGAAGATGAGATGGTTGGATGGCATCACCGACTCACTGGACATGAGTTTGAGTAAGCTCTGGGAGTTGGTGATGGACATGGAAGGCTGGCATGCTGTAGTCAATGGGTGGGACACAAAGAGTCAGACACGACTGAGCAACTGAATCAATTTTGAGATGTCTGCAGTCACTACAGTTGTCCCTTTTTTAGAAAAGTCTTTTCCTTCAAATTGTTTTTAAAACCCATTTTTGGAGAGTAAGGGAAGTGTTCTACAGCCTAAGCTGTAGATGGCTATAGGGACGTTTTACACGTCCTCCTGGGACTTGATATGTTTCCTTATTCTGACAATTTGTACCACTCATCACTTTTGAAAAATCACTGGCCAATACCTGCTTTAATGTTCCTCTTCTCCATCCTTCTATTCTTTCCTTTTGGATTCTTTTCCTGTAGACATACATCCAATTTTTTTCTATTCTTATGTCTCAACTTATTAAGATTTTCTCTCTCTTTATGCTACCTTCTGGGTAATTTATTTATAATTTGTTTTCTTCCTGTTAATTTCTTTCTTCACTGCATCTAACTTACTGGTTATTGTGCTATTGAGCATTCATTTCCACGATGGTATATATTTTTCATTGCAACATTTCTTTTGGTTTTGCTTCAAATCTGCTTTTCTTAAGTGACTTGCCTTTCCTTGTGCTTTCTTGTCTTTTTTCATCTCCCCACCTTCTCACTTTATGTATTTCTGTTTTTTTTTTTTTTTTTCTAATTTGGACTCTTGGGTTCAGAGAATCAAATTAACCATATGTCTTGGATAATGCTAATAGCAGCTGCTGTGTGCTGGGCTCCAGGAAGCAGACCTCAGGCAGAGATTAGATGGTATGGGTTGATCTTGGGCTCTGCGGGTGTGGAAGGGAAGAGGAAGAAGCGGGATGGGGTGGGGAGAGGCGGTGAGGCGGGCCACCTCCCTGGGGGAAGGCAGGGTGAAGCAGTTCCTTCACAGGCGTCTTCACAGCAGAGACAGAAGTCAGGCCTTTGCTATCGGGATTCTGGGTACCGGCCATCCCTGGAATGGACTGTGCCCTTGGATGAAGGGGAGCTGTCTTCAGACGAGGCATTTCCCCAAAGGCACTGACCTCAGAGGGCTTCCTGTCTGCGGGACGCCCAGCAGCTGGACAGTGAGTCCTTCAACTTGTTAACAGAAGGACGGTGTGGTTGGCCCAGCACAGCAGCCAGTGAGACAGTGACAGTCACGAGGCGAGCACCGTGGGATTTCCCCGCGGGGATATGGTGAACGGCCACTGAGAAACGACAAGACTGAGACACAGAGTGATGAAGGAACCTGCCCGACCAAAGTGACCTGGTCAGTTAGGATGCAAATGAGGCCACTGGGCTCCAGAGCCCCAGTACTTCCTACTAGGCTTCGGTGCCTGTGGTCAGGGCCGGTTGCCTTCTTCCCTCCACAAACCAACCTGCTCCTATTTGTCATTGGTGTTATTTTGGCCATACTGCACCGCATGTGGGATCTTAGTTCCCCAATCAAGGACTGAACCCATGCCCCTGGCATTAGAAACTTGAGGCTTAACCACTGAACCACCAGGGAAGCCCCTACTTTATTAATTTTTTTCTATCTTAAGTCTCATTCTATTCTCTCTATACATAAGTGGTATTGTGCTAGCAAGGTCACATTCACCTTATACTTTTTCTAAAATTCAGCACTCTTTCAGGACCTATCAAGGTTAGTAAAAATGCACCTACTTGATGTCTTCAACCTGCCTAATGACTCATTTCTTTAAAAATGTGTAAAATGTTAGAATCTCTTTCAGATTTCACTTTACTATGTAGAATTCTGGGGGTGAATGGGTAAGAGTCTTGGTTGTTGAATGTGTTGACACCTGACTTGTGATGGATTTGGTTCTGCACTAAGTCCCAAGGGCCTTGTAGGGATGGTCCTTCTGGCTTAATTCTTTCAGATGTCCCAGGAATTGTTCCACCAACTTTGGACCAATTTTATTTTATTCTGTTGGAATAAATTTATTTTATTCTGTTGGAATAAATTTATTTTATTCTGTTGGAAATGCAAACTCCAACCCTACTTCAGGGAAAAACAAAACTGGCATTCTGATTTCTGATAAGAGAACTTGACTCTGCTTAGGAACCAATAAGAAATAAGATTTTTTTGTCTCCTATGTTGATGAGCAGATTTTTTTCCAGTCCCCCTTTGCTCTGGGTAACCCTTCATAAATCTGGCTTTAAAACTCGAGTTTTGTTACACTTCCCTCTTCACGAGGTCTTATCTGCTACTTCGGCATGGGTAGTAAAACCCAGCCCTGGGCTGTTTCTGGAACCAACCTCCCGCCTCTCAAGTTGCTCAAAGAGCTCTTACAGTGCCAGCATCTGGCCCCCAGGGAAGCCCTACCTTTCCTATAAGCTCAGTTGACATCTTTAAAATAATCTGTTACATTTCATTTAGCATTTCTAGTTATTGTAACTGGAATGTTGGTCTATTAACTTAGATTGTCTCAGTGCCAAAAGCAGAAACTCTGCCCAAGTCACATATTCTTTCTGCTGGGGCTTCAGACTGGCTCCCCCTGTTAAGCATCATTTTCAGAGTATGATTTCTTATCACCGAATTCAATCGCAACATTTGAAGTGAGCAGGGACAGTGACAGTCACAACATTTGAAGCGAGCAGGGCAGACTTCTACAATTCTGATTTTACCAATGATGCAACTTAGTCTAATAATGATTTCTTGGTGAAGAGGTCTGCTCAAGTTGTTATTACCAGTGCACAGGGGAGCAGCCTGAGCTCGCATCCAGGTATCTTGATTCTAGGACACTTAATGCTCCCCAAGCCTCTTTCCTGGATACTAAGTGTCTCAGTAACTGAGCTGTTTCAACCCCGGAATCTCATTATAGCCCTTTTTACTTCATGCATGCATGCTTAGTCATGTCCAATTCTTTGCCACCCCACGGACTGTGTCCACCAGGCTCCCTCGTCCATGGGATTTTCCAGGCAAGAATATTGGACCAGGTCGCCATTTTCTTCTCAAGGGAATCTTCCTGACCCAGGAGTCCAACATGCCTCTCTTACATCTCCTGCATTGCCAGGGAGGTTCTTTACCAGCTGAGCCACCAGAGAAACCCCTTACTTCAGGTCCTGGGTCCTTCCAATGCTATTCCCACTCCCTCTGCTTGTAACACTCTCTCCATTTCCTTGATTATTACATTAGTTGATTTTCCACCCAGGTTTTTAATTATATTCAGCCTTGTGCTTTTTAACAGTCTTCTGCCAGGACTCTTCATCTAGATGAGGACTTCCCACAACTTTTGCACAGTGCCAAGGAGGAATTTAATTATTACTGCTTGGTTGATTGAGAGATTCTTCTCCTTTTAGCCTTTATCTATATGAGTTCCCTATAAATTGTCTTATGTCAGGATAATTTTTACAATTTCTATTCTTGCCATATTACAATATACTAGTGTCTTATATCTGAGAAGGTGATGGCATCCCACTCCAGTACTCTTGCCTGGCAAAACCCATGGGCGGTGGAGCCTGGTAGGCTGCAGTCCATGGGGTTGCAAAGAGTTGGGCACGACTGAGTGACTTCACTTTCACTTTTCCCTTTCATACATTGGAGAAGGAAATGGCACCCCACTCCAGTGTTCTTGCCTGGAGAATCCCAGGGACGGTGGAGCCTGGTGGGCTGCCATCTGTGGGGTCGCACAGAGTTGGACACGACTAAAGAGACTTAGCAGCAGCAGCAGAAGCAGTGCCTTATATTTTTGGATATGTTAGGAGCTGGGGCCTTGAAACTTATGATTTATAATTATGATGTACATATTTATATCTGGAAGTAAAGAACTATATATTGGTCCTCAATCCTTGTAACTTAGAGGCAAGAATGCTTTTCTGTCAACTGATCATAGTTCCAATTAAGGTAGATTTATCTACTCTGAGTTCATTCATAGTTTTTGCGACTTCTAGAACAGACAGTTCTTGACTTTCTTTAATAAACTTCTCTGCCGGATGTCCTCTGACAGTATCTTCCATCTCCCTGGAGCATACATAGGTGAAAATGTTTCATTTCATCAGTCACTGCTTTGCTATTATTGATTTATATAAGGCTTTTAATGGGCTTCCCTGGTAGCTCAGATGGTAAAGCATCTGCCTGCAATGTGGGAGACCTGGGTTTGATTCCTGGGTCAGGAAGATCCCCTGGAGAAGGAAATGGCAACCCACTCCAGTACTCTTGCCTGGAAAATTCCATGGATGGAGGAGCCTGGTAGGCTACAGTCCATGGAATCACAAAGAAGGCTTTTATTTGTACCAAATGCTTGAATCCTTTGGGGGTTTATTAGCTCTCTTACACAAAAGGTCCATGAACTACATAACAAAGTTTATCAACATTTTAAAATAAGACAAAAAGTAAAATATTCATCTACCAGCAAACTGCAATTAGAACTCACAGCTCCCAAAGCCTGTCCATGCTCAGTTATACTTTTATGCTGTATGTGCTTTCTCCTTTTTGATTATCTTTTTGTTATCAGTGCATTATTTAAGGTTTTAATCTCCTCCCAAGCAGTAATTAAAATGTATATTCAAGAAATGTGGCAATTTACTTTAAAAAATCACTATTAAATCTCTAAAACAGGTGCAATTTAAAAGTAATATTGGAATGTTGATTATTTCAGGAAGCTGATGTCCTGAAATTCTATGGAATGTAATTGAACTGCATCAGAATTTACTCACAGGCATGTCAAATGATGCAGAACAGAAAGTCTAAACTAGTTTATTCTCTGCTTTGGAATATGCATAAAATCTTGAACAGTGATGTCTGTAATCACCTGAAATTGCCATTAGCCCTGATACATTCTTGTTCATGGTATGAGTCAAATACCATCTGAGGTATTGACATACCAAATATAGGGACTACGTCATAATTGCATGAATATTAAATGGACGTTTCTAGTTAGCTGAATAGTGATGATCACGTTAATTTAAAAATTATTTTAAGGTAATGCAAACTTTGTAGGTAGCTATCTAATTTAAGTTACCCAATCGTTGATTCTTAACTTTCGGATGAGTCCTTAGTTATCCCATTTTGTATCACTTTTAAAAATTTCTTTCACCGCCAAGACTTAATGGAAAAATCTCATGATGTTTTGATCCATGGAAGATTTACAAGAAATGCTCAGAAACACCTGTGTTCCCACACACACACAGACGCGCGAGCACACACATACACACACCCTCCATTCATCATTGTCTAATGATTGCCTCCAAGCAATTCTCTTACCCACGAACTAATAGCGTTGTGTGTCAGGAGAAACTCATATCTTCACAAAGCAGCTATGTTGCCTCCAGAATTTTAATTTAAAAAAGTATTCTTTGTGATTATGTGCATATTCAACAGGTGACACTGGAAAATGTGAAGCGCTTTCACCAAGGAAGTCCTTTGCAGTAAGTCACTTTGGATTTTTCCAGCTGCAAAAATACAAGTATTGTTCTGACTTGTCCCCATGTTGAGAAGTGTCTTTGGGTACTTGTCTTCAGCATGGATTTTAACTTGCACTGAGCTGCAAAATCAAACAACTTGGTCTAGAACAGCACAGCTCCATAGAAGTGGAACACAAGGTTAAATGTGAGGAGTTAAAAACTAAAACCTTTTAGTGGTGGTGGTTTAGTCGCTAAGCCATGTCCGACTCTTGCAACCCCATGGACTGTAGTCCACCAGGCTTCTCTGATCATGGGATTTCCTGGGTAAGAATACTGGAGTGGATTGCCAGTCCCTTCTCCAGGGGATCTTCCTGACCCAGGGATTGAATCTAAGTCTTCCACATTGCAGTCGGATTCCTGCATTGCAGGTATATTCTTTATCAACTGAGCCACCAGAGAAGCCACATTTAAAAAGAAATATGACATTTAGTTTCAATAATGAAAAAGTGTAGTCACTCAGTTATGTCTGACTCTTTGCGACCCCATGGACTGCAGCCCTTCAGGATCCTCTGTCCATGGAATTCTCCAGGCAAGAATACTGGAGTGGGTAGCCATTCCCTTCTCCAAGGGTTCTTCCTGACCCAGGGATCAAACCCCAGTCTCTCGCATTGCAGACAGATTCTTTACTGCCTGAACCATCAGGGATGCCCATCCATTTCATTTAATACAATAGAGTCAAAATATTAACATTTCAACAGGCAATAAATATAAAAATGATTGAAATATCTTCCATACTCAGCCTATAAAAATCGTGTGTGCAACAGAAACTTAAAACACAGGTCAGTTCAGACCAGCCACATTTCATTCCAATGCCACCTTACAGTATTGGATATCTCAGATCTAGAGCTTCTCTTAGTGTCCTATAAATCACTTCAGTTCAGTTGTGTCTGACTCTTTGCAACCCCATGGACTACAGCATGCCAGGCCTCCCTGTCCATCACCAACTCCCAGAGTTTACCCAAACTTAGGTCCATTGAGTAGGTGATGCCATCTAACCATCTCATCTTCTGTCGTCCCCTTCTCCTCCTGCCTTCAATCTTTCCCAGCATCAGGGTCTTTTCCAATGACTCAGTTCTTTGCATCAGGTGGCCAAAGTATTGGAGTTTCAGTTTCAACATCAGTCCTTCCACTGAACACCCAGGACCGATTTCCTTTAGGATGGACTGGTTGGATCTCCTTGCAGTCCAAGGGACTCTCAAGAGTCTTCTCCAACACCAAAGTGTCAGTTCTTCAGCACTCAGCTTTCTTTATAGTCCAACTCTCACATCCATACATGACTACTGGAAAAACCATAGCCTTGACTAGATGGACCTTTGTTGGCAAAGTAATGTCTCTGCTTTTTACTATGCTGTTTAGGTTGGACATAACTTTCCTTCCAAGGAGCAAGCACCTTTTAATTTAATGGCTGCAGTCACCATCTGCAGTGATTTTGGAGCCCCAAAAAATAAAGTCTCTCACTGTTCCCACTGTTTTCCCATCTATTTGTCATGAAGTGATGGGACCGGATGCCATGATCTTAGTTTTCTGAATGTTGAGCTTTAAGCCAACTTTTTCACTCTCCTCTTTCACTTTCATCATGAGGCTCTTTAGTTCTTCTTCACTTTCTGTAAATAGCAGCCACCAAAAAACACTCTTGTATTAAGATTGGCTTTGTATTCAATTTACCAACAGTTCTCATTACAAAAAAAAAGATGCCCAGCTGTGAATCAACCTCAATAGCAACCCAGAAGGTAAAAAAAAGTAAAAATAAAAATCAGAAAAAAATTTTTAAAAAGTCTAGAATCTCAGTTTGATTTCCATAGTAAGGCTTATTCTTCTAAGCTAGCAAAAATACTTGGCTAAAAGGATAGTCATCAAATCGGTAATTCCATCCTTTCCTTCCCTCTCAAGTAAGCAAACAACAACAACAAAACCTAAGTTGTCTCGTAACCATGGCCTGGGTAATTTCCATGTTGTCATAGAGACATGTGTCAACATCTTAAATGATAGCCACATCGGAGAAATGGTAAAGAGTTGGGTGTGACTTATCTGTCTCAGTGCCCCAAGGACAGAGATTGGGAATCCACGCTATGAGTTGAGGCAGAAATCATAACTGGAAGGTGGATGGAATTTACCGCAGTCTGTGCATTCCACTTGCCATCTTCTCCTCCTGCGTGGAAACCCCAAATACACATCCCAGTCTCCCAGTGCAACACAATATTCTGTGCAGGGAAAAATACTTCCTGATTTCATGCTCCACAGCATTAAGATTGATAGGTCTGTAATTTTACCCAAAGTGCAGCAACCACAAATGTTCTTTTTCACACATAAATATTTAATCCCTGTTAGAAACATGCTATGCTACGTGCCAGTGTAATACCTTAGCATCGTGGGTTTCACAGATTAATTGCAAATCGGCAGCACCGTGAGACAGCCCAGCTCACTAGGTCATGGCTATAAGATGTTACCAAGAAAACCTGTTTTCTATACTCCTGAAAAAGGAGAAAATTAAAAACTGGGGAATAGCAGCATTTGGAAGTTGGTGACTAGACACAAATTTGGAATATGGTCCAGTTTTCACATAAGCAGATAGCTTTATCTGATTTGACTTAAAGTCTTAGACAAGTAATTTATCTTCACTCATCTCATCTGTCTAACCATATAGGAAAGACAAGAGAAAGAGGCATCAGGGAAATGAATTGGAAGAGAAATTTTTGAGTTAAAGAAATCGGTCATACCCAATTTGAGATCTAATAAAATGACACGGTGGAATTTGGTTTGTTCCTATTGCTTTTTTTTTTTTTTATAGGCTTCCCTGGTGGCTCAGAGGTTAAAGCATCTGCCTGCAATGCAGGAGAGCTGGGTTCAGTCGCTGGGTTCCATCCCTGGGTTGGGAAGATCCCCTGGAGAAGGAAATGGCAACCCACTCCAGTATTCTTGCCTGGAGAATCCCATGGACGGAGGAGCCTGGTGGGCTACAGTCCACGGGGTCGCAAAGAGTCGGACGCGACTGAGCGACTTAACTTTTCATATTGCTTTTTGCACTTGAATTGCTTTAGAAAACAAAAAAAAGCTCATTAAATTCTCTACTGATGTCAGCTTCTTTGAGTGGCAACATATCTGTTTGTTGCCCATTCTGATGAAAAGGAGTATGTGTTAGTTGCTCAGTCATGTCTGATTCTTTGAGATCCCCTGGACTGTTCTGTCCATGGAATTCTCTAGGCAAGAATACTAGAGTGGGTTGCCATTTCCTTCCCCAAGGGATCTTCCCAACCCAGGGATCGAACTCAGCTCTCTCACATTGCAGGCAGATTCTTTACCATCTGTGCCACCAGGCAAAAGGAGTCTCAGATATTTTTGTAATATTTTTAAATGACCATAAAGGCTCATACTTACTTGAATAATTCAATAGTGCAATGCATAATGTATAGGTGAAACTTTAGGTGATTTTAATTATATCTAAACCTTTGATCCTTTTCATCTTAGTACAAAAGATGAAGAGAAAACAAAATCAATTTTCATAGAGAAAGATGTCTTGATAAGTCTGAACTCAGAGTTGAGATACTTGGTTTGACAAAGGATTAGTCTCTGATTAGAAATGTATTTTGTGAAAACAGGCCGGAAATTAGGATTGTTCTAAAAATAAGAGCAAACATTTATATAAGCACACACATCAGGTACTGATTATTCTAAGTGCTTTGCATTATATTGGCTTTGATTTTTACAACAACCATCTGATCTAGGTACTCTTTCTTTCTTCCTATAGCAATGAGAAAATATAGGCACAGGGAGGTTAAGTAACTTGTTCAAGATCACTCAGCTTGTAAGTTGGAGCTGGGATATAAAACTCAGGCAGACTTGAACCAGAGGCTGACCCCAACTGTCTCTGTGATGTGTGGTCTGCCCACAAGTGGACACAATCATGTTTTCACAAAGTCCTTGGGCTTAACATCCTATTGGTCTTTAAATAACTTCCCTAATGCACCCCAGATTTCTACCAATAGAATCCCCCATCCCAATAAACATAATTTTCAAGAGGCCCTAATTAAGTGCAGATATTATCAGAAAGACATAAAACCTATCATAGCTTACAAAGTAGCAAAAAATGTTTAGCAGTTTTGATGACAAACAACTTTTTAAAAATCCTTCAGCTATAAGGAATAGAATGGTGAAGAAATTGAATGCAGAACAAATAAAGATTCTAGAAAAATATGAAGTTAACATGAGGATATCAGGGAAGAAAAGAATAAAGAAGAAATATAGCAAGATAGGATCTGTCATCTATATATTTAGCCAAACCCAGCAAGACATTAAAAACTCAAACCCAATGAACATTAAACAAAAAAATGAAAAATACCTGCTAATCTAAGTATCTTATTTTTGTATTTCTCAATTTTTTATTCAGCAGATACTGTCATATAAATATAGCAAACATGCTTTGAACATACTTAAAGTTCTATTCTAAACATCATGCTTGGATTATTTTATTGAATCCTCACATAAATCCTGTGCAAAAAAGAGTAGCATTATTCTCGTTTTAGGGATGAGGAAACTGATTGATTGATTTTATCACACTCCAGATTCTCTAGGGCATGCAAAATAACTTTCTTACAGTAAAACTTAGCAGATTCATCTAGTAAATGATAACGAAAAAAGTTGCCATAATTCAGATCGCCCACTTGTCTTCAATTCATCTGAAATTTGTCACCTTTACCCAAGAACCATTATTCTGCCTTTGGAGCATAGCATGATTTTTAAAATATGGAATTTTTGTATCAGAAAATTTTATACGATTGGAGCAGGGAGAAATTTTTGTGTTTTGTCTTTTTCTGTTTCCCCACCCTTAAAAATTGACCAGAAGTCAGAAAGCACTTAAAAAGTTATACTTTAAAATGGAGCACAAGAGTTAATTACCATTAAACACCCTGCCATTGGTTCGTGTGGGTGATCACAGACCACTTCACAGAATCTAATTCAGAGCTAGAGGCCCCTTTAGGCTTAGTGGCAGGGATCACCTTGCAGTTCCTGCTCAAATAAGAGTTCTGAGGAGGAAGAACATTCCCTTTTAAGTTTAACTTCCTATGGAAATTAACTCCAAGTCTCTTTGAAAATATTGCAACTCAGGATTACTATCTTATAGACCAACGTGTTGGGACATATCATCAAGGACTCTTAATCTTTTTGGAGGCATACACTCCACAGAAGAAGCTTATGGAATTTAAGCAAAATCATTTCCCCCAAAAGGCACATACACACATATACAAATTTTAGAAGTTTTGTAAATGAAGGCTATCTGTGCAATGTCCTCTGTAAAACATCTGTACACAGATCAAGACCAATTGAGTTAAAGCAAAGGCTATGCCAGGAGGTATTCAGTGTAAGGGGATGAGGTAGTATCTTTGAAACATCTAAATTCATGAAACAAAAGTGTTTCTTGCTCCTAGCTGGATGTGGGATCCTATCATGAGAAACATTGATTTTTAAAAACCTCCCAGAACAATGGAGAAGAATTCTCTTTCAAGTACCTCACAACTGGCCAACTCTTCATTTTGCAATGAAGTATCCTTTTTCAATGTGTCTCTCTCTTAGGAATAGAGACAAGAAAATGAATCATGTTCACCTGTAATAGAAGGGGAAAGGGATGTTCCTAATTAAGAGCAGGGTGATTCAAACTTCTTCGCCCTGGGGAGGAATACCCAGGTGTGCTGAGACAGATATGCTCAGAAAAAGAAAAAAAGATGCTCTATAGGAAACGCACAGTGCTGGGCCTTCTTTCGTCAATTGGTTTTCCCACTGGTGACATCTTGGCAATTTCTGTTTCCCAACCAACGATAGAACTAAGTAGATGAAGCTGAAAGCTGGGTCAGATAAAAAAAGAATGTTTCATGTAACAAAAGCACCTCAGTCTTTGCCATGAAGGGAAGCTGATTTAACAGGCAGTAGCAGATTAAATAGGAAGCTGAAACAGGGGAGAAAAATCATATTAAACCATTAAAAACTGAAGATAGTAGAATGTCACACTGCCAATTATTTGGAGTAAAAGCACAACACTACTATAAAACTTTCAACAATAAGATCAATTATATCTGCTTTAGATGTACAAAAATAGGTCTTTTGTTCTCTATATATATTTTAAATTAAATGCCATTGTTTAATTAATAGACTACAACTTCCTGCATTAAAGAAAATCATGTAAGGTCATATGAGTATTTAAGACCTCTGAATCTGAAAAACCAGGACAGCCAGTGTGTTTCCAAGTTTGAAACATAAACCCATACTTGAATACCTGGGGTATTCTATTTTTATAGGAGTATAGTTGCTTTACAATCCTGCGTTAGTTTCTGCTGTACAGCAAAGTGAGTTTGTCATAAGTATAAATATATATGCATATTCCCTCCGTTTCGGATTGCCTTCTCATTTAGGTCACCGCAGAGAATTGAGTAGAGGTCCCTGTGCTATACAGTAAGTTCTAGTTAGTTACCTGTTTTATACGTAGCATCAATAGTGTATATATATGTCAATCCCAATCTCCCAATGCCTCCCACTCCAACTTCTTTTGCCCTTGGTGACCATACATTCGTTCTCTAGCCTGCGCCTCTATTTCTGCTTTGCAAATAAAATTATCTGTACCATTTGTGGGTATTTTTTTTTTAATTCAGATACTTAGATCCCACTGAACCTGTTGAATCAGAAACATAAGGATAAGCCTTGGGAATCTGCATTTGAACAACCTCCTAGTGATAAACCTACCAAAATATGAGAGCTATTCATTCATATTCTTCCTTGGAACACTCTAGAAAATGTCATCCTAAGAACATGGCTCGCTGCGGAGAGCCCCCTTTCTCCCCATGGCTATGGAACGGGACTTTTCCCCTTCATTCACTCTCCCGCCTCCTCACGACTAACTCCACTGCTGGGAGCCCTCGCCCCGCCCCCGCCCCTACTCTTCACCCTACTGAGAGACCAGGATGGCCTCTGTAGCTGAGAGCACGGGTGAGGGTGCAGGGGCTGGGGAGGCTGGGGAGAGCGCTTCACCATGAGTCTCCCTACAGCTATGTCTGCATAGCAAGATGCCCGCTGGGAACACTCGGTTAAAGACACGGAAGCAAAAGGGATGCTTTACATTCAAGGCCCACCCATCTCCCCTCCACAAAGGAAGGCAAATGCCCACCACACGGATGCGGAAGAAAGAAAAGGTAAGGGGCAGCCTTGTAGAAATAGTAATAAATCTTTTAAAATCCCTTTCTGTTTCACCATTACTGAGGCTTCCCCATGGCTCAGCGGTAAAGAGTCTGCCTGCCAATGCAGGGGACCTGGTTTTGATCCCTGGGTGGAGAAAGAGGTTCTTTAGGAGAAAATGGCAACCTGCTCCAGTATTCTTGCCGGGAGAATCCCCATGGACAGAGGCGCCTGGAGGCTACAGTCCATGGGGTGGCAAAGAGTCAGACATGACTTAGCAACAGACTTTCGCCATTATTAAGGTTATAGTCAAATGCCCAAGGGAAGGGAAATGACCAACTGGAGGCAATAGGACTTAAAGAAAAAAGAGAAAGCTGTCTCTGTCCACTCAGAATAAAGAGGTGGCAGGACAAGGCAAGTCTGACTGGGGAAAGCCGTCAGGGTTCCCACTGGGAAGAGGTTCCCACCCTACCACACCCCCGACTCCTTGCTCCACAGCCCCGTCCCTCAGTTCCTGCTAATCACATTGCACCATCACCCCACTCCACGCTTCAGCTGCCAAGGTGACTTGGAAGAATTTGGAGGCTGTCCAGCTCATTGCTCAGCAGGGAGTGGCACTTAAGAGTGGGCAGAAGCCTTGGAGCAGGGCGGAAAAGTTCTGCTGTCACAAGAAGAACTCTGTGCCTTTTCCTGTAGAACCTCCCTCCACCCCAATCAAGATTCTAGATTTCCATTAGCAAAGTCACAGATCAGACGCAATCCGAGGGTTCAGGTCTTTGGTTAGCCTAAAACAGAGCCATCGTGGACTCATTCGCCCATTTAAGTTATTTTTATGAAATAAGTTACCAGTTTTCTGAAGAATCACGCTGCTTCATCCATACCAGTTTGTATGTGTCCAGCTGCCTCTAAACTCAGAGGTTGGTAGGGGTGTTGGGCAAACCAATGGGGCTTGGGATGTGGAGAAATCTGAGTTTCAATCAAAGTATTACCAAGTACTAACTGCATGATTTAGAACAAGTTATTTAACCTCACCACACTTAAGTTTTTCACATCCATAAAAGGAGGATGATAAAATCTATTAATATCTGGCCTGGGTTCTTGTGAGCATTCAATTAACAAATATTTATTGAACTCTTCTGCTTAGACTGTGCCATGAGGGTGGAGGCAGGGAAGACCCACAGGCAAACAAGTTATTATATTACCATGTGCCCAGTGCCCTGACAGAGGCTGTGGGTGAATGCAGAGTTACAGGAGATGGTGAGGGAAGTGGGGAAGGGAATGGGTGAAGGTGGTCAAAAGTTAACAAACTTCCCGTTATAAGATAAATAAGTCCTGGGGATGTATGTACAGCATGGTGACTCTAGTTAACAATACCGTATTGTATATTTGACAGCTGCTAAGAGTCAGACACGACTGAGCAACTTCACTTTCACTTTTCACTTTCATGCATTGGAGAAGGAAATGGCAACCTGCTCCAGTGTTCTTGCCTGGAGAATCCCAGGGACGGGGGAGCCTGGTGGGCTGCCATCTATGGGGTCGCACAGAGTCGGACACGACTGAAGCGACTTAGCAGCAGCAGCAGCAGCAAGAGAGGAGAGCTTAAAGTTCTCATCCCAATAAAAAAATTGAACTGATGTGTGGTGATGGATGTTCACTAAACTCACTCCAGGAATTATTTTACAATATATATAAATATCCAACCATTACGCTGTACACCGGAAACTGGTACAATGGTACGTATCAATGTTAGTAGCTCAGTGATGTCTGACTCTTTGAGACCCCATGGACAGTAGTGTGCCAAGCTCCTTTGACCATGGAATTCTCCAGCCAAGAACACTGGAGTGGAGCCATGCCCTTCTCCAGGGGGTCTTCCCAATGCAGAGATGGAACTCACATCTCCTGCATTGCAGGCAGATTCTTTACCATCTGAGCCACCAGGGAAGTCCTACATATCAACTGTATCTCAACGGAAAAGAATTACAGAAATGTCTGGAAGGAAAACTTCAATTGTTCTTGGAGAGAAGGAATGTTCAGAGAAGACTTTGCAGAGGTGAGAGGGTATGTAAGAGAAGAACGAGTCAGAGAAGAGGGAGGGTTCCAGAGAAGAGCTTGTGGACACAGAGAGGAAACTGGAGAAAGGCGGGGAGGCGAGTCTGAACAGGACACAGGGGTGGCAGCAAGGGGTCAGCAAACAGAAGGAGAAAGGTGAGGGGTAAGTGAGGAGTGGGTGAACAAAGGAGACAGAGCTCCAGATGCTGGAGAAGCAGTCAGGTCCAGGGGGGGTTTCCCAGTGGGCTGAGTTAGGTTCACGTCCTGAAGAAAGCTAGAAGCCATGGGATGGGGCCACCACCAGACTCTCCGTTTAGGAAGGTCCCTTCAAAGTGACCATTAGCTGCTTGTAAAGTATCTGACAATTAGCAGCTTCTCATAAATGATGGTTGGTATTATTTATGAAAGCGATTGGCCTCATACCGATTAGAATAGCCCATGTGTTATGTTTAGGGGGCATTTGTCATGTGAGTTCTTTCTCACTGAGGTGTCCCGTGTGTCGTGTGTGTTGTTTAACTTGTCATGAGTTATGTTACTGACATCCTACTCATTGAGGGTAACAGTGGAAGCAATTCTGCATCAAACAATAATTTAATGTGGGAAAGACAGCTCTCTGGCTATTGATGATGTTCAAACATACCCAGGAGTGAATGCACAGAGGTTTCTGGTTCTTCTAAGGCTACCATTGTGAGAACCCCCTACAATTCAGACTGGTATTTTAAATACTGGACTGTTTTCAGGAACAGCCAGGAGAGGTGATTGATCACCCTCATTACCCATTATTGTAACCTACACTCGTCCCTCCCTTCTGCCATCTACAGATGGAGTAAAACCTCAGGCATAAGCCTGAAGCAGAAGGAGCCCACAGGCACCCAACACTAGGTGGAAACCGAAGGTTGAGAAATTCCAAAGCTATTTTCTTGTCTTCTTGCGGTGCTGAGCAGTTTTGCTTTGAGTCAATAAAAGAGAATCACTTGGGGCTCTAACCTTTTTTCAAATGTTGAAGCTGAAATTGAATTCTGTCCACAGGGTACCACTCATAGTGTCCATGGGGGAGGAAGTATGCTGATATCATTTATGCTCTCCAGTGAAGTTCTTAAGAGCTGAGTTTGCATCATTGAGCATCTTGATTCTTAGGAAAACATTTGAGAATCACCTATTAGCTTGGAAATATTAGTCACAAACAAGAATCACCCCGAGAGAGATATCTGTGAGTCACTGACCATCACCAACAGATAAGACAGAAAAACTACTGTTTCCTGGTGAATCACTCCCAGCAAAGTCATACTAGTTTAAAAAGACCAAAACGTTCGAGAACCACCCCTGCCCCCTTGCAGAACCTATTGTTTTTCAGTGAATTTGGACAGGTCTGATTCAGTTTTTCAATCCATCCCAGTGTGCCAATACCAACCACAATGTTATATTGAAAGTCCCCCTTTTCAGCTTTCTTTTATCTGTGTTTTTATTTTGCCTCTTAGTTTGGCTCTTTGAAAGTGGCCAGGTTATTTGTATGCATTTTGCAAGTACATCACAAATGCTTTTTAAACATTTATCAATCCGTTAAGTAACATAGATATAAATAAATCATTGTAAATATTTTTTAATAAAATGAGGAGACCTATGCACACTGAAAGGATCTAAAGAGACATGAAAAGATTTGTAGGTTGTTTCGTTTGCTCTCTTATTACATAGCTTTCTATACTCTTTTTTTTGCTAATTAGAGTACCACTAATGATGATGCTGCTGCTGCTATTTATGAGGTGTTTCCGATGTCTCGTGAATGCCTCACATTTACTATGATGTGTCATCTTCTCAATAAACCTGTGAAGTGATCAGAATTGCTAGCTACAGTTCACAGACAAGGAAACTACGATGTTGAAAAACAAAATCACTTGTTCGCACAGTTCATGTAGTCAAAAAGTGTTCAAGCCACTGACTTCCTGACTCCAGGTTTTGTTCTCTTAGCCTCCACGCTATGCCACAGAAAGTGCAAAATTGAATAACATACGTAAGCCTGACACAAGAAGAGAAAATTATAGCTGCAGAGAAAACCAATTATACATAAAATATTGGATAATGATACAAAAAAATATGAGAGCCACCAGAAAGCAGATGCCCACTGAACAGTAGAGTCAACAAAAATTCAAAGGGAGACAGGATTTCAGCAAACTGGAGAGGCCCAGGATTGTTTATGACTTTGGAGATCTTGAGTCGGCTGGACAAGGATGAAAAGTGTCTTCAAGGAAGAGGGCTAAGTGGGGAAATGAATGTGAGGAGAGAAGGAAGAATAAGATGAGAAAGAGATTAGCTGGGGTCGGGTTATAACAGGCATCCAACGTCAGGTCATCTGCCTCATCCAATGGGGAGTCTGAGGGGACGCCGGAAGAGGAATTCTGGTGTCACCAAAAGACCACAGGCTTCAAAGTCCAAAGGTCATCAATCTGAAAGCCACCCTGTGACTTTGGGCAAGTCATTTCATCTTCCTACCCTTCAGTTTCTGTACAAATGGAAATCAAAATTAAAATATTCACCTTGTGCAGCATTTTCTGGATTAGAGATCGTTGGCATGCGGCATAGAACAATGTGCTAGGCTCACAGTAGCTCTTCGATAAGCAGCAGCTATCTTTATCCTGGTTTTAAGAAATTTACTGCAATGACAGTTCCATGGTCTAAAATAGTTTTGGTCCTCTTGCTTATAATTTCTCTCAGGCAGAGATTTGTATTAATTGCCAAAGAAAATGCTTCATTATTTTTTTCTAAATGTGAATTGATTTTTTTTCCTAATAAAATGTATAAAAACCTTTTCATAATCTGATGGCTCTAATAATAACATTTTGGTGGGTTTCCTTGGATTAATTTTCCTAGGTGTGATATTCTTTTATTTACCACTATGGTGTGTATGTATATATATATAATATATATATGTGTGTGTATATATATATATATATATATCTCCATAGGATTTCCCAGGTAGGAATACTGAAATGCATGCCATTTCTTTCTCCAGGGGATCTACCCAATCCAGGGATTGAATCCACATCTCCCGCACTGGTAGATGGAGTTTTTTATTGCTGAGCCATCAAGGAAGCCCCATATAAATACATAAGTGTGTGTGTGTGTGTATGGCAATTATTTTTAAATGTATGTGTTACTTTTGCTAAATAGTATTACAGATCGATAATTTATTTTACCAGACTTGATTCCAATAGTTTTTAGCTGTTTTCTGAAAGTCATTTCACTCACAAATTAAATACTTTTCCATATTAATGTGAAAAGCACATTAAAAAATATTCTATCCAAGTCCAAGTCATTGTTCTATTCCTGAAAGGAAGCTTCTAGACTAACAAGGTACAAATTCCTGCCTTCACCATCTCAGAGTTTCCTAGGGCAGAAGATATAAGATTACAAATGGTATAAAATGATGCAACGTAGCATCTGAATGCAATTTCAGTGGGCTTTCAAAGCTATTTTTGCCCCCACGTTGCTCATTTTTTTATATCTTGCAGGCAGCATCCCCTGGGTTTTCTTAACTGAAGGCACCTACTCAATTGGATGAATAAATCTAAGTGAATATGTTACTACTGTTGCCTTACTTTAGAGTCTCCCTTCGCCTGGGAGAAAATGTGAGCATTTCCCACTCATCCACTTTGCCTGTCACTTGTGGCCATTCAGTGAACATCCTGTAACCTGTGAAAGAAAGCAAGGCTTTGAAAAAAGAACAGAGTTCTTTTTTGGGTGATATACAACATTGACAGAAATATACTCCAGAGGAATCGAATGCAGCTTTTTTTGGTTCCTGGCACAGCTTCTTTAGTGCATCAGTAAGTGAAAAATGAGCAGGGAAACTCCTGACAGTACAACAGGGGCAAGAAGAGCCTCCGCCTCCAAGCCCGTGATTAGATTCTACTGTACAAACAGGGAACCGTCTGTGAACTCCTCACCTTTGAAAGGTAAACACTGAGAAGGAAATACTCCTCCCACGTGCTTTGAAGCATTCACCTTGTAAAAGGAAAAAGGACCTCTTTAAAGAGTTCTTCATGCAGAGAGAAGAGGAAGTCCTTTGAAGTCCAGGATAATTTTGGGTCACCACGAAACCAACCATGCTTCTATCTACAAGCCATCCTGACCTTTGGGACCCACGGCAACAGAACCACAGCCGGATTATTTCTTTGTCAGTGTGAGCGAAACCAGAAAATTAACATCTCCAGGAAAGATACAAAATCTATAACCACCCAAGAGGCAGCGCTCTATCCCTTCTCCCAGCTCTCTCTCATTCCTTACCTAAAAAATAAACTATCCTCCGTGGAGAGAGTAATCAATACATCAAGATTTTTTCTCATATCAAAAATATCATTATGTGATAGAAAAGATATCCCTTTGTGGGTTTAAGGGATGAAGACAATGTAACGTGTCTTTGCTCTTGATTAATTTAGTCCACAAGGCCAGGACCCAAGAGTTAAATACCCCTCTGATTTAAATTTAAATAGTAAATTAAATAACCAATTGAAAGATCTCTAGAAAGAACTTCAGAAAGACAGCTGGAAAATTCCCAAGAGGATGGACCACTTGGGCAATCTCCTATTGATTCTTGTATTTGTCCAAATGGTTCTCAGGACTAGAGCGCAAAAACCTATGCAGCTAATTCAATCCTTGATATTATCTCTCCTTCAGATATGCTAAGCTAAAGTGTATGTTCACCTTTCCTTTGCCCACTCATAGCAAGGAGAAGAGCATGTTCAAGCAGTTAAAGATCAATGTACGGGTTTAGAGATGCTGTGCACCAGAAATTGTGAGACGGAAATTTCAGAGAAATGGAAAAGCTAAATATTTGCATTTTATTTCATGCATTTATGCAGCTATCGCTCTTGTGAAAGGGTAACTTTCATTTTGACAGACAAAATATACACGTGGGGCCCCAGGTCCTCTGCTGTTTCTGAGTATCTGTGGCACTGCCTGTGACTTGGGGGGCACCGCAATACGGAGGACCAGGACATGGAATTATTCAACCCATGAATCAGGTAGCCATGACTCATGCAAGCTGACTTTCAACACAGTGTACCTCCTCATCCTGACCAGGAGGCCCCCAGTGTCCCTGAGATGGTAATCAAAATGGGCAAGTCAAATCAAACTTGACATGATTTTTTTTTTATCATTCCATAGGGACTTATTGTTGTTGTTTTTCAGTTGCCAAGTCGTGTCTGACTTTTTTGTGGACTGCAGCATACCAGGCTTCCCTGTCCTTTATTATCTCCCAGAGTTTGCTCAAATCCATGTCTATTAAGTCAATGATGCTGTCTAACCATCTTATTCGCCACTGCCTCCTTTCCCCTTTTGCCTTCAATCTTTTCCAGCATCAGGGTCTTTTCCAGTGAGTCAGCTCTTCACATCAGATGGCCAAAGTATTGGAGCTTCAGCCGAAACATCAGTCCTTCCAATGAACGTTCAGAGTTGATTTCCTTTAGGATTGACTGGTTGGATCTCCCTGAAGTCCAAGGGACTCTCAAGAGTCTTTTCCAGCATCACAGTTCGAAAGCATCGATTCTCCAGTGCTCAGCATTCTTAATAGTCCAACTCTCACATCCATACATGACTACTGGAAAACCATAGCTTTGACTATATAAACCTTTGTTGGCAAAGTGATGACTCTGCTTTTTAATTTGCTGGCTAGGTTTTTCATAGCTTTCCTTTCAAGGAGCAAGCATCTTTTAATTTCATGGCTTCAGTCACCATCCACAATGATTTTGGAGCCCAAGGGCTTTATAAAGTCTGTGATCATTAAATAGTATCATCTTTATTTTTAAAAATATCAAATAATTTATGTAAATAAATTGATAGATACGTGTAACCCCATGCTTGAGGACTCCAAAGAAAAATTCTCAAAACCTTCCTTAATGTCCAGTGTGGCTTCAAATGATGTGGGTCACTTTTCCTATATCCTAATTCTAGGAAAAATATCCTAAATCCATATAAGGTGGTCATAGGACAAATAGAAGTACACACTTAGAGGTTAGCAGCTAGGGCTTAGACAGATCATTCCATTCCAAGAAGCAGTTCAGGAGGCAAATACAAAGAGACTCAAGAAGAGTTTTTAACAAATTCAACAAATATTTTGGATATATTACATGCCAGGCAGGCACTATCTTTTCCCTCATGGAAATTACATATTAGGAATTTAGTTTAAAATATGGAGGATCAATTCACAAAGCTTTACACAGGTTAAGTGAGAAATGCTCCATGGATATGTTCTGAGCCTTTGAGAATGATACAAGGATTTAATTAAGAGGCTATTGCTCAAAATACTGCCAGTGTGAGAGATGGAATACCAGATAAATGAAATGATGGTTTAGTCCTACCTGATGGTGGCTCAGGTGTAAAAGAATCTGCCTGCAATGCAAGAGATGCAGGTTCGATCCCTGAGTTAGGACGGCCACCTGGATGAGGGCATGGCAACCCACTCCAGTATTCTTGCCTGGAAAATTCCTTGAACAGAGGAGCCTGGCTGTCTACAGTTCATGGGGCTGCAAAGAGTTGTGCAACTGAGCATGCATGCATGACACCCATTACTCAGTTTTGTCTCTTAAATCCAATTTTATTCCTACTGTAGTAAATTTAAAGCTTTTTTTTCACCTTTATACAATGCTTTATCTCATTTGAGCCCCATGACATTTGGGGGAATAGCTATTTCCGTCCACATTTTACAAATGAGAGAAATGAGTCTCATAAATGTGTACTGAGAAATACTTTTTCTCACAGTAAAAAGTAGCTAGTAATGAATAGAAATAAAATTTTAGTCCAGTTCATTCAAATTCAAATCCTATCAATTCTCCCTTATATGCATTTCCCCAAATGACAACTAGATCACATTCCAATACTTTTTTTTGGAATTTAAAATCTGAATTTAATCTCTACAGAAACAATATTACAAATGACAACTAAGTTCCTGTCTGGTTCAGGAAAGACAATTTATCCCATAAAATGAAAATGAATCATTGTAGATTTGTTAGACAGAATTCTGGAATCGGAAAATAAGAGACTTGTGACAACAGTCCTTCAAAGTACCAGAGGTATTTATATTTTCACAGAAAATATTTAGTATGCTAGAATACAGCTGTAATTGGTGAAATTACAGTTAATAGTGCTGAAGGAAGTGGAGAGAAAACAGGTGGTTTAGGGAGAAGACAACTGAGGGCTTAGAAATCTAGCCCCAAGGTCAATTCCACCTAAGATACTCCTGATTTCTGTAGCTTTTCTTCCACCCCATAAAAAAAAAGTTAATTGCAAAGCATAACATATATATAGAAAAACACACAAAATATAAATATTGAACTCAATGAATTGCTATAAATTGATAAATCATAAACTCTTTTCTAACTTGTTGCTAAATTCTGTAAGTTTTCATCTAAATTCCACTTTGGCTATATCCCACAAAGTTTTGTATCTTGTGTTTTCATTTTGATTTAATTCAAAACATCTATTTTCTTTTTGATTATTCTATCGAATTGGAGAACATCTTGCTGTTTTACTGATGATGTATTATCTCCACTTCTGTCTGAAAATATACTTTACTCCTAAAAGATATTTTCAGAGGGTATAGATGTTTGGGTTATGAATTATCTATTTTTAAGCACTTCAAGTATATCATTCTATTGTCTTCTAATTTTTTTTTTTTTTTTTACTGAGAATTCAGTTGTCAATCTAATCGTTATTCTTTTAAAGGCAACCTGTCTCATTTTTGCTCCCTCTGGTTGTGGCTGGCTGTAAGATTCTTCTGATATAACTAGATGTGGTTTTCTTTTTAATTATCCTGCTTGGAGTTCTTGAACCTGCATCAAGATTCTTTTTGTCTTTTTTTCAGTGGTATCTTGACACCATGTGTGTATGTTAAGCCACTTCAATCATGTCCGACTCTTTGCAACCCCATGGACTGCAGCCTATGAGGCTCCTCTGTCCATGGGATCCTCCAGGCAAGAATACTGGAGTGTATTCCCATGCCCTCTTCCAGGGGATCCTCCCTGGACACAATTTAACCTAAATATAATTTATTATTAAAACCATATAAGATTATTTTCAGATTCTTTAGTTCAATTCTAGATTTTTATTTGAATTCTTGCTACATTTTTCAAGTTTTCTATCAAGTTTCCCAATTCTCTTTTATCTCTTTGAGCAAAGAAGGTAGGGCTCTGTTAGGGTCTATGTTTGAACACTTCAATATCTGGAGCACCCAAGGTTCTATTTCTGTTATCTGATATATCTATCAGTTTTCCTTCTTGTTGTCTTACGTCTTCCTGTTCAAATTGTTCTAGAAAAAGTTTAAGACCAAGATTGACGTCGTCTTCTTCTAAAAAGGATCTTTTTGTCTGAGTCTCAAATGTGCCTGAAAATACTAATACTCTTAATCTGATATTGTGTATTGTGCGTGCTAAGTCATGTCGACTCTTTGTGACTCCATGAACTGTAGCCCACAAGACTCCTCTGTCCATGGAATTTTCCAGGCAAGAATACTATAGTGGGTCACCATTTTCTACTTCAAGGGATCGTCCCGATCCAGGGATTGATCAGGCCTCTCTTGCATCTCCTGCATTGGCAGGCGGATGCTTTACCACTAGTGCCACCTGGGAAGCACATTGTGGACTGAGCTGGTACAAAGCTGAGCTCATCTGGTTGTCAAAGCTACTTTGGATTCATCCATATTCCCAGGATGCAGCCCTCAGGGTCTTCACTAGAGTAAGAGCTGTTCACAAGTGTATGTAGCTTGAGTAAGTCCTGCTCATCAATACATGTTTCTTAGCCTCACAACACTGTCAAAAGTGCTACTTGCTCTCTTGATACCTGGGAGAGAAAGAAGGAAAAACAGTAGGGTTAAAAAAAAAAAACCCTGATATTGAGATTCTTACCCTAAGTTTTCATCTTTTCTCAAATCGTAGATCAGTCATTCATCTCTTATTCCTCTCTCCACTGCATCAGGCAGACTTTTAAAACTTTCCCAGCTAGCACAGGGGTTGGTTTGAACTATTTTTCATTATCAAAAGAAAAAGTAACCCTTTTTGCATTTTCCTTTGTCTTTTTTTTTTATTTTTCAGTTGTTACTATGGCAGTGGGGACAAAGAATACTGGGAAACCAAGGCTGCAGCTGGGAATGAGCAATCTAGGAACACAGGGATCATTTATACTTTGAACGTGAGCTGTTTGGAAACTTTACAAATAATTGAAGTCAGAGACACTCCTTACTTTATCTTAATTTAAATAAAATAGGTCAATCCTAACTCAAGACTACTTATTCAGAAGTCCCTAGGACTCCTCTCTGAAAGACCCATTGAGCCCTTCCCTAAATGACTTATATTGTATTTTAATTGTTTTGTGTTTAAAAGTCCTCACTCTGTGAGTAGTTTGCCAGGTGAGATTATACCCTAACATTTTTTTCTGTCTCCTTCTGGTACTTAAAACCATCATATTATTAAAATAACAGGCACTCATTTAAAAATTAGCTGAATGAGGCTTGAATACCCTCCTCTTGCTCAGGAAGACTCCCATGCTGACTTTGTTGGCGTTCAAGGTCTTTAGGTCAGCCAGCACCACACTCTTCAGCTCCATCACCAACCTGCCTCCCCTGCCTCCCTTCTCCTCGAAGCAGAGGGTCTATGTTCCCATCCCTCTGAACTGTCAACCATGACTCCCCAAACTCACAACATCCTCACAGCCTTATCTGTTTGTTTTTTTTAATTGATTTTGTCTTTTTTTTTTTTTAAGATATTTTGATGTGGACAATTTTTAAAGTCTTTACTGAATTTGTTACAATACTGCTTCTGTTTTATCTTTTTGTTTTTTGACCTTGAGACATATTGGATATTAGCTCCCCAACCAAGGATTGAACCTGTGCCTCCTGCATTGGAAGGTTCAGTCTTAACACTGAACCACCAGGGAAGTCCTTCATAGCTTTATCTTTGTCAATTGGATGCCCTCTGCCTCAAATCTCTTTCTCCCTGTCCTACACTTTCTCTTCCCATCACTTGCCCTAACACCTATGAATTCCTGCTCAGCCATGAGAACTCAGTTTAGATATCACCTCCTCTGGGAAGACTCCCTGATTTATTGTAGGTGTTCTGTCTTACTCACCCTTATTACAATGCTTCCAGCACTGTATTATAATCATCTCTTTATACATATGTCTCCTGCCCTTGACTGTAAATTTCTCACGAAGGCTTATGAATTCATTGTCGACATATTTATTGCTTTCTCAGGTCCTAAATTCTCAACAGACATTGAGTAAGTGACTCAGTAGAGTGATAGATGGAATGAATTAATATGGACTGAATTAATAGTCAATTGGTAAAAATAACACAAATGACAGATTGTAACAATGTACAAACCCATTATTTAGAATATGTAGTCAGACCTCAACCAGACATGATTTTTTTTTTAATGTATACATGTCAAGGGAAAGACTTAAAGAAGAGAAAAAGGTAAATGCAATGTCCATCTTTAAAAGAAGGAAAAAGAAATATCGGTCAGCCTAAAACACAGTGCCAAAGAAGTTACTAAGATAAATCATCAAAATGATCAATTTGCAATCACCTAGGAGAACGTAACGGACTGGGTAGCAACCACCATGGCTTTTAGAGGAACAAATCATGCCAAACCAATTTAATTTCCTTCTATGATAGAGTGACAGGCCTTGTAGATAAAAAGGATGCAATAGATGTAATCTCTCTAGACTTCTGTAAGCCTTTGATTCTGTCCTACCTGACATTCTCATCAACAGACTGGGGAGATCTAATCTCAGCCACACAGCTATTCAGTGGGCGCACAGCTGACTGGACAGAGGCATCTAGAAAGCATTCGCCAGTGGCTTAACATTAACCCAGGACAACAAACAGTATTGGCAACCAGCCTTGTCATGGGCTTGGGATCATTTGAAATTCTTATAGTAAAATGAAAGGTAAAATTATAAATTTAGGTGTATATGTAATAAAGAATATGTTTACACAGGAACCGCTGCAAATATATTTGGAGGGAAAAGAATGTTTCTGCGTAGAATTACTTGGCATTAAACACACGGATCAGCAAACAAATACTTTGTGAGTGACCCATCTCAAACTAAACTGAATTCTTTGCATGTGAGTTATAGTTCCAAATGTAGCATAGTAACCACAGGGGTTATAACCTGACCACCATCACCACTTCTGCCTAAATTGCTTCCCAGGTGAAATCTCTGCTGATTGGTACCCTGACGTCTGCTTCTATTATCTGTTTGTTCTGTGTCTCCATGGACTGCTGGTTCCATCTTCTATTCATTTTCTCAGATTCCTCAGCTGTTGAAATGATCATTTCATCCCAACCATCCGTCTCCTTGTTCTGTCTCGTGATATCTGACCACCTGTTCTCAGCCATGTTTTCATCCCTTACTTGATATCTGGAAGGTACAGGTAAATGAGATACAGGGAATGGAAACTCATGGTAATGAGTAAGTTTGGGAACAGCATTTAGAGATAAGGTTATTTTTTTTTTAAAGAGCAGTTTCAAATAGGTTTGGGAGTGGGTCCTGTAAAGTGATGGGTGAGAGAACAGGCTTGATAGAGTAGGAAAATTGAAAAGGATGAACAGAAAATAGAATAGTTAAGAATGGAATGTGTGGATTCAGATAAGAATTAGCCAGCCACCATCGTCATGGGCTCCAAAGTCACTGCAGATGGTGACTGTAGCCATGAAATTCAAAGACACTTGCTCCTTGGAAGAAAAGCTATGATCAACCTGCTGCTGCTGCTGCTAAGTCACTTCAGTCGTGTCCGACTCTGTGTGACCCCATAGACGGCAGCCCACCAGGCTCCCCCGTCCCTGGGATTCTCCAGGCAAGAACATTGGAGTGGGTTGCCATTTCCTTCTCCAATGCATGAAAGTGAAAAGTGAAAGTGAAGTTGCTCCAGTCCTGTCCAACTCTTCTCGACCCCATGGACGGCAGCCTATCAGGCTCCTCCGCCCTTGGGATTTTCCAGGCAAAAGTACTGGAGTGGGGTGCAATGATCAACCTAGATAGCATATTAAAAAGCAGAGATATAACTTTGCCAACAAAGGTCTTCCAGTAGTCATGTATAGATGTGAGAGTTGGACTATAAAGAAAGTTGAGCACTGAAGAATTGATGCTTTTGAACTGTGGTGTTGGAGAAGACTCTTGAGAGTCCCTTGAACAGCAAGGAGATCCAACCAGTCAATCCTAAGGGAAATCAGTCTTAAATATTCATTGGAAGGACGGATGCTGAAGCTAAAGCTCCAGTACTTTGGCCACCTGATATGAAGAACTGACTCACTGGAAAAGACCCTGATGTTGGAAAAATTGAAGGCAGGAAAAGGGGACTACAGAGAATGAGATGGTTGGATGGCATCACCGACTCAATGGACATGAGTTTGAGCAAGCTCTGGGAGTTGGTGATGGACAGGGAAGCCTGGCATGCTGTAGTCCATGGGATCGCAAAGAGCCAGACATGACTGAGTAACTGAACTGAACATCAAAAAAACAAGCCAAAACAAATATTGGTGTGGAAACGGAGAAAGGGGAACCCTTGTACGTTGTTGGTGGAGATGTAAATTAATGCAGTCACTATGAGAAACAGTATAGCGGTTCCTCAAAAAAATTAAAAATAGAACTACCCTATGATCCAGCGATTCCACTTCTGGTAATATATCCAAAGTATACAGAAATGCTAACGTGGAAAGATATCTACACTTTTGTGTTCACAGCAGCACTATTTACAATAGCCAAGAGAAGGAAACAGTCTAAGTGTCCATCTATAGTTGACAGGATAGAAACTGTGATTATATATATATATTATACACACACACACACACACACACACACGCTGGAATGTTATTCAGCCATAAGTTTAGAGAACAGATGACCTTCACACCTTGTCCCCAAATTCCTGTTCAGTGCATATAAATTGAAATTATCTTCTTTTTCTTGAGTATTGTTCCCTGTTCTATTTATTGAATTTGGTGAGTCTTGCTCTTTATTCTTCCCTATCAGCCCCTCTTTTAAAGATTACTTTGCTTAAAAAAATAAAATAAAAAGGATTTGACACATTCTCAGAGTTGACGTAAGTATCCACTTGCTTCCAATATCCCTCACAAGAACAGGCTTTTATTTTATTTTATTTTTAAACTTTACAATATTGTATTAGTTTTGCCCAACATCGAAATGAATCCGCCACAGGTATACCCGTGCGCCCCATCCTGAACCCTCCTCCCTCCTCCCTCCCCATACCCTCCCTCTGGGCTGTAAGGCTTTTAAAAACCTTTAAAAACCTAAGAAGGAAGACAGTTAAGATCTTCCTTGCCTTGGTACAAGTTTCTCTGAGACTGAAGTTTCCAAAATCTTGAACATGAGCTGATTTCCTGAGTAGTCCCACTTCCTGTCTTCTGGTGGTCTTTCTGTCTGAATGAGATGCTATGGGAGCTCAAAAGGCCTCCCAACAGCTGCACCACTATTTTTATGCAAACTCATGGCCTAGAGATAAGGAGAGGTCTGCTCTCCTCTCTGGGTAAAAAAAATCTGAACTCTAAAATGCCCAATTAGATTAAACGTCCCTTCTGGAACGAACTAACAACTAAATGGAATTTGTATTATGTAAAGAAGAACAAGTTAGATTTTGTTTAAGATAACTTCGGAATCCATTTATAGGCCTCTTTCTTCCTTGAAACAATTGAGCAAGACTCCAGAAGTAAATATTTCAGGTACTGACAGAACATATAAGACACGAAAGAGAGAATTGAGATTTTATTGAGAAAGTACACGCTGGAAATATTTTTAAAGCTAGATATCTGATCAATATCTCTGAGAGTAGAATGGCAGGGAAAAAAAGGAGGTTGGTGGGTGTAAATTCAACCAGATCTTCAACATGCTTTGTTTACAGAGATTGCAGGCTTCCCTTGTGGCTGAGCTGTAAAGACACCGCCTGCCAATGCAGGAGACATGGGTTTGATTCCTGGGTTAGGAAGATCCCTTGGAGTAGGAAATGCTAACCCGCTCCAGTATTCTTGTTTGGGAAATCCCGTGGACAGAGGAGCCTGGGGGGCTACAATCCTTAGGGTCACAAGAGTCAGACACGACTAAACAACAACTCCATTAACAATATAGAGGTTACAGTAGTTGATCATAATAGTACTCTGATAGGCTTACTCGTTGGTCAGTTGCAACATTTCCTCCACATATAATACTTAACATTAATGAGCTGTCACATTATCTTTATAAAGACACTAGAAGTAATATTATTCTTCCCATTTCACTGGTGAGGAGACTAGGATCCATCACCAACACAAAGGCCACCTAACTGAATATTGGTTAGTTTAGTTCAGTTCAGTTCAGTCATTCAGTCGTGTCTGACTCTTTGTGACCCCGTGAATCGCAGCACGCCAGGCCTCCCTGTCCATCACCAGCTCCCAGAGTTCACTCAGACTCACGTCCATCGAGTCGGTGATGCCATCCAGCCATCTCATCCTCTGTCGTCCCCTTCTCCTCCTGCCCCCAGTCCCTCCCAGCATCAGAGTCTTTTCCAGTGAGTCAACTCTTCACATGAGGTGGCCAAAGTATTGGAGTTTCAGCTTTAGCATCATTCCTTCCAAAGAACACCCAAGACTGATCTCCTTTAGAATGAACTGGTTGGATCTCCTTGCAGTCCAAGGGACTCTCAAGAGTCTTCTCCAACACCACAGCTCAAAAGCATCAATTCTTCATCACTCAGCTTTCTTCACAGTCCAACTCTCACATCCATATATGACCACAGGAAAAACCATAGCCTTGATTAGATGGACCTTTGTTGGCAAAGTAATGTCTCTGCTTTTGAATATGCTATCTAGGTTGGTTAAACTATATGTAAACCCAGACCTTTGCTTCCTAAGAGAGAACTCTACTATAACATAACATTTTTCATAACTATTGATATATATTGAATATAAAGGTTGTAACTATCACTCTCATGAGGCTCCTTGTAAATTTCAAATAAGCATTTGTAATGAATTTGATCTTCACATACTCTTAATATAAATCTGAAGGTGTGGACAAAGAGTGTCTCCCTGTTACTCAATTAGATGACTCAACAATAACCCATGGCTGTAAAGTCTGAGCAAGCAAGTCTTTGAGATGCTGGAGAGGTCAGACAGGGCCTGAGAAGTTACGTAAATCAAGCTAGTGATCTGGAATTATTGGCTAAACTCTAATTCATTAGAGGAGAATAAGCAATATCTATAAACATGTGAGGTTTCCAAGGATAATTCAATTGAGATTTGAGCACCAGAGAGTTTGAATGTTCAGGAAAATATATACAGTATACTGGAGAATTAAATTAAAAAGAATGATTGACCTGAAGGAAACTGAACCAAAAGTTGCCTGGGACAGTACCTGTGTTTGGAAATCTGGCCCAGGAAGATCAGTTTATGCAAGCATGTTGATTTTGAGAAAAGGAAAGCAGTGGAGCATATTCCTAGATGCTCCCTCTCCACCATTCCCCAGAGTCCTCATCTTGTTCTCTAAGTTCTCAGAAAAGAAAGACAGGAGACTCTCATTCTCACCCTGGTGTTATCAGTGAGGAAATACAAGCCATCAGTGCAGAAAACCAAGAGGATGAACAGGAAGATCAAACCTCTGAGTGCACACCCAGCTGGTCTCCTGTCCAAGTCCATCTTAATAAATGTGGGGCAATGATTATCCTTCTTTTTGAATTGTCAGCTTGTATTGCTGGTTTAGATGTTTGCAAGATAAAGGGTGGTTGATCTCTCAGCCTAAAGAGTCAAAGAGCAGAGAATTCCTATCTGATCTTTTGACCTTGCTTTGTTGTCCAAGATGGAATTGTATGATAGCAAGGCTAGGATTGTGGGCTTGCAAACCTGTACCAGACCTCATGCTCAGAAGGACCCTCTGCTTGATTACAGGCTCTGCTGTCACCATCTCAAAAATTTTATATTAATAATTGTTTCTTGGAAAGGGTGTTTTGTAAGTGGTATCCAGTGAGATAATGGAGAATATGTGTGAACAGAGGAGACACACACAGTGAGTATCCTCTAACATTTGTTACCTCATCCATGGATCAATTTTGTGACCCATGATGTATGGAATTCAGAGATACTCAAAGAGAGTACAAGGTAAGCAAGTGGCTTGAATGTGCATGAATCAAGAAGTAAAATAGAAACAGTTGAGCGAGTTTTGTGCAGCACATCTACTGTTCTGGTAGGAATAAACTGTATATGCATATATGAGCAATGAAATACTCATTATATAATTTTGTGCATACTAGTCAAATTCATTCTTATTTGTTGTTGTTCAGTCACTAAGTCATATCTGACTCTTAGCAACCCCGTGGACTGCAGCACACCAGATTCCCCTGTCCCTCACTATCTCCCCGATTTTGCTCAAACTCATGTCCACTGAGTTGGTGATGCTATCTAACCATCTCATCCTCTGCCACCCCCTTCTCCTTTTGCCTTCAATCTTCCCCAGTATCAAGGTCTTTTCTAGTGAGTCAGTTCTTTGCATCAGGTGGCCAAAATATTGGAGCTTCAGCTTTAGCATCAGTCCTTACAATGAATTCAAGGATTGATTTCCTTGAGGATTTATTGGTTTGATCTCCTTGATGTTCAAGAGACTCTCAAGAGTCTTCTCCAGCACCAGTTTAAAAGCATCAATTCCTCGGCGCTCAGCCTTCTTTATGGTCCAACTCTCAATGCCATACATGACTACTGGAAAAACCATAGGTTTGACTATATGGACCTTTGTTAGCAAAATAAAAAAATTATAAAATTCTCATATTTGCATTGAAAACTGGCATCACACAGTATAAAGATGAATGGTAAAATCCATGCTAATTGTTTATGTTTTTACATATTCTTTACCTGGAGTGACATTAAATCACAAACAACAAAGTAATCGATTGAGACAGTGAGTCCGTAAAAGAAAGAAAATGGCTTTATATCTTGGGGTGTCATTCATGACACTTTTCTCCTGCTTTTTGAACAAGAGGCCCTTCATTTTTATTTTGTGCTGGGTCTGCTCAGTAGCTGGCCCTAGTTAACAGTGTCCACGTGCCTGAAAGCAAGAGGGTTTCTGAGGCAACCCTTCCTTATTGGGGCTCATCCCCATGTGTCTTGAGTCACACTGAGATCTGGGAACTTTTGGGGTGTTTGGGAAAACGAGACTGATGATCCTCCTCCTGCTTTGAAGCAACTGGACCCATCACACCTGTTCCTTCATTCCCAAGCCTCCCTCCCTTTGGCTGGGTCAGATTGCTTTCCTTGTGTTCTCGGAGTCCTCAGCGGGCTTCACTACATCATTTCTTACTCCATGCTGACTGTTCCTGCATTTTCCCTTCCTCACTGGACCATTGAGTAGCTCTTGGATGATGAACCTGTGTCATTCATCCTGGCCCATCCAGACCCTGAACATGGTGTCTTGTGGATGGCAGCCAATCACCAACATCATTAATTGCATCTTGTTCTCCCAATACCCACCTCCTCACCCACCTGCATGCATCTCCTGCACATATATAGTAAAATCCATCCTCCCCTCATCCCTGATTGCAGAGGAGAGTACTGTCTTTTCCTTATCCTGTTGCACTAAATGCAGGGCAAATAATCTGATCCTACATAAGAAACAGGTAGCCGATTCATAATGTTGTAATAGTCTTAGGTGGATGGCATAGGGACTTGGCCATACATATACATGTATCCATTCTCCCCCAAACTCTCCTCCCATTCAGGCTGCCACATAACATTGAGCAGAATTCCCTACGTTATCTAGTAAGTCCTTGTTGGTTATCCATTTTAAATACACCTGTGCATACATGTCCATCCCAAACTCCCTAATTATCCCTTCCCCAGTCCTTCCCCGATTCTTTTATTTATTTATTGTATTTTTTATTCTGTCTTCTCTCAGGTGAAGAGCTGCTTGCTTAATTACACTAAGGAGCCATAAGTATCACTGTCCAGTAACACACCTGAGCCACTGATGGCCAGATGTTCCTGGTCTCTTGAAATTCTACTTCTCAGAGGAAAGCATTTTGGGGAGAGATTCTTTATCCCTCAATATTTATCCAGCACCTGCTCTGAGGATAGAAGGATGAGTCCATGTCTTGCCCTTAAGAAAACTCAACCTTTCATAGAATATCAGCCCAAGGCACCAACTTATTTCAGCAAGGGGAGGACGGGCTTCTTATATGCAACATTTGGATTCATGTTGCAAACTGTGTGAAATTAATATTTCAAGCTCAGTGTGTGTGTGCGTGTGTGCACGCACACACGTTCCTGAGAGCTGACAAACAGAGATTGGAAAAAGATAAGGCGACAGTGACCATTAATGAGTCAGTAACTGGTGGTGGCAGTAACTTCCAGAACTGGACACAGAAGCAGATGCTAATTTTAGGTTCCACCTTGTTTTATTGCAGCCTCTTTGCAGAAGAGCATCGACTTGAATCATGGGCCTTCTTTTTTGGCTTTTGTTTTCCTTATCTGTAAGTCATCTCTGGAGCAAAAAATATTTAAGACCCATCTCAAAAATGTTTTCCAGGATGCCACTTCTCCATGATTGGTCTGCTCCTGACAAACACAAAGAAGCTCCTTATTTTATTAGTCACTTATTCGGTTGCTTAGTCCTCTCCAGGGAAGTTCTGAGAAGGACAGGTACTCCTGAGGGCCCTTTTTGGCTGTATGAAGAGAAACTTCTCGGCAGAGTCTGTTCTGTGTACACTCACCATTCCTATAATGGAATGCCAGCTATGTTGCCTGAAGCAACCTGACACTTGCAACAATATGTGTATTCATTGGTGTATGAAACAGGGAAACAGCCCAGGCTTTGTGATCTCTTGATCCCAAGCACTTCATCCCTCTCCACACATCACCCTCTGCCCCCAGAAAATGCGTTTTATGGCACATTTTGTGGCAAGATTTATGGCAATTATCACCCAAATCCGTAATTAGCAAGTGGTAACAGATAGGCAGATACATCCACTTACAGTGACATCTCTGACAGATTGACAACCCCCACCACCACCCCTTGCAAAATGCCTGCGAGGCTTCTCCTTTCCAACGTGACCACGCTCAAACACAGGGCTGGCAAGCCTGGTCTCGTGCTCAGAGAGGGGGAGGGGGCTATAAAAGTGACATGTTCCCACAAGCATGGCAGAGCCCACGCATAAGCCATTTGGCTTTGCAATTAAAAACAGGTTTGGCTTCCCTCTGCATCAGTAAGACGACGTAAAAGCAACATTCATCCTGAAAATGTTCGCTTGTGAATTCAAATGAACTGTGAGTCTTGGGTTTCTCTTTGTTTGCATGTGCATGCCTTGAGAGTGAATTTTCGGAAGGGTTCAGTGTGTTTCTGTCCAGGGCAATGCGTGGATGCCTATGCCTTGAATCACTGCTACCAGATTGGTCTCGGGGACACTTTCCACTCTTGTGTCCCTGACTGTGACGTGCTTCACGTTTCAGATTCATTCCATCAGGCTTTTGACTACAGGTTAATTTCCTCTCCAAGCCCGACCCTTTTGCCTTAGGAAATGATCATTCACTCGAAAGACCTGCCTGAAAAATGGACTCTCACAGATTGGACCTGAGTTTCCAAGATACTGAAAAACATAAATAGGGTTACTGTGGGCAAGTGTAGTAAACTTGACTACAACGATCCTTAATTGTATCTTTATCATTGTCTTTCTCATAGGACACATTAAACTATCAGATCCCATGATAACTGGGAGAAATCTCTGCTTTACAGCTGAAATCCTTCACCTCACTATGCAATGACGAGCTTAGACATATCCTATGAAAGCCAAGCCCAGTTGCAGTTGAAATCACCCATTTCCTACAAGGCAGTTTCCTCCAGCATTCCTTTTTCTTACTCAGCTGGACAGAAAGAAACACTGTCCTTATTTGAATATTTACTGTTGAAAGTTCCAGTTATGCCAGAGATGAAATTGAAAAATAGTCAGACCTAAACCAAGAGTCATGTGTCGAAAACCTGTCAGAACCCAGGCCACTCTGACATGAAGTGGTCTTAGCACTAGACCCTGAGGGTCACTGGCCCTCAGGCACATCCCCTGAAGTACACGGAAAGTTCTGTAAGAAGACGTGTGCTAAGAGTCTCTCTTTTGCAGTAATGATGGTGATGATCAGAATTAATTTAAAGAGAGGTGGACATCAAAGACCAATTCATTTCAGTGCATCATCCTGGATCTAAAACTCATCATAGAAGGACTCCATCCCTATTTAATTTTGGAAAGCCTCACCAAACTCCACTTAAGAAATTTTAGTTTATTCATGCTTCTTTGGACATAGTGATCTTATCTCATGCTCTTACCCTCAAAAGTGTTCGAAAGTGAATAATTATTAAAATGTAGACTTTTTATTGCATCATTTGAAATCCATAATTTTGAGACAAATATAAAAGATTTTTATAATGTGTAAAATAAAAATGTTATCATTATAGAATAAATAGCATATACAAATATGCCTGACATTTTGTGTGGTTGCATTGAAAAATTCAAAAACTTGTTAACTGATTTTGTCATATAGTTTACCTTTGTATAAAAATACAGATGCCTGCACACAATTTTATATTTCTCAAAAAATAGATGTTTTCTTGCTTTTCATCCATGCACTCAGGAAAAGTACATTTTTCTAAATATGAATTTTTATTGTTGCTTTGATAAAGAAAATGAGTTCCCCCAATTCACAAGTTATTAAGCATAAATAAATGTTTTCCATTTTTATTCATTCCATATATTAGAGATTTTTCACTGACTTGGGCTCCCATTGGTGCACTCTGTATTTTATAACTTTATACATAAAAGATGAAGTAGAAGGAAAGACTTTAAATTCAGTCCAACTAAGACAGGAATAAAATCAACACTAAATGTCACAAAATAACACTACAATTTTATTTTTAAAAATCATACACATAAAAATAAAGAAAATATACATATGCATGATAATAAAAATAATTTAGCAAATCTTTATGAAACTTGAGTCTTCCCCTCTCCTTGTCAAAATATGGCTTCTTCTTGAAAACATTGTTTAATGAGCAAAGAACTGGTATCAATTAATTTAATATTGATTGGAGCAGGAAGAAAGTCTATGATTTTTATAAGCTTATAAATTTTAGTAGAGAAGCTACTTCATATGAGTCTATTCTTTATTAATTTGGTGTTAATAGCTCCATTTCCTCATGGTTATGTATCTGAAGTGCTGTAAAAATGAGTAAGGAATAAAGGGAGTTATTAGGGCTTTAAACTCAAGTTTTCAAATGCCCAATAAATGATGTGATTAAGTGATTAGAGGACATTATTGAGTTAGAGAAGGGTTAAATAATGACGTATTCGAAACTCATTTGGAATTGCAATAATTAATTTTTGTCAGTGTTTTGGCAGGCCAAAGGTAAGGAACTGCTTCTAGAAGTGGGTTGAAGAATCAGAAAATTACTAATGAAAAGTCTCAGATCGTAATCACGAGCTTACAGTATTTCAGTAAATGAAATACCCTCCACGTAAAGGAAAGATGTACACAAATCATTATATCGTTATTGTCATTTGGCATGTGCCTGCATAGAAAAATCCCAGTGCTGAATTTATACTCAGCAACTATCACTCCATAGTCATTTCTAAAAGTTTTCTAAAGTTTGTTCTTGTTTCATTTTGTTTTTTGAAGCCACACAATCATTCTTATAACTTGGAGAATTTATTTTCCCAGACTGACCGCACACCACACTTCTGAGGAGGCTTTCTTTATGGAAACGAAAGGAAAGCACCTGCATATTGGAACCACAACTCTTCAACAGCTTATGTAACCCCAAACATGAAGAAACAGGCAAGGCCTCCCATTTTCTCCCTGTGGTTTAAAGCCAGGAGGAGAGTGAAACCATGTCTCTCCGCTTTGTGCTCTTGCTTATATACATCCTGCAAAAACATGGCTAAGAGCACAGACTTCCCACATGGGTGTGTTTTGGAAGTCGCTAGTAAAAATGATTTTAAAACATGTAGAAACTGCCAAGCTCTGAGAATATGCTTATTAAAGACTCATAAAATTGTGACAATTGAGAAGAAAACAGCCAGTCAACTTTTTCTGTGTGCTTTAAAGAAGTCGGTTTAGTCTTCTCTCCACCTGGGCTTGGCTGTGGTGAACTCAGGCAAGAAAAACAAGCTTGGCCATGATTTCACAATAGAGCGCTAAGGAGGGAGAAACAGCAGTTCAATATTCATGAAGTCACCCAACAAGGCAGAGCCATGTCTATCTTGCACTGTAGTAATTCTAGATTTTCATGAGGGGTTAAAAATTCTGTAAACACACTTTCCAGACAGCATCCATGGTCTCACTGATAAGCTAAGCATCAGCACTACCAAATGAAATTTAAAATGGCCATTGAGTCTGTTTCTGCCCATATGTCTGGTGAAATGAAAGTCACTCAGTTGTGTCCAACTCTTTGCTACCCCATGGACTAAACAGTCCATGGAATTCTCCAGGCCAGAATACTGGAGTGGGCAGCCTTTCCCTTCTCCAGGGGATCTTCCCAACCCAGGGATTGAACCCAGGTCTCCCACACTGCAGGAGGGTTCTTTACCAGCTGAGCCACAAAGTAAGCCCAAGAATACTGGAGTGGGTAGCCTATCCCTTCTCCAGCGGATCTTCCTGACCCAGAAGTCAAACCAGGGTCTCCTGCATTGCAGGCAGATTCTTTACCAAGTGAGCTATCATCTGGACCAGGAGGCAAAAGACTGAGTGAAATTGGTCATTTTAGCATCCAATCTGGGACTATTTCATCTATAGTAACAGCACTGAGTGTGTGATCAGTTGCTCAGTCATATCTGACTCTTTGTGACTGCATGGACTATATAGTCTGCCAGGCTCCTCTCTCCATGGGATTCTCCAGGTAAGAATACTGGAGTGAGTTGCCATTCCCTACCCTTTTCTCCTCCAGGAGATCTTCCCGACCTAGGGATCAAACCCGAATCTCTTGAATGTCCCATATCGGCAGGCAGAATATTTATCACTGCTACTAAGCTGTAGGGAGAATCAAATTTGCATGGTTGTAGAGTTCCTGATGCTGTCAACTGATATCCTTCTAAGAAGTGGGTGTCCCTGATAGCTCAGTTGGTAGAGAATCCACCTGCAATGCAGGAGACAGCGATTCAATTCCTGGGTCAGGAAGATCCCCTGGAGAAGGGATAGGCTCCAGGATTCTCAGGCTTCCTTTTTGGCTCAGCTGGTAAAGAATCCTCCTGCAATGAGGGAGACCTGAGTTCAATCCCTGGGTTAGGAAGATCCCCTAGAGAGGAGAAAGGTTACCCACACCAATATTCTGGCCTAGAAATTTCCATGTAGTCCATGGAGTCTCAAAGAGTCAGACATGACTGACTTTCACTTTAAGAATTTATGGTTTTGCAATGACCATGAGGAAATAATTTTTTTCCAGTTTTAAAATGCATGTGTAGAACATTTAACTTTTTATTTAAAATTATTTTAAGTTGACTCAATTAATCACCTAAATTCTGCATGACTCTCTTTTCTGAGAATGTAGGAACCCTGGTCTATGCTCAGTAGCACTGTTTTCAAACCTGCTTAAGCCTAAGAATCTCCTGCTGCTGCTGCTGCTGCTAAGTCACTTCAGTCATGTCCGACTCTGTGCAACCCCATAGATGGCAGCCCACCAGGCTCCTCTGTCCCTGGGATTCTCCAGGCAAGAACACTGGAGTGGGTTGCCATTTCCTTCTCCAATGCATGAAAGTGAAAAGTGAAAGTGAAGTTGCTCAGTCGTGTCCAACTCCTAGTGACCCCATAGACTGCAGCCTACCAGGCTTCTCTGTCCATGGGATTTGCCAGGCAAGAGTACTGGAGTGGGGTGCCATTGCCTTCTCCGAAGAACCTCCTAGGACACTCATTAAAAATACATGTCCCTGAGCACAACCCTGGACCAATGAAATCAAACTCTCTAAAGAAAACTCCTAAATATGGGCATTTTTAAGTTTCCCAAGTGATGCTAATGTCAGGAAAGTTTGGGAAGCCCAGCTTAACCTGCCTAGATTACATATTGACAAACTAAATGCCCAAGAAGAATAGAGAGAGCAATCTGTATCATAAAGCCCCCAAAACATGGTGATGTCTTTCCTCAGAAACTTTCTGAGGTCTGGTATATAAGTTTAGATAACCAGTAGCTGGTGTCCAATTTGAACAGGAACAAACACACATACCTTAACATTTTTTTATTAACAGTCTCCAAAGCATTAGGGAAGTAGATAAGGTCAAAACTGTGAAATATAGCCGTAAAAAATTGTTCAATAATGCGAAATGAAAGCGAAAAGTCATTCAATCATCCAAAGATAGCTGATTATCCAGGAGCTCCTCAGCATTTTACCAGATTCTACCCCACTGCAGTGAATTTAACAAGTCATAAAGATGTGAACCAAAGTAAAGAGTGTCTTCATGCAGACATTCAGGTAGGCATCTGTGTAGACATTCAAGAACACAACTTCTAAAGATAAAAGCTCGTAACTCGCTTTGAGTCAAGACAGATTCATGCAGTCACAAAATCACAGTGCTTTCTCTTTTTACTTCTGTATTGAAAATAATATTCATTTTGAAGTCAAGAAATGTCAGTAAGTAGAGCAACATGAAAATTATTTTTGTTTCACCTTTTGATTAAGAAAACTGCTCCCAACTTCCCCACACACCCCAATGATTAATAGCTGATCTTTTATTGAGAATATGAAGTCATCCAGGCTGCCTGGGTACTAGTTTAAAAAACAAGCAAGGGAGAGGGGTGGGGAAAGCATTAGTTCAGTTGGGCCAGTTTGTTCAAACTCTGCATGATATAAGCTCCTCTAATGTAATGTTTCTTATAGGTCAAATGTCCTTTCCCATCCCCTGTCTCCACCAAGCATGTCTACAGTTGAAGCAGTGGAGTGAAGATGAGCAAGCTTTTATTGCATCATGCAATTACTATTTTAGATATTTTTTCCAGAATATTCTTAATAAGTTGCTACTACCTCTAATCATGGTAAAACTCTGTACAAAGAAGATAATAATATTTAATAAATCCGTGGCTTCATATCACCTTATTATGAAGAAATTGAGGCACAGTTGCCTGACTTGCACATGCCCACAAGTGCTGGACAAGGTTTTAGGATCAGTGAGGCTGGTGAATAATCCAGAAAGACCCAGTAGCCATCAGAGAGAGAAGAGTAATGACTGTAATTGTTAGTTTTATCTGTATATCCAATTAAATAATTGTCATTTTTGTAAAACTGCACAAGGGAAAAACCATGATGAATAATTGAACATGAAAGTAACAAAATGTAATTTCCACCTCCAGAAATTTCAGTGACTTTGACTTCAGTGGCAATCATACCGCAGATCTTTGCTTGCCCTTTCACTCAGCTTAAATGCCTCTAGAGGATCCTAATAGCTAGATGATATGTTTGCTTTGGAATCAGATACCTGGAATGTTTAGCAGATGACCTGAACGCTCAGTGATAAATTCAACCCTGTCTGTTTGCGTATTTGTTACCTCTGTGTTTGATTTCATATTCCCACTCAAAGACTGGCTTTAAAATGAAAAGCTAGAGTCTAGAAATTTGTCTGGATGATGTTTATAGGTTGAAGTCAATGGCAGCATCTTAATTCTGTTTCCAAAGGGAGATAAAAAGGAGATGTAGCTGCCTCTCCACTTATTTTCTTTCCCTCTAGACAGAAAGAACACTTGGAGACCTCCAGAGGGCCTCGTTGTGAAAATAAGATTTAACCCTCCAGCTGTGTCTGCCTCTGCCTCATTTACCCCGGATTTGGCTGCAGGAGAGTGGGAAGAGACAGAGGCCAAGCAGCTTCGTCTTCATCAGCTCACACCTCCCTATCCCCACCCTAACCAGGCTACCAGTGTGAGCCAGGCGGTGTCGTAAAACCCAGTGAGAATTTACAGGCAAGAGCGTAATTTCTCCTGGACTCCCAAGTAAAACAAACTAGGAATGGCTCCAACTGTAAACAGTGCTGTGTATGGAGACATCACATCACTAGGACAAGAGAAGGCTGAGTCAGACCCCGTGTCTCACACCACCAGGGCAGGGGAATTTTGAATCAAACCCCAGCCTCTCGACCTCTTTCTGTGGAGAGCAAGAAAGTCCAGAAAGTGGCAACCAGCAGCCCCTGGAAAAGAGAAATCCATCCAGAGTATAAGCCCACATGAAAAAGCTGGTCTAAGTGTTCCATCACTCAAGCATCAGACATCCACCGAGGACTGATCAATGTGAGCAGAGGACTGCTGGGAGGATAAAAATCAGTGTAAGTTACCAGCTTCAAGGAGCTTATAATCTCCATGAGTAGATGAGATTTAAACAAGAGAAAGTCTTCACCAAAACAAAAGTGACACACTTTTTTTGTACAACTTAAGTTGCATACTCAAAGTACAACTTAAAGGTGTACAACTTAGGTATAACTAACAGCAGTAAATACCTCCTGCAGGATTCTGAGAAAAGTGAGATCACAGTTTCCTGAGATGGCTGCAAAAAACAAACCATAGCTCGTCAGCACTTGAAGAACTGAGGAATTTTAGAGGTGGGACAGTATTTCTGAATAAGTTAAGAATTTGCCCAACATCTCGTTGTTCCTAACTCTCTTTAATTCACTTAAAATACTCTCTAACCAATGAAAAGCTTGGCAGATGGGGTCATCATCGTAGAGGAAGTGGCAACAGAAACAAATATTAAAAGGTGTGGTTTCTTTCTTTTGTTGAGGTTTTAGTTTGTTTAGGTCGATCTATGCCTTCCCTGTGGAAATGTTTGGAGCTGGATTTGCTGACTTCTATCTGAAGAATGAAGCGTGGGGTATTTAAGAAATCTCTGAGCACACTGAATAATTATGCTCTGTTTTTCTTTGTGTACCCTTCCCTTATTACAGTACTGGTAGTTCTAACAAGTCAGCACGGATTTGCAAAAACAAAGTTAATGAAGAAGTGAAGGCTACATTCGACCTGTCATTTAAAAAAAAAAAAAAAAAAAACTTCCTTTGTTATGTCTAGCCATTTTAGCCCAAACTCTCTGCACAATTTGACGCCTGTTACTAACACTGATTTAATGTGTTCCGACAATTTATCCACCATACATTTTTCACATTCAGCGCCGACAGGAATGTCTCTTTCATGCTTTGGCAGATAGAAACCTACAGTTTGGGAGCTGCCTACAATACATGGGTCGCCAAGGTCATTTCAGTGGCCATCACCACTCCATTACACAGGAGAGCTGACTTCCCATGATAAAGAAAAATACCAAGAGGAAGGAGGAACAAAGCAGTGAAGGATGGGGAAAGAAAGAGAGAGGGGAGAGAGGGAAGGAAGGAAGGAGGAAAGAAAAAGAAAGTAAGAGAGAGAAAAGAACGGTAGGTATGTATTGTTCCAGAATTCTGTCTTGGCTTGTCACAGCGCTCTTTCCTTGACTGAAATAATAGTGCAATAAAGTTAGAACATCAGTGACCTCAACAAGCCTCCCACCCACGCAACCTTGCCACTCAAATGTCTTGCTCGTTTTTCTTGTTACTTGATGATGATCAGTCTGTTAGTCAAGTCTCAGTTTGACTAACATTTTGCCATCAGCTACTAGTTGGTCAACCTCTATCCCACTAAACGGGAGCAATGAAATCGCCCTGAACACTTCGGTGACTTTTGCTGCTCTCTCAGGTTCAACCAGACAAGCCAGTTGATCAGTTGTCTGAGATCGAGGGTCCTTCTAGGACCATAGACTCTTTTTCTTTGTCCTTCCTTTTATAATGAAAGTGCTGCTTGGAATATGTTCTCAATTTAGCATTCCATCCGTTAAGACATGCATTAAAATATATGTTTGTGTTTTTTTCCTTCTTTACATGCGAAGGAGGACATTTCAGTAACTTGTAAAGAAATGAGAAACCAAAACTGTGACTTAAAATAGAAATGCTGCAATTCATGGGGTCGCAAAGAGTCGGACACGACTGAGCAACTGAACTGAACTGAACTGAATACTAATTGACACTAGCATTTTCTTACTTTATGCCAAGCACAGTTCTGAGAATCTCGCCCAGATGGACTTGTCATAAATCTGTAAGCTGGGTGCTATAATCACTCCCATTTTATAAACCAGTCCATTAAGACACAGAAGAGTTTATTGTTTTGCCCAAGGTCACGTAGCAGGTTAAGTGGCAAAGTCAGAACTGAGATCCAGGCAGCTGTATTCCAGATCTATATTCTTAATTCTATTGTTCCCCTGAAAACAAAACAGGAGCATTGCTTAATAAAGTCCTGTTCAGTCAGCATACTTTCACAGTCTGATCCAAGTAAAAAGTGTAAATACAAGGAGTCATGGAAAAAGTGACAGCTGGAGTTGAGAAGTGATTTTCCAAAATCTGTCATTAAATGCTGTGAATCTAAATTCATGGATCAAACTTTCTACATCTGAAGCCACGTGAGAATAAATATGCTAAATATCCAAGAAAGACAGAGCCCGGTTTCCTCATCCACGTCAGGGAAATAGCTGCCTGCCCTGTAGGGCTGCTGTGAGGATAAAGATAATGTGCGCAAAGCTCCCATCACAGAGGCCAATCCAGGATAGATGATTGAGAAGGCAAAGGTGCTATTTACATCTGTTATCAAGTATTTTCCCTGCCTTCCTCCCTCTCAGATCCATCTTGCACCTCGGTGTCTACTCTCGCTTCAGAAAGCAAATCCAAGTTCCCACTCATCCATCAAGACAAACCACGATGCTGGGAAGTGACACCTTGAGCAGAACTCCAGTTGGGAAATAGCAAGTGCATAAACAGTACTCCCGGGACGTAATCATCAGCTTTCAAAGGAAGCATTTACAGCTGATGGTGAAAGTTGTTTTAGAAAGATCTGTTAGAGCAGATACAAAGATGGAAACTCGGATAGGCACGCTCATTGAAAGAAGAAAGTTACAGTCATGTAACTATAATTAGATAAGATCCATCCAAATACATTTATGATGCAGTAACATAACTCCATGTGTTTTGAGAACCAGGAGAGCACATTTCACTGCATATTCTTCTCCACAGCATCCCGCCTCCCATCAGAGAAGGAGAGTAGGAGCTCAAAGCCTGTGAAGGAGTGTGGTTCCCAGACTTAACGTAGAAAGAAGCTGGGTTGAGGGCAACCGCTCACAACTCCAGGTGTTTGTCCCACGGGCTCTGGTCCTGGTTTCTCTCTTCTACTTTTGAAATGAAGTTGGAGTCCTGCCGTCCATTGTCACTAGGTTCCAGGAGCAATCCAAGAGGCTGTTTTCTCAAATCATGTATGGAAGATGCAAATGGTAAAGGGTTATCACGCCTGATCTAATTCTTACATCCTGATTTCTGGCCACTGTGACCATTTCCAACACTGAGAGAGGAGTTTCACTGAATAGTGGAGACCAGCATAGAAATCGTTGGCAGGGCATATGAGTGTATGTCTTTGTCTTTATTCGTGTATTTGTGAGTCTGAATCTGTACGTGTCTGTATATTGCATGCGTGCCTAGTCGTGTCTGACTCTTTGTGACCCCATGGACTGTAACCCGCCAGGCTCCTCTGTCCATGGAATTTTTCAGGCAAGAATGCTGGAGTGGGTTGCCATTTTCTCCTCCAGGGGATCTTCCTGACCCAGAGATCAAACCTGAGTCTCTTGTGTCTCTTGCACTGGCAGGTGGGTTCTTTAGCACGAGTGCCACCCGGGAAGCCCATGTAGCTGCATCTGCTTGTGTCCAAATACATGTGTGTCCATCTGTATGCATGTCTGTGTCTGTCTGAGGATGTGTCCGTCTATACCTACACCCATGGGTCTGTGTATCTCTTCATAAGTTGTGTGTATGTCTTCATGTATATCATACAGTGTGATTCTACACGTGTCTGTATGTTTGTGTGCTTGCATGCTTGTTCATATCTGTGTATGTGTCTGTATGAGCATGCATGTCTATGGGGGCATGCCTAGATTTTATAAAGAAATGAACACAAATATGTGCTAGGAGGCAATGTTTCATTTTAAGGGACCTGCCCCCAGTGCACATTTGAACTGTGTTTTGGGTGCAAATGTTACCTGAGCAAGGTAGACAATAAGGGAAGAAGAGATGTGCCATAAATGAAACAGCCAAGGACCCACTGTCTGATGCTTTCATGGCTGTGCCTGACCCACGCTACTACTTGCCACACTGAATTGAGCACTTTCTTGCACTTTTTATTTATCTTATTTTTGGCTGCACTGGGTCTTCATAGCTATGAGCAGACTTCTCATAGTGATGGCTTCTCTAGTTACAGAGCATGGCTCTAGGGCTCGAGAGCTCGAGGGCTCAGTAGTTGTGATACACGGACTTAGTTGCCTTGTGACATGTAGGATCTTCCTGGATCAGGGATCGAACTTGTGTCCCTTGCATGAGTAGGCCGATTCTTAACCACTGGACCACCAGGGAAGCCTGTACTTGCACAGTTTTAAAGTGACCTGCCAAAGAGCGCTTATCACTTGGGCCACAGGAGTTCTCACTTAAGAAAGGCAATACTCCAGGAAGATGGAAGAAAATCTTTCCATCTCCCTCTCATAGCATATAATATATGACAGGCCCTAAGCCCAAGAATTTTTTTGGGCTCCAAAATCATTGCAGATGGTGACTGCAGCCATGAAATTAAAAGACGCTTACTCCTTGGAAGGAAAGTTATGACCAACCTACAAAGCATATTCAAAAGCAGAGATATTACTTTGTCAACAAAGGTCCATCTAGTCAAGGCTATGGTTTTTCCAGTGGTCATGTGTGGATGTGAGAGTTGGACTGTGAAGAAAGCCGAGTGCCAAAGAACTGATGCTTTTGAACTGTGGTGTTGGAGAAGACTCTTGTGAGTCCCTTGGACTGCAAGGAGGTCCAACCAGTCCATTCTGAAGGAGACCAGTCTTGGGTGTTCATTGGAAGGACTGATGCTAAAGCTGAAACTCCAATATTTTGGCCACCTCATGCGAAAAGTTGACTCATTGGAAAAGACTCTGATGCTGGGAGGGATTTCGGCAGGAGGAGAAGGGGATGACAGAAAATGGCTGGATGGCATCACTGACTCAATGGACATGAGTTTGAGTGAATGCCGGGAGTTGGTGATGGACAGGGAGGCCTGGTGTGCTGTGATTCATGGGGTCACAAAGAGTTGGACACGACTGAGCGACTGAACTGAACTGAACTGAAGCCCAAGAAAATAACTATATTCATTAACTCACAAGGTGATTTCAGTTGAGGTTTCACTGACCTTTTTAATCCCCAAAACTGGCATTATTTCCTTAGTCAAGCAAACATTTTCTAGTATAAACAATATTTGAGATCTGAAATACCAAACATGTGAGTCCAGCATACATCCTAAAGCTGATCAGAGAAATATTTTACCGGAAACACTGGCAAAATTTTAACACTGCTAAATGAAGAGTCAATGAATATACATGACACAGATGAAAAGCCAGCATGACCATGTGTGTGTGTGTGTGTGTGCATGTAGTTACACTGGACTTAGATATCAGGGCACCGTTTACACGCCCTGCCCTGATATAGGGAGACCTTAATTCTAACCTCTTCCCCTTTGTTGGTTTCCTGACTGAGCTCAGACAAGTCACTTCAAGTGGCCCCGTCCCCTCCAGGGCTCTTCTTGGCCAAGTTGTGTTGGTTTGAATCCTTTCTCAACCACTTAATAGCTGTGAAACTTTGGTCAAGTTACTTATCATTCATACCTTTGTATTCTTATCTATAAAAGGAAGATAATCATAGTATCTGGTTCATAGGACTGTGATGAAAGATGAGAATGTAAAATACTGTTTGGAATATTGTAGTGAAGTGAACAGAGAAGGCAATGGCACCCCACTCCAGTACTCTTGCCTGGAAAATCCCATGGATGGAGGAGCCTGGTAGGCTGTAGTCCATGGGGTCGCTAAGAGTCAGACATGACTGAGCAACTTCCCTTTCACTTTTCACTTTCATGCATTGGAGAAGGAAATGGCAACCCACTCCAGTGTTCTTGCCTGGAGAATCCCAGGGACGGAGAAGCCTGGTGGGCTGCCATCTATGGGGTCACACAGAGTCGGACACGACTGAAGTGACTTAGCTGCAGCAGCAGCAGCAGTGAAGTGAAGTTGCTCAGTCATGTCCAACTCTTTTCGACCCCATGAACTGTAGCCTACCAGGCTCCTCCATCCATGGGATTTTCCAGGCAAGAGTACTGGAGTGGGCTGCCATTGCCTTCTCCAGGGTTGGGATATTGTAAGTCCTCAATATTAGCCATTATTACTAGCACTGATTCACAGTTTCCTCATGTAGAACAGGAGAGGGTCAGAGGTGTCTGAATTATTTTTTTTAATTTTTATTTATTTGTTTATTTATTTTTGGCTGTACTGGGTCTTCGTTGCTGTGAATGGGCCTTGTCCAGTTGCAGCGAATGGGGGCTACTCTCTGTCTGCAGTGTGTTTGACTTCTCATTGCAGTGGCCTCTCTTGCTGTGGAGCACTGGCTCTAGGATGCTTGGGCTCAGTAGTTGTGGCTCAAGAACTTAGTTGACCCATGGCATGTAGAATCCTCCCAGACTAGGGATCGAACCCACATCCCCTGCATTGGCAGGCAGTTTCTTAACCTCTGGACAACAGGAAAGTCCTGACCGAATGATCTCTTTCAGTCCATCTTTAGGAGAACCATCATTTGGGATACAGTTAGTAACCCAACCTCCCCAAGCCTCTGTAGCCACAGGGAGCTCCTATCAGATCTTATTTTCATTGGCCATGCTGCCAGTCGATCACTCAGGCCTTACTGATTCCTGTTTTACATGCAATTCTAACAGCCATGTTTATCTGATTTCTCAGAGTACAGCAAGTTGGAAGCCCAAATTAGGAAGGAGAAAGAATATTGGCAGAAAAAAAGCACCTTGTAGGCAAGGATGATTGCCCACAGTCTGACATCAAGAGTAAACCACAATGACCACAGAATGAAGCAGGTGAACACTACGATTACAAGTCATGTAAAATGGTTGAATTCCATTTAATAAACTGGTCATGACAGCTCCCAATTTTAGAGATATTTCTATGCAAAGGATTAACATTTTCTTGGCTTAGGGATGATCAGTTTTCTGATCACTGTCTTCGTGGGCAGAATGTCACTGGCTATTGCTGAGGCCTTGCCCCAGAGTTGCTGGCCCTGTGGCGTCCCTCCTGGTTCGGCAGGTCCAGAACCAGGGGTGGATGTAGGGCTATCCAGAACTGCTTTCATCTCTCAAGGGGGAGCTGGTCAGAGGGTGAGAACATTCAGGTCAGGTGTCAGCACTCTCCTATGTAATCCTGACTTCAAACTTCTGCCACACACACTTTCACACATTTTCATCTAGTGATTTGATTGAGTAGCAATTTCTTCCCTGGGCTGTCATATCCTCAGGTTCTTTTTCTGACCTTGGAAGTAATGGGTTCAGAATTAGGACCCAAGGAGATCTCAGTGAGTTTTCAATCCTGCTTCTGACACCTGCCAGCTCTGCAACTTTGGACAAAACACTTTCCCTTCTCTGCACGTCGTCCTTGAAGCTCTAAAATGTGAAGAATAATGCATTCCTCCCTGGGGCTATTAAAGAAAGTGAGTGAGTCAGAGCCCAGGACCTGGAATAGCTCGAGATGTATCAGCTACTCTCGATGCCCATTTCAGTTGCATCTAGGACTTTAATGGCTCTTTCTCAATCATAATTTATTGCATCCTATCAAAGCATAATGGGTGAAATATAGGTTTGGAGCCAGAGAGACCTGGACTGGAACCGCCTTCTATCCTCCCCCATCTGTGTGACCATGGGCACAATAGGAAGGTTTTCCTAGGTCAGCTCCCCCTGTTGGAAATACCACCACTTAACCCACAAGAGTTTTTAATGAGGTTTAGCCAACGTATTTAGTTATCTTATTTTCATAGTGGCTCCAAGGCACAAGAGTAGAGATGCTGGCAATTTGGATGCGCCAAAGAGAAGCTGTGAAGTGCTTCCTTCAAGTGAAAAGGTGAAAGTTCTCAACTTAATAAGGAAGAAAAAAATATCATCTTCCATCCTTGAAACTGAAGAAGGAAAGAGAAATATGTGTTAGTTTTGCAGTCCAAACCCCAAACCTCCAAAGTTACGACCACTGAACGTGATAAGCATTTATTTAGTAAATAGGAAAACAGCATTGAATTTGTACAAAAGGTATTTTGAGAGAGACAGACCACATTCAAATAATTTTATTACAGTGTATTTTTATAATTGCTCTATTTTATTATGTTGTTGTTCATCTCTTAATATGCCTCATTTATATATTTAACTTTATCATAGGTATATAGGTGGGAAAAAAACAGAGTTTGTGTGAGATTTGGGACTACCCTCAGTCTCAGGCACCCTCTGGGTCTTGGAACTTAAGCTTCATTCCATGAAGAAGTGGGGGGCACTGTACATGAAAATATGCTTAGAACTTATCTCCATAGCCAATAAAAATCCATCATACAAAGAAATAAATATCTTTCTTCAGAATTACCACTTGCCAGCTACAGTCATAAGATTGTTTATATAACTCAAGTCAAAAATCTTTTTTTACCCTGTATTATATGGCCCAGATTTGTTTTTAAAAAAATGTATAGTTTTAAAAGAACTATTTCTCAAACTGGCTATTCTCAGATTTTAATTCCATTTCATGTAGGAGTTGAAAGAAGTCCTTTCTTCTTACGAGTCCACAAGTGTTCCAGGAGTGGAAATTACATCTACCGTGGAATCCGAGGATGGGACATTTACACATGTGGATGCCTCTTTGACTTTATTTGCTTGAAAAAGAGCACCTAACTCAGTTTCATCAGGTGATAAGGAACCCTTTGTCTACCTGGGAAGTGTTCTCCTTCAAAGAAGTGCTGCCAGCCTCAAGAGGGCCTGTGGACCCATGAACTGTGTTTCCCGGAGCACGACTCAGGACCCAGCACAGATAATGTGTTTTCCTTTTCACTGCTCAGAATATTCATCAGGATAAGGAGGTTTTGGCACATCGTGAACATTATATAATCATGTGTCAGTACAGAAGCTTTTAGCTTCTTGTCACCATTCATGCTAAGCCATCCTTAATGTTGTAATATCATTGATATCACCAGGAGATAACACAGAGTTGTCTACTGGCTATATAATTTGTCAGACATTAATAGAGACTGGAGTGATTGGTAAACACACAGCACTTTTGTGTCATCTTTTCCTGATAGTGGTTTTGATAAGATTTTAAAGTAACTGTAGGTTTAGATTCCTTAAATACTGGCATTTGTTTATTGGTTTGTTTGTTAGTTTGTTTTTTAAAAAAAAAGTGACTTAAGCTGTCAGACGTGCTGTGTATGTATGTGTATACATAGTCATGTCCAACTCTGCAACCCCATGGACTGTAGCCTGCCAGGCTCCTCTGTCCATGGAATTTTCCAGGCAAGAATACTGGAGTAGTTTGCCATATCCTCCTCCAGGGGATCTTCCTGACCCAGGGATTGAACCCAGGTCTCCTGAGTCTCAGTCGGCATTGGCAGACAGATTCTTTACCACTGCGCCTCCTGGTAAGTCATATGTGTTACCTGTCTGTGTGTGCTCAGTCACTTCAGTCGTGTCCAACTCTCCGAGACTCCATGGAGTGTAGCCCGCCAGGATCCTCTGTCCATGAGATTCTCCAGGCAAAAATACTGGAGAGGGTTGCTGTACCCTTCTCCAGGGGATCTTCCCACTAGCTGCCAAAGACTCATGCTTTGTGACTTTATGATCCAGTGTTTGACATTAGCTTTCTCTTGTTGGAAAAGTTGCTGATTTCAATGCACTACTCCTTGATCCCAGAGATTGTAATGAGAGCTAGCCCCATGGAAATTCTCAGGAAAGACTCAAGAAACGTCTGAAAGCTGTGTCTCCATTAGCAGACAAAATACTTTTCAAACATCCTCAGTAAACTCCTTCTCAAACACCTGAGTGAGGATAGAAAAATAGCACAACTATTGGATATTAAGCTTTTATTGGTACTTAACAGCAGTTGATCTCATGCAGAGCTTAAAGCTTTTCCTGAACTATGATGAGGAAAGTGAATCCAAGTGACCAGTTTGACCAAATTAATCAATTAGTGCAGTGACATTTCAGATATCTTTCACTGAATTAAACAGCAATTTTTTAAACTAGGCTGATAAAATAATTCATGGAAAAAAAAAAAACTATACGGACTCTCTTAGGTTGACATTTCAAAAGCTTCTGCCGTCTGGTCCACTTAACCTCTACAAGATTTTCAACATAGCATCATTGCATAAACCATCTATTGCCACCAACCTGGTCACCCGACTGCTAAGAATATCTTCCCCTCCTCACCTCTTTGTGAGGTGCGTCCTTTTGTGTCCTTTTGCCTACACTGTGTCCTGGCACCACATGCTTTCTCTTTTGTCTCTGCCCACCTCCTAAGCTAGCTTTCAGTCATGCTTCCTCCATGGCATTTTTTTTTTTTTTTTTTTTGCAAGTGGCTTCCTCTCCGAATCCCACTGGAGTCCTGATCATTCACTGCACGTGTTGTAAATTCTCTTGGATTATAGCAATTATTTTGTATCTCTATTACTACTAAATTAAGCAGGCACTTCCATTTTATATGCCTCAAGTAGATTTCCTGTTCCCAGAGATGTCAGCTGTGTCTTTAAGTCTATTCAATGGTTTACTCGATGTCTTGCATGTGGTTGATGTTGATTATACTAGATAATCTGAATAGTTTCACTGATCTACTGAAATCATTTAATCCGGATATAGCCGAGGACTGTTAACGAGTAGTTGTGAAGATTATAATCATATTTGTGGCCCAGACACCTGCAATTGATCTGTGAATCTGCCATGTACTAGATGGTGGATATCTTGGACTAGATATCTTGGGCAAGTCACTTCACCTACCTTAGCTTCTTTTCTCTTGTGTAAAACTGAAAGAATAATAAAGACTTTCTTACCTACTTCACTAGATTGACTGTAAGAGTCAAATGATGTAATGTCTTTCAAAGTGTTTTACAAAGGTAACTACCTTACGGATATGACGTCCATTGTTAAGCAAATGAAACAGGACTTTTGAAGATCCCGTATCAAATCTAGACAAGCCCTAAAATGATCAAGACTGCTGTGGTTTTAAGGTAGATACGATCCATGTATGCTGAACAATGCTGCAGATCAGATGGTTATTTTCACTTTATAGATGAAAGTTTGAAGTTAGCTAGAAGCAAATGATTGAAAAATTAATGAAGCATCAAAATGAAACACCTTTACTGAACAGTAGCTTTGAGCCTGATATTTGAGTCTCCTATTTCTTTCTTAATTTTTTATTAAGCACCATTAATCTTCTGATTCTTATGGATTCATATAAAACAACACACTGAAAATATCCATCTCTCTTCTCTGTAGTTCCTTTGTAAGTATAAATAACATCTTGAATCTATAATTTAGCTCCATATTTCTTCCAGGCCTTCCCATTTTCCTTCTTATAGTCCCCAAAGTCATGCCCTTGTTTCTTAAGTCCAGATCTTTACCACGTCTCCATTGCTAACTTTTATTTTGAGACAGTTCCATTCGTATGCCCCCCAAGAATCTTGAATTTCAGAAAACCAAACTAAACTTGTCATCTCTTCCTCTCTCACACCTCCCATCCTGAAACCTACAGCTCTCCCCCTGTCGTCTGTCTCAGGACTTCCAGAACCACCCACCGGGTGGCCAAAACCCAAAACCTGAACATCATCCTTGACCCCTCTCTCTACCTCAAGATGAACTAATTCCTGCTAATTCTGTCTCGTTTCCATCTCATTGAATCTCCATACCCAAGATCTCAAGGTCACCCACCGGTGGCTCAGATGACGGCCACCATCTTTTAACCATGCTGCCGACATTCAGTTGGGTGTCACCCAGTTCACGATCTATTCTATAACCAGAGTGATTTCTTTAAGATGCACACTGAATCTTATCCATCCCTGGTTTACAATCTTTCATTGACTGCCCATTTCCATCTGCAAGGAAGATGTACATCCTTCCCACGTCAGCCAGGACCTCCCTCAACCACATCATCCCCTTCACTGCCTTCAAACCTCAACTTGGATGTCAGTGTTTCCTGGGAGAATTCCCTATTTACCTTCTTCTGAAAAGTGGCTTCTGCCTTATGCTTAACCTGATTGTACATTCTCCAACTCCCTTGTATTTACATTCTGCTTGCCTATACACTCCTGAGCTTGAAATTGCCTTCAGGAAAGGGCCAATGTTTCATCATTGTGTCTCAGTTACTTCTGCTGCCAAGTACCATCTGTGATATCTGGCATATAATATGCTCTCCATAAATTTTAAAACAATGACAACAACTAACTCTCCCCTCATCTGTGCATACTTTGCTTCATCCTGAATTATCCTGCCTCTTCTGCTGTGTTGGATATTATGAATCATGTTTATTTCAGGAAATCTTCCCTCAGTGAATCTGTTCTGGGCAATCGTTACTCTGCATCCCTTCTCAATGTAATTATTAAATGAATTTGCAATGTTTTCACTTTTTGGAATGTTGTAGATAAATATTGTGATACTGTGAGGTTAAAGCATGAGTATATACTGTCTCCCAGCTTCAACTTTGAACTCCTTGGGGAGGCACTGCTCTTCTTAAATCTTCAATTATCCCTGACTTTGTACATTATCTCACAGTCAGATGATGCTCAAAAAGGCTAGATAGGATGTACCACCATTCCTCCAGTGTTCACATCCCAATCTCCTGTGAATTATGGTTCATTGTACATCTTTCTCCCTTCACTCTCACATAACGGGTACAGACTGTCATTGCATTTGCCTCTGGCAAGAAGCTCGAGTGTTTATTGACAGGAGGCAGAGTGGAATATGCCCTACCAAGAACCAATCAGGATTTTAAGATCAAAGGATATTCTGGTTCCTTCATCTGGGGTTCCTTCTTTTAAACTGGACAAGTCATTTTCAACACTTTAGTCTTCTCATCTCTTAAGAAAAGGACTTGAAAGATTCCTATAGCTCTGTACAATGGTATACTACAAAAGTAATAATCACCAAACCAAATGACTGATCTGACAGTCAAAACTGAGAGTCAAAATTGACTGTACCAGAATAGACAAAAATCTCTTTAATAAATTTGAAACATATTTTGAAAGAAAAGGGATGAAAGGAGAGAGCTATAGTGTTACATATTTCGGTTTTTACTTTCATACAGCGTGTGGCCCTTAGCATGAATTTTCTTAGGTAATGTTATTCCAATGCTTGCTATGTAGAAGGAATTTGAATGGCATTCACCAAATTAGCACAGTTTTCCACAAAGGAGAAAGGACCTAGAATCAAATGGAAAACAGATATTCAAGCAAGCATGGAAAACTTCAAAGAAAATATATGACACTGTCCTATTTGTTTATTTCTTGATTAAAATCCATATTCAGTTAGTCTGCTTAAACTGCTCTACACAAAATCTCTGGTCATGGAGGTAAACATATGCGTGAGAAAGAGGTAGTATGCAGATGAGGATGCTGACCTGAAAAATCTAAAGCGTTAATGCTATTTTTATTTGATTTTATACAGATAGTCACTTCCTTTGTTTACCACAGCATCAGATGATGCGGCATGTGTTCCAAGTGTTCTTTTGTTCCAACAGTTATCTCCATGAACATCAGAATTATCACTGCCATAGAGAGATCATTTATCTTACTTTCGTAATAATATTTCAGTAATAATGTAGCTGGTAAAAAAAAGTGTGTGTGTATCTATGAAGATAAATATAATTGGGGAAAATAGCTTTTCAAGGCATATTTCTTTAATTACAAGCTGAAGTATTTACTAATTTTAAAAGTTACTAGAACCTTACCAATCCTAAATCACTTGGACTTCCCTTATTTTCACATATTTGCAAGTAACAATGGTTCTGTTATCTTCATTTTTAACCTACATAGTACTCACTTATTCTATAATACTGTAGTTAATTTACAAGTTTCCTAATTTGAAGGTGTTTGGATAGCCTGAAATATGAGGGTCTTATATGTAGTGTTGTTAGGAATACCTTTACTTAAATTTCTCTTTTGTGTTCATGGCTAACACTTGAACGACTGGCTCTAGGTCTAGAAAAATGCACATGTCATATAACATCTTTTCAGTGTGTGGCCAGCAAGATTAAAGCGATTTATAAATGCTACCAATGGCTGTCATATAATCATGTACATTTCCCTATATCCCGGCCTTTACTGATTTTTAAAAAATATGTTCCTTTGACTGGATTAACTGGAATATGAAGATTTCTCAAATTTAGATAATATTTATGTATTTTTCTATTGATGAGACTGCATATTGTTCACCATGATCCTTTGCTGCATCATCCGTTCCATAGAAGTCGTAGACCACAGCGGTGTGCCAAGCGCTGTGCCAAGACTGAAGACCAGGGACTTCCCTGGTGGGCCAGTGGTTAAGACTTAGCCTTCCAATGCAGGGGAGATGGGCTCGATTCCTGGTTGGTAAGCTAAGATCCCACATGCCTCGTGGCCAAAAAATCAAAACCTGAAACAGAGCAGTGCTATAAAAATTCAGTAAAGACTTTAAAAACAATAGAAAAAGAATTTTTTTTTAAATTAAATTAGCCTAAAAATTAATAGTAGGGTGTGTCTCCCAAGTTCAGGGCGCTAAACAGGTGATACTGGGTACAACAAGAACAGTGGTTCAAAACCTCCCACTGTGGACTCCCAGATGCCTGCGGAATCCACTATTTTCACAGGAAGACAAGCTCATTACTGCCGTCACTTGTTTTTCATTGTTTGGGTTGGACAATTTTCTAACAAAGGATTGTTTCCTCTAGTTGGGTCCATTTTTGTACCTTCTGATCTGTTTCACCCCATGGAACGCAGTTTAGCTCCTGGGTATTTTTATATCCTTTTTTTTTTTTTAACTCTTAATGGGGTAATCAGCTAATACTTGTGCCTTTTGGGATCCTAAATCAGCAATCCAGTTGTGATGAGCCATTCCCCTTGGCTTTGCAATCTTTGAATCATCATTTTGCAAGATGGCAGTCGCTGCTTCTAAACAGTAATCAAGGCTTGGAGTGGTTACACCCTGAACAAAATATCCCGTCTCCTTGGCCAAATTTTTATCAGGAGGTGTTGCAGAAACTCATTAAGTCACTTGAGTCAAAGATCCAGGTGAATCATTCTGCACCTCCACCCAGTTCAACTTTTTCCTGTGGTAGCGATTAAGTATATTTTTCTTTTCTCACTCCCACCTCTACCAACATCCAATCACATGTTCCACTCGGCCACACACACTCACTCAGACTTTACAAGCTCTTTGAAGGTTCACTTTCTTGGCACTCGGAGGACGCAGATAAGAAGTAAAATGTCTATAGCTTTTCTACTGAGTGCCTGGAAGTAGGAAAAAATAAAATAAAGCTAAAAATATCATCGTTAACGTCATGGAGTTTAATCCCAAACAGCATTTGGTCTTTGACTTTACATTTTACTTTTTTCTTTTTTAATTTTTCTTTTCAGGTCATGCCCTGAAGCATGCAGGATCTTAGTTCACCAACCAGGGAATTGAACCTGTGTCCCCTGAATTGAGAGCACAGTCTCAACCACAGGACCACCAGGGAAACCCTGCACCATTTTCTTCTTTAATAAAAAGGATATAAAGCAAGCACTTTACATGACAATATTCAAGAGACAGTGTGTGATCTTATTAATTATTCAGGTAATTAATATAACTTGCATTACGAGACCCAGTTTGAGTATAGAGTCAATGAATCTTAGGATGGCAAGCGTATGGACAGAAAGTGCCTGGACTCTACAGATCACCAGACTGGGTTTGAAAGCCAACTCTCTCACCAGCTCTTTGGCTTTAAACAAGTTTTCTCAACCTCCCAGAACAGTGATTTCCCCTATTGGGCTAAGACCTATCTCAGAGGGCTGCTGTCTGGATTCACTGGGATAATATATTCAATGCTAAGTGGAATGACTATTCACAAGAGGTAATAATGCAATAATAACAGCCTGGTAACACTCACCATGCTAGGCATTCCACCTAAATTAGTTCACTTAATCCTCTCAACAACTTCAAAGTGAGATGCTACTATTATGCCTATTTTACAAACAGGAAAACTAAGGCACAGAAAGGTGAATTTGTTTATTCAAGATCATGATGATAAGAACTGGTTATAAATTGAATTTGAGCCCAGAATCCATGTGTTGATGCAATTCTTTTATCTACTTAGAGATTAAGGAGAAAGTTAACTGATAATCTCAAAAATTCAGAGCCATCTTGGAGCTTAGGACAAGCTAAGGACCTGTAAATCTGTCTCCCAATTACATTCTAGTGTAATTTCCCTAAGAAATGAAACACAGAATAAGCCACTGGGCAAATATAGATGGTGGGTTTTAAGAAAGAAACTAGAATGATTCCCTACTGCTTTGTGATAATGTGGAATCCAGTAACAGTGACTAATTACTCGGTAATGACCTGTTTTGAAATCATCATGTCAGGTACTCACCTGCCTAAGAGTTAGATCCATAAATGCTCTAGAAAGATCCTCTCCTGGGAGCTCTAAGGAGAGAATCATCTGGGTTGCTAACACTCGGGTCCACACTCTCTTCACATTCCACTGCACTCTTTCTTCCTGGTAGCCCCTCCTGCTTCACCCCCACCCCCTTATACACACCCTCTGTTGCTGATGTAATGAATCCCTGAAAGGAGAGTGATGCTCCATAAAGTTGATATGGCCTAGCTGGTGATGGAACCCTAAAAGCCACCTCCTGGAAACACCAGCCCACTCCCCTCACCCGTAAGCCAGCCCACTGACTTCAGTATAATTTGCAGACCCGGGCAAAGCCTTCTAAACCTTCCAGCCTCCTGGGGTCACGAACAGACTTACCAAGTCACGCTTCAGTCTCCAAATCCACAGAGCATTTCCCACACCCACTGGAACAGCTACCCTGGTCATGGAGCCCAAAGCCAAGGGCGGTGGGGCTGAAGCCAGCAGTAATTGAAGTGATGGGAGGTGTAGATTTGTTATCTGTGTCTCACCAGTTCCTGACCTGAGGCAGGAGGAGCCCAGCAACCCACTCCAGCTCTGCTAAGGGAAGCAGCAATGCAGGCCAAGGAGATGTGGTGAAAAGACTCCTTAATTGAACTGATCAGTGATGGGTCTACCAGGTGTCAGAAGACCTATTAATATCTATCATTGGGAGCATGTATTAGTGTGATAAGGATAATAATAAGCATTTCTTTGAGCACTTATTATGTGCCAGACATTCTTCTAAACTCCTTCATAGAGTATCTCATTTAAGAGCTCAGTCAGAGGCTTCCCTTGTGGCTCAGCTGGTAAAGAATCCACCTGCAATGCGAGAGACCTGGGTTCGATAACCTGGGTTGGGAAGATCCCCTGGAGAAGGGAAAGGCTACCCATTCCAGTATTCTGGCCTGGAGAATTCCATGACTATACAGTGCATGGGGTCTCAAAGAGTTGGACACCACTGAGTGACTTTCACTTTCCTTTGGGGTTGTTACTATCATACCCATTTTACACATGTGGAAACTGAGGAGACATGTCAAACCATCTTTCCTCCACTTGCACAGCAAGTAAGAGAGACAAACCCCGCAGCCTGAAGTCAAAGCCCTTACTGTAAACTGCTTTGTCGCAAATAATCATAAAGCAGGCTTGGCAATCTTTATCTGTGAAGAGTTAGATAGTAACTGTTTTAGGCTTTGTAGGCCATATAGTTTCTGTCACAACTCAGCTCTGCTCTTCTAACCCCAAAGTACCAATAGCCAATACCTAAACTAAGGGGTTTTGCTGTGTTCCAGCCAAACTGTATTTATGGACACTGAAATTTGCATTTCATACTATTTTCATGTGTCATGAAACATTCTTTAGATTTTTTTCTCCCCGACTTAAAAATGTACAAACCATTCTTATCTCTCAGGCCATGTGAAGACAGGCAGCAGATTTGGCCCATCAGTGCTCTGCTAACCCTTAATCAAAAAGGTAGGAAAAAATGAAAATAAAATCATTTGGAAAGAAATGTGAATCATGGTGTTTTTCCAACCATTTTCACATTGTGTTTATTTCAACCTGAGAAGAAGTGTCCGCTGTTTGTCTTTGAATCGGTTGAACGAGATGCAGTTCATCAGATCTCCATACTGAGCAAGCTGTGTGGCCCTGGGCCATTCACTCAACCCTAAGCCACAGCTTCCTCATCGTCATAACAGTAGTTATCTCATGGGGTTGGTGCTGTAGGCATTCCATCACATAATGCTCGCTAGGCAATTACCCCAGCTGCCAGCATGTTGCAAACTTTCAGTAAACGTTTGCTCTTATGACTACTGGCATTATTGTTATTATTAACACTGCTATTATCAACATCATCGGCACCCCGGGTAAAGACATTAAAATAGCACATCTAGAGTTCACCTCTGGCACTTTCTATCAACTGAGTCTAGCTTAGAGGTGAATTAAAAGTCCTTTAAAGGCCCTACCCACCCTCCTCTCTATACTGTGATGCGATGGATCCCAAGCACAGGCCCCAGGAAAGAAAAATTCCACCTTACTCCATATTCTTACCATTCCAGAAAACACAATCTCATATACACAGCACCTATCAGAATTCTTCCTGCCACAGGCAGGAAGACTCCAGAACACTCTATTACTGTACCCAGCTACATGCTAATCTGCAGTCGGTACCAACATCTCCCTTGCCATCTTTAGCTTTCTGGGTGCTTGCTTGCAATGCTCATGGGTCACAAGAGGAACAGGAAAATAGAAAAATCTTCGTAATAAATTTCTGTGAATTAGAACAACCATATTTTCATCTTATTTAAACAGGCCATATGTGTGTGGAGTGCCACTTTGGTTTCCTGCTTTATTTATTTATTTTTAATATATTGTATTAAAATATAGTTGACTTGCAGTGTTGGGTTAGCTTCTGATGTACAGCAAAGTGATTCAACAAATGTATGTTCATATACATTCCACTGTGGTTTATTACAAGATAGTGAATATAGTTCCCTGTGCTGTACAGGAGGACCTCGTTGCCTATCCATCCTGTATATAGTTTGCATCTGCTAATCCCAAACTTTCAAAGATCCCCTGCCTCCCCCTCCTCCCCCTTGGCAACCATAAGTCTATGATCTCTTTGACTGTGGGTCTGTTTTGTAGATATGTTCATTTGCGTCATCTTTTAGTGGAAAGACTCTTTGGGGTGGCAGGTAAGGCAACAGATCTACTGAAGCATGTTACTTAAACTGCTGAGAAGAATCCTCATCACCACAGTGAGCCAAGCACAATCACCATTGTCACTGGGATTTTTAAAGTGAGCTGATAGGAAATCAGGTAATCATAGCCCAGGTCATTTTAACACTAAAGTGTCTCCGTGGGAAAAGTTTGCAGCCAGCGTTGGGTCCACTACCAGCAGACAAACGCCCAGTGTCATTGGTAGGACCTGGCATTTCAAATGTCTTCTTACACTTTGTCTCGAGGTTGGTTGGGGTGCATAAGGGCAGCAAGTAAGAATCTTTGTTCAGAAACACCCTTCTCTCTTACATCATTAACAAGAACAGTACCTGAAGAATGGCCGACACACAGTAGACACTCAAAATATTGCCCCGAATTTCTTACATACCCCAACATGTTGCCTTATATTTATGCTCTTTCTTCCAAAGAACAGCTCTTTCTTTATTTCACTCTATGTCACTCAGTCTTGTCTGACTCTATGCGGCCCCATGGACTATAGCCCACCAGGCTCCTCTTTCCATGAATTTCTCCAGGCAAGAAATACTGCAGTGGGTAGCTATTTTATTTTCCAGGGGATCTTCCGGATCCAGGGATCAAACCCAGGTCTCCTGCATTGCAGGCAGATTCTTTACCTGGCTCTGAGTCAACATCAGAGCCAGAGTTTAAAGGCTGTAGGTTATAAGATTCTATTTATTTGATACTCGTGCCAAGACAAAACTCTAGGCACAGCATTGCCTTTAGCTGAGGGCAGGGGGCCGGGGGTGGCATGGAATTGGGGTTGTGATGGCCTTTTATGTCTTGATGGTGGTGGCAGTTATTCAGTTGTCTACATTTGTGAAAACACACCTGAAAATGTGCACTAAAAAGGATGAATCATACTGTATGTAATGTACACCTTAATTTTTTTTTTAATTGAAGGAAAACTATACCACTGCTTGCAGTTCAGTGAAGTAGATAGGTGTTTTACTGGTTTTCAGTATTTGGTCCTGCCAAAATGCACTTTTTTTTTTCTTTTTTGAGGTTTAAATTTGGACCCAGTCAAGGCAGCATCTGCTTTGGGAGAGGAGTGCGTTGGAGGTCACTGTTGAAGGGGATCCTGTTTTGGCGCATTCTCTTTTTTTTTAATTTTATTGACCTGACTTTATTTTATTGAGCTTTGTATTTTATATTGGAGCATAGCCAATTAACAACATTGTGGCAGTTTCAGGTGGATAGCAAAGGGATTCAGCCATACATATGCATGTTTCCATTCTCTTGGAGGCATTATTGAGGGGCTTAAGGGTCTCGTTTGCAAGGACTTTGAGATTCTCTAATCTTCTACCACCGTGATTGTACCATTTACCTGGCAAGAGTGTCACAGGATAAATGAGTCAATGCAAGCAAAGAACTTTGAAGATGCAAAGCACCAGGTGAGGTCTAGAGTGCCACGGTCAGTGCTTAAACTGGACTGAATGTAAAAGCGTTTTCAAAGTCAGTACCTGGGCAGGTTTTTCTATCACTGTGTCAGTTTTTCAACTGGCTCCTACCCAGCGACCACTTGAAAGAAGAGAGGCTCTGAGCAGATGTTATAAAAACAATGGTGAAGTGGCAGCTTGGCTCACTGGATGTTTCAAAGCCAAGAATTTCAAATCCAAGAACAAAGGTGTGAAAGTAAATATCTTAGACGTAGACAGAGCAAAACACATTGCTGATGACAGACCCTCTCACACTGTGGAACAAACGTGTGTTCCAAAGCACATTTCATTCAGAGAATGATTCTAACAAGAATTTGTTTTGGAGAAATAAAGAATCTCTATTCTTTGGAAGGAATGATGCTAAAGCTGAAACTCCAGTACTTTGGCCACCTCATGCAAAGAGTTGACTCATTGGAAAAGACTCTGATGCTGGGAGAGATTGGGGGCAGGAGGAGAAGGAGACGACAGAGGATGAGATGGCTAGATGGCATCACTGACTCTATGGACGTGAGTCTGAGTGAACTCCGGGAGTTGGTGATGGACAGGGAGGCCTGGCGTGCTGTGATTCATGGGATCACAAAGAGTTGGACATGACTGAGCGACTGAACTGAACTGAACTGATACATTAAGGAATCACATCTAAAAGAATATAACAGTTAAGTTATGCATGGATTAAGTCCAGACTAAGTGATGGTTAAGAATTGTATAGATTAAATTTTCCTACAGAAGGTCAAGGTCTTCACCAATGAGGTCTGTAGATAAAAGACTGACTCAGTCAGACTTTGAAATTAAAAAACAAAAAACTATATGTCTGCATAAAGATCCAATATATGTATATACATATGTGTACATATATACATCACGCACAAACACACACACACAATGGAATACTACTCAGCCACAATAAAGAATAAGATTTTGGCACTTGCGACAATGTGGATGGATTTGGAGGGCATTGTGCTAAGTGAAAGAAGTCAAACAGAGAAAGACAAATACTGTATGAAATCACACGTGGAATCTAAAAAATGCAACAAACTAATGAATAAAACAAAAAGGAAGGAGACTTATAGATATGGAGAAAAAGCTAGTGGTTACCAACGGACAAAGGAAAGTGGGGAGGGGGAAGATGGTGGGGGTGGGGAGGGTTATTGTGGGATGCTATGAAATCAAATGTATGAAACCTTTGGAAACTGTAAAGCACTATAGCATTTAATCTTTCAGTCAATACAAAAAAGAAAAAAGGGAAAGAAATAACAAGTAAATAAAAATAAATAAAAACTATATATATCAATATTTTCTGTCTCCTCCTTCTCTCTTAACTCAAAACTCGCATGCATGTTTATGTCCTTGGGTGTTTTGCCCTATTTCAGACATGACTTAATTCTTAAGAACTGTGGAAATAACCTTGGTTCTTTCAACCACTCAATTCAGCCTGAAAGGATGAATCAATTCACACTGTCTTCTCTGTTCCTATTTCTACTTCTGTTCACCTCCTGATTCTCTGAGTTATAGTTCCTACACTCACCTTCTAAGGCTTTTCAGTTCAAAGGACTATTCTAAGGGATGAGAGCGGTTCCCACCAGTCCTGACACAAATAACTCCCGCTGCAGTGCCCTTTACAAGCACGAAATGCAAAGTACAGGGTCTCCTTCTCCACATGGAGGGTGGTGTGTTCATGTCACGGGCACCATTGGCCACGCTCCGGTGATCCTCTATTTAAATGCATTAACTATGGCCATATGTTAGCAACATACATAAAAGTCGCATCCCCAAAAAGCTCTTTCAGTGAAATCCCTCGGAAGCATCTTCCTGTAGAAAAGCATCCAGGACTGCTTCTTTAAGGAAACACAGGTATTGTGCACTCTGCTTTTTCGATATTCAGAATGAAGCCCCTCCAAAGGACTTCCCCCACTGAAGTTTATAACCTCAGCCTCCGCAAGTCCAGTGCAGAGAGATCTACAGCCCGCAGGCAGAGCAAGGAAGCTTTTTAAAGATGAATCATTTTCATAAATGAGTGCAGAGGGAGGTCAGGCCAGGGGACAGAGAAGGTTACATGTGTGCCTGAGATAAGGCCCCATCCATCCTCCTCTTCCTGTCAGGTCTTGATGGGTGAACGTTGCCTTGAGCTTCCATAAAACATGTTGTTTGCAGGAAACTTGCAGGTGGTTCATAAAAAAGTCCAAACTGTTACCATGAAATTTATCTCCCGCTGCGGGATCTGTTTATAATAGAAACGAAGGATCTCAAATAGAAATTAAGTATCTCAGACTGACTTATATTGGCTGGGAGGATTGAAAAATTCAACCTGCTTCCCCATCGTGGCACTAAAAATGTCCAAGTATTTGTATTGATGGCATCTTGACAAGATACAAGTATGTTCAAAAGAAAAATAATGTCCATAGTGCGCACAGCCCTTTCTCCCTGCGGGAAGAATAGGCTAGGTGAGATTTTATGGGGGGAATTTAATCAGACGACTGAACTCTTCATCACATTTTATTTCTGAAGAGTGTCAAGCATCCATTATTTACGACTTTCCCATCTGTATGGTCAAAGTGAAAAGGGCATCTCAATTTTTAAAATTGTTAGGAAGTGTTTATTATCTTGAAGCTTAAAAGAGATTAGGGGCAAGAGTGATGCTGGCCATAATCGGAGTTACCCCCACATAGAAATGGAAGGGAAATGCTGAGACAATTCACATAGATGATTCAGACCCTAAAACACTTGAAATAAAGAGGCAAGTGAGGAAGACATGCTGAATTCTCTTTGGGTTTGTTTTTCCAGTGTGGTGCTGGTAATTGGCTGCTTCTCACATCACATGCACATGTACCTAGATGGTGTTTTTTGCTGTTGATGTTCAGTTGTTCAGCCGTGTCTGACTCTGCGACCCCATGGGCGGCAACATGCCAGGCTTCCCTGTCCTTCACCATCTCCTGGAGCTTGCTCAAGCTCATGTCCATTGAGTTGATGATACCATCCAACCATCTCATCCTCTGTCACCCCCTTCTCCTCTTTCCCTCAATCTTTCCCAGCATCAGAGTCTTTCACATGAGTCAGCGCTTCGCATCAGGTGGCCAAAGTATTGGAGTTTCAGCTTTAGCAACAGTCCTTCCAATGAATGTTCAGGGTTGATCTCCTTTAGAATGGACTGGTTTGATCTCCTTGCAGTCCAGGGGACCCTCAAGAGTCTTCTCCAGCATCACAGTTTGAAAGCATCAATTCTTCAGCACTCTGCCTTCTTTATGGTCCAACTCTCACATCCACACATGACTACTAGAGAAACCATAGCTTTGATCATATGGATCTTTTTCAGCAAAGAGATGTCTCTGCTTTTTAATGTACTATCTAGGTTTTAAGTTGCTGCAAGTACTCATGGTCATACATTTCAAACAGATGAACTTAGCACACCTAGGGTGAAGAATATTGTGCCGAGTTTACAGAATCCAAGCATGTTATAGCTGGAGGGGATCTTGGGTCATATGGAGACCAGGGTTCCTTCCCTGAGCACAGACATAGAAGGAAAAGCCTCTATGGAAATTGACGCAGCAGTAAAGAACCTGCCTGCCAATGCAGGAGTGTGCGAGATGCATGTTTAATCCTTGAGTCAGGAAGATCCCCTGGAGTAGTAAATGGCAACCTACTCCAGTTTTCTTGCCTGGCGAATTCCCAGGATAGAGGAGCCTGGACAGCTATAGTCCACGGGATCACAAAGAGTCACAGCTGGATGATTGAGCATGCGTGAATGCACGCATGTTCTTTCCACCTTGACAGTAGCAATGGTCCCAGTCTTCACCCCACCCATATGTACACCGAAACCTCTTCTCCATCCCTTCATGATGAATGGAGGTGTAGGGTCAGAGCATAAAGTGGGCTGAGAAGCACAGTACCTAATCCAACATCTTTCCCGAATTATAAGAGTCCTAAGACTTGGCTTTCAGCTACAGTGAGAAACCAGAGATGTTTTACTTCAATATCTTCTCAGTCCTCTTGTGTTTACGTTCATCTGCTTTTAACCTCTACATTCTGGCCACCCAAGCCACACTGAATCACTGTGCCTTCCCCTCCTAACAGGTCCTGTGTCCTCCACCCAAACGGTCTCCTACTCCTCCCAATTTCATGGAAAAGTAACATCTCCTCTCTCCCTGCTAGGAAAATGCAGCTAAGATCCTAACAGTTCTAGGAATTAAGTTTCCTTCTCTGCAATAACAGCAAGTTGAAAGGGGAGTGATAATTCTGATCAAATATGTTGCCCCAAAAGAATGGATGTGTAACTGGTAAGTTTAAGACTTGTAGCAAACCAGAAGAGGAGTGTATGTGAAATGAAACGCATAGAGAAAAGAAACTCAAAAAAAAAAAAAAAGAGTGCATCCCTGAGCTGTGAGAACATTTCAGACAGCCAAATACATGTGTAATTGGCGTCTCCAAAGGAGAGGAGGAAGGGAGAAAATTGTGTGAAAATATAAAAGCATTGAAAACTTGATGAAAACTGTAAAGCCATAGATCCAGGAAGTTCTACAAATCCCATCACTAGAAATATGAAGAAAATAACCCTGGGGCACATGCTAGCCACATTCTTCAAAACTAGTGATAGAAAGAAAATCTTAAAAACAGAGGGGGGAAAAAATAAGCTGCATATCTTAAAATATTAAAAAGGATCAAAGATGAAGAAACAAAGATAAAAATGGCAACAGATTTCTACTCGGAAACAACTCAGTGAGGAGACAGAAGAGGACATTTCGAAAGAAAAACAGACAAATCTCTATAAAGACAATCATGGATTTTAACATTTATTTCAAAATAAAACACTAAACTATTTAAATACAGCAAATTGTGTTGGATGCTAAGGAGACCAAAAAAACCTTAGACCCTCTCAATTGCATTGTAAAAGGTTTATATAGTCACTACTTATTCTTCCAACTCCAGCTTTTATGTTTCTTTTCAAACTGGTCCACAAATCCACATTAAAATAATAATAATAGCTTCTATAATTTGGCATGAACTAGGTGCCCAGAATATAAAATTAAAGTACCAGATTTCTGGGCTTTGGAATAACCTTAAATCTTTTTGTGGGGATGGGGGGAATCTGGGTGTCTGTAAGTAAATAACAATGAACAGCACAAGGCCATGTGGTGAGTGCTGAAACAGAGGCACATTTTGCCTGGGGAGATAAACTACACTGAGGAGGTGATTCTTGACCACTGAGGACTAGGAGATTCCTCCAGACTGACAAGGATACAGGCAAGGATGAAGCATGGTCTGTGCCAGGGTGCAGGCACCAACATTCGAACCACTATGGAGAATGCAAGCAGCTACCCTCAAGGCTTCCCTTATGGCCCAGTGGTTGGGACTCCACACTCCCACTGCCGGGGGCATGGTTCAGTGCCCTGGTTGGGGAGCTGAGGTCCCATGTATGTGCCCTGTGGTATGGCCAAAATAATAATAACAAAGAAAAACACTTAAAAAAAAAAGGGCATCTTAGAAATTGGTATCCAAGGAAATTTGACTTTCAACCATGTCACGGGTTCAGTTACAAAGGAATTTCCATGTCATGATAAAGAGATTGATTTCCAATCTGTAGAAAGCAAGGAACAAAGAAAGGATTTGCTTTTAGTATCAAAAGAATTTGCATTTTTATTTAAAAATATTGAGGCTAATACAAGAGCTTCCCCTCACTCATCTACTCAAATTTTTTCCTCTTATAACCTGATTATAAGTAAAGGAGTAATAATGATCATATTAGTGTTTTGAACATCTCACTAAGGTCACAATGTATGCAGATGGTTGGAAGATGGAAGACAAGGAATATCATTTGCCATACTGCAGAAAAGAGAGCATCCCCTAGAGGGATGGACAAAGAAGACGTGGTCCATATATACAATGGAATATTACTCAGTCATGAAGAAGAATGAGATAATGCCATTTGCAGCAACATGGATCGATCTTGAGATTGTCATGCTGCGTCAAGTCAGTCAGACAGAGAAGGGGAAATATCTACGACCCCCTTTATATGCAGAATCTAAAAAGAAATTATACAAATGAACTTATTTAAAAACAGAAACAGATTCATAGAACTAAACAATGAACTTTTGGCTGCTGGGGGGAAGAATGTGGTAAGGGATAGTTGGGGAGTTTGGGATGGAAAATGGATAATAAAGAGGACAGTTTGGGGGAGAATGGATATATGCATATGTATGGCTGAGTCCCTTTGCTGTCCACTTGCAACTGTCACAACATTGTTAATTGGCTATACTCCAATACAAAATAAAAAGTTTTCTAAAAAAGGGTCATCATCCTCTAAACTAAAGCAATGACAATGGGGATCAGCAGGGGGATCCAAACCAGAGACGTTTAGAATTGTTAAGTTAGGAGAGGAATTCCCTGGCAGTCCAGTGATTAGGACTCTGTGCTTCCACTGCAGCAGGGCACAGGTTCAATACCTAGTTGGGAAACTAAGATCCCACATTCTGTGTGGTGCAGCCATAAATAAGTAAATAAAACAGAAAGAAACCCTGAATGCAACAGAATTACAATCAATTAGAGGATATACGGCCTAAATGAGGTAACTTCTTTTGGAGGAAATCAAAGATTTTTTTTTTAATGTCTGAATGTCATTCAAATGAGCTCAAATGCTGAAATGGGGGAAAAGAGTATTTTAGTTGGAAGGACTCCCATAAGAAATGGTACAGATCCAGGGAGGGGCTGGCTAACATCTCACAAATAGCAAGCACCCTAGTGGGACTTAAATAAAGGGTCCTCACCAGGGAGGAAAAAGAAGGAGAAAGATGCTGGAAAGGTAAACAGAAGGATGTGCACGAAGGGCTTAGAACTACCAGCCAAGTTTTGGGAAAGCATTGGCCGTGTCTGAACAGGAGATAGGGTGTGTGGTTTAGGATGGATGAGAAGAAGGTGCAGGGAGCTTGGTTATTAAACTGTTATAATGGTCCACTTGATGGTTAATGAAGAATGGAGCTGGCATGGTAGTAGCTGGAGCAGACAGATGTGAGAGACATCACAGGAGCAACATGTTACAGGGGGGAAAAAAAAGCTGTATGATTTCTGGAAAGCCAGAAAGCCTAAGGCTCTAAACTATTAGGTCCTCTTTGAGTTTCCTCTTGTTATCCGTAAACTCCAGACTGGAGTTAGTAATCTGAGCCTATTCATGCCAGCATGTCCCATAAAGATATAAAAGGAGATACACAAGCTCACAAGTAGACACATACACAGATATAAAGATACACAGATAGACTGATACCAAGCTCCATCGACGGATCCAGGTACAAGGTATAATTGGAAAGATAGCTGTTTGTTATTTCAGGACTCAAACGTGCCTTACAAGGAGGGAGAAAGTGTTCCGAACTTTGGCTACAGATACGTCCAAAAAAAACGTGGTGATAGAGTGTGAGTGGGATAAATATGGGCTCTGACTTTCCCAAACCAGTTCTTCTCTCTCTCCACAGCACAGCGTTACCAGCATAATAGGCTCACCTGTTGATGGAACAGAGACACACCTACTCCTTCCCAAATGCCCTGAGTCCATTTATGTGCACACAGAAATCCAGTCTTAAGCTCTCTTGCTAAACATGCACAAACAGTACTGCGATCAACTTCGCATCGTGTAGTTAACCATGCTAGGGTTTCAGTCCCCTGGAGATTATGGGTGTTTCCAAGCGTTGGACTCAGGACACAGCACTACCTGCTAAGACTTCCCTGACAGCTGCTGTTTGTTGTTGTTTAGTCGCTAGGTCACAGCAAACTCTTTTGTGACCCCATGGATCCCATGGATCCTCCAGGTTCCTCTGTCCATGCTATCTCCCAGGCTGGGGTGAGTTGCCATTTCCTTCTCCAGGGGATCTTCCCGACCCAGGGATCAAACCCTGGTCTCTGCATTGGCAGGCAGATTCTTGACCGCTGAGCCACGAGGGAAGCCCTGTGAGAGCTATAATCCCCTGCTAGAGGCAAGCAGAATGTGGTCCACTGGAGAAGGGAATGGCAAACCACTTCAGTGTTCTTGCCTTGAGAACCCCATGAACAGTACAAAAAGGCAAAATGATAGGTCACTGAAAGAGGAACTCCCCAGGTCGGTAGGTGCCCAATATGCTACTGGAGATCAGTGGAGAAATAACTCCAGAAAGAATGAAGGGATGGAGCCAAAGCAAAAACAATACCCAGTTGTGGATGTGACTGGTGATGGAAGCAAGGTCCAATGCTGTAAAGAGCAATATTGCACAGGAACCTGGAATGTTAGGTCTATGAATCAAGGCAAATTGAAAGTGGTCAAACAAGAGATGGCAAGAGTGAACGTCGACATTCTAGGAATCAGCAAACTAAAGTGGACTGGAATGGGTGAATTTAACTCAGATAACCATTGTATCTACTGCTGTGGGCAGAAATCCCTTAAAAGAAATGGAGTAGCCATCATGGTCAACAAAAGAGTCCAAAATGCAGTACTTGGATGAATCTCAGAAACGACAGAATGATCTGTGTTCGTTTCCAAGGCAAATCATTCAATATCATGGTGATCCAAGCCTATGCCCCAACCAGTAACACTGAAGAAGCTGAAGTTGAATGGTTCTACGAAGACCTACAAGACCTTTTAGAACTAACACCCAAAAAAGATGTCCTTTTCATTATAGGGGACTGGAATGCAAAAGTAGGACGTCAAGAAACACCTGGAGTAACAGGCAAATTTGGCCTTGGAATACGGAATGAAGCAGGGCAATGGCTAATAGAGTTTTGCCAAGAGAATGCACTGGTCATAGCAAACACCCTCTTCCAACAACACAAGAGAAGACTCTACACATGGACATCACCAGATGGTCAACACTGAAATCAGACTGATTATATTCTTTGCAGCCAAAGATGAAGAAGCTCTATACAGTCAGCAAAAACAAGACTGGGAGCTGACTGTGGCTCAGATCATGAGCTCCTTATTGCCAAATTCAGACTGAAATTGAAGAAAGTAGGGAAAACCACTAGACCATTCAGGTATGACCTAAATCAAATGCCTTATGATTATACAGTGGAAGTGAGAAATACATTTAAGGGACTAGATCTAATAGACAGAATGCCTGATGATCTATGGACGGAGGTTCGTGACATTGTATGGGAGAAAGGGATCAATACCATCCCCATGGAAAAGAAATGCAAAAAAGAAAAATGGCTGTCTGGGGAGGCCTTAAAATAGCTGTGAAAAGAAGAGAAGCAAAAAGCAAAGGAGAAAAGGAATGATATAAGCATGTGAATGCAGAGTTTCAAAGAATAGCAAGGAGAGATAAGAAAGCCTTCCTCAGCAATCAATGCAAAGAAATAGGAGAAAACAACAGAATGGGAAAGACTAGAGATCTCTTCAAGAATATTAGAGATACCAAGGGAACATTTCATGCAAAGATGGGCTCGATAAAGGACAGAAATGGTATGGACCTAAAAGAAGCAGAAGATATTAAGAGGAGGTGGCAAGACCACACAGAAGAACTGTACAAAAGAGATCTTCACGACCCAGATAACCACGATGGTGTGATCACTCACCTAGAGCCAGACATCATGGAATGTGAAGTCAAGTGGGCCTTAGAAAGCATCACTATGAACAAAGCTAGTGGAGGTGATGGAATTCCAGGGGAGCTATTTCAAATCCCGAAAGATGATGCTGTGAAAGTGCTGCACTCAATATGCCAGCAAATTTGGAAAACTCAGCAGTAGCCACAGGACTGGAAAAGGTCAGTTTTCATTCCAATCCCAAAGAAAGACAATGCCAAAGAAAGACAATGCCAAAGAATGCTCAAACTACCACACAATTGCACTCATCTCACACGCTAGTAAAGTAATGCTCAAAATTCTCTAAGCCAGGCTTCAGCAATACATGAACCATGAACTTCCAGACGTTCAAGCTGGTTTTAGAAAAGGCAGAGGAACAAGAGATCAAATTGCCAACATCCACTGGATCATGGAAAAAGCAAGAGAGTTCCAGAAAAACATCTATTTCTGCTTTATTGACTATGCCAAAGCCTTTGACTGTGTGGATCATAATAAACTATGGAAAATTCTGAAAGAGATGTGAATACCAGACCACCTGACCTCCCTCTTGAGAAACCCATATGCAGATCAGGAAGCAACAGTTAGAACTGGACATGGAACAGACTGGTTCCAAATAAGAAAAGGAGTATGTCAAGGCTGTATATTGTCACCCTATTTATTTAACTTATATGCAGAGTACATCATGAGAAACACTGGGCTGGAAGAAGCACAAGCTGGAATCAAGATTGCCAGGAGAAATATCAATAACCTCAGATATGCAGATGATACCACCCTTATGGCAGAAAGTGAAGAGGAACTAAAGAGCCTCTTGATGAAAGTGAAAGAGGAGAGTGAAAAAGTTGGCTTAAAGCTCAACATTCAGAAAACTAAGATTATGGCATCTGGTCCCATTACTTCATGGGAAATAGATGGGGAAACAGTGGAAACAGTATCAGATTTTATTTTGGGGGGCTCCAAAGTCACTGCAGATGGTGATTGCAGCCATGAACTCCTTGGAAGAAAAGTTATGACCAACCTAGACAGCATATTAAAAAGCAGAGATATTACTTTGCCAACAAAGGTCCATCTAGTCAAGGCTATGGTTTTTCCAGTAGTCATGTATGGATGTGAGAGTTGGACTATGAAGAAAGCTGAGCACCGAAGAATTGATGCTTTTGAACTGTGGTATTGGAGAAGACTCTTGAGAGTCCCTTGGACTGCAAGGAGATCCAACCAGTCCATCTTAAAGGAGATCAGCTCTGGGTGTTCATTGGAAGGACTGATGCTGAAGCTGAAACTTCAATACTTTGGCCACCTCATGCGAAGAGTTGACTCATTGGGAAAAACCATGATGCTGGGAGGGATTGGGGGCAGGAGGAGAAGGGGACGACAGAGGATGAGATGGCTGGATGGCATCACCAACTCAATGGACATGAGTTTGAGTAAACTCCTGGAGTTGGTGATGGACAGGGAGGCCTGGTGTGCTGCAGTCCATGGGGTTGCAAAGATCAGACACAACTGACTGACTGAACTGAACTGAACTGAGAGGCAAGCAATAGGAATCTGATGGTGAAGGCAGTTTGTATATTTCATCAATGCTGATCACACACCCAGGTACCTGGTTCTTTGTTATGCAAGGACTCTCATGTTACTAGGAAGCTAAATTGGGTTTACCAGGTAATGCTGTACAATAACTCAGTAACAGTGATTAATTCTATCACATTCAAAAGGACGTAGTTCAAGGATCCTATGCTGTGGTTTAGAAGACAGAGGTAATTATAGCTCTTCCCAATAATTGTATGGTGTGTCCATCTCTGTAAGCATACCACTGGGTAATGCTACACAGCTTCACTGGGTAAACTGGGAGTCATGGGAAACTTTGAGGGGATTTACCCATAAAAACCTGAACCTTTTGCTGGAAACACAAAGTGAAGATCTCATCTATGGCGATTTTAACTAGAAGGACAAAAAGGACTTTAAAGGAAGATGATTATCATGACAGGTAATGGTAACTCATCTAGGAAGAAAATTTTTTGTTCTTCTGAATTGATTTTGAGTTGAGTGAGCAGCATCTTGTTTACTCTGTGGGGAGGTGGTCACTGGCCCACTGGATCTGGCTATCTGCCAAAATCACCCCGCTTTCTCATTCTGCTGTCTTCACCCAATAAGGAAACAGCTTGACTAATATTAGAGTCACAATCTGAGTTTGAATTTTGCCTACTTGCTGGCTAATGATTTTAGTTAAACTACTTGCCGCATCAATTTCAGTTTGCTCATCTCTAAATTTGGAACAAATAAGTAACTTTGATCATTACTGAGATAGCATGTAAAAACGCTATGCAAATTCTAAATACTGAAAGAAAAATCATTCCACCATATACTTCTTACTTAATGCACTATGATCATAGGAATGCAACATATTTTATCAGAAACACTAAAATGCTTTTAATAAAAATCAGCATGTATTGCTTTCTTATCATTTTTGTTCAGTTGCTAAGTTGGGTCTGATCTTTGCAACCCAATGGACTTCAGCATGCCAGGCTCCTCTGTCCTTCATTATCTGTCTGAGTTTGCTCAAATTCATGTCCATTAAGTCAATGATGCTATCTAACCATCTCATCCTCTGCTGCCACCTTCTTCTTTTGCCTCAATCTTTCCTAGCATTAGGGTCTTTTCCAATGAGTCAGTGCTTTGTATCAAGCAGCCAAAGTACTGGAGCTTCAGCTTCAGCATCAGTCCTTCCAATGAATATTCAGGGTTGATTTCCTTTAGCATTGATTGGTTTGATCATCTTGTACTCCAAGGTACTCTCAAGAATCTTCTCCAATGCCACAATTAGTTTCTAAACCATCATATTTATAAATTTTGCTCTCCCCCCTTTCCTAGGAACTCCATTTCAGCTGGATATTAATGCAGATGCTATGCAGGAAGGCCATATGAAAAAAATAGTTGCATAGCTAAGTCCAATAATATTATGTTGTCAACCATGGTTACTGCCTGGATGATGAAACAAAATACGCCTGAACTGAAATATAAACATCTCTAGCATTGTGATCTACAATAACCTCTCATGTCTCAGGAGAGGAGGTTAAATGGGATTCTCTCACTAGTCTTAAAATATTTGTCTATCAGATTGGCATATTTGTAATAACGTGTGGAACACTAATGTCATTTCCTGTTATAAAGAAACAAAACTAGCTGGGTCTTGATGTCCATTTCCCCCAAGTATCTGACTGCCCCCAAAAGATGTTTTAAGTTTATGAAAGGGGACATGAAATGAGAATGGGCCAGAAAGAAAATAACAAGTGATGTCTGGGTTTAAGACTCTTTAGAAATTGTCTTGGGGCTTTGGAATCAGACCAGTCCTCAAACCTGACACCAAACTTAACCTCCCCCACTCCCCAGCCAGTGTGGCTGAAAACCCCCTTCACTTTAGGCTTAGCTACATAAGAACCTGTATTGTCATTCCCAGACCTTTTAATAGATCAAGTCAGGATGGCACCCTCATAATTTAGTTTTGTGAATACTACAAATAAAGCCTTCAGTCGCATCTAATCAGAACATTTTCTTTTCTCTTCCCCAAAACCATTATTCCAGAGAGGTGCAGAGTTCCCTGGCCTGTCAGTCATTACAACTACAAGCTGCCCAAAAGCATCTGAAAGCCTTCAAGTAGCTAATTTGCCAAGATGGATTCAAAAGACACTAGACGGCTTACCCTTGTGGTCTCTCTGACCCCTCCCACACAAAGCAGCCTTCTGAAGCCCACAGGGGATTTCTTTTGCTGAAGGTGAGCTGTTGTTTAAACATCGATTGACTCTTTTTTCTGTCATTCACTTTTTTCTCTTCCCCGAACTCCGCCTCTACTAGTCACAGACTTCATTCATAGCCCACAGGTTGAAAGTTCCATGCTCAACAGGTGGACAAATTTTATAGGTCAGAGCTGCTGCTGCTGCTGCTAAGTCGCTTCAGTCATGTCCGACTCTGTGCGACCCCATAGATGGCAGCCCACCAGGCTCCCCTGTCCCTGGGATTCTCCAGGCAAGAATACTGGAGTGGGTTGCCATTTCCTTCTCCACAGGTCAGAGCTAGGGGAGAAAAAAAAGTCACACCCATAGATATTAACAAAGCCTAGAGTGAGTTTTTTTATGGACTCAAAAGACTTACATGCTTCGTATACCAATGAACTTTGGCATATACACCTGAAAATGAGGCAATACATTTCAAAGTAATTTCATAATGCAAAAGAAAAGACTTACAAACGTAAGGTGTTTAAGAAGTATATGGTTTATTTCGTTAGGGTATTATAAAGAAATGAAATATACTGGACCATTTGCCCCAACCTACTTGGCAGAGAGCAAGTATATGATGATTGAGGGTCCAGGCAAGGAACACAGATTCTAGAAATGTGTGTGAAACTTGAGTTGGTCCCTTACTGATAATTGTGGACAACTTACTTAATTTACTTGGGCCTCAATTTCCTATCCAAAAAAAGGAGGGTAACATTACCTACCTCTTGGGATAGTTGGGAGTGATATGAACTAATTTACATAAAATATTGTACAAACTCTGACATATCATGAAATATCAAGAAATAGTAACTATTATTGCTATTTTTTATTGTTACTGTGGGAGAAGGAAATGGTAACCCACTCCAGTACTCTTGCCTGGAGAATCCTATGGACAGAGGAGCCTGGTGGGCTGCTGTCCATAGGGTCACACAGAGTTGGGCACGACTGAAGCATGCAAACATGCATTGGAGAAGGAAATGGCAACCCACTCCAGTGTTCTTGCCTGGAGAATCCCAGGGATGGAGGAGCCTGGTGGGCTGCCATCTATGGGGTCGCACAGAGTCGTACGCGACTGAAGTGACTTAGCGGCAGCAGCAGCATTGTTAATGTTTCTTCCTATTCTATGCAGTAGAAGCTGTTTTTCTCCTAGAAGGTAATACAGAAGAGTAATAATAATAATAAATCCATAACTGTGATATTAACTATGCGCCATGGCTTGCCACATGACTCAGAGGCAAAGAATTCACCTGCAATGCAGGAGACACAGGTTTGACCCCTGAGTCAGGAAGATCCCCCAGTGAAGGAAATGGCAACCACTCCAGGATTCTTGCCTGGGAAATCCTATGGACAGAGGAGTCTGGTGGGCTACAAAAAAGCCTGATGGGCATCACAAAACAGTCAGACATGACTTAGTGACATAACAACAAGCATAGTTAATGCATCATTCTATAACGAAACTGAGGCGTAGAGAGGCATAGTCCTCTGGGGCTGCCATAACAAAGTGCCCCAGACCGAGGGGCTTACATACAGAAATTTATTTTCTCCCTGTTTTGGAAGCTGGGTGTCCCAGATCAAGGTGTGGATGGAGCTGTTTCTCCTGAGGCCTCTCTCCTTGTCTTGTAGATGCCATCTTCTCCCTCTCTCCTCACAAAGTTGCCCCTAGGTCTGAGTCCTAGCCCCCTCTTCTTATAAGGACAGGAGACTTATTGGATAAGGGTCCACCTTAATGACCTCATTAATTGTCTCTTTGAAGACTCTGTCTCCAAACGCAGCCACATTCTGAAGGACTAGGATATAAGACATCAGTATATGAATTTGGGGGAAGACACAATTCAGCCCCAAATCACAGCGCTAGCTGCTTCCTACACTTCCCATCAATGTGAACCTTCGGTTGTCTTTTTTTTTTTCTTTTCAGTTTTCTAATACTTGGTTAAGACTCTTTTATACTAATGCTCTCTTTTCATTCAATTATGTGGTTTCTATCTCTTGAAGGGATCGTGGTAGACACAGAATGTCAGATGGTGGGCGGGCGGGGGGCGGAGAGGACAGGAAGTGCTGAGGCGAGGATGAGTTTCACCTCAGAGGAGGGTTAGGAAAGACTCCTGTGGAAGGTAACCTTTGGACAAAAACCTGAAGGAGGTGAAAGAACAAGCCGTGAGGCTTTCTTGGGAGGGAAGCATCTTCTGGCGGAAGAGGTACATGGTAATGAGAGGCACTGAAGTTCTTACTGAACATTGTGCAATGCTCGCCGAGATAAGTCGCGGCAGAGCAAAGAGCTCTTCATAATCCTTGCTCTGGTGAGTCGCGTCTGTTGCCGCCATGCTAGTAATTACCAGTGGAGAGCTGGGGAGTACAAACAAATTCTCATGTTAATATTATAGCAATCTAGAATTTTCGGGCAGGGGACTTCCTTGTGTTCCCGTGGTTAAGACTCTGTGCCTCCCCTGCAGGGGACACGGGTTCAATCCTTGGTCAGGGAACTAAGGTCTGCAAAGCCTTGCAGTGTAGCCAATAAGTAGATACTTTTAAAAAGATTTTACGGTATGATCAATAAGTAAATAATATTTTTTAATTATTATTTAAAACATTTAAAAAAGAATTTTAGGGTCAGCAAGATCTTGTTCATCTAATCCACCTTTCATATTTTGTAGACCTAAACCCAGAGAGTTGAATTCACTTGACTCAGGGCCATACAGATGACAGATTGTGGAATCTGAACTCTATCTCCTGATTCTTACAATTCAGGAGTTTCTCCATGACACCATGGTGTGCTTTCCATACTAATAATAGCAACAAGTACTTATTAAGTTGACCAAGGCAGATAACCAGGGTAGTTAACTATCTCCACCAAGAATCCCCAGTTCTCAGGTGAGAATATAAAACTATACTGCTCAACCATATCTTTAGAGGAGGGGCACAATCTATCAAATCTTTGCTACATACAGCTAAGGCCATGGGCAGTAATCTGTAGCCTTAAGAAAGAAGCAACAGTAATACCAGTAAATACTCTTTATTACGGTTTTTGGACTTGCCAGGTGGCTCAGTGGTAAAGAATCCACCTTCCAATGCAGGAGTCGAAGGAGACATGGATTCGATCCATGGGTCAGGAAGATCCACTGGAGGAGGAAATGGCAACCCACTCCAGTATTCTTGCTTGAAAAATCCCATGGATAGAGGAGCCTGGCGGGCTGTAGTCCGTGAGGTCACAAAGAGTTGGACATGGCTGAGTGAGCCCACAGGCGTGGTTTTTAGGTTTCCTTGGCCCCTATTGCAGGCTTGTGCCTTTGGATTCTTCCTGGTGGGGACCCAACCTCAGCTGCTTCTCTGTCCTCACCAAACTTGCCTAAGAATGGTCCTGCAGAGGTGGCATCCCACCCCACCTTCCATGTTGCTTCATCCTCATTAGGACATGAGAAGGCTCGAGGCAGTGTTACCAGCTTGTAGAAATCAAAATCCTGGCAACTGATAGAGCTCAGATGACAGAGATAATGGCGTGAAGGAAAGTCACAGCATAAGTACCTTGTTAGAGTACTCAGACCCTCATCCTGCAAGGCTTTAGGTAGGATCAGTATGTTTACATGCCATGAAGACAAAAGCTGTTGTTTTCACCTTAGAGAAAAACTGAATATCATTGCCATGCTCCTTGGATCTGCTTTGGGTCCTGGAGCCCCATGTACCTAACTGTGACCTGAGAATTAAGACAACTGCCTTGAGGAACACGAGCAGCGCATCCAAAGATTTGCTACAAGCTGTTTGCTCTCCTCAGCAGTGAGTTTCCACCATGTGTTTGACTTAAGTGTTCTCTTTGTTCAGTTTTTCGCTTGATTTGGACAATATCCTCATCATCAAGTGGATGCTTTGGAAGATAATACAGGAAAGACAAGCTGTGGTGAGCTGGGGCGACTGGGAATTCCTCAGGAAGGATAAAGAAGGCTGAGCACCAAAGAATTGTTGCTTTTGAGCTGCAGTGTTGGAGAAGACTCTTGAGAGTCCCTTTGACTGCAAGGAGATCAAAGCAGTCAATTCTAAAGGAAATAAGTCCTGAATATTCATTGGAAGGACTGATGATGCAGCTGAAGCTTCAATACTTTGGCCACCTAATGCGAAGAGCTGACTCATTGGAAAAGACCCTGATGCTGGGAAAGATTGAGGGCAGGAAGAGAAGGGGATGACAGAGGATGAGATGGTTGGATAGCATCACTGACTCAATGGACATGAGTTTAAGCAAACTCCGGGAAATGGTGAAGGACAGGGGGTCCATGCTGTCGTCCATGGGGCCACAAAGAGTCGGACACGACTGAGTGACTGAACGACAAAAATGTGGCTTAAGCCAAGATACAGTTTTTGAATACACCTTCTTTCATCGCCCGTGAAAAGTAGAGTTAGTGAAAATTTAGCATCCTACTCCCTTCCCTCCCCACCAAAAATGTCTTCTTCCGTTAACTCAACTGCCACAGTAGCTTCAGGCAATCAGTCCTGTCCAAATCTTTGCAGCCCCATGGACTGTAGCCCACCAGGCTTCTCTGTCCATGGGATTCTCCAGGCAAGACTACTGGAGTGGGTCACCTTTTCCTCCTCCAGGGGATCTTCCCCATCCAGGGATCAAACCAGTGTCTCCTTTGTCTTTTGCATTGGCAGGCAGAATATTACCACTGAGCTACCTGGGAAGCCTTGTAGCCAAATAGCTACATTATTAAGCATATACTATTCCTCATATTATTGCCTTATTATCTTTGTTCCCTAAATATTAAATGTTGCACAGTAAATGTAGTTACATACACTGGACTTTATAAACACAGAAAATTCACACCTTTTGCATAAGTACGGTGTTGCGCAGCAATGGGAACACGTCCAGAACAAGCTGTCAGCGCCGCACTCAGTTCAATCCATCTTGGTAACTTTCTCTCTGATCTGATGCCCCTCTGGAACCACAGATGTGTCTCCAATGCACGAAAAGAGTCAACTTAGCAATCATTCATGCTTTACATCTCAAGAAGCCAAAATTATCACAGTGGGTAAAGTGAAAAAGTAAAGTGTTAGTCATTCAGTCATGTCTGACTCCAGGCTCCTCGGTCCATGGGATTCTCCAGGCTAGAATACTGGAGTGGGTTGCCATTCCCTTCTCCAGGGGATCTTCTTGACCCAGGGATCGAACCTGGGTCTCTCCCACACTGCAGGCAGATTCTTTACCGTCTGCGCCACCAGGAGAGTGCATCACAACTGGTGGCAGAAATACAAATTAAATAGATGGAGCAGAGGTTTGCTCTCCGCAGCTTATAAAATCCCAGTATTGTTGCTTCTCCTTCTGTTCATTCCCTGGCTCTCCTCCATGTGGTCCCTCCCCACCATCCAGGAAACCTCTCAGGTGGGAAAATTTCTCCCTACTTTCCCAGTTTCCATCTGGGGGAGCTCAGAGCTCATCTGAGGCTTTATCTGCCCGCTGTTTCATTTGGGATCTTGCCTCACCAGGTCCCCTGTGCTCATCACTTACCATTACCACAATTCTTCTCGCCTCTTTCTGGAAGCACAATACCAAGTCCTGATTTCTTATTTGCACCTGCAAAGCTGAAGCTGCAGGTGTTTATCTGTTCAGAAGTCACCAGAAGTCAGTGCAAATCAGGACGGTTCCCCCAAGCAACAAAAATTAATATGTAGGAGAGTTCCAGGCTCAAGCAGTGTTTCTTTGCAATTATATTTACTCATTTTCATGAGGTGTTGCTTAATTCCCAAGCTTTCCTGATAAACGGTACCAATGCCATTGCTTTTTCCAATGCAATTTGTGATTTCGTTATGTGAAAAGACACTATATTAAATAAAAATTAGTCTTAATATTAGGTCCCTCTGTTCTCGAGGCAGGAAGCTCATTGCAAGGCAATTCTCATTTAGAGCCATACGTCTTAGCTTTGAAAACTGTGATAGCAGAAAAGTGCACAGAGAAGAAGGAAACTGCTTCAAAATGTCAAACAACATCTGTTTCCCATTTCTGAGAATTACCGAGCTTTCTCCAGCCCTTTAACCCTTTAGCCCACGTTGTATCTGTCCCTTCATAGTTTATGAGCTTTATCTTCAGAAGCCTTTCAGTAAATGAAACCTGATACAGAAAGTGAATCTCTGCTCAAGGTTCTCTCCAAGGATTAGGGACGAGATTTATTAGAACAACAGCACTCGTGCTGTGACACTTTGAGGCTGTGTCAACATTTCAATTATAAACCCGTGCTTCCAAGGGGCGGACACAGGCCATTTAAAAAGTAATAATAATCCTTCAGCTTGCAATTGGGAAAGTGGGGTAATCATTGAAGGATCCGCGTTCGGTTGATTCGAATTTTGAAAAGATGCCAGGGACTGACCTTTTCAAAGGGTAAAGAATTATATCCCGAGACTCTGCAACTTCAGACTTCAAGACTGTAGTAGTCCACCATCAAAGCAAAAGTGGGATGCTGAGATGATAAGTTAAATAATTAGACAGGAGAATCTAAATATGATCATTCTGAAAAGCTGCAAGTGAAGCTGTATTGTAACATTTATTTTGAGGGCGAGGCAGAGGTATTTTGTCACTGCAGTCTGTCACACTGTTCTAACCATAACTTTAGGTCAGACAGGCAGTGTGGTTTCTTCTCGGTGATCTGCAGCAAGCCTCTGTGTCACCTACATGCACAAAGGCTGAGACGTCTGACAGAAAGGCCCAAGGAAATCAAGGTCAACCCAAAACAGAGCAGTGATAGTATGCATTTATCTCTAGTGCCGCTCCCCTGGTGCCCCACAGCCTGTCTTCCCCTCCTTGCGTCTGTCATCCTGAAGCACGGATGGCAAGGCTTCCTCTTTGCACCTTTCTTGCCACCTGCCACCATCCTTCGGTAGAAACTCACTTGCTATGCAGCTGATCAGTTGAGAGCCACCTATATGGTTAGAAAGAATCTACACAGTTTCTACTGATTTACTGGCAGCCACTAAGTCTTAAATGGTTGTCTGCCTCAAAGATGTCTGTGTCTTATAAGGAGCAAAGTTGGAGGAATTTGGGGCATCTCTACAGGGGCAGTGGAGAGGGATTTTTTTAATTGGGGGTATAGTTGCTTTACAGAGTTGTATTGGTTTTCTCTGCACAGTGAACTGAATCAGGGTATGTATATATATATCCCCTCCCTCTTGGACCTCCTTCCCGCCTCACCCCCCATCCCACATCCCATGCCTCTAGGTCATTACAGAGTGCCAGGCTGAGCTCTGTGCCATACAGCACTTTCCCACCAGCTATCTATTTTACACATGGCAGTGTATATAAGTCAATGCTGGTCTCTCAGTTTGACTCCCTCTCTCCTTCCCCATCCTGGGCCCACAAGTCCGTTCTCTTTATGTCTGCGTCTCCATTCCTGCCCTGCAAATAGGTTCATCTACACCATTTGTCTGTGTTAGTATGTGTTATACGTATTTTTCTCTAACTTCACTCTGTATAACAAACTCTAGGTCCATCCATGTCTCTGCAAATGATCCAATATTATTCCTTTTAGTTTAAAAGCACTCTTCAACTAACGTGCATAGGCAATAGTATGCTTCTCCTATAATTAAAAGATTTAATTTATATTTTCATTGTCCTATACCATAGAGAACTGATCACAAAATGTAAGTTCTGTGAGAGCAGAGCTTACTGTTTTGTTCCCTACAAAACACCTATGACCTAAAACACTGTAGAGAGTCAGTAACTATCTGATGAATGAAGGAATAAAAAAGTTATTGAACATATCAATACCTTTTTACTAGTTCTGAAAGTCTTATTAATAAGGCTTATTAATTAAACCTTATTCATTGCAAACACACTCCCTCAATACAGGAAAAAATCTATTACCGTAAAGAAATGATTATCGTATGTTGGTGTCTAGGGTGGAGTTATGAGGAAAAGAATCACATACAGAATAAGTAAGTAGCTAAGAGAAGTATCTAAGATCAATTCTTGCCCTTTTTTCTTTTCCCCTAAACTTTTAAATACCACCCAAACCTTTACAATGGAGAATTTGAAACTGAAAGACAGATGAACTTTTCTGCCCCACCTCCATATCTCCTGTGTCTCAAACATGAAAAAATACCTCCAAAGATGTTGGTATTTTAAAAATACACACTGCTCTAACAATGGAGTCAACCAGATTATAACTGCCTTGAAGGTAGGCAGATACAATGCTTTATTCATTTTTTTTTTAATGCCCACAACCATTCTGAATGATAGGCTGCACACAGCGTGTGTTTCATAGAATTGTGCTACATTGGGTTGCTTCTATTGAGACTCTCTCAACTTCACCTTTGCAGCAGACACTTTAAAATGCTCAGGAGCATCAGTGTCTGCTTTCAATTTCATCTGCTGTCTTCCTCTGCAAGCCTCTGATGGGGTGACAAGGAGAGATGAAAGTAGATGAGACAAAAAGAGAAAGAGTCTAACGGTAAGATCTTCTAGGGATTTCGATGCTATGAGTGTTTGAGGAATCTTCATGTGTTGCTTGTCTATATTCAGTCACTTTTCCACAACAGAAATATTCCCTTTTTTAAAAGACAATGATGTTTTCCTTTGTGAATAAAGTCTCATGCCATTATTAGCCAAGAAACTCCACGAGGCCACTTAGCCACTCTTGGTTGGTTCCTGCCCTGTTACCTTTTGAAAATCATGCCAGATGGTCTCACAGTTATTTCCAGAACTGATATTTTGTGCTACCACAAACGTCTTCTGTTATTTCTACATGACCTTTCTGGAGAACTAAAAACACACTTGTGTTCTCCAGAAAGCCTTTCATTCTATCTCAGTCATCCTAAAGAGTTCTGGTCCTTTCCATCTAGCAGGGTGCCAATCCCTTGGAAGCTACAATCTTCTGGTCTATTGGAAACAGGGACACCCTCCATAAAATCCACAATAAATAAATAAACAAATGTATTGTGACCTTAAGTGTTTATGTCCTTAGTCTTAAGAGCAATTTCTTCAGTAGGTTAAGAAAAAAACCTCCACGCACTGGCACAACCACAGTCTGACTTCATTCCAGCAAATCACAACAACAACAAAAGCAGGGCTTTTCTGTTTGTTTGCTTAATTAAATTCTTTCAAGCCATGTGGAGCAATACTGCTGGGTAGATCTTGTTAGAAGAGATAATTAAAACACAAACAAACTAGTTCTTTCATTTGGAATAGCAACCACAGCACGCACTCAGGACAGCGCCCTCACCAAATCCCTAAGCATCCTTAGTATGCAAACTGAGTTGCCTTTAGAAAGAGATTCAGGGCTTTGTTACAGAGCTGGGAACCCCTTCACATGGGGAATCAGGCAGGAGATCTCTGGAAAGTCAGACTTCACACGAGACATTGCAAGTGGAGCCAGGATGATGAAATGATGCCTTCTCAATGGGCTCTCAACAAGACTTAGGGGTCTCAGGAAAAAGGGCTTTCTCAAGTCTTCGCTTGAGGTGAGGCCATCAGGAGCTTCTAGACCTTTCGAAAGAGGATAAAAGTGGAAAAAAGAAGAGCGGTAAAGAATCCACCTGCCAATACAGGAGACTCAGATTCGATCCCTGGGTCGGGAAGATCCCTGGAGAAAGAAATGGCAACCCATCCAGTATTCTTGCCTGGAAAATCCCATGGACATAGACACCTGGCAGTCTCAGTCAGTTCAGTTCAGCCGCTCAATCATGTCCGACTCTTCACGAACCCATGAATCGCAGCACGCCAGGCCTCCCTGTCCATCACTAACTCCCGGAATTCACTCAAACTTACATCCATCGAGTCGGTGATGCCATCCAGCCATCTCATCCTCTGTTGTCCCCTTCTCCTCCTGCCCCCAATCCCTCCTAGCATCAGAGTCTTTTCCAATGAGTCAACCCTTCGCATGAGGTGGCCAAAGTACTGGAGTTTCAGCTTTAGCATCATTCCTTCCAAAGAAATTCCGGGGCTGATCGCCTTCAGAATGGACTGACTGGATCTCCTTGCAGTCTGAGGGACTTGCAAGAGTCTTCTCCAACACCACAGTTCAAAAGCATCAATTCTTCAGCGCTCAGCTTTCTTCACAGTCCAACTCTCACATCCATACATGACCACAGGAAAAACCATAGCCTTGACTGCTGCTGCTGCTAAGTCATTTCAGTTGTGTCCGACTCTGTGTGATCCCATAGATGGCAGCCCACTAGGCTCCCTTGTCCCTGGGATTCTCCAGGCAAGAACACTGGAGTGGGTTGCCATTTCCTTCTCCAAAGCATGAAAGTGAAAAGTGAAAGTGAAGTCGCTCAGTCGTATCCGACTCTTAGCGACCCCAGGACTCTTAGGAGCCTACCAGGCTCCTCAGTCCATGGGATTTTCCAGACAAGAGTACTGGAGTAGAGTGCCATTGCCTTCTCCAGATGGACCTTTGTTGGGGAAGTAATGTCTCTGCTTTTGAATATGCTATCTAGGTTGGTCATAACTTTCCTTCCAAGGAGTAAGCGTCTTTTAATTTCATGGCTGCTGTCACCATCCGCAGTGATTTTGGAGCCCCAAAAAATAAAGTCTGACACTGTTTCCACTGTTTCCCCATCTATTTCCCATGAAGTGATGGGACCGGATGCCATGATCTTCATTTTCTGAATGTTGAGCTTTAAGCCAACTTTTTCACTCTCCTCTTTCACTTTCATCAAGAGGCTTTTTAGTTCCTCTTCACTTTCTGCCATAAGGGTGGTGTCATCTGCATATCTGAGGTTATTGATATTTCACCCGGCAATCTTGATTCCAGCTTGTGCTTCTTCCAGCCCAGTGCAGTCTATGAGGTCCCAAAAGAGTTAGACAGGAGTTAACCACTAAAACAGCAACAACGTTTCCTAAAATGCCAATACATTCTGTCTCCGGATACATTCTATCATATGAGCTTTTCTGCAGTGAAACACCAGTCCTGACATACTGTTTATGCTGTTTCTAGGGGATGATCAGTATACTTGGCAACCTTATTAAACACAGTAAGGTGTAGTGACCTGTGTAGATTCTCCGTGAGGGCTCTGAGACATCATGAGTGAAATAAACCTATATTGGAATCCCTTTTTCCTATGTGATATGAGGTATTTTTCTCTTTCTGACATAGTTCACTCTGTATGCAGACTCTAGGTCCATCCACATCTCTGCAGGCCCCCAGCAGAGCCGTTCTTCTCCCCCCTACTCCATTTCTACAGTACAAATGGTAGAGTGTTCATTTTCTTACCTCTCTCCTCCACTGTCTTGGAGAGCAGAGTCATTTTAAAGTTTGTATCTTTATCTCTAAATTTTGTCTTGAATGCTAGATATATAGTAGGTAGTCAGTCAATGATATTTGCATAAAATCCAAAGTTACACTTAGGTCACACAGGGCTGTCTGATCAAATGCTGAATTTAAGAACAGGATAAGTCTTGCCATCTTATTATTATTATTATTATTATTATTGGTGTTTTTTTTTTTTTTTTCACATTTCCACCACAAACAGTGTGAGTGAGGAGAAGGAAAAAGTACTCTTAAGTAAACATGATACTAACACTCATAAAAGGCTTCCAGAAGTCTCTCTTTCCATGGGCAAATGCATCCTGACAAACCCTGAAAAATCTGAGCTGGGACACATCTAACTTCCACTAGAAAGAATGTTTCCTTTTTAAAAAACAATTGATTCTCACTGAAGTATAGTTGCTTCACAACCTTGTGCTGTAAAGTAAATCAGCCGTATGTACAAATATATCCCTCTTTTTTTGGATTTCCTTCACACCTAGCCCACATGAGAGCACTGAAGAGAGTTCCCTGAGCTCTTTTATACACAGTGTCAACGTCTCCTTTTAACAGGTACATGGGTCTCAAACTAATATTTGTGGACTGCTTCAAAAAATTGTCACTGGGCTTTAAAGATACAACCTGTTAGTAGCTTCAATTCACCGGAAAGATAAATTTGCAAATCTTTAGAAAAAGTTAATCGTGATGTCTGTATTTTCTGAATGCCTAGTTGCAAAACAATCTGACAGTGGCCTTCTGTTTATTGGGCATAGTTTTATTTTAAGGCTTGGCTATCTCATTAACTTGATTACAAATTTTTTAATTAGAATTTTTTTGAACTTTGAGACTTTAGGAAGAAAAATGAGAATGAGCATTGAAAGTAAAATCTGACCTGGAAGAGAATGGCTAGTCACTACAAGTGTGAACCACTAGATGTAAACTATAAACCACTATAATGCTTTGAGCCATCATAAGTTTTGTAAATACTTTATTTTCACTGAAGTTTGGCTTTAGCAAATAAGTCTGGCATGGTTTTCGGGACAGCCAGCTGCTCCAACTGCCAAAACCTACCTCTTAGTTCATTTGTTAATGGCTGAAATTATACCATTAAAATACCATTGCTTTGGCTTAAAGCTTGGTTCTCTGTGAAAATGTAAATATCTCCAGGTTGGACCGCACTTAAAATAGTGAGAATCATTTACCCCAAACTTATGTCCCAGTGTTTAACTATGGACAGAAAGAGAGAAAGCAGAGAGTATAGTGTTAGGCCCATGTGGAGGAAAAGGGTATAGAAAATAAAATCTGGGGATTTCCCTGGCAGTCCAGTGGTTAAGATTTTGCCTTTCAGTGCAGGAGGCGCAGGTTCAGTCTCTGGTTCAATCCCTGGTCGAGGAGCTGAGATCCCACTTGCCTCACAACCCAAAAACCAAAGCATAAAATAGTACAATAGCAATATTGTAACAAATGCAATAAAGACTTGAAAAGAAAATCTGGAGGTTCTAAGTCAACAGAAGGACACCCTTGCCCAAAATTCTGTCCTGGAAAAAAGTATTTTTGGATATTTTGGAACCTTGGGAATTAAGCTGTGCAAAGCAGTCTTACTAGATCTGCATGTAGAGAAGAAAAAGAAAATCCACAAGAAAATCTTCCTGGAGATATTTCTTGAAGTTTCTCTCACTGCTTTCCCGACTATAATAAACAGCTGATAATCTCAAAGTAAACTGCCTCTGATGTCTTGTCACTTAATACTGAGCCGCTATATTTAGCATTCCTAGATAAATACATTCATTCCTGGCCAACCCGGGAATTAAAGAACCCAAAAGAGCTTTAGGAAAATTCCCCTAGGTAATTGATACTTTTAACTGAGTCAGTCTTGGTTTAAATACCTGAAATGAAATGTGATGATGAGAGGTAACACCTAGGAGACAACCACCCATGGCCAAAAAAGAATCATCCGTATGGCTTATTGCCTCAGAAAACCAATGTATCAAATATCCTATTCAAATTGGGTCTTGAGGCATGAGGAAGAAAGCTGAGTATAAACTCACTAAGATGATTTGGAAAGGAATTACCTCGAAGTCTTTAGAGAACTTGACTTTGATTCCATTTCCTCCTCTGCCTGTGAAGTGGGAACATAGTTTTCCTGTTCTTTCCATGAATATGTTTTCTTCCTTGCTTATAGAACAGAGACAGTCAGGATGAGCACCAAGTGCTGGGCTGGGCAGGTTTCTTTAGTGTCGTTTCTTCTCCAGCTAGGGCCACACTTCTGAGTCCTGAGCTTCCTTGGAGGTGGTGATGTCCGACATTGTTGAACATTGACAGTTACATGGGAAGTAGACATTCCACACGTATCAGAAATGTGCAGCACAGTCACTTCCTAGTCACTTCTACACTGTCAGCCTCTGTCGATTATTAAATGCTTACGTGATGATACCCCACAAAAAGCAATAAAGTCTAAGTGTTCTGGTCTCAAGATAACTGGATGATCTGTGCAAAAGATCCAGGCTTTGATAAAGCTATGTTCATGAAAATCTGTTCTGTTCAAATTTAAGGAATCAGGCTCAAAAATCTTATTTCTGTATCCTAAAAACCTTGACCAGGGGTTACTTCTTTTGTTACTTAAAAAAATAGCATGGTCATGAGAAGAGAAAAGCTAACATATATATGCATATTATTGACCACAGAGATTTGAGACTAAGCTTTCACAACTGTAGATGAATTTGGTACGATCAAGATGATTCAATCTGCCCTATTGCACTGAATGTTTGTATTGCCCCAAACTTTGTATGTTGAGATCCTAAACCCCTGTGTGATGGCTGGTAGGTGTGATGATTAGGAGGTAATGAGGTCATAAGGGTGGAGACTCCGTGAATGAGATTAGTGTCCTTATAAAAGAGACCCCAGGGAGCCCCCATCCAACCTTCTACCACGTGAGGACACAGTGAGAACACAGCATCTATGAACCAGGAAGAGGTCCTAACCAGACACAGAAACTGCCAGTGTCTTGACCCTGGACTTCTCAGCCTCCAAAACTGTGAGAATTAACTGCTTGTGGTTTAAGCCACTCAGCCTAAGGTATTTTTGTTATAACAACCCAAACAGACTAAGACACAGCCTTGATGCAGGTCTTAAGCTTCTACTAGGCACTTTGAACACTGATTTAAGCTAGTCTCAAATTAGATCATTTAGTTTTTCAGACAAGGTTGATTTGCTGTTGTCTTGGCAACCCATTCCAGTACTCTTGGCCTGGAGAATCCCATGGAGGGAGGAGCCTGGTGGGCTACAGTCCATGGGGTCACAAAGAGTCGGACATGACTAAGGGACTTTGCTTTCACTTTGTTTAGAGCCTAAGTCGTGTCTGACTCTTTTGTGACCCCGTGGACTGCAGCCCACCAGGCTCCTCTGCCCAGGGGATTTCTCAGGCAGGAATAATGGAGTGGAGTGGGTTGCCATTTTCTACCTCAGGGATCTTCCTGACCCAGGGATCGAACCCATGTCTCCTGCATTGACAGGTGGATTCTTTATTACTGAGCTACCTGGGAAGTCCAAAGTTTGATTTGACAACAGTGGAATGGAAATGATTCCTTATTTACCAAAGTCACCCTTTCTAATAAAATCCACAATTTCATTTTTCCTCTATACTTCATTAAGCAAACTGAGGCAACAACCCACTTAGAAATGACATCATAAAGCTCCTTTACATGATAAGACTACTTTATCTTAAAAGAACAATATAAAACTAGTTCTTCTCCAGGTCTCAAGATGAGGTCCTTTCCTTACACCTTTTAACCCAAACATGTCCTGCTTTCCAACATGCAAGCCATCCGCTTCCCATTGTCCCACACTTGCCCCTAATTTATCTTCTGATGTCTTCATATTCCTTCAATCCTTTCCATTCAGAAGGAAAGGAAGCATTTTAACAATCCAAGGATATTTCAGACCAAGATGAAGGTATCTGTGCCTTTATAGATTATTTCCTCTGGAATGTCTGGAGTTTAAAGCATCCTGGAACCTGCTGACCACCTCTTGGTAGAGAGTGGAGAAGATATACAGACACATAAACACTGCACTGTGTGACAGACATTCAAAGCACTGTTTTCACAGGGATTGTTTTATCTAATCCTCATGCTAACATTTTTCTGTAAGTCTAAATGTCCCTTTTTAGAGGTTAAATAAATCCCCTAAGATCGCAAAGCTAATAAATGCTTTTCAGGGTTCCAACGCAAGTCTGCCTGACTTAACTCTACAGCTTACGGGCCTTTCATTTTGCCAAACCCAACCCAAATGACTCTGACTCTCTCTCGTGGGGCATCTTAGCTCTGGGAGGGGCTTTAACACTGGTCCATGAAGGTGAGTGATATTGTAGATCCACAAATCTCCTCCAGGCTCAGGAAGTAGCCACATACTCTCTCTGCATGAGATTTTCTTTCCCTACCTGTGTTTTTTCTTTACCACATTCTAACCTCAATGCCTTTCCATTCCAAGCTAGCCTTGCATTAAAAAAATAAAAAATCAATCATTATTCATTCAACCTTTAGACCGGAAATCCTCTGAGGACTTCTAGGTACTGTATAGAAAAATACTGCATAATGAATGATAAACATTTTGGTTACCAAGAGGATACAGCTGAGAACTCTGTGCCTTCCTTTCTTCTAGTTCTGGGGAAAGTGGAAAGTTTGTATCAAATTGAAAAGGGTTCTTTACCCCATCCCTCCCACTGGTCTCACTCTTGCTGAGAATAAAGACTTGATTAGACAGGTTTTCTCATTTGATCCTCAAAGCGGTACTCCCAAAATGTGGATACATTTACCAACATCCAGCAAATACTCCACTATCCACCAGGGATAAAGCTGGTGAGAAAATGGTGGGGGTGGGGTGCCCCACATTATTCTTGTTCAGTCACTAAGTTGTGTCAAACTCTGCAACCCAATGGACTGCAGCATGCCAGGCGCCTCTGTCCTCCATTATCTCTTGAAGTTTGCTCAAGTTTATGTCCACTGAATCAGTGATGCTATCTAACCATCTCATCCTCTGTTCTCCTTCTGTCCTCAATCTTTCCCAGCATCAGGGTATTTTTCAATGGGTTGACTCTTCACATGAAGTACCCAAAGTATTGGAGCTCCAGCTTCAGCATCAGTCCTTCCAATGAGTATATTCAAGGTTGATTTCCTTTAGGATTGACTGGTTTGATCTCCTCGCATGGATCACAGCCTTGTTGTGGTGAAGGGGCTTACATAACTCAATGAAGGGCCATGCTGTGCAGGGTCACCCAAGTTGGATGGGTTATAGTGAAGAGTTCTGGCAAAATGTGGTCCACTGGAGAAGGGAATGGTAAACCACCCTAGTATTCTTGCCTTGAGAATCCCATGAACAGTATGAAAAGGCAAAAAGAGAGGACACCAGAAGATTAGTCCTTCCCCCCTCCTCCCAGGTCAGAAAGTGTCTGATATGCTACTGGGAACAAGTGGAGGGCAATTATTAATAGCTTCAGAAAGACTTCCCTGCTGGCTCAGTGGTAAAGAATCTGCCTGCCAATGAAGGAGCTGCAAGTTCAGTCCCTGGATTGGGAAGATCCCCTGGAGAAGGAAATGGCAACCCATTCCAGTATTCTTGCCTGGAAAATCCTGTAGACATTGGGCTGGCAAGCTATAGTCCATGGGGTAACAAAAGAGTCAGACGTGACTTAGCAAAGAATGAAGCGGATGGGCCAAAATGGAAAAGATGCTCAGCTATGGATGTGTCTGTTGGTGAAAGTAAAATTCAAAGCTGTAAAGAACAATATTGCATTGGTGCCCCATGAAAATGTAATAAATCCTACTTGAATCATTTATCACCCAGCTCTGTGTAAATCAGGGAGCTGGCTTCAGGAAAATGTATCTGTAAAACTTCTGAGTGAAAGTTTAAAGTTTGGGGGAAGCCAGGCAGAAGAACAAACTCTGAAATCCCACAACAGGACAGTTAAGAAAATCCCATGGAAATAAAAGCAAGAGACTGCCCACAGATAGTAGTTTCACCAAGTTCACCAACTTTGTGTAAAATTCTATTGTCCATTGGCTCCATTCTTGCAAGAGCCGGTGAGTTGAAATTTCCAATTACAACAAATTTCCTGCCAACGTTTTCTATGTATTTAGAACATCCTGCCAATAAAAGAAAAGAAACTAACACTTACTCTAAGCTATTTAATGCAATCTGTTAGGTGATGTTTTTGCCTCAGATGTAACAAATCACTTGGATATTACTTGATTAATATCAAAATTAACTGACAACTCCAGTGTCTCTTTCTTTTCCCAGGTGTCTCCCCTTGGCCTGTGATTCTCACAATTCTTATCCCAGGTTTTGATGTGCTAATTGGCTCATCGGCCCACACCAGCCTTGCTCAGTTTAATTAATAAATATTTAGTTTTGACAAAGGCAGGGTAAACAGAAGTCTGATTCATGAATTTGATCATTGTTTATCCCCCCACGGTGACCCTCACTTGAAATTGGTCTTGAGTCTTATCAGCCTGCTCCTTTGTATGCCTTTTCATGTCATTTGCATATCAAATATATCATTTTAAACAGGCTCCTCACAGCCATCGCTTGCAGGCAGTTATAGAACCAGTTGCCCACTGGAGCTGCAGAGAAACATCTGTAAACCCACTGTGATTATGGTGGAAGAATGGGGGACAGGGGATTATCCTCGTCTCCTATTCAGATTCGCTCCTCCAGAAATCAAGATCTTTCATGTGTCCTGCTTTCATGGGTTTAATTGATTGATTGGTTCAGTTTTTAACGTAAGTGTTTTCTCTCCTAAAATTAGAACGACAGCACAGGATCCTCCAACACTGAATCTTTGAGTTTCCTGTATCACCAAAACTTCATTTGACCATGCAGGGTGCCTCAACAGACTCTAAAGTGACTCCACGGAAATGCTTTGTCATCATGGAGAAATAGGGCCTCCAGAAAACTGGCTTCAATGTACCTTCTCTCCCTTGAAACAATTTCTCCCCAAATTAAGGGCAGGCAGATGGTAGCTGGGTGGTAGGTGGCTAGTGGTTCTTAGATGCCTCCGTGGTAGAGAATCTGCCTGCCAATTCAGGAGACGTGGGTTCAATCCTTGGATCAGGAAGATCCCCTTGGAAAAGAAAATGGAAACCCACTCCAATATTCTGGCCTGGGAAATCCCATGGACAGAAGCACCTGGCAGGCTACAGTCCAACTTAGCAACTGAACAACAGATAGTGGCTACTGCTTCAAATCAAGTTCCACTGTTCTTTAGCATTCAGAAATTTGGTTTTACGGTATGATAAGAACTACCGACATTCTATCACACCATTGTATATCTGATGCCACATTTATCAATCCATTCCTACTCAGAATTCCCCTTTTCTCATTAAAAAGACAACAGCACCCTGTGTTTGTTAGATTAGCCCAGTGTCATATTCAAATCTCTAGTCAGGTTAAAGTTATCTCGGAGATGTTAGAGTCTTGTTTCAAAGCTGTTTCATTCATATGACCCACTTCTCTGAAGAGTGCTTTAGAGATGTGATCTCCAGGCACTTGAGAGCAGGGTAACCAACCAAGTTCCAGCCCTCAGGCTGATGTGGGGTTTTTCTGAACTCCACACAGAGCTTCAGAAGCAGGAATGGGAAGACAGACATACCATCATAGACTTCAGTGCTTGGGCACATGTAAGCAACACTGCCTGCTTTGAAAGAAAAACCAAAATAATATGATATAAAGCTACGTGTCAGTTCAAGTCCATATACCAAATAAATGGGGCAGGAATGTTGGAAAATATTATGAATACTGTAGTCCTTATTCTAGGGCACTATTTCATGATGTATTATGGCCAGAGTGCTGGATTTGAATGCAAAGTCCTGAGTCATATTACAACTCTGTTTGTAATATGAACAACTTTCATCCTATCTGTGAATATTCATGTACCCATCCAGAAAAGGAGACAAGTTGGATTATATTCACATGGATTAAACTGTACCTCAGAAGTGTTACTCAGTGTTTCTTGAAAAGATTCGTGTGGTAAAATAATTTGAGTATAGCACTGAATTTCACCCACACACACAGAGTACATTTTTGGAGATTTGCAATATGCATTCATATATCAAATTGATAGCTTATGGTGAATGATGCTGGATACGTGATCTCTGAAGAAGATTTAGCTTCGGGACCCGGACCAGGCTTGATCACTCAAGAGCTTTTGTGTAGCAGAGTTTTATTAAAGTGAAAAAGAGACAGAGAAAGCTTCTGACACAGACATCAGAAGGGGGATGGAGAGTGCCCCCACCCCCTACTCTTAGCAATGGAGCAATATACTTTTCAATTGCTTATTACAGTAAATCAAAAGAAAGCCTCAAGGTTGTAAAGGTCTTACCAGACCCACTCCCACAATATACATTTTAAAATACCAAGATTAGTCAGAAGCTTCTCAAGAAGGAGAAACATGTCCTCAAGCAGGATACATTGTTGTTATATAATGTTATATAATGTTTAGTGCAGAGTTTAAGCTGAGTTGTTTTGTTGTGTAATCATCAGCTCTGGGTTTAAAGGGGGAAAAAGTTAGTCCTTTTCTCCTCCCTAACAACTCCAGACCCCTATCTCCTCCTCAAGAGCCCCAGATCCCTTGCTCCTCCTCAGGGACCCTGGACTTCTTATCAACCTGCCTAGGAATTAACTCTCTCAAAAGGACTCTGAGACATTCTTAAAAAGCTTTGCAAGAAATAAATGGATCTAATAGTGTTTCCCAAACATATTTCCCCAAGAATCCTATATGTGTTTGAAATAATTTGGGTAGCACTGGAACAGAATTTTCAAAGGCCTTCCATCTCTCATTAGGCCCACCCAGATCAGGCAAGCCAAGCTCGTTACTAGGGTCCTATTCAAAGGCCTTCCTTCTCTATGACGGCCCATGTCAGGTAAGCAAGCTTGTAACTGGTATCCTACAGGAAAGTGGCTGAACTCAGGGCCTCAGAAGCGGGTGACCTGGGCTCCTGTTTCTCGGGGTCATTATGAGGGTTGAATGAGTTAACAAAATATATCAAATGCTTAGCCAATTACCTGGTAGCTCAGAGGTTAAAGCATCTGCCTGCAATGTGTGAGACCTGGGTTTGATCCCTGGATTGGGAAGATCCCCTGGAGAAGGAAATGGCAACCCACTCCAGTATTCTTGCCTGGAGAATCCCATGGAAGGAGGAGCCTGGTGGGCTACAGTCCACGGGGTCACAAAGAGTCGGACATGACTGAGTGACTTCACTTTCACTTTCTTTTTACTTTAACCAATTACCTAAACCCTAATACGTGCCAAAGACATGTTAGCTGTGTTGCTCAGTATCATAAACCTTTGTCAGATGCGACAATCTTTTTTTTAATAAAGTTTTTTTTAATTTAAATATTTGTCTGTGCTTGATCTTAGTTGCAACATGCAGGATCTTTAGTTGCCGCTTGCAAACTCTTAGTTGTGGTATGTGGGATCTAGTTCCCTGACCAGGGATGGAACCCAGGCCCCCTGCATTGGGAGCACAGAGTGCCAGCCACTAGACCAACAGGGAAATCCCAGATGCAACAATCTAAGGGAAGGAAGAGTAGGTAAAAGAAATTGACATTTACTGAGCATCTACTCTATGCCTGTGAAGTACAAACATTGTCTCATTAAACCCTCATAATAAAACTGAGATCAAAATATAATTGTTTCATTTTACAGTGAGTAAAACAAAACTCTGAGATGTTAAAGAATTAAGATATTAAGATGGCTGTGGCGGATTCATTTTGATATTTGGCAAAACTAATACAATTATGTAAAGTTTCAAAATAAAATAAAATTTAAAAAGATAATAAGATGGAAAAATAAACACCAAATTCAGGTATCCCTGACTTCAAAACTCAAGTTATTTCTAGCACATTGCTTGTGTGCTCAGTCATGTCCAACTCTTTAGGAGACACTGGACTGTAGCCTGTCTGGCTCCTCTGTCGGTGGAATTCTCCAGGTAGGAATACTGGAGCAGGTTGCCATTTCCTATTCCAGGGGACCTTCTCGAGCCAGGGATTGAACCTGCGTCTCCTGATAGGCAAGTAGATTGTTTACAACTGTGCAACCTGGGAAGCCCTTACTTCAAAACTTGAGTTCTTTCTGGCACATTACACTGCTTTAAAAGGTGAAAAGTAATCAACTTTCCATTGTTTAATAGATGAAGAAATGAGGCAAAAAAAGTAAAATCTTTCCCTGTGATCCTAGGTTCACAAGAAAAGATTCAAATCAGAAAGCAATCCATATTCTGGCAACCAGCTCCATAATGTATTCATTACTGGACCCCAGAAGCAGAAGGAAAAATGAAAAGGAAAGAAGGCATTATCTCTCATTTTGATCTGGTTACAATTTTTAAAATTAAGAATATTTTGTCTCTTAATTAAGCACCTGCTGTATGTCTATTATGCCCCATTTTAGAGGAGACTCGGCTGTCTCCTACCTTACTTAGATTATGGCTTTAGAGAAGCATAGGTCTGAAGGTCAAATTAATTCTACTGCCTCCAGAAAGGATTGGATCAAAATAATTCTCAAACGATAATCCCTTACCCTCGTCTACTTTTAAATATTCAGAGAGAAAGATTCTGTGACTTTGGTTAAAAAAACAAAAATCAACTATTAGTAATATATTTAAATTTTCATAATATGAAGGACCTTTGAAGCATTTGTGAAAATAAAAACACATTCATCAAAAAAAAAAAAAGAGAGAGAGAGAAATAGAATAAGAATATGAATTGATTTTCCATGATGGAGTACAGTATTGTGCATTAAGAACTGAAATTCAGGCTGAAGGACTTGGGGATGTAATTTATTGGATATTAATCTTCCCTTTCAGCAGGCAAGGCACAACTTTACTTAGATATGTCTTTTGCATCTGAAGTTCTAAAATATGGGGTCAAGAATATAGCCCTGCCACACATGCCAGACTGCCATTCTGCTTGGTTCATCTTATCACTAAAACTATTAAAAAAAAAAAAAAGAATGTCAAAGATGATAGAGTTTAGAGAGATTTTCATTTTGCAAGTAAAAAAGAAAGGACAGACAGTGGGGCTCAGCCTGCCATGTACTTAGATGGAGTGGCCAGCTACTGCTACTGACTTCCTGTTATCAGAGCCTGTCCTGGGAAGTGACAGTATGGTGGGGGCTGGGGGTGGGGAAGCGGGGGAGGGGTATATCTCAGCCTCAGAAATTCTCCAGTTAGTCTCAGTGAGTGAGAGAAGGAATGAGGATAGGTACTCTGATTTGGAGGAGAGAAAAAAAAATGTCTATCTTTGGTAGCTGATGACGACGATGAGAAATTCACACAGTGGTTGACCTAGGACTTACCTTAACTTTTGCAGCAGACCGACCAGGTGTCTGTACAACATAACTGGTACTTCTTTCCAAGAGCCTGAATTTGCAGGTGGAGTACAGATTCATGAGGCTCTTCTTCACCAGCCCTCTTCTAGCTCTTTTCTCTGCTTTCAGATGTCAATTCATTAAGATGAGTGAATTTTCCCGTGGAGTTGCAGAATGTCCCTCTGACCTCATTAACAATAAAAGAGTTTTGCTCAAATTTGTGCTTTGGATGCTAGTTCCCCAGGCTCAGAGAACAGTACTGTGTGTTGAGACTGTTTCCTTCAGGACTAAAGGAAATCAGCAATGATATTGGTCCCTGTGCGGGTGGCAGAAGCTACCTCACCAGAATGCAAAAAAAAAAAAGGAAAATTCCTGAGATCTTAAGATTTTTGTGATGCAAATGCAAAAGAATTCTTAGCCCTGACCATTCCTGCCCTTCTACCTAAGGTTATAATTAAAGGCAATGGAAAGCAAAATGGTGGTTGCTGTTGGGAGGATTTACTGGGACATTCTGCAATCCTGTTTACTTTATAAAACATCAGTATCATTCCACAAGCTGACCTGCAAAGGTGCAGTTGACTGAGAGCAAAGGGAACTGGAGCTCTGCTTAAATTTCCCCTTGAGCTTATTTCTTACCTACCTCATCTATGGTGTAAAATGGCCCAAATCTATCATTGGAGAGAAATATTCCCTATTTGTCTGAGTGAGGAATATCTCCTATCTACAAATCACCAAACAGAAATGACCATTATGAATCTCTCACAAGAGTTGAAAAAGAGGATGAGACAATGGTATTTACTTCCTAGGCTCTACTCTTAAAGAAAAGTGTCTCTTCTTTAGTTTGTTGAGGTAGTCTGAGGTCCCAAAACACACATGCCCCTAAGATTGTCCACTTCATCCTTTTTCAGGTTTGAACCTTCTATTGAGATACCTAAGCATCAACCCTTCTACTCATAAGGTACCACTTCCATGTTAAGGGGAATTCCTGACTCTTTTTACTAAAATGAAATTTTATGCAGAAGTCATTTGAAGATTGAAGGTCTTCAAGGAAGCTTGATGTGTTCATATAATCTTCTATTTTGTATACAAGAACCAGACTTTTGAGAACCTTCTCAGTTAAATTGTGTCGTTTCAGAGACTCGGGGGAAAAAATCCATTCTCCCTAAATAACTTGCCAGTTTTCCAAGTACCTATGAAATGGAGAAGCTTCTAGAAGCCCCCTTTAGCAAATAAGTATGTTTTCACCCTTGAGGGGCTACACATTAGCCCATAATAGCTCATCAGATTAGCAGAGCATAGCCCTAAGGAAATGAAGCACAGGACAGGTAAGTGTAGCAGGGCCACTTTCCCCAGGAATGGGGGTCAGCATGTCACTCAGTCGTGGCTGACTCTTTGTGATCCATGGCCTATCATCTGCCAGGTTCCTCTGTCCATGGGATCTCCCAGGCCAGAATACTGGAGCGGGTAGCTATTCCCTTCTCCAGGGGATCTTCCCAACCCAGGGATGGAACCCAGGACTCCTGCATTGCAGGTGGATTCTTGACCATCTGAGCCACTAGAGAAGCCCCTAAGATTCCTTCTTCAGGAATGGGGAAGGCAGACCAAAGGCATTCTTCTAGGCTCAAGCTATCTGTCCAGAAATCCAAGTCACCACAGAATCGCATGTTGGTCAGGCTCTCATTTCCAGCTGCTAGCCCGAGACTCACTGTGAATCTGGAAACCTGAGTCCAGTGTCCAAAGCCACACTCTATGGGTAAACTTTGATTCTGCTGCTGCTGCTGCTGCTAAGTCGCTTCAGTAGTGTCCGACTCTGTGCGACCCCAGAGACAGCAGCCCACCAGGCTCCCCTGTCCCTGGGATTCTCCAGGCAAGAACACTGGAGTGGGTTGCCATTTCCTTCTCCTATGCATGAAAGTGAAAAGTGAAAGTGAAGTCGCTCAGTCGTGTCCGACTCCTAGCGACCCCATGGGCTGCAGCCTACCAGGCTCCTCTGTCCATGGGATTTTCCAGGCAAGAGTAGTAAATTAACCACTCTGTACCTCAGTGTCCTCACCCATGAAATGGGGATAGCAAGAGTACATACTGCATAAGACTATTGAATTAATATCAATTTAATTAAATAAATTATCCTAGGTGAAGCACTTAGCATAGGTATGACAGATACTGCTATCTGTTAGTAGCATCAAGAATCAATAACTAGGCCCCATTTTTTAATTGGGATATAGTTGCTTTACAATGTTGTGTTATTTTCTGCTGTACAACAAAGTGAATCAGTTGTATGTATACATATATCCCCTCCCTCTGAGACCTCCCTCCCACCCCACCACCTTCCCACCCTCCTAGGTCATCACGGAGCGCGAAGCTGAGCTCCCTGTGCTCCACAGCAGCTTCCCACTAGCTCTCTATTTTACACATGGTAGTGTATATACGTCAGTGTTACAGTCTCAATTCATCACACCCTTCCCTTCACCTCCCCCCGTCCACATGTCCATTTCCTACATTGGGCATCTCTATACCTGCCCTGCAAATACTTTCATCTATACCATTTTTCTAGATTCCACATATATGCATTAATATACACACATACATACCCATAATCTACAGAAAAATGTTGGGAAAATATGCAATGAATGTGAAGACTCAATGGAAATTATGACTGGTTCTTTTAATTTGTTTCCCTTTATGTATTTTCTAAATTCCCTACAATAAACATGATTAGCTTGGACCATAAAAATGTAGAAAAGACTAATTAATGTTTTATGTAAAAGGATGACCATTTGTACTTTATTCACAATAAAAAAATTGGAAAGAGAAAACAGTGTCCATAAATAGGAATTAGTTCAATAAAGTATAGTTCATCCATATATTAAAATTATGTACCTACGATTTTAAAGTGTAATGTTGAAGAATGTTTATTGGCATGAGAAAATACTCATGACAAAGTGCATGAAAATTAAGTAATGACACTAAATAAAAATTAATTCCACATTTATTAAAACTAAAGTAAATATAATTCTATTTGACTATAAATTACAAAATGTATATATTCCCAAGATGCTAACAAGATGGCAGGGACTCAGTTTCCTCTGTATAGTTTTATAAAGTTTCCAAACCATCAATAACAAACATAATGCTTTCAAAACAGAAGAAAACAGTAATTGTTACTGTTCATCTATACTATGTTTATAGATTCAGAAGTAAGTCAAGATTAATTATCCAAATTCTAGTACAAAAATAGAGAAGTTGAGATTTAAGCAAGGAATTGTTAGTAGGGGGAAGAAAACTGCTGGTTGATCTGGTTACTCTTTTTCTGCTGGTAGCTGACCCTGATCAATTCCCACCTTGAATATGTAAGGATTAAGGAAGTGTTAGAAGAATGAAAACTTTGGGAAGAGAATTTGAGAAGCTAGACAAGAAATCAGTTCCAGAAAAAAACATCCCCACAAAAGGACCCTGAATGTGGAAAAGATTGAAGGCAGGAAGAGAAGGGGGCAGCAGAGGATGAGATGGTTAGATAGTATCACCGACTCAATGGACATGATTCTGAGCAATCTCCAGGAGATAGTGAAGGACAGGGGAGCCTTGTGTGCTGCAGTTCATGGGGTCACAAAGAGTCAGATATGACTTAGCGACTAAGCAACAATATTTGTCTAGCATGAGGGTGGAAGAGCCAAGACAAACTCCGTACATTACCAAATTTTCTACCAAGAGCCAACCTAATGCACACTCTCAAAACCAAAACACCTAATGACTCTTCCCAGTCTGAGAATGTCTGGGGAAGAGTGAAATGAGAGAAAAATAAACATGATTAACCTCATTTAGTAGGTAAGGAAAGGAAGACCTGATCCAAGTAAAGACAGTAAGTTGCTGGAATCACGAATGAAATTCAGCAGAGATGATCTTGTTGACTTTGGGGAGACGGGATAAGATCAAACTTCCTCTTTTTTGGCTCTCTTTCCTCATCCTAATAATTGTGTATGGATTAAAGTAATCGGAACAGAATGTGTTAGTTTACCAAGACAGTTGGGTTTTTAAAATAGTGCTGAGTGTACAGGAGCACATTAATGCCATGAAACAAATTGTTAATAACAACATCTTATAGATCAATGATGAGAAAGGGCTGAAGGAACTTTGCTGAAACTCCTCCAATTAGACAATAGGTGGGTCATTTCAAATGTGTCCTAGCACCTTGATGGGCTTTCCTGGTGGCTCAGTGGTAAAGAACCCGCCTGCCAATACAGGAAACCTGGGTTCAATCCCTGGGTTGCGAAGATTCCCTGGAGAAGGAAATGGCAACCCACTCCAGTACCTTACCTGGAAAATCCCCATGGACTTAGAGGACCCTGGCATACTACAATCCATGGGGTCACAAAGCATTGGACAGGACTTAGTGACTAAACAACAACAACTCTATTTAATCCAAGAACCCAAATAGGCATCATTTTTTTAATTAAACTGATGGTCCCCAAATTGAATACTCCTTGTCACGGTGCTATAACTTAAAATAGATACCTCATGCTGATCACTTTATGGGCCCAGGTTTAAAAAGCTTTCCTTTGGAGAAATGGTTTTCATCAGTAAGTAGCAATTGTTTTCATTCAAATTTTCCTACATATGTGTCTTAAGTGTAAATATCCCCCATTCACCCTGCAAATCCAAGCACTCCTTCTGACACCTTCTGTCACCCTCAGAAAATATAAAAGTATTTCTCAAAGTAACAGAACTTCACAGCTTTACAAACTTCCTGTTTCATAGCCCTGAGAGAGAGAGAGGGGAAAAAAAAAAAAGTACACTGAGTTCCGTTGAAGCCCCCTCCTGACATTTCCAGACTTATTAGCCAGTTTTCACACTGACTTCAATCAACCTCTTTAATCCTCCAAGGAAAGAGCATTTTTAATTCACCGATTGGCTGATAAGCTTGAAGCCAAAAAATGATTTACACGTAGATGAATTGTGCTTACAAGATGGAACTCGGAGCATTAGAAGCGGATCTGAATTTCCTATCTGTCATTTTATTTGCCACATTCATTTTTTCTCTGCCATTACCCTTGCTGATTGTGATCTTTCAGCGCTATTGGGTCCCTGCTTCCACAGTTTTTAATCTGCCTTTAATCCCATAGATTTTAAATATTCCCGGCACCGAGAGACTGGAGGCAATTAACTGCCCTTCTGATGCTCTTCTTATCAGTTTCCTCCTTGTATCTCCCAGAAGCAGCCTCAAGACACTTCGAGGCTGACAAATACTACCCAGCATTTCAGATGAAGCGTCGGCTGCAAATGGGGGTGTGGAGTCCAGCTGTGCTCGGTGACGCTGAGCAATCATAGTCGTTTTTGGAGGAGGAAACGGGAAAGAGAGGCTGGGGGCAGCCGAGCCCCAGTGCCCGTGCTCTGAAACAATGCCCGCGTAATGTGTTTTCGGACTTGAAATGTGCGTGTGTCCTCCAATCTGTTTAATCTGATTGTGGTGTTTAACTAGAAAGCTCTGTGGCTGTAATGAGGGATTCAGATGAGATGTCAAAAGGAGACGTCAGGTTGAACAGCTCCTTGAATCTGGCTGGTCTCTTCCCTGGGTCTTATTTCATTTTGTCCCGGTTTTTCATGCGTGCTAAGTCGTTTCAGTTGTGTCTGACTCTTTGTGACCCTATGGACTGTAGCCCACCAGGCTCCTCTGTCCATGGGATTCTCCTGGCAAGAATACTGGAGTGGGTTGCTACGCCCTTCTCCAGGGGAACTTCCCCACCCAGGGACTGAACCCGCATCTCATGTTACAGTCAAAATCTGCCCAGTGTATTTCCCCACCACTAGTTAATAAATTTGCAACACATTCAATTGATGTCCATTCCAATTTGAACAGATTCAGATTTTTCTAACATCTAGACATCACCCTGCTCCATCAAAGACTTGTGAGCTCTGAGTACACCCGAGGAGTCAAATCAAGGTGACAAAACTCAGCTGCTGTGAAAAAAGAGAGGATGTAATTCATTCATTAAAACCCATGTGCTTGTCCACTTACATGTATGCATTTAAATACCCTCTGAAAAGCGATACCTCTCTAGTGAAGAAAGTCCACTGTGTCCTCCATACATCAAGAAAAGCTATCGTTTTGACCTCTCCTTGAGGATGAGCCAGTAGGACTCTATGGTTGATCCCTGATGAACAGTTTGAAATATTCACTTTTTTTGTTGTTTAAGATCCAATGCAACAGTCTAAATTCAAACTGTAATTCAGAAGATGGAGAGAACTACTGTTCCATGGTATACAACACCTGCAGGACATCCACAGACATTGAGCAATTCTCTTCCTCAGACCCAGAGTCTTCTAAACACGCATAATATTTGACAGCAATTTGGCTTACAACTGACCAAGCTAGTCCAGCATTTCGTAAGAAAGGTGGGTCTATTGCGTTGTCTGTGCACACAGACACCTACAAAATTCACGTAAATAGTCACAATTAGGTCAGATCGTCCTCAGTTCACATAAAGTTGGTGACCTTTGTGGAATAAATTTTTCCATCATATAACCAACCACATGACTGCAGTTTATGCTGACATCCTAGTAGGTAAGCCATGGGTTTTTCCACAAAGGAGAGAATGTAACCTTCCTTTTGTGGGGAAAAAATGATATACAATTCTCACTTTACTCAATCTAAGGATTGGTTTTCCCATCAAGCAATAGTCTCTTGAGGTGAAAAATAGGCATTAAATAAGCAGGCCCTTGTGAAACCAACACGGGTTCCATTTCTTTCAGGAGCTTCTCTATTTTTCTCAAGTCCAGAAATTACAGACGGTGATGTCAAACGGGGAGAAAAGCTACGGTAGGGGAGACAAACAATGCATTAAGTGTATGTGGTTAATTGATTGGCTCTACTTTCTGTCCTAAAAGAAAAGCCCAAACTCAATCAACCTCCACGGCAAACCCAGAACATGGTAAGCGGATGGATTTGACGGCGAAAAGGCCTGCACCGAGGGGTCGTCGATAAACAGCGCCCGGCAACCTAAACAAGAGGAGCATCGAGAAGAGCCAGTGATGAGGAAGAGGCCAAAACTCGGTTATATAACAGGAGAAGCACCGGGGAGCAGCTCTTCCTGTGTTGTTTTGCTGTGACTTGCAGCTTTGCTTAAGCATTTTAAAGATTCTTGCAGGTCTTTTTCAAGCTGCCAGCTCTAGCCTACGAATTATGGTAATGTGCCACTTCTGAGCCCTCGGCAGGATTTGCAACAGAGAAATCACATCAGCCTATGCTGATTAACAATTCCATTCCATCCAGAGATTTATATAAAAAAACTATCTTACATTTTGCTTTTTAATAAGAATGATCGCTATCTCAAATTGAGTCCCAGCAAATTTTAATAAAGGCCCAAGGTTGAGTGGCATTTTGCATGCTGATTTAGCTATGATTGCTTGCTTTTGATGAGCACTAGCCTGGCATGTATAGCTCTCCTCAGAGCAGGTTTAAAGACCAGGAGTAAGGAAAAGGATAAAAATAAAAACTTCCAACTAAAATTCAAGGCCTTTTCTTTCTGTGATTGATGACTGAATAAATACCAACACATACCTTTGGATTCAGCCTAGAGAGTGCAATTCCCTACAGCCAAACAGCTGTTTGTTAATGGCTTTTAATATACTAACCTGTCAAATTTGCTAACTTTGATGATGGCAATTATGATCTTAAAAGACATTATCAATCTATTTATCTATCTTCTGCCCTGATCATTCTTCTTGAATCAAATGGGAGCATCACAAACAAGTAGCATTTTTGTTTCCTGATACATAAATTGTTAATAAAGAAATATCTCTTGGGGTTGGGGGGAGCATTCTCCTTTGTTAAAATAGAAGGCACATTAATTATTTTGAACAAATAAAACTAGAGGTAAACCTAAATTTTGCAGCCTATGCCAAAGACTCCCAAGAGAGCATAGGTTATAGGTATAGAACATATGAATGTTTGGGGAGGGGGACGTTAATATATTTTTTAAAACTAACATGTCATGTTTTACAGTTGTATGGGATGGTGTTAAAGGTTTTTGTTAGATGTTTATCTCCATTGTCATTGATTTCATTATTACATAGATTTGTGTATATAATTCCATGATGCCATGAAAACCACCCTACCCAGTGAAAGGGACATTCTATTCAGATTCGCCTGTCTCATCAAGAAGGTCGAAACTGACCCATAGAAAGCAGAATTAAAAAAAAAAAAAAAGGAAGCCAAAATATTCACATGTGATTCAGCTCATTGGCTGAAGATCACCAAATATCACCAACTAGATAGGCCATGAGTTTCCAAATCAGAGATCCTGACCCAGAAAATTGTTGCTGCTAAATTAAAAAAAAAAAAAAAAAACTAAATCTCAAAACATCCAGAACAATTTTCAGCAGAGTTTCAGCAGTAAGGTTTCTTTCCAATATCCAAGCACTTCTTGGCTATAATATTTTGCCCCACAGGTATCCTCATTTGAGTTCCTGTTTTTTTTAGGGAGACAAGGAATGAGGCAGATACCATTTGTTGCAAAAGACAGTAAAATCACCAGATTTACTATATTAAAATTATTGTATTTATTATTATAACCTATTGTATTTATTATAGCATGATCTATTGAATTATAACTTAACTAGCCAATACTGTCAAAGTTTAATTCTATCCTTTTATATTAACAACTTCCATGAGAAACATTACTTGTAAGTATTTTTTACACTTTCTTAAAAAATTATGTACAACTTAACTAGTTTTGTTTTAGTTGCTTATAATGAACAATTTTGTGATGTTCATTAAATATTATATTTATAAGTAAGAAATCATGATAATGTAAATACGTAAACATTATCAGTTCTGTTCACTCAGTCGTCTCTGACTCTTTGTGACCTCATGGACTGCAGCACGCCAGGCTTTTCTGTCCATCACCAACTTCCAGAGCCTGCTCAAACTCATGTCCATCGAGTTGGTGATGCCATCCAACCATCTCATCCTCTGTCGTCCCCTTCTCCTCCTGCCTTCAATCTTTCCCAGCGTCAGGGTCTTTTCCAGTGAGTCAGTTCTTCATATTAGGTGACCAAAGTATTGGAACTCCAGCTTCAGTGTTAGTCCTTCCAATGAATATTCAGGACTGATTTACTTTATGATTGACTGGTTTGATCTCCTTGCAGTTGAAAAGACTCAAGAATCTTCTCCATTATAAACATTATAATAATTACATATTATAATTTCCTTTTTCAGTAAGCGTGCACTGAGCTTCTGTGATGCTCTAAACACATTACCAAGTCCTGAGGATATGACGATAAGCATGACATGAAGCCTCACTTCAGGTGGCTTGCTGTCTACCACAGAACCCACGATGAAACAGACCTTACAAAATAAAGTGATTGATGCTGTGACAAGGCAGTATAGCGGTTGCTATGGAAACACACTGATAAGAGACTCAGGAAAAGATTTCTAGTGTCACAACCTCAAAGCTGAGTCCTAAAGGATCAGTAACAACTGAGTCAAATGAGAGCAGAGATCCTGGAGTTAGAGGAAGCAGAAATATAAATAAACCATAGTAGCTGGAAGTAGGGAACGTGCAGGATTTTCAAAACATAACATTTATGGGTATCTCCTGTATGTGGCTCAGACAGTAAAAAAACTGCCCGTGATGCAGGAGACCCAGGTTCAATCCCTAGGTTGAGAAGATCCCCTGGAGAAGGGAATGGCTACCCACTCCAGTATTCTTGCCTGGGAAATCCCATGGATGGAAGAACCTGGCGAGCTACAGTCCACAGGGTTGTGAAGAGTTGGACACGACTAAGCAACTAACACTCACTTTTACCTGTGTGCCAGCCACCCTTCCACACCGTCCATGCTGGTATAGAGTTATCCAACAAGACAGCTGGACCCAGCTCTCATTGCCTTCACATTTTAGTCAAGAGAGTCCCAGATTATATTTATTTAAAAGCCAATGAGTCAACAATACCATGTAAAGTGAAGAAAATATTATGAAAAAAATTAACTGAGGAGATGGGATTGAGTTAATAGTGCCATCTTAGACAGGATGAAAGACTTAAAGGAATTTAATCCTAAGTGTGTGCATGCATGTATGCGAGTCTATGGACCAGAGCCTACTAGACTCCTCTGTCAATGGTATTCTCAGGCAAGAATACTGGAGTGGATTGCCATGCTCTTCTGCAGGGGATTTTCCCGACGCAGGGATTAAACCTGCATCTCCTGTGTCTCCTGCATTGGCAGGTGGATTCTTTACCACTAGTGCCACCTGGGAAACCCCATCTTAAGGGTAACTGGTACCAACAACTAGAGAATTTTTAATAGCAATCAAGTTTCATTTTAGAAATTCACCACAGCTGCCCTGAGAAGCATAACTTGGGAAAGAACACAGAAAGCTGGGAGATCCCATAGGAAACTGTTGCCTTAGTCTGGGTGAGAGGAAAATAATCTCTGTTAAGGTAATGGACAGAGGTAGGGTCATTTTGGAGAAAACTGGACACTTGGAGGCACCATCAAGGAATTGGGATTGACAGGAGCTTGTAATACGCTAATGTGGCTGGCCTGTGAAACAGTCAGACCAAGAAAAGCACTGGGGCTTTGGTCTTCAGCAATAGCTGGAGAGCACTAGAAACACCAGAGGAGAGGGCTGTGGGGTTCTCAGGCTTCAGCAAGTTGAGTGAGAATGGGTGTAAGGCTGAATATGAGTGTTAATCTGAGTATGACATGGGACCTCCAAGTGGATACAGCAGAGGCATAGTTGGATGTTTAGAGTAGAAGCTCACTAGAAAGATCTGAAATATCTTCCCCTGTGCTAAAGAATTGTGAATCTCTTTCTTGTCTATTTACCTCTCTTTCCTCAATATCAGCCTTTACCTGTAAATAATTAAGCTTATTTGTATTTCCCCCATATGTCTTATATATTCCAACATGTTGCCTTATATTTATAATTTCTTCCAAAGAACAGTTCTTTCGTTATTTCACCCCATTTACCTATCAAAATTCTTATCCCTTAGCTAAAGAGTTAAATTTAAGAGACAAAAATATAAAACAATGAGAATAAAATAGAGGCTTAATAGGCCTCTATAAGCCTATAGAAATACAGGCTTTCTCTGAAGGAGGTAGAGAGAGAAAACTTACCAGTTATGAAACAAAGGGAAAAGTTGAAGATATGAATAGATAAGTTAGAAAAAAACTTTTAAGTGGTCAATGAACATGTGAAAGAATGATTAACCTCACTAAAAATGAAAGAAAATTCAAAGAAAACAATGATTAGAAGCTATTTCAGCCATTACACTCCCCTAAAATTAAAGGAATATTTTTTAAATCTCCTAAATTGGTAAAGATGAATAAGAGTAGGTATCTTCATATACTGCTTGCAGGAATTAGAATTTATAGCATTTCTGGAAGGGAATTTGGCAAATGTACCTAGTCAACCTTAAAAGATTTATACTTTTTCCCTAGTAAGATCATTCTGAGAACTTGTCCTAAGGAGAAAATCAGTAATGTACATAAATCATTATACACAGAGATATTCAGTGCAACTTTATTTATATTGGGGGAAAAAAGACTAAGTATTCCATTATGGACAATTTATTAAATAAATTATGATAAATATTTAAGATAGGATCACATAATGCATAAATATCACTTAAAAGTATTTAGTAACCCAAAGAATGCTTGGGGTATATTTTTACTTTTAACACAGTAGTGCTGGTTAATTATTTAAAAATGAAAATTGATAAAATTAGCAAAAAAATACATATCTCACAGATAATCATTTTTATATAATATTTTGTAACCTGCTCTTTTTCCCACATAAGGTTCTACTCTTAATAGATGCCAGAAAGGCATTGGTTAAAATTAATATCTATTTCTGATTTTATATGATAGAAGAAAATGTGTGGAACATAATTAATAGTGAAATATTGGAGAAAATCTCATTGAATTGATTGCTTTTTAATATTTTTCTGTATGTTTCAGGCAAGTAAATAGGACAAAAAAATCTAAAGAAACATACATATATTGAAGAAAAGATAAAATCATAATTTAGAGAGGAATGCTTCTCTACTCAGAATTAACTCAAAAACTAGTAAACTAGTAGACAGAATGAAACATTTAGTAACATAAGTGGTTAAAAATATGGATCACAAGGCAAAATTTCAAGAATAGTTAAAAGATCTGTGGTTGCCAGGGGACGAGGGGCTGAATAGTCAGAGCACAGAGGATTTTTAGGGCAGTGAAAATGGTCTTGATATCTTAATGATGAATATATCTCATGGTACATTTTCTGAAACCCATGTGGGCTTCCCTGGTGGCTTAGATGGTGAAGAATCTGCCTGCAAAGCAGTAGACCTGGGTTCAATTCCTGGATCGGGAAGATCCCCCAAAGAGAATGGCAACCCCCTCTAGGATTCTTGCCTGGAGAATCCCATGGACGGAGCTGGGGGGCCACAGTCCATGGGGTGGCAAAGAGTTGGACATGTCTGAGTGACTAAAGCTTTCACTTTCTTTATCATGTACACACTGTGAGGAAACCCTAAGGTTAGCTATGGATACTGAGGGACCATCAAATTTTAATGAAGTTTCATTCCTGGTTTAAAAAAAAAGCAATCTGTCGAGTGATGGAGATAATGGTACGTACGTGTGGGGGCAAAGGGTACACAGGAAATCTCCGTCCTTCCTCTCAGTTTTGTTGTAAAACTGCGCCAAAAAAGATTAGTATTCCCATGGTAAATGGGCAGAGAGCGTGAGCAGGCAATTTATAAAAGAAGAAACATAAAGAATTTCAAATAGCATATATAAAGAATCTCAAACAGCACTAATAAAGATATAAAACAAAGCAAAATTATACAAATAGTATTCTTCTATCCAATTAAAATGTCACTGAAAATCACAAAAGTGTGATAGCTGCCAATGTTGAAAGAATAAGAGAAATTAGCAATTCCATATGTAGGTGAGGGGGTATGAAATAATATAATCAGTTTAAAAAGTACTTTAAAAAATATTTAATTATTTATTTGGCTGTGCTAGATCTAAGTTGCAGCATGCAGGATGTTTTAATTCCAGTATGCGGATCTAGCTCCCTGACCAAGGATCAAACCCAGGGCCCCCTACATTGCGAGCACAGAATCTCAACCACTGGACCACCAAGGAACTCCCTAAAAAGTACTTTTGACATTTTTTCAAATATACATTCTTTACAATAAATGGGTGTTAACATTTTAAATCAGAAATCAACAAATAACAAATAGTTTACCTGTCTTTAGTGATACTTACCAAAGAATGAATGTTCTTCAATTCTTAAACTCCTAGGTTCAACATAGACACTTAGTCTAGTTTCACAGTGTTTTGCATCTCACTGTTCTGCTAGAAAAGTGCTTTGCTCATCTTTCTATGCTTAGCCTCTAGAAGGTAATTTACACACTTTAGGCACATATTAAACATTCCTAAAATTGAATTTCAAATTATAGAAAATTTATGTTTAGAAACAATCTGATATTTACAATCAAGAAACCAAAATACATTATAAGATTAGGACAAATAGCAGGTTTTTCAAACAAATATATACTCGAGATTAATTGCTCTTTCAAATATGTATGTTAAATAGATTTTGGCAAATTAAAAAAATACATAATGTGACCCCAAACATAGCACAAACCTCACAAAATTGTTGTTACAAAATACATGTGTATCAGTCAGTTCAGTTGTTCAGTCGTGTTCGAATCTTTGCGACTCCATGAATCACAGCACACCAGGCCTCCCTGTCCATCACCAACTCCCGGAATCTACTCAAACTCATGACCATCGGGTCACTGATGACATCCAGCCATCTCATCCTCTGTTGTCCCCTTCTCCTCCTGCCCCCAATCCCTCCCAGCATGACGGTCTTTTCCAATGAGTCAACACTTCGCATGCGGTAGCCCAAGGATAGGAGTTTCAGCTTCAACATCAGTACTTCCAATGAACACCCAGGACTGATCTCCTTTAGGATGGACTGGTTGGATCTCCTTGCAGTCCAAGGGACTCTCAAGAGTTTTCTCCAACAACACAGTTCAAAAGCATCAATTCTTTGGTGCTCAGCTTTCTTCACAGTCCAACTCTCACATCCATACATGACCACTGGAAAAACCATAGCCTTGACTAGATGGACTTTTGTTGGCAAAGTAATATCTCTGCTTTTCCATATGCTATCTAGGTTGGTCATAACTTTCCTTCCAAGGAGTAAGCGTCTTTTAATTTCATGGCTGCAATCACCATCTGCAGTGATTTTGGAGCCCCCAAAAATAAAGTCTGACAGTTTCCACTGTTTCCCAATCTATTTGCCATAAAGTGATGGGACCAGATGCCATGATTTTCATTTTCTGAGTGTTGAGCTTTAAGCCAACTTTTTCACTCTCCTCTTTCACTTTCATCAAGAGGCTCTTTAGTTCCTCTTCACTTTCTGCCATAACGGGGGTGTCATCTGCATATCTGAGGTTATTGATTTTCTCCTGACAATCTTGATTCCAGCTTGTGATTCTTCCAGCCCAGCGTTTCTCATGATGTATTCTACATATGAGTTAAATAAGCAGGGTGACAATATACAGCCTTGATATACTCCTTTTCCTATTTGGAACCAGTCTGTTGTTCCACGTCCAGTTCTAACTATTGCTTCCTGGCCTGCATATAGGTTTCTCAAGAGGCAAGTCAGGTGGTCTGGTATTCCCATCTCTTTCAGAATTTTCCACAGTTTATTGTGATCCACACAGTCAAAGGCTTTGGCATAGTCAATAAAGCAGAAATAGATGTTTTTCTGGAACTCTCTTGCTTTATCGATGATCCAGCGGATATTGGCAATTTGATCTCTGGTTCCTCTGCCTTTTCTAAAACCAGCTTAAACATCTGGAAGTTCACGGTTCATGTATTGCTGAAGCCTGGCTTGGAGAATTTTGAGCATGACTTTCCTAGTGTGTGAGATGAGTGCAGTTGTGTGGTAGTTTGAGCATTCTTTGGCATTGCCTTTCTTTGGGATTGGAATGAAAACTGACCTTTTCCAGTCCTGTGGTCACTGCTGAGTTTTCCAAATTTGCTGGCATATTGAGCACAGCACTTTCACATCATCATCTTTCAGGATTTGAAATAGCTCCCCTGGAATTCCATCATCCCCACTAGCTTTGTTCATAGTGATGCTTTCTAAGGCCCACTTGACTTCACATTCCAGGATGTCTGGCTCTAGGTGAGTGATCACACCATCGTGATTATCTTGGTCATGAAGATCTTTTTTGTATAGTTCTTCCATGTATTCTTGCTTCTGCTTCTGTTAGGTCCATACCATTTCTGTCCTTTTTCGAGTCCATCTTTGCATGAAATGTTCCCTTCGTATCTCTAATTTTCTTGAAGAGATCTCTAGTCTTTTCCATTCTGTTGTTTTCCTCTATTTCTTTGCATTGATTGCTGAGGAAGGCTTTCTTATCTCTCCTTGCTATTTTTTGGAACTCTGCATTCAGATGCTTATATCTTTCCTTTTCTCCTTTGCTTTTCGCTTCTCTTCTTTTCACAGCTATTTTAAGGCCTCCCCAGACAGCCATTTTGCTTTTTTGCATTTCATTTCCATGGGGATGGTCTTGATCCCTGTCTCCTGCACAATGTCATAAACCTCCATCCATAGTTCATCAGGCACTCTGTATATCAGATCTAGTCCCTTAAATCTATTTCTCACTTCCACTGTATAATCATAAGGAATTTGATTTAGGTCATACCTGAATGATCTAGTGGATTTCCCTACTTTCAATTTAAGTCTAAATTTGGTAATAAGGAGTTCATGATCTGAGCCACAGTCAGCTCCTGGTCTTGTTTTTGCTGACTGTATAGAGCTTTTCCATCTTTGGCTGCAAAGAATATAATCAATCTGATTTCAGTGTTGACCATCTGGTGATGTCCATGTGTAGAGTCTTCTCTTGTGTTGTTGGAAGAGGTGTTTGCTATGCCCAGTGTGTTCTCTTGGCAAAACTCTATTAGTCTTTGCCCTGCCTCATTCCGTATTCCAAGGCCAAATCTGCCTGTTACTCCAGGTGTTTCTTGACATCCTACTTTTGCATTCCAGTCCCCTATAATGAAAAGGACATCTTTTTTGGGTGTTAGTTCTAAAAGGTCTTGTAGGTCTTCATAGAACCATTCAATTTTAGCTTCTTCAGTATTACTGCTTGGGGCATAGGCTTGGATTACCATGATATTGAATGGTTTGCCTTGGAAATGAACAGAGATCATTCTGTCATTTTTGATATGTGATACATATGTGTATATATATATCCATAAATATCCACATTGGAACTGTAATCATAGTAAGCCCCACAGATGACATTATGTAGAAATGATATATTTTTCAAGTGATAACTTAGCATTTAATAAGTAGTCCTTGTCATTAAATATATTCACCTACTCACTGCAGCTGTTGCATAAGACTTTTGATGGGATGGGCTTTCAAAAGATAACATTGCTTAACATCTGCCCTTTAAGCAAATAAAGTATTGTTGGGCTTTGTTGATAGATAATAAAAATGAGATCCAGAAAAGACATGACTTCCCTAAGGTTACTCAATTAATTAATAAGAGAGTTGGGACTGAAATGAAGCTTTCCTAGCTCCAAACCAAATGTTCTTCCTATTAGACTATGAGGAATTTGATGCACTCACCTGCCAAAAACAGAAAATAAAAATACACTTTCCCCTGGTTTCCTTATCCAAGTTGTGTCATTCAATAAAATATGGATATGTCTTTATATGTATGTGTGAGTGAAAAATACCAGAGATATTGATAAGGAAAAAGAGAGTATCAGAAACTAGAATAAAGGGGAAATGGCACAGACGACCTCCGAGTTTCATATTTCAGTTAACTTCAGAATGATTCAACCTCATTATCCAGAAAATGACTTGAGGAACTGGAAGTGTGACATGAGAGGTCAGATATAAAGAATTTTGCAGGAAAAGAAAAGAAAAAAGAATAAGAGAATCCCAAAGATTGACTCTCAAGCAATCCCATAAACAGGGTAACAGAAAGTGCAAGTGAAAGTCACTCAGTTGTGTCCAACTCTTTGCGACCCCATGGACTATACAGTCCATGGAATTCTCCAGGCCAGAATACTGGAGTGGGTAGCATTTCCCTTCTCCAGGGGATCTTCCTGACTCAGGAATTGAACCTACATCTCCCACATTACAGGCAGATTCTTTACCGTCTGAGCCACCAAGGAAGCCCAAAACAGGGTAAGGGGGGAATTAAAAAGTCAATAGGAAACTAAGGGCTCTCATTCTGACTAGGTTCTCCCCTCATCACTTTGCTAAAAGAAGAAGCAAAGAAAAGGGTGAGTGTTTTCGACCAGATTATCTTTCTCAAGAGCATGAATTGGGACACAGATTGAGAATTATTCAGTCGCTGGTGGGAACTGAAGCCAATAATCAGGATGGGACTTCTGCAACCAGCAAATAAAAAAAAAAAAAAGGATCTTGTATGGCTAACAAGGGAGGAACTGGGAGATTGGGATTAACATATATACACTATTGGTATTATGTATAAAATAGATAACTAATCCACTGGATCATCGAAAAAGCAAGAGAGTTCCAGAAAAACATCTATTTCTGCTTTAATGCCTATGCCAAAGCCTTTGACTGTGTGGATCACAATAAACTGTGGAAAATTCTGAAAGAGATGGGAATACCAGACCACCTGACCTGCCTCTTGAGAAACCTATATGTAGGAAGCAACAGTTAGAACTGGAAATAGAACAACAGAAAACAGGTTCCAACAACAGGTTCCAAATAGGAAAAGGAGTATGTCAAGGCTGTATATTGTCACCCTGCTTATTTAACTCATATGCAGAATACATCATGAGAAACGCTGGGCTGGAAGAAGCACAAGCTGGAATCAAGATTGTCAGGAGAAATATCAATAACCTCAGATATGCAGATGACACCACCCTTACGGCAGAAAGTGAAGAGGAACTAAAGAGCCTCTTGATGAAAGTAAAAGAGGAGAGTGAAAAAGTTGGCTTAAAGCTCAGCACTCAGAAAATGAAAATCATGGCATTTGGTCCCATCACTTCATGGCAAGTAGATGGGGAAACAGTGGAAACTGTCAGACTTTATTTTTTGGGGCTCCAAAATCACTGCAGATGGTGATTGCAGCCATGAAATTAAAAGACGCTTACTCCTTGGAAGGAAAGTTATGACCAACCTAGATAGCATATGGAAAAGCAGAGATATTACTTTGCCAACAAAAGTCCATCTAGTCAAGGCTATGGTTTTTCCAGTGGTCATGTATGGATGTGAGAGTTGGACTGTGAAGAAAGCTGAGCACCAAAGAATTGATGCTTTTGAACTGTGTTGTTGGAGAAAACTCTTGAGAGTCCCTTGGACTGCAAGGAGATCCAACCAGTCCATCCTAAAGGAGATCAGTCGTGAGTGTTCATTGGAAGGACTGATGCTGAGGCTGAAACTCCTATCCTTTGGCCACCTCATGCGAAGAGTTGACTCATTGGAAAAGGCCCTGATGCTGGGAGGGATTGGGGGCAAGAGGAGAAGGGGATGACAGGCAATGAGATGGATGGATGGCATCATCTACTCGATGGACATGAGTTTGAGTAGATTCTGGGAGTTGGTGATGGACAGGGAGGCCTGGCGTGCTGCAGTTCATGGGGTTGCAAAGAGTCGGACATAACTGAGCAACTGAACTGAACTGAATGAGAATGTACTGTAGAGCACAGGGAACTCTACTTAATGCTTTGTGCTGACCTGAATGGGAAGAAGCCCAGAGAGGAGGGAATATATATATATATATACACACACACACACACACACACACATATATATGGATGGCTGGTTCATTATGCCATACAATAGAAACTAACACAACATTTTAAAGCAACTATACTTCAATAAAAATTAGTTAAAAAAAAAAAAAAAAGAACATCTTGGGGACCAGGGGAGTTGTGGAGGGGAAAAGGAGACAGAGAAGAAGAGGTTACGGTATACAAGTGATTCAGTTAAATGAATGAGTGAAACAGAGAACATGGCCATTCAAACCTTTTGGTCTTTTCCAATCTATCTCTAGTCTATGTTTCCTAACAAGATACACAGTCAAAACCAAGACACACAGACTTGTACAAAATGGAAGCCTGTCTCTACCCTTTGAAAAGAGTCATTGTTGACTTTGAAAATCAGTGATGAATAGAGTGATAAGTGATGAAAGCCAGAGTTGCAATGGTTCAAGAGAGAATCTGATTATGATGATCGGCAATCTGTGTTCTCTTTATAATATGTCCAATATATTCTGATTTTTAGAGTAAACATGCATTATGCATCTTAAAAATCAATAAACTGACTTCCAAGAAAAGATATGGTGAAGACAACATGGAAACAAATGGGATAAACCAGTGTAACTATGACTCTAAAAGAAAGTGGAAATAGTAGGCACAAAGAAAATGTTTATCCTGATAAGTATTAGGGCATAAACATCAACTGACTACCTGGCTGCTCTCAAAGCCTACAGTCCAAGTGAATTCTGAACAGAATCAAATCTGTACTTTTCCATGGCTTAATCCCAGGCCAATTTATCCATTAGGTAGAGCAGATACTGAGCCAACTGCTTCTCATACTTTTAGGGGTTCCAAGAAAATGTTTCAGTTTCTTTTAAGATCAGAGAGAGGAAAAATGAACTTTCAGTGTGGAAGATTATATTCATCTTTATACCAAAGCAGTCATAAAATATGTTTTAATGTTTTTTAATAAAGGAAGGGAGCCACACTGGCAAAAGCACCTGGGGCCATTGACATTTGTGATTTGTGCTCTCAGCGAAGCAAATGACTAAGTCAAAGGTGGAGGTCATCAGAGGATAAAGATAGTATTAAAAAAGAAAAAAAGGAGTCTAGAATTTTATTGAGTGGCCAGTGGTGTAGATTTTTGGATTCTACTCAAGAGAGAAGAATTGAAGAGGGACAAGATTAAAAAGCAAAAAGAAAGCGAGTGGATACAGAAGAGTAGAAGAGATGTCCAGTAAAGAGCGGGTATTTGAGGATGGGTTTTATCAAATGTGAACTCTTGAAAGAGAGCCTGAATGACAAGTCTAGATATGAAGATGGAAGTTTGCAAAGCAGGGTGATGAGGTTCAGTTAGAAAAAAAAAAGTCGCTCTGTAGCACAGAAATAAACATCAGATAAACCGGGAATCCAGAAGGTGTCAGAATCTGGGGGCACCAACTCAACTATTGCCCAATGAGCCTCTCTTGCACTGATATTACAGAATTAAGTCCTGTATAGGATGGGACAAACACTGAACTCAGATGAATGAGGTGACTTGGTTCCAGGTATGCTTTACCACTAATCAGGTGTAAGTTGGGCAGATAAACTCCCTGATATGTGTCACATCTAGAAATGGTTCTATTAATACTACATCAGCCTGAAAGCAGTAGGCTGGCCTTTTTTTGATTTCTTGGTGTATCTCCAGCCTCTAATTTCTTTTAGGCCACAATTCTATAATGATTGCCCTTCGGGAGTTGTTTGCATTGTAGTTAAGAGTTCAAAGAGTTAAGAGCTTTGTCAAAGACAAAGCTTATACATGGATATAAACACACAGGTACAAGAGGAATGGATATTTCTTCTATTTCTTCTATTGTTCAAGAGAAGAAACCTTTTTGTTATCATTATATCACTTCTCCCTTCTCAGTAATAGACCATGAAAGACTATGCCTCCACTTTTCTATTTCTTGCCTTTTGAAGTTAATTTGCAGTCCTAACTGTAAATCAGAAATGGTGCAATCTTTTGATAAGTTAGAGCAATGAAAATTTAATTTATATAATATCTTCCCTTTTTTAAGTGCCTTGTTCAATCGAAGCAGAAGCAGCTGTGAATGATGGCTGAGTTAAGGATAAAAAGTAACATCAAAGTAATGTCTGTCATTATGATTTCAAACAGCATGTGCGACTTGGAAAGGTTTGGCTAAAATATATATTTAAAAAAAGGATGCGGCTGACTAAAATAGACTGTAGGAGTGTATAATGTAATATATCCTGTAAATTTCTGAATTACTCTGCTCAGTCTAAAAGGCAGTGTTGAAAGTTATCAACTGCATTAGACAAAGTTTTGCACAACTACATGTGTGTGTGTGTGTGTGTGTGTGTGTGTGTGTGTGTGTTATACTTGGAGATGCTGCTACTGCTCAGTCACTTCAGTCGTGTCCGACTCTGCACCACCCTATGGACTGCAGCCTGCCAGGCTTCTCTGTCCATGAAATTCTCTAGGCAAGAGTACTGGAGTGGGTTGCCATGCCCTCCTCCAGAGGATCTTCCCTATCCAAGGATCGAACCCAGGTCTCCTGCATTGCAGGCAGATTCTTTACCATCTGAGCCACCAGGGAAGCCCATACTTGGGGCAACACTGTTCAATTATGGGTTCTCAGCTTCAGAGATAAGTGCGTTTTTTTGCAATTACTGGAAGCACCAAGCTCGGAAAGCATTTTTGCCTCCATGACCTCCAAGGTGCTAATAATGGTATTTGAGGTGGGCGTGAGGGCAGGCTACAGAAAAAGAAAAGAAGCCAACGTTTAGCTAGGAACGGGCATATCACCCTTCATAGGCCATGTCTTTATTCTCCAAAAAAGCATCTTGAACCAAAATTAACATACTGCCAGTAAGTCTATAAATTCTTAAACTTGATGTTAATTTGGGGAACAATGCAAGTCACTTGTTGGAAGCAAGATTTCTATGGGAAGAGTAGACTTTTACTGGGAAGTGAAACTAAGCTGTTTGGACAACAGCCCTCAATGCCAATAAGCTCTATGTGTGCATATTAATAGACTTCTATGGAGAATACAGGTCTCCTTTGCCGCCAGCAGAGTGATTTAATGTCAAAAGCCTCCTAGAGTACATACAGTGAGATTCCTAACATCACTGGCTTAAGTGGTGAGCTGAGCCCAGGCCTATTTTGTTTCAGTGAACCCTGAACACCTCAAAAGGACAGCCACCCTTACCTAGAGAGGAGGGAGGGAAGTCAGACCCGCCAGTAAACACAGTCTGGTATCTGTGACAACCAAGGACCCCTTGTCAAATTAACCAGCAGGAGAACCAGCCCCAGCCTTGGGTGTTCCTTGACACTGCTGCTCAGAGCCTGGATAAGATGCTATCAGCAGGACCCTCTAAGTATTGTAAGCACTTTAAGTAGATCAGTGGGACAATTACCATAAACAGTGAAAGATATGGGCTTTTATTGGTGGGAGATTAATATTGACCACAAGGCTATTGATTTTTCTCTGCATCTTATTTCTGATGGTAAATTTATTTTACAGCCACCTGAGGCTGGTTGGATGGTTTGTCATGTTGGACAGCGAGTGAGTAATACGAAGATACAATTATTTCAATTTGGAATCCTACTTTTAATGAGTGTGTGGTTTTGTGTGTATGCTTTACTTATTGATGTGCTAGGAAATCATGTGAGTACAAATGCTTACAAATGAAAGTGCCTGGTTGAATCCAGACTCTGTAACAGACATTAATGATATAGGATGATTTAACTCTTGCAAAATTAGGTACAAGACAATGATGCTACTCTCAAATTCCAGATAAGGAAACTGATGTTCAAGAAGATTAAGAAACCTGCCCAGGTTCACCCAGAGTAAGCAGTGAAACAGGGATTGGGACCCAGTAGATATTTGTGTGTGTCTGTGTATGCTTGATCAGTCATGCCTAACTCTTGTGACCCCACGGACTGCAGCATGCCAGGCTCCTCTGTCCTCGACTATCTCCCAGAGTTTGCCCAAATTCACGCCCATCAAGTCAGTGATGCCATCCAACCATCTATCTCATCTTCTGTCGTCCCTTTCTCCTCCTGCCCTCAATCTTTCCCAGCATCAGGGTCTTTTCCAAAGAGTCAGCTCTTTACATCAGATGGGCAAAGTATTGGAGCTTCAGTTTCAGCATCAGTCTTTCCAATGAATATTCAGGACTGATTTCCTTCAGGAAATCAGATTTGATCTCCTTGCAGTCCAAGGGCCTCTCAAGAGTCTTTTCTAGCACCACAGTTCGAAAGTATCGGTTTTTTGGTACTCAGCCTTCTTTATGGTCAAACTCTCGCATCCACACATGACTACTGGAAAAACCACAGCTTTGCCTATCGGACACTTTATCGGCAAAATGATGTCTCTGATTTTTTAATACACTCTCTAGGTTTGTCATACCTTTTCTTCCAAGGAGCAAACATCTTTTAATTTAATGGCTGCAGTCACCATCCACAGTAATTTTGGAGTCCAAGAAAATAAAATCTGTCACTGCTATAGTTCTATACAATTCTAAAAGTAATTGTTTATCTATTCTATTAATTCTTCAATAATTACTCATTGAAAAGATAATGGAGAATTAGAATTCAAGCTATTCAAAGGTTCAGTTCAGTTCAGTTCAGTCGCTCAGTTGTGTCTGACTCTTTGCAACCCCATGGACTACAGCACACCAGGCCTTCCTGCCCATCACCAACTCCCAGAGTTTACCCAAACCCATGTCTATTGAGTCAGTGATGCCATCCAATCACCTCATCCTCTGTCGTCCCCTTCTTCTGCCCTCAATCTTTCCCAGCATCAGGGTCTTTCAAAGGACTCAGCTCTTCACATCAGGTGGCCAAAGTATTGGAGTTTCAGCTTCAACATCAGTCCTTTCAATGAATATTCAGAACTGATTTCCTTTAGGATGGACTGGCTGGATCTTGCAGTTCAAGGGACTCTCAAGAGTCTTCTCCAACACCACAGTTCAAAAGCATCAATTCTTCAGCGCTCAGCTTTCTCTATAGTCCAACTCTCACATCCATACATGACTACTGGAAAAACCATAGCCTTGACTAGACGGACCTTTGTTGGCAAAGTAATATGCTGCCTAGGTTGGTCATAACTTTCCTTCCAAGGAGGAAGTGTCTTTTAATGTCATGGCTGCAGTCACCATCTGCAGTGATTTTGGAGCCCCCCAAAAATAAAGTCAGCCACTGTTTCCACTGTCTCTCCATCTATTTCCCATGAAGTGATGGGACCAGATGCCATGATCTTAGTTTCCTGAATGTTGAGCTTTAAGCCAACTTTTTCACTCTCCTCTTTCACTTCCATCAAGAGGCTCTTTAGTTCTTTACTTTCTGCTTTTAATTGTACATAAAGACTGTTAAAAATAAATAAATAAAAGGGACAGAATGATGACTGTGAAGTGTCTAGCCTGGACCTCTAAGAGGAGGATAATGGCTTTAACTGAGAGTCAAAAAAAGAATAAAAGGGGGTGGGGGTATAGCTGAAGGTAGGAAATGACATGTTCAATTTGGGACAGTTTTTTCAATTTTTATTTTTTTAAAATACATTTTTAGATTATTAAACTAACATAATTGCCAGGCTCCTCTGTCCATGGGATTATCCAGGCAAGAATATTGCAGTGCATAGCCATTCCCTTCCCCTCAGATCTTTCTGATACAGGGATCAAATCCTGGTCTCCTGCATTGCAGGCAGATTCTTTATCTTCTGAGCCACCAGTAAGTGATAAAGTAATGTGATAAAATAATGTAATAAAGTAATGTGATTGCAGAGTCACATGTGATGTATATGTTGACTTTTTAAAGAAACTGTCAGCCTATTTTCCAGAGTAACTGCACCATTCTGCATTCTAGTTCCTCCACATTTTTCATCACTTGGTATCATCAGTAATTTTTATTTATTTGTTCTAATAGGTGCATAATGATTTCACAGTATGATTTTAATTTATGGGACTTTAATGACTACTGATCTTTTTATTTGCCTCTCTTCCTACCCTTTGTCTTCTTGGTGAAGTCTCATTCAAAGTTTTTGCTCATTATTTAATTGTGTTGTTTATTCACTTCCTGTTGAGTTTCAAGATTTCTTTTTTTCTGAATATATCTTTGAATATATCTTTGTTGATATGTGATTTGCAAATGTTTTCTCTCAGTCTGTCGCTTGTCTTTTCAATCTCTTAATTATGTTCTTTGAAGAGCAAATTTTAAAAATTTTGATGAGCTTCTATTTATCAATTTTATCTTTATGGATACTATTTGCCAAACTCATGGGAGGGTTTATCTATAAAGGGTCAGAAAGAGGGAATTCTTTGAGGGTGTTGAGGCTATTCTGTATCTTGTTTGCAGTGTTTATTACAAGAAACTATGTGCATGTTAAAATTCACAGAAACACACACAAAAAAAGTGAACACAAATTTTTTAAAAATCTCTTTCATATTGAATATATCTGAAGGAAAATGAATACAAATGACAAGAATCAGATCTTTCCAATGCATCCTATCTTACTTGTATTAAAGAAGCTACAAAACAGAATTTAAAAAAGCAGGCTTTAAGCGTGTAAGCGTGAATGTGGTATAAGTTTATATTCTGATACTCCTCCACTGTTTAACATAATTTAAATTCTAATTCTATGCTCATTTCTTTTTTTTTTTTTTAATGCTCATTTCAACAGTTGACCAACAGCAAAAGATTCAGTTCTTTCAGGAATGTTGCCCAATGGAAGGGCTTCCCAGGTGGCACTACTGGTAAAGAATCTGCCTGCCAATCAGGAGACACAAGAGATTCGGGTTCAATCACTGAGTCGGGAAGATCCCCTGGAGGAGGGCATGGCAACCCACTCCACTGTTCTTGCTTAGAAAATGCCATGGATAGAGGAGACTGGTGAGCTACAGTCACTAGTGTCACAAAGATTGGACACAACTGAAATGACTTAGCTTGCACACTGGCCCAGTAGAAAAGATTACAGAAGCCTATGTTTCGTTTCTAAGTCTGATGGTACACAGGAAAAATGACTTGGGGAGACTGGTCTCACTGCAGCTTGTCTAACAACAAAGGAGCAATGACCAGGGTCTAAGTGACCTATGTTAGGACCTTTCAAAACTATTCAGATTATTGACAAAAAAGATCAAACAGTTGAAGTCTTTTTCTCCGCCTTTATAACAATCTAAACCTGAAGTTCTCAAAGGTGCCTTCTAATTGGTTTCATTGTTTTGTTTATTATGCTCATCACAGTGCACTTAATATTTGTATTTCTAATCAATCATCCTGACAGTTCAGTTGGTTTTAACTGACCCTTCACAGTTTTCTATGTTTCAGCACAACCAGGGAATCTACTCTCAGGGAGCAACTTCTACTTATAAGACAGCTACATTTCACCCTTATAGCCTAGGAAGGGAAAATGTTGAAGGATATTCATTGGAAAATATTAGAAGCTGAGAAGGCCTGTATTCATTCTCATCAAGCCATCATTGACACAGAAGTGACACCGGAGTGGACTACTTGCTTTTTCCTACTTATGCCCTGCATTTTCTCACTTCTATGGCTTTTCTTCCATGTATCCCTCCTCTAGAATAGCCTTTCCCATCAGCTTCCATGCCCAATGGAGCCATCCTTAATTTCCCAAGCTGGAGCAATTTCCCTTCACATATCTTAGCATGAATTGCATCCTTCTTCAGGTATAGTCTACTACCTCCTGATCTCTATCTCCACTTGACTACAGTTTCTTATAGAAAAAGATCGTGCCTTATTCAATTTCCTCTTGCTCAAAGTACCTTGGACATTTGTCAGATGGGTGATTTTCAAGTGTTTTCTTCCAGTCTGTGGCTTGGTTTCTCACTCCTCACTGTGATCTTCAAGGAACAAGCTTTTTAACTTAGATGAAGTTAATGCATTAATTTTTTTCTTTGTTGTTAGTGTTTCTGGTGTCAGATGTATCAAAGAACTCTGCCAAATCCAGAGATGCAACAGGGCGTGGGGGGAAAAATCTACCCACAAAGGGTCCGCATGATGGAAGATTTGGGACAAGTTAGAATCCTTCTGCATCCTGTTTGTGACGGTAGTTACAATAATCTGTGTGTGTGTGTTAAAACTCATGGAACTGTACACCAAAACATTTACTTAGCACTAGTGCTAAGAGAGGGAGAAGGCACTGGCACCCCACTCCAGTGCTCTTGCCTGGAAAATCCCATGGATGGAGGAGCCTGGTGGGCTGCAGTCCATGGGGTCGCTAAGAGTCGGACACGACTGAGCGACTTCACTTTCACTTTTCACCTTCATGCATTGGAGAAGGAAATGGCAATCCACTCCAGTGTTCTTGTCTGGAGAATCCCAGGGACGGGGGAGCCTGGTGGGCTACCGCCTATGGGGTCCCACAGAGTCGGACACGACTGAAGTGACTTAGCAGCAGCAGCAGTGCTAAGAGGATATTTGCTTGATTAAATCGTCCGGTTAAGGGAATCATTTTTCCTACTTTGTCTTGAGACCGTACCTTCTCTAACTGCAAGGCATATTCTCATGCCCCCAGCAAGCGAAGAGAAACACTGTCCTTCAGTCTGTAAGTTAGACTAAGCATCTACTTCATGATTTTTCCCCTTTCTCTTTCAGATGACCTCAAATGGCAACAGAACATATCCTCCAGTGACCCGTAAACCCAATGGATTCAAGTAAAAACATTGTCCAGCTTGGGGATTTTTCATCGTACTTAGGAGTGGTGGGGAAAGTGTCCCACCTCTACTGTCTATGTATTACGTTCTGTGATTGGTGAGTCACGTCTGACTCTATTCAGCCCCATGAACTGTAGCCCGCCAGGCTCCTCTGTCCGTGGGATTCTCCAGGCAAGAATACTGGAGTGGGTTACCATTTCTTTCTCTGGGGGATCTTCCTGACCCAGAGATGGAACACTGTGTCTCCCACATGGGCAGATGGATTCTTTACCACTGCATCACCTGGGAAACCCGTATATATTACATTATTGGAAGTAAAAAAATGACGTGGACACAGGAGGAGGGGCCAAAAGAGGAGAAGTAACTTCCCAGATATCTTCCTGCTCCCTCCTCAAAGCCTGCCTCGGAAGGAAGCTGGGATAGGTTTTCTCCGAGGGGACAAAGGAGCGAGCATCAGCTCTGAGCCACCTGCCATGGGCCCTGTGAGCCGGGGACTTGGTCCGGCCCACCTTGCAGAGACCTGATTACTCCCGGCTCCCTGTATAGTTTTGCCAGATTCCATCTGCAACGTCTCACTGGAGATGAACATTGGCGTCCCCAGAACAGGAAGCACTGAAGGACTCCCAGACCTCACACATGAAAAGAAACTTTATTGTTCCCAAACCCCGAGCTGGACGGTTTTCCACAAGAAAGCCCTGTTTCCATTTTCTTGGCTGTGTGCCAACGAGGAAGTAGGATGAAATTTACGAACGTTGCCCAATGCTTGGCACAGCACAGTTAAAATGTTTTTTGAAACAGATGAAAAGCAGAAGAAATGATCTTGGGTGTGCACAGATGCGCCCTGTGATTCAATCACCTTCTCTTTCCTGGTAAGGAATAAAAGGATCTTTTCTGGGAGGGAATAAAGATGACACCGTCTGCTTTTTTTTTTTTTGAGACAACAGCCAGGTGGTTTGCCATCATGGGAAGACAAGCAGCTCAAAAACTGCGTTGACTTATGTGCACCACTGATTTATGGCGCGTACAGTACTCTCAGGTCTCTGGGCTCCTGCACAAAATTTAAACTTGTGACAATTAAGCTAAATCCATTAATTAGTAGGATGAATTAGAGCTTCAATCGTCAACTAATCTGGGAGAGAATTGAGAGGCCTGTGTAGTTGGCACTCAGACCTTACCCTAATAAATTACACACAGTTCTTGGTGTGCTCCACCCTTTCCTGAGTGGCCTCCAGTTGTGATAATATAAAGCCAATTAGCCGGAGATACCAGTGCAGCGGAATTCCAACTGCAAACTCCTTACAGCTCAGCGAACACTCCCTGAAAGCATATAGGAAACTCAGGAGAGATTACAGTCTGTGCTCAGCAACCAGTTAACATCGCAGAGATCATCAACCAATTTCCTTCTCTTCCTCTATCATGATTTTACATGACTGAGAACTGGCAGGGGGGAAAAAAAATGCCATGAGCTGCCAAACTGTTTCTAAGAGCAGATAGCTTCCATGGAAAGTAAAATTAAAACTAAATATCTCAGGATAAAACTACATTATGTGGAGTTAAAAAAAGTTCAGATGGAATAAGCTAAACTTCCTTTTACAGAAAAATCATGTTTGCTGTTTTTGTTTTCTTAAGAGCATCAGAAATCATAAAGTTAATAACATTTCCTTTACCAATCTCTAGAAAAAGAACACCGAGTCAATTTAATGAGATGTATAACCTTTTCAGAGCTTCTATCACATAAAAAAATTGAGACATTCAGAGCAAACAATTGAACTCAGTTACTCTGAAGAGGCACAAACGGAAAATTGTCATTTATTCCATCTTAAATGGAGAAGGCAATGGCACCCCACTCCAGTACTCTTGCCTGGAAAATCCCATGGACGGAGGAGCCTGGTGGGCTACAGTCCATGGGGTCGCTAAGAGTCGGACACAGCTGAGCAACTTCCCTTTCACTTTTCACTTTCATGCATTGGAGAAGGAAATGGTAACCCACTCCAGTGTTCTTGCCTGGAGAATCCCAGGGACCGGGGATCCTGGTGGGCTGCTGTCTATGGGGTCGCACAGAGTCAGACATGACTGAAGAGACTTAGCAGCAGCAGCAGCAGCATTCCATCTTAAAAGATACATTGTGTAAAGGAAGCTGAAGTACAAGGAGAAAGTATTTACAAAGTCAGATAACATGAAAGGAGAAAATCTGCATTGTATCCAAGTATCCCTTTATTTGATAACAATATAGGAAGTGTTTTTTTTAATAAGAAGGACATTTTCAAAGCATTGAGATACAATCATGAATGGACATAAAAGTTCCTGCTTTCATGGAACTTACATTCTCATGAGTGAGACAATAACTCAGATTAACGTACCAAAAAGTCAAGTATAATATCGAAAAATGAAAAGTGTGACATAGAAGAAAGCAGAGCTAAAGGATGAAAACCATTATGAGGGGAATTCAGACAGACAGAATGTACCTCTTGGAAAGGAGACTTCTGAGCAGAATGAAGCTGGGAGGGGGTTACACAAACATAAAACATCTACAAAAAGATTATTCAACAAACTACTATGGGAAGAATGCCTGAATTAGTGGGGAGAAAATAGATCTTTATATTACATTTTAAAGCAAAGTTTTTCCAGATAGCATAAATTAGTTAAATGTAAAGTAGACAATTTGTTTAAAAACAAAGAAATATAGATAAATGTTTATGTAATCTAGGATTAGGGAAGGATGAATAAAAAATCTAAACAAAACAAAAACTCTTTAAAAAAAAAAAAAAGGCTGAATTATACAAAAATCCAGGGAATGGCTAGCCACTCCAGTATTCTTGTCTGGAAAACCCCATGGACAGAGGAACCTGGTGGACTACAGTCTATGGGGTCGCAAAGAGTCTGACACCCTTTCTCACAAAAATGTAAAATTCTTATGTGCTTAAATTTTAAAATATAAACAAAACAAGTGGAGAAATGACCAGATGATAAAATATCTGAAGATATTGATTTAAACTGTCAATATAAAAAGAATTTTCAAATTGAAAAATATGTTCAGATAATACCTGCTATTTCAATAATAATAAGAAGAAATTCACAAAAGATTACATAAAAACTACCAATGAAGGCAAAAAAGAAAAACTTCAGTCCAACCTATGTCAAAGAAATGAAAATTATTTTTTACATTGTGCTATAATATTTCTTATCAACCTAATAAATACTACATACATGTATGCATGTAGTAGACACATGATACACATATTTCATCAAGCTACAGGGATTTTTAAAAAATTTTATAACACAAGAAAAATATGTTACCATAGCTTTGATTATTTATATCTCTAAACTAGCGAACATGATTAGAATCACATTGTTTATTTTACCCATGAGAGTAGAAAGCAAAAGCAAATTATCGCACTAATACAGGAGTAACAGAACTAAAAAGACTGTGTTTTTAAATCTTCTAAATTATTTGCATTCTTTTAATCAAGGATGTCTGCCATCTATGAATCCATAAACTTTTTGTAGAGAAAAATCCTTTTTATTTCACTGAACAGTTGATTGGATTAAAATAGTAACCGGTTTGCTTTTTTTCTTTTTAATACCAGGAAGGACGGAAGGAAATGTTCTAACGGTAAATTCCAGAATGCAGAGGACCCAGGATTGCTGCCAATTGTGTTAGCATTCCCACTGGGAATCTTAGCAAACTGAAAAGGAATCCTTTAAGAAACGAAGCATGGAGGTATTGTGTCCAGTGAGTTTCTTCTGGGCCACCACCTGTGGGGCACTGGGTTCAAGACGATCTCTACATCATGGGCTTTACTGGGCAAAGAAAACCTGTGAGACTGGATCTGTAAGAGAAGAGAAGTTGTGGGTCAACTGCCATCATCCCACGGAGAGGAATGCCTGGTCCACAGAGCTTCTGCTCCTGGCGTGTGGGTCTGTGTTCCACTAGAGGGCTATTGCTTCCTGTCACTTAAGCCTTTCATAGGGCAAAACTGAGAAGGCAGCCTGTCTGTGGGACAATACACAGGCGACTTGAAATGAAGTACCAGCCATTCACTGGACTCCTTTGTATTGCTAGCTGCCTGGCACCTGAAGTCCAGATGGCAAACGGGATTTGGGGTATGCGTACTTTGGGAGATACCTCAAGTCTGGTAGGAAGCTGAGTTTGGGAGCAGTCTCTGCTGTGAGGAGTGGGGACATCTCCTGGTCTTAGGTAACTATCTAGTTAATTTAGAACAAACACCCAGAGACACTTTCAGGCAATTTTGTTCAATGCATCACAGATACAAAGGGAGCTTGAAGTTCCTGGCTCAAAGATGTACCAAGTCAGGTTAAAAGATTTGTTTCTAAGTAAATTCTAGTCTAAAGGGAATCCCTAAATTTTAAAAATAAAACTAGCTAGCCTTTATTAATCTACAGCGTTTCAAATGTTAATAATACATTAACTGCTTTTCTTGTTGTTTAGTTGCTAAGTCATATTCGACTCTTTATGACCCCATGGATGGTAGCCTGCCAGGTTCCTCTGTCAGTGGGATTTCCCAGGCAGGAATACTGGAGGAGGTTGTCATTTCCTTCTCCAGGGGATCTTCCTGACCCAGGGATCGAACCCAGGTCTCCTGCATTGGCAGGCAGCTTCTTTACCACTGAGCTATCGGGGAAGCCCTGACTGCTTTGCAGCTATTATTTAATTTGATCCTCCTAATAACAACATGGCAGAGAGATTTTATTTTCCATTTAACAGATGACTTAAGCACAGGGAAACAAAACAAATTTCTCCAATTCCACAGATCTGACATGTAGCAACGTGGAGATTTGAATTTAGACTACAGTGAGCCTTCAATCACTTTTCTTAACCGATAGTCTGCTCTAGCCATCTTAAGCGATGGACTGAGCTGTCTGTGCTCAGTCACTCAGTTATGTCCAGCTCTTTGTGACCCAATGGACTAAAGCACGCCAGGATCCCCTGTCCATGGAATGTTCCAGGCAAGAATACTGGAGTGGGTTGCCGTTTCCTCTTCCAGGGGATCTTCCTGACCCAGGGATCAAACCTACATCTCCTGCATTGGCAGGTAGATTCTTTACCACTGAGCTGCCTGGAAAGCCAATGGATTACCCACATGAAACTGTTTATAAACTGAAGGCATTATATGATTTTTTTTCATATTGGGTACATATCCTGGTATGAAGTCTTTCAATGTATGTTTACCAAGTAAATAAATAACTGACAAAAGGCTAAATAAAGAAAAAGATGGGTATTTTAAACTTTACTGAATACACTCTGTGCCTGAATGTCTCTGCTTTGATTTTGGTACATGTTGAAAAACTACTTTACAGGTTGGACTTAACAGCAATTCAGAGAAAACAGAGTTTGTGTCTGGTCAGCTGTTATAAAGTAAATTTTACCCAGTGAGCTCAACCTCCATGCACTAAGGCTGTGGATCAAGTTTTTCCCCTTATGCTTACTACAACATATAAAGACATAAGGGCTTCCCAAGTGGTGCTAGTTGGTAAGAATCCTCCTGCCAATGTAGGAGATTCAGGAGATGCAGGTTTCCATCTCTGGGTTGGGAAGATCCCCTGAAGAAGGGCATGGCAACCCACTCTAGTATTCTTGCCTGGAGAATCCAGTGCACAGAGGAGCCTGGTGGGCTGCAGTCCATAGAGTTGCAAAGAGTTAGATATGACTGAAGCAACTGAGCATGCAGGCAGGCACGCATAAGAACAAAAATAAAGACAGAAGGAACGAGGATGAGGATTTTAAGATCCCTAAATGAGACTTATTAGGGGAGAATATATCTAAAACCCAACATAAAGCAATCTGGAGTAAACTTGTCTCATGATCATGAATTTGGGCAAAATATTGAGCAATTTGGAGAGTGAGCCAATTCCTTTTACCTTCCAAAGAGAGAAGTAGGATGTCTATTTCCTCCATAAAGCTAGGAGAACATATGCAAAACCCGCTGAAGACTCCCATAATGTGTAGGATCATCCATGCAAGCAACATAAAGGAAAGCCTTCCCTCCTAGGGTGTTCTGTTTCTCTTGCTAAGAATTGACCAGGTGTGAACTTAGATCAGTGGCCCTAAGGCCGACAGAAGCAGAGAGTGTAGATGGAATAAGGTGCTTGAGGACTTCCTCAAAAACACTCCATTCCAATCTTTACGGCCAGGCAAACTTTCTCCTGAGTCACTCAAGGAAAGTGGAACCGTTGATGTTAGGGGTTCATGACTTGAGTCTCCCCTGCATTCTTGGTCAATCCTGTGAGTAATCCTAATAGGGTAATGACCTTTTCTATTTCACAAAGATGTTTTGCGGATTAACTAATTAATGATTATGAAGTGTTACATCTTATTAAGTTTATTATGATCATTAAGTTCTCATGATGAACAGATAAATTTTGAAGAACTTCAGTAGGTGGCGTAATTCCCTCTGTATCTATCAGGAATCCCAGCTATGTTCTACGGAACATCTCTGACATCTTTACTCTCAATGGTTAAAACAACACTGTCCACTAGAACTTTCTCCAGGCACAAGGAAGAGTTAAGGAGGAGATAGCTATATTTGATGATAATACTCAAGTTATCATCTTTTCATCTGTACAGGCTTTGACACTAGTTCCCTAAATAATGTCATTGATATATGTTTTCTAGCATATTTTTAATACAAATATGATATTAATATATACACAAAAGCAATATATAAAATAAATACATATTATTACATATAATTAAAATATAAATAAAAATAGTTTTATAAACATATAGATAGAAATATATTTATATAAACATATGAATATAAGTATGGGCTTCCCAGGTGACTCGGTGGCAAAGAATCCACATGCAGTGCAGGAGATGTGGGTTTGATCCCTGGGTAGGGAACATCCCCTAGAGAAGGAAATGGCAACACACTCTAGTATTCTTGCCTGGGAAACCCTATGAACAGAGGAGCCTGGCAGGGTACAGTCCATGGGATCACAAGAGTCTGACACAACTTAGCAACTAAACAATAACATAAATATGACAAATATAATAACAGCCAACATTCACAGAGCATTTAGTTGCTGCTGCTGCTGCTAAGTCACTTCAGTCGTGTCTGACTCTGTGCAATCCCATAGACGGCAGTCCACCAGGCTCCCCTGTCCCTGGGATTCTCCAGGCAAGAACACTGGAGTGGGTTGCCATTTCCTTCTCCAATGCATGAAAGTGAAAAGTGAAAGTGAAGTCACTCAGTAGTGTCTGACTCTAGCGACCCCATGGACTGTAGCCCACCAGGCTCCTCCATCCATGGGATTTTCCAGGCAAGAGTACTGGAGTGGGGTGCCACTGCCTTCTCCGGAGCATTTAGTTAGGTACTATTTAATTGCATTATATTATTTCATGCTGCTGCTGCTAAGCCGCTTCAGCCGTGTCCGATTCTATGCGACCCCATAGACGGCAGCCCACCAGGCTCCCCTGTTCCTTAGATTTTCCATGCAACAGTACTGCAGTGGGGTGCCATTGCCTTCTCTGATTATTTCATGAGATCTATTCAACAATTCCCTTTTCTTTAACTGATAGAAAATTAACTCATTTAGTACTTTTTTTTCTATTCTGTATCATCAGGTAGGTTAATTTCAACTATCCTTTTACCTACTTTGAACCAGTAGAGACTCACACCTGTACTGTGCTGTGCTGTGCCATGCTGTGCTTAGCTGCTCAGTCATGTCCGACTCTTGGCAACCCCATGGACTGTAGCCCACAAGGCTCCTGTGTCTATGGGGATTCTCCAGGCAAGAATACTGGATTGGGTTGCCATGCCCTCCTCCAGGGGATCTATCCAACCCAGAGACCAAACCCTGTGCTACCAGATCCCATAATTTCTGTATTGCACTTTTCACTTCATGACAATCATCTGAAAAGATTGTTGAAACAATTAAAGTTGCACCTCCTTAAACTTCTCACTCCTGTTCATTAAATTTGCTGATCAATTTATCCTAATTTCTTGCATTAAGATACTAGATATAGGGTCTTTGTATCTGCAATGAATTGTTTTGGCTTAGGCACATCTCTATCTGAAGGACTTTTTTCTTACCTGTGAGAAACCAAGGAACAGAGACATTAAGTAATTTGCCCAAGGTCACAAAGTATATAAACTATGGAGCCATATATATGAACCCAGGTAGTCTGAATCCAAACTCTTGCTATGGACTGCTAAGCCTTCCTCTGTCCCAACTACCTTCACATATTTGGTCACCATTAGAAGATGCTTGGAGAAGGCAATGGCACCCCACTCCAGTACTCTTGCCTGGAAAATCCCATGGATGGAGGAGCCTGGTAGGCTGCAGTCCATGGGGTCCCTAGAGTTAGACACGACTGAGCGACTTCACTTTCACTTTTCACTTTCATGCATTGGAGAAGGAAATGGCAACCCACTCCAGTGTTCTTGCCTGGAGAATCGCAGGGACGGGAAGCCTGGTGGGCTGCCGTCTATGGGGTTGCAGAGTCGGACACAACTAAAGCAACATGGCAGCAGCAGCAGAAAATGCTTATGATAATTTTATTCTCATGTGGAAATAATACTCACATTTCTTCAATGAAAAAAACCTGGAAATTTTTTTATTGCATGTAGGCAGACATTTATTATAATGGTGTTATTTTGGAATTTCTTTCTTTTTATTAGTTGTTTAAATTTATGTTATTTTGACTGTGCTGGGTCTTCAGTCCTATGCACAGGCTTTCTCTAGTTACGGCAAGTGGGACTATTCTCTAGCTGTGTGCAAGGGGTTCTCATTGCGGTGACTTCCTTGCTGTGGACCACAGGCTCTAGGTTCTTGGGCTTAGTTGCAGTTCCCAGACTCTACAGCACAGGATCAATCATTGTGGTGCATGGGCTTGGTTGCTCCACAGCATGTGGGATCTTCCTAGACCAGGGATCAAACCCACGTCTCCTGCATTGGCAGGTGGATTCTTTACCGCTAGCCACCAAGGAAGCCCAGAATTACTTTCTTTAAAAAGAAAAAAAATATTCCGTCAACATTGTTTGTGTAATAAACTTTTTGTTTATTTACCCACAAAAGTCTCTCTTATGCTATTGCTAAACTTCTGAATGATACTATTGTCTTTCCTTATTAATTCAGGGAGTGTCTGTGTGTGAACATTTGGGGTGGGAGGATCAGTGAGGGATGAATTATTAGCTTTAGAACCTCTGGATGGAGTTTTCTGAAGATACTGACAATATGAAACTTTTGTACTTTTCCTCTCCAGGTGTTATATTTGGCCTCAGGACGTTGTTTAGGTGTTGGAACTTACTGGCAAAGGAACAGAGGAAAATGAGCAAAGATAACTTCAGAATGCTGAACACCTCCATTGTACTATCACCACAAGGATTTTAATCCTTGACATCACTAATGATCCCATTAACATACCAAGACTATCATGTGTGTGTATATATGCATACATATGAATTAGTTTGTTACCTCTTTTAGAAAGACTAGAACACAAATATTGATTTAGACTTAGGGGTTTTTTCCAACGTAGAATATGATCAGTAACTAAAAAAAGATAAAATCCAAAATATATGGGTCTGACCTGATATTAAAAATTGAGATAAAATCCAAAATATATGAGTCTGACCTGTCATTAAAAATTATTGGAACCAAAATGTTTTCTAATTAGCTAGGCTGAAGGCAAAAAACAAAAAAACAAAAAAACTCCATATAGAAAACAAACTTATGGTTACCAAAGGGGATAGAATGATAGAGAAGAGACATATTAGGAGCTTAGGATCTGGGATTGACATATACACACTACGATATATAAAATAGGTAAACAACTGTATAGGACCTACTGTATAGCACAGGGAATTATACTCATGTCTTATAATAACTTATAAGGGAAAAGAATCCAAAAAAATACAAATATATATGTACAACTAAATCACTGCTGTATACATGAAACTGTCACCCTGCTTATTTAACTTATATGCAGAGTACATCATGAGAAACTCTGGACTGGAAGAAACACAAGCTGGAATCAAGATTGCCAGGAGAAATATCAGTAACCTCACATATGCCAATGACACCACCCTTATGGCAGAAAGTGAAGAGGAACTAAAAAGCCTCTTGATGAAAGTGAAAGAGGAGAGTGAAAAAGTTGGCTTGAAGCTCAACATTTAGAAAACGAAGATCATGACATCCAGTCCCATCACTTCATGGGAAACAGTGGAAACAGTGTCAGACTTTATTTTTGGGAGCTCCAAAATCACTGCAGATGGGGATTGAAGCCATGAAATTAAAAGATGCTTACTCCTTGGAAGGAAAGTTATGACCAACCTAGATAGCATATTCAAAAGCAGAGACATTACTTTGCCAACAAAGGTCTGTCTAGTCAAGGCTATGGTTTTTCCTGTGGTCATGTATGGATGTGAGAGTTGGACTGTGAAGAAGGCTGAGTGCCAAAGAATTGATGCTTTTGAACTGTGGTGTTGGAGAAGACTCTTGAGAGTCCCTTGGACTGCAAGGAGATCCAACCAGTCCATTCTGAAGGAGATCAGCCCTGGGATTTCTTTGGAAGGAATAATGTTAAAGTTGAAACTCCAGTACTTTGGCCACCTCATGTGAAGAGTTGACTCATTAGAAAAGACTCTGATGCTGGGAGGGATTGGGGGCAGGAGGAGAAGGGGACGACAGAGGATGAGATGGCTGGATGGCATCACTGACTCGATGGACGTGAGTCTGGGTGAACTCCGGGAGTTGGTGATGGACAGGGAGGCCTGTCGTGCTGCGATTCATGGGGTCACAAAGAGTCGGACATGACTGAGCGACTGAACTGAACTGAACTGAACACGACATTATAAATTAACTATACCTCAATTTTTTTTAAGTAAAGTTTTTTCTTTTTTTGGTGGGGGGGGTCTGTTTATTCTTTCCTTTTTGGCCATGCCATATGGCATGTGAGATCTTAGTTTCCCGGTCAAGGATTGAACCTGAGCCCCAGCATCGGAAGTACAGAGTCTTAACCCCTGGGCCACCAGGGAAGTCACTAAAAGTGTTTTATAAAAGAAAAACAAAAATTCATAGACTGCTAGATTTCATGAAACATGCATCAGGAAAAAAAAACTTCTAGAATTTGTAAAATTTCAATATAGACAACTGGAAGTAAACTAGAAGAGTAGCCCCTATTTTAAAGAAAAGAGGGAGCATTTGTTGATGTGGCTCTTGGTTCTGCTGCTATCATTTCAGGGACAAGGACCGGAACACTCGTTTTCTATAACTGAAGAGTCAGGTGCCTGAAGTCAAGCTTGTTCAGCAGCCTGAAGGCGAGCCTCAAGCCCTGTATCTTTCCTCTTCTCTTTGCTTTTTGCTGGCTGGCTGCATAGCCCCAATATGCTGCTACGTACTTCCTTATTCACCCCAACTACAAAGGGACTTGCTTTTATTTGAGAAATAAATAGGGCTTTAAGCCGTCGGTGTAAAAGATAAGGAAGAAAAGTATAACTGAAATGCATAAACAACACAAGTTATATAGATAAGCAAAACGAGTTGCTTTTCATAAAATAGCCCCAGAAACCCTAAGGTCCTTGGGCTTCCCTGGTGTCTCAGACGGTAAAAAATCTGCCTGCAATGCAGGAGACCTGGGTTCGATCCCTGGGTCTGGAAGATCCCCTGAAGAAGGGAATGGCTACCCACTCCAGTATTCTTACCTGGGAAATCCCATGGCCAGAGGAGCCGGGTGGCTACAGCTCATGCGGTCACAAAGAGTCAGACACAATGTGGGACTAACACCTTCGCTTTCACCCTAAGGTCCAGTTACAGATCACAGGGCTGTAATGGGTGACTCGGGAAAAATCAGAGATGTTCGGAGTAGCTGCTGAGTCTGTGGGGGTTGATTTTGCAAGCCCAACATCTCAGGAAAGATCTCATTGGTGGCTATAATCCCCCTCTGCAATTCTTACCATACCTGTGACTGATGTCATGGTCTCTGGATAAGCTCCTTGTGGGAAGGAAAAAAAATGTGTCTGGGCTTCTTCCTCATCTTTTACACCTATAGGCCCAACATTATTTTTGAAAGTGCATAGTAAATGAACTGTAACAATTAACTCTTACAAATGTCACAGGTAAAATAAATCATAATGTTGTATACCTTTTACTTCTCTTTAAAAAAAAAAAAAAAAATTATTTGTCTGTGCCAGGTTTTCATTGCATTTGCAAGATCTAGTTTCATGACCAGTGATTTAACCCAGACCCCCTGCATTGGGAGCAGAGTCTTAGCCAATGGACCACCAGGGAAGTCCCTAATGTTATATATCTTTCAACGTTGTTTTCCTGAATGATCTAGATGCTATAACACTACAGTCTTATAACTAAACTTTCTCAAACTTAGGTCAAATTTGCCAATGGCCATCTTCTCATATCAATTTGATAAAGCATCCTAAATAGATTGCATAGAGATAATCTTTTAACAATCAACGTAACTCTTGAAAGGTGGTTTTTTTGCATTGAAATGACAGAATTTCATGACAAAATTTACATGGTTTCATATATATATTTATCATATACAAAAATCACTTGTCTCTAAATCACTTATATAATACAATCAGTTATATGGATTGACTTGGGAAAAGCATCATGGAATGTCAGTCATCTCATCTATAGAGTGGTGCTGATAATATAGTCATCTTGTCTACAGAGTGGAAGCTCTAGGGGACTTCCCTGGTGGTCCAGTGGTTACGACTTCACCTTCCAATACAGGGGGTGCAGGTTCAATCCCTGGTGGGGAAGCTAAGATCCCACAAGCCTTGCAGCTAAAAAGCCAAAACATAAAACAGAAGCAGTATTGTAACAAATTCAATAAAGACTTTAAAAAAGATCCACATCAAAAAATCTTTTAAAAAAATATTTTTTATTTATTATTAAGCTCTGCTTAAGTTATTAGGATTCAGTTCAATTCAGTTGCTCAGTTGTGTCCGACTCTTTGCGACCCCATGAATCACAGCACGCTAGGCCTCCCTGTCCATCACCAATTCCCAGAGTTCACTCAAACTCATGTCCATCGAGTCGGTGATGCCACCCAGCCTTCTCATCCTCTGTTATCCCCTTCTCCTCCTGCCCCCAATTCCTCCCAGCATCAGGGTCTTTTCCAATGAGTCAACTCTTTGCATGAGGTGGCCAAAGGATTGGAGCTTCAGCTTTAGCATCAGGACTTCCAATGAACACCCAGGACTGATCTCCTTTAGGATGGACTGGTTGGATCTCCTTACAGTCCAGGGGACTCTCAAGAGTCTTCTCCAACACCACAGCTCAAAAGCATCAGTTCTTTGGTGCTCAGCTTTCTTCACAGTCCAACTCTCACATCCATACATGACCACAGGAAAAACCATAGCCTTGACTAGACAGACCTTTGTTGGCAAAGCAATGTCTCTGCTTTTTAATATGCTGTCTAGGGTGCTCATAACTTTCCTTCCAAGGAGTAAGCATCTTTTAATTTCATGGCTGCAGTCACCATCTGTAGTGATTTTGGAGCCCAGAAAAATAAAGTCTGACACTGTTTCCACTGTTTCCCCATCTATTTCCCATGAAGTAATGGGACCAGATGCCATGATTTTCGTTTTCTGAGTGTTGAGCTTTAAGCCAACTTTTTCACTCTCCTCTTTTACTTTCATCAAGGGGCTCTTTAGTTCCTCTTCACTTTCTGCCATAAGGGTGGTGTCATCAGCATATGTGAGGTTATTGATATGTCTCCCGGCAATCTTGATTCCAGCCTGTGCTTCCTCCAGCCCAGGGTTTCTCATGATGTACTCTGCATATAAGTTAAGTAAGCAGCGTGACAATATACAGCCTTGATGTACTCCTTTACCTATTTGGAACCAGTCTGTTCCATGTGCAGTTCTAACTGTTGCTTCCTGACCTGCGTATGGGTTTCTCAAGAGGCAAGTCAGGTGGTCTGGTATTCCCATCTCTTTCAGAATTTTCCACAGTTTATTGTGATCCACACAGTCAAAGGCTTTGGCATAGTCAATAAAGCAGAAATAAATGTTTTTCTGGAACTCTCTTGCTTTTTTGATGATCCAGTGGATGTTGGCAATTTGATCTCTGGTTCCTCTGTCTTCTCTAAAACCAGCTTGAACATCTGGAAGTTCACAGTTCATGTATTGCTGAAGCCTGGCTTGGAGAGTTTTGAGCATGACTTTACTAGCATGTGAGATGAGTGCAATCATGCAGTAGTTTGAGCATTCTTTGGCATTCGTTGCAACCCTTATTGGGATTACTGAAAGTGAAAGTGAAGTCACTCAGTCGTGCTCAACTCTGTGACCCCACAGGATTTTCCAGGCAAGAGTACTGGAATGGGTTGCCATTTTCTTCTCCAGGGGATCTTCCCAACCCAGGGATCAAAGCCGGGTCTCCCGCATTGTAGGCAAATGCTTTTACTATCTGAGCCAGGGAAGTCCGTTATTGGGATTAGGAAAGTTTATTTGGAAATTAACACAGAAAAGAAAAATCTGTTCAAACAGTCTTGATTCAGATTCATCTTTTTTGAATTTGACGAGGCTGTCATTCTCAAGCTAGGTCATGGTTTCTGGAGGGTTACACCTGGTTTTGAGAGAGAAGGCAGTGAAATGCCTAGAACTGGGCTGACTCTCTAAGTGACAGGTAAAATAAGTCATAATGCCAGATACATTCTGGCCACTAGCACTGAAGTCAGCTTGCTCTCCTTCCTCCCATCACTATCACTATCACTTTGAAAAGCATCAAAGTATCATGCACACACAACAATACTTTGGGGGGAAATGTCCCTGTTCTCAAAACTTACAGTTTAGCTTATAGAACCAGGATGTTTTACGCACCACCCATGGCAGATGGTTCCTCCTCTCTCTAAGAGCAGGCAATAGTCTGACATTCTCTTATTGACCTCAAACCTTTTGTTTATTGGGCTAAGTGCATTCCTACCTCAGGACTTTTCCACTTGCTGCCCCTTAATCCAGATGGCTGTTCCCAGATCTCTGAACAGCTTATACCATCACTTCCTTCTCATTCCCTTCTCAGATGAAAGTACCATTAAACCCAGCCCTGACTGTTCATTTCAAGGTCCAGACTCCACTTTCCCATCTCTGGCCAGCACCTCTTGCCCCATCTTCCCTGCCTTGTGGAGACAGAAAAACCTAACTCCCTCAGTTGATATCAGTTTGTTTAACAGTTAGTAATCACTCATACAACACTCGAAGTACCCAAGTTGCTAAGCAAATTGTGTATACTACATCTCTAAATCCTCACCACAGCTCTCTGAGATCTGTTTCATCACCTGCATGTCACAGATTAGGAAACTAACCTTAGAAAGGTTAGGCAACCTGCTCCAAATCACAGAGCAAAACCAGATAATCCATCACCCACAAACACTTAGAAACTGAGCATCTCCTATGTGGTAGGCATTTCTCTGGCTGAGGATGTATACGTTGACCATACCTCACCTCGCTCGCAAAGAACTTCCAGAAGAAAAGTCAGAATGAGGAGGAAGGAGTCACTGTAAAACAAGAGCAGGAAGGTTTCACAGATGTTATGCATCGAATGAATATGTCGCCACCTTCAAATTCGTGTGTTGGCATTCTAAGCTCCTGTGTGATAGAATGAGGAGGTGGGAACTTTGGGAGGTAATCAGGTTTAGATAAAGTCATAAAGCTGGGGTTCTCAGGATGGAATTAGTGCCCTTATAAGAGGAAACCAGGGCTTCCCTGGTGACTCAGTGATAAACAGTCCACCTGCCAATGCAGGGGACATGGGCTTGATCCCTGGTGCAGGAGGATCCCTCATGCCGTGGAGCAACTAAGCCCATGGCCTACAACTACTGAGACCTCTCACCACAGCTACTAAAGCCTGTGTGCCCCAAAGCCTGTGCTGCCCAACAAGAGAAGCCACCACAATGAAAAGCCACAACCAGAGAGTAGCCTCCACTGTCTGCAATTGGAAAAAACCCATGCAGCAATGAAGACCCAGCACAGTCATAAATAAATTATATATATATATATATATATATATATATATATATATATATTTTTTAGAGGAAACCAGAAGGCTTGTACTCTCTCCCCATCTATCCACCATGTGAAGACATAGTGAGAAGGTGACCACCTGCAAGCCACCAGGAACCGAATCAGCCAGCACCTTGATCACGGACTCACCAGTCTCCAGAATGGAGAGAAATAAATAAACGTCTGTCATTAAGCTGCCCAGTGCCTGGTATTCTGTTCCAGCAGCCTGAGCTAAGATGACAGAAGAGCTGTGATTTGACCAAACCAAGGGGATGCAGCATTTTACTTAACAAAGAGGCATTCCAGGCAGGGGGGAGAGATCCCTTTCAGCGACACAGCAATTCAAAGATTGATAATATATTAAATAAGCTCCAGTAATGCTAGATTTAGGGGCTTCCTTGGTGGCTCAGATGGTAAAGAATTTGCCTGCAGTGCTGGAAACTCAGGTTGGAATTCTGGGTCGAGAAGATCCCCTGGAGAAGGGAACGGCTACCAACTCTCGAATTCTTGCCTGGAGAATCCCACGGACAGAGGAGCCTGGTGAGCCGCAGTCTCAAAGAATTGGACATGACTGAGTGACTCCCCCTTTTACACTCTCAAAGGTAGATTTAAGAAAAAAAATAACTTGAAAAACATATCTGTGTTACTTTTTAAAGATACTCAGAATAAATCTAGAACAGGTATACATCCAGGGAGGTAGAAATAATGTATCTGTGTAAGCTAAAAAAAAAAAAGTGAGTAAGATGGTACCACACGCAGCCCTCTTCCTATAAAATTGGAGGAGAATCTGGTAAACCCCACGTTTTTCTGCGGTAAGCTGGAGTCCTTGACTATGATTTGCAGATGTGTACGTTTCATTGTCACAGAGTTCTAGAAAGAAGTTTTCTTTTTCCCCCCCAGAGAAGCACCTGTAAGTGACATTTATTGTCTCTGTGATTTCAGTTCAAAATCAATTCAAGTTACAACATGCATTTGCCAGCTGCCAACAGTGCAAAGTCAACCTGGGATCTGAAAATGCGAGTGGAGTTTTTCTGCCTCTTACATCATTACTAGCAGCAAGAAAGACTGCAATCAAAAGTTAGCTGACAATTGAGTTCGTTATGCCTACGGCAAAAATATTCAGCACATTCTCCCACTGCTGCACTACATTCTCCCACTCTTGCCCTCCTGGACAGGTATGAAAGCTTGTTTGAGAGAGTGAAGCCGGAAAAGGACAGCGCTTCTGAGTTCTGGCTATGCCACATCACGTGGGATCACCTGGAAACCTTTGAAAACTTCTGATGCTCAGGGCCTCTGGGAGTACAATGCAAAACATCCATGAATTGTTGAAAGCTCCCAAGGCGATGCCGAGGTGCAGTTAAGGTTCAGAATCACTGCTTCCACTTGTCTGGTCAGTTTCAGCCCTGCTTACACATTAGAATTACCTGGGGAACTTTCAGAAAACAATGACATCCAAACACCACTCTCAGAGACATTGATTCCATGGGTCAGCCAGCACGGATGCTTAAGAACTCCCCCAGGGTTTTCTAGTAAGTACTCGGGGTTGAGAACTATTGTTGGTACTGATCTCACCTCTGTCACTGTGTCCATGCAGCTCTTTATCAGGAAAATGTTGATTGATAAGTTATAGGCAGGCCCTGCTGTAAGACAAAGCTCCAAACCCAAAGGGCTAAAACGGCTCCCAAGGTTGCCAAGGAGAAGAGGAGTTTGCCCCTGGCTCTCTGTGTCAAATGTGTCTTAGACCAATTAGGCAAATTTTGCTACAATAATTAAGAGTGAGCAGAAATCAGATAATTCATGGAGAGAATTTGATAAGGGTCAGTTGTTCATTACTTGGAACTTATAGGTTCAGAAATACCACATCTTCCTTGGAATCTCAGGCTAGAGAGAGAACAGGAATTTTGATCCTTCTTATATGCATCACTTCCTCTTCTCTCTGTGGATGACTTCAGATTATTGAATAACCTGGTGATGCTGACATTCTGAGGGTCTATCAATTGCTCACCTTCAGCCTGTCCAAAGCTGAATTGTCCTCTGGTGGTGGTGATTAACTGCTAAATTGTGTCTGACTCTTGCAACTCCATGGATTATGTCCTGCCAGGCTCCTCTGTCCATGGGATTCTCCAGGCAAGAATCCTGGAGGGAATTGCCATTTCCTTCTCCAGGGTATTTTCCCAACCCAGGGATCAAACCCAGGTCTCCTGCATTGCAGGCAGATTCTTTACCAACTGAGCTACAAGGGAAGCCCATTAAAAAAGCATCTCATTGCGCATGTGCAAGCCATGTCTTTTTAAATTTTTGACATCATTGATGGTGGTTTGGATTGTCCTCTGTCCACACTAAATCCCTTCAACCTTCTAACATCACCATCTACAGGCAAGACTCAGCAGTTTTTTCTCTGCCCAAACTCAAAGCTCGAGGTCCCTCTAGGTCGCTCTCCTTTCCTGGATCAAGTGAGAAATCACACAACGTGGATTCTCTTCTCCCCCTCACAAGTCTACAGTCATCCTTTCTTCCCCATCTACACTAGAGCCTCATTCTCTTCCAAACACTAATTACTGAATATGTTCATCCTTCCCCCCTCACTTTCCCTCTTTTATGTCACCAACACAGGAGCTTGCTTGAGTATCTTTTATCTTGTTACTTTCTTATTCATAAACCTCCCATGACTCTCTATTTTCTCCCACTCCTAAACTAAACCTTCTTCTTTTCAAGACACAGCGTCCATTGGTTTCACACTCCTTTCCAAATCTTAAATTCCCAACTACTCCCATCAGCGTTTCTCCTTTTATTTCTTCATTGATGTCTTAAATTGCTCCACTGCACCCCTCTACTTCCCCTTAAATGCCCAATAAAGTAGATATAAAGGCACTGTCACCAAGCGCCCTTGTCTTAAAGTTCAGTATGGGATTTAAAACAGGCTGAAGTTAATGTTTAGATGACTCATCCTGCCAAGGAAATTATATGCTGTGTTTTTATGCTTGAGACAGAATGAAGAATACCCATGGAGGTGAAGGAAAGTTAACACCCATTTTCCCTGGAACCACCTTTGCATACCCGATTTTGCTGACCCAGCTGTGGTGATTCTTGTTAACTTCAAAGGCTGCTCATGCCAAGGACATACAAGAAACAGGAAACAGGGGAGAATGATGCTCTGGGAGAACTGAGCCCAGGGAAGGTGATGAATACTGAAAACATGGTTTTTTAACAAATGACAAAAATTTTTCTGATTTTTATTGACCAAAAAAAAAAATTAACCAAAGTGCACCTCCCTTGCCTGAGTGGCCCCTCATCTCAGGGAAAGACGGCCAAGGTCCATGAAATGTGTACTAATAATATCATGAAGCTCACCACTTGAGCACTTTGTGATCTGAACATTTCTCAGGAAAACAGAAGTGATGAGCTGCTGGGAATTCATTTTACAGATCACTACTATCCCACCGATTCCCTCTGGACTGCTCCTCCTAGGAGGAAGAAGTTTCCAGAATGGCAATTCTCACTGAGTTTCTGCAGAAAGAAAACTCCTCCAGTAGGGATGGTACACCGCATGGTATGTGACGCCTAGCAACATGAAATTACACCGCAGCCCAGTGCCTTAGGAAAAGGGCACGGATCGCTCCCCAGGGTTGACTGACTGTATTTTCATTTTCAGTCTGGGGCCTGTCAGGGTGTGCAGCGCAGGCAAACGATGAACTCCTTGTCATGTCGGATCTTTGTAGAATGTTTGTTCCCTTTTGATATCAAATCATCCAGGGTTGTATGCGGCTGTTTCTATTAATAAAATGTGTTCTGCTGAGTTTGGGGATATATTTCTTTTCATTATTTTCAAAAGGAATATTGAATTGCTTTTCTGGAGCACGGTTTTCCATCCCCCCTGTGTTTTTCTCGTGTGCACACTATTGTCATTGAGGTTACAGAGCTGGGGAGAAAAAAAGCTAATTTCAAGAACAGAAGTGAGAGGCATGCTATGAACAAATATATACAGTGATTTTTTTTTTTTCCACCTCCAGAAAGCAGCTTTTCCTGTCACCTGCCACATTTTAGAGCCCACCCTCTTGGCTGCTTTGCCACCTTCCCCAGCCCAGTCGTAGCTTCTGTTATGCCTTGTTGCCATGTCCATCCAGGTTGGTCTCTCTCCCATCAGATGTGTGTCTCCCTTAAGATACGCACTGTGTTGCTCGTCTCTGTGTCTTCATTGCCTAGGACAGTGCTCCATAAATCTGTGGAATGAACCAGAGATGGAATTATGTGCTTTTAACACATAAAGAAATTGGAAGACATGTTTACATAAGGACTAAAGACAATATAGAACTATGGTAAAATGGAAAGAAGAGCCTGGAAATAGTTATAGGAAATTTAGAGAATTTTTTTAATGGCTCAGAAGGATCCATGCAAGAAAAACTGATACGAGGACTTCTCTGGTGGTCTAGTGGTTAAGCATCCACCTGCCAATACAGGGGACATGGATTTGATCCGTGGTCAGGGAAGATTCCACATGCCTCAGCAGCGAAGCCCATGCACCAGAATTGCTGAAGTGCATGCACCCTAGAGCCTGTGCTCACAACGAGAGAAGCCACCGCCATGAGGAGTCCAAGCTCGGCAACTAGAGCGTAGCCCCAGCCTACTGCAGCTAGAGAAAGCACACGCATGGCCACAAAGACCCAGTGCAGCCAAAAATAAGTAAAAAGTTTCAAAGTAGTGTATGTAAAAAAAGAAAAGAAAAACTGACAGCCTGTGGGACAGGCTCAGACCTGAGGCTGATGGATTTTGATGCATGCTTAGTGACCTTTCTCTGGAGGCACTTTGGGGACAACTGTGAAAAAAGACCTGAGTGTCTCCAATCATGGGAGGCAATTATTATAAGGAGTGAACTAGTGAAAACAATTGAAAAAGAAAAGTGGAAGGATTATGATTCTTATTGGAATATAATGTGCATGTTGAAGTTTGTCTATGGGCAAATTTGGGGTTTAACTGAGATGAAATAAAATAGACTAAATCTAATGAACTTTTTGGCACCAGAAATGAATACTGTGGTGGCATTTGAAAATAGGTATGGCTGGACACAGTCAAATGGAGAGATGTTCCTTGCAAGAGCCACCTTGGAATGCCCCCTTCAGAATACTGGTTTGGAAGTATCTAGAATTAGCTTTGCATCATTTTTGAGGGTTACAAACTCTGGAGTCAGACAACTTACATTCTGGGCCAGATCTGTGTCTTACTAGCTGTGGGACTTTGTGACTTTCTTAACATTTCTGTACCCAGTTAATTCAAGTGATATGTGTAGTTTTATCTCATTTATGAGATTTGGGTAAGGATTCCATAAGATGACACATAGCAAGCAGTCAATAGATATTGGTTCTTTTTTTAAGATTTTTGGGGGACCATTTTAAAGTCTTCATTAAATTGTATTACAATATTGCTTCTGTTGTTTATGTTGGCTGTGAAGCATCTGGGATCTCAGCGCCCCTAACAGGGATTGAACCTGCACGCCCTGCATTGGAAGGTGAAGTCTCAACCACTGGACTACCTGGCAAGTCCCGATATTGGTTCTCATTGTAACACTCTTCCTATTTAATGCTGTTGCAATTTATATTCTACAGAAGACCATGAGATACTATTTGGTAGATCCATGACGAGACTATTGATGAAGAAGAAAATCTTGTCATCTGTGGCCCTTTAAGACTGACATGCATACAAGTCTCAGGTCTTCCCAAAGATGTCTTGGATGTTTGAAAGTAAGAGGTCTGATGGAGCATAAATCTGATTCATCTGATAACGAACTGGTTTCCTTAAGTACTCATATTATTTTTATGCAAAATGTAAAATTTCAGAACAATAAAGGAAAGTAAAGAATTAAAATGTAATAAACCAAATTAACTAATGTCATCTCTGGAGAGAGAAACAATATGTGACTTTTTCTTTATTCTTTATGCTTTTTAAATATTTGCCATTTTTGTCAAAATGTGATCTTGATAAGAAAATGAACTAACTTCAAACTATCTAGCTTATCTAATAGAAGTTTGATTATTCTTCTTCATTGATTATCCTTTTTCCCCCCATTACTTACTAGATTTTACAGCTGTTATTTTTATAAGAACAAATCCTCATACTTTATGTGTTAGACATCAAAATTCACCAACAATAAAATTGCCAACTTCATAAGGAAGATCTACTTAGAATACACCCCTAAAGTGTTCACTTATCCACTTGGAAAAATCATTGAGTTTCTCTCTACAGCCTTGGAGCAGGTTGTGATATTCTTTGTGGTATCTGGCCATGATCACATTTATATCTGGCTGGTACTTTGCAGGAAGAAACCTATCTGAGATAGTCAATTAAAAAGAGAGAAATTCAGATTGCATATTTGAGACTCAAAAATGTCATTGAGAACTTTTAAAGACCTGGTAAAAACCTATTAAGTCTTTTTATAAAGTTCTATGTCAGGTAAGGAATACTTGTTGGTAGAATCATCTTAGGTTCCCATGCTCTGGATAGTAAAGACCACTTTCATAGTTCTGTTACCCAAGTAATTTGATCCATACAAGTCACAGCTCTCTTAGATGTCCTTGCCAGTCCTCCAGTAGTCCTTAGTTTTCTCTTTCACATGATTCACATTTGTAAAATGTGTCTCTATCATTGTTCTGATGTGCATCAATAACATACTTTTACACAATAAAAATTTAGGCATATTTAATTTCTAACTTAACAGCATTTATTCTATTTATTCGAGGAGCATTCCCCCCACCGCCACTCCACTCCACACACACACACCCCAGTGAAAAGTACAAATGCATGTTTGTGAGTCCAAGATGAACTATGAGCACAAAAGGAAAACACATGAGGACTGCTGACATACAAAGAAACCCAACTGAAAGAGTTCATTTTTCTGTGATGGTGTGGCTCAATGGCAACCCACTCCAGTACTCTTGCCTGGAGAATCCCAGGGACGGGGGAGCCTGGTGGGCTTCAGTCTATGGGGTCGCACAGAGTCAGACACAACTGAAGTGACTTAGCAGCAGAAGCAGCAGCAGTGGCTCTAAAGAGTAATCAAACAGGAACTTTGGTATTTGAACTAACAGGTTCTCTCCAAGAAGGGTGGCAATTTTTCTAGCACCAGAAGCAGCCAGGACCAAGAATTAGACACACCACCTGAGGTGGAGCAGCCACTGGAGAAGCAGGGCCAAAATCAGGTGCTGGAAGAAAGTCTGATCCAACACGCACAACATGATGTATGGCGAGAGCTAGAATTAACCACAGATGGGAATTCATACTGTCATTCTTGGGGATCTAGAAGTAGGGAGAGTGGTGGCATATTCAGAGGGAGGGCAGGGAGAAAAGAATAACAGGAAGTGGAGGAAAGGACATGCAGATGGAGAACATCAGCAAGGAAAAGACATACTTGGAGGTGCCAATTTGGGCATTAATTGGAGTTGGGAGCAAGCAGCAAAAGCCATTAGCTTCGCAGCTACATGTACTATTTAAAGAGTTACAATAAAAGCACAATTTTCTTGCAACATGTATCAGCCATAAGTGAATCCTGTGCATTAGCTCACAGACCCTTTGCAATAAGTTATTGAGTAGCTACTATTATTACCATTTTGCAGGCTGGAAAACCTGAGGTTCAGAGGGATTACTAGGTGATATGCCCTAGGTTAGCACCAGGGCTGGGAGAAGGCAACGGCACCACACTCCAGTACTCTTGCCTGGAAAATCCCATGGACGGAGGAGCCTGGTAGGCTGCAGTCCATGGGGTCACAAAGAGTCGGACACGACTGAGAGACTTCACTTTCACTTTTCACTTTCATGCATTGGAGAAGGAAATGGCAACCCACTCCAGTGTTCTTGCCTGATGAATCCCAGGGATGGCGGAGCCTGGTGGGCTGCCGTCTATGGGGTCACACAGAGTCAGACACAACTGAAGAGACTTAGCAGCAGCAGCAGCACCAGGGCCAGGCTTCAAAACCCCAGCATCTTGGCGTCTGAGTCCTGTTCTTGGCCACTTCGCTGCATTAGCTGGCTGGGGCTTGAGTACTGCCTGCCTATTTACGGAATATTTTCAAGAGAAATATTTTTCCTGAGAGCTGATGCCTCTCCTGCAACCCTGCTCCTGGCTCAGCAGGAAACAATCAGGTAGGTTTTCCCTTTCTAAGCTGCATTGAAAGGCACATCGGAGTTTCAGAATTGCATTTTGTTTCCACTATTTCAAGCATATAGAAGAAAGATAGAAGAGAACAAGGAAAGGAAGAAATGGGAAGAAACATCATCTTGCTTTCAATATTTCCTCTATGAATAAGATATTTTGACTGAATAAAAGGAAAAAAACTGAAAGAGAACAGAAACAACCCAATGTGGTATGGAAATGCCAGTTTTGCTAAGCAAAGCTAAAATGAAAATAAAAAAGCCAAGTTAATCCAAGGAGAGAAGTAGGCAATAGTCCTAAAAACAGAGCCATCCTCCAAAGTAACAAAGAGTTTAACCTCTGAAGAAACTTTCCTTTTGCCAATAGAGAAAAAGGCCAAACTCGAAAGTGAGAGAAAAAGAGGAAAAACAAAAGCAAAACAATTTCTGATTTAAAAAAAAAAAAAAAAACTAGGGTTGGGGAAGGTGAAGTAAGGCCAGGTTCAAGTAAGACACTGATGCATGACTCCAAAGAAAACTGAAACAATATAATGATGCTGAACTGGCTGCGTGTATGTTTAATCTGGGGGTTCCCAGGTGGCGCTAGTGGTAACAAACCTGCCTACCACAGCAGGAAAATGTAAGAGACGCGAGTTCGTTCTCTGGGTCAGGAAGATCCCCTGGAGGAAGACAGGACAACCTATTCCAGTACAGTCCATGGGGTCACAAAGAGTCGGACACGACTGACACAGAACATTATATATTTTATTGCATACATATGTATATAAATCCAGAGGTTTGCAACGATACCTGAATTTTTTAAAGGACCAGGACCATGTCTCAGCTGGACCAGCACTTTGAGCCATTTCAGATATCTGTATAGATCACCACAGATCGGTTCTACAAAGGCAATCAGCATCAAGACAAGTGACTGCACTGGTTCTGCGGGAACCTGCTATGGAAGTTAAATATATTGACAGGATATAGCCTGAATAATTAATTTACTGGATCAGTTATAATTTAGAAATATAGAGCAGGACGATAAACAGAAACCTCACAAGAATATACAAAGTACCATATTGAATCAGCCCAAGGATTCACTGAAGCCAGGAACAGCATTATCCCACCTCCTGAAACATGTCGGGTGGAGGGGACGCACTCTCCTTCCAAACCCCGTAACTAGCTCAGCGGTCCATGCTCCCATCTGGAGGCTCCATAAATCAGGCTGAGGAGCATCTCCACCTTACAGCAGCCACGTTGCACAGCATCGTACTTCTTGGCATACTGAGCCCAGAGACTCGTACTTAATCATGCTAAGCAGATACTTTGTTCATAAACATGTGAGTGAAGGAAGCTTTTTAGTATCTCTTACGGATTCTCATCTACTAGGAGACAAGTTCCTCAGCCTCATCGGGAAAATAGCCAGTTCTTATTTCTCATAAAAACAATTTTGTTTTTTCTTTTTGCATTTTGAGATCAGGAAGAGCATCAAGACCAGCTTCAAACAAAGAACCACTTCCCACAGCCTCTGATCATCTTCCAGCCCAATTTGCAGAAAGACAACCTGAGGCTCATAGAGGTCATACAAACCCAGAGGTCACCAATCTGAGATCCTCTTTGAAGCTCTTCAGATATAATCAATGATATGCTGACCATCAATTTACATTTGAACCAAGAACAAAGAAGATCAGCATATACAGCACAGGGAGCTCAGTTCAGTGACCTGTGAAGACCTAGAGGGGTGGAATGGAGAGGTGAGGGAAGAGGGAGGCTCAAAAGGATGGGATATATATACACACACATAACTGATTCACTTCATTGTACAGCAGAAACTAATACAACATTATAAAGCAATTATACTCCAATTAAAAAATAATTTTTTTAATTTAGGAAGGTCTGTATATAAAATATAATTCATTGCTATAATTAGACCTCTCTAGAGAGGAATAATACTTTCCCCCAACTTTGCTATACACAGACTATATTCACTTATTTACTCTGCCTCATTACACAAACATTTTGACAAAGTTTATCGTTTGACAGTTTCCACAGATAGAACAAAAAAACAAACAAATAGTAAAATCTTACCAGCCCCAGAAATCCTCCCTAGGGTCCTGATGCCATGGATATTTATCCAGCTTGCCCTATTCATCCCAAATGACCCTGTTTGCAATGATGGAAATCCCCCTTACCTTTTTTCTGCAGAAGTAAAGTTTCCATCCTTGTTCTCCTCAAACAGGTGAAGAAAGAGAGGGTGGGGGGAATTTCCATGGAAATACCTTGAGACATAATCAGAACCAGATGCCAAACTTTCTGAATCAGGTGGACTCATATGCCATAAAAATGAGTGATTTATTTATGATAGTCCTCTAATTAGTAAAATATGGTTGTAACATACAACCAACAGAGCATATTTCACTGTATCCCTGTAAAACACAGCTGGCAAATTGGAAGTAACATAATAGCTAAATCACTGCAATTTTCACCACGTGAAGAAGACCCAGCTTGTGCTTTGCACGACATCAACCTCACATCAACCATCCAAGGAGCCAAGTCCAACATTTATTCAACATTTAGTGCCTAAGTCACTGAACAAAAACTTTCAAGTCTATACCGTAGGCAAAACTAATGTAGAACCATTGGAAATAAAAACTAGACTCTACTCATAGAACAGATTTCAGCATATGGGATCTAATTCCCCAACAGGGATCAAACCTGTGCCCCCTGCATTGGAAGTATACAGTCTTAATGACTGGACCGCCAGGAATTCCCAGACATGCTTTTATATCTTAACAACTTTGTTTACAATTTTGTCAAATGACCGTTTTGTAAATTAACGTACTAGAATGACGGTTTGGGTTCAGAGGATAGACAGGATCTCCTGGGGCCACATGGTTCCTAAATTGTCCCTTTGGAGAGTCTGACTAATTATAACAAAGCAGAGCTGCTTAAATGCGGCTTCTATGCTCGTCGTTCCCTTCTTAACACTGTCATCATTATGTTACCACTTACGGATGCTAAAGATGATTATGACAAGCATTGTAAATGCTACCAGTCCTTCATCTTCTGACTTCACTGATAACTGATTGATAGCTGGGCTTTTTAGTTTTTTCATGACTGGCAAGTGTATTTTCATAAAGCCCAGATCTAAAGAGAGAGGAAGGTCTTAACTGGGCACTGTGGTCCACAATCTCTCTACGCAGCATCAGAAGGGTAGCTCTGGGACCTGGCAGTGTCACCTCCTTCTCTGTGTCTTGGGGGCAGGGGGTAGCAGCTGCACCACCCACAAGCATAGTGAGAAACAGCTGCCTGCCTCTGCCGACCAAGCTGAACTGTGTGCTGACAGAGAATGAAAGATCACTGCCATTCAGCACAAGGACTGCCGCGCAGAGGACGGGCTCCCAGTATTGGAAAGGCCTGCAGCCCCAGGAAGATCGAGGCTGATGAACAGGTCAAATAAAATAGTGTTTCTGGGGTCACTCTTGGTTTTGAACCAGAAAATGTCCTGATTGCATCAAATTAACCACCTGCAGGCCTGCTGCGTTTTCTCTGCTATGAAAATGCAGGTGTGACCACACCAAGAAGCTGGTTGCACAAGGAGGTTGCTCTCAAAGCCCTGTGTCTGGGACTAAGGCCCCACAAATTTGCAGCCCCACACCCCTAGCATCGCCTCCCCCCGTTTCTCAAGCCCCTCGTGGTGTGTGGAGTGGAATAAACAAGGCTTGATTGGGAAGAAACCAAGTTCTCCTTGAGTACATTCACTCCTAGAGAGGGGTGAGCATCTCTCCTGAGATCAGCACTGACAATGCCCTTTATCACCCAACATGCCTGAAAGCAGAGCATGACTCTAGAAGGAGCTTCCTGGTGCTAAAGGCAACAAGGGTAAGAATTCTCTTAATCTGCAAAAATGCACTCATTCAAATGGGAGCTGTGGAAGGCTAGAAAACTCGTCAGGCTGTGCTAATACCACAGTCTAACCAACAGTAGGATGTGAATGCTAAGTATCCATTAGGACTCAGATATGGACTTCCCTGGTGGTCCAGTGGCTAATACTCGGTGCTCCTGATGCTAAGGGCTGGGGTTCAATCCCTGAATCAGGAAACTGGAACCTGCATGCCACAGCTAAGATCCCACATGCTGCAAATGGCTTCCTAGGTGGCACAAGTGGTAAAGAACTTGCCTGCCAATGCAGGAGACGTAAGAGACGCAGGTTTGATCCCTGGATCGGGAAGATCCCTTGGAGGAGGCATGGGAAACCACTTCAGTGTTCTGGCCTAGAGAATCCCATGGACAGAGAAGCCTGGTGGGCAACAGTCCAAAGGGTAGCAAAGAATCAGACATGACTAAAGCAACTTAGCATGCATGCATGCTGCAACTAAGAGCTGGAGCAGCCAAATAAATAAATATTTAAAAAAAATACTCCAAGAATCAATTAGTATCAACTGATCGATACTTATTAAGCGTCTATTCTGTGCCCAGAATATTATTTGGTGCTGGAAAGGGGTGAAAGATGAATGTAGACATATCCCTACACATTCTATAGTCAAAGAATACATAACTCACTTCCTGAAAACTGAAGTATATACTATAGGCGAAACTAACATATACAGGATCGTTGGAAATAAAAGCTGGATTCTATCTGCAGATCAAATTTCAGACATGCTTTTAAATCATCCTTTAAATCTCCAAACAAATGTAATCTCTTTTCCTTTTTTCCATATGAGACACATTCAAATATTTAAAGATAAAATGAGTATGTCTTATTTCTTCAGGCTAAAATTTTTTTAACCACTTCCCACAGGACAAGATTTTTAAAATTATTCCCCATCTTAATTGCTTCTTTCTAAATACTCTCCCTTGTTAAGCATCTCGGCACATACACTCGATTACGAAATTTCGTCTTCTTATCTGCAAAATGGCAGAGCCGGGCTAGGTTAATACGATTGTGTCCTCCCACCATTAAAGGAGTGACTTGAACTTCCTCGCCCATAGCTCTGTTCATCTAGGGGGCCTCCAGGGAATAGCCACAGAAAGAACAGCCATCAGATTAAACATGTAGAAAAGGGGCCAGGATCGTGTGGCAACCATGGCAAAGGATGTGCTTTCCAGGAGATCTGTCAAGGACCGAGGTCTTGGGTCATGGACTCTGACCTGGAGACTGGCTCAGCTACAAGGCCACCGAGGGTATGATCTTCGGAGCCTCTTAGAGCTTGGTCTTTTCAGGGAGTAGGAAACCGAGTCTAGGTGAGGAGGGAAGTGATGAGGAGCTACTGGGTGCGGCAGACTGCGTTTTTCAAAAATGTCAGCAGAGCACTTCTGACCCCAGCTGGTCATTCAGGACCTAGTCACATCTCCCTTAAGGAATAAGACCTATTTCCTGTCTCCTAGTGATGGCTTTGAGGTGGAGAATGCTCAAATGCTTCTGTACATTTCTCTGTGTGTGTGTGTGTGTGTGTGTGTGTGTGTGTCTCTATCCATCTATCTATCCATCTACCCTCACATATCTATCTTATCTACCTATTGTCTGTCTAATATATTTATCCAGCCATCACATCTATCAATCTATCTAACATCTATTTGTCTATCCACTACATCTATCTATCTATCTAGCAGGAGAAGAAGGGGACAACAGAGGATGAGATGGTTGAATGGCATCACCAACTCAATGGACATGAGTTTGAGCAAGCTCTGGGAGCTGGTGATGGACAGGGAAGCCTGGTGTGCTGCAATCTATAGGGTTGCAAAGAGTCGGACACGACTGAGTGACTGAACTGAACTGATCTATCTATCTCTATCTCCATCTCTCCAAACACCTTTGGAGGCCTGAACTACCACATAATAATTTTGGTTTTCCCAAAGCCAACACGCTGGAGAGACCAAAGAAAGACATCTGAGAATCTCCGCTGTCCAGCGGTTGTCTGTGTTGCCCCAGCTCAGAGTCAAACACAGAAGTGACAGAGCTTTCCCATGAGATTCTCCCAGGGGAGAGCCACCTAGCGGAGCCCAGAATCATCAGACATAATCCTAACATAGTTATTTTATGCCATTAGGTTTGGAGCCAGTCTGTTACCCAGAGACAGGTAACTGGGACACTGTGTCCTTCAAGAGGGCAGGGAGACCCTGTCTTCCATCTGGGTAGCCCATTTCCTTTCCCTAGAGTTACCTCGATGTGTGATGATAATAGAGCTCAATCAGGCAGAGACTCCAAAGGAGAAATTCGCTTTGGAAAGTGATGAGATCAAATCCCTAATCCAGGTCCTTCACCACCTGTGGCTTCCCCCTTTCCCGACCACTTGTACATGGAGTCCTGTTTCAGCAGACCTTAGGAAGAGGTGGTACATGTCACCAGGCACAACTGGGCAAAGCTGAGCATTGTACCACAAACAGTGAGCTCTTGAGCTCAGCAGAGAGAAACAGGGGCCAATGAACCTGGACTCCACGGAGGGCTCTCTTTCCAGATGGATGGCCTTGGGCAACTGTGTAAATCTTTCAGTCTGTCTTTTCACCTATAGATGGGAATCATGCTTCCCTCTCAGTGTGTGTAAAAATGAGTGTGAATAATAGATGTAAAAACCTGCCACCACCTAGAGCTCCAACAAGCATCCTTGTCAATGTTTTCACTGTAACCAGTTTGTGTAATTCTGATACATTCATTCATTCCCAATAATGAGTGTTACGAAAAATGAAATCGAACATAATCCCCACACATTGAACTCATAATTTCAGTAGGAAGGGCAGGCAGAGTAATCATTAAGTGCTTATGCAAAAAAAGTGATGCTCTGAAGAAACTGTCCTAGATAATAATAGGTAGTCCTTCAAAATGAAATTAGCTTTCTGGGGTTTCTGGGAAAACTTACCAGAGAAATTTTACCGATTTGATAAAATAATCTTGTCACCCTATTATTGATTCAAACCTAGCTAAAGTACTTCCCTGGTGGCTCAGACAGTAAAGAATCTGCCTGCAATGCGAGAGACCCAGGTTTGATTCCTGGGTCAGGAAGATCCCCTGGAGAAGGGAATGGCTACCCACTCCAGTATTCTGGCCTGGAGAATCCCATGGACGGAAGAGCCTGGCAGACTAAAGGCCATGGTGTCACAAAGACATGGCTGAAGGACTAACACTTTAACTTTCACTTTTTTCAGGTAAAATCAAGCAAAAAATCAGAAGGAGCTTGAGCAAAAATAAGGAGTTTTTGTTCTTTTCATTTTTAAAGATTTCCTGGAAATGCTGGTTAGTGGGGAAATTGAGAGACAGTATTGATTGCTGATGGAATATTCTTAGCAGCCCATGTGGGTCATGATAGCTGCACACAGTTGTCTGAGAGCAGAGGAAAAGGGTAGAAAAGGAGAAGCCAGTCTTCAGAGCAAATGATTGTGGTCCTAACCATCCTCGGTGGATAAATGTCTGGGGAGAAAGGGTAAAAAGTAATTCTGGGAAAACAGGAGCCTGATGATGGGGCTTATTAAAAGCTCATTTTTAACTGATTGCCAATAATTCTACACCAAAAAATTGTGGGAGATAATTTCTCTTTAATAAGATGACTAGACCTCCTTGCCCCCTAAATCTGGCACTAAGAAGATAATATTCTGGTGAACAGAGGTGTGTCCAGGACTAGAAAAGACAGTCCTTCATAAGCAACCCTGGTCTTGAGACACCACGCCTTGTGGTCCCTCTATTGAAACATGACTTGCAGTATTTATATTTCTGGGAAGGGACACGAGCCACAGGGACTTACCGGGGAACTCATTCTCTGGCTGCCAGACATACCAGTCTTCTGTTTCTCATTGAGAAACAGACTGAGGTTACGAGAAAAAAAAAAGTCAGGAGACCTAGATCTTGTTTGTGACCGAACAAAACCAGCTATGTGACTCTGGGCTAGTCTTTCTGAATTCTTCATCTGAAAATGTCCTCACTGGGCTCAAAGACTCTCCAATTGTATCTGAAGCCTTCCGTGACATGAATTCAAGATGTCTTTTCCTTTTCTTTTAGCTTTAGTTTTCCTCAAATGTAAAATGTACTTGATTGTTGTCGTTTAGTGGCTGAGTTGTGTCTGACTCTTTGGTGACCCCATGGACTACAGCCTGCCAGGCTCCTCTGTCCATGGGATTCTCCAGGCAAGAATACTGGAGTGGGTTGTCATTCCCTTCTCCAGGGGATCTTCCTGACCCAGGGATCAAACCCACGTCTCCTGCGTTGGCAGGCAGATTCTTTACCACTGAGCCACCTAGGAAACCTAAAATTTACTTGGGAGCCCCCAGATCGCTCCAAGGAATATCCCTTTTAAATCTAAAGAGTGTCTGCTGGCTGCTGCATTTCTGAGAACTTTTCCCCTTTAGCACTCCGGGTCCTTCTCCACATGTGATCCATGAGCACCCTGGGTGGCTCCCTGCACTGCCCATGACCTTGAAAGGTGCTGCAGCCATGACCAAGTCGGCTGCCCCGCGTACACCTAAGTCCGTCCATACCGCAGCCAGCCGAGCAGAACAGTAGGCGAGAGTCTGACTTGAGACTGGGATTCCCTCTGGGGCTGGGGAGTTAACCAGCCCAGGAAGGGGTGACTTTCCCCAGCATGAGGCTGCACCCAAGCTCTGGAGTTGTCACACCACCAAGCTCCAGGAGGAGGAGCGCTGGAGGCTGGAGAGAGAGAGTCAGGGGCTTTGCAGTGAGGAAAGGAAGGATTACGCGAGTATTTTTAGAAGGAGGCAAAGAAGATTTGAGTGTGGTGAGGAGTGCATGGGAAGGAGGCTATCAGAAAAGGCAAAGTCAGAAAGTGATAATGAGGCAGAAAATTAAGAGATTAAAGACTTGACCCTGATCGGGAAAGTGAAACTAAAATAGAAAAGGAAAAGTGGAGCTGATGGGGAGAGAGAGGAGAGGAAGTGGACAGGGAAAGAAAAACAAGAGAAAGAGACAGATACAGTCTATCGTAAAAAGAAGGATGAACATGATGGAGAAAGAGAGAGACAGAGAGGAGGGAAAGGGAGACAGACAAAGAGGGACTTCCCTGGGGGTCCAGTGGTTAAGACTCTGCACTCCCACTGCAGAGAGCTACCAGTTCGATCCCTGGTTGGGGAACTAAGATCCCACATGCCACATACTACGGCCTTAAAAAAGGTAGAAAGAAAGAAAGAAAGCATTGCTTAAAACAAAAAGTTAGAGACAAAGAGATACAGTCCAGGCTGGTGTTTGGCCAAACAACAGTCAGACAGTGAAAGTGTTAGTCACTCAGTTGGGTCCAATGCTTTGCCACCCCACAGACTGTAGTCTGCCAGGCTCCTCTGTCCATGAAACTCTCCAGGCAGGAATGCTGGAGTGGGTAGCCATTCCCTTCTTCAAGGGATCTTCCCAACCCAGGGATCAAACCCAGGTCTCCTGCATTACAGGCAGATTCTTTGCCATCTGAGGCACCAGGGAAGCCCAGAGTCTATTCAAGTTGATACATAAAATTAACCATTAAATGTGCTGTGTGTGAAGATGCCTTAAACAGAGCAGGGACCGCACAGAGCTCTCACTCCCTCTGGCTCTTCATCTTCTCTCTATTTCTCTTTCCTTTTAGATGTAATTAACACATTAATAAATCATAGAGTTTGAGTAAAGTAGATTATCCTCCCAAATGTAGGTGAGCCAGTTAGTAAAAAGTCTTAACAGCAAAGATGGAGGTGGCCCTGGGGAGAAGGAATCCTGCCTCCTGCTGGCAACCTGGAAACCCTGTCCAAGGTTCCATTCCAGCTTCCAGTCCTACCAGCTTCAGACTTGCCAGCCTCCATCTTCACATGAGCTAATGCCTTAAAATAAATGTCTCTACATGTGGGACTCCCTGTGGCTCAGATGGTAAAGAATCTGCCTGCGATGCAGGAGACCCCAGTTTGATCCCTGAGTAAGGAAGATTCCCTGGAGAAGGGAATGGATACCCATCCCAGTATTCTTGCCTGGAGAATCCCACGGACAGAGGAGCCTGGCAGTCTGTAGTCTATGGGGTCACACAGAGCAAACAGCACCACTAAGCAACTGACACTTTCACATTTCAATTCACATGTACCACCTATCAGCTCTGTGTCTCTGGAGAATCCTGACTAATCCAGTACCCAAAGTACTGTTCACAACTGACCATTAAGAAAGGCATCTTGGACTCCCATCTGACAGATAAGAAAGCTTCAGCAACTTTGGCATCCCCAGGGACGCCCCGGGGACTACTTACCTCTATAACTTCCCCCACGGACTTTCATCTAGAAAGGAATGGACACTTAATCAAATCTAGGTCATCTTTACCTCCAGATCCACTGAGTCCTAAGCCTGGCTGAGGCTTTTAGAAGCCATTTCATCTCCTCTGAAGCATCTGAAGTTTTGTAGGAATGTCATTTGGCAACATCTGACCAGAGGGGCCGACAGAATTCCTTTCTACAATTCCATGACACTGGCGATTATGTGGCCCTGTTTCTAAGGTGGCTTGGCCCGTGGGGTTCAGAAAGAAGCCTTGGCATGCAGGATCTTAATCACAAATGCCAAGACCTAGAAAAAAACTGCCTTTCTAATGATGGCTTACCCACACTCAGGCCATGCTGTAGCTGAAAGTCCATTTTCTCCTCCTTGTTTCCTGCTCCAACTGGTATGAATTCTTTCATTTGGTCCATCCTCAGCATCTCATACTCAGGGGCAAGCCAATTCGTATGCAGAGATGAATTCTAGATTTATATGCGGATGCAAAACCATCCCACCGGGGGTTTTGTTCTTTTCTCAACTTACTGGCTTATCCCAGAGGCTGTGCACCAAGCACAGTATTAGTGAACTTGAGCACATTTGCAACCCAAGGTATCAGCCAGGTGTCTCACAGGAACCAGGAGAAGGGCAGGAGGTTAACCACCAACGGAAGCTGGAGTTCAGCCTTTATTAACCTCACAAGTGAGTCTAACCACCACCCTCAGGATACAGCAAGGGACCCGGTTTCCCTCGCCTCTCAAGTACCACAGGGCTGATATTTAGGGAGGAAAAACTGTTAGGACACCTGTAGGTGTCTCGTGTGGCTTTTGCTACCTACCAGTGTAATCAAAGTAATCACTTTTTCTCTTGATTTTTTTTTTTTCTGCCAGAAGTAAGTGATTTCTCTCTGCTCAGAGCTATTTCTTAAAATTTCAAGAGTCTATATTCAATCTTTTAACCATCAAGTTACCAACCAGCCTTTTTTTTTTCAGACCTCCAAAGGATGAGAAGTGCAAAAATTTGATGAGGTAAACAAGCCTGGTACCCTGAAAAGATGGGGGATGGGCCTGGAAAGCAGGAGATGCAGCATAAGAAGTCAATCGCTTCGCCTCTTTAAGTTCCATTCAGCTTGGTCAATATTTAGGAGTTTGGTTGATGCAGATCGACTCTTTTGCATGCACTGGGCACTAAGTTGAGCGCTAGAGATGGAAGGACAAATAAGCTACTGCCTTGCCTCCAGAGACCTAAGTTCCAGGCAGGAGATGGTTATGTACATTGCAATCCAGGGTGAGCCATACCTCAGCAGAGGGACGGATGGTGCATTAGCAAATACTAGATGGAATGACTCATCCTTCCAGGGTGAGTTTAGGGATCATTTCTCAAGGAACAGGACACCTCAGCAGAACCTCAGGCTAGGAATGAAGAAGCTTTCCACGTCTCTCCCAGACTTCTTGCAGTTCTGAAATTCAGTAATTTCATGGATAAATCCAAGAAATCCTGAAAGCCTGGAACATCCATGAGCAGGAGGCTTGTGAGGGGACTGGGAGTTCGTGGGATTGGGGAGCTTACAAGCCAATGCTCAGTGAGAGCCGAGCTGCATAGCAGAGCCCCAAGATGGGGAGCTGTCCCTCTCAAACCCTGGCTCTCCCCAAAGACAGGCTCTCCCCACATCCACCTCTGACCAGGGTACAGAGACCTCCCTGCAGACTATGTGCAGGAGGAGAAAGCAGGGCAAATTCTCTCTGCAACCGAGGAGCCCATAGCCTGATGGAGGAGAAAGGGCCAAGAAAAAGACGGAGAAGCTCTGACCACAATCCCAGACACAAAATAGGGGGCAGCGAGAGGGGCAGACAAGGCATTAATGAAAGGGAGGAAAATTTTTGTTTTCAGAAGAATCAGAAAAAGACTTCATGACATACAAACTTCCAACATAAAAGACTATCAAAGGGCAGAGAGAGAAAGGGCATTCTACACAGAACATACTACATGAGAAAATGTGGGGAAAAGGCATTTCAGAAAATGATAAGCTGAATCAGACTGGAGCAATGAAATTTAATAATACTTGTTATTATATTATTATAAATATTACTTGCTGAGTGCCTAGTGTGCCAAGAATTCAAATGTCCTGGTACAGCAGTCCCCAACCCTTTTGGCACCAGGGACCAGTTTTGTGGAAGACAATTTTTCTGTGGACCTAGGGTAGGGTTGATGTTTTGGGGATGATCCAGCACATTTATTGTGCATTTTATTTCTATTATCACACCAGCTCTACCTCAGATCATTAGGCATTAGATCCCAGAGTTTGGGGACCCCTGTCCTAATCTACCCTTTACTGCCAGCAGAGGTATGAGAATCATCCCCATTTTACAGATGAGAAAACTGAGGCTTAACTGGCCAAGCTGGGATTTTTAACACTGGTCATTTCAGATTCCTCAGTCCACATCCTTAACAACTCTGCTTGTTTGGGATGTGACATTTGACACCTTGTTTGGAAACAGATGCTTCGTCTAAGAGGCAAGAGAAATGGTGTCACTTTTAAGGAAAGGACAAATAGAAAACAGCAGGTAAGTGTGACTGCCATGTGGAAAGTGATCAGGAGCAGGGAGAGACTGGAAAAAAAGGAGATCTTTGACCTGAATGCCATTGGAATGACATTTATGCAAGAGTCACAAAGTGTCCTGGAGTGACGCAATAACAGGTTGAAAAAGAAAGAAGAGAAAGATACATAAGAAACACATGATGAAGATAGAATCGCCAGGACCCAGCTAGTAGTTAGAAAGAGATGATAAAGAGAAGGCAGAATAAGGAGCTTGGAGAGTGTTTGATCCCTGGGGACCACTCCTAGGTCAGAGTTCATCCAGCTTCCCAGATCCACAAGAAAGGGAAGGTGAGTTTTCTTGGTATACAGGCAACAGTCAATTACTATTTTTGTAAACTCCCAAACATTTTGCGAAAGAAGGTTTATTATCTGAAATGTGGATAGGCAAAATTTTCCTTTATAGAAAGTCTGTCCCGATCACCTATTTCTGGAGAACATTGCATATAACAGGTGCTTATGTTTTAAAAAGTGAAAGTGTTAGTTGCTCAGTTGTGTCTGACTTTTTGCAACCCCAAGGACTGTAGCCCACCAGGCTCCTCTGTTCATGGAATTCTCCAGGCAGGAATAGTGGGTAGCCATTCCTTTCTCCAGGGGTTCTTCCCAACCCAGGGATCAAACCTGGGTCTCCCACATGGCAGGCAGACTCTTTACCATCTGAGCCACCAGGGAAGCCCATATTTTAAATAAATAAGTAAATAAACCAGAAGGAGTTTCAACTTCTTTCTCCTTGTGAGGATTTTCCCTATACTCTTCTTTTACATCAGAACTCCAGAATCAACAGTTAAGAAAAGCAATAAAAGGACCCCTCATAGTCCAGGGGTCTAAGACTTCACCTTCCTATATAGGAGGCTTCCCTGATAGCTCAGTTTGTAAAGAATCCGCCTGCAATGCAGGAGACCCCAGTTCAACTCCTGGGTCGGGAGGATCCACTGGAGAAGGGAAGGGCTACCTGTTCCAATATTCTGGCCTGGAGAATTCCATGAACTGTATAATCCAAGGGGTCGCAAAGAGTCGGACACGACTGAGCGACTTTCACTTTCTCTTTCCTATGCCGGGGAGGGTGCAGGTTCAATCTCTGGTCGGCAAGCTAAGCTTCCACGTGCGTTTAGGACAAAAAAAGAGAAAAATGTGAAACAGAATCAATATTATAACAAATTCAATAAAGACTTTAAAAATGGTTCACGTTTAAAAAAAACAAAACAAAAACACAGAAAGAAAAGCAATAAGGGACCTAAGGACATAGGAAGGGAGTAATGCAGGATGTGAGGTCAGTGATCTAAGAAGAGGGTTCTGTCTTCTGATACTTGCAGCGGCTCCTGACTCATGGTAAGACTTCCATAAGCCTTTGTTGAATGAGTAGAGGAAGGAATGAATCAGATCATCTAAACTGAGAGATCTTCGTAGCACATTTTTGAATGCGGGAGTTTGTGCAGCCACCAGTCCCATTAACCTTAGCTGCCGATGTGATTAATGTGACTTTTTCCAGAAGTCTTTGGCCTGAAAAACTCAACGCTGAACACCTGAAGAAAAAAAAAAAAAAAGCCCATTGGCAAAGCTTTCTTTTCACAGTGGGAGACTCCCAGTCACCTTGCCAATATCTCGGGGCCCAATACCTTTCTGACTTTGCAGTAACTCCCGAGCCAAACAAATTGCCAAAGAGTTATAAGCTTCTTATTAGTTGGATGGGTTCCTGCAGTCATTCTGCTGGCTTCACTTTCCCTGCACACATGTTGGTGAGTTGCATGGGTAATTCGTGTGCCTGCAAGTCTGCTCTGCGACGGAGGAGCGCTGGCATTTCTGGGTGAGCATCTGCTCTGTGATCTATGATCTACAATCTCCACTCCCTCCTGCCTTTGCTTTGAACTGAAGTGAAGCAACCCCACTACCCACCACCGAGCAAGCCGAGACCTGAGCCTCGATGAGTGTTACGACACTTGCGTGTTATCCCAGGCCAGCCAGTCACACCAGTATTCAAACTGTGGTGTGATGACAATCACCGTGAACTGAATGAGATGACCGTGGTGGCCAGGGTTGGGCTAGACACTGGAAATCACAGAGGTTTTGAAGAGGAGAGGCACTGGGGAAACCCCATGAAAACCTAAACTAGAGAATTAACATTTTGCTTGTGGCCCTGAACTTATATAGCAGACACTAAACAAGAGAGCTGGCAGCGAAACAGTACTTGTCACCCAGGTCAAGATCAACTGGATCCTTTAGGGTAATTTATTCATGACTACTGTACACCACATAGTAGCCAAAACTTTACTGATTTTTATGGACACGATCTCTATTAGGGTAAAAGCCCACTTTAGAAATCAAACTGTCCTTCTCAGTTAACAGCCTTAATTCACAAGTTCATACCCAATCCTCATCTCATTTTGTTGTTGTTCAGTCATCAAGCCATGTCCGACTCTTTACAACCCCCTAGACTGCAGCATGCCAGGCTTCCCCATCTTTCACTATGTCTCAGAGTTTGCTCAAACTCATGTCCATCGAGTCAGTGATGCTATCTCATTTTGAGTTGAGCAAAAGTTTGCTACCGTACCAACTTCTGTTTTTGTATGGATTTCTATAGGATATGAGATGCGTGTGATAATTTCATGACACAGTGTGAAATGAGAATGCTCTGTCAAAATGTATTCAATGAAAGCTCCTTGAAAGGAATGGTAAGTTGAGATTTCTGTTTTGTTTTCCTTTGAAAAACATGCAAGTCTACAGTACGCTGGTTCCGCGCTTCTCCTGGATGAGACACAGTTTGTGATGAGGGACCACAAGGTTGATTTCCATACTCTATTCCTATTGATTTAAGCCTCCTCCCCAGGATTAGAAGAGACAATCATTTTATTCACTACAGTCAAGCAGTTATGGGGACTTTCCTGGTGGTTCAGATGGTAAAGCATCTGCCTGCAATGCAGGAGACCCAGGTTTGATCCTTGGGTCAGGAAAAGATCCCTCAGAGAAGGAAATGGCAACCCACTCCAGTACTCTTGCCTGGAAAATTCCATGGACAGAGGAGCCTGGTAGGCTACAGTCCACGGGGTCACAAAGAGTCGGACACAACTGAGCAACTTCCCTTTCACTATTTTCAAGCAGTTATGGAGAAAATCTGAGCCCACTGGATATCCATGATTCCATCTTTCCTCCCTAGTGGCGTTCTCTTATTGCACCTAGAGTTTTTCACTTAGACATACAAAAAAGATCTTTCAGAGGGAAGCGCTGAGGAGTGGAAAGGCAGAAGAAGAGGAGAGAAAGGGGAGGGACAATGCATCTGCACAAAGTGTGAACAAGCTGGCAAATCCCACCCCCAGGTCTCTGACACACAGGACCTGGGTCTGAAACAGAGAAGGACCTCATGGTGAAATGGAGCATGCTCATGACCCAAGCGCTTCCTGAAAACTTTTCTCTTCTGGTCCTAAAAAGCAGTATCACGTGGTGAAAGAGACAATTCTTTGACAACGGCCATCTCTCGCCTGTGCCCTTATTTCAGCAGCTTCAAGATGACCAAGAGGGACTTCCCTGGTGGTCAAGGGTATAAGACTCCACACTTCCATTGCAGTGTCCCCAGGTCCAATCCAAGGTTGGAACTAAGATCCCACATGTCTCAGGGCCAAAAAGAAGACAACAACCGAGACATGCATGACTTTCTTAGAGTCTAATCACAGCAGAGAGGACCTTCCCAGTTCAGTCCTTTCCAATTCCTTGTAATCACTTTATTAGCCGAATAAACCTGCCACCCAGGGTTTTCTAAAGGCTTCATGACTGATACTTCCTCATCAAGAAATAGATCATGATAAACCAATATTATTTATAATCATTGTGTACTAGACTTCTCGGGTGGCATTAGTGGTAAAGAACCTGCCTGCCAATGCAGGAAATGTTAAGAGAAGCGGGTTCGATCCCTGGGTTGAGAAGATCCCCTGGAGGAGGGCATGGCAACCCCCTCTAGTATTCTTGCCTGGAGAATCCCATGGACAGAGGAGCCTGGCAGTCTGTAGTCTATGGGGTCACAAAGAGTCGGACACAACTGACTAACACACACACACACTGAAGAAAATCACTGAAGATTTTTCAGAAAGTAGAGATGACTTAATCCATCAGTGTTACTCTAGATCTAAAAGCAGGAGAGGCCTTCCCAGTGGCTCAGTGGTAAAGTATCTGCCTGCCAATGCAGGAGACCCAAGAGATATGGGTTCAATCCCTGGGTCAGGAAGATCCTCTGGAGAAGGAAATGGCAACCCACTTCAGTATTCTTGCCTGGGAAACCCCATGGACAGAGGAGCCTGGCAGGCTCCCACAACAATAAAAGCAGAGAGGCAGATAAGGTTTGGTCTAATTCCTACTTGCTCTTCTTTAAGAAAATCATCTCCTTGTTATACACCAGTTTGGCCATATGAAAATAAACTTGAATACAGAATTTTACTTCTTAAAATGATGCAGAGAAAACTCTAGTTGGAAATGATTAAGCAATTGATGAAATACTAAGTGTCTTATTTATTCTCAACATTACTGTGATCAGAAAGCAAATCTGTGGTTCCCTTTGGAGTAGAAAGGGAAATGAACTCTGAAAACGGGGTAAAAGTTCCAAAGTCATGTAATATGCTGATACCAGAGGAAACTCGGTGAAGGTTAGACCAGAACCCTGCATTATCCACTCACCTTTTCCCTAAACCTAAACTGTTTTCACAATAATAATGTATTGAAAAGGAATGGGGTGAACTGGGGAGACAAGAAGACTAAACTCAGAGCTGCAGATGCATCAAGGAGCTTGTTCATAAATTCTGGTCTTAAATGGCTGATAAAAACCAGAGCAAGCCCCACCTGAGATGTGCAGAGGACCCATCCTTTTGGTAACATAGATCACCCATCTCTAGATTGTTCTGATCGCCAGAGAACAGAATCCTCAACACCTTCTCTGGGCAGAGAACACCACAGTCATTTTGCACCTAGCAGCCAGTCTCCAGCATCTGCAAGGTATCATTTTATTCAGATATTTTCCTGAGCTTTTTCATGTGTACACGGTGCTTTGACAAACCATTTCTTCCTTCAACAAACACAGCTTGGGTGTGGAATCAAGTCCCAGAAGTTCCAGTGAGCAAAGATACACAATATTTATTAATCTCCTGAGTATATGTGCATGTATTTTAACCTGCTATTTAAATTGTAAGGCTTTCTGGGGAGATGAAAAAAAAAAAAGACTAAAAGTGGGAAAGGCAGTGATATCAGTTCTATGCAAACAAAGTTAATGTGGTTAGTGCACGCCAAGATTAAATGTGATCAAGTGCTTCTGTACAAGGGGAAAAGCCCAGACTGAAAAATAGAAAACTGCCTCCATCCTTCTTTGCCAGCTTTCTTAAAATAACTACCATTGTGTTGGATTAAAAGGCATTTGCTGAAGATTTGGTGAAGAATTAAGCGTATTTGTTATTCTTTCAAAACAGAAACAAGAATAAAAGGAAAGCTGTTAGCCAACATTCTCTTAGAAGATAAAGCTTTCAAGATAGCAGAGTATCTGGGTCAGTGGGGAACCTCTGCAAATGTTCTCTTGATTGGCAGCTCTTCAGACTTTGAGCTGCACACTTGACACTTCCTCCTCCACCCCCAGTCCAGAGGTTCGGCAGACTTGATCACTGAGAAGTGGTCTGTTCAAGTGTCCTGTGGATGAGGGTGTCAACCCTGCCCAATGGTTAAACCTTCATCTCGGGGACCAGAGAGAAAAAAAGTCACATTTGACAAGCAGAGAGAAAGGAACTCCAGAATGTCACTCTTAATAGCTTTGTTGCTATGTTTGATGGCTCTTCTTCCATGCCTCCGTGACAAAAGAAAATAAAATTTCAGGATATCTTCCTAGAGATGAGCCCCAGTCCAGACACCCAACATAGGTATGGAAAAAGCAGCCTGTTCTGGAACAAGCCAGAGGTTCTGCAGTCAGGGGAGCCTGGGAAAGCAGCTTCGACAACACCCCGAACATGTGGGTCTGATCTGGAGCCCTCGATAGCGCCCCCTTGAGATGAAAGGAAGAAGGAGGGCAGCATAGACACAGCTACACTTTGGGGGTTCATTCTGCCCCTCGACTGGGATTCATGAAGACTGGGAGCGCTTTCCTCAAATATCAGCAACACGGCGTGGCACCAACAATCTCTGTGCTTTCAACTGACTCTTTGTATCAAAGACAATCCCAGTGTGGACATCACTCTTGAACAGTGATTCTCCAGTGGGGTGACTCCCCCACACCCCCCACCCCACAGGACATGTGCCAGTGTCAACAAACATTTCTGGTTGTCACATCTGCCACTGGCATCTCACGGATAAATTCCTATGGCGCACAGACCACCCTTCTCAACCAGGAATGATCTGGACGGAAGGGCAATTTTTCCGACGTTGAGAAACTCTGCCCTAGAGGATGGAATGAAAATTAGTTTCTACCTTTTTTTTTTCCCCATAAAAGAATGTTTTTGGTAAGTTTTTAAAACTCCACAAGAGAGCGTCCCAGGGTTTACACTTTTCCTATTTCTGTTCTCCTACCATATACACCAAGATTTTCACAAGCTGCTCAAACAAAACGACTAGGAAACAATCTCTGGTGGCAAGAAAAAGATATTCTGAATATACAGCACAACTTGTTTCTCTGCATATGCTTATCAGTGGACCCAGAAAACATATTGGATGCCTATCACATTCAGGCCACTGCTGGTTACAATAGGCACGCATATACACTCAGTCATGTCCGACTCTGTAACCCCATGGACTGTAGCCTGCCAGGCTCCTCTGTTCATGGGATTTCCCAGGCAAGAACACTGGAATGGGTTGCCATTTCTTTCTCCAGGGGATCTTCCTGACTCAGGGACTGAACCCACGTCTCCCTAATCGGCAGACAGATTCTTTACCACTGAGCCACCTGGGAAGCTCTTTCAATAGGTATGACAGGTAAAGAGGTGTCAGAAGCAATTAGAATAAAAACAGAGAGAGGAACATACTTGTGGAAGATTAAACTACAATATAGAAAGCATTAATAAGAAAACCTAATAAAGCATACATCTAGCTGAGTATTAAAATTAGAAGTTAATATTGATGTTCTATGTAACTATGTTAAGGAAATTAAAACTTTAATGACATGTAACAAGTTTAATGCCTGCTGACTAATTTGCTTTGGGGGAGGATTATTAAGCCAGTGAATGCCTATCAGTATTATTTTTAACTTTCAAATTCTATAAATGAGATTCTTTTTTCAACACCACTAGAAAGCCACTAGGAGATTGAATTGGCCCAGCATTGCTTAAAAACAAAGTGCTTATTCCAGGGCAAGACTGGGAAAAAGAACTGACCGAGCTCAGGCTAAATTGTCATACATCATTCTTCATGAAATCAAAGATTGGTAATTTCACAAGAAAGAAGTATAGAGTGAGGCAACAAAAAGGGAAGTCTTTCAAAGTAAACACACAAAACCCTCTTTTTAGCTTCATTTTGCTCAAGAAATGAAAAAGGAAACTTTGGATCACCTGAATTTAAAATAGTGAGAGAAGTCAAAAATAAAAATAAGAGGAAAACATCCATTTGAGTGAAAAGGAATTTCCCATGGCCTAAGAAACGCACTGAACACACTGAACACTCAGCTAGAACAGCACTTAGCAATTTACAACTGACTCTTTTCCTTCTGGGTTATTAAATCCAGACCTACAGTGACTCTGTGCTTCCAAGGTGGCGCAGCAGGTAAAGAATCAGCCTGCCACACGGGAGATCTGGGTTTGATCCCTGGGCTGGGAAGACCCTCTGGAGAAGGGCATGGCAACCCACTCCAGTATTCTTGCCTGGAGAATCCCAAGGACTACAATCCAGAGGGACACAAAAAGTCGGACACAACTGAAATGACTGAGTACACACAAGCACATAAGGACTATGCGATCAGAAGTAAGAACTTCACAGCAGATAGAGCCTGCAGTCAGGTGGCATGGAGCTGCTCCCTCCCTTGGGAAAACCTCTGAGCCAGCAAAGACAAGCCCGGCTGCCCCACAGAGGCTCCACTTCAGATGTGACGCTGAAGGACAGGATCGGGCAGTCGGTTTGTGACTCCGCATTTGTCCCAGCACTCAGCAGTTGAGTGAAAGAGATACATCACACCCAAGTTCTAGGAGCTATACAACCATGTTGGAACAATGAAAGGGATTTGGGGGTCCATCATCCATGGGTCCCCATCCATCAGGCAGAAGAGGATTAAAAACTTGACGACTCTGGGAAGAGCAAGTCCTGAGGCTGAAGTTAGCACCCCTTCTTTTGCTTCTTAAATTGTCTACTGTTGGTTCAAGTCGAGAGGGGTCCTTATACTGCATCTCCACCAAATCAGCATCTCACAGGCGGATGTCAGCATCTCACTGCTGTCTGGAGCAATGTTCCTTCTTGTTTGCACATTTACACTTTGCTTGAAATCTAGAATGTCATGACCTGGCATGACAACCAACGCTGTGAGTAGCTGCACTGTTTATTGCAGTTTACTGGTCAATTTTGATACCCACTGCTGCCTGCTTCCACAAAATCTTTCATCGGTTGCAAGGGGCACAAGTCAGGGCCTTAATAAAAATACTTTTAACTACTTAATGTTCCACTTACCAAAATTTTACATCTTTCAGATCAGTTCATCAGCATTGAGAAAAAAAAAAAAATGCTCTGACCCACATAGAGAATCAGATATACAAGCCTTGATCTCCTAAACTTGAACCTCTCACCCTCAAAACCAACCAGCTAGACACTTCAGACAACTATCACGCCTTCGTTAAGACCCCTTCGTTAAGGAACATGCATACCCTCATATTCCTTGCAGCACGTGGAAATGTGTTGACTAGACAGCACACTGCACTTTTGCCTTTGAAGGATGCCTAATGGTCCTACCGTCAATTCTGTGAGGACCATATAGACAAACTAACATACTTCCTTCTGCTTAGAAGCACTGAACCTTAGAAAGGAAGCCCTTTACAAGGCTGGTGAATGTCACCCTCCGTGGAATACGTGAATTCTCATGACAACACCCCAAAGTATTGACCTGAGAATCTGCTGGAGTACCTGCAGGTGATGAGGACTTCAAAGACTTAAACTGGCACCTAATCTGTACGTGGACATGGCTAGTATTTACTCCGTTATTTCTACCATCAAGCTAAGCTAAAATAGGTTTTCCTAATAGTTCTTCCTATTAGTCATAGTTTTAGCCTCTGGATATCCTCAGAGGTGCTGGGCTCCAGTGAAAGTTCTCGCAATTCCATCTCCGCAGGATGCCACGCCTGTTATCAAGACGTGGCCACTGGGAACAAGGAATATCTTTGGATCCCAGTCCTGAAAAAAGTGAAAGTGTTAGTCGCTCAATCCTACCTGGAGCAAAGTCTTGTTGAGACCTGCAAAGAATGACTCTTCAAAGCAAACCCAGAGTCCCTAACAACTTATAAGCCATAGTTTGTTTAGCGATAAGAACAAAGTTGAGTGATGAGCCACAGCATTTTTAAAAGAGCAAGAAAAAAAAAAAGACTGATTACATATAATCACATATGTTGAACTCTTTCTAGCCTAGATATAATCTGAATATAATGAGTATTGTTACAAGAGATCAAGATAACAATAATAACAATAATTTTATTTATAAACCATTTTCCAGCCAACGTGCTTCAGGCATTGCATGATCATTTACAATGATTAAAACGCTATTAAAAACACAAGTGAATAAAACACAAGCTCTTCTTCAGATACAAAATGAAGTAATGTTAAGAGAATAAGAGGGTAATCCTAGAAGTACAGACAAAGGACACCAGGTCATGGGAAATATCACAGAATGATCTTTATGTTTTTCCACTCTACTTACTCAGGGAAAAAACATCTTTTAATTTTCTTCACCATGTCTTCTAATATGTTTGTTTCTTAAGTACCACCTTCCTCTTAGTTCCTGTTCTTGATATTAAAATGTCTCTTTCCTTAGGTCAAGATCTAGTTTCTACATCCATTCAATCAAATTTACGTAACTAATGGGTTTATTTTTTTAAGTAAATAAATAAAAACAAAAATATTACAGTGATTTGGCCATTTTTTAAAAATATTGGCCTTTTTTGGGTGTCCGTCACGTATTTTGGGCAGATGACCAATGCCATTTAAAAATGAAACATGGTCAGTGACTGAGAGCAAAGCCCACATGACTAATTTCCAACATTTTAGCCATCATGACACGCTTTCATTCTGAGTTTTGCAATAACCACTAACTCCCTCCTCCCTTCAAAAAAGATGAGGATGGTGTGAAAACACTGCTGGTGACCTACACCACAATCGTTTCCTCCCTCTCCCCACTTTCTCCCTTGCCAAAAGAACACTATTTTTGTCCAAGTATCAGGGGGTCATATGGAAAGTGGTCCCCTCCCCAAGTCCAGGGAGAAAATGTGGGCTCTAAGAGTTCAATGACCTCTTTGCCAGCAGCAAGCTTGGTGCCAACTATGCCCATGAAGCTCTGGTCAAAGGACACAACAGAAAGCCTGATTGGAGCATCCCAAGAGAGGTTGTCCTCCCTGCGTGCCTCAGACTCTGTGTAGATGTGATCTTTACAACCAGAGCAACTATTGTGGGACCAAAGATGCAAAACCAAAAGACCAAGATAGCACAGTGGAGTGGAAAGATGGAAAGACACTCGTCCCTGAGGAATTAATGACACCAAAGTGGCAACCACCCTACACTGCATTTTTTCTTATATAAGATAATCTTTCCTCTTTGTGTGTGTGTGTGTGTATGCTAAATTGCTTCAGTCGTGTCTGACTCTTTGTGACCCTAAGGACTTGTTTAAATCCATTTAATTGAGCATCCTCCCACTTGCAGCTAAACAGTTTAACCAACTCAAAAGGCATCATTTTTTTTTAATATAATTGAAGTAAATTAAATACTACAGGGATTCATAATTTTAGGAGACACTATCACACAACTGAAAGTACCTGGAATCTTTTAAAACAATTTGAATATCCACAGACAACATATACATGCTGTAAGGTAGGTATTAATCTACCAAGCATATTAACAGATATTGTATTTTTTAATTCTTATAATTCAATGTCATATAAGTATCATTTCTTTTTACAGATAAGAAGAAACAGAGAGGCCAAATAATTTGCCGAAGATCACACAATTTGGAAGTGTTAGAGCCGGAATTCAGAGTCAGATTTTCAGAGTCAAAGCCCAGATCACTTTCCACGACATTTTCTGCTACGTTGACTGGATTCTCATGTTCTTAGACTGACTCTGGACAATGATCTTAACCAACTTTAGGTTACAGTTGACTGACGGTGAAGTCATATCAGAACCTTGGTTGAAATACTCTACTTAACGTGAAGTGTTTTTTGTTTTGTTTTGTTTTTGTTTTTATCTTTGATGAACTTCAGGATCCTGTAACAATTTGGGTTCAACTTTTACTGACAAAAGCTAAAAACGCATTGCCCACAGTTGATACACTTTTCACTAACCAAAAAAATTAAAAAGGCAACTAAAGGAGATGCCAAGGGTCAAGACATATAGATCCATGCTCTTGTGAACCTTGTATGATTCTAAGGTAAGTGGACAGCAAACAAGTAAGTAGGTAAATAAAAAATGGTTTCGATTAAGAAAACAAAATAGGAGAAACAACATTGTAAGTCAACTATACTTCAATTAAAAAAAGAGAGAGAGAGAAAGAAGGAAGAAAAGAAGAAAAGAAAGAAAGGAAAAAGAAAACAGGAGAAAGAAGGACCAACCTTAGATAAGGTGATTGTGAAAGACCTCTTACTTCAAAAGCTGACGTTTGAACTATTACATTCATGAAACAGGTGACTTTGAAGATATGGGAGAAAATATTTGGCTCAGAGGGAACAAGAAGGGCAAAAGGCCCAAAGCATCAATAAGATGCCCATCTTCTAGGATGAGCATTGACGTCACTAATCCAACCTGCTCTATCCAGTTGCTCCTCAGCCTCTCCACTAGATGTATAAGATATATTTTTTTAACTCATTAGATTTTTTTTTCTGGGTGCCTGATGTCCTCTGCCAGCATTCAAAAGTTGTTCTGTGGATTTTACTCAGCGTTTAAATGTTCTTTTGATGAATTTGTGGGGGAGAAAGTGGTCTCCCCGTCCTATTCCTCTGCCATCTTAGGACCCTAGATTTTTTTAAATTCATTTTATCTAGTTATTTATTTGGCTGTGTGAGATCTTAGTTACAGCACACAGGATACTTGTTGCAGCCTAAGGAATCTCCTTGTGGCACATAGACTCTCTAGTTGCAGCAAACGGGTTTAGTTAACTCCACGGCATGCGGGATTTTAATTCCCCAAATAGGGATCAAACCCACATCCCCTGAACTCCAAGGCACAGTCTTAACCACTGGACCACCAGGGAAGTCCCTAAGGTATTTCAAATGTTATGTGTCAAAACCTGAACTCCTCCCCTCCACACCGGACCCTGACATCTTCTCCTCTGCAGTCATCTCTCTCCCAGATCTCAGCAACTCCATGCTTTGTCAGGTCAAAGCCCTGAAAGTCATCTTTGATGCCTCTTTCTCCCACTCACCTCCTGTGATCAGTCCATATCTGTTCTCACCACCTCCAGGGCTGCTACCCAGTAGAAACAACTGCTTTACCTGTAACCCAGATTATTACAAAGGACTGGGAGGAGGATACGGCCAGTTCTGCATGTAGGGTACAAAATTTAAGGAAGTACTTAGTCTCAGGGTCATTCGTCTGTTAATGGACTGAGTAAGAGAGAAAAGCAGATTCTGAGTAGATTAGTATCTTAGTCCAGGTAATATGTGATATACTTGGATTGCGTGCCAACTTGCTTCAGTCATGTCCAACTCTGCTCTATGGACAGTAGCTTGCCAAGCTCCTCTGTCCAAAGGGATTCTCCCGGCAAGAATATTGGAGTGGGTTGCCAGGCCCCCTTCCAGGGAATCTTCCTGAGTCAGGGATCAAACCTGCATCTCTTACATTTCCTGCACTGGCAGGCTGGTTCTTTACCACTAGTGCCACCTGGGAAGCCATGCTTGGATTTTTTAAAAGATGGATATTTAAAAAGTTGAGCCAACAGAATTGCTGGTGAATTATAGGTAGAAATTGCCTCAAAGGGAGGAAGGCTGATGTGGTAGGAAATGGTAGGTTTGTGGGAGACTGGGTTAAACAAGTTTTCAATGAAGATGGAACAAAGAGATCTATTTTTGTAAATGTTAACATGTTTATTTGAACATTCACTGGAATGAGTGAAACTGAAGCCCCAGTATTTTGATCATCGGATGCGCACAGGCAACTCATTGGAAAAGTCCCTGATGCTGGGAACGATCAAGGGCAGAAGGAGAAGAGGGAGTCAGAGAATGAGATGGCTGGACAAAGAACATGAACTTGGGCAAACTTCGGGAGATGGTGAGGGATAGGAGGTCTGACACACTGCGGTCCATGGGGTCGCAAAGAGTTGGACACGACTGAGTGGTTGAAACAACAACAAGATGTTTATTAGATATCCAAGTGGAAATATAAGAGAATAGTTCAAGAAGCATGGAGTACAGGGAAGAGACCAAACTGGAGGCAAAAAGTCATGAGTCCTCAGCATAAAGAAGCCATGAGCCCAGGTGAGTTCACCGGAGAAAACTACATGTGGCGAAGAGAAATGCCGATACCCAGCAGCGAAGGTGGAAAACATAAACACCAGTCTGGGAGACCCCCCTCACAGAGAAGGTTTCCCACTCTCTGACACCTTTGGGTTCCACCTACTTCCAGAAATCTACATTTCTCTGGCCTCTTTCTATATATTTGCAGTCATTTTTCATTCCCTCCCTTGACAATTATTTCCTCCAGTACCTTCACTAATCCACAGCCGTGGCTTTCTAGACCTAAAACCATTCTCAAAAGTCTTTAAACTCAGACAATTTGTCTGTAACTTCATTGTGACATATACATGAAAATAATTATGTAGATTGAAAGAGGATTTATTGGCTAAACTCAAAATTATGTTTTATCTCCTTTTCTTTCTGACTGAAGACAATGGTGCTTGTGCCAGTGAGAGACAAGGAAAACCACCAGCAGTTTACTCTTTTAAAATTATCCTGGGTGCTTGATGACTCACTGGCACACGCAGGCTATCTTTTTTAATTGAAGTATAGTTGATTTACAATGTTGTAAATTTCAAGTGTACAGCTAAGTGATTCAATTATATATATTCTTTTTTCAGATTCTTTAGTATAGATTATTACACGGTATTGAATAGAGTTCCCCATGCTCTAGAGTAGGACTTTGCTGTTAATCTATTTTATATATAATAGTGTGTACTGTTAATCCCAAACTCCTAATTTAGCCCTCCTCTCCCTTCACCTTTGGTAACCATAAGATTATTTTGCAAATAAGTTCATTTGTATCGTTTTTTGAGCTTTCACGAATAAGTGATATTATATGATATTTATCTTTGCATTTTAACCTCACATCACAGAAGTGGCCCCGAATCCTATTCCTAGAACAGCCAAGCAGTGTTTTGGTGACCTCTGATAGTTTGTTTCTACAAAACAGAAATAGACTCACAGACAGAGAACACAACTGTGGTTACCCAGGGGGGAGGCGAGGAGGGGGAGGGATGGATTGGGAGTTTGAGATTAGCAGATGCAGACTACTGTATCAATACATAGGATGGATAAACAACAAGGTCTTACCATATGGCGCAGGGAACTAAACTCAACAGCCTGTAACTGAAAAGAATATGAAAAAGAATGTATATATGTATAACTGAATCACTTTGCTGTATAGCAGAACATCACATTGTAAACCAATTATATTTCAATAAAAAATTTTTTTAAAAAGGAAAACAAAAGAAGATGGAAGAGGAGGTGAAGGTGAGTGATTCCAAGGGGGAAGGTGAACTTGTTAACTCACTTTATTTATCCATTAACTATATCTCACACAACCTACATGTGCCCAGAGGAAGCCTAGAATTCTGCTCCAAAGTTCTAACCCCTGAGCCACACGCTGTTTCCTCCCGAATGGTCGGAAGCCCTCGGGGTCATCCACAGACCCCTCTCCCGGGGCGTGGCTCCTCCAGCCAACGGCAGGTCATCTGCGCCTAAAGGGTCTTTCCACTGTTTGTTTTCTCTCGCCCTTATCACAGAGGTGGATGGTATTAGATATGTTTCTTTTTAGCAAGTATGAGGTAAGCAGAGGTCACCTCAGTGTCAAACAGAGATGTAGAAAAGCAGATATCGTTACAGTGCAAACCCGCCAGCCCGAAGTACAAACAAAAGAATTCTTTCAGCGACACTTCAAAACCAATTGAAACCATAGTGAGACTCTGGGGGCCACTTTCTAGACAGAAGTCAAGCCAAAACCTTCAGGCTCAAGGGCTCTTCTGTCCTGAGCTGATACAGGGAGGCAGACATGTCCCTTCATTTTCTCCAGCTCAGACCCAGTGATGGGGGTCACCCTGGTGACTGTTTTAGCAGGCAATTCAAAGTGACAGAGACTGCAAACAAAACCTAGAAAACCCTATGCTGTACAGCCTGTAATCCTTTAGTGCTCAGTCTATGCCAACCCCTAAGGTGGGAGAAAGCCCACTTCCTCAGAGCTGCCATCGACTCAAGCCAAGAGGAGAACGCGAGAACACAGGATGTTACTCTGCATTGATCACCTCACCTCTGAGCTCCAAGATAGCAATTACCTTACCTTTCTTTTCTTCAACATTCAAACTTTCAGGGCTTTGCACAGAGTAGGAACTCAGTAGCTCCTTGGGGATCAAATTCCCTGTCTTTTAAATCTCAGGATCTAAAGTCTTTGTATTTTCTTCTCCACCTCTTTTTTTTTTTTAACAGATTTTCTTTTGATGTGGACCATTTTTAAAGTCTTTATTGAATTTGTTAGAATGCTGTTTCTGTTTTACGTTTTGGATTTTTGACTGTGAGGCACGTAGGATCTTAAGCTCCCTGACCGGGGATCAAACCCACACTCACTGCATTGGAAGGTGAAGTCTTAGCTTCTGGACCACCAGGGAAGTCCCTGTATTTTCAAGTTACAGTTCAGGATGCCTCTAGATCCAAAAGAATCTCTCGCTCTATTCTCATTTACTTTCCATCCATTTAATTTTGGTTAATCCTAATCTTACTAGTTATCCCTTTCTGTTTTCTGTTTTTTCACAAGCCCTGAGTCTTTTTAAGGATCCTTTTCCCCTAGATCAAGCCCGCAACTTGCTCTTTTCTTCCTCCTGCACACCCACCGCCTTTTTCGCTGGCTATTCCTCCTGCTCTGTCATATATTTTATTTTGTTATCACCCCCACCAGTTGCTGTCAGGCTCAAGCTTCTCGACCTCCGCAAGGTGACCCGTGAAGAAATCAAATCATCCATCAGTCTTTGAGTCATAACATGATAAAAGGTGCTGTATGAGCTACTCTGAGAAACAATATAATCCAACCATTGCTCAGGGGCTATTTCCAGTCTGTCGCAAGTTTTTACTGGTTTACAACACTCTACCACCAAAAGCACTCATGCCCTATACTCTAAGAATTTAATAAGCTTAATGTTGGCAGACTGAATTACAGCCTCGGAGTGAACAATACAATTTGTTCTTCATTTCACTGTTATAATAAATGGATGAGAACATGTAACCAAAATTATTATTAATTATTTCATAAACACACTTTATAAAGCTTAAATACACTGCAGAAATTTTAGGTACTTTACTGTTAAGAGTTAAGTAGTACTGGTTCCATGATAAAGCATTAACTAGCTCTGCAACTTTGGGCTCATTGTTTAATGTCCTGGGTCTTAGGTTTGTGCTCAGTCACTCAATCATGTTCGACTCTTTGTGACCGCATGGACTGTAGCCAGCCAGGATCCCCTGTCCCTGGGATTTTCCAGGCAAGAATACTGAAATGGGTTGCCATTTCTTCCTTCAAGGGATTTTCCCCACCCAGGGATAGAACCTGAGTCTTCTGCGTCTCCTACATTGGCAGGCAGATTCTTTACCACTGAGCCACCAGGGAAGCCCTGGTCTTAGGTAGTATATGCAAAAAAAAAGAAACAAAAAACTCAGGATAACAATATTTTCACCTGAGACTCCTACCTATCTTTCTAATTTGGTCTTAAGTGAAACCACTTCCAAGATATAAGCATCAATCTGATAAGTCGACAGCAAACCCAGCCCATTTCATGGCCTGTGAATGTTAATTATTCACAGTGAAACCCACCATCTCTCATTATTTTCGTGAAGGTTCAACACACTAAGAAATGTAAAAGCACTTTGAAAAATTATAAAGCAGTATGCAAATGTAATGGATTATTTTTTTTTTTAAGTTTTTTTGATGTCACCATTTTTTTTAAAGTCTTTATTGAATTTGTTACAATATTGCTTCTGTTCTATGTTTTGATTTTTTAGCCCAGAGGCATGTGGCATCTTAGCTCCCTGACCAGGGACTGAGCCCACATCCCCTGCATTGGAAGTCTAAGTCTAAACCACTGGGCCATCAGCGAAGTTCCTCAAATGTAATGGATTAGCATTACAGAATATGAAGAACTCCTCCAATGTGCTGGCTAATTACATAAAGAACTAAGTAAGGTTCAAACAAGAAGTGCTATAGAATTTCAGCAGAGACCAACATGGATCAAAATTGAGGGGAGAACATGGATTCATTTGTGTAAAGATCTATTGTGGCATCACAAAGCAGACTATAGTATCTGCTATATCTCCATCAAATTCAATGACATTTGTATTCAAGAACCAATTTTACATAACTAAAATAAAAGCCTTAGTTACAGTGGGAGAAAAAAAAATCAATAATGCAGGGGTTTAAGTAACAGAGAGGTTGATGTCTCTCTCATGTTATAACCCAGAGCAGCAGGGAGAACAGGTCTACTGTACCTGGTCATTCATGGACTCAACTTTCTTCTAGAAGATGTCTTTGTAATCTTAGAGGAGATTGGCGTCATCTCTAGGATCAAAGCTGGTGATCAGCTTATCAGTGCTCCAGCTCAAAGGAAAACAGCATGAAAAGCATGTTTTCTGGCTTAAGCCGGCGGTGGTAGACATCACTAGGAGTTATATTCCACCGGCCAGAACTTAGTTCCATGACTTAACAGATTTTGGTGGAATATCAGCCATCGAACTAGAAGACTTTGTAAAGAATATGGAACTTGAGACAAGCATTGAAAGATATTTACGGTAACAGCAGAAAGTCTAGAAAGACCTATAATTATAAATGGTAATTTCCTAGGTCTCTTCTTTGCTGCTACCCAAGATCCTATTTCTTACCTTAGTCCATGAAATTTTTTCAAACAAATTCTGGAGAAAGAATAAGGGAGCACTGTTCCCCCCTACCCCATCAAAAAAAAAAAAAAATACATATATATATATACACACATTAGCAGGCACAGTGGTAAAGAATCTGCCTGCCAATGCAGGAGGCGTTGGAAACTCGGGTTTGATCCCCGGGTTTGGAAGATCCTCTGGAGGAGGAAATGGCAACCCACTCCAATATTCTTGCTTGGAAAATTTCATGGACAGTAGAGCCTAGAGGGCTATAGTCCAGGGGGGTGCAAACAGTTGGAAACAACTTAACGCACACATATGTAATGTAACACACACACATATGTATAGTAGACCTTTGAAACAACGTGTAAGACCTTTATAATAATGTTTAAAACAATAATGTGCACAGCACAACAATTTCCCCTCAGAATAATCAGTATAAGAATGCACCTATGAACAAAATTTACCAATATTACAAATGTTTATAGAGATAAAGATTAATTTATAGGGAAAAAAATGAGCAGTGGTTTTTCACTGTAACAATTTCTAAACAAGGCTCTCTAAACGGTAAATATAATTCAGGTGACAAAAGCAACACCAATTAAAAAAAAATTAAGAAAGTGAATTTTCAAAATTTTTAAAATGACAGGCGGAGTTGGAAGGGGTGCAGCAGTAAGTCTAAATATTCCGTAATTAGAGAAGATATCACAGAGGTTGTAATGAGCTAGCTCGGAAGGATCGCTTGGAGCTCTCCAGATGGGTAAGAGCAGAAAGGTTTCCTCTCCATTTTTCTCTTACAGTTGGGTAAATCCTCAAGCAAATGTTCATTCGCCTCTGGCTCAGCTTAGATTCTCATCCCGTTTAGAACCTTCTCTCAGAGGAGACCCGTTGGACCCAGGTTCTCCACCCAGGGAAGTAGAATATTTAACTCAATTATTGTTGTGAAAGCAATAATAAGATGAGAAATCTCCCTTCTGGCATTAGGAGATGAATACCTGTCAGCTCTCACCTCTGGGGCCAAAGTGATCTTCAGATGGAATTTACCCACAGCCACCCATAATGGCTCACTCAATCTGAAGGCTTCTGTTTGTAAATGCAGCCTCCCTTGAAGGAACACAGTCTTCATTTACAGGAGCCTGGGCCTGGGAAGCCCTTATTTATGCTACTGCAGGACAAACAAAACATCACACGGCAAAAGAGGGGGGAAAAAAAGTAAATAAAGTTCCTAATAGTATCTCCCAAGATTTGGCCCCATTTTGACAAAGGATGGTGTCCTTGTTTCTACAAGCTTTGTTCTAACACCAGGACTGGGCTGAGATCTTGGGTTTAGATGAAAGATCAAAACTGATAGCATTTGGCTTGTCTGCCTCCAGGGCAGCTTAGAAAAGGGACCTGGTGGGTTGTTAAGTTGTTGACATTTTCAATACTAACTGTGCTATTGACTAAACAAGAAGTAATTACTCCAGCTACTTGGAGCATACATTGTCAAAAAATCACCCAGCTTGGTGGCAGTTCTCAGAGTTAGGGGTGGGGCTTTGAAATCCAGAAGAACACATGCCATTCTGGAAATTAAAAATCACCGCCGAGAAAATAGTGAGCACTTCTCAGAGAGTAATAGCAACAGTTTCTAACGATAGAGTAGCAATCAAATGCTTTGTCTCAAGTCATTCAGCACCAAAAGCTTTGTTCTAGAACCTCAAAACGATGTAAGCTTCATGTTATAAAGAAGCAAAATATAACCCAGAGAAGTAAAATGCCCCAGAAATAAAACATAGCTTGGAAATGATAGGACAGATTTTTCTGACTGTTCCTTGGGGGCTGTAAGTGACCGTGGCCTTAATTTAAGATCAAGATGTGATTCTGACATAGTCAAGAGTTCTGCATAGAGCTGATGGAACACAATATTTAGGATTGGGATGGTCCCAGTAATCCTGCATCACCAAAACTCGACCTTACACTTTGCTGTAAAAACTTGGAACCAAGCCCGGGACACAGTGCCCTTCCAGAAGCTTTTCCTCTGGGACACACAGAGTTGTGTTCCACACCCAGTCCGTCTTTTGGAAGAACCCCCTGATCCTAGTCTAGCCCCTCAGCTTCATACTTTTCCCAAATCTAATTTTGGTTCAGAGCTTGCTTTTGCCGCAAAACCCTTGTCTTAACCCTTCTAAATGAAGAAGTCTCCTAGGTTGGAATGACAAAAGTTCTTTGCTTATTTTTGTGCTGGTTTTGTTCTTGAGCCCATTGCCTAAAATAACCAGCAGGAAGTCACCGCTGTGCTTCTGCATGTGAACACATTTGTCACCATCAGAACCCTTGACCCATAAGAAACAATGATTCCTTTATTACAATAGCTATGATGCTTGGTAACATTTTCCCCCGAAAGAGGTCTATGTATTTAGTTAGCTTCACTGGCCATCTAAAGACCTCTGCCTCTTCCATGAAGGGCACCTCATTTCTATAGTTTAATTTTTATTTCTCTAGGCTGGGTAAATAAGTTAGACTGATGTGCAAAAATTGGGTAAGAATTAGATACTTACTTTAGGTATGTTCAGATCAGATCAGTCGCTCAGTCGTGTCCTACTCTTTATGACCCCATGAATCGCAGCACACCAGGCCTCCCTGTCCATCACTAACTCCCAGAGTTCACTGAGACTCACGTCCATCGAGTCAGTGATGCCATCCAGCCATTTCATCCTCTGTCGTCCCCGTCTCCTCTTGCCCCCAATCCCTCCCAGCATCAGAGTCTTTTCCAATGAGTCAACTCTTTGCATGAGGTAGCCAAAGTACTGCTGTTTCAGCTTTAGCATCATTCCTTCCAAAGAAATCCCAGGGCTGATCTCCTTCAGAATGGACTGGTTGGATCTCCTTGCAGTCCAAGGGACTCTCAAGTCCAAGGTGTCTTCTCCGACACCACAGTTCAAAAGCATCAATTCTTCGGTGCTCAGCCTTCTTCACAGTCCAACTCTCACATCCATCCATGACCACAGGAAAAACCATAGCCTTGACTAGACGAACCTTTGTTGGCAAAGTAATGTCTCTGCTTTTGAATATGCTATCTAGGTTGGTCATAACTTTCCTTCCAAGGAGTAAGCGTCTTTTAATTTCATGGCTGCAGTCACCATCTGTAGTGATTTTGGAGCCCAGAAAAATAAAGTCTGACACTGTTTCCACTGTTTCCCCATCTATTTCCCATGAAGTGATGGGACCAGATGCCATGATCTTCGTTTTCTGAATGTTGAGCTTTAAGCCAACTTTTTCACTAATAAACCAATAATTCTACAAGAAGGAAGGGGAAAATGTGAAAACACATCACATTATCAGATGGTCTTATAGCATGGTCCCTTGTGTTTCTCAAGCTGACAAAATTTTGGTATAAATTGTGGGATTTATATATTACATAGCTATATAATCAGACTTCCTTGGTGGCTCAGCAGTAAAGAATCCGCTTGCTAATGCAGGAGAGTCACGTTCAGTCCCTGGGTTGGGAAGATCCCCTAGAGAAGGAAGTAACAACCCCCTCCAGTATTCTTGCCTGAGAAATCCTAGGGACAGAGGAACCTGGCAGGCTACAGTCTATGGGGTCGCAAAGAGTTGGCCATGACTGAGAGACTAAAGAACAAGAGGCTATGTAATTAACTCTACTGAAGGTTAGTACAAACTTCTGTAATTACTGGAGGACAAGGGTTAAAAATCACATTGGTTCATCATTTTCCCAAGTGTGCTACAAGGAACATTAATGAAGTGGAAAGATGGTTTCCATGGACAAATAATTCGGGTAAGTAATGGATCAAAGAAAATAAATAGATTTCTTAAGTATTCTTCTCAGGGCTTTATTATGTGAATATTGTTATAATATTCACCAAGAGGTAGACCAACACCCACTGTCTTCCCATCTTAGCTGCCCACGACTTTCTTTTTCAGTGACTATCTATCTCATGGGACTAATGCTCTTCAGATTAATAATAATAATAAACACTGCTGACCACATTTGCATGCTCACTCTGTATCAGGCATTGTGCTAAGCTCATCATATCCCATCTCATGTAACTTTGCAGGGACTCTCAATCATAGGTCACATTAAATCCTCATTTTACAGAAGACATGAGTTCAGAGAAGTCAAGCAGCAAGTCTAAACTCACACAGCTGGCAAGCTGCAGAACCAGAACTCATGTCATTCTGACCCCAGAATGTATCCCCTTGATGCAGATCCCCTTATTGTGAATCTGTCCTGCTACATCAAATGAGGGAGATAACTCCCTCCCTTGCTGTTTCCTGCTGAACTTGGATGAGCATAACTGCTTTGGGGGAAGAGGGGAAGAGAGAAAAGGAAAGAAGTTGGGGGAGGGGGGCATGATTTGGTTTAGATTAAAATAAAGTGATCAGATAAGTCATTGCTATTATTTTGAGGGTTTTGAGGGAGTGGAGACCCGGACAGGAAAGACCATTCCTTACAGACAGGATGGGCAAGAGAACAGGTTTCTGGTTTTGACAGGTATATATTAAATTCATCTTTTTTTCAACAAGGTGCAAAGGAAAGCAAGAGGCTTGTTTTATTTTTCACAAATATTTCACATTGCCAAGGTGACCGGAGTAACATCCCAGCCACAAAACTAGTACAAACCACAGGCAGCCAAGGGAAACCAACGCAGCTCTAAAGGTAGATTCCAAAACGAAACTAAAAATTTGAAAATTAAACAGGGCGCGGGGGGGGGGGGGGGGAGCCTGCATCACAGATTTAAAAAGACTGTCATTTTCTTTAAAAAGTGTTTAACTGCAAATGAAGCACAAGGTTTTTGCTAGTGCCCATGTTCTTATAGGGCCAGTTCTTCCACAGTAAGCCCACAAATTTAAAAAACAGGGAGGTGGGGGAAAACTGCCCGTACAATTTAATTGAGTTTCCTGGAGGGACAAGCTGAAACCAACCAACTTTTCCAGACTCTGGGAAGGAATTTGAATCTCACATGCCCAGTGGGAGCAAGTCTTCATCCGCATTTTAAGATCCCTGGGGTTTCTCAAAAGCTTTGGAAGTTTCTTGGGGAGGCCAGGAGCATTCAGAAACTTAAAAATAGGGAGTGCTTCCCTGGTCACATTTTTTTTTCCACCTGATTTAAATTCATTCTATGGCTCACCCGAAGTTCAGAATCCCTGGCCCAGAAAATAGAGTTACAATGTCCTTTAAAAGTCAGGGATGGACAAGGAAAGGAGAAACCACCCAAGGCAAAAGCCCCAAGGATCCCCTGAGACCAGAACCTCTTCCCCCACCCCCACCTTCTCCATCGCATCAACCACCCACGGTTTATGGCCCAGCTGCCCCCCACCCCCCCCACCCCCCACCCCCCCCCACCCCCCCCCGCAAGCCAGGAAAGGCCCAACCACTCCAGGCTCTGAAGGGTCTAACCAGGCAGAGGGTCATTTGTGATGCGAGCAGTTTCTCAAAGGGATCTTCTGCCTGCTGATTTTGTGGTCAGAAGTCCATTTGATTCTCATCCCTGCAAGTCCTGCTTTACCAAGACCAGAGAAAGGCCAGATTTCTTAGCCATTAACAGTCAGGCTTCCCTGGTGGCTCAAATGGTAAAGAATCTGCCTACAGTGCAGGAGACCCGGCTTCGATTCCTGGATTGGGAAGAGAATGGCAACCCACTCCAGTTATTCCTGCCTAGAGAATTCCACAGACAGAGGAACCGGGCGGGCTACAGTCCATGGGATCACAAAGAGTCAGACACAGCTGAGTGACTAGCACAACAGCAGTCAGGAAAACCAAGAAAAGCTCACCCTAAGGAACTTCCCTGGTGGTCCAGCAGTTAAGAATTTGCACTTCCACGGCAAAGGGTGTGGGTTCAATCCCTGGTTGGGGAAGTAAGATCCCACATGCCCCTAGTGTGTGGGTGCTTAGCTGCTCAGTCGTGTCTGACTCTTTTGCAACCCCATGGACCATAGTCTGCCAGGCTCCTCAGTCCATGGAATTTTCCAGGCAAGAATATTGGAGTGGGTAGCCATTTCCTTCTCCAACTGTCACTGAAGACCTATCTTGGAAAAGATGCTGTGCTAGGTCCTAGGAGATAGAAAACTAAAAACCCCACAATTTCTTTCACCCTCCTGCAACGGGAGCTCATGATACAGTCAAGGAGGTAGAGGATGGTAGTGTTGAAAAGAAAAGGCCTTCAGTAGAAACATAGAACCTGGATGCAGAGAAATCACAAAAGGTCTTGCTCAGAAATACTGGGTGTTACAAACCATTTTCTGAAGGTTAGAGAATTTTCCGTGCAAACATTCAAGTATAAAGTAAGCCCAATGCTGAAACCCTAAGAAGATTATATCTGTCAAAAATGTATCTATTCTCTCTCTATTTGGTGTTTCAGACATCTGATCAAAGAGACATGAAGAGATGAGAGAGGGTTCAGTATAAAGACTCTAGAAATGGACTCAAAAACCTTTGGTGACCTTTTCAAACCATAATCATGATCAGTTTCTGAGAAGTCTCTTGGTCCCATTTCTGAATCCATAAAGTGATAATAAATTATCCTTGGCACCACCCTCCTCTCTAGGATGTTGAAAGAATTAATGAGATGGCATCTATAAGATGCTTTGAGTTCACTGAGAGATGCCATGGAAGCAAAATAAGAAATACGGTTATCATTGCAGCTCTTCTAATCCAGTGAGCTTCAGTGGAGTTTAGAAATATCTCCATTCTTTCTTCACAGCTTTCTCTCCCTAACGTTTAAAGGTTGGCATGACTGATTCACGGAACATGACTGAGAGCAACCAACAAAACGGAAAAGAAAAGCTGAATGCAAATCCTGTGTTTCTGCACAGGAGGTCAAGCGGAGCAAAGAATACAGCCTACTTCCTGTCCCCCCAATAGCTCAGGGCTCCCTCTGGCTATGTGGCTGTAACTTATCCACACTCAGAAAAAAATTATTCACTTTCCACTCTGAGTCAGAACCTTTTGGTCTCCAAACATACTGACAAAAATGCATCCATTTGAGTCATTTTATGTTTGGGATGTTTTTCCCCTAAGCACACATTTTTATCTCCTCTGCTTGGCCTCCCTTCAGAAATAATGGACTTCATTTGCATCTCATTGATTTGTATATATTTGTATACTAATCCATTAGAAATGTAAACTTTTTCCCCCCTTTGCAGACAAGGTATACTGGATCCTCATTAATTTCAAGCTCCTTGATCCTTTCCCTTGATCCTGATTTTCGGTTTGTTACCTGTATTTGTCTGTTTTGCTATATTCTTTGACCAGTCTCTCTGTCTGGGGAGATGGAGGAGAATACCGAGACCTTTTGGAGATGCTCCTGATAGGATGACTTTGGGCACCTGGGAGAGGTGGGTTTGCCCTTTGCATTACCTCTGTCCATGTCGCAAATTCACACATTCGACATGGGAGGTGAAGACTGCTCCAAGACAGTTTCACAAGTTAAGAATGTGGAAAATACCCACATCCTACTGCAAACACTGACCAAATGAACTCTTCAACTGAGGCAGCCACTCAATAACAACAGCAGCAAAAAAAAAAAAAAAAAAATAGCAAGAAGTCAAACGAAAGGAAATATGCTTAAAGATTTTTGTAAAAAAGCATCACAGACTCAATAGACACGAATTTGAGCAAACTTGGGGAGATACTGGAAGATAGGGAAGCGTGATGTGCTGCAGTCCATGGGGCCTCAAAGAGTCAGACATGACTGAGCAAATGAACAGCAACAATTTTAGTAAAACACTTGAATGAACGCAACAACCTTCAAGGCAAAGACATTGCCATTCTCACCCTCAGTGGAGCAGCAACTTCTAGTCTCTCTAGCAATAGCCATGACCTCCAACAGCCTTCCAACCAAACCTAGAATCATGCCAGCTCCAAATAGTAAACAAGATGGCTATGGTAGTTGATCTCATCCCACGGTAGACCTTCAACAGAAAGAAAAAATAATTACAATTTTCCTGAGCCAAATGGTACTTACTATTCAGGGTGTTTATTTATTTATTTTGTAATCCCTATCCCTCCAGCACAAACTCTCTCAAGCTCAGACTGGTCTGTTCTCAGTTTGCCCATCATTTCCCAGCCCCAGAGAACATGCCTTTTAACCTTTTTCTTCTGCCAGAACTAGGTCAGATATTCTGGGAAGCCTTGTCTGTCCAATCACCACACAGGGATTACTTCCTTTTTCTGGAGCATCTTTAGAAGGCATCTCTCCCTGGCACCGAGCACAGATGGTTCTCCTACTGTGTTTGCCAATCACTCTATATTGAATTGCTTAGCAGGTGCGGGAACACAAAGCTCAGTAAGCACATACCCTGGCTTGAGCGGTCCCCAGTCTGTTGTGGTAGACAGCTTGGCTTCTCAGAGTCTGTACAGTCCTAAGGCAGAGGTCTTTGTGATTTTTTCTATTTTCTTTTCAGCAGCTTCCTGACTCAGGTAAGAAGCACTCAGTGAATAAGGGTTGATTCAGATATGCAACCAAAGAAGACTCTCCCAAAGACTGATGCTTGAAAATGCTTCCTTTTTAACTCAAAATTTCTAACACACACCAAAATTTAGCCCTCTGAACAAGAGCTATACTGCTCCATTCCTTTAAGCATTTTCTAACTACCATTTACCAGCTCTCTAATTTAGGAATTCTGGAGGGGTCTGGAAAGGACAGTGGCAGGGTGGGGGTCGGGGAAGGGTGGGGTGGGGGTGAGGTGGTGATGCATTTGCATAACAAAATATGTTTCTAGTAAGACATTCCAGTCCCTTGAAATTAAAAAGAAACCCAAACAAATTTGCAAGGATCAGGGGCAGTTCTTAACCTGCCTCTTACCTCCAGCAAACAGCTCAGTCATTCAGAAGGTCTTTAGAAGGTCCCTCCGCCCCCCTCCCCTCGCCCCCGCAGGCGACATTAGCTAAGCACAATTATTTACTTCTAACCAAAAAGCACAAAAGGGAGTACGTGGACCACTGCCCCCAAGAGTGTGGAGCAAAAGGCATACATTTTTCGGGGGAGATGGCAGGACTCCGCTGCCCTGTCATTCCTTCTGGGGCACTGGAATTCATCTTCAGGACAGCCCCAGACCAAGGAGTGGCTGCCGCAGCCAAGTGACCCCACCCTGCCTCCTCTGCACGCAAGCCCCGCCCCACCCTCTCGTTGCGGCCCCTCCCAGCCCTTCCTGTACCTGCCCCGCCTCAAGCTCAGGGCAGCAAAGCACGGAGACCCAAGGCCTTGTATTCTGACCCGTGTCCTTTCCCTCCAAAGCAAATTTCCATTGGACCGTCTCGTCAAGATAAAAAGAATCAGAAAATAAGAGGGGTTGGAGAAAAGGGAAGAGAGGAGATGGGTAGGATCGTTTCATTTTATTTATTTTTTTTAACTTTTTGTTTTAGGCAGTTATCCCAACATCTTCTGTTGTCATCATTTCAGGTGGACAGCAAAGGGACTCAGCCATACATATACATGCATCCATTTATCCCCCAAACTCCCCTCCCATCCAAAGATTATTTTCATTATGAATTGATAGCATAAAATTCTATGCAGTCTCAATATTTGTTCATCAGGTTTGATTTAGAGCCACATTCTAAATGCATGGTCTCTGTTCTCCTAGAGTTTATTGACAGGAGTGAGTTGGTCTCAGCTGGATTCAGCTTTCTGGTATGAAACCCATGACTTATTTTGTGACAACACATGCTGCTGGTCATGGGTTTCATTACTTATTTCCAGGTAAAAGGGGAAAAAGAAGAAGGAGAAGAAAATAGCATCTGTGATGTAATTATTTTCAAGAGGGATTTTTACAAACAGCTTCATGTAAAAGCTCAGACATATTAGGAAGGCTTGTTCAGAGCTTCAGAAGGACCTGAATTTCAACCCAGCTCTGCATCTCACTAGCTGGGTGACCACGCAGACTATTTCAGCATTCTAAACCTGAAAAATGTGAGGGCCAGACATGTGTGAGCAATATGATTAGATAGTACAGTATAAAGGACAGAATAGAATGCCTGGCATTTAATAAACCCAAGTGGCTTCCCAGATGGCACAGTGGTAAAGAATGCACCTGCCAACACAGAAGACACAGAAGGGACATTTTGATCCCTGGTTCGGAAAGATCCCCTGGAGAAGGGCATGGCAACCCACTCCAGTATTCTTGCCTGGAGAATCCCATGGCCAGAGGGGCCTGGTGGGCTACAGTCCATGGGGTCACAAAGAGTCAGACACGACTGAGCAGGAGCGAGAAGAGCTTTTTATGCCAAAGCTGGGGCTGCAAGTGGGAGATGTATTGAAAGCACAAAGTCAAGAGAAGGATCAGAATGAGAGCGCAAGATGCTTCCCAGGGCAGGGCAGGAGAATCTGAATTTCAAAGATGAGACCAAAGAGGTAGGCAAGCCCAGGGCAACTCATGAAGGACCCTTAAGGAGTCTGGATTATTTCCTGAAAACTAGATACCTTTAAGCAACGGAGCGACAGAATCAAGCACCAGCTGATTCTGAGGACAGAATCACACACTCTGATCACATTGTGAAGAGATTAAAGGTGGGAAGTGGGAGGTGAAGGGTAACATAAAATTGAAATGCAGTCATGACCGTTTACTCAAAAACCCAATCATGTGCACCACGATTTCATTCCCTGAATGAGAATAATACAGGTCAACGCCTTTAGGGGTTTCTCAACTGCACTTTATCTGCTTTCTAATTGGAGGATTTTTAAGCAGATGACGATTAGCAAAATTGCTAACTGAAATAACGAAGATGTTAAGAGAGACTACAGATTCCTGCTTGGGAAATGGATAGAACATGATGCCATTCACCAAGGAAGGAAGAGAGGAGAGGAAGACAGGGAAGGAATGGAAGGGGGATGACTTCAGCTTGACCTTCCAGATTTGGGTTCCCAAAGCACCCAGAGGCACAGATGCCCATCCAGTGGGCAATTATGTATCTTTCATTTGGAGCTCAGGAGAGGAATCTGAGCTAGAAACAGAGTCGAAATGCATCTACTCCCGGGAAAGACTCACCTGGGAAATGTATGCAGTGACAAGAAGACCAAGATTAGAATCTGGGCACCATCATCATTATATTCATCTTATATTTTTCATCTGTTGCAAGGTTTATTTAACAATATGATACAAGAAACGAGTTGGTAATGGTTTAGTTGCTAAGTCATGTCAGACCGCATGGATTATAGCCTACCAGGTTCCTCTGTCCATACTTTACCGTTCTATACAGTGATTGAATCTTCTTGAATTTTCTTAGTTATAGTAATTATAATGCTTGCATGACTTACGCTAGAATTGCTTTTCCTCATTTCAAGTTTCACATAGAAGAAAGAAAAGAATGTTTCTTTTCTATTAATATGAGCATGGTCCAAAAGAGTCGTCATCCCTATTTTTTGTCTAAAACCAGTTTTATCAGAGAAACAAAGCAACAATTTCTGCATCTGCAAGACAAGAGTTTGACTTAAGCCAGTATGTACAGATAGATGTGTGTGTGGGTGTGGATGTGTGTGCACACAGGGGCCCATTCCTATTGTCCAGGGTAACACTTAGAGACACCCACACAATTCAGTATAGAAAAAGAAAATCTTTCCACTATGTCAGAAAGTTATCAGGATACATTAAAAGCTTGTATTATTTCAGAAATCGGTTTCTGAATATTATTTTGCTTCTCACTTTCAAACAGAAATGCTCAAAGTCTTGAAATACAAATAAAAAATATGAATATACTTTAAGGATGATTAGTGGAAGGAGAGTCTAGAGAGGAGACCCAGGAGGAGCAGCCAGAGATGAGAAAGGTAAATAGTGCCGAATGCAGGAGGAAACGTCAAGGAGGTAATGGAAAATGCCCAGGGGACTTAGTAACTCAGATGACCTCCAGGAAGTTAGTTCAGAGGCTTGGTGTGGGCGGAGGGCATTCTCCTTCTATTTCACTGTGACATTTGACTCACCAGTACTTCAACTTACAAGTCTTCTGTTGGTGTAAAAAGCAGATGAGGAGCAGCTTGGGCCCGAATGCAAAGTGTCTTGACTCAGCAGAGATAAAAAGTCAACTACCAACTGCTCAGAAGGTCAGCGGCGGTAACCAGGAGACACATGTGGAGGCGTTATGCTGGGTGGGCTAAAGAACCTTCAGAAAAACTTCTTTCTGATCGTGGTCATGTGCTCTATAGAGTTCAGCAAGGAAATAAAAACGTTCATTTTAGTTACAATGCCTTTGAGTTGCAGAGTTCCAGCCAATAGTTGAATTTTGATTGTCTTTCTCTGCTTGCACATCTTCCAAACCCAAGTGAGGATCTGTGCACTTCTTATTTGCCCCGTGGGGTCTTTCAGAATTCAGTGCTTCAGACCTGAAACTCCAGTGCATCGGTGTCTTGAATACCAGTGGGTATCACGCAGGCATCCTGCCTGGGGCCACCCTGGGGAGCGAGCCCCAGGGGCAGGATGACGGCCCCTGCGAGGTCTCTGGCTCCTCCGTGGGGTCCCGGGCAGCACCTCATGCGCGAGCATGTAAAAGACCACAAGGAGGTGCTCGCCACAGTCAAGGCCATCCCGATGCAGGTGGATGGGGACCCAAGCCAGCTGGCCATCTCAGGCTCTCGCACCTTCCTGTGCAAGCAGCCCACCAGGGTGCAGAAGACCTAGCAGAGGCGGGGGCCGTCCCTGGAGAGCGACAGCAGTGGGTGCCTGAGCAGCTGTGGGTGGATCCAGGTTAGCAGGCAGCACACACAACCACGACGCCCAGTTTAAGAAGGTGCAGCTTACAGAGGCCTCTGTGCAGCCAGGCGGGGTGCTGGTCCTGGGAGACAGTGATCTAGAGCCTCTGCTGAGCCCACATCCAGAAGCTCCAGCAGGAGCTCAATGGTCAGGAAGTCACATCCTTGATCAAGGCCCTGAACTGGCCCCCAGGTGGTACTTCCTGGATGCAACCACTGCCAGCCACTTCTACAGGACGGACCTAAACCAGGAACCCCTCAGCTGCATGACTGAGATGGCACCCGAGGAGGCTTGTATCCTGGACCAAGAGCCCTAGGGGGCACGGCCCAGCCTGACCTCATACTTCCCCTCTCCCCACCTCACCTTGCCCTCCTATGCCCCTGACCTGGCCAGAGGCAGGTGCCGCACTCCTGAAAATGATAAACTGCTTGAGGCTGCCAAGAGGAACAACTTCTGAAAAAGACAGACGCTGCATCGAGCTGTAGGAGCCGCCGGTTCTTGCTCCCCGTGGTCAGTACCAACAGCAAGGAAGGGATCTGCTACGTGCTGGACCACCCACCCCCAACCCCGCACCTGTCCCCCAACCCTTGATGCTGGGGAGGAAGGAGCCCGGTCTGCACCAGGTGGCAGCCTGGACCGGTGGACCAGCTGCCTTTACATCGTGGAGAGCGGGGGAGCCTCCATTATGAAGACAAAGCAGCGGGGGTCTGAGAAGGCTCAGGACACCAAGCTGCCACCTACCTGGGTATCGGCAGCATGACCCTCTGAAGCACCCGGAGGACTAGGAGATGGCTGTGGAGCGGTGAAGCCAGGACAGGGCAGTAGGGGACAGAGTCACCCAGACATGACCCATCCCCCTTTTGGTTCAGCCTTACTGCCATGTGCCAGCTGGACAGCCACCAGGGGACCCACGCCCCAGGGAAGGAGCAGGGTGTGCCCCCCCGAGGAGTCGCCCTGACCGAGGGATGGACTCCGAGAAGCCAGAGGGTCTCACCTGTTCCCCGGAGGCCCCAACTTGATTCAGAGGCTCACAGGGGAAGAGGAAACTGAAGTGGGGATTAACTTCTGAACACAGATATTGTGTGAAAAGAATAAACTTGTGTATGGGATTTCTTGAGATTTCTTGATGAATAAATAATTAAATGGATGGTTTACTTATTGCCAACATAGTGATAAATTAGATATGAGAACTAAGGTATGTGTCAGCTTCATTTTTTTTTTCATGGACAAAGTAATTTGTTATATATCAAATATAAAGGTCACAAAATAAATGTACTCAATTCTAGTCAGTATCTGGAACGTACAGAATTAATTAGAAAAAAAAATCAACCAACTTTCCCACATTAAAAGACACAGAACTCATTTGTCACCTTCTCCAGCATCCCCCATTCCAGCCATAATCATTAAAACAGTGGTGAGCTTGTAATTCTTCCATTTTGCTTTTTGACATTGTGATCTCATTATTTCTTTTCCTCTGAGTTGTTTCAGCAAATGTTGGCATGAGAGATTCTGTACATAATGAAGGCACAATCATCTTCTTTCAGTTTTCTTGACACAGAGTGTTGAACCAGATTGACCATCTCGCATGGATTCAAACTATTTGAAGATGTAGCTAATATGATCTGTGGTTACATAGTTTTGCTGGCTTGTACATAACCACATTCTAAAAGCCACTCCTAATCCCGGGAAAGAAGCACGTCCAGCTCCGATAGAATATTGCTGTCCAATGGAAAAACAATGTGAAACTTAGATGCAATTTAAAATTTTCTAATTTGGGAATAGTAACATCTCTCTTAGCTCTGTCATTAGAAAAGCCCCTAACGCTGGGAAAAATCGAAGGCAACAGGAGAAGGATGTGGCTGAGGATAAAACGGTTAGATAGTCTCCCAGACTCAATGGCCATGAATCTGAGGAAACTTTGGAATATAGTGGAGGGCAGAGGAGCCTGGAGTGCTGTAGTCCATGGGGCCACAAAGAGCTGGACACGACTTAGACAACAAAATCAAATTGTTCATTATATACAGTACCTATTATTATTAGCAATTTGACTTCAGTCTCAACTGACATTTGTTGAGTATCTAGTGTGTTGCAAGCAGCTTCAGTTCAGTTCAGTTTAGGCACTCAGTCACATCTGACTCTTTGCAACCCCATGGACTGCAGTACACCAGGCCTCCCTGTCCATCACCAACTCCCAGAGTTTACCCAAACTCATGTCCATAGAATTGGTGATGCCATTCAACCCATCCTCTGTCATCCCCTTCTGCTTCTGCCTTCAATCTTTCCCAGCATCAGGGTCTTTCCAAATGAGTCACTTATTCATAACAGGTGACCAAAGCATTGGAGTTTCAGCATAAGCATCAGTCCTTCCAATGAATTACAGGACTAATTTCCTTTAGGATGGACTAGTTGGATCTCCTTGCAGTCCAAGAGGCTCTCAAGAGTCTTCTCTACAGTTCAAAAGCATCTGTTCTTCAGTGCTCAGCTTTCTTTATAGTCCAACTCTCACATCCATACATGACTACTGGAAAAACCATAGCTTTGACTACATGGACCTTTGTTGGCAAAGTAACGTCTCTGCTTTTTAATATGCTATCTAGGGTGCTCATAACTTTTCTTCCAAGGAGCAAGCATCTCTTAATTTCATGGCTGCAGTCATCATCTGCAGTAATTTTGGAGCCCAAGAAAATAAAGTCTGTCACTATTTCCACTGTTTCCCCATCTATTTGTCATGAAGTGATGGGACCAGGTGCCATGATCTTAGTTTTCTGAATGTTGAGTTTTAAGCCCACTTTTTCACTCTCCTCATTCACTTTCACCAACAGGCTCTTTAGTTCTTCACTTTCTGCCATAAGGGTGGTGTCATCTGCGTATTTGAGGTTATTGATATTTCTCCTGACAATATTTATTCCAGCTTGTGCTTCATCCAGCCCCAGCATTTCTCATGATGTACTCTGCATACAAGTTAAATAAGCAGAGTGACAATATACAGCCTTGACATACTCCTTTCCCATTTTGGAACCAGTCTGTTGTTCCACGTCTGGTTCTAACTGTTGCTTCTTGACTTGCATACAAATTTCTCAGGAGGCATGTAAGGTGGTCTGGTATTCCCATCTATTGAATAATTTTCCACAGTTTGTTGTGATGCACACAGTCAAAGGCTTTGGCATAGTCAATAGAACAGAAGTAGATGTTTTTCTGGAACTCTCTTGCTTTTTCGATGATCCACTGGATGTTGGCAATTTGATCTCTGGTTCCTCTGCCTTTTCTAAATCCAGCTTGAACATCTAAAAGTTCTCTGTCCATGTACTGTTGAAGCCTGGCTTGGACAATTCTGAGCACTGCTTTGCTAGCATGTGAGATGAGTGCAATTGTGCAATAGTTTGAACATTCTTTGGCATTGCCTTTCTTTGGGATTGGAATGAAAACTGACCTTTTCAAGTCCTGTGGCCATTACTGAGTTTTCCAAATTTGCTGGCATTGAGTGCAGCACTTTAACAGCATCATCTTTTAGGACTTGAAATAACTCAGCTGGAATTCCATCACCTCCACTAGGTTTGTTTGTAGTGATGCTTCCACTTGACTTTGCATTCCACGATGTCTGGCTCTAGGTGGGTGATCACACCATCATGATTATCTGGGTCATGAAGATCTTTTTTGTATAGTTCTTCTGTGTATTCTTGCCACCTCTTCTTAATATATTCTGCTTCTGTTAGGTCCATACCATTTCTGTCCTTTATTGTGCCTATCTTTGCATGAAATATTCCCTTGGTATCTAATTTTCTTGAAGAGATCTCTACTCTTTCCCATTTTATTGTTTTCCTCTATTTCTTTGCATTGATCACTATGGAAGGCTTTCTTATCTTTCCTTGCTATTCTTTGAAACTCTTCATTCAAATAGGTATATCTCTCCTTTTCTCCTTTGCCTTTCACATCTCTTCTTTTCTCAGCTATTTTTAAAGCCTCCTCAGACAACCATTTTGCCTTTTTGCATTTCTTTTTCTTGGAGATGGTCTTGATCACTGCCTCCTGTATGATGTCACAAACCTCCGTCCATAGATCATCAGGCACTCTGTCTATCAGATCTAATCCCTTGAATCTATTTGTCACTTCCACTGTATAATCATAAGGCATTTGATTTAGGTCATACCTGAATGGTCTAGTGGTTTTCCCTACTTTCTTCAGTTTAAGTCTGAATTTGCAAATAAGGAGTTCATGATCCAAGCCACAGTCAGCCCCCGGTCTTGTTTTTGCTGACTGTATAGAGCTTCTCCTTCTTTGGCTGCAAAGAATATAATTAATCTGATTTCAGTATTGACCATCTGGTGATGTCCATGTGTAGATTCTTCTCTTGTGTTGTTGGAAGAGGGTGTTTGCTATGACAAGTGCATTCTCTTGGCCAAACTCTGTTAGCCTTTGCCCTGCTTCATTTTTTACTTCAAGGCCAAATTTGCCTGTTACTCCAGGTATCTCTTGACTTCCTGCTTTTGCATTCCAGTCCCCTATAATGAAAAGGACATCTTTTTTGGGTGTTAGTTCTAGAAGGCCTTGGAGATCTTCGTAGAACTGTTCAACTTCAGTTTCTTCAGCATTACTGATCGTGACATAGACTTGGAATACTGTGATATTGAATGGTTAGCCTTGGAAATGAACAGAGATCATTCTGTCGTTTTTGAGATTGTATCCGAGTACTGCATTTTGGACTCTTTTGTTGACTATGATGGCTACTCCATTTCTTCTAAGGGATTGCTGCCCACAATAGCAGATATAATGGTCATCTGAGTTAAATTCATCCATTCCAGTCCATCTTAGTTCGCTGATTCCTAAAATGTCAATGTTCACTCTTGTCATCTCCTGTTGACCTTGATTCATGGACCTAACATTCCAGGTTCCTATGCAATATTGCTCTTTACAGCATCGGACTTTATGTCCATCATCAGTCACATCCACAACTGGGTATTGTTTTTGCTTTGGCTCCATCTCTTCATTCTTTCTGGAGTTATTTCTCCACTGATCTCCAGTAGCATATTGGGCACCTACCGACCTGGGGAGTTCATCTTTCAGTGTCCTATCTTTTTGCCTTTTCATACTGTTTATGGGGTTCTCAAGGCAAGAATACTGAAGTGGTTTGTCATTCCCTTCTCCAGTGGACCACATTTTGTCAGAACTCTCCACCATGACCCGTCCATCTTGGGTGGCCCTATATGGCATGGCTCATAGTTTCATTGAGTTAGACAAGGCTGTGGTGCATGTGATCAGATTGGTTAGTTTTCTGTGGTTGTGGTTTTCAGTCTCTCTGCCCTCTGATGGAGAAGGATAAGAGGCTTTTGGAAGCTTCCTGATGGGAGAGATTGACTGAGGAGGAAACTGGGTCTTGTTCTGATGGGCGGGGCCATGCTCAGTAAATCTTTAATCCAATTTTCTGTTGATGGGTGGAGCTGTGTTCTCTCTCTGTTGTTTGACCTGAGACCAAACTATAGTGGAGGTAATGAAGATAATGGAGACCTCCTTCAACAGGCCCTGCTGCACTCAGTGCCCCCCACCCTGCAGCAGGCCACCTCCATCCCACGCCTCCACTGGAGACTCCTGGACACTCATGGGCAAGTCTGGCTCAGTCTCTTGTGGGGTCATTGCTGCTTTCTCCCAGGTCCTGGTGCACACAAGGTTTTGTTCCTGCCCTCCAAGAGTCTGTTTCTCCAGTCCTGTGTAAGTTCTGCTGGCTCTATGGTGGGGTTAATGGTGACCTCCTCCAAGAGGGCTTATGCCATACCCAGGTCTACTGCACCCAGAGCCCCTGGCCCTGCGGCAGTCCACTGCAGACCTGTACCTCCACAGGAGATGCTCAAACACAGTTCTGCCTCAGTCTCTGTGGGTCTCTGGGTCCTGGTGCACACAAGGTTTGTTGGAGCCCTCTGAGCGTCTCTGGCGGGTATGGGGTTTGATTCTAAACATGATTTTGTCCCTTCTACCATCTTGCTGGGGCTTCTCCTTTGCCCCTGGACGTCAGATATATTTTTTTGGTGGGATCCTACATTCTCCTGTCAACGGTTGTTCAGCAGCGAGTTATAATTTTGGAGTTCTCAAGGGAGAAGATGAGCGCACATCCTTCTACTCCACCACCTTGGAGAAAAGATCTTAGAGGCTTTTATACCCATCACCCTCCCCTGTATCCCGAACTGACCTCCAATCCAGCCTGATATTTCATCTCCCATAAACTCATTCACATCAGCCTTGTGTCTTCTTCACCATCCCAAGAACTGCTGGCCTTCACCAATGATTTCCAAATGCCACTACGTTGGTGAGTGCAAGACTATGAAAAAGTTTTCATGAGTCCAGGTCAAAATAATAATAGTGATAATAATAGTCACAGCAATGTAGATTTTCTTCATAAAGACAAAATGATTAAATCTAAGTAATTTCCCTTATTCTAAGGTTATCCTTCTTTTTTTTTTTTCTTCTTTTTTGCTAAAGTGTCTCCTTTTTTAAAATTAAAGGATGATAGTGGCTGTGGTGGAGGTGATAATGGTGATGATGACAGACTATTTTGTTGTTGTTTTTGTTAATGTCCTTTTTGGGCAAAATCTTTTAAATGACAATATTGTATTTATCCCCACTATTTTGGATTAGGTCCTTGAAGTCCACAGTCTATGCCTCCACTTCCTTCTGATGTCAGTAATTTGAGGAGGGGGTCTTGCCTCACTATTGTTTAGCCAGATTTTCTGCTGAAGAATCAGCTTCTCATTGTTGTTGGGTTAATATCAGTAAAGAACCCTCTTGCAATGCAGGAGACTCGGGTTCCATCTCCAGGTCAGGAAGATCCCCTGGAGAAGGGAATGTCAACTTCAGTATTCTTGCCTGGAGAATCCCATGGAGAGAGGAGCCTGGCAAGCTAGAGTCCATGGGGTCACAAAGAGTCTAACATGACTAATTGACTAACACTAATATGAAAATCCTGAAAATACTCATACAAGCAACCTTTGATCTGGTTTCTGTCTCCATTGTCTGCTTCAGCCTTACTGCTCTCCAGCCCCTCCACAGGTTCCCACCCAAGGTCTAGGTATGAAGACCTCTCCTTTTTCCCATTACAGCTCTTCTCTTCAGAGCCATTGCATACATGCCCTTCTTCCTGGAACACCCACTCCTTGCCCATTCCCCTTCTCTCCCCACTTCCCAGGGTCAACGCTCAGCCATCCTTCAGGGCTGGCTGAAACAGCACACCTCCACCTCCCAAGAACCCTCTGAGGTCCCCCCAAGAGATCTTTCTCCTGCTTCAGGAGTGGAAGTGTTGCCCCACACAGAGAGAGGGTAAATGGATTCCCAGAGCTAGTGCCTGAGCCAGGTCCAAAACCCAGGCTTCCTGGTGACAGAACAGAGAGGCCTTGACAAAACATCTGTGCCCTAACGAGGTCTTGGTGTTGGTAGAATGGGGATGGGAGGATAAAATGTGGAAAAACAAGGGCGGAGGGACTGAAGCGGAAGGACCCAAGACAGAACTAGCAGGTTCCACCCTCTGCCAAACTCAAAGCCCAGTCCCATAAGGAGACAAGGTCATTAGAAATCCTGTGTTACCCTGGGTGGATGAGATGTAAACTGGTAAATCCCTTGCACCCTTAAGAACAAACAAAGGAAATGCCTTTCTGAAAGTGACATGTCTCCTCTTTACACATATCACAATGCCTTTAAAATGTCCATTTTCTCATTCCCTTCCACCTCCACTTCCTATAGAAGCACCTCCCTTGCAGAGCATCCAGGCAAGCAGCAGGCTCTGCTCACCTCCATGCCAGCTGCCCTGGGCCAACCCACCGTCGTATGACACTAGCAATGCCATCTCAGGGAGCTCCTCAACCATTCTGTCAGCAGGGCCTTTGTTCAAACCTGCTGCCTCTCAGGAATGGAGGTGTGCAGGGAGCTGCAACACCCAGGGGCCCCAGAGCACACTCTGAGGATGCCACTGCCTTCCTTGGTGATGACAGCACTCACCTAAGGAGGCTGAAAAGCTGTTTTTCACAATGGATGTTTTGCGAGGACTGCCCCCCTCTCCCTCAGTGTAAACTAAGTATCCCCAGACATCTTGCTTGGAGTCCTGAACAACATGGGGATTCAGATTGGCACTTCTGAGCTCTTTGCCAGCAAAAAAGCCAAAAAAAAAAAAAAAGACCCATGAAGCTCTTTCCTTCAGACACTCCTCTGTAAGAAATGATACAAACAAAACCCAACCTATAGATCAAAACCCCAAACAGAACTCCTGCCCCAGCTGCTGTTCAGATCTCTGATGGGGCTGGTCCTGGAATGACCCTCAGGAGGGAAGTCGCTCAAGCACGTGACATGACTCATTGGTTTATGAAGTGGGACAAACAAGAGGAAGCTAGTGCCTGGAGAAACAATGGGAAGTGGGAATGATTTGTCTTCTGGAGAGCATGAGAACGGGGAATACTGCTGGATGGCAGGACGTGGTTTCCCTGACCAGGTCTCTGCAAGTACCCGGCGTGACATCACAGCCCCTCTGTCCTGGTGTCCTGCTGGGGAAGCCCCTGAATTTCTTGACCTCTCCTCCAGTGAACCGACAGGATGGAAACTGCGAGACTGGGGGGAAGGCCAGGCAAAGAGATCCCATGCTAGGTCTACTCCACCTCAGTTGTCCAGGGTTAAAGCAGAGAGAAATCCAATGCTGACATGGCGTCAATAGGGTCCCCCATTCCTGTACTTGTGTCATGACCATAAATGGCAACCAAGTGGAGCAAAGATGAGGGGTTCATGGTTACCTTAGTGAACAGGAGAAAAAGGGAGGTGAGGGCTGTGAAAACAGGCCACTGATTGAGTAATTGCAACATTTTTCTGTTGGTGAAAATTGGAAATATTGGCAGGGCATGAAGCAGCAGAGCTGGAACTTAGAGCTGACTCTCTTTTGCCTGCCTAGAAGAAGGGCGACATCGGGGTGATAAACTCCTTGAACTGTGTCTAAGTAGCAGTGCTGTTTACTTGGAGGAAGGAAGCTGTCAGTTTTGTTTCTTCACAATGAGCCAACCACAATGTGCCTGATGGATCCAGGATGAGTGAAAGAGGGACCCGTCAAGTGTAGGAAACAAGATTTATCTCTGGATTAGATTTAGGAAGACAAAAGTCACCAGGAGACGGCCGGACAGGTATTGTTTGCTGTGAAACATCAAGCATGGAGTTGTTTTTCTTGAGGGTTCCCTCCACATCCTGGGTGGGGGCAGGAGGCAAAGACCTAAAATACTCATTCTATCATTCACCATTTTTAAAAAAATGTAGATTTTGCCCTACTCCAGTATTTTTTATTATTGATTTTTATTGGAGTATGGCGCTAGTGGTAAAGAATCCACCTGCCAATGCAGGAGACATAAGAGACGCAGGTTCGATTCCTGAATCGGGAAGATCCCCTGGGGGAGGGCATAGCAACCCACTCCAATATTCTTGCCTGGAGAATGCCATGGACAGAGGAGCCTGACTGGCTACAGTCCATAAGAGTCGGGTTCGACTGAAGTGACTTAGCACGCGCACCAGGCACACACACCAGGCACGCCATGCATGCACGCACAGCTGCTTTACGATGCTGTATTAGTTTCTGAGGTACGGCAAAGTGAACCAGCTATATACATGCATATCTGCCCTCTCTTTTGGATTTCCTTCCCATTTAGGTCACCACGGAGCACTGAGCTTCCTGTGTAATACGATAGGCTGTGGTTAGTTATCTATTTCATACACAGTATCACTAGCGCCTACGTGTCAATCCCCATCTCCCACTCCAATATTTCAGATGATATATTCTTTCTCCTTGCGTACGTGTGCTCAGTTGTGTCTGACTCTTTGTGACCCCATGGACTGTAGACCACCAGGCTCTCTGTCTGAGGAATTTTCCAGGTAAAAATACTGGGTTGCAAGTTCCTCCTTAAGGAGATCTTCCCAAAGAACCTGCATCTCCTGCATCTCCTGCATTAGCAGGCTAATTCTTTACCACTGAGCCATCTAGGAAGTCCCTTTCTTTCTCCTTGCCAGAATACTATTCCATCTTAACTGAGAGTAACACCAAAACTTTATGATCAGAGGGTTATTAATAATCAGTGTGGGAAGAGTTCTGTTCCACCAAGGCATTCCACTTGAAATATTTTGAATGTTGATAACTACTGAGGCAGGAAGCAGGTTTTGAAAGTCTACCTTTCCTGTTCTGAAAGCAAATGTAAAGTGAAGACTATAGGCCCAAGCATAAAACAGAGAAAGCTCTCATGGGCCAAGTCGCAATGTGTGTGGACTTGAGATCTGGGAAAGTTCTTTCCAGAGCATTCCATGGCACAACCATGTGCAACCTGAAAAATGAAGTTTCACCTAAGGTTGAACACACTTGAATCACTGGCAAGCACTGCACCAAAAAAAAAAAAAATCAGAATTCAAAGAAGAGGCCAAAACATTCTTTATCTGAAAAACACTTCTGCTGTGCAACTCTCACCATCATCCTCTTTTGAATTTTTCATCTTTCTAAACCGAGACTCGAGTACTTTGGCCACCTCATGAGAAGAGTTGGCTCATTGGAAAAGACTCTGATGCTGGGAGGGATTGGGGGCAGGAGGAGAAGGGGACGACAGAGGATGAGATGGCTGGATGGCATCACTGACTCGATGGACGTGAGTCTGGGTGAACTCCGGGAGTTGGTGATGGACAGGGAGGCCTGGCGTGCAGCGACTCATGGGGTCACAAAGAGTTGGACACGACTGAGCGACTGAACTGAACTGAAACTGAAACAGTGTCCCAATTAAACACTAACTCCCCATTCCATTCTATTGTTTTCTATTGAGGAAAACAACAGAATGGGAAAGACTAGAGATCTCTTCAGGAAAATTAGCGATGTCAAGGGAATATTTCATGTAAAGATGGGCACAATAAGGGACAGACTGGTATGGACCTAACAGAAGCAGGAGATACTAAGAAGATGTGGCAAGAATACACAGAAGAACTATTCAAAAAAGATCTTCATGACCCGGATAATCATGAGGGTATGATCACTCACCTAGAGCCAGGCATCCTAGAATGTGAAGTCAAGTGGGCCTTAGGAAGCATCATTACAAACAAATCTAGTGGAGGTGATGGACTTCCAGTTGAGTTATTTCAAGTCCTAAAAGATGATGCTGTTAAAGTGCTGCACTCAATGCCAGGAAATTTGGAAAATTCAGCAGTGGCCACAGGACTTGAAAAGGTCAGTTTTCATTCCAATGCCAAAGAATGTTCAAACTATTGCACAATTGCACTGATCTCACATGCTAGCAAAGTAATGCTCAAAACTGTCCAAGCCAGGCTTCAACAGTACGTGAACAGAGAACTTTCAGATGTTCAAGCTGGATTTAGAAAAGGCAGAGGAACCAGAGATCAAATTGCCAACATCCATTGTGTCATTGAAAAAACAAGAGAGTTCCAGAAAAACATCTACTTCTGCTCTATTGACTATGCCAAAGCCTTTGACTGTGTGCATCACAACAAACTGGAAAATTCTTAAAGAGGAATATCAGACCACCCTACATGCCTCCTGAGAAATCTGTATGCAGGTCAAGAAGCAACAGTTAGAACCGGACATGGAACAACAGACTGGTTCCAAATTGGGAAAGGAGTACGTCAAGGCTGTATACTGTCACTCTGCTTATTTAACTTGTATGCAGAGTACATCATGAGAAACGCTGGGCTGGAGGAAGCACAAGCTGGAATAAAGATTGCCGGGAGAAATATCAGTAACCTCAGATACACAGATGACACTACCCTATGGCAGAAAGTGAAGAAGAACTAAAGAGCCTGTTGGTGAAAGTGAATGAGGAGAGTGAAAAAGTGGGCTTAAAACTCAACATTCAAAAAAGTAGGATCATGGCACCTGGTCCCATCACTTCATGACAAATAGATGGGGAAACAGCAGAAACAGTGACAGATTTTATTTTGGGGGGCTCCAAAGTCACTGCAGATGGTGACTGCAGCCATGAAATTAAAAGACGCTTGCTCCTTGGAAGAAAAGTTATGAGCACCCTAGACAGCACATTAAAAAGCAGAGATATTACTTTACTGACAAAGGCCCATCTAGTCAAAGCTATGGTTTTTCCAGTAGTCATGTATGGATGTGAGAGTTGGACCTTAAAGAAAGCTGAGCACCGAAGAATTGATGCTTTTGAACTGTGGTGTTGGAGAAGACTCTTGAGAGTCCCTTGGACTGCAAGGACATCAAATCAGTCAATCCTAAAAGAAATCAGTCCTGAATATTCATCGGAAGGATAGATGCTGAAGTTGAAGCTTCAATACTTTGGCCACCTGATACGAAGAACTGACTCGTTGGAAAAGACCCTGATGCTGAGAAAGATTGAAGGCAGGAGGAGAAGGCAGCAACAGAGGATAAAATGGTTGGATGGCATCACTGACTCAATGTACATGAGTTTGAGCAAGCTTTGGGCATTGGTGATGGACAGGGAAGCCTGGCATGCTGCAGTCCGTGGGGTTGCAGTGAGTCAGACATGACTGCAGTTAGACATGAGACAGAACTGACTTAACTGACCCCATCCCTCTCCCCAGCCCTGGCCCCTGGCATCTACCAATGCACTTTATGACTCTGTGAATTTGACTGTTCTAGGTTCCTCATATAAATGGAACAGCATGGGAAATATAGCTAGTATTTTATAGTGGCTATAAAAGAAGTGTAACCTTTACAAATTATTAATCACTATATTGTACACCTGTAACATATAGTAGTGTACACCAACTACACTTCAATAAATTTTTTTTTTAAAAAGAAGAAAAACACTTTTTCCAACCACCCCATGAAGTAAATCTTATGCTCTTGAAAGAATTCAGTGTCTTCAAAGTTGCTCACAAACTGACCGAGTATGCCAGTCGTAATGATTTACTCTACTCTCAGAAAATGTTCAGGCTTTGATATTGCTATTTTTCTGGAGACTGAAAACTGACCTGCTGCCACTTCCTCTTACCAGTAAGCAAGACAGACTACTCCTTTGTTTTTTTTTTTTTTTTTTAGAAGAATTAAATATTCTGTTGGGAAATTTTGTTATGCCTTAGATCCATTTTTTTTTTTTTTTTAAACTCCTTCCCTCTTTCTATAAAGATGAAAATCTCATACCTTTCTGCTAAAATTCCAATAATCCCCTCTGTTGAGATTATGTCATCAAGATAGGAACCAGTTCTTCAAATCCTCACAGCAAATTTTGTGAAGGTTTTCTGTGTTCTTTGCACTATGAAAACAATATTTGTCCTATTCTTTTCAAATAAGAGATCATGTGTGAAGAATAAAGGCTTTTCCAAACCATCTCCAAATGGAATATCCCTATATGACACCATTACATATATCCCACAACCCAATTCGAGTTGGGAAATCTTTCTTGGATTGTTACTTTTCCAAAGGCACCGACACTTGGTAGGGTAATCTTTAGGACTCTAACCCTAGTTTATGTGTGTGCGTGCTCAGTCATGCCCGACTCTGCAACCCCAATGGACTACAGCCTACCAGGCTCCTCTGTCCATGGCATTCTCCAAGCAAGCATACTGGAATAGGTTTCCATTCCCTTCTGCAGGGGATCTTCCCTACCCAAGGATCAAGCCAACATCTCCTGTATCTCCTTCACTGGCAGGCAGATTTTTACCACCGAAACACCTGGGAAGCCCAACCATACTTTTGAACTATTCAAATTCATGATGGGCCACAAGGAAGCACAAATGATTGATTTTGGTGACAAACTGAAAGACCAAAAGAACTGTAGTTCCCACCTCCGCCCCCCACACCCTTGGGTGGGCGTCTTATTTATTTTAGTTACACCACAGAGATTCCCTAACTGGGTTCTTTGAATCCCAAAAATTTTAATGGAAATTTGATAACTCTTCAACAGTTCAAAGAACCTCTTAGAAATAGTGGGGTTGTTTCTGCAGTAGACACATGATGTAACACAAGCCATCCACCATGTTATTAAATAAATCACTTTGCTATTCTTATCATTTGCTGTTTGCTCTCATTATGCCCCCTTCAATTTTTTTTGCTGTGAATAATAAAAATGAGGAAATGAATCATAACTTCCTGAAAATGAATTTTAAAAGTTTAAATGAATTTTCAGCCACTTCAAGATCCTTGAACCAAGAATGGTCTTCTGGTCTCTGGGAAATTGGTTCTGCAGCACCAAGCTTTAGAGGTAACACCGCTGATGACGTAAGAGAGGAAGATGGTTTCCCCAAGCCCTACCCTTAACCCAGGCCGGCAGTTCAGATCACTCAGTTCTGGAGTTGCATGGGGCAAAATGTGATGTTTATTTAACTGGACAGACAAAATTCTTTCAAAAGTTGGAGGTAAGTGAGATGTCATTTAAAGAGTGCTTCTAGGGGCTTCCTTGGTGGTCCGGTGGTTAACATTTCACCTTCCAATGCAGGGAATGCAGGTTGGGGAGCTGGTTGGGGAGCTAAGATCTCACATGCCTCATGACCAAAAAAAAAAAAAAAAAAACATGAAACAGAAGCAATTTGTAACAAATTCAATAAATATTTTTTTAAATGGTCCACACAGGAAAAGTATTTTTTCAAAAAAGAAGAATGCTTCTGATGCAATGGTGGGTCTTCCCAGATGGCTCAGTGGTAAAGAACATACCTGCCAGTGCAGGAGACACAGGAGATAAGGGTTCAGTCCCTGGGTCGGGAAGATCCCCTGGAGAAGGGCATGGCAACCCACTCCAGTATTCTTGCCTGGAGAATCCCATGGACAGAGGAGCCTGGGAAGCTACAGTCCACGGAGTTGCAGAGTCTGACACAACTTAGGGACTAAGCACACACACTGCACACATACACTGCACACACTACACACACGTGGTGCAAAGGTGGGAAAATATATTGTGGGTCATGTAAGATGCTCTGAAGGAGCGGGACTCAGACTAGCTCACCTTCCTCAGCTCAGTGCGTCTCCCACCCAACTGTACCTGGGAACCTGATGTGTGCTCAAAGCTGGAGGAAGCAATGATTGACCTACCACAGGCTTATGGACTCACAGAGGATGGAGAAACGAGCATTTGTCTAAAAGCCGAAAGTTAAAGCATCCCATGCATGCCAGTGTCAGCAGGAATCAAGTGAGTGCCCCTGGGCTGGGACAGGACGCGCTGCCTCCAGGACTCCAGGTGTCCATCTAAAGAAACCACCAGGAGTCGGGTGGAGACTTCAGAATCCTCCATGTGCCTAGAAACTGTCCCTGGGAAGGTGGAGGAAGAACCTTGGGGAAATTTTGCTCTGAGTCTGGGAGTTTAAGTCTGAGAACAAGTCTCCTCATCTCAGTAGCTTCTGTCTTTGGGGCTCAAACAAAAGACAAGACAGCACAGCTTCCTGAGTCTCCTCTCCATTCAAGACATGTTAACAAGAGGAGAAAAAGACAGAGAAAGGTCAAGAGTTGAGGGCTTTGTGTGTCTGGACATACAAGAAGGCAAAAGAAATCACTACAGTGAGGTACACATCTGGACAGAACTCAGAGACAGTCTGTCTGGCCCACTCAGCCCACTTACCAGGCATGTTCTAAGGGAAGAGTCAAGGGGTGCCATCCAGGGCTTCTCGCAGATTTTAAAGCATTTAATGCTATATTTTATTCTTATAAACCTCCATAAATTTTTCCTGTTGGGCCATTGCTTCTCTTTCTGGGTCTATCTATCTCTCTTGGTATTTTTTGAGAAACTTACACAAAGAGTACAGCACTGGTGAAACTATGTCCACTGACTTGATTGAGGACGTGTGTTTTGACAAACACATTAATACTGGTCCATCTCTTTGGGGATCTAGTCCATAATTTTTCTCCTGAGGGAGATGGTAGCTTACACCCACAAAAACTATACTCTGTTCTATGGACGGATCATGGATACAGGCATCCCCCCCGGTTCTGAACTTGAAATTCCGACTAGGGGAAGTTGTAGAATTTAATCCAACAAACACGATAACATTTACACTTTAGTCGCTTGTATGTATAAAGCTGTAGAAGTATGATAAAGCAGAGAAAAACAAATTTCTGGATGTTAGACCCCTTGGATTTGAATCTCAACTCCGATAGCATGAATATTGTGTGACCTTGGGTGGCTTCCTTCTCCCCAACCTGACAGCTGGGGAGTTAAACCTGTCTGTGGCTTAGATACAGTGGAGTGAGGACATGTGTCAGACACAGAAAGCACTTGGAAAAGGGCCTGCTGTTTGCTATTCTTTTTTTTCTGTGTATTTTATGATAACTTGCATGTTTTTAAAATAACAATGACCCACTCTAAAGACTTCAGTTTAACTTTGTAATCTCTTTAAATACCAAGTATCTCCAAATACAGGCCTTCCCAGGTGGCACAGTAGTAAAGAATCCACCTGCCAATGCAGGAGACCCAGGAGACTCAAGTTTGATCCCTGGGTTGGGAAGACCTCCTGGAGAAGGAAATGGCAACCCACTCCAGTATTCTTGCCTAGAGAATCCCACGGACAGAGGCACTACAGTCCATGGGGTTGCAGAGAGTAAGCACAGTCTCCAAATATGGGCACATTCTGAGGTTCTAGGGGTGAGGACTTCAGCACATGAATTGGCAGAGGGTGGGTGGACGGTGATACAGTTCAGCCCATAACAATGACAAATGTTGCATTGTAGAAAATGTCTTTCATTTTGCATTAAAGTTGATTGAATTGTTAAGAGCATTTTCTAAAGCATGTTCAGTTGAGCATTAAGATACCAAGATACTTCTGATTAGCCTTGTTCCTTTTTTAACACTGAAAATATTTTATTTGCTTGCCCTGGTTCAGTTTGCCATTCATATTTAATCTACTAATGATATCAAGTTGCCGGGGAGTTAACTATCTAGAAGCCTAGTGATTCCATGATTCTTTCAACCATCTTCTGCATAAATATATGTATGTACACAAACACACACACGTATCCATGTACATATATGTGTGTGCATGCATGCACATACCCAGCTTTTTCCAAGTTTCTGACAGCTTTAGAATACATCGTCTAAAAGTATGGGTAAATTGCTTAACCACAATAATCTAATTGCATCCAGGAAAATCTATAATAATTCCATAATTATTCCATCTGAGCCAGCAGGAGCTTAATTTCATAATATAATCTATTAAAATATCTAATCCATATCTAAATGTTCCCAATTATACCAATAATTAAAAAAATAATTTTATTGATTTTTGGCTGTGCTGAGTCTTCATTGCTGCATGGACTTTTCTCTAGTCGCAGAGAATGAGGGATACTTTTTAACTGTCGTGCTTCTCATTGTGGTGGCTTCTCTTGTTGCAGGGCTTCTCTGGTAGCTTAGATGGTAAAGAGTCTGCCTGCAATGCAGGAGACCCAGGTTCAATCCCTGGGTCAGGAAGATCCCTTGGAGAAGGGAATGGCTCCCCACTCCAGTATTCTTGCCTGGAGAATTCCATGGACAGAGGAGCCTGGCAGACTACAATCCACAGGATCATAAACAGTCAGACATGACTGAGCGACTAACACTTTCACACTTTCTCTTGCTGTGGATTTGGGCCCTAGGGTGCACAGGCTTCAGTAGTCGTGGCACATGGGTTCAGTATTTGTGATTCCTGGACTCGAGAGCATAGGCTCACTAGTTGTGCATGGGGGCTTAGGTGATCCTCAGCATGTGGGATCTTCCTGGATCAGGGATCGAACCCATGTCTTCTGCATTGGCAGGCGGATTCTTTATCACTGAGCCACCAGGGAAGCCCCTATACCAAGAATATTTTTGATAGCTGTTATTTTCCAAATAAGATTCAGTCAAAGTCCAAGCATCGCATTTGGTTCTGATAACTCCTAAAGCCCCCGCCCCCATACCTTTCCAAACAGAATTCCTTAACCAGAGCAATTAGGGAATCCCTTCTCAGAGCCCTTTCTGTGGACTTCAGCCACTCCTCACACAGCTCGGACAGACATCTGCTGTGGTTTACAGTTCTTATATTTCCATTGAGTGAAATCTTCACTGAGAACAGTAACCTCTGAAGACCAGTCACCTCCAGTCTCTGTGCTGAAGTTTCTGAGAGTTTTATATCCCTTTGTGTTATCAGTATACCTGCTTTCTTTGAAAGTGAAGTGAAGTGAAAGTGAAAGTGGCTCAGTTGTGTCCGACTCTTTGCAACCCTATGGACTACACAGTCCATGGAATTCTCCAGGCCAGAATACTGGAGTGGGTAGCCTTTCCCTTCTCCAGGGGATCTTCCCAACCCAGGGATGGAACCTAGGGCTTCCGCATTGCAGGCGGATTCTTTTACCAGCTGGACCACAAGGAAGCCCAAGAATACTGGGGTGGGCAGCCTATCCTTTCTCCATGGGATCCTCCCGACTCAGGAATCGAACCGGGGTCTCCTACATCGCAGGCAGATACTTTACCAGCTGAGCTATGAGGGGAGCCTGCTTTCTTTGTTTAATTGTCCTTTTAGACATCTTTGTCCCCTCTTCATTTTCCCTGCCCTTCTTACCATTAGGTCTGGCACCTGACATCTCACAGGTAAGACCTGAACTCCTGTTACACTGGCTTCTGCCTGATCCTGCCGCACTGGCTGCCAACCTTCCAACAGAGCCAATGAGACAGGAGACAAAGCAGAGTTCAGCCACCCCTCCTTCTTTTAAGCTGTCTGATGGCTTGATCTACTTCTCGGTCATTTGGCCTGTATCCTTTTTCTTTCCCGTTTTATTGAAGTAGAGTTGGTTTACAATGTTGTGTTCATTTCTTCTGTACAGCAACATGACTCAGTTACACATATACATATACATTCTTTTCTTAATTTTTTTAATTGTGGCAAAAGTCGCATAATATAAAACATTTTATCCATATGTAACTGTACAGTTCAGTGGCACTAAGTACATTTCTTTCACATTGTTATGCAGCTCTCACCATCATCCATCTCCCAAATTTTTCCCCTTCCTAAACTGAAACTCTGTCCCTATTAAACTATCACGCGTCCCCACCTCCTATTCCCCAGGCCCTGGTATCTACCAATGTACTTTCCGACTCCATGAATTTGACTATTCTAGGTACAGCGTATAAATGAAATCAAACAGTATTTTGCATGCATTTTTAAAGTTAATATATGTCCTACAAATATTGAGTTGTGTATTCTCCAAACTCTTCTGAGCCATTTTGAAAGCAAAGTTGGCATTTCCTCCTCTGACTGAAAATCTCCAGGAGCAACTGGCTGAGGCTTCCCAGAGGAAAGGGTTTGATTTGCCCCTTCCTAGAGGGTCACTGTGCTATCTATTGACACATTCCAAAGCCTCATAAAAGCTGTTGGAGACTGCCTGAGAGTAACACCCATTAAGCATTATGGGTCCTGATTTTTACAGCTTCTAATAACTTTTACCTTTGAGTTTGCCCAGAACTCCACACATAATTAAAACAAATAAACAAACCGACCTAATTTCTGCCTTGCCTACAAGTTTGCTGTGTGACCTCAGGAAAGTCACTTAACCTTTCTGGTTTGTATTTTCTTCTTCTGTCAGAACAAAAAATAATTAGCATGAATAGAGAACTCACTAAAGAATAAAGCTCCATCATAATCACTGAGCCAATTTTTAAAAAAAAAACTTTAATTCATTACTTCAAAAATACATCTAATATCAGAGACAACTTATAGTTACTTCTAAAAGAGTAAGTTTTGAAAGACTGAATTTCCAAAACTCAGTCACTCATCTAAACATATAAAACTCTCCTTAAAGTTCTAAGGTCACACAAAACAAAATAGGAATAATTTGAAAGGAAGAGAAATTTCTTTTAAATGTTCTGGAATCATCATTGTGTGGTCAAAGTAAGTGTCTTCATGTGAATCTTAGTGCCTTAAGTATATCAATAACACTTAAGCTCTGATACAAAAGTTTCCCTTGGTCTCCCAAAGGGACCTCATTTTCTCAGGATAAATTTATATATTAATAGCTTTTGTCCAATAGAAGTATTATCAGCTAAAATGTTTTCCTCCCGAGCTTCTAACATTGGAAAGCTCTATCTCCGCTGAGTACCCATTTATCCCTCATTTTTCATAGCTTTTTGGCAAACGCTTCCCTACTGCCTTTTGGTTTTAGCAAAATACGAATGCTTCACCTTAGCTTACAGAGTTCAGCCACCCCTCCTTCTGTGCTCTTGGAATTGCCGTGAGATTCACAGTGTTATGTATTATTTTGAGGGTGTCACCATGCTGTGATTATTTTCTGGTCTTACATCATCCCTATGGGCCTTTCCTCTCCCACTTCCCAACAGTAGTCTTTATTTCTACTGTTTGGGAAAAGCTCAGAGAATCTAAACAGACTCTCAGAGTCCAAAAAGTTTAAAAATATGCACAGGGCGTATTTTCTAAATAGAGAACTTGAAACCCTGAATTCTAAATGCCTAGCTTACTTCCAGCTATTTCCCAAAGCAAAGAACAATATTTTATCTTGAAATTAAAGTTAACATAAATAACAATGTTTGGAGAAAACTTTCTGCAAACGTCTGAAGCCAAAGGGACAGGCTGGGTCCTTGCTGGGGCCTGAAAGAGAATTAGGGGAAAGTCAGCAATTTCCTGTCTTTGTAATGAGTTTACTAATTAAATCTTAATTGTAAACCAAGCTGAGCAAAATTTAAATGAACCTCTGCTGCCAGAAGTCAGGTTATGATGGTGGAATTGTTTATAAGGACAGGAAAGTGACTTTCTAAACATTAGATTCCTGTGTGTTAGCCAAGAACCGTAGAAAGTCCCCATGAGGGGAAGCCCAGAAAGAGGTGGGATAAGTGACTTGGGCCTTAAGATAATTAAATGACGTGGAGATGCCCAAGTCCCCTGAATTCAGTCATTGCCGGGGGCCAGCATCTTTCTGTTTGGACAGGCAGGAAGCAACTTCATCTGCTATAACTAATGCATTCCCCCCCGTCACCCATTTTACAGTCATTTCAGCAGCAACCTAACAGTAATGGAAATGAAAATTCCTTTACTCTGTAAACCCTGACTGTTCTGTTGAAAAATAAGCCTTGCATGTACACAGAAGTCCAAGCACCCGAGAGAAACAAAGCCGCCATACTAACAGAGTGAAAAAGAAAGTTGGTTTTATTTTGTCCTGGTACAATGGCAGAGAGATGAAAGGCAGGCAGTAACGTAAATAAAAATAAGAATCTCGTGGCTATGTACATGGCTTAACATAATTATTATTGAAAGATTAAAAAGTGAATTATCCAAATGTTCCTGATGCTGGAAAAGACTGAAGGCAAAAGGTGAAGGAGGTGGCACAGGATGAAGTGGTTAGGTAGCCTTATGGACTCAGTGGACATGAATCTGAGCAAACACCAGAGATAGTGAAGGACAGGGAAGCCTGGCATGCTGCAGTCCATGGGGTCGCAAAGAATCAGACATGACTTAGCAACTTAACAGCAACAGCAACAAAGACTCCTTCTAGTTCAAGTGTCATAATCTACATTCTTGGATCCTCACAGTAAATATAGGTGGCTGGGAGGAAGTCGTAATTCCAGTAGGAATCATATTGAACATGAATGCTACCAATCTTCACTCTTCACAAGGCTACTAAAAGGTTAAGAGAAGGCACTGGGAGTGTAGAATTTATCATTAGTGCTATTGTTATTTGACCTTTTAATCCAGAAAGAAAGAACTTCCCCTGGAAAGCTGTATTTTTTTAAAAAACTCTTCCATCTCTATTTCTTGGAGTCACTTTCTCAACAATCCCCAAAGAGAATCTTAAACTACTATTTACTTACTCAGTAAACTTAAATTGTTTTTATGGCTCTTTTCCAAAATCCTCAATTATTTTGTTTGTTTTGATTTTAATAGGAGCCAGAACCTGCATAGACATTTACATAATAAAATCTCATTTTATCCTCGAAATCTTTGGAGGCTATTTTGAATTCTGGTGCAGCCCATATTTCAGAAACATGACTTATTCTTAGTGTTTGCCGTCTTCCAGTCATCAAAAGATAGAAATTGGTGCTGTGACCTTGGATGCCCCCAACAGAGTAGTCTGACTTGCTTCCATTGGTTCATCGAGTATTGTTCAAGAAAGAGGATAAGCCATTTCAGTTTTAGTTATGGAGTCAGAATTTTGGGGAGGACATGAGCCTGAACCATGAATAAATACTGAAAGCTAAGTTAAAAATAACTTTTCAGGCTTTGCTTTACAAAGATACCATAAATTATCCACAATTAAAATCATAGTGGTAAAGGACATCTAATATTAAATCAAATAAACCAATATTTTGTTTGGAAGTTGCTGGTGTACTTTTTCATTTGTTCTGCAAAGTCTTTTCTCACTTCCTCCATCGTTACCAATGTTACGCCAAGAACAAAGCTGGTCTCCAGAAGCCTTTCTTAGGGAGGGAATCAGCCAATTCCAGGAACTCTTAGAACCATTTGTTGTTGTTGTTCAGTCACTAAGTCATGTCTGACTCTTTGCAACCCTATGGACTGCAGCACACCAGGCTTCCCTGTCTTTCACAGTCTCCCAGAGTTTGCTCAAACCCATGTCCATTGAGTCAGTGATGCCATCCAACCATCTCATCTTCTGTCACCCCCTTCTCCTCCTGCCCTCAATCTTGCCCACAACCAGGGTCTTTTCCAATGAGTCGGCTCTTCACATCAGGTGACTGAAGTATTGGAGCTTCAGCAACAGTCCTTCCAAAGAATATTCAGGGTTGATTTCCTTTAGGATTGACTGGTTTGATTTCCTTGCAGCCCAAGGGACTCTCAAGAGTCTTCTCCAGCACACAGTTCAAAAGCATCAATTCTTTGGTGCTCAGCCTTATTCTTTATGGTCCAATGCTCATATCTGTACATGACTACTGGAAAAACCATAGTTCTGACTATACGGACCTTAGAACCATGGATTCCTAAGTTGTTACTGCAGGGAGGGACCTTTGTTTCCATCATTTTTAAAAAGATGGAAGAGGGATTTGACTGGCAGATGGTGCAGCTGTACCCAGACGGCACAGTGCCATCCAGAATACAAACCTTGATCTCACTCCACCAAAGGCCCAGACCTTAGACTTCTGCTAATTGTCTAGCTTTTGCTGACTAGAGAGAACTTCACAGGACTTAGTGCTGCTAGGACAGAAGCCAGGGAGTCTACTTTGTTACAAATATATTTAGCATGGGGGAAAAAATCCAATTTCTTATAGCATATAAGGCACTTAAGTGCCTACAGATATAAGGATAAACAGCTTCCGTCACATTTTGGTTAATTCAGAACTTAGTATTAAAAGAGCTTAAATATTACTTAGTTTAGAGCTTTAACTTTTCAGGTAAAAAATAAGAGAGAGAAGCCAGAATAAATAGTCTATGGCAGAGACATTTTGGCACTGCCTCCATAATTCCTTAGGGCTTCCTCACTGGCTCATTGGTTAAAAAAAAAAAAAAAAAAAATCTGCCTGCAGTTCAGGCACAGGTTTGATCTCTGGGTTGGGAAGATCCCCCGGAGAAGGGCACGGCACCCACTCCAGTATTCTTGCCTGGGAAATCTCATGGAGAGAGGAGCCTGACAGGCTACAGTCCACGGGGTCACGAAGACTTGCTCACGACTGAGCATGGACAGGGAGGCCCGGCGTGCTGCGACTCATGGGGTCGCAAAGAGTCGGACACGACTGAGCGACTGAACTGAACTGAACTGAGCATGTATGCACGCATATACATATTTTACTTGCCATGGTAGCAGGTGAATGGGGATGGCATCACAAAGCTGCCAAAAAGTTTTGGGGGAACTTTTTTGAAAGTATAGTTGATTTACAATGCTGTGTTAGTTTCAAGTGTACAGTTGTATATACTGTACACCTGAATACATCTATTCTTTTCCAGATTCTGGAGAAACAGCAGGCTGATTTGACCTCCAGGTCATAGTTTGCTGACTCTTGGCTCAGAGGCTTTAGCCAAGGTGCTTAATTTGCTAGGTGGGGAAAACTAAAGTCCAGAAAAGCCCAATGACTTGACCCAAGATCACCCAGCTAGTCTGAGGCAAAACCAGGTCAGGGACTCAGCAGGAACAGGATGCAGTCATCACCACCCCACAGACTCCCACACTGACATTCCAGGCAGCACAAAGCCACACGCAGTCAGAGAGGAGTGAGGAGGTGCCCTGGGTGATCTGGACTCTGCTGAGCGCTATGGAAGCAGAGCAGAGAAGGCAAATGGTCCAGGAGAACCGAGGCCGACTGCACATCCTGATGAGCTCTCAGACCAAGCTTCCTGAGGAGGAGGCATTCGATTTGTGACTTGAGGATAAGAGGGACTTCCTGCATCTCACCTCTTCTCCACCTACGGATTTATCACCATCTGCAATCATCCTCTTCACATTTCCTCCTGCAGCCTTGCGGTTCTCCTGCAACCCCCAGCCCAGAGCTCCTTCCTCTGCTCCAGAGCCTACACAGACATTTACAAAATAAAACCTCATTTCATCCTCGAATTCTTTGGTCCCCTGTTCAGGGATCCCTCTCCTTCAGTGATCTGTCTATCTGTCCATCCATTCATACATCCATCCAGCTGTCACATCTCTTACTTTTGGAAGGTTTCAACTTCACAGACACAAGTGTTCAAGGATCTTCCATCTTAAAACATACTTTCTCCACCTAAGGCTCCCTCACTTTCTCTAAGAATAGACTAAATACTCGTCTCAACCAATGACAGTCTGGCTCTTGCCCCCAACATTCCACTAAAACCATTCTCCCTGGGGGTTTGCTAAATCTCATGGCAGCTCTGGGTTCTTATCCCACCACTTCCTCTCTCTGTTTGGCATTTAACCCTATGAGCCACTCTCTTTCTTTACATCACTCCTCCTTTCACTTCTGTCGTCCCACTGGCCCCTTATAGTCTTTGATTCTCACTGGTCCCCATTCCCCAAGTTCTTCTGTCTCCAGCCCTGGCATCTGAGCTCCATGAGATTAGGGGCTTTTCTATCATGTTCAACACCATACAACCAACATTCATAGCAGTTCCCAGATGTTTTAATACAACTCAATCATGAGTTACCCCATTCCTAGGTGAAAATCCAAAAGATTCTGTCTGTGGCCCTGGTTCTTGCACTCTATACAATTCTATAAACAACCACGTTCTCTCTCAGGGTTTTAATTTCTTCTTAGAAGCTCATCTCTATCCTTGGAGAAGGCAATGGCACCCCACTCCAGTACTCTTGCCTGGAAAATCCCATGGACGGATAAGCCTGGTAAGCTGCAGTCCATGGGGTTGTGAAGAGTCAGACACGACTGAGTGACTTCACTTTCACTTTTCACTTTCATGCATTGGAGAAGGAAATGGCAACCCACTCCAGTGTTCTTGCCTGGAGAATCCCAGAGACGGGGGAGCCTGGTGGGCTGCAGTCTATGGGGTTGCACAGAGTTGGACACAACTGAAGCAACTTAGCAGCAACTTAGCAGCAGAATCTCTATCCTAGAACGTCTCTCGATTTCCATATGCCCCACTATTTGTGTGTCCAACTAACATACATCTCCTATTAAATACAATCAGCCCCTCTTATTGCCTTCAGGATGAATCAACCTATAATGGTTTGAATTTGTTCCCCAAAAAGATATGTTTAAGTCCTAACCTCTGGTTCCTATGAATGTGACTCTACTTGGAAATAGTGTTTGCAGATATAATCAAGTGAAGATGAAGTCACTAGGGTGAGCCCTAATCCAGTACGATTGATGTTCTTATAAGAGGGAAAACTGGATACAGACACACAGGAAAAATGCAGTGCAAGGAAAGAGACACAGAAAGATAATGACCATGTGAAGATGCAGACAGAGACTAAAGTGATACAGCCACAAGCCAAGGACACTGGGCCCACCAAGAGCTGGAAGAGTCCAGAACAGGTCCTCCCCTAAAAGCTTCAGAAGGAGCCAACTTGCCAACACCTTGATTTTGCACTTTTTAAGCTCCATGACTGTGAGACAACAAATTTTGCTTGCTTTAAACCACCCATTCTGTGGTTATTTGCTATGGCAACCCTAGCAAAATAATATACCCTCATTCTGGAAGTTTAGGCCTGTCTAGTCAAAGCTATGGTTTTTCCAGTAATCAGGTAGGCGTATGAGAGTTGAACTATAAAGAAAGCTGAGCACCAAAGAATTGATGCTTTTGAACTGTGGTGTTGGAGAAGACTCTTGAGAGTCCCTTGGACCGCAAGGAGATCAAACCAGTCCACCCTAAGGGAAATCAACCCTGAATATTCATTGGAAAGACTCGTGCTAAAGCTGAAGCTCCAATACATTGGCCACTTGATGTGAAGAACTGACTCATTTGAAAAGACCCCGATGCTGGGAAAGATTGAAGGCAAGAGGATAAGCGGATGACAGAGGATGAGATGGTTGGTTGGCATCACTGACTCAATGGACATGAGTTCGAGCAAGCTCCAGGAGTTGGTGATGCACAGGGAAACCTGGCGTGCTACAGTCCATGAGGTTGCAAAGAGTTGGACACGACTGAGCAACTGAGGTGAACTGATTCTGAAAGTCAAATGGAAAGAAAGAAAAGCGAGAGAGAGAGAGAGAGGAAGGAAGAGAGGGAAGGAGAAAGAAAAGTTTGGGGACTTTCCTGGCCGTCCAGTGGTTAAGACTCCACACTTTCACTCTAGGGACCACGAGTTCAATTCCTGATTGGGAAACTAAAATTCTACATGTCGTGTGGTGCAGTCAAATTTAAAGAAAAGAAGAAAGACAAGTCTGTTTATCCAAACTTAATTTCTCACTATTTCCATCTTCACTCCAATCCCATAAAAACGTCAAAATCCCATACGTATGCCAATCTTCCTTTGTTCTTGCATTTTTATGCATATTTAGTTGGCTCAGTCAAAACCCATTTAGAATCCTGCCTCCAATAATGCCCTTATTAATGTGTTGAGCATTTATAGAACATCCCCTCTGGACATCCAATTTCTCTCCATGAAACCAGGACTCCAGTTCCTCGGAGCTCTTGACTTCTTTCTGTGTCCACCTCCCAAGGACTCTAATCTCCTTAAAGACAAAATATGACTGACTCCTACTTCCTTTTGCATCTTCTGTGCTGATGTTAGGCATATACTGAGCCTGGGATACAACATCTGGGTATTAGAGATTTGGAAGTAGCAGTGACTGGGTCTGATTTTCCCCTTAGAGTCACCATTTATGGAGCACTTACTGTGTAACAGGCATGCTAAATGTATTTTTTTAGTTAATCCTCAAAATTTCTTGGCAGGTGGATCAATTATCTTTATCTCTATTTTACAGATGAAGATACAACAGCTTCATAGAGACTTGTTACTAGTTTTGGGGGCTGTGTCCAAACCCTGTGCGGTGATGACGTGCTGCTTTCTGATCCACTGGAGGAAAGCAACAGAAGAACAGGTTTCCTCTGCCCCTCCTCCTCCCCCTTTAGAGGACACAAGCTGATCATTGCTGAGGAAGTGAGATCACTACTAATGTGATGTTTGGCTCACGTTAAAATTTAGTCTCTGAGTTACTGTTGAAAAGTGTTCTGCAGAGAGTGGACTCAGTTTAGTGCTCAAGCAGAAGCTTCTGTGACTGTGGAAGGCTCCTGGGAACCCAAGGCAGGGAAGTGATTGTCGGGGTCACTTCACTGAACACCCCACCCCATGCATGCCACGCTTACCTGATAACTATGGATCTTTGCAAAGATCACCAATCACAAGACCCCACAGCCTGCTACCAACCCTAGCGCTGCCTTTCACCCTCCATGGGGACCTTCCTTTTAACAGGCTCATAATGATTAATATGAAGTATGTTGCCTCTGGCCACAGTGGTTTATGTTTAGGCTAGAAGACCAGTTATGAAGGACAATAATAGAAAGTATTCTGGTATCCTCAAGGTGCTTCCCAGGTGGCACAGTGGTAAAGAGTCCGCCTGCTAATGTGGGAGACTGGTTCAATCCCTGGATCAGGAAGATCCCTGCAGAAGGGAATGGCTACCCACTCCAGTATTCTTCCCTGGAAAATTTCATGGACAGAGAAGCCTGGCAGGCTACAGTCCCTGGGGTTGCGAATAGTCAGACACGACTGAGAACACACGAACACTGGGATCCTCAAAATCAGAAATTCTGTCATTGCAGTTACGAATGCGCATGCAATGGAAGAGGAAAGAAAGGCTAAATGCCCGTGTGGAATTGTTCTAATTTTCTAGCACGTGCCTTAGGATAGATCTTGGGTTATAGACTCCAGTTCATTTTGTATTTTTGTCCAAGTCTGGAACAATGTTATGCTCACCATTTTAAACATATTTGTTAGTAGAAAGATGGTCACCAAGAGTGGGGAGGAGGGGAAATGGGAGGATGTCCGTCAAAGGTACGGAGTTGTAATCGTGTTGGATGAATGTCTAGTCATGTACAGCACTGTGACTAAAGTTAATAACATTATACTGAATACCAGAAGTCTGCTAAGAGTACATTTCAGATGCTCTATTCAAAAATAATCATAATAAAACTATATGAGGAGATATGTTAATTAACTTTACTGTAGTCATCATTTCACTATGTAAGTATCAGAGATAAATTAGAAATATGGGATTAACAGATACACACCACTGTATATGAAATAGATTAACAACAAAGATTTATTGTACAGCACTGGGAACTCTATTCAGTATCTTGTAATAGCCTATAATGGAAAATAATGTGAAATATATATATATATATATATATCTTAATCACTTTTCTATAAACCTGAAACTGACACAATATTGTAAATCTATACTTCAGTAAAAATATGTGGCTCCCCAAAACAGACAAAAAAAAAAAAAAAAACTATATGAGGAGATGGTATGTTAAACTTGACTAGAATCATTATTTCACTATCTAAGTGTATATCCAATGCCTCCACCTTAAATATATACAATAAAAAGTAACACACATGTTTATTAGCAATTTCCATGTTCTATATTCTGTAACTTCCTTTTTAAGTGGATAATCATAGTAAGGAAGCTTTCAAATAACAAAATCTGTATTACGTGTTCAGAGATCGTTGGTTCTTTACCATCCCTGTTGAAAATCAAATGAGAAATGATTGAAAAATCAAGTTTTCAACATAAAGAATTCTCTCCAGTGATGTTCATTAACACACCAGGATGATGTTTGATGGTAGAAACCAAAAGTCTCATTCCAAATATCAAAATCAAAATCCATAAGATGCTGACTCCATCAAATTCACCCAGAACACTCTCAAAGCTGATGCTTCAGCCACACTTTCTGTTTTCTCAGAGAACCTCGAAAGCAGGATCTCTGATTCTCTGGTAGGACAGTTCTATGCATCCTGGAAGGACCAATCTCAAATGTCACCCCCTCCAGGAAGTCTTCTGTCATTCCCCACCCTTAGCCCCCTAACAAGCACACCTCCCTCTCACACCAATAGCACTTTGCTTATAACACTGCTGTTGCTGCTGCTAAGTCGCTTCAGTCGTGTCTGACTCTGTGCGACCCCATAGATGGCAGCCCACCAGGCTCCCCCGTCCCTGGGATTCTCCAGGCAAGAACACTGGAGTGGGTTGCCATTTCCTTCTCCAATGCATGAAAGGAAAAGTGAAAGTGAAGTCGCTCAGTCGTGTCCGACTCTTAGCGACCCCATGGACTGCAGCCTACCAGGCTCCTCGGGCATCCATGGGATTTTCCAGGAGAAAGTACTGGAGTGGGTTGCCATTGCCTTCTCCATGTCAACATAAAATTATTGGCGTTTGATTAATGGTGATAAATGGTTTTATTTGTTGTGCTAAGCTGTGAACCATTTGTGAGCATTGCACACTGACCCTTGGTATCTTCGGCACCAACCACATCAGTGACCCACAGCAGATATTCCATATTTGCCAAGTGAAATAAATCCATTCCAGGCTCATCCCCCGCCCTTAGCTCCGCAGAGTCAACTTCTCCACGAATGTGGGCAGCTTAAAGGAAAGGTATTTTTCCACGTGAGAAGAGAGATAAGGCTTGATTTTCCCTCTGAGGATTAAGGGGAAAGGTCTGGCCAGTTTAAACAGGGGAGAAAAGTGTTCAAGGGTTGAGCGGTAAGGTAGGTGAAGTATCCTGGAGGGACCCCACCCTCTGTTCTTTCCAAACCACTTCAGAACAGGTTCCAAATCCCCTGGCAAAATGGCTGGGCCAGGTGGGGTCTGGCCCCAGGAGCTGAGTGCAGGATGCACGCACCACCGCCAGAGCCTGGCCCGAGGAAAATACCAAATCTGAGTGTGAATCATGACTTCTCTGCTGCTAGAATGGGCTCTGTCCTCTCACCCAGCTTTTTAAAGACTTCTCATGAAACCCAGGTCTCTGATAAGGTGCAAAAATACTAGTGCAGTTGTGACCACAAACAAGAAACTGCAAGGAAAAAATGAAAAATGGAACAGAGCTTGGAAAGTGGGCCTTGTAAGTGTTGTGGCCAGAACTTAACCACATGTTAATCTGTTTCTAGGGCAGTGGAGCCTGGATTTTATACAACTGTAGACAACTGTCACTGCAAGTCATGCTGACAACTAGACTAGCATTTCTAAAACTTTGTTCTGAATCTATCCTACGTGATAGTCCGTTTTAAAGTGAAAAAATGGATCTATTTTCAGATTGCAGTGGATCAACTCGTAATTTTTGCTTCTAAAGTAGTAGATACCAGGACTTCCCTGGCATTCCAGTGGTTAAGACTCTGCCTTCCAATACAGGGGGTGAGGGTTCCATCCCTGGTAGGGGAGCAAAGATCCCACATGCCTCTTGGCCAAAAAACCAAAACGTAAAACAGAAGCAATATTGTAACACATTCACTAAAGACTTTAAAAATGGTCCACATCAAAAAAAATCATCTTTTTAAAAAACTTTAAAAATAAATTAGTAGATACCAAAGGATCGTCAATGAGATGAGCCTGGACCGTGAACAAATATTACAAGCTAAGTTTAAAATAAGTTCTCAAGTTTTGCTTTACAAAGATAAATTATCCACAATTAAAATTACAGCAGTAAAGTATGTCTAGCATTAAATCAAATAAACCAATGTTTTTAAAGCTTCAACAGTTTATTAAGTAAATGTTTTTGGTTGACAGATTAGCTTTTCTGAGGGATGTTGGAGTGGGAGGGCACGTGGGTAAACCTATGGCTGTTTCACGGTGGTGTTTGGTAGAAACCAACACAATAGTGTAATGCAAGTATCCTGCATTTAAAAATAAATAAAATTTTTTAAAAAGATTTTTTGATGTGGGCCAGGTTTAAAGTCTTTGCTGATTTTGTTATAACTTTGCTTTGGTTTTATGGTTTGGGTATTTTAGGCAGCAGCTGCAGCAGCATATGGGATCTTAGCTCCTCAACCAGGGATTATACCTGTAACCCCTGCATTGGAAGGGGAAGTTCCAACCATCGGACTGCCAGGGAAGTTCCCTCTACTATTTGAAAACTTAAGTACTGAAATCACAACTTCCTGAAACTAAATTTGTTTATTTTTCTTTCCCAATGGGAAAAAAAAATTGAGGGTAAAAAGGAAAGAAATATTGTTTCCCCTTGCTTATGAGACTAATTTTGATTTTGCCTTAATAAATAGTTTACTTAAATAAATTCATTCCAATAGGCACAATTTAATGATGCTTCTTTTTCTTCTGTGCCCCTGATAGTCCTCAGACAAAAACTGTTTGGGGATTCAATTTTAGGTTCCCTAGAAATGCTCCCACTTCACAAGTTTATCACCCGTTTGCTGGAGATTTTGAGAGAACATTTTTGATTGATCATGTCTATTTTTCTATTTTTTCATTTTGATTGATCATGTCTATGGTTTCAAGAAGAATGGCAGAGAACGCGGACTAAAACTAGCCTGCATCTACAAAAACAACTTTTTTTTCTTTTTTAAAAACACATGACTTATTAAAACTGAACAGTTACAATTAACCAATTAACATGCCTTGTGACTCCAGAAGGCAGAAGTAGAAACAATAGATGGAGACAAATTTGGCATTTCCATCACTAAGGATTTTCTATAGCCTGGTACCCAAAGGTTAGGGAACAACCAGTTTCTACCTGGACTTGGAGTGCTAAAGACAGAGTTCCCAGACTGACTAGGGAAAGAGGGCAGGAGCCAGGTGACCTGTACAGGATTTCCTTCCAGTGCTAATTTTGTTGTTGTTCAGTTGCTAAACTGTGTCTGACTCTTTGCGACCCCATGGACTGGAGCACGCCAGGCTCCCCTGTCCTTCACTATCTCCTGGAGTTTGCTCAAACTCATGCCCATTGGGTCAGTGATGCTATGTAAGCATCTCATCCTCTGCTGCCCCCCTCTGCTTTTGCCTTCAGTCTTTCCCTGCATCAGTGCTAATAGCCCTCATAATTTCAGGGACAGTGACCATTTGCTCACCTGAGTGTCTCTTCTTTCCCCCACAGCCCAGCTTTAGGAAAGGGCAATGGAGACCCCCACCGCTGCCATTTCACATCTGCGCCTCATCCCTCACCCCACAGCAGCCTGGCTTCCACTCCCCCTCCACTGCTGCATGGAAACTACTGTCCCTCAGGTCCCGAATGACCTCTTAACTGCCAGAGCTGATGGACACTTTGACACATGGCCACATCCTCCTCTCTGAAACTCTTCCTCCTGTTGGCCTCTCCCTCCAGCCACTGTCCCGCTCATCCGTTTGGAAAGCATTCTACTAGGCCTCTACCATGTGCAGGAAATGGTGCCAGATGTTGAGATGCAAAGATGAGTAAGACATACTCTCCATCCTGAAGGGAACTATAGAGTTGGTGACTATTACTGATGGAGAACTCACTAGACTTCCAGCACAGTTCTGGGTATTCTGAACTAGAATCTGTATATGCTTTCCTGTGTTGTGTCTCTTCCTTGGGATTTCCATCACATCATTTTTCTTCTCTCTTACTCTTCTTTGATTAATTCATTAACACCCCGTATTTATACCTGGGTTAAACTAGATAGAATTAAAGGTAAGACTTAAATCAGCAGAACTATTTAAAAGACTCATTTTATGTAATTTTGCTGCTGCTGCTGCTGCTAAGTTGCTTCAGTCGTGTCCGACTGTGCGACCCCATAGACGGCAGCCCACAAGGCTCCCCCATCCCTGGGATTCTCCAGGCAAGAACACTGGAGTGGGTTGCCATTTCCTTCTCCAATGCATGAAAGTGAAAAGTGAAAGTGAAGTCGCTCAGTTGTGTCTGACTCTAGCAACCCCATGGACTGCAGCCTACCAGGCTCCTCAGTCCATGGGATTTTCCAGGCAAAAGTACTGGAGTGGGGTGCCATTGCCTTCTCCAATATATATTTATATGTACACTGAAAAAGGAACCAGATCCCAGCAGTTAAACCAGCGTGTTAAGCCCAATATCTAGTTTCTTTTTCTGTCCAAAGACAACAGGAAAAATGCTGTACAGTGTATGTCTGTGTTCTGAGAATAGTATTTTGTATAGCTGAATATCAGAGTTGAAAGCAAAAGAATATAAATGAGGTGGTACCTTTCATCATTCTAATGGCAGAAAGTGAAGAGGAATTTCAGCCTCTTGAGGGTGAGAGGAGAGTGGAAAAGCTGGCTTAAAACTCAACATTCAAAAAGCTAAGATCATAGCATCTGGTCCCATCACTTGATGGCAAATAGATGGGGGAAAAGTGGAAGCAATGACAGATTTTATTTTCTTGGGCTCCAAAATCACTGCAGACATGACTGCAGCCATCAGATTCAAAGACACTTGCTCCTTGGAAGAAAAACTATGACAAATCTAGACAATGTATCATAAAGCAGAGGTATCACTTTGCCGACAAAGGGCCTGATGGTCAAAGCTATAGTTTTTCCAGTAGTCATGTGTGGATGTGAGAGTTGGACCATAAAGAAAGCTAAGTGCTAAAGACATGATGCTTTTGAAATGTGGTGTTGAAGAAGACTCTTGAGAGTCCCTTGGGTTGCAAGGAGATCCAACCAGTCCATCCTAAAGGAAATAAGTTCTAAATATTCATTGGAAGGACTGATGCTGAAGCTGAAACTCCAACACTTTGGCCACCTGATGCGAAGAACTGACTCATTTGAAAAGACCCTGATACTGGGAAAGATTGAAGGCAGGAGGAGAAGGGAATGACAGAACATGACATGGTCAGATGGGATCACCGACTCGATGAACGTGAGTTTGAGTAAGCTCTGGGAGTTGGTGATGGACAGGGAAGCCTGGTGTGCTGCAGTCCATGGGGCAGCACGGGGCAGACACAACTGAGCAACTGAAGTGAACTGAAGTGTATGGATATGAGAGCTAAACCTTGTAAAGAAGGCTGAACGCCAAAGAACTGATGCTTTCCAATTGTGGTGCTGGCTAGAGAAGACGCTTGAGAGTCCCTTGGACTGCAAGGAAATCAAACTTGTTGATCCTAAAGGAAATTAACCCTGAAGGACTGATGCTAAAGCTGAAGCTCCAATACTTTAGCCGCCTGCCGGGAAGAGTGGACTCATTGGAAAAGATCTTGATGCTGGGAAAGACTGAAGGCAAAAGGAGAAGGGGCAACAGAGGATGAGACAGATAGTATCGCTGCCTCAGTGGACATGAATTTGAGTAAACTCCAGGAGATAGTGAAGGACAAGGGAGCCTGGTGTTCCACAGTCCATGGGGTTGCAAAGAGAGGGACATGACTTAGTGACTGAACAACAACAACACCTTTCATCACCATTTTTGTCAAATTTTGAGTAAGACCGATGAGCAGCTAAACCAAGGGAACAATTAAACAGCGCTCCTCAGCACAAAGAACAAGATATCCATCTGCTTGCAGGCTCAGAAAAATGCCAAGGGACCAAGGATTCCCCGGGTAGAACCGGACTGTCCCCAGCAAGACTTCCAGCTTCAGGCAAGATCTTAGCACTCTTTCAGGCTCCTTCCTGAACTCTGGTCCTTGCACAATATTTTTCTGCTGGGAGGGAGAAATTCCTTCCTGGCTCCTGCTTGAGTGATCAACTCAAGCCCCAGAGCCTAAGACTACCTGTAATTATCCTTCATCTTTATCTCAGTTTACCAATCAGACTTGGTGATGATCCAGCAATTTTTTCCCTGCTGTTGAAATATTACAAACCCTGGTTAACCACATAGCAGAACGTGTTTCTTGAGACCTCATTTCTAGTAAGATACTCTGTACTCTATGGCGAGGGAGGCTCATGGATTGTCTCAGGAGAAACACATTTGCTGTAAGAGAATGATTGAAAAAAGAAAATATCAATAAACAAGCATCATAAATATCATAAAACAAACTTATGGTTACCAGAGAGGAAAGGGAAAGGATAAATTAGGGGTTTGGGATTAACAGATACATGCAACTATTTATAAAATAGATAAATAACAAGGACCTACTGTGTACAATGGGCTTCCCTGGTGGGGAATGCAGGAGATGTGGGTTTGATCTCTGGGTGGGGAAGATCCCCTGGAGAAGGAAATGGTAATCCACTCAAGCATTCTTGCCTGAGAAATCCCATGGACAGAGGGGCCTGGCAGGCTACCATCCAGGGGGTTGCAAAAGAGTTGGACACAACTTAGTGACTGCTGCTGCTAAGCCGCTTCAGTCATGTCCGACTCTCTGCAACCCCATAGACGGCAGCCCACCAGGCTCCGCCATCCCTGGGATTCTCTAGGCAAGAACACTGGAGTGGGTTGCCATTTCCTTCTCCAAACTTAGTGACTAAACAACAACAAAAAAACTGTGTAGCACAGGAAATTATATTCAGTATCTTGGAATAATCTATAATGGAAAGGAATCTGGAAAAGAATATATATATATATATATATGAATCACTTTGCTGTACACCGGAAACTAACACAGCATCATAAATAATCTATACTTCAATTTTTTAAAAAAAGAAAATATCAGTAATTAAAGACATACCCAAAATTATATCTTGAGCTTTGCAGATGGTTTCTTAATGACAAAAATTTCAACCAGACTAAAATGTGAAGTTGTCCTGTCCCTGAAATCTCTTGTGCCAGTGCCTAGGGTATTTATTTGTGGTATATATGTGGTTGTGTGTGTGTGTGTGTCTATAAACGTGTTTGTGTGCTCTGTGGGGAACTCAGGAAGAGGGAATTCATTATGCAAATTAGCACTTGTCAAAGTCTAAAAAAGAGGTCTAGGTTAACCTCAAAGTGGGCCTGCGAGTTGTGGCCTAAATTAAAATAAACAAATTCAACTTGCTTTTTCAACACTACTTTAAGCCTTTAAAAAAGTCATAGAGAGACTGATGCCCATAAATATGTAGTATATTAATCTCTTTCCCCTAGTTCTTGGTGGGATGAAGTAGTTCAGACAAGGAATTTATCTAAATCATTTGAAGAGTGCAGTGAAATTATTTAAAATTGGTTTAGGATAGAAATCCTTCCACAATGCCTCTTAAACAAAGTACACTCCAGAGTCCCAGAAAAAATGACTAGAATATTATAAGAAAATACACCTCGTGCAGTGGCTCTTCTGCCTTTCTTCTCTTCCACCCAGATGATAGGTTCTGCGGAACCTCACTTTACATTGGAGATTGTCAATGACTCTTGAGCCATAGCTGTGAGCTGTCTAACTTTACAAATAAAGTTTTGTTAGAACACAGCCACACCGTTTCACTCATGGATCAACAGCGGCTTCTGCGCTACAACGGCAGAGAGGTATATTTGCGAGGGCCCCTGTTGACTGCACAGCTGAAAATATTTTCTATTTGACCCTGTACAGAGAAAGTTTGCAGAGTCTGTTTGGTTGTTACTTCCTGTTGTGGGGGCCTTTTCAACAGCTCTCTCCTCGTTGAAAACCAAGAACCACAGTTGTTGTTGTTGTTGTTATCCTGAATGTCTTTATTTATTTTTTAATTGGGGTATGGTTGCTTTACAGTGTTGCGCTAGCTTCTGCTGTACAGCAAAGTGAATGAGCTGTATGTGGATGTATATCCCCTTCTTGGACCTTCCTCTCACCCTTCTACATATATCCAACGGGATATTACTCAACCAGAAAAAGAACAATATTGGGCCATTTTTAGAGACATAAATGGACCCAGAGTCAGTCACACATAGCAAAGTAAGTCAGAAAGAGAAAAATAAATATTGTATATTAACATATATGTATCAAATAACATACAACATAATATGTTAATATGTTGACATAATATATGTCAATAACATAACATATATATATTGAATCTAGAAAAATGGTACAGAAGAATCACACTTTTTAAGCTTAATAAGGGTAGATAGGGAGTAAGAACTACAGTGATTTTATTTAAGGTGTCCTGTGAAGTTTCCTGCAATCTCCCAGGTGCCTTGGAGAATTTTTAGGCAAGGCTTTCTTCCATTAGTAGCTTAAGGAGACTAACAATGAGAAATCAGATAGGAGAGGCTTAGTTGTATTTGTTTATGCCAATGATTAGATGGTGATGTGAAAAAGTGGGCAGAGGTTTGGCTAGTCTAGAATGATAGAGGCTAGTGAAGGTTTAAATGTAAGGGTGGGGGCGGGTCCTTCTAGTGAAAAACTGAGTAGGGGGAAGGCACAGATGATAAGCTTAAATCCCTCTGCAAGACTGGTTTTGTGCCATAGAAGTAATTACCAGGAAAAGGGAAACTACCCCCATTTAGACTACCCTGCAAGAATCCCAGGGAATTTATTTGTGGAGAATTTGTCCAACACGTTCACATGTATACCGTCCTCCACACATAAAGAACCCTCATCTCCTAAGGTAGAAAGCAAGAATAACACCTCTCTGAAGCGATGGCACCCCACTCCAGTACTCTCGCCTGGAAAATCCCATGGACAGAGGAGCCTGGTAGGCTACAGTCCATGGGGTCGCGGCTGAGCGACTTCATTTTCACTTTCATGCATGCATTGGAGAAGGAAATGGCAACCCACTCCAGTGTTCTTGCCTGGAGAATCCCAGGGACGGGGAGACTGGCGGGCTGCCGTCTATGGGGTCGCACAGAGTCGGACACGACTGAAGCGACTTAGCAGCAGCAGCAGCTCTCCTAAAAGTTCTTATACAAACACAAACTCATTTGTGGTTCACTGAGTGTGAAACAGCTACTCCCACAAACAGAGCAACAGAAAGCAAAAATAGACTCGTGTGTATTTTTCAGTTTGTGGTCTCCTCTGCGTTTAAATACAAAGAGAGAGTTAACAAAATGAATGACTACATTACACCTGAAGAAGATGGGGAAGCAGATAATCTTCTTGAGTGTTTCTCTTTGACAGCCATTACAACACATGTACCTCGAAATATAATTCAGTCTATTTTCAGGACACTTGTGTTGTCGTTTGAATGAGAACCATTAATTTTGGGGCCCTGGAGGAAGTCAACTTCTGCCCCGGAGGAATGAGGATGGTCGCCTCGTGTACAGTGTTTCATCTCTGAGGCTCCCCAGTGGATAAATCACGAGAATAACTTGACTTTGAACATTTTCAGATCACCAAAGAGCTGCTGTTACAACAGGTTGGAGAAGATTGCTTTTATGTTTATTGCTGCTTAAAACTTTGTAGTGTGGGATGCCAAAGAAGAAGAAAAGAAGCTTATCTATTCAGCTATTCTGGATTCTAGAGTAATTTGCCATTCTTATTGCTGTGTATCAAGAAAGTGGCAAATTCAAAGGCTGTCATTTATTTCACTAATGGAATTAAAAATGAGTGTGGTCCAGAGCAGTAATCAATGCCTTGCTCGTTGTGATGGATTATGGCTCAGCTAAATAGTATGACCTTTAATTACCTGAAAAAATGCAATTTTCCAATGTCTTTGCTGTTTTCTCTGTGATTTCCCACACAAATATGACCTGTCATGTGCTATTTTTATTTAGCTTAAGTAAATTTAGTGCTTATAAAAGGTGCCGGATTAACAGCCCCAGAGTAAAATCCTTTATCCCTTTAGTCCTTTATTATTAAACACTTTTAGAGCACTTTGTTGTTCTTTTTTTTTTTTCCTGAGCTCCACGCAGTCAATTCATTGGGTTGTTTTTATTAATATTCTTTTATAGTAGGTAAGATCGTCATTCTTATTTTTTAATAAGAATCCTAAAACTTCAAGGATGGGACCTGGGTCGCAAAAAGAATTCATGGTTAGTTTGTTTTAGCTCCTAAATTTGCATGTCGTCCCCAGTCACATGCTGTTGTTGCCCCTTGTGTAGGGTAGCTGATGAGTGTTTGTACAAAACTTAAGTAGTAACATTCAGTCCAGTTCAGATCAGATCAGATCAGTCGCTCAGTCATGTCCGACTCTTTGCGACACCATGAATTTACAGATTCCCAAATAAAATCAGTCAGCTTATATCCAGTGCAGAGGTAAGGGAGGCACTTCCCTGGCAGTCCAGTGGTTAAGACTTCACGTTTCCAGCTGCAGGGGGCGTGAGTTCAATTCCTGGTCAAAGAACTAGGATTCTGCTTGCTGCACACAGTAGTTAAAAATAAATAAGTAAGAGAAGCTAATGCTCAACATTTGATGAAAACCAAAAGGACAAATGTGAATTACCCGAAAATCTCTACCGGAGACTAATAATGGAAAGAAAGGATGCAATAATGATTTTTTTTTTTAATGGAGATTTGGCTGTTTGGGGAGGGAAAAAGTTGACTTTAAAATACATACATATAAAGGGAGGAAAAGTTAGACTTCTGCATCCAAGTATACTTATTCTACAATAAAGGAGAAACAAACATTTTTCCTCTGGAGCTATCTCTAGCTCAACAATATCTCCTGTCACAAAAATGAAGTTTTGAAATTTTTATCTAGATAATTTGCAGATTCAGTGTGACTAGGATGCTGAGCGCCAAAGAATTGATGCTTTTGAACTGTGGTGTTGGAGAAGACTGTTGACAGACCCTTGGACTGCAAGGAGATCCAACCAGTCCATTCTGAAGGAGATCAGCCCTGGGATTTCTTTGGAAGGAATGATGCTGACGCTGAAACTCCAGTACTTTGGCCACCTCATGCGAAGAGTTGACTCATTGGAAAAGACTCTGATGCTGGGAGGGATTGGGGGCAAGAGGAGACGGGGACAACAGAGGATGAGATGGCTGGATGACATCACTGACTCGATGGACGTGAGTCTTAGTGAACTCTGGGAGTTGGTGATGGACAGGGAGGCCTGGCGTGCTGCGATTCATGGGGTCGCAAAGAGTCGGACACAACTAAGTGACTGATCTGATCTGATCTGATCTGAGGATGCTGTTGACTGTTGACTTTTCAACACAAGGTAAAATTTTCAAGATTTCATGTACAAAAATTCCACCGGTTAGTAGAACTAAATATGTTTCCTGAATCACTGACAGATGAAAAAACAAGTGGAGGCAGGATAGAAAAACTCTTTCTTTAATTTTCATTTCTTATTCAAGTCTTCATGAAGTGAAAAGAGTCTTCATAGTTGTTAACTATTTTCATAATTTTAAAATGTGTTATAAATCATCCATTATCTCTTAGGATATTACTGTTCTCTAATGTATACATGTAATATTATATATTAGGACTTTCTATATTTGACTGGGGTTTGCCTGGTGGCTTAGATGATAAAAGAATATGCTTGCAATGCAGAAGACCCAGATTCAATCCCTGAGACGGGAGAATCCCCCATGGAAAAGGGAATGGCTATCCACTCCAGTATTGTTGTCTGGAGAATCCCATGGACAGAGGAGACTAGCAGGTTTCAATGTAGTCCATGGGATCACAAAGAGTCAGACACGACTGAGCGACAAACACACACATATTTGACTATGGCATTGATTATAAATATCTTTACAGATTGTTCTTCAGCCTCTAATTTTGTTTACCTAAAAAGACTGTGATCATTAGAATCTTAATTATTTCAATGTCATGCAGTCAGAACTATCTTTTCCAAAGTGAACGTCCCCATAACGTTTAAGGGTGGAAAGCTCTCTCCTATTTCAGCTTTCCTTAATTAGCCACAGCAACTTCTTGGATTTTTGAGAGAAGATTCATGGAAAGCTCCAAAAGTAAATCCTAGATCTGTCGTTAGACCTAACACAGACTTCACACTTTCAGTGTCTAGGTGAAACACAGAAAAAGACACTTTCATTTATCATTTATCTTTGATGATTAAAAGCTACTCAGACATCATTCCTGAAACTAATATAATGTTTTATATATGTGTGTGTATATATATATATATATATAAATTATACATCAATTTAAAAAATACTTCTCAGACACAACACACACACTGTATCGCTTAAAGGGGCTCGAGAGGAAAAGTGCTGGTGTCTCATCACTAGGCTGCACCATTTTGCCTTTCCACTCACCTCTGGAAGATTATCTTGGGGAAAGGTGCTCTACTTGATATAAAAGAATCCTCCCAAATGGCTTTCTAAATTTAAATTCAGAAGCCCTCAAGTCAAACTGAATCCCATGAAATTGATCCCCTAACCTACAATTTTCAAATAGGAGTCTCCCGAGGGGAGGGATCACAAAACCTTTTCAACCCTATACTCTGACTCAGGAACTTCTTGGGTGACCTTATACCTACATTCCCCTTGCCCTGAAGGAACCTGAGGGCTTCAATCCCCTCTCTTATTTGGCCTCCAAAGTCATTATTTTGATCCTGACTCATCCCCCAGTTATGCTGTCAAAGGTTCCTCACTTGCCGAATTACTTCATGTTCCCAAGGAGCCATGTGAAGACACCTCAACACATCTCTTCCAAAATGCCTCCTCCTTGGCCTATGACCTCACCAGTCCCCCAAAGAAAAGCAGAAGCAAGGCCCATCAGAACTTCACTGGAGGTCCTCCAAGGAAAGTGAAAAATGAAGAAGATGGAAGATTCACGAAGGAAGGTTTCTTCCCCTTGGAGAAACTCAACACAAAACAACATATGAACAGGGCTGAATATGGGGGTGTTTGATAAACTCCTTATTGAATTTCCAAATGTGAGAAATATCTTGCCCTTCCCACCTGGGCAAATACCAGCCACGTCAGAGCATCATTGTCCCCTGAACTGAAACGTGCTATTTGCTAGAGAAACCTGTAGTGGAAGCTGAGAGGAACATTTTACATAGATTTGAAGGAAGATCCAGCTATTAGAGGCACTAAAAGCAGAATCAAGAGAGTTGTTCACCCACGGAGGGGACAGAGGGAGTTCATCAAAATGGCGTCTGACCCGTGGACGGCACACACCACAGACTTACAGTTTGAGTAAAACAGTGTTGGACAGGAAGAGAGACAGCATTACAAAGAAAGGAAAGAGAGGGAGAGGGAGTGAAGGAAGGGTGGCAAAGAGCATGAGAAGGAGGGGCAAGGGGGTGTGGAAGAGAAGGACGGAGGGAAGGAAAGAAGGGACAAACCAATGAACAAATGAAAGAAAGAAGAGAGAATATTCTGCAAGCAATTTTTTTTCCAGCTAAGTAGAAACTGACCCTAGATTCATAAATCTGATTTTCCTCCTTCAAAGGAATACCTAGGTAGAGAACCCATATATTTTATTTCTGGGGTCCTTTATTTTATCAATAAATCCCCTGCAAATGACAAAATGCAGATCTATGGCTTACATTTGTTAGCTATATGATAAAAAAAAAAAGAAAAAATCAATTGGTTTCTATTAACCTCTCAAAGTTTTCTCCTTTCAATAATCAGAAACAAATGTGGTCCCAGTATCCCTGCAAGCCAATGGTCTGTGCTTATTTTATGATCTTCCACTTAAATTAAATATTAGGCACCTGGGCAGTGGAGTGCTGGTAAGGAAAGCAGCTCGCTCTGAGACTGACTCTGCTGATGCCATTTCTCAGTAACTACATCAGGAAGGGCCTTAGAGAAGACAACACATCAAATACCTTGCCAAGAAAAGTTTTCTTCTTCATCCATTTATTTCTAGCAGTGCAGCTGGGAAATCAAATGACTTAGTAAGTAGACTGTTGGACCGTAAGGCAGAAGCAAAATAAAGAAATAAAAGCACTGGAGTGGCTGTTTTGTTAAGATCCCATGGTATTACATAAGGGAACAGAATGTGGGCCATTTCTGGTCTTCTGGGATTGGGTATCATTTTGCCCTTAGACATGCCATTTTTGGGCTTCCCTGGTGGCTCAGTGGTAAAGAATCCACCTACCAATGCAGAAAACATGGATTCAATCCCCAGGTTGTCAAAGATGCCCTGGAGAAGGAAATGGCAACCCACTCCAGTATTCTTGCCTGCAAAATCCCATGAACAGAAGAGCCTGGTGGGCTACAGTCCATGGGGTCGCAAAAGCATTGGACATGACTTGGTGACTAAAAGAGCAAAGCATACCATTTACCACTATTTTCAGGGTGTGGAACAAAGTCCCAATAATGTTCTTTTGATCTTCACACATAAAGCTGTTTTGAATCTCAGCAGATATGACTCTAGTTCTTGGATTGAACAAAACTCCATTTTATTTCGCCACTTAATAGAGGAGAGTGGAAGCAGGTTAATTACCTTGGCACATATTTTACAGTGGAAGCTCAGTACAGGGTATGGTTCAAGGTGTAATATCTCAAGAGCCACCTGAACAAAGTAGTTCGTGAGCTTTTGAAGTCAAATGAACACTCCTAAGAAATCCACACTAACAAAACCAAAAAAAGCACTCCAGTAGTTTTGACTCCAAATAAAAGAAGTTTATTTTGATAAATGAACAAAATAATTTGGAAGTTTGTAGTAGAGGAAGGAAGAAAATGAATGCCAGATTCTGAGAATTGCCTATTTGTCTCTTCGTATTATTAAGTATTGATTTTAACTTTTAAACCTTCCCTTATATGGTGGAAGAGGCCTTGTTTACATTAAAGTTCCCCTTTTTCCTTACTTTCTGGCTAGTTAACTAGAGAAAAGAATTATTAGAAGTAGTTCAATTTGAAAATTTATAAAGATATAGACAGAGGGTTTGTCTATGAATTAATGGTAGGCTGGCGTTTAGAAACGGCATGGATATAAACTTTTTAGCTTGAATGGTTAACAGTTTGTGTTAGGAAAATGTCTTCTGGTAGTTCAATAATTTTTTTAGCATAAGCATACTTAAGCAAATATATCTTTAAATTATTAAAGAAAAATTCAAGAAACGTTGAGTACCATCGTGTATTCCAATCGTTAACCATCTAGATACATCCTAAATCTATATAGAATGTTTCTAAATTTTTCAAGCATATAGTGCTTATTAGGAATGAAATTTAAATCATCTGTACATGCAGTTGGCTTTCTAATTTTACAGATCAAAAAAAAAAAATGATGGGGTCAAGGGACAGGGTGAAGATCAAAGGTGAGTCTGTGGAAGAAAAGGGGTCAAAGAGTTTATCCAGAGATCCAGACTCAGAGCATTGCGTCAGTTCTTATTGAGGCTTCGTGGCTCACAAATTTTAAAAAGAGTATTTTCTTATATAATAATAGTCATTCTGAAGTGAGAAGACAGAATTAGAAGTCCTACCTCATATTATTATTATGAACTAATTAAGTTGTTAATTGGGCTAAGTGATATTGTGGGGAATGGGGTAATTTTCTTCAGTGCAACCTAGCTCATTATAAACGGATGGTTCCAGAACACCTTAAGTATCTTCTCACTCACACAAACTCATTATTGTGAAAATGGTCTTGATGATTTAAAACAGCTGGCCTGGCTCCCCCATCCACCCCACCGGCTTCTCAGGTTAGTCACCATGTTCTCAAGTGAAGGAGATGCCAGCTACTGCTCCCACTGAAAAGGCAGAGACCACAGCCAACCCCATGTGGGAGCCCCCTTGGGTTCTCTGCCTTGCACATCATTAAGCAAATTGTCAGCTACGTTTTAATTACAGCACTTTTATGACTGCTGGTGATGTAAGAGACACAGTGGCACACCTTGTTTTTTCTCCAAGCTTGGCTGTGTTTGTAGGGCTGGCAGTTGGGGCCAAAGCATTTTTCATCTTGCACAAACCGAGCTAATTTATGTGGGAACCCAGACCCTCTCAGTGTTGTTTGTACTGTGTCAATTTGCAGTGTCTAATGAGCTCTTTTTAAATGATGGAAAAACCCTCCTTGGGTGCATGACTGAATACGCTTTTAAACCCTGCCACAGAAAACAAAGATGCTCAACCAGAAAAGGAACCAGACTTACCTTCCCCTCATTTACTACCTCACCCAAGAGAGCGACGCTCAGACATCACCATAGTGCGAACACACTCCAGATGGACAGTGGCTTCTGGATTGTCCTGTCTTTGGTGGAGAGGATCCCCATTAACTAATCCGGTTAAGAGTGGTAGAGGTCTAAAGGAATCTGTTGTCTTCTTGTTAATAAAGATGCCATGTGCCCAGTGGATTATGTAAGCCAACATTCTGGAAATACTGTGAGTGGCTCTTGTTGATATGCATAACCAATTAGGATATCTTTGATGACCTGATGAACTTTGGCTGCAAGATGCAAAAGCCAAACTCTTTAGTCAGTGTTGCCCTAATGTCTTACAAGGCAGGAACCCGCTGTCTCTAAGGACAGAGAGAGGCCAGCAAGGCCTAGTCCAGGAAAATCTCTGGAAACAAAATGGGGCTCAGGTTACAGAAATCAAGCAATAGTATGGTGGGAATAAGTAGATAAAGCTTTAACAATAATAATATTATGTGCTAGACCCTATGTTAGGGGATTAAAACCTGTTTGGGATTTTTTTTTTTTTTTATGGCTTTTTATTGAAATTCAAGACACAAATCCCACATGTTGCTTTCTTTTTGGAGTCATTATTAGAATAGGTATATTATAATATTCTGAATTTAAAACCTGTGTTTATCTAAGAATTTCCTCTAAACTTTTTTTATTTGGCTTTATCTTATTGATTGTGCCTTTATTTTATTTTTTATTTTAATTTTCTATTGTTGTGTAATTATGAACAATGTAAAAACACTTAGTTTCAAGTGTACAGCAAAGTGATTCAGCTGTATATATACATGTATCTATTCTTTTCTACCGAGGTCAAAATTACACATGGGTTCTAAGTTCATGCCAACATTTTCATTTCAGTGGTCACCTATTACTTTTTAAAATTATATCAGTATTGACAGGCCTCTCAAAAAGCTTTTAAAATGTGGCTCGAAATAAAGGCAATGTGGTTTCCCAGAGTAAAAACTCAGTAAAGGAATATGATAACTTGGCTTGTGTGATTGGCTCTTGTAATAATTGTGTTACTCCAGAAAATGTGGCGTTACTTGATTTATTGCATCAATGGGTTGATGATCTTTTTGTTCCTCTCCTCCTCCCCCGCTACCCTTGTTACTCACACAATGTAAGCACACGAAGGCTATTCAAAGTATACTTGTGATAATGAATCAAACATATCCAGCTTCATCCTTTTACATGAGAAGAGAAATTAATACACTTGGATGCTCAAAAACTTGCCTCACAAGATGTGGGACCGAGACACTTCTCCAACTCAGGAAGACTGGAATTCAATGGAGGCTAAAACTTCCCAGAAATAATGGCAACATTCCTAAGTTGATCTTCTTTTAATTTTAACTTCCTTTATACTGGGACCTCAAGATGCAGTATTTTCACTACAAGACCATGATTGGCATGCAGAGGATCAAGCAATGCATGGCCCCGAGTGATTCAAGGCTGCATACAGACCCCAAAGTCTTGATTTCATACAGGAAGTAAAAATCACCAAACTGCAGCCGTTGACAAAGGACATTTTTCTATGTCACTTTTCCAGGTATCCAAGAAACTGAAGTTCTTCCTCTTCACAAAATCTTTTTATGATGCAAAAGACAAGAAAAGGACAAAGAAGGTCATTTAGAGGAGTGTAAAACTAGGAAAACCACCACCAATGCAATGGCTTCCTAAGCTAAACACAAAACACATGGTGTTGAAAGTATTTTAATTATTTTTTTAAAGTACACAACCTGCTGGCTTGCCCCAGCATACTGAAAGGGTTTACATATTAATGCTTTTTCTAGGAAACAAAAAAAAAAAAGACTTGTTTTCAAATATGATTCATCTGAGTCATCTTGAGCAATTCCCCCCACCCCCAATCTGATGTCAGGGAAAACTACTAGAAAATTCTGTAGCAATAAACCCTTCAAACAAGAGTCAAGGAGAAGGAGATAGGCAGAATATTTCCTAGCATTCTAAGAAGGTAGCATTTCTCATGCAACTTAGGATGTTTACCTGTTCTCAGCATCTTGTGAAAATTTTATTTGGCTCGATTTGATGGAGATGACTTTTATCTTTTTCGTGTTATATTTTACGTCATCAATAGGTCAAGGATGAAACATAGAAATGCTGACAGGGAGACACAGAAAAACAGAATTACTAACGCGAGTATCAGAAAGGTCTTGAGCACTTTCCAGCCTGGACTTGCTCAACTCAAGGGGTAAACTTCAGATAAGCATCTCAGCTCTCGGGTGTTTAACTGAATCCAACCTTCCAACCTTTTTGAGGTTTGCCGGTGACTGGTAATTATAATGTCATTTAACAAAAGTATCTGCATTAAACCAGTGATGTTACATTAATGGTTAAGTTCACATCCATTAAAAAATGTGCATCTGCGGCATTCATTGGGATCTCTAAGATGTGTGGACAGGGATGGAAACTTACGTAGGACTGTAGCCATAAATCAATGTCTAAATACTACCTGTCAGGTTTTAAAGTTATGCTAATACAAGACGTTTTACTTCTCTCCAGTGTATAGAGGTCAGAGGAGAAGGGACAGATAGGTAACTTACATGGAAACATTGAGGAAAACCCCGAAGAGTAAGGTATCAACACACGAATCTTGAAGAAAGTGATTATATCTAAGTCGGAACTTTAATCATCCTTCTCTAAGGTAAACACTGAATTCTTGGGTTTCCAGAAGCGGCAACAGAAAAGCTGAGGATTCATCCGTAGAATCTAAACGCTTTCTTCAAAGTGTCTTTCATTTTTGACTAAAGCATTTGTAGGGGTAGAAAGTAATTTGTCAATTTTCTCACTCACAAGCTTCAGAAGTGAATAAAGAGCCCCTAACGGCTGGAGAAGACCCTTGAGAGTCCCTTGGACAGCAAGGAGATCAAACTAGTCAATCGTAAAGGAAATCAACCCTGAATATTCATTGGAAGGACTCATGCTGAAGCTCCAATACCTTGACCACCTAACTTGAAGAGCCAACTCCTGATGCTGGGAAAGACAGAAGGCAGTAGGAAAAAGGGGTGACAAAGGATGAGATGGAATCACTGAATCAATGGACATGAGTTTGAGTAAACTCTGAGAGATAGTGAAGGACAAGGAAGCCTGGCGTGCTGCAGTCCATGGGGTTGCAATGAGTCATGTAAGACTGAGCAACTGAGCACACGTTGCATAAAATGGGACCTGGGATAAAGGCCTTGTGATCCAAAAGTGAGCAAAGGCTTTCAGGACCCAAGACAGCAGAGTCTGAGCCTGAAGAGAAAAAATACACACAGTCAAGATCAGAATTCAAGCCAAAGTCAAAAATAAAAAGCCACACTAAGAAAGGTCATGTAGAAACACGGGCAACAGGGGAGTCTGGTTCTCTGATCTTTGTAAGAAGAGCTGACAATAGCCTCAGTAGATGCCCTCCTCCAAGATTAAAGACCAGATCTCACTCAAGGAAGGATCCTCTTACCCAGGGTCCAGCATCTACCACTGACATCCAGGTCTCATCAACCCAACCCTGACTTTGTCTCTACAGTCCAAGGCTAAAAAGAGTCTCTAATGGTATTTGACGGAGAAGACAATGGCACCCCACTCCAGTACTCTGCCTGGAAAATCCCATGGACAGAGGAGCCTGGTAGGCTGCAGTCCATGCTAAGGGTCGGACACGACTGAGCGACTTCACTTTCACTTTTCACTTTCATGCATTGGAGAAGAAAATGGCAACCCACTCCAGTGTTCTTGCCTGGAGAATCCCAGGGACGGGGGAGCCTGGTGGGCTGCCGTCTATGGGGTCGCACAGAGTCGGACACGACTGAAGTGACTTAGCAGTAGCAATGGTATTTGAAAGCTTGGAGTTTGTCTTTACAAAAGCTAGCAAGTCTGTATAACAAAACCTCTGTGATCCTAGTCTTCCTAAAGCCAAGTTCTGGCCATCTCTCTGGCTCATCAAAGCTTTTCAGGGTCTCCCTCTGCCTACCAAACCCAGGCCCCATTACCTGTGAGCTAACCACCATCTCTGACCTCTGCCAGACATGAATTCTACTTTCTAGCTAAACCCAAATGCTTGCTCTACTCACTATGCAGCAGCTCCGTGATGTCTGAATCTCGAGCCATTGCTTCTACCTTGAATGTCCTTGCCCCCTTCTTTCACAGCCCTGTGCCTTCATCTTCCAAATCCTACCTGTGCCCCAAGACTTCCTCAGATAGTACATCTCAGATAAAGCCTTCCTAGATTCCGTATCTCCATCTAAACTCCATTTCATAGGCCATATTTATTTTTACAAACACCATCTGCTGATTTGCTCCAGCCAACTGAAGGGTGTTTGAAAACTCTAGGGAAACTCTTGCTTTCAAATAAGATTGATTTGAATCACCTTCCTTGTTCTCCCAGATGGCCTCCTCCGATCGACCCAATTTTTTTCGTCTTTGTCCTTTTCCTCTTTATATCCTTCATTGACTTATTGATAGCTAACTGGTTGCCAGCTCAGTTTCAAACAGTGGCTGACTTTGGTTCTATTTTATTTTTTACTTGGGGATGCCAAAACTGTGACAAGGAGATGTTGCATATTACAAAGTGCAGACCTTCAAAGAATCCCACCAAGAGTGACATTTAACCAATGACCTGCTGTTGTTCCTTGTTTGTTCACTAGGGTTGTGTCCGACTCTTTGTGACCTCGTGGATTGCAGCATGCCAGGCTTCCCTGTCCTCCACTACCTGCTGGAGTTTGCTCAAATTCATGTCCACTGAGTTGGTGATGCCATCCAACCATTGTATACTCTCCTATCCCCTTCTCCTTTTACCTTCAATCTTCCCCAGCATTAAGGTCTTTTCCAAAGAGCAGGCTGTTCCCAGCAAGTGGCCAAAGTATTGGAGCTTCAACTTCAGCATCAGCCCTTCCAATGAATATTCAGGACTGATTTCCTTTAGGATTATTGGCTTGTCTTCTTGCTGTCCAGGGAACTCTCAAGAGTCTTCTCCAGCACCACAGTTTAAAAGCATCAATTCTTTGGTGCTCAGCTTTCTTTATGTTCCAACTCTCACCTCCATACATTAATACTGGAAAAGCCATAGCTTTGACTATATGGACCTTTGTAGGCAAATGACCTGTCTGATAACATATATATGGTATCTGCCTCACAGATAACTACAAATCTGGGGCAGGCAGTGTTGGAAGTCAGGATAGATTCTATGAGAACACCCATGTCTTCAGAAACAGATCTCCAGAGGCTCAATTTCTAGCATGAGTAGCATGACACCCCGGCACACTTTTGACAATGAAAACCATTGTGATGCCAGTCAGCCTGGGGTGGAGGAAATTTGAAAATCTGTCTAGAAATGCAAGAAGCAATGAAAGTAACATAACCAAAGCACAAACGCTCCAGTTTTTTTCTTTTTTTAATATAAGAACAGTTGGGTTGATTCCAATAATATTACATTCAACTGACATATAGGGCAGAAAACAAGATCTGATTCAGTTTCACAAATCATCTTGTACCTAGACAGCAAATAGAACAATGTATATTTGAATTTAACAAGTACATCTAGAACAGATATTATGATGAGAAGGAGAGTTTGAAAGTTAAGTTGCAAACTGCCTCAGATGATTTTTTCTTTCTGAATCTAAATATATTTTTTTGACAAATTAGTCCTCATGGTTGGTTTAAGTGAGATTTTGTTGTTGCTATTTTTATTGTTGCTGTAATTTTCTGAGCCAAGTTTAATATTTACAAAGGAAAATATTAGCACATAAGCCAGAATTTGATAGAACATGTTTATTCTGTGATACATGTTAATGGATATTGAAATCACTGACTTTCTTTTGACTGGATTTATCAGCCCAAATTAAAAGTATCTATTCCACTAGTGAAGAAAAAAATGCAGAAGAGAGTTTTTCAAGAGTACACTCAGGAACTTCCCTGGTGGTCCAGTGGTTAAGAATCTGCCTTGCAATGCCAGGGACACAGGTTCAATCCCCAGTCAGGGAACTAAGATCCCACATCCCATGAAGCAACTAAGCCTGTGCGTAGCACCTACTGAGCCCCACTAATAGAGACTCCATGCCTCGAAGTAGAAGATCGCACATGCTACAACTGAGATCTGATATGGCCAAATTAATTAATTTTAAAATGAATGCACTAGAAAAGAACCGTTAACCACTGGCCCAATCAATTAGACACTTAGTGTAGGAAAGAAGGGCCAGCTCGGGGCTGAGGTAATTTCCAGTTCTTTTCTAGGCTTGAAATTAGAAAACTATGGTCCAGAAAAACTTGGCCTTCAGCAACCTAAAAGACTTTCTTAACTTATAGGACATGTAGAAATACTCAAGAATATACAGAAAAGAATGACCAAAATGGCTCACGAGGTTGGCAAACAATATCTCTAACAATAAGTAAACTGAGTATATCTTTATTCCAAAGAAGAGAAAACTGAGGCATGTATTCAGACCACAATTTTGTTTCATGGAATCAATGTATATTCAATGATACTGAATAAGTTCAGAGGTGATTATCATGAAAAAAGGAAATGTAACATAGACAGCGATGAAGAAAAGGACAGGAAATGAACATATAATTCAACAGGAAGAAACCAAGTGAAGTAAAGGAAGTCATTACAGAAGAATTATTAGGTTCTAAAATAGCTTGCTGGAGAAACTTGTGAACATACTTTTCCGGGAGTCTTCTGGAACAATGTTTCCTAGTCTTGTGGTATTCAGAGACTTGATGAACTTGGTGGCTTGTTCTTAAGCCCTCAATATCATGATTTAGTTTACAGGAAAACTGAAGTGAAAAAGACAAGAAACTTCAACACAGGTTATATTTTTTCCTAATCAACAAAATAGAAGTCAGAAATCTAGGCTTTCACCCTGGTTCTGACTCTAACCATTTATATGAATTAGAAAGACTCTAAATATCTTGGGTAATAACATCTATATTTATAAAATGTCTGCCTGTAACAGAGATGTTGTGAAACTAACTGACGCCGTACAAATAGGATAAGATTGCTATTGCTCTTTCTAACGGAACAATTATTACCAACATCACCAAAACATAGTTGTCAAACTTCTGCTTCTAACAGTATGGGAGACCACATTTTTGGAAAGTTCCTCCTAATCCATCGTTTACTAAATCCCAGATAAATTCTAAGAAACATATTTTGTAATATATTGCTGGGCTTAAAGACAAGAGAACTCTCCAAACAAACAAAATTATAGTGGGGCTTCCCTGGTGGCTCTGTGGTAAAGAATTCGCCTGCCAATGCAAAAGACATGAGTTTGATCCCTGGTCGGGGAAGATTCTACATGCCTTTAACCAACTAAACCTGTGTACTGCAACTACTGAGCTCTGGAGCCTGGGAGCCACAGCTACTGAAGCCTGTTTGCCCTAGAGCCTGTGCTCCACAGTAAGAGAAGCCACTGCAATTAGAAGCCTGAGTACTGCAGCTCGAGAGTAGCCCCAGCTCACCACACTTAGAGAAGACCCAACACAGCCAAAAATAAATAAATAAAATCATTAACAAGTAATAATGAGCTGAAACCAAAAGTAGAAATAGAAAGCTAGACTGCTCTGAGAACAAATCCTCACGTCAGTTCTAGGAACTGAATAATAAGTTTTGGCCCTTTACAGAGTGGGAGAGCTTGAGCCAAGATTCCATATTTCTATGAGGATGCAAATAAAACAAAAATAGTCCAATTTCCCACAGTCTCCCAACAAAAGTGAATGTAAACTCTCTATGAAGGAAAGCATCCCCAATTTATGCAGCTGGGATGAGCAAGCAAACATGAACTCAAAATCATTAACTGCCAAACACACACAAAAACAAGCCACCATCAGTGATAATCAACAGAAACAACAAAACCAGGTTTAGGTTTAGATTCAGAATCAGACGGTAAGTCTGCAGATATTGGAATTATGAGACAAAATCTGGAAAATCTATGAATGAGATATTTAAAAAACTAGAAGATTTTAAAAACTGGCAAGAGACTGTTAAAATGGTCAAATGTACAAATGGATCAAATGGAATTTTATAAATGAAAACATAGTGGTTTTCAATTAAAATATCAATGATTGAGTTAAACTGTATTAGACACAAAGAGTGAATTAGTAAATGAGGTGATATGTTGAAGAAATTATCTAAAATGCAGAAATCTTAAAAGAGAAGTTATGAAAAACAGAGGAGAGGTGGAAAAGTCTAATATAAATCTAAACAGAGGAGCAAAAGGACAGACAACACGGAGGAGAGGAAATACCCAAAGCAAGAATGATTGAGAATATTTCAAATGATAAAAGACGTGAATCCCCAAGCTCAATGTAAAACAGCAAAATAAAGAAAAAATAAACATATGCATCAGAGTGAAACTGCAAAACAGCAAAGATAAAGAAAAGGCCTGAAAAGCAGTGACAGTGAACATCACAACAACAAGGAAAGCCAGAACACAGAGCAAGAAGAGCTTCAGACTCCAAGAGAAACTGACTAACCTCCTGGAATCTGGCAGCAAAATGATCGAAAACAAAAGTGAAATGAAGGTACTTTTAAATCAACAAAAACTGAAATGGTTCACTACCAAAGACTTTCCCTAGAACGACATCTTTCAAACATCTTAGACTGCAAAAACGAAAAAACAAACCAACAAAAACCTACTTGTGAATCACTGAAACAAAATGTTCACAATAATACATAATCTTCTTATGGAACTATTGTGCATTCTAAGTTTTATATTCTATTTATTTCCATTTTTAAAACAATGAATAAGGAAAATAAGCAATTCATGTGTGTGTGTACCTTTTTAAGAGATTTTATACACGCACAGATTCTACTTTTTTTTTTTTTGCCGATGCAGTTTGCAGGGCTCTAGCTCCCTGACCAGGGAGCGAACCCAAGCCACAGTGGTGATAAAGTCAAGCCTTAACCCGTGGGCCACTAGGGAACTTGGAAAACAAAGAATTCAAATAGTAATAAATAAGAGCAGAGAAAAAAAGAACAGAAAAGAGACACAAGTGGAAAACATAAAATGGTAGAAATATAATTTTCCCAGAGTGACTCAAGAAGAAATAAGAATGCAGAATTGTCAGTTGAGGAAAGACGACTCAGTCATTTGAAAGAGTCCCATAAGACAAAACAAAGCAAACCCCACCAGGGTCAGACAAATGATAGGTGAGTGCTAACAGATTTTCCAGGAGTGGGTAGCCGGACACGGAAACTCTTCAGAGAACAGAAAATGAGTGAGCAGTCACTGCTAGCAGTTCAACAGGGCTAGTACCTCTTTCAGAAATAAAAGCAAGATGAGAAGAATGTTATGAAGGAAATTACATAGTAATCAATACTGAAAATCCATACCGGCACATGATGCCAAAAAAAGAACTGGAAGGCAAGAATTGCATAGCATAAAACAAAGTTCTCAGGCTTCCCTAGTGGCTCAGGGGGAAAGAATTTGCCTGCCAGTGCAAGAGACACGGTGGGAGCGATCCCCGATCTGGGAAGATCCCACACACTGCAGAGCAACTAAGCCAGTGGGCCACAACTTCTGAGCCTGTGCTCTAGAGTCCAAGAGCCACGCTTGCTGAAGCCCATGCCTGGAGCCGGCGCTCCACAATGAGGAGCCACTGCAGTGAGAAGCCCCTCACATCACCACTAGAGACTAGCTCCCGCTCTCTGCAGCCAGAGGAAAACCCAAACAGGAACAAAGACCTGGCACAGCCAAAAACGAAGAATTGTTTTATTAAAAAAAAACAAAATTGTCCTTATTGGATCATGACTGTCTATATGGAAAACAAAACAAAAATATATACAGATTAAGATTGGATAGAATTAGTAAAAGAATTTAACAAAGCGGCAGAATATATATTCAATATCTAGAATCCATTGCATGTCTGCTGCTGCTGCTAAGTAGCTTCAGTCATGTCCAACGCTGTGCGACCCCATAGCCAGCAGCCCACCAGGCTTCTCTGTCCACAGGACTCTCTAGGCAAGAATACTGGAGTGGGTTGCCATTTCCTTCTCCATTGCATTTCTACCCAAAGGTAAATACAAAATCTCACACTAAGGAATAAGCCCGACCAAACAACTGCAAGACCTTTACAGAAAATTAAAATTAAAGTTTCTTGAAATACACACTACAGAAGACTTAAACAATATATAAGTACATGGATAGGAATATCAGTGAGATATTAATTTGTAGTATTTTTTTTCTAAATTCATTATTAGTTTCGATGTGATTTTCAACAAAATTCAAAGGTAATTCTTCAAGGAATTTGACAAGTTGTTTCTAAAATGTATAAGAAAAAGCAAAGAATTGAGAATACCCTAGATACTGTTGAAGACTAAAGAATGAGGAGGGGAGCTCTTTTTGTATCTAATACCAAAATATATTATCAAATAGTAGTAATTAAGACACTGATGTTGTTGTGAAGATAGACAAACCGATCAATGAAACAGAATAGAAAGCTCAAAAGCAGATAAGTGCACATACAAAAACTTGTTAAATGGACCAGATGTCCCTGTTGTTCACTAGAGAAAAGGTTATTTAAAAAAAGGATAATTCAGTCAATGATGCTTAGATAATTATGTGTGTATACATAAGATGTGAAATGTATTCCCCACCTCCCATTAACTGCTAAGGCAAATTCCTGTTAGATTACAAACTTAACTGAAAAAGGAAATTTTTAATCGTATTAGAAGAACAGATGGAAAAAAAAATATCTTTATGATTCAGAATTGGGAACATTTCTTAAATATGATGCCCACATTTTTTAAACAATCAGTAACCACAAAAAGAAATAAAGATTACATTTTAAAAGTTACAAAGATAAGCTACAAACTTGAATAAATATTTTGCAAAGAAAATAGTAGAATCAACAGGTTGTTTTTTTTTTTTAATTCAGAACTCCAAACCACAGAAGAAAAAGATGAACAATCCAGTAATGAAATGACCAAAAGATATGATGATATAAAAGAAGAAAGGTCAATAAATAACCACATTAGTAAACAGGGCAATAGAAAATTAGGCCACAATGAGATGTTATTTTACATCTATCAGATGTAAAATTAAAAAAATAATATAATAAATTAAGAATTTATTTTTCTTTAGAAAATAAGAAATTTTTTTGTATTTTAAAATTAAGAAATATTTTTATTAAGAAAATTAAGAAAACATATATAGAAATTACTTCTACAGTATTGCTATGTACTCACTGTTCTAAGTGCTATATATATATATATATATATTCATTCATTTAATTCTCATAGAACCCTTAGATTATCATATCCATTTTGCAGAGAAAGCAGCAGAGGTAAGAAGTTAAAGACTGTCCAAAATCAAACTTCTCGTCAACGACAAAGCAGAATTGTGGACCTGGACTTTGGTTCCAGAGTCCACTCAAAAACTCTCATGGCACCAGGCATTGGCAAGTCTGGGAAGCAACAGGAACTCTTGTTTCTTGCTTATGGAAACTGAACTGGTACCACTATTTTGGAAAACAACTTTCATTTTCCTATAAAGTTGGACATCTGCATACCCATCAACTCAGCGGTTCTACTTCAAGATATAAATAGATATCAGAAAGAACCTTTCATGCGTATGTTTCTGGAGACCTATCAAAGCTGTTCAGAGCACCACGATCTGTTACCGAAACAGAGGTGGAAAAAATGTCAAGCGACAAGAAAATGGGATATTACTCAACCATAAAAAAGAATGAAGTTATGCCCTTTACAGCGACATGGATGGACCTAGAGATTGTTACACTAAAGTGAAGTAAGCCAGACAAAGATAAATACCCTGATATCACTTAAATGTGGAATCTAAAAAAAAATACAAATGAACTTAATTCCAAAACAGAAAGGCTCAACAGACATAGAAAACAAACTTATAGTAACCAAAGAGCAAGGGGGAGTAGGGAGGGATAAATTAGGAGACTGGGATTAACAGATGCACTACTATACATGAAATAGATAACCAACAAGGACCTACTGTATAGCACAGGGAACCGTACCCAATATTTTGTAATAACCTGTAAGGGAAGAGAACCTGAAAAAGAATAGACATATATATATTATATTTATAGATATACAACTGAATAGCTGTGCTATACACCTGAAGCTAACATGATATTGTAAATCAACTGTATTTCAATAAAAATTTTTGAGAAATGTAAAAAAAACAAAATAGATAAATGGTGTTTTACTCATACAGGATACTATACAGGAGTGAGAATGAATTAAATATGCAAAAGCACTGATGAATCTTAGATATATGAAGCTGAATTTTTAAAAAAAATTCTGTAGAAGACTAAATTTAGTGCATTATTTTTCCTAAACTCAAGACAAGAAAAATTATTAATTGGGTCAAATATATGTGTCGTTCGTGTTTAAATACTAACAAAGGAATGATAAATGTTAAGAGTCATGTCTACTTTGGGGAGAAGGGAAAGAGATCAGGGTGGGATTGGGAAGAAGGCTGGATTTCTAATATTCTGGTCCTAAGGTGAGTGAACAGTTAGAGGATATTTGTTTTCATTTTTGTGCTTCATACTTACATTTAGCTTATTATACTTATGAATAACACACAGTCAACATGTTTAAATTTCCATATGTTTATTTCATGGTATTAAACATTCTATTAAGAAAAAAAAAACACTAATGTATACATAATTCCAAAATTTCAATCTCTATCTTAATTGAATGTCATGAACTAGTAACACAATAATGAAACAAAAAGACAGAAAATGATGATCACAAGTTTACAAAGAGATTCACTACTTATGAACTCCAAAAATCTGGTAGGCTGATATGTTTAGGTATACAGCATTTTAAATGCGGGACTTCAAATATATAGATCCTTTCTGGGCATTTGCAGTGACACATATTGAAGAACATTTCTGCTCTAGACTTAGTCACTCATTTGTTCTAGGTTACCAAGCCACATTTAGTAGTTTTGATCTGTAAATCCAATCACCTTACCATTTACTCTGCTTAATTGTTCAAATTTGCCATATGTTTATATGGAGGAGTTGACTATTCCACTCATGTTTGCACTAGTCCATCAGGGCTGCTTGGTAAGTGCCAGATAGGTTTCTGAACAGAATGGAGAATTTCAGGAGATAGAGAAATCATGATTTGGATGAAAAACCACTGACTCAAGATAATTAACTCAAACTATGCGAGAATAAAGATATCACATCCCTAGTACAGATCTCATAAAGCTGTTCCTATGCTGCAGGCTTAGTTAAATTGTCCCTGTATACAGGATACTTAGTTTAAAATATGTAAGATAAATTTAATTATGACCTGGAGCTTCTTGGAATGTAGAGGTACAATCAGCCCTCTGCATCTGTGGGCTCCATATCTGTGAATTAGACCGAATGGATCAGAAATACTCCATACACACACACACATACACACACACACACACACATACACACACACACACACACACACAAATCCAGAAAATTCTAAAATGCAAAACTTGAATTTGACACACCAGCAGCTATTTACATAGCACTTACATTGTGTGTGTTAGCATTTAAACTGTATTAGGTATTAGAAGTGATCTAGAGATGATTTAAAGTCTATGGGAGGATGTGTGTGGATTATATGCAAATACTACACCATTTTCCATAAGTGATTTGGGCATCCAGGAATTATGGAATGCTGTGGGTAGAGGGGTTGGGTCCTAGAACCAGTTCACTGCAGATACCTGGGGATGACCATATTGCACAACTTCAAATCAATTAGAGAGCTATCCCTTGATAGTTTTCCCATCTTTCTCCATCACACAAAAGCAGAAAGTCTGCACACAGAAAACTTGCCGGTCACTCGTTCTAATCTTCCCATGTTCTCTCTCATTTTTAGTGATTTGAACATTTTATTCCCTCTGCCTGGTGTGCTCTCCACTAGCCATTCCAGCTCCCTCCTTTTTCAAGGTGACAATTCCCACTCAACATTGAGATATAAACTTAGACCTAATTGCCTCCCAAGGATTGTCATGGAACCATCCCATGGTGGCCTCTGTGTGCACCCCTGGACGGCCCCTCAGGACCAAAGAACGTTTCCCCAGCTAAGAGAAATGCCATCAACCTTCTCTTCAGGAACAGTACTCAGCTAAAGAGAACCTCCTTGCAAGAAGAGGTCACATCCCCTGTCCCAACTCTAAAGGGCCACCTAAGGTTCAGAGTTCCCTTGCACACTTGGTTGAAGCCATTGTGAAAACGCCCAACTTCCCCCTCTGCCTATTCCTGCTTCCTTCCCTTCTGCACAGATGTTGCTCCTGAAAACACTCCACAATATATTTCCAGCACATGAATATCCACCTCAGAGGACTTGACCTCAGCATGTGCCTCTCCCACACCGGGGATAAGAAACCCTCCTACACAGGTCAGTAGGTATCCTTGTATTTTCCACCACTGTGTTCATATTTTAATTGCCAATTGATTCCTCTATCTCTCTATCAAAATTATAAGCTTCTTGACAGCAGGAATCACATCTTATTCACCTTTGTGTCCTCATTACCAAGAACACACAAGGTGATCAAGAACTAGTAGTGAAAAGAATGCATCAATGAATGGAAAGGTACAGAAAGCTATAATATTTATGCTTAAAAGATATACTAGTTAAGGGCATGCTGGTTGCTCAACAATTAAACTCCAAATTACAATCACTTAATGCAAGAGACCAGATATTAGCAAACTTTTTTAATAAAGGACCAAATTGTAAATGTCTTAATCGCTAAAGGTGATATAGTCTCTATTACAACCACTCTGCTCTTGCAATGCAAAGCAAGCCATAGACAATAGGTAAACAAGTGGACAAAGCTGTGTGTTGCAATAAAACTTTATTTACAAAAAGAAGTGGAGGGCCAGAATAGCATCCTCCACCATCATGATAGTTGATGGATTCTTGCTCATGTAATGATGGATACAGATGTCACTGGTTACTGGCATCCTTCTCCCTTGTAATATCGAGGTTTATGTTGCTTTTGTCCTGCAGCTCCACCATTCCCCAGGCTCTCAGAGTCCTTTCTTTTCACTTGGGAGCAGGGAAAAAAGACAGAACTGTTTCTTGGAAATTAAACTCATAACTTCCACTCATATCTCATTGCAAGAGCTAATCACATGACCACAGCTGAATGAAAGGGACTAAGAAATGTAACATCTGGCAAAGCAACAGCCCCTCTGAGCAATCACTCTGTATCATCGAAGGGTGACATGAACTTGTGGTGGACAGCAAAATGTCTCTACTGCAAAAGGACAATTTTATCCCATTTTAGTGAAATCCTAAGTAGATATTTGTGTTCTCTTTCTTCTGTCTTTGTCCTTAAAATGTGTGCAGTTTTCGTGATCTATATTATTCAGACATTTAGGTATTCTTTCATGGGGATTCAGTGATGAGCCAAAGATACTTAAATCCACCTCAGAGCATCATGTCTGTCTAAAGACATCCAGTCATCACCAAATGTGAAACCACCCCAGTGATAAAGGCAGTGGTAACCAAGTTTGGTCTGGAGAGTCCAGAAAGGCTCAGCAAAATCTTATTTGAAGTGATATCTGAAAAGAATCAACTGACAGAAGCAAAAAGGGAAAAGGGCATCTAAAGCAAAGGCAACAGCAGATTCTTTACCCTAAGAGCAATGAGAAGCCATTATGTCTTAAGCAAGAGGTTATCACGATGAAACATGTATTCTAGAAACATCACTTTGGCTCCACTGCTGAGAATAGAGGGGATACTTAATAGAGACCAGATCAGAGGGACACTGTAAAAATCTAGGATGGAGATGATAAGACAATAAGAAGGATACAGGGATGGGAAAAAGTGGATGGATCCAAGATATATATAGAAGGTTAAACTAATAGGAACATGATAATGTATTTTCAACAAGAGAAAAATAAAGGACACTGGAGCCATACAGTAAGAACAAGTAAATTAGGGAGAGAAGCAGGTTTTGGGGGAGAAGGTCTGGAGTTCAGTTTTGGGTGTGCTGAGTTATAAGGGTCTTTGAGATACTCAAGTGGAATGACAGAAAAGTCACCACTGGCTTTAACTTTATGAGGGTTACTGGCAACTTTACGGAATGCTGACTCATGGAAGTAATGAGGTTTGTTTAAGGAGTCAGTAGGTGAATATGGTGGAGAAGGCAATGGCACCGCACTCCAGTACTCTTGCCTGGAAAATCCCATGGGCAGAGGAGCCTGGTAGGCTGCAGACCATGGGGTCGCGAAGAGTCAGACACAACTGAGCGACTTCACTTTCACTTTTCCCTTTCACGCATTGGAGAAGGAAATGGTAACCCACTCCAGTGTTCTTGCTTGGAGAATCCCAGGGACAGGGAGCCTGGTAGGCCGCCGTCTATGGGGTCGCACAGAGTGGGACATGACTGAAGCAACTTAGCAGCAGCAGGTGAATATGGAGTATAAAGAATGCCTTAAAGGGAAGAGGTGGAAGGGTGGACAAGATGGGAAGTTTCACGGGAAAGATTTTGAGCTATGAAGTGAGTGTAAAGCAACACCTACAAAAAGATTCTGGTACAGAGGAAGATGTTGGCTATAGAGAAAAAGAAAGTGTTAGTCACTTAGTCACGTCCAATTCTTTGTGAACGCCCAGATGTAGCCTGCCAGGGTCCTCTGTTCATGGGATTTCCCAGGCAAGAATACTGGAATGGGTTGCCATTCCTGTCTCCAGGCGATCTTCCTGACCTAGGGATCGAACCCGGCTCTCCTGCATTGCAGGCAGTTTCTTTACTATCTGAAACACCAGAGAGAAGAGAGATCAGACATAATATGTTTCCCAAGAAGGTAGAACAGGGTGGCAGGAAGAGCAAAAATGGGGAGATTTGTTTGAGCTGGAAGACAGGCTATTGAACTAGAGGGGTGGAAAAAATGAACAGGTTTAGGCAGAGGTTCTCATGCTTGTGCACCAGGAAGTGGAGAAGTTGCCATGTGATAGCTTCCACTTTGTCTATGATACAAGAGTCAGGGTCACTGGTTGAAACCGAAGGAACAGCACGAGATGGGGCAGGTGAGGAAGGAGGATAAGAGGGATTTGAGAGTGGAGAACATTTGAAATAGTCAGAATGCAAAGTAGGAGAACACGGTGACCCAGGAAACACCTGAGGATGGCAGAGCTCTAACACCCCACTTGAGGTTCATGACATTAATTTCCAGCTGTACCAACATGATCCATGATTTATCTTTCTCCTGCAACCCTGGAGAGCAAGGTCTCAAGTAAACTGATTAGCAAAGACAAAATCAGAATATCTAATTGCTAGATTTCTGGTCCACAGACTTTCACCCATGCTTCTTTCCCTATGGAAGGAGAATAACACTCTTTGAGCTGTTACAAATATTAACGCTTTAATTCTCACAGCAACCTTATGTGATAAATACGATATTCATCCTACAAAGAGAAGAAGTTTGGTCATTATTGCTTCAGTTCAGAGCCAGAGACCACACTTTTCCAACTCTGCCATGTTGCTTTCCATTTCAAAACAAAGTTAAACTCTGTGTGGATTTAATCACACCTCCAATCCCAAAGAAATGTCAAACCAACTGCATCCAGAAATTATCTAAGCTTTCACTTAAGGTGTGCTAGCAGTCATGCTGTGCCCAAGACCAAGGAATTAATCAAACTTCATTGTATCCCTTGACAAGATCTACTTTTAGACAGGCTTGTCTACAAATCAAATTCTGCCCAATAATTTCCCAAATACTAAAGTGACTCTCCAGGACACAAAACTTTCCTTTCACTTTCACTGAGAATACAGAATTCATTGAAATGATATTTGAATAAGTTAACACTTAACAAGGACAATGAATTATTATCCTCCACTTCCCTCTCTATCTGCCTCCTTCCTCTTCAAATAAAAGTACACTATAGCCTTTCAATGAGGTTTTAAGGAAAACTATGAGTCTATGTTGATTCAAGTCAAAAATTATCAACTATCACTTCAATTTCCATTCTGACCACTCAAGAGATGGCCCCTCTAGGGCTGGAGAAGTAATGGAGAAGTAATCTATCTCCAGGTGGATACTGATGATGTAGCATACCTGTGAGCACCTCCTCAATTCAGCAGAGGCCTTTCAAACGCTAACACTTCTGACGGATTTCCCCATCCACCTATTTTGATTTAGACGCCTCCAGAGTTGACTATGATTGCTACTTTTCTAAAATGACTGAAAACATAAGTTGGAGACTACCTGCTCCAAGTGAGGGTGAGAAAAACACCATCTAACACATGAAGAGTTGACTGAACTCTTCTCTCCAGAAATCCATCCATCATGCCCTCTTTCTAAGCTTTTCTTTGGAGAACTTACCCATGAGTTCCAGTTGTTGAAATAAAGATCTTGTGAAGTTGAGTCCTTGGCGCTAGGCTCACATCCCCAGTTCTAATGAACACCTGGTCCCACAGCATGATAACAATTTTCAGACTTCAAAGGGATGTCTAAGTCTAGACATCGCCTTTCTAGCCCAACACCCAGAGAGTTCAGAGATGAGAAAACAGTGACCCAGGAAGATGGAGTCACTTGTCCAAAGCCACACAGCTAGTGAGCAGCAGAGGTGGAAAAGAACTCAGACCAGAGACAGCTGTGCACTATGGAGAAGATGCATGTTCTAAACAGAGGGTGGTGGATGAACAGGAAAGGGTCGCAGAGTAATTTATGACTCTGAAAATGACTCTAAGGAAATTAAAGAGAAAACTTACAAATGGAAAGCACCAGTAAAAGTTAACTCTCTCTTCCTGACACAATACCCACAAGAAGCAGAGATGTGAAAGGGATGAATGTTTAACAAAAAAAATGTGATTGTGGCAACACAGGTGTTTAGGGGAAGGTGCATAATCCATTTTTATCTATGGGAAGTGGTCTGAGAGGGGAAACCAAGATGCCTTTTCTCTTTACTCTCACAAATGGGACTCATACCTTCGTCTCTTCAAAAGAAGAGAAGGCAAGGAGTGTGCTTTTATTTTTAAACAAATTTTTCAAGCTGAGAGAAGAATATAGCACTCATTCCATAGGGAGATCAAGCTGAGGGTCATTCACTCGTAATAACAAAGCCATAGTGAATGACTTTTCACATATACGGATATAAACTCAAGTGACATCCCTTATAAACCCGCAGAAGGCCAGCTGAGATCATCCCTGAATGGCACGGAAAACATAAAGTCAGAACGTTTGATATCTGGTTCATTTTTCCTGCATGAGGACCCATGCCACAACCACTGTTTCTTCATTCCGTACTCTCTAATTTGGAGTTTTAACATTTTCTTGATGAAACAATACTTACACTTTCCATTAAGAGAAAACCCTCATAAAATTATTTTAAAGGCATTTGACTGCTTATAGTCTGAGCCATGAAACTGCCTAACCCCCTGCAAATGGACCTGTCAGCTCTGCCCAAAGGTTATTCCAAATCCATGGAACGTGAACATGCTGTTTTCAGAGAGCTAACAATAAAGATGTTAAGCAACTTGTACCCAGAAGTGGGATTACTGGGCCAGAGGGTGGTTCCAGTTTCAGTTTCCTGAGGGACCTCCATACCGTTTTCCACAAGGAATCCAACATCACCAAACCCAAAAAAGCAGAGAATAGAACCGTGATTCCCAGGGTCTGAAGGGCCAATGTTATTCTATGGGTATAAAGTTTCAGTCATGTAAGATGAAAAACTGCTAGAGGCCTGCTGTACAATATTGTGGTCATAATAATAATACCGTACACCTAAAATTTTATTAAGAGGGCAATTCCTGTTATGTGCTTTTTAACCACAAAATCAAGTGAATTACTTGTACTGGTGATGAGTGTAGTAAACAAAACAATGAAACCTGTTGAAGGGGCTTGTGGGGCATTCAAGTTTTGAGAACTTGGCTCAGGTTAGTTAATTCGAAGAACCCAGAAGGAACTCCAAAGTCACACCCACTCAGGAAGGGGTTTGTTTAGTGTTGCTTGTTTAATGTCAAAGGCCAGAGCTCTTATTGCCCTGAAGTGTTCTAGAGGGTTCTCGAAGAGGTGTGCTTTTCTGCCATGAGATCACAGGTGGAACTATTTCTACACACGCGCTGTCACTAAAAGTCAACAGTGGGCACACTCAACAGAAATTAGAGGAGGCAGACCTAGTCAGTCAGGGATGAAGGTAGATTCTCCCCACTGAGCCCCTCAAGTTCAGTCTGCGGGCTCCACATCGTCTCTGGGGCACCGGAACCCACAATGAATAATCCGTGTGCTTCCAAGTAAGAGGCAGTGACTTCCTTTGACTATTTTTCATATATAGCTATGTATGAATAGTTCAGTGACTAAAAAAAACAGCTCAAATATTTCACTGATGTGTTCTTATAAAAAAAAAAAAAACTCATAAGAATACATTTCCCTCCTTCCCATGAGACCCAATAAAGCTCCTCTTAAAATTTGAATGAGCAAAATAGCACCATCAAACATTTTTTTTTTCTGAAATGGTCCTTGGTGGGGGTTGTTATTGGTCATTGTTTAGTGGCTAGTTGTATCAAACTCTTTGCGAACCCATGGACTGTAGCTTGCCAGTCTCCTCTGTCCATGGAATTTCCTAGCCAAGAGTACTGGAGTGGGTTGCCATTTTCTCCTCCAGGGGATCTTCCTGACCCGGGAATCAAACCTGCGTCTCCTGCATTGGCAGGCAGGGTCTTTCCCACTGAGCCACCAGGGAAGCCCTTGGTGGGGGTTAGGGGGCATAACTGGAAGGAAGGAGGGGGGAAAAAGAAAGGTTCTTCACAGCTCGTTTGTACAGAAGCTAATAATTATGCTGCCAGGAAGTTGAGAGTTGTCTACACTTTGGCAGGAGAATGTTATAACAAAGAAACGAGCCTCATCATTTTCCTACCACATTTTTCCCACAAATGTGTTTAATGCAGAAAAGCACAAGCAAGCTCACATCTGCTCTGTTCTCTCAAACTCTGCAGTTCAGAGCAAGAAAGAACAAAAAGTAATAGAGTCAGAGGTTACCTGAAAATCCTTCACTTTGTTAATATTCCCAGGTTCCTAGTACATAGCAAGGAATCTTCCTGCATCTCCAGTGGGAAGTATTCCTTAAAATTATTTGAAAAGGAATAAGAAAGAATGCTGGGAATTATGTTATAAACTGGCATACAGATGGCAATGTACTGTCCTCACAGTTAAATACCTGCCTGCTTCCATCCTGGTTGGGAACACTCTGTCTTCATCCAGGAAGGGCCAATCTATTTCTCTGTGAATGAACAGACCTTCTGTTACTACCAGGAAAGGCCTTTCCAGGCTCAGAGACAGAAAGCCTGGGCATGGCTCCCACTTTACTTGGTGACCGAGCAGAGGCAATGCTACCTACTTCAAAGAACAGTGCTGAAGCCCAAAGACAGTCCACAAACCTGCTTTGTCAATGCTAATGATGCAACTGAGAGCTAGTCTAGCTATTTCATGAAAGATGCGGACTGCAGGGCAGGTTCCTAAAAAGAAGACCGTCTTCCACACAGATCTTTTTTTAAGGCACATGTATGTTCGACTCTTTGGGACCCTATGGACTATAGTCAGCCCGGCTCCTCTGTCCATGAAATTTCCCAGGCAAGAATACTTGAGTGGGTTGCCATGTCATCCTTCAAGGGATCTTCCCAACCCAGGGATTGAACCAGCATCTCTTACATCTCCTGCATTGGCCGGTGGGTTCTTTACCTCTAGGGTCACCTGGGAAGCCCCTTTAAGGCACATGCATGTGTGCATGCTAAGTCGCTATAGTCGTGTATGAATCTTAGCAACCCAATGGACTGTAGCCCATCAGGCTCCTCTGTCCATGGGAGTCTCGAAGCAAGAATAGAGGAATGGGTTGCCATGCCCTCCTTAAGGCACATGCTGCTGCTGCTGCTGCTGCTAAGTCATTTCAGTTGTGTCTGACTCTGTGTGACCCCATAGACTGCAGCCCACCAGGCTCCCCCGTCCTTGGGATTCTCCAGGCAAGAACACTGGAGTGGGTTGCCATTTCCTTCTCCAACGCATGAAAGTGAAAAGTGAAAGGGAAGTCACTCAGTCGTGTCCGACTCCTAGCAACCCCATGGACTGCAGCCTACCAGGCTCCTCTGCCCATGGGATTTTTCAGGCAAGAGAACTGGAGCGGGCTGCCATTGCCTTCTCCATAAGGCACATGAGGTGGTGTCAAATGACATGAAGAGCTTTGGAGGCAGCATCAAGAAGCCTGTGTGAGATCATGGCTATCAGGATGAATAAATGCATAACTATACACATGCATGTATGAACACACAGAGGTAATATTGCTTCATCCACTAAGAGGTCAACTGTCAACATTTGAATCCAGGCTTTGCCACTTCCTTCCTGGGCCTCCTGATTTCTAAAGCGTGGATAACACCATCACACACGGTTCGGGGCTGTTCACAGGTTAAACGAGTCTGTACCTGTGAAGTACTCAGAACAGCGTCTGGCATTGACAAGTCTGATGAGGTCAAGGATTTATGCCTGTTTTTTCTGGTCTGGGGACAGTAGACATAAAACAATGGATCCACAGTAAGTGTTCAATAAACACTGCCTGAATGATGAATGAATGAATGCCATGAATGAATGAATGTTTCCCTGCAGCAGGAATGAATTTAATTGTTCTTTGGCTTTGTGGCTTTTCTGTGTTTAAGGATTATTTTTCATCATTCCATGAAGAAGTTTGGATGAGAGGGTCACTAAGGTCCTCTCAAGTTTTACGGATCCAAGTAATTTTAACCATCAAAAATCCCTATGAAATCACCCCGTTGGAAGTGGTGGCAGTGGGTGCCCGGGGAGAAAGGGTACCCCCCTGCCTGGGTCAGTGGCATTGAATTGGCCGTGACCCCAGCTTGCTGGCTTTATATGTGCTGGTCTCTCTCTCTGGTGACATTTGTGCTCTTCCCTGCCCATGGGGGTTTTCCTCGAGTTGTTGACTTGTGGGATTTGCAGATTTCTCAGTGTGCTGCTACTTCTTTTTTGTCTCTAGGTTATTTCTCCAGGGGAAAAGGCAATAACTTCCTAAAATTCATATGAATGTGAAAAAAAGCAATGTTCCTAGTCTTCCTTGTTGTTTTCATAGTGCAAAAGAAAAATAGTAAAAAGGAAAAAAAACTCTATGCCAAAATTCAAATTCTTACACCATCAAGTTTTGCAGTCTCCTTCCACTTACCAAAAAACGGTGGGGAGGGAGGAAGCTTAAACCGCCTTATTTTAATTGTCCCAAGGTGGAGATATACACTCCTTTGTGGAAGCTTCTGGGTCTGTCTGATGGACGGAGAGCAAGACTGGGGCAGGGAGGAGCATCGGGGAAGGAGCAATTGACTTCGGGATGAGGCTCCAGCCTCTCTGGAAGCTCAGCCCCCTCTTCTGAAGCCGCGGAATCCGGAGTGGGGATGACTAGTTGCAGTAGGGACAGAGGGGCCAAGCTGCAGAAGCGCCCAGAGCCTGCAGCTTCCAGCCGAGTCCAGGGGGCGCGGCTCCGGAGTGCAGAGCTCAGCGTGTTTCTGCAACTGTTTTGACGATGCTTTTGCGTGTTCCCATCACTACCGAGATACTGCGCTCTCCTCATGACCACAATCTATTAGCTCCAGTAGCTTTTGAGCCGCTGAGCCTCGCCGCAGCTTCCTGCCTAACCTGCACGCTTGCTGGGTCGCTGCCAGCCCCCCGCGGGGACCACACAGTTGGGGGGCGATGCCACCGGCACCCCACCTCCACCTGCACCGCCAAGGGGCCTCACTTTCTCTCCTCTTCAGAGGTTTGCCTTTGAATAAAAAGATCCTCAAAAGCTCTGGTCAACAATTTCTAATAGGGCATTCTAAGCCCTTCCTTGCAGACCTCCTTAAGAAAAGACCGCTTTTTAACTTTTGATGCTAATAAGGGCTTTAAAATCCAGATACCTGGATCCAGGGAGGCTAGAAGGTCAGTGAACGTCAGCAAAAGGCTGACTACATCCTTTTCTGCAATTAGGTCTTGTTTATAAGGCACGATTCTGCCCTCTTACTGGTTAGGTTTTGTTTGTGGTTATTTGGGGAAGAGTTGCAGTTCAGTATGTGTGTGTGTGTGTGTGTCATGCGTTTGTGTGTGTGTGTGTGTGTGTGTGTGTCTTGCACACAGGCTGGAGGGGGAAAAGATCTCCTGAAAGATAAATGTTTTTAGGTAGTACTTTGATATTCATTCGGATGAATCTGAAAGAGACAGCTCTTGCAAGGAAGAAGGGAATACAAACAATTTTCTCTATTTCTGCATCTCGCATGGCTAGAGGTGCCTTCTGGACCAGACTGAAGACTGAAGGGTTCAGGGGCTGCCTCTCTGATTGTTTCACCTGTTTGGGGGGGAGGGGGAGGTCGAGAAGTGGGGACAACCCAAGTCATCACTTCTGTGTGTGTCAGTTGAAACTACAAAGGCAACCAAAAGGAGGTCTTATCCGTTTTGTGTTAGCGTCAGTTGGGAAACAGCAGGTAGAAGCTGCATTTTGGTTTTACTTTTTTCACCGCCGAGAGCTATAAATAGATGAGCGCATGTGGCTTTGTGCTCAGTTACCTACACTGGCCTCGAACCTAGCAATCCAGGCGGCTCTGACTCCCACATGAATCGCAGCAGGTCACGGCCCCCACGCATACATTTTCCACAACACATGAGTGACGAGAAGAGCTGGGAGTATGTGTGTGTTGTTGTTATTTTTTTATTTGAGCTTTGAGTTCTGGATGTATTCCACCCACACTGTCAACTCTGGAAGCAAGGCCTCCTCTTAAATGCCTTGAAGAGATGCTCAGCATTTGGTGAAGGAAGGAAGAAAAAGTCATTCTTTGGTGTGTTTACATGTGTCTAAAAATACACCAACTGTTCTGTTTTAAAGCTCTTCGTCAATAGTCTATACACAGATTTTATAGGATATTGATCTACAAGGCTGCATTTTCTACAAACCACCTTAATTCACCCCATTTGGTAAAGAACTTTGTTTTCACTTTTAATAGGTGAGAGTCTGGATGTCAAGAGTCAGAAAAGTGGATTTCCATTTCTGGCCAAGCCATTAACCCCTGTGGGCATGAATGGCCCACCTGAAAGCAGACTACAGTGATCATCCCAATCCGGTTCTCGGGCTTTGGGCGTTGAATCATTACGAGTCACGTGAGGTCACTGGTTATTTTTCACATTAGAAGGAAGACAGATTTCTGGTCCAGACTTTCCTCCAATTTACCCAAAGGTGGACAAAATAAATAAGCAACACACAGGCACACACACACATGCACAAACACACACATACACTCACACACACACTTTCTTTCTTATCTTTTCTCTTGGTTCCACCAAACCTGTCTACAATTAAAAAAAAACAATTGCTCTGGCAAATTCCATTATTCTCCATTCCCCTCCCTCCTCCAATATGTCTCCAGTTTGAGGAATATTTACATGCTCAAAACTAAAACATAGGGACTTTCCTGGCGGTCCAATGGTTAAGACTCCAAACTTCCATTGCAGAAGTCTTGGGTTCAATTCTTGGTGAGGAAACTTAAGATCCCACATCCCACACGGTATGGCTGTGTGTGTGTGTGTGTGTGTCAGTTGAAACTACAAAGGCAACCAAAAGGAGGTCTTATCCATTTTGTGTATACACACACACACACACACACACACATATATATACACACACACACACATATATATATATACACACATATATATATACACAATATATATACATATATATACACAATATATATACACATATATACACACACACACACATATATATATACACACACACAATTTTATATATATATATATATATATATATATATATACACACACACACATTCCAACCCATGCTACCTTCTAAGAATGAGATTCTGGAATTTTCCGAGCTTGCTGACATTCTGGTCACTTATGTTGAACTTAATTCTTGCTTATACGTTTCCCATGTTTGTCATCAGTGAGTACAATGGCTCAGACAGTGACACTAAAGTGGTCAGAATGGTCCACAGGTTTTAATCTCTAGAGCCAGTCCATGCCTCTCAAGTCCAACACCACAGGTCACGGCCCATGGCTACAGTCTTAGAGTTGTAGATGTTATTGCCAAAGGAATACATAAAAGAGCCATCGGGGGCCAGAAACCATTATTTCCCCTCACTGGGTTGCTTTTTTGGTAAAAAAGAGAACATAAGTGAAGTTGCTGGAGTAAATTAAGTGTTCAAGAAGTGGTATCTTTCTTACTGTTCCAGCTTCTTCGATCCTTCCAAAGTTTGCCAGCCTGGCCAGAGGCAATCAGACACCCAAAGAAAATGATTCCATCTTTTCCTTTGCATTAATATTGATTGAATATATCCCTAAAGCTATGGTTAAATGAAGCTCACATTTATAGGTAAAAGCATCTCCCAAGATCGTTCCACTTTCCCTAGGTTCAAAGACAGTCATTGAACTTACAGACTCTTACACAGAATCCTATAGAAGGAAATGAAGCTAGAAATAGCTCTTCTGACACTTCAGTGTTTTTTAGAGCCATCAAATTTAAGAACTTTTCCTGACAACTGCCCTAGAAACTCGAAGATGTTGAAAAATTAGCAATTATTCCACAATCACCCGGTTTCTCTTTTGCCTGGCATGACCTATAACTTGACATTCCTTTTTTCGCATCCCATATGCCAACGTCTTGACAATTAATTAACTAAACTTCACAAAACTCCTCCAAGGGAGATGGATGAAAAGCCTTTCGGCCTTATCTCCACTTTTCAGGAAACTAAAAACAGAAAGGTTATGACTTACCCGAAAGTCACACAGCAAGCTTTCAGACAGGCCGGGATTGGTAAACGAATAACCTGTGTCGAGCCAAACCACTGTAACTCTCATCCTGAGAGAACATTCCTGACTCACCACAAAATTCAGCACAGCTGCCTAGACCGAGTTCAGTTCTCTGATACTTCCTAGAGGGTGTAGCCCTAGGCCGGGCTGGCCAGGAAAAAATGAAGTAAAATTGAATTCAACTTAATAGGCAGAGAAAAAGGATAAGGAATATGGTCAATAAAGAATAGTTCATGCAGCCAAGCTGTCAAGCTGTCAACCTAACCTGGCATTGCGGGGACAATGAATACAGAAATATACCTAACTAGGAAAATGTTAGGTTCCTGGTACTGTCAAGGGAAAACAAAGACTTCTATAAACAAAGGCCAGGGTGTCTGGGGGCCATTCAAGACAAGTTTACAGTCAGTTTCAAAGTTCCAGCTCTTGCAGTATTTTTGGCTCCAGCTCACAGCCCTGGAGAAGGCCTTGCTAAGGCCACCAAGTCATAACGTTACTTTGTGGGATGATGTATGGCTTCCTGTCCTTTTGTATTTTGAATTCCATTCTCAGTCTCTTTCCATGTTATTCCCAAATTGTGCTAACTCCTGCACTCCTGACATGAGGCGGAAGGATAGAACTATTCAAAATGCCTTTCACTACAAGATCGTCATCGTGGGAAGTAACTGCTCTGGGAAAACAGTAAAGGAATGGATTATTGCTTAATACCATCTGGAAAGATACCTGTATGGTTCAATTGCGCATGTTTGGGAGCATGCTTAGCCACGAGAAGGCAATGTCACTTGTAGACATTAGACTAATTTTCTAACGTAGAAGTGTCAGAAATCCCAGAGAGCCAAATATAAAAACACAATCGCCCACTGCAACACAAACACGATGCGATATTGCCCCTTGCTGATGGCACGTTACTAACCTGCCTGTTGTTTGAAATTGTGCTTCAGGCAAATGTATGCTTCATCTTTAAAAACATGCAGGTGAGTTCCTAATTTTTTCTAACATCATTTACCACTTGCACAGGCCCCTGAATTCACACTACAATATGCATCACTTCAGTGCCAGAGGATAAAGATGATTTTTTCTTTTAATGTAAGGACTGCCTGGATCAAGCAGCGGTAAACAAAGAAACTTAAAGCCCAAACAGGCAGATAAAGACTGCATCCGTCTACACATTGAAAAGCAGACTCATACCAACTTCCAGCTGTAGCCACAAATCCCACACAGCTATGTGTAGCTTCATCGAAGTTGGAAGCATGTTTCCACTTTTAATTTTCTTTTAAATGTTGGCCAAGTCACACAGCATGTGGGATCTTAGTTCCCCAACCAAGGATGAAACCCGTGCCTCCTGCACTGAAAGTGTGGAGTGCCAACAATTGTACCATCAGGGAATTCCGAAAGCATATTAAAATCTTCAATGCTGAGAAATGAAGTTGTCCCACAAGGTCCAATCAAAGACAAAATTTTTAAAGAATGTAGGTATGTGTATGAATCACTTTGCTGTAGAGAAGTCATTAACACAACATAGTAAATTAACTATACTTCAATTTTAAAAAATAACAAATTTTTAAGTTCAATTTTTTCTCTAAATTACCATTTATTGTTAAACCTGGAATTTTCAAAAAGTCTTGGGCAAACAGTGGCAATTTCTCAGACTCAACACAATACATCAACTGTTCTTAGTTCCGTTTTTTTCAATCTAAGACCCTCAGAGAAAAACGATGCAGATTTATAATGAGAAAATCAGGCCAGAGTCACCAATGGTCTCAACATGGTGCTTAATTGGGATTTCAAAACTTTACTCTCTTTGCTTCATGGGCAACTACTTCTCTGCCTTCGTGGTCAATTGGAAAGGAACCAGTAAGAATAAAGAGGGCCAGAGAATTCCCTGGTGGTCCAGTGGTTAGGTCTCTGAGCTTTCACTGCCAAGGGTTGGGATTCGATATCTAGTTGGGGAAGAACAACAACAACAAATAATAATAAAGGGGACTATATTAAAAAGAATGAAATAATGCCACTTGCAGCTACATGGATGGACCTAGAGATTGTCATACTGATTGAAGTAAGTCAGACAGAGAAGGAAAAATATTGTATGATATCTCTTATATGTACCATCTAAAACAAAAGAATACAAAGGAAGTTACTTTACAAAACAGAAAGAAATTCATAGACTTAGAGAACAAACCTGTAGTTGCTGTGGGAGCGGGAGGATGGTGGCAAGGGACACTTAGGGAGTTTGGGATGGACATGTACACACTGCTATATTTGAAACGGATAACCAAGAAGGACTTACTATACAGCACAGGAAACTCTGCTCAATGTTATGTGGCAGCCTGGATGGGAAGGGAGTCTGGGGGAGAATGGATACATGTATATGTATGGCTGGGTCCCTTTGCTGTCCACCTGAAACTATCACAACATGGTTAATCAGCTATACCCCAATACAAAATAAAATTTTTTAAATAACAAAAGTGACCATAAGAGACTGGAGGTTAGTAGAGACAAACTGGGGACTCTTGATTTATAAATAAGTTTGTGGTGGCCAACCTGAGAAGTTGATGTGAGCAGAGCTGCATGCTGCTTTATAATAAATCATTATAATCATAAACTTTATAACTTTTACAGGATGACTGTGCTTTTTATATGACACAGCATCCAAGGGACATCCTTTGATGATATTGCCCTTAATCATTTCCTGTTTAGCTTATTTATTACGTAATCTTCTGGTGAAGTGAGTGATTACGTTTCCTATTATTTTTTCTGGCCTCCATTATATTTTTATTTAACATGGTTACAACCTCTAATTGTAGCTCTGTGCCACTCACTCCAACCGGCTGGCCAATTTACATTCGCTGTATCTGTGCAAACAACTTTAAAGGTGGGAAAGTGCCATTGTAAATTGATTTGTTTGATTGCTTTTTAAATTATACCTAAGAACAAAGCAGCTGTCATAGAGGAAGGATTGTTTTGTGTGTGTGTGTGTGTGTGTGTGTGCGCGTGTGTGTGTGTTTCCTTGATCACAACGCCACCCCTTTTCAGCTCTGCACCGCAGCCTCCCTCTTGAATATGGAAAAATGGAGGACATCTGAGCCGTGTCTGTTTCATCTGGCTCCTCTCCGCCCCGCTCTCCCTCATGTCTCCTCACTAAGGCATTGGGTTCTCATCTAGCAGTTTCTGATTCTCGTCTTTCAAGATTGGCACCAATAGAAAAAGAGCTTATGAACTCTAGGCTAGATTCTTATCCTATGCGGGTTTCCTCTGAGGTGGGGTGGTGGGGGAGTGGCTAGGCAGGACAAAGGGAAACATAAAAGAGACAGAGAGGAGGATGCATTTGGGAAGGGACACACAGGTGCGGCCCTGAGCCATTGCTCAACCTGAAGGCACATTCATGACCTGGGATATTAAAGCAATTAATATTCCAAAAGCAATTAAAGCAGACTTATAGGAAAGCAGGCTAGTGCTATTTGATGGAGGACCACACACTTGCTCCAGAGGTGACCCATGCCTCCCTTCGGCAGCCTGTTTGATAACTGTCTACAAATGGGAACCATTCAGGCGTCCCTTGAAGCCTCAGTTTTGCAGGACCAATTGCACCCACAAGCCATTCTGTCTATCTGAAGTGACTGTGGAAAATTGCCCCGCAGGCATCGTTGACAGAATACCCCATCCCTCCCTGACTGCTCTTAAGACTTACACTGCTCTCTGCTCCTCCCCACACCCACCCAGAATCCCTGGATTCTTCACCCTCCATGTATAGATTCGGGTGGGTGAAGCCAGGCTTCTATTCCTAGTCTAGAACCATGAATGTCAACTGGAAAATGGAGGAGGGCCAAGATGTGGTCAGGAAGAGACAAATGGTTCACTGGTAAAACCTAAAAAAATAAAAAGATATATTTTTTAAAGCATATGGAAACCATACCATTGTAACTTTTGTGTCCAGATAGAAATAGACCGCTATTTTTCTGAGGTTACAAAAAGGTCAGCGTTTTTTACCAGAAGCTTCTCTGCTTCCTTTCCTGATTACATCAAAAAGGTGTTATAGGGACTTCCCTGGGGGTCCAGTGGTTAAGACTCTGCTTCCAGTGCAAGCCGCACGAGTTTGCTCCCTGGTTAGGGAACTAAGATCCCCTATGCCTTGCAGCATGGCCAAAAAATAAAAAGAACGGCCACTGATCAGATTTAACCAGTCAAGCTGTTCTAACTCAGAACTTCCCAGAAAAAGTAAATAAGAAATGATTGATTCATTTATTTTAAAAAGGTTATTATAATTCGTGGAAGAACTACATCCAGCAACATTTATGTAGCCATATATTTGTTAATATTGATATGGTTACCATTTTTGCAAGACATATGCTATTAGAAGTTTTTCCAATCTAAGCTTGCAAGTGTTTGAAATGTCACCAAGCACATTTCAGTTGTTTTCTCAGAGTATATGAATTTTTTTGACCTATTTTATCTCTTTTTAATCAATTGGCTCATTCTTTCAAAAGTCATAAAATATGGTCAAAATGATCCATCCACTCAACTATGCTAAAGTTTTAGGGTTGCTTCAGAGAGAAGAACATACAAGATTTTTAAGGAGGGAGTGAAGTTGGTGGTTACATTTGAGGACACCCAATTTCTTAGTTTCTGTCATTCAAGACTATCTTACAATTTTTATCAGTGTTCATAAATTGAAGAAATCAAATGCAAGCTGTAAATACGTGGTGTGTGTGTGAAAAGGAAGGTATTTTTGAGGGCATATATAAAAGAAAGCTGACTTAAATGAAAGATCCGAGAGTCTTACTCATTTTGAAAATAATGCAATGTCTTTCCTCAGAAGAGCTCAATTTGACTTTTGCCTAAGAGTGATCAGGGCCCTGACTCACTCATTTTTCCCGTTCCAAGTATCAAACTAAAGGCAGTGAAAAAAAAAAGAAGCAGAGTTCTTTTATGTGGATGGAAATGATGGTAGAAAGTGAGTAAATCAAATAGATTTCTTTTCGTAGGTGATACGGTAGAACCAATAGATTTTTCTGGGCTCTACCAACAAATTGATGCTTTTTTTTTTTTTTTTTAGTGTCCATAAATCAATATCCTATGGGTACACACACACATATACATAATACAGGTTCTAATTGCTTATCTGTCATCTGCTATCTTTAGATCAGAATTTTATGTACATATGTAGCTCAAAACATTGATATAAACCATCCCCACGGAGCCTTTGAACATGTAAAACTTTCAGTTGCTTAAGTTTTAATTAGGAGTCAAAGTCTGTCAATGACATCAGTGATTTTTAAGACAACCTGTTACAAAACAACATGCAAGGTGTTCTTATTTCTGATTTTGTGATGCGTGAAAGACTTGCTCACCCAATAAAGCCTCTGGAGGTCATTAGCAAAGAATTCATGATTCACTTCCAGAAATGGCTGCTACAAGATAGACATCTAAGGGCAGTTTCTTGTATTTTTTTCCTACCTCTTAAGAGGTTAATATTTTTCAATTGAACAAGGATTCAGGAGAAGTTTTATCCATGTTTTATGTTTGCATATATTGCGAATCTTAATGTGGGGATATTATTATCACCCAGTTATTCGGCAGACATTATTCACTCCAAAACTACGTGTTTCAATGAATATAAAGGCAGTATTAGCATACAATGCCTATTTTCTGATGGTTCATTTAATTACAGGTCAGAGAAATAACAGGCTCTTGAATACTCCCTTATTAGCTCGCCCTGTAAAGCCATAAAACCTGTGTTGAAACAAACTGAAGCCAAATTAGCCCCTCTGTGTGTCACGCAAAACCATCGTAGGGGGAGGAGAGTGGGAAAATTAAAAGTAAAAACCTATAAAAATTAGGATTGACATTATTCTTTGAACATCATTGACCTTTGCTATGTTGATAAGATTATAATTGCTTATCACAGAAGGCTGGAAAATAACAAATTTCCAACAGCTACTGAAAAGTCTTCCTACACGGGCTCGTTCTAGTCTGTCATCAAGTCCAAGGAGCAGATGCCTTCGACTTGCTTAGGATCGGTTAACCTTTATCTGCATGTCTGTGGGCTTTTAGGTTACATGACTTCTCCTGTGCTTTTATCTTAAAGCTCTTGTTCACTAACTCTTATTGACCATCGCCAAAACATAAATATATCCCGATTAGAATTGGTATCAAGAGCCCAAACATAACTTTTATAAACTCCAAAATATATATATTGTTTTCTATTTAACGAATCAAGCAGAGAAACAATCACTTTTCACCATTCTTCCATCTTTGGGTCTCTAGCATACACAGTGTTCCCGCAAACTTTCCCATCCAGAGGTCTCCTTGGCCGACACTGTAAATCATACCTTGCCTCCCTCCCGGCTAGACGGACTCATTGACTCCATGGATGGTTTATGGCTTTACAACTGGAGCAGGACCTGCAAAGTAGCACTTTGCAGACTTATCACCGGGAACGGCTGGCCACCCGAGCTCATACACCACCAAAATGGGAATCTGTCTGTTTTTCTTTCTCTGGGGGCATTTCAAGTTATTAGGCAATACAGCCTATTTCCTTCCTTCCACCCAAGAGGTATTATGAGCAAACAATGAAAATCCAGCTCCCTATTCATGTTTGAATTTTGCCATTGTATGTCCTCTGTCTATTTGTCTGCCTGGCACCACCGAAGTGCAAGATCTAATGTGTTTCTGGACACAGTTCAGCTCTGGTTACCTGATGACATAAAAACACGGTGGGTAGAGAAGGGGTGCATTTGTAAGTCTATTGAAGGACATTTTGCTCTGCGTAGTTTAGCAATTCTTCTTTATGCGGCAAAGCTAGGCTAATCTCTCTCTATTCACATCCCTAATTGTTCACTTGGAAAGCATTTTGCCTCTCTCCTTGCACTCAGGTATAGCCTTCAGCTTTGTGCCCTCAGCATCCTTCAAGTGCATCCTATGCAACTAATGTATGATGCCCTTCACTGCAGAAAACCCATCAGGGGGAAAAAATATGTATGTATTTATTGTAACTTTTAGACATACAGAAAGGAGTTCAATAAATGGATTTAATGCTTACTCAAAATTTCAGAATCCATTAGGAAGTTCAGTTTTACTATGTCAGAGCGATACATTTCAGACCGTAATCATACCCTTTCCAAATCCCATTTAAAGTAAACCATTTATTTTTTCTACTTTTCCCACAAGTGCCTTAATGCAGAATTTGGATACTTTTCAGAAGAGACCTGTGAGGTAATGCATTTGAGAGACATAACAATATTTATAAAGTTTGGAAAATCTTTTGCTCAAATGAGTAGGGGAAATCTTCTTCGGCTTTGGCAGGATGGATAATAATATTGATATGGAGTTGGGTTGTTTTCTAAGACTTTCATAACAGATGTGGAGAGTGAGTTTTCCTTATTTTTATTCTGCAGTGGTTTATAAGGCAAGACTGGAATTCTAAGGGTTCAGGGCACATTGCTATAGTGCTAAAAAAAAGTCATATTGTTCTCAGTTTCCACCCCACTCCCCGATTGTGTTTTTCCTTTGGTACCATAGCATCCATGTTAATTAAATCGACAAATGGGAAATGCCTAACATTTGTCCTTGTTTTACAAATAACTTTTACCCTCATGGGAAGAAAAAGAGAGGGAGAGAGCTTGATTAGATATTCACCGTCTCATTCTCTGCTTATCTATTGAAAAGTTGAAGGCAAGAGCCAGAAGTTTGCTTGTATCACTAATGAGCGTCCAATCTCAAATAATAGGGAAGATGGTTTTGGTCTCTCTGACTCATTCGGTCCCACGGCTGCTATCAGTGAAGGTGGAAACTGCAAAATGAACACCTGTCCATGAGGAACTAGACTTGAGATAACCAGCTCATTTCACACAGACCATTGTCCAGCCATCAGATGGTAATTACTTCTCGTCCCCATCAGCCTCTCCTGGATTCCAGCCAATGGGCTGTGGGTGAAAGGGTGTGTATCACATTTCCATTCATCTGAGCCCTCCAGTCTCTTTCTTGCTTGTTTTCAATTACATTGACATGGTGGCTTTGGCACATAGTAAGTAAATAGCAACGTATTCAAAAAGAGAGGTCTGAAAGCCAATATCTGAAAGATACTCTTGAGGTTTAATGAACACAATGAAACTGGCACTGAAATTCTGGCATTCTGAACCAAAGTCATAAAATACAATTAATTAAGCTAATTGTGGTGAATTTGTAGAATATTTCATGAAAGCCAAATGTGGCAGATGAAAGTCTAGAAAGCAGTGGAAAGCTTACTGGGTGTCCTACAAAGTAAATAATTCGTAAATTAACTAAAATATTGATGAGATCAGAAAAAGAGGTAATTGGAAGTGTTGTTAGAAGATTTACTTTCATTCTTACACTTTTTAAACACCTATCTAGAAGGAAGTAAATCCCTGGATCATCTTGATATTCTAAAGCCTTCCAGAATTCACTGTGGGATGATTTTGCTTAGCATCCTTCTCTGGCTTCCCTGGTGGCTCAGATGGCGAAGAATCTGCCTGCAGTGTGGAGACCCAGGTTTGATTCCTAGGACAGGAAGATTCCCTGGAGAAGGGAATGGCTACCCACTCCAGTATTCTTGACTGGAGAATTCCATGGACAGAGGAGCCTAACAGGGTACAGTCCATGGGGTTGAAAAGTGTTGGACACGACTGAGCCACTAACACTTCCCTGGCCCATCCTTTCTTTAACCCACATTCTGCCCACCCCTACGCTCTTCCCAGTCCATGCCCTGAAATTTCCCATGCCAAGGACTAATGGCTGACAGCTTTGCATCCTCTGGTTATACAGTATAAAGGATCAAAATTAAAATAAAGCACCTACTCTGCTATGACATGACCTTTGTGTTAAGTTCATCATAACTGCCCAATCAGATCATCTCTCCTCCTTGTCCTTATCTGTCTCTTCCCCCTTGAACTCATCCCTTTTGAGCTTTTCATCCCCTGCTGGTTAATCTTCACCCAACTCCCATCTCTTTTAACCTTCTCCTCTTTCAACCCACCACAAATGTAAAATACCAACTACACAGTAATGTTACTTTTTTCCTTGCTTTTGTTTGGCTTTATCTCCCCTCAAAGCATTTTCTCCGGGACGTAAAGAATTGTTTTCTGTCCTTGTAAAATCTTTTGAGAAAGTTAATTTAATTTTGGGGCAAACATTTATTAAGAGCTAATGGACAGGTACTCTGCTGGGCACCCACGAAAGGCATGTACAGCATCATTTGTGCTTTCAAGGAGCTTGAAGCCCAAGAAACTTAGACACTAAGAGTAAATAAATAAAGAATCCTTGAGTATCACAGGGGCTTTAATGGAATTCTAAACAGGATAGAGTAGAGGCATAGAGGAGGGAGTGGTAAATTCTCATAAGAGTTTTAGAAAACTATTTCAAAATGGTGACACTTGAAAGGGATTATGAGGGTTGCATAGGAATTACCAAGCAGTGGAAGTGTAGATGACATACCAGAGAAACAAAATTGAATAGTAGGTCTTGATGGTAGTTTGGTATAAAAGAGGCTGTCGCAAATGTAAGACGAGACAGATTTGGGAAGGGCCAGCCTGGTGTGCTCCATTCAGAAGTCTTGACTTCTTTCAGTTGTCAGTAGGAAACCATAAAATGATTTAAAGTCGGTGCACAAATGTGATCCAATAGTTGTTTGTAAATGATTCCACTGGCACTGGGTGGAGGGTGTGATTGACTTTGATGTTCCAGATAATAAATGGTAAGAGTCTGAAATAAAGTGATAGCCATGGAGCTGGGAAGGGCTGCACAGGAGAAGCAGTAAAGAACTAGAATTTTGAACTTGGTCACTGATTAGATACTTAAAGTAGAGTATCTAATCAGTGACCACAAAGAAGGCTGAGTACTGAAGAACTGATGCTTTCAAATTGTGATACTGGAGAAGACTCTTGAGAGTTCCTTGGACTGCAAGGAGATCAAACAGTCAACCCTAAAGAAACTCAACCCTGAATGTTCATTGGAAGGACTGATACTGAAGCTGACGCTCCAATACTTTGACTACTTGATACAACGAGTCAACCCATTGGAAAAGACCCTGATGCTGGGAAAGACTGACAGCAGGAGGAGAAACGGGCAATAGAAGATGAGATGGTTGGATGGCATCACTGGCTCAATGGACATGAGTTTGAGCAAGCTCTGGGAGACAGTGAAGGACAGGGAAGCCTGGTGTGCTGCAGTCCATGGGGTCACAAAGAGTTGGACACTACTTAGCGAGTGAACAGCAGCTGATTAGATACTATCAAAAAATTGTATGTATAAAGATAAATTATGTGGGGTTTTTACTGTTTTATTCATATAAAACTGATGTGGAAATAGCGACAATGTTTCCCTGTGTGAGGAATAAAGAACTTGGAGTCCAAGAGCTTGAGCATGAATCCCATCTCCTGCATTTTCTAGCTTAGCTATTTTGGATGAACCTCAGAGACTCTTTGAGCCTCAGCTTTCTCATCTGCAGAATGAGGAAGCAATGAAAGATATTTTACAGAATTTCCTGGCACATCATAGTCACTCACTAGATATTATTCAGAGTAAATGTATTTTAAAAGAGGGCCCAAGGACACTGTTTCACAACTGCAAGCCATATGGCTGAGCTGTCGAGTGCTAGGAAACAGTAGAAGCAACTGGTTGGCCAAGTTAAGAAGCGGCAGTTGAAGATGAAGTGCTACTGAGAGCTCATGCATCATGCCGTGCATAAGATAAACACCTCAGTCTCTATATGTTCTTTGGTCATAACCACAAACCAAGGGCACGTCCTCACATGGGCATAGAGTGAAAACAACAGCAGGGAACTACACAGGGCTTTTCAGTCTCAGCTGCAGAAAAGCCTCACACCCAATGATAACCTCAAACACGAGGTAAAGACAATTTATGTACATTGTTAGAAATTCTAACTTAATCAACTTTAGACTGATTAAATGACATTTTTACTTTAAAAATAAAGGCCTTATTTTAATCCAGAATGATCATTGTGCATTCATGGTATATAAAAACATAAGAGTGGTTTAGAGAAGATATTGCTTACAAACATCTACTTACCAACTGATACATAAAGAGCCTTCATAGTATATGTCAGCCAAACAAATGTAAATTGAACAACCCATTAAGGTGAAATATGGAAGCATTAGTACTTATGAAGGTACTTGTGTTATGTTATACTCAGTCACTCAGTCATTTCTGACTCTGCAACCCCAGGGACTGTAGCCCACCAGGCTCCTCTGTTCATAGGATTTTCCAAGCAAGAATACTGGAGTGGCTTGCCATTTCCTTCTCCAGGAGTTCTTGCTGGACCAGATCAAACCATGTCTCCTGCATTGGTAAGCAGATTTTTTATCACTGAGCCACCTGAGAAGATCATGAATGTATTTACTAGGGATCAATTAAATGATTGATTCTTAGAAGACTATAGCTTATTCTCCAACCTAGACAATTAACCAATCAACAAATATTTATTGAATTCACTGAAAGCAAAATTCTGTCATCGAGGAAACAGTGATGTGTAAGATATAATTACAGCCCACATGGAACATTTGATCTAAAATGTAAGACAGACACCTAGGAAGTAATGAATTATTATTTGAGCCAAAGATAGTATATGTCAAGTACTGGCATACACTAGTGTGCTATTACTGGTCTACTAGTTAGCCAAACTGCTGTAGAAATTCAAAGCCTATGTCTTTCACCTCCTTGGTTAAATTCACTCCTAGGTATTTTATTCTTTGCTTTCTTATTTTCTTTTTCTGATAGTTTACTAATAGTGTATAGAAAAGCAACACATTTCTGGATATTAATCTTGTATCCTGCAACTTTGCTAAGCTCATCTGTCAGTCTTAACAGTTTTTTGGTGGCAACTTCAGGATTTCCTTGCTATAGTGTCATATTATCTGCTAATAGTGACAGTTTTACTTCTTCCAATTTGGATACTTTTGCTCCTTTTCCTGTCTAATTGCTACAGCCAGGACTTCCAACACTTTGTTAAATAGAAGTGAGAGTGGGAATCCTTGTCTTGTTCCTGATCTTAAAGGAAATACTTTCGGCCTTTCACCATTGAATATGATATCAGCTGTAAGTTGGTCATAAATGACCTTTATTATGTTGAGACATGCTCCCTCTATACCAAGTTTTTTGAAAATTTTTATCATGAATGGCTGTTGAATCTTGTCAAATGCTTTTCCTGCATCTATTGAGATGATCATGTGAATTTTTATCCTTTGTTTTGTTAATGTGGTGTATCACACTGATTTATCTGTAGATATTGAACCATCCCTGCATCTCTGGGTTAAATCCCATTTGATCATGGTGTATGATCCTTTTTATGCATCGCTGAATTTGGTTTGCTAATATTTGTTGAAGGTTTTTAAGAGAGAAAGAGGCAGCTAGGGATCAAGATGATCAGAAAGCTTTGAAGAGTATTTAAAATGAACCTTGAACAAGAATGAGCAGCTTTTATATATTTGAGGAGAAGAAAGAAAAGACAATACTTTTGTGGCAAATACTATCATCTCACTCTATTCTAAGACAATTATTTATACAAAAAAACTTCAGATAAGAAAGTAGAAATGTTAGAAAAACATCATAGAAAGATGCACTTATTTCTTCATCGAAAATAATAACTCAATGAGAATTGGGTTTTCAACCTTCATGTTTCCCAATACCCAGTTGAATGTTGAGCACATGATAAATAACGGATAATATTTGTCAACTGATTGTTAGTTGGAACAATCATGACATGTATATGTTTATGTATAACATTAGCAGGGTTTCAATTAGACCCTGCTGAACGTGGTTCACACACTTGAGATTATTCTTTCTACACCAATTAAGAACATTTTTGCACCTGTCAAACAGATGTTATGATATGATGTATGATGGTTATAAAATATAAATTTTAGTCCAAATAGTGTTATTTAATCAAAGAACCCCTTATGATGGCAAAGAGTACACAGCTTATTTGAGTCCTGGTGTGTTGTTACTGTGTTGTTATTGGTGGAGATGGTGCTGCTGTATTTAGCAATGAATTTATAAATATTATTTCAGAACAAAAAAATTGATAGAGCTGCAATAATAAATAGACAACTCTCAATCATTTTAAGACAACTGAACAAATATTTCTCAAGAAATGAAAGAATAAGCAGAAAAGTTCAATCACTAAAAATATAGAAGATTGAATAAGATAATTTGCAAATTGATCCAGTGGGCCAACAGAGGATTCTTCATCTGATAAGCACAAAAGTCATCAATTTTAACAGCACATACAGAACTTTTACAAAAGCCCACTGTATGCCAAACTATAAAGCAAATCTCAGTGAATTTCATTAGATTGAAATTATATATTTTCTGTCTATAACGTAATTAGGCCAGAAATCCATAACCAAAAAAATTTTTAAATCCTTGTACATTATTTTCAAATATATATTAATTGAAAATTCACAAATAACTTTTAAATAACCTATAGTTAAAAAAGAAATCATGGTAGGAATTAGAAAATACTGTATATCAGGATGAAGCCAGGGATGGTGTTTATATAAAAATTTATAAATTTAAATAAATATATTAAAAAAGAATAAAAGGCTAAAAATCACTGACTAACCATCAATCTCAAGAAGTTAAAAGAAAGAAAGCAAATAAGATTCAAAGAACATAAAATAAAATAATAAATTTAACAGAAGAGAACAATGAAGTGGAAACAAGTACATCATAGAAAGAATTAGCAAAGCCAAAACTTAGTCCTCTGAAAATATTAATACATTTGATAAAATCTGGCAGAAGTGGTCCAGAAAAAGAGAGCTGTCTTAAAAACATAGCATAAACTTAAAAATGGGTGGTGAGGAGGCGGATTATAGATCCTGCATAACTTTGGAAGAAGAGTAAGAAGATATTTGAAGAATTCCATGCCAGTAAACTTGCAAATATAGTAAAACTACATTCCTAGAGATATACAACTTTTCAAAACTGATCCCCCCCTCCCCAAAACCAGAACATGTAAATGATCCTATTACGGAGAACCCGTAGTTTAAAACAGCAGGCCCAGATAGCAACACTAGAAAGCAAGAAATAATGCCAAGCTACTTAAATTCTGCACAAAAACATAAGGAACGCTCCCAGCTTCATTCTGTGAACACATCATGACATAGATACCAAAGTCCTGCAAAGACACTGCAAGACAGACAATTCAAAGCCAGCTGACCCATGCTCAGGATATAAAAATCCCAACCAGAATATTAGCAAAGAAACTGGGAGATATTTTGAGAAAATAACACATCACAACCAAGTAACTTGATTCCAAGAATGCAAAATTGCTTTCACATTCAAAAAGTCAACCACAGTGAACACTCCATATTTAGTTTTTAAAAAGGAGAAAATGTTTCATAAAAGCCAATGGTATTTAAAAACTGTTAGTAAAACAGGAAAGGGGGAGACTTTCTCAATCTGATAAATCACTTCCACAAAAAAATAGAAAGAGAAAAGGGAAAACTAAAATCTTTCTCTTTGAGATTACACACAAGATAAAGGGCCCACTATTTACCTCTCTTCATACATCTTGTACAGGATATTTTACCAATGTCATAAAGCACGGAAAATAAATACATATATGATGATTAGAAAGAAATTAGAATTGTCCTTTGTTGTTGTTAAGTCGTATCCGATTCTTTTGCAACCCCATGGGCTGTAGCCTGCCAGGATCCTCTGTCCATGGGATTTTCCATGCAAGAATACTGGGGCGGGTTGCCATTTCCTTCTCCTGGGGATCTTTCTGACCCAGGGATCAAACTTTCATCTCCTGCATAGCCAGATACAAGATCAATACACAAAATCAATTTTATGCCTTTATGCCAAAAACAATCAGGAAATTAAATTTGCTTAAAGATACCATATTGGGGGCGGGGGGAATTAGGAATTGAGATTAACACATACACACTATTATATGTAAAATAGATAACCAACAAAAGATCTATTGTATAGCACGAGGAACTATATTCAATATTTCGTAATAATCTATGAGGGAAAAGAATCTGCAAAAGAATATATATATGAATAACTTTTCTGTACACCTGAAACTAACATAATATTGTAAATCAATTATACTTCAATACAAAAAAGAACAGGCAAAGTGTTTTAAAAAATAGAGACACAATCTATAAACTCACAAAAATATAAAATACCTAGGAATAAATCTAAATATATAATATATATTACATACCATATATCTCTGGAGAAGGAAATGGCAACCCATTCCAGTATTCTTGCCTAGGGAGTCCCATGGATAGAGGAACTGGGCAAGCTACAGTCCATGGGGCCGCAAAGAGTCAGACACAACTGAAGCTACTGAGCACACATTCACAATATATATCATGATGTACATGCAAGACTATCATATATATATACACATATATATACAAGACTATCTTTGAAAAGACTTTTTAAATAAATGGATGAAGGTAACACATACCTTGGTGGCTCAGAGGGTAAAGCATCTGCCTGCAGTGCAGGAGACCCAGGTTCAATCCCTGGGTTGGGAAGATCCCCTGGAGAAGGAAATGGCAACCCACTCCAGTACTCTTGCCTGGAAAATTCCACAGACTGAGGAGCCTGGTAGGCTACAGCACATGGGGTCACAAAGAGTCGGACATGACTGAGCGACTTCACTTTCAACACATACAAGAATTGGAAGAATTGTTAGTATTTTAATACTTGGCATTGTCACAATGTCATTTCTCCTCATTTTAATGAATAAATAAATAATAGCCATAAAAAATTCCTACAAAATGTTTTGTGGCCTTGATGACATGATTTTTAAATTTATGTGAAAGAGCTGAAAAGATGAACATGTTGTATCATCCTTCGATTTTGTGTTTCTATTTCCCCCCATTCATTGCTTTTTCTTTCACTTTGAAAACTTACCTGGCTACCACATTAAAAAAATTAAAAGAAGAGGCTGAGGACTTCCCTGGTGGTCCAGTAGTCAAGACTCCGCACTCCCAATCCAGGGGGCGTAGGTTCAATTCCTGGTCAGGGAACTAAGATCCCACATGCTACATAGCATAGATAAAAAAAAATTTTTTTTCAAATTAAATAAAAGTTAACATTTTAAAAAAAGAAAAGAGTCTCTGCTCAACACCTAGTTGGTAACCTAAGCTTAAGTGCTGGGGACCCAGGAGAAAAATGGGCTTCCCAGGTGGCTCGGATGGGAAAGAATCTGCTAGCAATGTGGGAGACCCGGGTTCAATCCCTGGGTTGGGACGATCCTCTGGAGGAAGAAATGGCAACCACTCCAGTATTCTTGCCTGGAGAATTTCATGGACAGAGGAACCTAGCAGGCTACAGTCCCATGGAGTTGCAAAGAGTCAGACACAATTGAGTGACTAAGGCTTTCACATTCAGGAGAAAAATAAAGTCCCAAAACACTGAACTTCTGACCTATAATTTCCAAATGAGTGGCATTCCAGTAGAGGGCTTCCATAGGTGCTTTCTTTCTGTGGCACTTGGGGTGTGACTTAGAGCCTGCAAAAGCCACTGCCCTCCAAAAATTGGTCTCCACTTAGCTATTAACAGTTGTGCACGAATCTTCCTATTCTGGAAGTGTCCAGACAGAGCCAAGCTAAGGTACACGCTGCCGTAGACACTATGGAGATGGTACTCCCACTCTAAAGACAAAAGGATGCAAAAAGGGAAAATCTACGAAAGCAAATGGGACGTGAGCCCCACCAGAGACCTGAGCCACAGCCTGCTGCTGCCACCCACACAAGAGAAAGGACCGGGCTGACTGCTTCACGCCTCAGCGGTTGTTTCTGATAACTGTGAGATGAGCTATCTCTGAACAAACCCAAACCTGACAGGAGACACGACTTTCCCCTGGGCTATTCATATCACCACCCTTTGTTATGCCTAGACGTGGCCCTTCTAATTATTTTGTTCCTGGTTTGTTCATTTGAGGCTTTCGGTCCATTAATAATCCTGCCACCCTCACTCCACAGGACAACAGGGTCAAAAGAGTTGACCCCAAATCCTGTCTGTTCTCACCTCTCACCACACTGGCTCTTGTACACGAACCCAAATCAGCTAGTAAGAACCTGGGAGAAAACGTTCCTCAAAACAAGTATATGGGTGGAGAGGAATTGTGGTGAAGACTTCGTGGCGATTTGGGGCTGGGTGTGGGGACTCCTCTTTGGCTGTACTCAAATGCTTTTTACCTCTGTTTGGAGGAGGGGCTGTGAATTTCTGGTAAAGGGAAAAGTCTGAACTAGCAGTTACTGGCAAAGGTGATAGACATATTGGGAAACTCTGGTTCAGTATTCTTTTGAATCTCTAAATATCTCATGGAGTGCCACACCCAAACCATCCCCCAAACCCATGCTTTGCTCCAATGCTATGAAACCAGCATCTGAAGGGTGTATGGTTGAAAGCATGCACTATTCTTAAAGCTCTTTGAAGAAGTCACATGGCACAATTTGAAAGACTCCATAACAGTCACTCAAATATTTCCCTAGTGATAATAAAAGGATTTCAAAGTTAAGTAAAGCTGCATGCTCCATAATTATGACTAGGAAAGAGAGTTGCTTTTTCCTTCATTCACAACTATACAGATGAATTTTGCAATTCTGATTCCTGCTTGTACTCATATTAACATTTGTTCCAAAAATGAAAACATTTTCCTTTAAAGAATGTTATATGGTCATGCCTCTCATGGCCCAATGTGAAAACTATTTAACAAGATCCCTTTTAATTTTATACAGACAGGCACCCAAAAGTTTCTTGTGGCATCCTAACTGTTGATTTTATCATCCTCATTGGTTAATTTATGTGGCTAATGACCAAATCTAACTGGGGCCATGTAGTTCATTTTAATCTTAATAAGGGGGAAATGAAGTATATATGACTTGAAACAAACAAAAAAAAAAGTGTTTGAGGCTTGAGTGGTTAGCAACCACAGGTCACAATATTTCTTAATCTTCACAGGTTCACAATTAATATTCTCTGACAAAAGAAGGCAATTGGGAGTATGTTTTCATAAAATGATATGGTATTTATGAAGCAAGATTGTTGTCAAGGATCTTGAACAAATCATTTCTTTCCCCACCAAAATGCCAGACACCTCTTGGGTAGGTGGTTGTCAAACACATATTCAAGAAGTAAGGAAATTGCCTGCTCTTCTTGTTAAGGGAGGGAACTAACTTCCCATGCTACATAACTGGGGAGCTGGTTGGATGAGCATGTCATACTATGAAATTTCATAATATATTTAAGAAAAAGCCAAGATGGAATCCCAGCTGGGAAAACCTAAGTAGAGCCCGAGAAACTGGGCTTGACACCTCAAGCCAAAGCAGAAAGGACCTTCGCTTTAAAGAACTGTTCTGAAAGTCTCCTAAATTGCACGAAACTCCATTTTTTCTGCCTCAGAAGATTAAGTGTTGTGTCAATTCCTATCAGAAAGTGGAATCTCTGCTTCCAAAAAGTCAGGTTATTTCAAGCCTGCTGCCATTGCCTTGTCGTTTGTCTAAGCCTGAGAGCAAACTTTTCTTCAAGAATTATCTTATAAAGACAGTTGGACCTGGTTATTCTTTGCAGACTATTTCACTAACTCATTGAAGTCCTTACCCCACTGACAACCCCAGTACAGGCCCCAGAGCTCCATGAGGAAACTGCCATCTATACCCCTCAATGGATAATAGCTGTACAATTCCTCCTTTAAATTGAGTTATTGGCTCAAATAGAAAGTTCAGATCCCTCTTTTGCTCACTTTTTATTTTTTTGCTCAAAAAAAAAAAATTCTAAGTTTTTGTATACAAAACAGAGTAAAACTAACTACAATTATTCAAGGGCTATTTGTCAGTTTCTGGATGAACCTGATTCTGAGTCTTTTGGTTTGGTGTTGCTTGCTTTAAAAGAAAGAAAGAAAAAACCTTATTTTGATGATTTTATGGGGAATGGCTACCCATTCCAGTATTCCTGCCTGGAATTCTTGCCTGGAGAATTCCATGGACAGAGGAGTCTGGCAGGCTACAGTCCATGGGGTCACAAAGACTTGAACACAACTGAGTGACTAACACACATGAATCCTTTAGAAATGGACCCCAATTCTAACTTGGAAATATCTGATTTTCATCCAGAATAGCTAATTCAAGGGTGTCCTAAAAAAGCAATGCCTGGAATTCAGGCATTAATAGGATTACCCTACAATGGCCAAATTCCACTGTGCTTCTCAGAGAAAAACTACCATATTGACAGATTGTCTGAACTAAACTTCTTCCAGATGAAAACCATGACCATGGCTTCCACCACTGAGGTTTTAATGCCTGATTCATCTCAACACTTAACACACGGCAAGGCCTTACAATACCCTAAGGATACATTTTATGGTTCTAGAGGCTTGGCTAAAAGTAGGTTCCTAATAATAGCGAGGGACTGTACAGACAAGAGCATCACACTCATCAACTGGAGTGGGTAACCATTCCCTTTTCCAAGGGATCTTCCCAATCCAGGGATTCTCCTGAATTATAGGTGGATTCTTTACCAGCTGAGCCACAAGGGACGCCCCCAAGCCCAACGTTCTCCTCTGAAATTCTTTGGTGGTAAGAACAATTCCATCTTGGGAGAAGCTTGTGGCAAATTGAACACATATACCAAAAGAAGAAATATGATTGGAATAAGAAATAGTGCATCACCTCACCAAGTGCAATAGCATCCTTTCCTTTATTTTGAGTGTGTGTGTGTGTACGCGTGCACACACTTATTCCCTACAAAACTGAGAACTCTCTTATTGCCATCACCAGTGGATCAGGCTGTTTCTCACTTGAGATAATAACAAATGATGATGTTACACTATTTGATAAACAAACCGTAGTACAACCATGTAAATCCCAAGATTGGGGCCCAACGCCATGGTGTTCCTCTGACACTTAACTGGGATTTGCTCCATGGCTAAATACTAGGCACCTAAGCCAGCTAAGTGGTTTGCCGGGGCTGCTCTGCCCAGATGACATCACCACTTGGCTTCCCTAACGCAGCTCTTGGCTGTGGCTGTTTTGGCTTCTTTCCATGTAAACATGGCTTGATTAATGCTGCAGAAGGTCTGTGAATCACGTACTCCACTCTCACAGGGGAAGTCAGAATGTCAGTTTTTCCCCATTTTGAGCACAGAGCATTGGGATATTGAACGCATCCCTAGCAACCACGGAGAAACTGCCTCCCGACGCTCCCCATGGAAGAGCAGCTGATGCATCGCCCACTGCGAGACACGCACCTCCACCCCAGCTGCACTCACGGGTCTGCCCACTATGGCCAGATCACAAACACATTACGAAGCTGCCCTTTGATGCAAAGACAAGGGGGAAAAAAGAGAAGTCCTTGCCACGCTTCCAAGAGAATAAATGAGATTTCTCCCAGGCAGATGTTCAGGACTGATCAGTGCCTCGGCTGGGTCTTTGTACTGCTGGGGTAGGTCTTCCCACCACTGCCTCCAGCTGGCAACCGCATTGAATATATCTGATTGGAAAATCAAGCGAACTCAGGAAAGCTGAAAGCAGAAGCTCTCCCAGCAGAAAGAAGACTGCCATCAATGCCAATCTTTATAGCTCTTCAACAAAAATAAGTTTGCCAGTTATAAATAGTCAAGAAAGAACCTGGAAGAAGGAGGGTTGGTGGGTATCAAGGGCATCCAAGGACCCTGCCAGTCATGATTGCAACAGATGAAAGGCTTCACTCCACCAGCTTCAAATGGTTAATTTGAGGGTGTGGTGAGTCAGTTATGCACGTTGTTGGGTAATGAACGCTCCTGATGCATGAATTGCTTCTCGGTGATGACTAACCGCACAGCCTCTGAAAGTAGAACACGACAAGTGTTAAAATAATACACTGCAGCCAACTGATGTGTGTTTACTGGAGTTCCCTCTCCGCTTCGAAAAATTAGGGAACTGTAAAGCATCCAGAGCCTTATTTTCTTCATTCCTCCTGTATTCCATCCAAAAAATATTAATACTTAACATTGAAGGTTTCCATCATGTTTCATGAAATTTTTTCCGGAATACCATATTGTTTTCCATTTTGGTAAGCCAGAAAAGGAAATGTGGTTTTTACCTTGACTCTTAAGGTCAATTAAACTAGAACCACTCAGATCAGTCCAAGAGAGGAAGTGAATTTCGATGTCAGTTCCAGGGTTAATGTCCTTCTAATGACGTCTACAAAAAGCCTGAACCTGTGTATGCAAGACTAAAAGGTGACAAGCTAACGTCAGAAATCATTTCCATTCTTTTAAAGGACCTCAGGATTATATAGTTCTCATCCACATGGTCTCCACAAAGAGTCTAGGAATAGGTTCTTCAGAGGAAGGATTTCATTGATCTAGTCAGCCATCAGCTCAGAGTTCACAGGCTTCTAAATAATTCATAAAACAGAGTTGGAAAGCAAAGTCACCAATCTAGCGAGATATAATTCACTTTGAAGTTCGTGTATAAAACAAGCAGAGATGGCCATGATCACCATGAAACCACCCGAGAAGTGAAGAAACAGCATGGGATCCCTGGTGCTCCCAGGAATCCACAATTACATCCTTAGGATTATTCATGCTCCTTTGATTTTTTTCAGGAGCGCACACTGCCCCAAGCTCTGCCTTGCAGATAAAAAAGCTATAAGATGCTCTCCTCTTGCACGATACCACAGAAATACTGATACCCCAGTGCATAACAGCAACTTTCAGTGCCTCCGTGCAACACAATTAAGGTAATTACATGGAGGCAAAGTACTTTGACCACACCAAATTCCAAAATTAGAATTAAAATGTAATATCATTCTTTAGATTTGATGCTGATAAGAAGAACTTTTAAGGCTTAGAAATAAAGTATCCTTGTGGATCTCTTGGCTTTCATCTCCTCTGACATTTTTTAAAGAACTGCTAACATCAAAATGTGAAGCTAGAAATAATTTGGGTGTGGATTTGGTTAGAACAAAAACATTTGAATGTCACTCAGACCAGTTGTTATTTAGATCCAGATGTCAGCTGTGTATTATTAAGTGACTCTGACAATATTATTTATGAATTACAAGGGAATGAAGATGCCTTCATTCACTCTCAGTTATTTGGAATCTTGGACTACCTTGAAAGTCCCAGAAGAGGACCCAAGGACCAGAGCATCATTTCTGTTTCCTCTGAAAGATCCTTTTTCAGGGAAATAAAATTAAAGCAAATTAGAATGCTTTCTATGTTTTATTTGAAGCATTTTTTTGTCTTCTACTTATTCACAAAAGCCATTACATAATTTGCTTAAAGTTTTCAGGAATTCAGAAAGTCTAGGTCCTCACCTTCTTCAGTGAGTTCAGGGGCTTACTTGCCTCATGTGTAGAATGGTTTATTCCCGAACTCTCCAATGCCTTCTAAAACAATGCTACTCAAGTCATTTAGCCTACCATATCACTTAGATTTGGTGAAGCTGCATATAATAAATTAATAAATGGTAATGGTTTTAACAATACACAAGTTTATTTTCCTCTCACCTAAAAAGAAGTCTGGAAGTAGGCAGACCGAGACTGATACGGGGATTCCACGATCAACAGTGTCCCAAACTCCTTATCTTGCTCCTCTACTCATCTTTATTTAGCATATTGCCTAATGGTCCAAAAAACTCCCAAGTGCCAGACTTTATATCTACATTTCAGCCAAAACAGTGAGCAACTATTCTCCAACAAAAATTAATTTTAAAAATGAGGAAGGAGAAAGAGGTTCTCTGACACTTCCTTTCAGGCTTCATTAGGTAGAACTTAGAGATACAGTCACCTCAAGCTGTAAAGACAACTGAAAAATGTAGTCTTTATACTGGATGGCAATATACACAGCTAAATCAGGGCATTCTGATTTGGGAAATAAAGGAAAAATATTTTGAAAAAGACAACAGCAATCTGTCACCAATATCAAATACATAAAGACCTAAAATCTAGTTTTTATTTCTTAAAATATTAAACATAAACTCATTTCAAAGTTAATATCAGGGAAATATGTCTATAAATAATATAATGGTTAATAATATAACATATATGAATAATAAATAATCATATAGAAATAAATTAAACTATGGTATTACTATACCATAGTCTTACTTATCCAGTTACTCCAGCTAAAAATTTAAAATCAAATTAAATTCTCCCTTCTACATTGTTTCATACTAAGAGTTTAAATTAATCAGAAGAGAATGCAAATGTAAATAAAGTGATAGAGAGGCAGACTTAGTAATTAGAGAAGTAGATTATAGACTTGAGTCCAGTATGAGTCTGGCCTTGGCCTGGCTCTGTGACTTTGGGCAAGTCACTCAACCTCTCTGAGTTGATTTCATTGTCTATGAAACAAAAATATGTGCAGGATCTGGAGGCTGCCCATGTCTGTGATTAAAAGGCCATACCATGCTGAACGTCCCTGATCTCGTCTAAAAGGCTGGATATAGCAGTGTGTATATGTCTATCCCAAACACTGAGATACTTAAAATGAATACCCAGCAAGGACCTACTGTATAGCACAGGGAATTCTGTTCAATGTCATGTAGCAGCCTGGATGGGAGCAGAGTTTGGGGGAGAATGGATACATGTGTGTATATGGCTGAGTCCTTTTGCTGTTCACTGAAAGTATCAGAACATTGTTAATCAGCTATACTCCAGTATAAAATAAAAAGTTAAAAGGCTGGATAAAGTGTGCCCAAGAGAGGAGTGAACCCAGGTTATAGGACTTTTAGGGGGCCACGCAGAAGACAGGAGGGCAGGCAGAGACAGAAGGGCAGCCATGATAACGTGAGAGGTAACCAAAGAAGGCAGAATAGAAAATGTAAGTAAAGGAAGTAGGGAGAGAAATTTGTCAAATTTTCTAAGAGGCTCCTTCACCTGACCTTAATGAAATTATTTCTCAACTGTATTAAAGTTTCTCTTAAACAGGACAAATTCGAACCAACCCATTTTTCTTTATATCTAGGATCATGAATTTTAATATATGTGCTCCAAATAACATCCCACATATCCACGTGACCATAATTTTCAACTGAAAACAATCACCTGATCAGAAATTCCACTGTTTCCTGGATTAGAAGTGAACACATGGTTTTGTGGTTCTTTCTAAAGGTGAATAGTTCAAGTCGCCAAGTCAAGGATTCACAGGCAGATAAATATCCAAGAATTGGGGAATGAGTTATGGTAGAATCAGATTAACAAGCACAAGTGAATTATGGCTGATTTGCGTTGTTGTATGGCAGAAACCAATGCAACATTGTAAAGCAATTTTCCTCCAATTAAAAAAATAAATTGAAAGAAAATAACAAAACAGGTGAATATGGAGCCCATCAAGCAATCACCCCAACTGTGTTCACAGAGTGTCCATACCAACAGGTGAGAGCTAGCCTGCAAAACCACAAAGAGGAAACACGGTAGGTTTGTTTGCTTGCTTCTAATATTTTCAAGAGTTTCTATGCCACCACTGTTCCTTGAGTCACAGCTCAGTCTCTACAGTTTAATCATGATCTTGTCACTTTCCATACACATAGGTCCAACAAGCAGAGCAGGAGGAGCCCTTCCAAGACAGAAGAAAGCAGGGTCCATTGTAAAGGGAATCAGAGATTCATCAACCTCCTGGTCTCTTCCTAGGACTTCTATTCATTCATCAAACATTTATTAGGCAGCTGTTCCATGCTGGACACTGAGTTATGATCAGAGATAGAAAGATGGATTAGACACACTTCCTCCTCACAGGGGCTCATCCCTGAACCAGGAGAGGCTATAGGAGGGCAACAGTGAGACCGATGTGCAATTTCCCCTAATTGTCCAGAGTAGAATGATTGGAAAGGTCCCGGTCAGTATGGTGATGTTTGCTGCTGCTGCTGCTGCTGAGGGCTCTAAATGGTATCCCCGAGTCTGAATCATTTGAGTCCCACTGTCTCCACTTCATTTCAAGATGCATAACCTTGTTACACCTCACTGCCCTCATCAGTATAAAGGGATAATAAGAACATCTACTGTGTAGGTTTGCTTCACTGTCTATAGTAGGACAAGAGTTTATTATTCACTTGTCCTGCTTATTATTATCATTGTCTCTGATGGACTATTAATGTTATTAACCAAGAACAAGCCAGAAGGAAAGACTTGAAGTTACGGGTATCCAAAGGAAAGGCACGCTTTTCTTTCACTATGACTATTTGACCACAGAGGATGGACCACCCAAAAGATTGAAAGTCCTGGGGCTGCAGAGGCAGATCCTTCTGCATCAGCAGAGGTGTGATATTAAGGGAAAGAAAGAAATGCTTTGAAAATCCTTCTTAGACAAAGGTCTCTCAATTTGTTTTGTATTGGGTGAAAGAGGAGGTTGCTGTGACATGCTCTTGTTCTACATCCAAACCTCTAAACCACTTGAATCTCTGGATTTCTAAATTTAACTCTGAGAAAACTAATCACACATTTTCGACACGGATGAATTACTTAGTTTCCGGATTAATCACATTGAACTAGTTAACATCGACTCCGAAGTCTTGACCACAAACAGTTTTAAAAGCGAAGCCATAGAAAATAATTTTACTCTGAAAATTGTGGGGGAGTAATTTCTGCCCAATGGCAAGGAACAGGAAAGCTCTACGTTTACAGAGGAGCCAATTCAATAACGTGATTTTTCACAGACTGGTGTTCCTTCGTATAAGGAAGTCAGAGGCTGCGCTCACAGCTGCTCGGATGGAATGGCTCTTTTGTAATGTTAAAAATATGAGTCAGTATTTTACCCACAAGAGCCACGCTTCAAAACTAGCATGTCCAGCACCCAAACTTTCAAGACAGAACACCTTTGAAATTTGAAGGCTAATTATCTCAAGAACTCGAAATATGTATTTAAATATTTGAACATCTAACAGGCTTTGTTTATGCTACTTGATTGCTCAGCCAAGTCTCCCCTTCCTCCCCACCCTCTCTCACACCTTCACCAACCTCCTACTCTGGCAAGTTTCTACTCATCAATATTCACAGAAAACTGATCTTGGCAGGAATGCCTGCCATGGTGAACTGCTGAATCATCACCAGTGTCACAGGTGGCACCCAGAGCTTCAGAGCACACGTGTGAGTGTGTGTGAGAGTGTGTGTGTGTGTGTGTGTGTGTAAGCACACAACTCGAGATGCTTGTAGTGGGAGGTGACTCAGAGAGGCAAAGAGGGAAAACAGCTTGCTGTAAAAACATCTAAGTATTCTGTATACACAGATAGCCCGCAAACCACCATCACCACCATTATCAGCAATCGAAGACATCCTCCACCTTTGATCCCATCTCTGAGGATGCACATGGTCCTTTTCCTCACTCATCTATTCATTACCAAGCAACTACCTGTGGTCAGGCGCTGGATTGGGGAATGGAGATGCTGCTTGTTCAGACATGGTTCCTGCCCGCCAGGAGTTTACACCCCCCTGGGGGAGACTGGTATTCACCAAATGATCACACATGCAAGAGTGCACTGCAATTGTCAGAGAACAAAGTAGAGGAAGATGTTGCCATGGAAACTGAAAAAGAAGATTTTGACTGAGAAAGTCTGCTGATGGTTCCCCTGAGGTTTTGATGTTTACCTGAAGGATGACTCGGAGTTAAATTAGGCAGAAGAGAGGTTGATTTCAAGCAGAGTGAAGACCATGGCAAGTCTCCACAACTGGAACAACAAGGGAGCAGAGGGAAAAAAAGGAGAAAGTGATACGAGGTGAAACAGAAGAGCTGGGTGCAGACCATTCAGGGCCTACAGCATCCCTTCACCTCTCTCTTGGGTCCCTCTTCCCTCGTTCTCAGGCCTTCCCCTCTCTCAGGATCCTCGTTTTGGTTGGAGAACATGTCTTCCAGTAGCTCCATGGGAAATACGATTTTTGAGAACTTGTCCGTCTGAAAAAATACCTGTCACATTCTTAGACATTACGACATATGATTTAGGCAGTCCCCTCCCACACATCATCTTATTTCATCCTCAGTGTGGCTTCATAAGGGAGAAGGCAATGGCACCCCACTCCAGTACTGTTGCCTGGAAAATCCCATGGATGGAGGAGCCTGGTGGGCTGCAGTCCATGGAGTTGCTAAGAGTCGGACACGACTGAGCGACTTCACTTTCACTTTTCACCTTCATGCATTGGAGAAGGAAATGGCAACCCACTCCAGTGTTCTTGCCTGGAGAATCCCAGGGACGGGGGAGCCTGGTGGGCTGCCGTCTATGGGGTCGCACAGAGTCGGACACGACTGAAGTGACTTAGTAATAGTAGTAGTGGCTTCATAAAATCCCACCACCCCATCTTGCCTGTTGAGAGAGATGCAGTTACTATTCCAAGAACCCTAGTTTCTCACAAGATATAAGGATTAAGTTGTGTCAGCTGCCAGCTCTGTGAACTACACAGGTCAATTCACATAGTAGGACTACAACACACATGTGTTAATAGCTAAGGTGAATTTGATAGATTAATTAAGCAGGGACCTGTTAACAAGCATGATATATATATATATATATATATATATCTCTCTCTCTCTCTCTCTCTCTCAGCAATGGGAAGGTGTATGATTAAAGACTGCTGCTGTTGCTGCTGCTGCTGCTAAGTTGCTTCATTCATGTCCGACTGTGCGACCCCGTAGACGGCAGCCCACCAGGCTCCCCCGTCCCTGGGATTCTCCAGGCAAGAACACTGGAGTGGGTTGGCATTGCTTTCTCCAGATTAAAGACTGAATCTCCTAGTATTAAAAATGCTCACTGTCCCAGCAGTATTGAGGCAAAATTGTTTCAGAAAAGGCAGTTTTATGAGCAAAGTGTGAAATTAGCAGTGTCATAGATGGGGCCTTCGCCATCCTTCTCTCCTACTGCCTCCTACCCCATCAGCACGCCCTCATCCGCCCCTGTCTCTTGGCTTCTCAGCTCTCAATCAACGCGCAGGTTTAGAATGTCTCTAAAGCAGATGTCCTCAGCATTGATTCCAGGGGGGAAGAAATGTCCCAGAGCAGCCCTACAAAAGCACGTCTCTGAAAGGACGAACAGATGGTGCTGAGGGTCCTGTAACTCCGTGGCGAGGACGCTTGGCAACAACAAGGACGCTGACAAAATTGGGGTTGGTTTCTTTGCTCCCTCCTTTGGCAACAACAACAAAACCCAGATCGCCACCGTGTATCTGTTTGTGCCCGGTGACAGGAATTTCAACAACTGCTACCTTGGAAAGTGGAAACTTTCTCTGCCCTTACTTACCTTGGTCCCCATTTAGCTTTCTTGGGAAACACATAAATGTGAACCCTGGTTGCTGTTGTCGGTAGAAACTCTCTTTCCTCCACTTTAAGCAAGACTCATAAATCATCATCTGTCAGAGCTCCGTAGAAACTTCGAGCACATGTACATCTCCAACTTTTACAAATGAGGAAGGCAGGGAACAGGGGCATGAGCCCTTCAGGAGACCACACCCCTGGAAAAGGACTTCGTTGTCGCCAGAACTTAAATCTTTCGTTGTTTGAATGGCCTTTTCCTATACAACAATTTTCAAACAGCAGTATGACATTTTGGTGAAAATGAACGCATGTGATTCAGACGTGTCATTAAAGAATCAAGACCATCATTGAACAATTTGGTGTGCTACGTAGTCTCTTTTAAGATTGTTTTTGATGTGGACCATTTCTAAGTCTTTATTGAATTTGCTACAATATTGTTTCTGTTTTATGTTTTGGCTGGTTTGACCAGGAGGGTAGGAAGTGTAGGGTCTTGGCTGCTCAACCAGGGATCGAACCCACACCCCCTCACATTGGAAGGCCAAGTCTTAACCACTGCACCATCAAGGGAGTCCCTGCGCATTCTCTTGGTGCAGGCAGTCCTTTCCCTCCTGATTTCTGCAGTTCTTTGGAGCTCCAGGTTAGAGCATCAGCTTGAAAAGTGGACTGTGGGATATAAACAGATACTTCTCAGGGTCCATCAGAGGGCCAGCCTCTCCCCAGCCCTCCCTCTGCATACCCACAGGAAAACAAAATGAACTCTCAGCTGGGTTTTCCCCCTTCTTTACAAAGGTCTCTGAATTTCCCTAATCACCCTCCTCTGCTGTTTCTTCCCCCTCACCCATTCTGATCCATTTGCTGGTAGACCACGATGCTCACTTCTCTGACATCACCAACACTACCTCTGCAAAAGCAGTGCTGTTTTGTAACATGGATGGACCTAGAGACTGTCACACTGAGTGAAGTAAGTCAGACAGAGAAGGAGAGATACTGTACGACATCCCTTATATGCAGAATCTAAGAAGAAATGATACAAATGAACTTACAGAGCAGAGACTCAGAGACTTACAGAACCAATGTATTTTGCCAGGGGGGAGGGTGGGGGGGAGGGACAGTTGGGGAGTTTGGGATGGACGTGTCCACACTGCTCTGCTTCAAATGGATGATGAACAGGGACCTACTGCATAGCACAGTGAATGCTGCTCAGTGTTATGTGCAGCCTGGATGGGGGTGGGGTGTGGGGGAGAATGGATACATGTATATGTGCGGCTGAGACCCTTCACAGTTCACCTGAAACTATCACAGCAGTGTTTGTTAATTGACTATACTCTGATACAAAATTAAAAGTTTTTGAAAAAAAGAGCAATGCTGGTTTAAGTAAAGGGAAGACCAGAAATTTTGTGGATGGGGTGTCGGGAGCACCCTGTTGTAGGCACCTGCTAAAGCAAGCTTTGGGAACAATTTCATTCCAAGTAAAGGAGAGTCTTGCAACAGAGCCAGTCATGGAACAAGAAGAGGCATGTGCAACAGAGCTGTTTCACAATTTCCCCAGGTCTGATACCAAATCTCATGGCGTTCTGCTTCTCTAGACACCGGGCCCAGGACCCCTAAAGGGATGTTGCCATGGCTACGATTTTTGCAAATACCAAATACATGATGATTGAAGTCTATGTCAAGTTCTGTCGCCAAAGCAAAAGCGCTGTGTGTGTTTTTCCATGTACGGCCTTGTCACTACACTTTTTTTCTTTTGGTCTATTTAAACGTGGATGGATTGCATGTTTTGCAATGAGTTTACTTTAATATGATTTATTTAACTTTTGCAATGAAAAGAAACCATAACTCAAAAGAAGACAAAAATGATGCCAGCCAGGATTACTCTCCTTCAACCGGTTTATTTCTTTTTAAATCACAAAAGCACAAAGAACCCAGAGTCTCTGATAATGAACGTAATATATGATTGCCATAAAAAGTTCACTCTCCCTTCAATTTCAATTTACCCCGCTATAAATCAGCGATCCACTTAATCAAATATTCTTCCACTTTAATTGTTTTATCTTGCTTTTATGTTAAATCTCACTGAGTTACTGCTGGCACCAGTCTTCACATTATAGAAAAAATGTCCGTGGTTGGCCCATAATTAGTCTAAAACTCAAACATCAGTTCTGAACATTAACCAGATTGGAGGAAACCCTCACAATCTCACTGGACCAGTGAGACAAATCCAAGTCAGAAAGTAAACTGGGATTAGTTGAGCTAGCCATCATCTGCTGTCAAAATACGGAGTGTGGGCCCCGGCTTTCAAACTAACTGGATTTTTTTTTTTCCATAAATGTCTTTCATTATTATCTTACAGGGCATTAAAACTCTATTTGGTTGTCTCTTAAATTCTTCAACCTGAAACTGTCCGGTTAAGAATTGCAGGTGCTTGCCTGAACTAGCCTGGCAGTTCCCATGAGAAAATAGATCAGCCCAGCGCATACTGTGTAAGGCCACAGCCAAACTTCAGTGTCTGTGATGAAGGGCACTTCCTGAGCTATTGTACCAGACAAGCACGGTCCCTGGTGGGTAATCTGGTTCTGTAAACAAGAAAGAAAGAAAAAAAAGAATTCTGTGTTATTGATTGATAAACCCTTTTCTGACAAGGTATATAGGGACAGCCTGATTAGAATTCAACCCTGAGAACAAGGGCTCCCGTCAAAAGCTAGTTGGACATGTCATTTCAATGTAATCTTTGACCTTTGAACAGATACCCAACATAATTTTTTTTAAGTTAAAATTCTAAAAATCTTTTTTAAAAATAAACTGAGAATAAGGATCTATCTGAACCACTCCATCTACTTTACCCAAGAAAATACATTTCCAAAGCAAAGAAACTTCCTCTGGGTGAGATGTACTTGTGGACTGCATAGATGAACAGTAGAAAATAGAAGTTATTCAGAGGTGAATGAAGCCATGAGCTACTTAGGAAACTTTTTTGAAAATATCTATATTTTATGGGGTGGAAGGTGGGAGGGAGGTATAAGAGGGAGGAGACATACATACATATGGCTGATTCATGTTGCTATACGGCAGAAACCAACATATTATTGTAAAGAAATTATCCTCCAATTAAAAATAAATTTAAATTTCAAAAACTATTAAAAATCTATACTTTAACATTTATTTATGTCTCTTGACTTTTTAAACAAAGGACTTAAGTAAATTAATATATTAACTGTTTTCACTTTAATGATCTAGCTCAAACCAAAACAATTTTCAAGTTAAAAAAAAAGCTAAACAATTTTTCTTAAAATCCAAGAATGAAAAATAGCTTAAGCTACCCAAGAAATAACTTCATTTTAAGCATAGCTACAAGCATTAATTGATGTCAAAAGGTATTTCCCTTTAAAGGCTTTTTTACAAAGGTCAAAAAAAAAAAAATCTATTGTTTGAATGATAGCAGAGTTCTAAGATGCCAAAAACGTTTAGAAAGAATTTGAAGCACCATGAAAAACTTCTTCATCAATAAACCTCATTTATGCAACTGTTTATATTGTGATATGTTATTACAGTAAGTATTTTTATTTTCAAAGTTATCACATCAAACAGGTGTAGCCAAATAGTATATATTAAAAATATAGATATAATTATCACAACAGAGTGAATTTAGAAAAAAAAAAAGACATGAAAAACATCCCATTAAAAGAAAAAGCCTTTATATGGGACATTATTCACATTTCTGCAAATGGAATTTTCTGATTAACTGCTATATATTATATCATTTGAATAACTTTAGGAAAGATTAATTCCCAAGCTCTGTCCTCAGCAATATTTTTTCCTGGCTGAAATTGGGCTTTAAAACAAAACGTCAGCAATGCCAACAGCCTATTCAAGTTTCAGGTTCAAAAACTTCGAAGGCAGGCAGTTAAAAGTGATTTAAGAAATGCAAAATCATTCTTTCACAAATGTGTGTGTTAAACTAGTAAATTGATATATCAAAACCACAACTGGAATATAGCAATTTGTCTGTCTTTGCCCGCCGTGGTGTCTTCCACAGCTGCCTGCCAGATAATACACTGATTGTAACTTTCCTAATTTACAGAGCCTTTAAATCTAATCTCCTGGGCCAGCCTAAAGGGCTTCTTCATCCATTGAAATGCCAGAATAATTGAAATTGTCTTCGGCAGACAGTCAGGCAATAATGAATATTTTCTCTGCTGCTTGCATGCCAAGGTTACACATAGTACCGCAAACAGCACTGATCCCAGGCCAAGCCTCTCAGGGGAGGGGCAGCCACTAACCTGGGGCGGGAGACACAATACCCGATGCTTTCCCTTCCCGGCGGCTGATGGGGTCAGCGACGCCCACCACGCTTCCACGTACTGAAGGACAAGCTCAGCTGCCCAGCGAACAAAAGTCCTAGTGGCTTCTCTGAATCTCCAGAGGCCGCTGAAAGGCCGGGAAAGGTTATGGGTATGGATTTCCTGATGGGGACCACAGGAGAGACGAGCAAAGGGGGCTGCTGTTGGGATTAAGACGAAATATATACGTAGTTAATCAAGAGAAGCCCGGCATTGATGGCGCCTGAGAAAATGCCGGCTTGTCAGCTCGGGGCAGTCTTTCCCACACCTCTGAATGGCTTTTGTGAATGTAGAGTGTCTCCTGACATAGGGTCAGTCCTGCCCCCATGGGGTCTTAAGGATGTTCTGGCTGAAATGAAACCGTTCAGTCGCCAAACTCAATCACTAAGATCTCTGAAAAATCTAAAGACTAGTTTAACTTTCAGCTATGGGAAGGTTGCCATTCTAAATGGCCAGAAGTGTGAAATAGATCTTTTTTTTACTGGGGTATAGTTGCTTAACAATGTTCTGTGAGTTTCTGTTGTACAGCAAAGTGAATCAGCTACATGGATACATATATCCCCTCCCTCTTGGACCTCCCTCCCATCCACCCCCATCCCACCCATCTAGGTCACCACAGAGCACCAAGCTGAGCTTCCTGTGCTTTAGAGTAGCTTCCCACTAGCTAGCTATTTAACACATGGTAGTATACATAATTCAAGTAACTTGTCTTGCATTCTTATGATTTCCATGAGTTGCTTTATAGGAGGAAATTAGAAGGACAAGAAAGGAATTAATCCCAAATCACTGTGACTTTAAACTACGCAGCAACAGGGAAGTATTTCTTTCAAAGACATCACAAGTTACCTGGCAGAAAAGACTATAAAACCTCCAGTTTATGTTATACGTGAGTTCCGATATCTGAATTACTACGTAATTGTGTGCCAAATACACAGAATACATATTAGCTATCTTTTGATGCTTACCAAATTACCCCAAAATTGGGCAGCTTAAAACAGCAGGAACATTTATTATCTCCCACCGTGTCTATGGGCTTCCCTCCTAGCTCAGTTGGTAAAGAATCCACCTGCAATGCAGAAGACCGCAGTTTGACTCCTGGGTCAGGAAGATCCGCCGGAGAAGGGATAGGCTACCCACTCTGGTATTTTCGGGCTTCCCTTGTGGCTCAGATGGTAAAGAATCTGCCTGCAATGCGGGAGACCTGGGTTTGATCCCTGGGTTGGGAAGATCCCCTGGAGAAGGGAAAGGCTACCCGCTCCAGTATTCTGGCCTGGAGAATTCCGTGGACTGTATAGTCCATGGGTCGCAAAGAGTCAGCTGAGCAACTTTTACTTTTCACGGTGCCTGTGGGTCAGAATTCAGGAATGACTTACGTGGGTGGCTCTGGCTCAGGGTCCCACAGGGTAACAGCCAAGCTGTTGGTGGAGGCAGCTCCATCCGAAGGCTGGAACGGAGCAAGAGAAACCACACCTCGTGCGGCCTCACATCCCTGACCAAGTAGTGCCGGTTGTTAGCGGGAAGGCTCTGCTTCTTGCCACACAGCTCTCTTTATAGGGCTGCTTACATGACAGTGGCATGATGACCTGACAGCTAGCTTTACCCCAGAGCAAGTGACCCAAGAGAGAGCAAAGCAGACGCCACAATAGACCAGGCTTCAGAACTCACCCCGACACTTCCTTAACATCTTCCAAGTTACAGTCAGCTCTCTTTAATGCGGGAGGGGACCCCATAGAACGTGAATACCAGGAATTTCCATCTTGGAAGCTGACCACCACCCATCCATGTTGTACCATTACATGGATCTGCCAGCCTCTTGGGTCTTAGGATCTCAACTATTACTCTCGTTTCCTGTCACATTCTTGTATACACGCCCTGATGAGAACACAGGGGATGTGGGTTACTAAATATGTTTCACCCTTTCCCGGCTCCAAAGCCCACAGTGGTTTCACTCCACCACCATCACTAAACCCTAAGATTCCTGCTGGCTCACTCTCGCAAACCCTGGTCCTCCACTACACAACTGTGCACCCAGGAAACCTTTCCCCAGTGGTCCCACCAGACTCCAAGGTGCAGGTATATTTTCAGATCCAACTACAAGAGAAAGAAAAGAAAAAAGGAAGAAAGATAGGAAGGAGGGAAGGAAACCACTCATGTATATTTAAAATACAGTGAAAATTAATACAGATAATTGGCTACACAAGTGATAGTAGTGAAAAAGACAGAAGCACTTGAGCTTGATAGCAGAGCGAAAAAGCAGAAAAGCACTTTTGCAGGGTATTGCAGAAAAGCAATACTCAGCGGTTCCCTCACATCCCTGGCCAAATAGTGCCGCAGCCTCAGGTCGGAAAAATAAGGCAGGAAGCAATGTGACCAGAGGGCATGGCCATGGTCTCAGCCAGCACAAGCTGAACCCTAGTGGGCTGGTCAATGGGAGAAGGAGCCCCAGAGTCCTGGAGACGCAGCTGCCAGAGCCAAAGGCTGCTCCCTGCCTCCCACTCGCCCATTTTCTGCCACGCCTGCGTTGATGGAATCTAGCTAAAAACTAGCTGATAGGGGAAATTGTGGGGGTCTGCACCCCATTCCACTCAGAGCAGAGCAGGCGAAAGACCAGAACAAGCAGACTAAGGACCAACCCATATATCCTGCTCAAGGCTAAGGCATGGTGCCGAATTATACTTTTTCTCCTAGCAGTTATATAAACATTTGCATGTTCTCCATAGCATCTATAATCATGATTTGAAATGGCTATGCCTTGTTCTATTATGTACATGAACTCTGCTTGACTTACCATTTCCCTAGAGTTATATCTTCAGGTTGTTTCCATTTCTTTATTACTACTATTTTCAAGTGACAATTCAACAAATATCTTCATTGTTTAGATCTTCATTTTCAGATCTGCTCTTTGGGTAAATTCCCAGAAATCATAATTATCAAATTAAAGAATATCAACATTTTTATGTCAACTGATATATATCTGGGGTCACCTGCTTTTGACCCTGTGACTTTCTACACTCTTTCCTACTAATAAATCAGAAGGGAAGCAAGTCCATATTTCTAAAAATTCCAACACTTTTATAAAATTTATCTTTGAAATTTCAGCCACAGCAATAGCAAAATCTTCCCTGAGACCATGAGATGCTGGAGGAAGCTATGATTAACTTTGAAAAGGATGGTTAACTTCTCTTGGGAATGACTAGAATAATATTTAGTGTAGCATTTACTTAAAGGAAAATGAAGCCTCAACCTTGTTTCTCGGAAACAATTGAGAGCCTAAAGCAAATTCTAGTTGAGGAACAATCTTTCCAGCAGTAAATGTACCGTTCTTGACTGTCATGTAACCCAGATGTCTGGGAATACCCAACTCTTAAAAAGGAAGAAAGTGTATAATAAGGAGGCCTTTGTGTTTCTTAAAAGACAATTGCAAAACAATAACCAAGGGTATGTGCATCACTAAAGAGAGTCTGGGGGATCCTCGGGCTAGTGCTTCTCAAAGTGTGGCTCATTCATGAACTATTTATAACCAGTACAAAAACTGAGAGCAAGCATTGAGAAACTTCCGTGGCAATCTGACACTACAGCAATTCTTCTATTATATTTACAGAAGGTCTCTCAACAATGGATTGAGGGAAAAAATCAAATAAGCCCTCCCAGGGATAGTTGAGGATAGAGTATTGTTAGTCATTCAAAGCCTGGATTGGGCAAGGATCTTGAATTCGCCTGTGGCATTGACTGGAGCTATTTACATATGTCAAGAATTCAAAAAAGCAGACAGATAACAATGCATACTGTACCCTGGAGAAGTAGTTTACAGTAATCGATACTTTACAGACTGTGAAGTCTCTCTTTCTGAGATAATTTTATACTCTGGGACTACCATCAATGAAAACATTGATTCTCACCTTAATTAATTAAGAAAAGTTGTGCTTTCAGCTGACATATGGAGGGATAGGAATTGTTGAGAGACTAAAACCTCCTTACTTAATCCTATTGGTTGTTCAGTTACATCAGCTAAGGCTTGAAGGAGTTTCCTAATTTCGTGACTGGGTACCAAAGATGGCCAAGAGGGCAAATTTAATCGTTAGAGAAGAGAAACGTGAAGTCTAGGGCAGAGTGACCAGTTTTCTACGTAGCCCATGGTCAGAGCCTGGAATTCGTAAGGGTTTATTTGGATCAAGATGAGATTACACAAGCTAACAGCAAATAGGAGATAAATACAAATTACACAAGTTAACAGCGAACAGCAGATAAATACAAATCACTCCAAATAGCGTTCTAATCTTTGTGTTAAATGATCTTTGTTTTGTATCCACACTGCATAGAGAAGTGACAAGTCAGGCACAACTGTGGGAGATGAAGGTTGTTTTCAGATCTCAGGTGAAAACCAGTCCCCACAAGCTCTTCTAAAACCCACTGGCATCTCACATGTGCAAAATACAGACATACAGGAAAGCATACCCAGGTTTTTAAGTCCTAGTGATCTGTATCTGTTGGGCTTCCCTGATAACTCAGTAGGTAAAGACTCCACCTGCAATGCAGGAGACCTCAGGTCAATTCCTGGGTCAGGAAGATCCACTGGACAAGGGATAGGCTACCCACTCCAGTATTCAAATTCCAGTTGCATCCTTTACTGGCTGGGTGACCTTGGGGAAACTACTTAACTTCTCTGTGCCTCGGTTTCCCATCTGTAAGTAAGTAAATAAAGTCACTCAGTCGTGTCTGACTCTTTGCAACCCCAATGGATGGTAGCCGACCAAGCTCTTCTGTCAATGGGATTTTCCAGGCGAGAATACTGGAGTAGGTTGCCATTTCCTTCTCCAGGGGATCTTCCCGACCCAGGGATCGAACCTGGGTCTCCAGCATTGCAGGCAGACGCTTTATCGTCTGAGCCACCAGGGAAGCCCCTTCCTCATCTGTAACATGGGGCTAATAATAACATCTATAACTAAAGGGGATTGAGCAGTACAAACTTCCAGCTCTAAGATAAATAAGTCATGGAAGTGGGTGTAAGGTACCTAATAGGGAATGAAGTCAGTAACTTTGTAACAACTCTGGAAGGTGACAGATGGTAACTGGTGTTACTGCGGTGTGATGCTATAATAAGTAAAAATATCAAATCACTATTTTGTACCCTTGAAACTAATATCATATTGTATGTTAACTATAACTCAAAAAATAATAATGGGCTTCCCAGGCAGAGCTAGTAGTAAAGAACCCACCTACCAATGCAGGAGATAGAAAAGATACAGATTCGATCCTTGGGTCAGGAAGATCCCCTGGAGGAGGGCATGGCAACCCACTCCAGTATTTTTGCTTGGAGAATCTCATGGACAGAGGAGCCTGACAGGCTACAGTCCATAGACTCACTGAGGTGACTTAGCACAAAAAATAATAACAATAATCCCTATACCCCTTGTAGAATTGGTAGGAGGATTAAATAAAATTGCCCAACTCACGAAGGTGCAGTTGTTTTAATATTTACTACTCTCCTTAGAGTCAATCTTGTTACTCTGCTCATCGATCAAGGATTGACTGTTTCCCACCAATAATTCCAGTATTGGGGGAATTACTAGGAAATCAGGAGATCTACTTCTTGCTTTGGAGGTCTTATAATGCAATCAGAGAAAGAAATAATTATAAATAGTAAATGAAACATATTTACTCATAACAGAGTCAGAACTATTGATAGAGTTAAAAACATGAGAAACATACTTGAAAATCTACTCATGAAGAATTTCAGCCTAATGTTGTGCATGTGTGGATTTTGGAAGTAAAAACAGTGTGCTCAAGACTTCCGTTGTGGTCCAGTGGTTAAGATTCCACCTTCCAATGCAGGGAGTGCAGGTTTGATCCCTGGTCAGGGAGATAAGATCTCTCATGTCTGGTGAGAGAAAAAAAAAAACAAAGCATAAAACAGAAGAAATATTGTAACAAATTCAACAAAGACTTTTAAAATGGTCAACAACAACAAAAAGAAACTTAAAATCAAGTGGTCATACACATATAAAATCTCAAGCACTCAAAAATAAGGATCTCTAAAAGATTGTAAAGACATTAGGATAATAATTCAGTTTCTTTTATGTCTCTACACTCACACTACCTCCAGGACACTAAAAACTGCGTCTCATTGAGTACCTAACCTTGACCAAGCATATCTGCTCCTCTTCCAGAATGTTCTGTCTCAGGGAATGTTAGATATCCCCATTAGGCAGTTGCCCCAACCAGAAATACTCATTGTATCCCCCAAATTCTTCTTCCCCATGCTTTTGATTAACAACAAAATTGTATTGATTCTTCCCTCTTGTCATCAGCCCTCTTTTCTTCGTCCCCACTCAGTTCAGTTCAGTTGCTCAGTAGTGTCCGACTCTTTGTGACCCCATGGACTGCAGCATGCCAGGCCTCCCTGTCCATCACCAACTCCTGCAGTATGCTCAAACTCATGCCCATCAAGTCGGTGATGCCATCCAATCATCTCATCCTCTGTCATCCCCTTCTCCTCCTGCCCTCAATCTTTCCCAGCAGCAGGGTCCTTTCCATTGAGTCAGTTCTTTGCATCAGGTGACCAAAGTATTGGAGCTTCAGCTACAGCATCAGTCCTTCCAATGAATATTCAGGACTGATTTCCTTCAAGATTGACTGGTTTGATCTTCTTGCAGTCCGAGGAACTCTCAAGAGTCTTCTCCAACACCACAATTCAAAAGCATCAATTCTTCTGCATTCAGCTTTCTTAATGGTCCAACTCTCATATCCATACATGACTACTGGAAAACCCATAGCTTTGACTAGATAGACCTTTGTCGGCAAAGCAATGTCTCTGCTTTTTAATATGCTGTCTAGGTTTGCCATAGCTTTTCTTCCAAGGAGCAAGCATCTTTTAATTTCATGGCTGCACTCACACCTACAGTGATTTTGGAGCCCAAGAAAATAAAGCCTCTCACTGTTTCCATTGTTTCCCCATCTATTTGCCATGAAGTGATGGGACCAGATGCCATGATCTCAGTTTTTTGAATGTTGAGTTTTAAGCCAGTTTTTTCACTTTATTCTTTCACTTTCATCAAGAGGCTCTTAAGTTCCTCTTCACTTTCTGCCATAAGGGTGGTGTCATCTGCACACCTAAGGCTATTGACATTTCTCCCTGCAATCCTGATTCCAGTTTGTGCTTCATCCAGCCTGGCCTCCTGTCCACACTGTAATCCAGGTCATAGACATAACTCCCATGAATTAATCATAACAGTCCTGGAATTTCTCTATCTCCAATCTTGCTCTTTCCAAACCAGTTGCTTCCTTGCTATCAGAATGATCTTCCTAAAATAGGTACATTTATCTCATTGCATTCACTTGCTTCAAAGGTTTCCCATGCCCTGAGGAGTTAGCCTGCCAGGGAGAAACCTCCAGAACATGGCTCCTGCTTACCTCTCCCATCTTCTAACTCACTCTTCTTCCACATGCCTCACATACCTTAGCCCACCTCTCCGGGGTCAGCTCCCTAGTACTTAAACTCCACTCACTTCTGGCCTTAGCCTATGTTTTCTTCTTCTGGGTTGGCCATTTTTGCCTTTCCTTCAGGGCTCCTTCCTGATTTCCAAAGGCAAGGCACTTCCATATGCTCATAGCAACTAATAATTTATTTTTCTCTCTCTCCCCAAAGAAATATGACATCTGTTCCTAGGAATCTCCCAGGACCTAGGACTATGTATGGCACATAGTTCATCTTTAAAGTTTATCTGTTGGATAAATGGATGGGTGAATGGATAGAGGGATAGATAGATAGATGGATGGATGTGTGGATAGAAAAAAATGAATGAGAAAAGTAATTGCAACCATTTTCCGTGACTTGGTTTGACACCAAGTTCCAGTGAGTGAGAAGATTATGGACACCCAAGCAGATAACACTGGAGATGACTAGTTACCAAACTTTTATTTTTTCAGCTAATCAAGGACTGTAAATTTTCCTTCAGGTTTCGTTACAGTGATTTCACATTTATGTTACTAACATTTTAACAATGAAGATCCAGTTTTAAATTATTATTATTATTTTTACAATAAATTCTACATCTTTGACAACTAAAGGGCAAAAGAAAATGCTTATCACACAGATCTTCCTGATAAGGTTACAGGGGGAGCTTCTCAAGGGGAGCCTAGTGTTTTAGATGGGCTTCTGTTTGACATTTTTCCCAATTGTTTGGTGCAGGCGTCCTGACTCAGAAAGTTTCCAGATTAAAAGCTAATTTGCTTTAGACCCTCCTGATGGAGAGCCTGAGCTTTGTTGTTCACCAGGGTAAAGTGTAATTTTCTGACTTCCCGACTCTTTAGTTTGAGACAATAATCCACTCTGTCTCCTCTTAATTAAAGCAAATAGCCCCAGCTCACAATGGTAGTTCAGAAGGGGCTGGTCTTCTGGTTCCCTCCTTGCAAGGAGCTAATTGATTTCCAAATGATAATGGTGTTTACATTAGAAAAGCCAAACCCCTTGTATTTAGTCCTCAGCGCACCCGAAACCTTCCCAGGTCTCATGAATATCAAATGGCCAAAATACCTCAATTGTGGTCAATGCCTCTTAAGGGGTCAAGCTTCTGTCCCACAATATTTAAGGAGGTAATTGGTTAATTTCTGTTTTACATGCCAGGTTCCTACATTCCAGTTTCGTCCCAAGGAGGAGTCTTCTTGGAATTTTCAAGGAATTGCTTTCACAATTTACAACCTCATTGTTTTACAATAAAGGGCCCCTAGGCAATGCTGGAGCAGTGGGAAGGTCTGAATTTTAAGGATAATTTTGGAAGCTCATTCATATGACAGTTTTGGGGAAGGAGCTTGGGAGAAAGAAAAAGCCCAGAAACCACACGGTATTTGAATAGCATTTCACAGTTTGGGAGTGAAGATGGTGTGTATTACCATGTGTTTGAAATGATGTGTTTCTATGGTACATACACGTACGTAGACATCTAAAGGGCTGATTGTTCCATCTTTGTTTTAAAGTCATGGGAACAATCCTTCAAAATACATAAATACCTATGGCTGATTCATATTGATGTATGGCAAAAACCATCACAATATTGTAAAGCAATTATCCTCCAATTAAAATAAAATTTTTTGAAAGCAAAATACACATTCTTACTTCCATGATCTCTACCAAGTTTTTCTAGCATCTTGAGCTTCAGATAAATTAGTAAATATCTCAAATACTCTTCTTTAGAAATCCAAACAATAATCAAAACAAATCGTGGTGATTACAGATCATATGCCTGGCCTTTCACAGAGCCTTACACAAATATTAAACCCACTTTTCATCACATGGAACATGAGGTTCAGACAAGACTCTCGTGGATGGGAATGGGTATTTGTCATGTAAGAGAGGAGCAGGAGTTTTCCAGAAACTGAGTTCTATTTGTAAAGAAACTATTCTCTGTAAATATGTTTTTGATCACAGCAACACCCCAAGAAGAGAGGGGGGCCAGACAACGTTTCAATATAATCACTTTCTAAGTAATTAAAACAGTGGCTCATTTCTCTCATAATTAAAAAAACTTTGTTCATTGGCACACGCATCCATCCTAATGCCACATTTAGCAAATGCTTTCATTTTTTAAAAATATCACCTCTAATGCACCAGCCTCTCTTCTATCAAGAAAGGCATGGCTGTAGTTTACAAAACTCTTTCTTCCCGTGGATTCTTAGTTCAACCTTCTTTCTTCTCTTTGAGTCGCTGTCTTTCAGTCAATCCTAAGGCATTTCCCTTTCATTTTTATTTTTGTAGTTATAATGTTATTGCATAAGTCTCTCAAATTGGTCACCTTATACACTGTATACATACATTTTATATTACAAATTTTATATATGTCACCTTGAAAATTTTTATATAGTCTCCCGAACTATAATATATCTATTATCTGTATATCTATATTTATACATCTATATGTGGGGTCACAAAGGGTCAGACACACTCTGTGACTCACCACACATAGATAGATATGGTTTGAGAGACTGGAGTAATAACGAGTACTCGATATATACATATGAGTGGGTGTATATGTATATATATGGTATATAACCAGTATTATATATATATATACACACAGCTCCCGCAGGTGACACTATTGGTAAAGAACCTGCCTGCCAGTGCTGGAAACAAAAGACATGGGTTTGATCCCTGGGTCGGGAAGATCCCCTGGAGGGCATGGCAAACCACTGCAGTATTCTTGCCTGGAGAATCCCATGGACAGAGCAGTTTGGGGGCCTACAGTCCATAGGTGTGCAAAGAGTCAGACATGACTGAAGCAACGTCGCACGCATGCATATAGCTCTCCAGGGATGATATTTTACAGATTAGGAAGAATTAAATCTTATCAAGATTAAATGCTTGACCCAAGGTCTCCCAACTTGTTAACAGCACAGAAAGAACTTAAACAGCCCACTTTCTACTACATATCCCATTCTTCTAAAAATTTCAGTAAAAATCAACTATCATTCATCATTTTGGTTGGTGGAGCAGGCTGGTGAGACTGGAAACCAAATAAGTGTTTCAAAATGTAGAAATCTTGATGGGGACTTCCTAACTTTCGGGACAAGGGCACGTAGTATACAAGTCTACAGATAAAATCCTACGCTGGAAACCCTGCAGGTTTCTAAATCTTTGGTGGAAGAACTCTGCATTGTCAAATATTGTTTTAATAAATGAGTCATTGGCTGGGGCTGGAGATTGTTCTGGTTTTTTTCTTTTTAATTAGAAATATTATTCACCTTGATTATATTCTTTAATGGGACTTGTCATGTGGGTGTTAAAATAATAGCCCATGTCTCAGTGTAAAAAAGGGAGAGAGCTGAAAGTTTGGATCATGTCCTGGAAATCAAAAGGACATGAAATCACCTGCCTCTCCAGGTGAAACTGACACCTTACCAAACAGAAATGTCCCTGATGGTCAGGGACCCACATTCTGTTCCTACTTAAATGAAGAAGGAACCTTGGTAGGAGCCCAGAGTGACATAACTGATAATCCTCAAAGGTAGCAAGACGGAGGGAAAAAAAAAAAAAAAAACAGAAGTGAAGGGGAGGAAGTAGAATGTAGAGCTTAGATGCAGAGCAAGCAACATCGGAAAAGAGGTAATTCACAAGAGGTAAACATCAGTATCGATGCCTTAAGAGTCTGGGAAACTAAAAGGCAATTTTCGGAAACTCTCAAATATAGCTTTAAATAATAAAAAGCTGAAATCGTCTCTACAAAGCAAAGTCTCCTTTGAAAGGATTCCAGAAAACCGTGAAATGCTGTCGATAAGACTGTGCCAATTTGTAAAGCTTGCCACAATCTCCAGCTCACGTTTTCCCTCTTTTTTTCCTCCTTTCTTTCAAAAAAAATTTTTTTCCCCTGAGCTTTGTTAGTCCTAGAGAAGCTCTGATGACAACAACAAAACATAAACTGTTTTCTAAAGCAGAAACCTCTTCTCCCCTACAAGCCAGCGGAAGGGGGATGGTGGTGAAGGGGGTGGAGGCATTGAATTTATTTCCACAGAAATGATGTTAAAACAGCATTTGCAAAGCCAGAAAAAAAGATTTTTGATGGAAAGCTCAGGGAAGGATGTGTAAGCTAGCTCCTGAAATTTCTCGCTCTTATCAGCCATTGTATTCAAGATTAATTATGGGTTCTCTCCAATCTCTCACTTCACTCAAATGTTTACCCACCCAGAGAGAGGGGGCTGACTTGACTTTTTTCAACTCAAGTCAACTTTTAACTAGTGGCGTCTTAACTTTCTTGAAGTGTGACTTCCCAGCTGTTTTCAGGCATTTTCGCTTTCCCGTGTTGACCAATTCTTTTCAATTAGGATTATAACTGCATTGTATAGTTAAGAGGCCCAGTTAATATCTTTAAAGCAACAATGTGAAGGAGCATGTAGTGGAACTTTTATATTTAACTGTCAAGAAATAATCATGCCTTACATTTATGGAGCACCCTTCACCCTGAAGGGTACCAAAATGCTCTTACAAATTCCACATTCGCTGTCAGTAATTAAAGGTCAGAATCGTGGCCCCAGTGCTACAGCATCCTCCTAGAAGTGAAGAAGGAAAGCCTATCACAGTAGCACTTGAGAAAAATTTGGAAACAAACAAACCCCTCTAAATGCATCATATTCAAACTGCTGACATCTAAAGATAAAAAATCTGGGACTTGGTGGCACACCAAGGTGGCATGGCTGGTGGCACAGTGGATAAGAATCTGCACACACACACCCCCCCCCACCCGCCGCAAATGCAGGGGACACAGGTTCAATCCCCGGTCCAGGAAGATTCCACGTGCCTCGGAGCAACTAAGCCCCAGAGCCGCAGCTACCTAGCCCAAGTGCAGCAACTACTGAAGCCTGGACACCCTAGCTCCTGTGCTCCCCAACAAGAGAAGCCACCGCAATGAGAAGTCCGCACACCGTAACTAAAGAAAGCTCAAGCAAAACAAGGGAGACCCGGCGCAGCCAAAAGTAGCTACTTAAATTTTAACATCGTTGACCATAGATGGAAAGATGGACTTCCCTGGTGGCTCAGATGGTAAAGAATTTGCCTGCGGTGCAGGAGACCTGGGTTTGACCCCTGGGTCAGAAAGATGCCCTGGAGAAGAGAATGGCAGCCCACTCCAATATTCTTGCCCAGAGAATTCCACGGACAGAGGAGCCTGGCAGGCTACAGTCCACGGGGTCGCAAAGAGTCAGACATGACTAAGCAATTAACACTAACACTACTATAGATACTAAAAAAAAAAAAAGGCAGGTAGGAAATAAAAAAGACACAGCATATAGGGGAAAGAAAAATTAATTAGAACAGACTCCTCATCAGAAACTGTGCAAACAAAAAGACAGTATGCTCAAAGAAATGCTTCAAAATGTTTAAAAGAAAAAAACCATCAGCCTCAAATTCTATACACAAAGAAACTATCAAAAGTGAAAGAGAAATAATTTCAATACATTTATAAGATTTTGAAATATGTGATTAAAGAAAGAAAAGAAAATGTTAAAGTCTCTAATTTAATTGGAACAGGGAAGGCAGTTGAGCCAATCCAAGGCAGTCATCCTCGGGCGTGACTGGAAGAGGGCTCTGCCCTGCCAGAAGCAGTAGTACAACAAGCCGCATAAAGGACTTACATGGAGACACTGAACCCCCTTTTCAGGGACGGGAAAGGACGATCCCATGATACCATGGCAAGCCTGCAATTACTTGCTTTCCAACACCCAAGGCAAATTCATCACAGCAAATCAGAGTCTGCCAGCCTCTGATGGGCCATCTGTCATCCACAGGCACTCACTCCATCCTCACTCAGGAATCTGTGGCCACTTGACTTCAGCATTGCCTGGGATGCCAACCAGGTATGCTAGAAGGTGAGACTCTAACTGTTCCCTTGACAGACCTTAGAAAGTGCTTGTACAGGGGAGGAAGGGGTGGACATGCAGAAAGACCCCTACTTTCCCACAGTCACCTATCCAACAGCGGATCAAAAGGCTGAAATATAAACACGGGTCTTACATATGCTCATATTCCTACTAAGCAAAGTAAATCTCACCCCCAGGGGCCAGTCCCTGGATTCTAAAGACCTGGTTACAGAGGCGAGTTATTCACGTATTCATTCAACAAACACCAGAGAGCCTAGTACGAGCCAAGGACTGATTCAGGCCCTGGGAATAGACCAGGAAACAAAAGAAACAGAACCTAAAAGGGTAAACAGAGTTGAGGAAGAACGGTAAGGGGAAAAAAAAAATTCTTCCACTCAAAAATTATAAATTAAGCCTTTACTTTGGGCTGGCCCCACATTGGACAGAAAAACAGCAGAGACCCTCAGGAAAGCTGGTACCGTCCTTCTCAAAGGTTCCAGTCCAGTTTGAGTGCTCGGTGGTCACAAGTTCCCACAAGCCCACGTTTCTTTCAAACTGAAGAAACGCAATGAAAGAAAAGGGGCTGCAGTGAGGAGCTCCTGAAACAGCAGATCCCAGGTGATTCGAGGTTGCAGAAGGCCCAGAGCAGCCGAAAGGAATGTAAAGTGACCAAGAGCAAGTCCCTCAGAAACGAGCAAACAGCACCTCAGGGAGAAGTTTTTGGGAGATTCCCCCCACCCCCCAAGAATAAGAAGAGCCCTCAGAGGAGAGATTTGATCAAGAGCTGTTGGGCAAGACCCCTGGGGAAGATGCAACCTGTAATTCTGGCATCACATGATTGCTTCCCTCTGATACCTGGTGGGAGGGGTAGGAAAGGAGCTGATAAGCAAGAGATGACTTGGATGCCAAGACCAGGTCAAAGGGAGCAGACGAAGCCACTGAGGAACCAGCCATGCCCGTTTGTTTGCCTGCTCAACTTCAAACTGCTTTCAGGATCAGCTGTTCAGTTGCTCAGTCGTGTCCAACTCTGCGACCCCATGGACCGTAGCCTGCCAGGCTGCTCTGTCCATGGGATTCTCCAGACAAGAATACTGGAGTGGGTTGCCATTCCCTTCTCCAGGATCTCCCCAACAAAGGAATCGAAACCACATCTCCTTTATCTCCTGCATCTCAGGTGAATTCTTTACCATGGGCAGGCAGACATTTCTCCCTCAAAATCCACGTACCTTAAACAGCTGGCTGAGTCATTGTGTTGAAATGACAGTAAAGAGAAGCAAGAGGGTGGTCATCAAGGAAAATTCTTTTTTAAAAATTTCAGGTGTGCAGGGAGGAAGGAAGAGAAAATTGTATTCCTTTCCTCCTGTAATAAGCACGCATGTATATAAAATAGAATACATCAGGGCTTCCCTGGTAGTCCAGTGGCTAGAGCTCTGTGCTCCCAATGTGGGGGAGCCCAGGTTTCATCCCTAATTAGGGAGCTGGATCCCACATGCCGCAATGAAGATCGAAGCTGCAACCAAGACCTGCTGAAGCCAAATAAATAAATTTTTTTTAAAAGTTTTAAATATGTACAGTGCATTGATACAATTATTTGGGGGGATGAGTTAAAAAAAACTCACTCTCTAGAGAAAAAGGACCCCAACAAATATGACAACTTCTAGAGAAATGGTAAACAAGATAGCTGTGCTGCTGTGGTTGTTGTCCAGTTGCTAAGTCATGTCCAGCTCACTGCGATCTCATGGACTGTAGCCCGCCAGGCTCCTCTGTCCATGGGATTTCCCAGGCAAGAATACTAGAGTGGGTTGCCATGTCCTTCTCCAGGGGATCTTCCCAGAGCAGGGACTGAACCCAACCCATGTCTCCTGCATTGCAGGCAGATTCTTTACCACCGAGCCACTTGAGAAGCCCAGACAGCTATGTTAGGGAAGAGAAGAACTTGAGTTTGACTTTGATCCAGGGGCAGAAGAGAAAGAGGTGAAATAAAAAGGAAGTGGAGGAGGCAGACAGTAGCTGTGAAACCAGCTCCAAAGCAGCGGTGCGAGCAGGAATTAGGAGGCATTGGGTGAGGGCAGAGGTGGAGTCGCAGTCAGGTGAGACCTCAGCACATCAAGGGATGAGAACGTGAGGGTGATGCCACAGAGGCTGAAAGACAGCAGCATCCTTTCCCATCTTGAGACTTCTTTAAGTTTGCTCACTCTCACCTTCTCAGCGCCTCTGTTGACTGCAACCGCCATCTGAGCTAATCAATCCTCTGGGCAACACCCACCAGGTCAGAGGTTACCACATCTGCCAAAATTTCACATGCCGCAAATTCAGGCTCCATCTCTGAATTTATAGTTGACTCATAAAGCACCTGTAAGTTTTAGTCGCTCAGTCATGTCTGACCCTTTGCTACCCCTTGGACTGTAGCCCACCAGGCTCCTCTGTCCACGGAATTCTCCAGGCAAGAATACTGGAGTGGGTAGCCATTCCCTTCTCCAGGGGAATCTTCTCATCCCAGGGATCAAATTGGCAGTCATGTCTGACCCTTTGCTACCCCCTGGACTGTAGCCTGCCAGGCTCCTCTGTCCACGGAATTCTCTAGGCAAGAATACTGGAGTGGGTAGCCATTCCCTTCTCCAGGGGAATCTTCTCATCCCAGGGATTGAATTGGGGTCTCCTGCATTCCAGGCAGATTCCTTACTGTCTGAACCACCAGGGAAGCTCCTATACATCCCTCTTTTAAAATTTGGAATGCGCTCCTGTCCTGACAATATTCCCAATATTCTTTCCCCCAGACCACACCCAGCCCACCCACTTCTTCCCTTCTTACTCTTTTTCTCCCCCTTGAAACATCTCTCCTCATCTCAAAATTCACATTTCCTAGGTAAGTTGCAACCAAAAATAGTCTTATAATTCCAGCCTCTAAACAGATCAGTTGCCCAACAAATGCTTGTTATGTAATCCTGAGCATCATACACTGGGGAATGTAAGAGGTAAGAGGTATAAGGCGAGGCAGGTGCCCTGGGAGAATTTCGGTGGAGATAAAACACAAAAAGTAATTCTGGAATTTTAGGAGAAAAAAATACCTGTGAGCTTCCTGGGTCCTCAACGGCCACATTCTTTTTCTAACTGCTCCTACATATTCCTTCCAATTTAACCCTATGAAACATACATAACATTAAACACTCAAGGAATATTCTCACATCCCCCATTTACCCTAAGAGCAGACTCCGGTCCTACCCACTTTTGTCCCATCCATCATCAAGATTCTGCCTGATTCTCTCTGATCCTTTCTTTCTGCCCTGACATATCCGAAATCTCACGTAATCCTCCTTTCGGTACGCATCCAACCTGAAAACCTTCTGCCTCACAGAGAAATTTGCTGACTAATTAGGTAATGCTTTTAAAACAATACAAAGTCCTTCAAATGTATAATCTCTGGTTATTATTTTTAATCTCCTTAAGCTACTCTAATTTATGTTTCCTCTTAGTGCATTAAATTACCCAGAACTTACAATGGTTTAGTGTCCTAAGTTAACTCAGCAGCGATGGAGTTTTCCATTTAAAACTCACAGTGGCTTCTCATTTAAAGTGAGTGTCAGGGGAATTTTTTTTTTTCCTTCCTAAAAACAAGTTCCCAGAAAATGTTCCTTCCTCCCCTCATGGGATCTCAGTGATATCCAATGTTAGCCACAAACAGTCGCATCTCTCCCAAAAGTGTGTTTGTATTGTGTTCCAGTAGTAAACAGAAGACTGCAGAGAGCTATCGGCAAATCTCTGTGTACAGATTGTAGAAAAAGTTATTTCACCCTGGAGATTATATCGAGAAGCTGCTGGTCCTCTTTTTTTTCTTAATCGGTGGCTTATCACAGCTCAGATGAGTGAAGGAGCACAGAGATGAAGGGGAAGAATGTCAACTACTTGGCAAGTTCACCGACCAGAAGATTTCCAGGGAAGCTCCCCCTGAGACTCACAGAGCAGATATTAGGAAACCCCGAGGGTGGGCCGGTCAACTCCAAGATTGTTCTAAGAAGCCCCCCAAAGGCTGGACGAGGGGTTGGCAGCTGCTTTGGCTCCACCACCAAATGCTGAGCAATAGTGGGTGATTTTCTCCATTTCTCTGAGCATTTCTTTTCTTGTTGATAACATGAGTGTTAAAGTAGATGACCTGTGAGGTCTTTTCTGGCTTCAAAAGAAATAACTGAGGGAATTCCCTGTGGTTATGGTTAGGATTCCATGCTACCAGTGTTAGTCAGGGAACTAAGATTTCACATGCCACAAAGCATCGCCAAATTTTTCTCTTTTTTTTTACGCACGCTGGGAATTCCCTGGTGGTCCATGGTTAGGACTCGGCACTCATTGCTGTGGACCTGGGTTCAGTCCCTGGTCCAGTCCCAGGAAGCTGCACAGCATGGCAAAAATAAAAATTAAAAGCAACAGGTGAATAAAGCTTGTATAGAACAAGAAAATCATAAATGGGACATGAGTCATTAATTTGGGAGAGATTTGAGTTCCTTCTAGGCAATGTTTTAAAGTTTGAGCTATAATATCAGATAATTTTGAAAGGAAATTTTCAAGTCCGAATCGCCAGTTCATCCTCTAGGACAAGGTTCTTGTTAATAAAATTCAGAGTAGCTGAGGAGTTGGGTTTGGTGAGGTCTATGTGGACCATAATATTTCTAATATAATGTTAATAAAATGCAACCTTGGAGTGAAAATTTGAAGAGCTCCATACATAGAACTCAATCGGGCCTTCAGATCAGCAACCTCAACTAACCAAAGCTCTGATGCTCAAAGTAAGTCACCTTCCCAGCTTCCTCCCTGTCTCCCTCCCTCTCTTCCTTCCTTGTTTGCCTTATATCACACAAACCAGCAATTCCACTCCCAGATATATACCCCAGAAAACACTAATTCAAAAAGATACCTGCACCCCAAAGTTCACAGTAGCATTGTTTACAATAGCCAACTTATGGAAGCACTCCAAGTGTCCCTCAACAGATCAATGAGTTAGGAAGATGTGGTACATCTACTAAATGGAATACTACTCAGGCATAAAAAAGAATGACATTTTGCCATTTGCAGCAACATGGATGGCCTTGGAGGGTATTCTGCTCAGTGAAATAAGTCAGACAGAGAAAGACAAATACTACATGATATCAGCTATATATGGAATCTAAAAACTAAAACTAGCGAACATAACAATAAAGAAATGCACTCACAAATATAGAGAACAGACTAGCGGTGCCGGTGGGGAAGAGAAGGAGGGATGGGCAGTTTAGAGGTAGGAGAGTAAGAGGTAAAAACTATTAGATACAAAATAAGCTATAAGGATAGATTGTACAACACAGGGAATATCCCAGTGTTTTATAATAACTATAAATGAAGTACAACCTTTAAAAATTGTGAATCACTAAGTTATACAGCTGTAGCTTTTATGGTATGCATCAACTATACTTCAATTAAAAAAAATTATTTGTAGGTTATACTGTCCCAGGGGGTTAAATGAGATCATACTACATGTAAGACTCAGTGCTTAGGATCCAGTGCCCAGTAAATAGCAGGTAAATATTCCTTCTGATATTGATCCGTAAGAGGAAAAATTGAGAGTGAACATAAATGGTTCTTGTTTCTTTTGGTAGTAATGCAAAGGCCTGCTCTCTGACAAAATGCTCTATTTTCAAACAGAGACTATCTGAAAATATTTTTCCCGTAAAGAAAATTGTACCTTATTCCTCCTCCTGCACCAAACCCTCCCACTCACAATTTGACTCCGTATGCAAGATTCTTAACATTCATGGCAATTGTTCCATAATAATTTTTAACGTAGGAGCTTCCCTGGTGCCCAGTGTTAAAGAATCTGCCTGCCAACGCAAGAGACATGGGTTCAGTCCCTGATCTGGGTTCCATATGCTGCAGAGCGACTAAGCCACAACTATTGAGACTGTGCCCTGGAGTCCACGCTCCACGACAAGAGAAGCCACCACAATGAGAAACCCACACACCACAACTAGGGAGTACCCCAACTCACTGCAACTAGAGAAAAGCCCATGCAACAGTGAAGACCCAGCATGGCCAAAAATAAACGATAAGTAAATAAATACAATTATTTTAAAATAATAATAATTTTTAATGTGAAGAAATAGGACCGAGGGCAGAAAGTCCACCCCAATCATGTCTTAATCATACCTGTGGACTGAAAGTATATGGCTAGCTTTTCACTCAGGCAAATTGCAGAGCTTGCTGGAAAAGTATTATATATTATAGATATCAATCCTAAAGGAAATCAACCCTGAATATTCATTGGAAGGAATGATGCTGAAGCTTAAGCTCCAACGCTTTGGCCACCTGATGCAAAGAGCTGACTCATTGGAAAAGACCCTGATGCTGGGAAAGATTGAGGGCAGGAGGAGAAGGGGACAACAGAGGATGAGGTGGTTAGATAGCATCACTGACTTAACAGACATGAATCTGAGCAAACTCTGGGAGATAATGCAAGACAGGGAAGCCTGGTGGGTCTGAAAGAGTTGGACATGACTTGGTGACTCAACAGTAACAACAGATATCAATTTGTTAATTGAGGGACAATCCATTTTCAGAATTTTTTTTTTCAGAAATACCCCCTCAACTGCAATAAATTTAAGGTGATGGTGAATATTTCCAGTTTTTAAGATTTTATGTGGACCATGTTTAAAGCCTTTACTGAATTTGTTACAATATTGCTTCTATTTTATGTTTCGATTTTTCAGCTTAGTCATGTGGGATCTTAGCTCTCTGACCAGGGATTGAAAAACTACTGGGCCACCAGGCAAGCGAGGTGTGCCTTTTCTTGCTACTCATCTCTACCAAGCAGGAGCCCTGCTCCCAGATCCCCTTGTTTCCTGGAAGAGCCTGCACCTTAAATCACTCACAGAAGCGTCGGGAAAGCCCATAGCCACCCAGGTGGACTGCAAATGCAGGCAGAAGGCAGTCTCAGTTCAGTTCAGTTCAGTCGCCCAGTCGTGTCTGACTCTTTGCGACCCCATGGACTGCAGCACGCCAGGCCTCCTTGTCCATCACCAACTCCCGGAGCTTGCTCAAACTCACGTCTGTTGAGTCAGTGATACTGTCCAACTATCTTATTCTCTGTCATCCCCTTCTCCTCCCACCTTCAATCTTTCCCAGTACCAGGGTCTTTTCAAATGAGTCAGCTCTTTGCATCAGGTGGCCAAATTATTGGAGTTTCAGCTTTAACATCAGTCCTTCCAATGAACATTCATGACTGATTTCCTTTAGGATGGACTAGTTGTATCTCCTTGCAGTCCAAGGGACTCTCAAGACTCTTCTCCAACACCACAGTTCAAAAGCATCAATTCTTCAGTGCTCAGCTTTCTGTAGAGTCCAACTCTCTCATCCATACATGACTACTGGAAAAACCATAGCCTTGACTAGACAGACCTTTGTTGGCAAAGTAATATCTCTGCTTTTTAATATGCTGTCTAGGGTGGTTATAAATTTTCTTCCAAGGAGCAAGTGTCTTTTAATTTCATGGCTGCAGTCACCACCTGCAGTGATTTTGGAGCCCAGAAAAATAAAGTCTGCCACTGTTTCCACTGTTTCCCCATCTATTTGCCATGAAGTGATGGGACCAGATGCCATGATCTTAGTTTTTTTAATGTTGAGTTTTAAGCCAGCTTTTTCACTTTCCTCTTTCACGTTCATTAAGAGGCTCTTTAGTTCTTCATCAGTCTAAGGGGCAGAATTCCTGCACTGCTAATTGAGCTTTAGCCACAAACATTTTGATTTTGAGCACATTGTTTGCATCCCTGTAGGAAATGGCAACCCACTCCAGTATTCTTGCCTGGAGAATCCCATGGACGGAGGAGCTTGGTGGGCTAGAGTCCATGGGTCGCAAAGAGTCGGACACGACTGAGCAACTTCACTTCACTAAAGTGAAAGAGTTAAGCTAAATGCCTTCTCAGGTCGCTTAGAGAATCTATTGTTTCCATGACAAGACTCAGGTCAAACAGGACCTCACACAGGTACCTTTAATTTGGGGAAAAGTTTTGGTGAATAGAGAGGCAAATCAAATGAAGCGCAGCCTGCCAGCAGTGAACAGCATTGGCGTGTTCGCTGGGAAGAATGCTCCCGTTCTCTGCCGTGTGGTCCACACCCTCTCACCCTCCATCACCGGAACGACGCCTCCCTTCCCCTGATGGGCAGTGGCCCCCACAGAACCATCTCAGAATTCTCAAATAGACCCTTTATTGTGCATGACATGGTAAAAGATCAAGAAATACAGGGATTTTTTTTTTTAACATCTAAAAAAAGAACCAAATGAAAGTCTTTTGCTTTACTCTTTGTTTTTTCTTTTTTCTAATTTTTTTATTATGATAAAAATCACAGAATATAGAACATACTGTTTTAACCGTATTTCACTGTACAGTTCAGAGGCACTAAGTATATTCACATTGTTCCACAGCTGCCTCCATTATCCATCTGCTGAAGCTTTCACCTTCCTAAACGGAAACTTTGTCCCCATTAAACACTAATTCCACATCCTTCCACCCCAGGGCCCTGCCAATATACTTTCTGACTCTATGGATTTAATTTGGCTATTCTAGGTACCTCGTATAAGTGGAATCAAACAATATTTGTCTGCAGAGTGTTGGAATGCATTTTTAAGGTTAACAATATACGTCATACAGATTGTGGCTTCTTTTTTCCCCCTTTACTATACAGGAGGCACTCACCAGCCATCTACTTCAGAACCAAGTCAAATTCTTAAGCCCAAAGAATTGTAAATATCATCCTAAGAAATTAGAAAAGGATTCAAGTAGTTAAGTACCTTTTCCCATAAAATCTTATCTAGTAAATAGAAATTCTACTCTACCCATTCTGGCTGTCCCTTTACTGTACCCTTCATAGGTAAATCACAGACGAAATCATTAATTTGTTTTCACTTATTTCACTTATTTCACTTTTTCATTAAAATATTATTTTCATTGTGCTACCCTTTAAGAGACAGCTTCTTCTTTCATTCCGGTCCGTGGAGGCTCTAGGGGATCACTGCTTCTGAGAAGCCACACGTTGGCAGAGGGGTAGGATGGACGAGGTTCCTGCACTAATCGTCACCTTTGGCAGTGTAAATATTTTATTTGATGACCGGGGAAATTTTCAGGTTCCTTTAATTTTCAGGTTCCTTTACCATCCACTCACTCAATGTGGTATGAAAACAAGATAAGTAATGACAAAAAGAAACTTTTCAGAAACCTGTCGAATGGTTTGCTGGCTGACCATGACATACTGGAGCCCACTGTCATTGATCTCAGTATGTCCCAGAAGCTAGAGGATTCCTATTGGCTTAGGAACGCGAGAGAAGTAACTACCATAAACTACAAGCCCCAGGATGCAATGGTCCCCGGAGATCAAAGAGACACATTTGGAGATGATGATATCTTCATATTAATTAAGGAAATTTGCTTATCTTCAAAGAGCTTTCGAATATTCCCAGCACTTCATAAGACGCATGCCATTATAAATTCAATTTAAAGTTGGATAAGAAGAGGAGAGGAGATGGGTGTGATTGGACTTCACAATGAAAGCTGCCCATCGTGGGAAACCTCTGGACCCCATACTGTTTACCATGTTCATGTTCTAAGATTTTAGTTGCCAAACAAAACCCAAGAGCTCTTTCCACATGGCTTTACCATGTAATTGATTACTTTTAAAGGAAAACAGTCTACAGAGCAGGAAACCCAGTCTTTCAAATCTGATTCTTCAGAGCCCAGGGTCTCAGGGTTTCCCCTATAGAAGTGACAGCTTTGCTACTAGAGACAAGTCAAAAAAAAAAAAAAAAAAAATTAAAGAAGATGTGAGTTTCAAGGTAAAACTGTGATGGTGCTTCCCTGGTGGCTCAGTGGTAAAGAATCTACCTGCAAGGCAGGAGACACAAATTCAATCCCTGGTCCGGGAAGACCCCCTGGAGAAGGAAGTGGCAACCCACTCCAGTATTCTTGCCTGGGAAATCCCTCGGACAAGGGAGACTTGCAGGCTACAGTCCGTGAGGTCACAAAGAGTTGGATATGACTAAGCAACTAAACAACAAGAGGTAACACTGTGTTGAAGGAGCCCAACCCTGGGAAAACTGGAAAGATCAAGACAGCTACAAAACTAGAAAGATGAGTTGATAATCCCCAGAAAGCACAAAATTGTGCTGCCTGGTGTCAGCAATCAAGACTCACTCTTCACCGGTCACTGTTAACACCAAAGCGTCTCCTGACATAACTATTCCTTTGGAAAGTTTGATGAGATGACACCATACTTGTCCTTCCATCAGTTATTAGCTCTTCTGAACATATGGGGTTAATGACAGATGGCCACTCAGAAAAGACCCATCAGAAACAGGATCAACATCCACACCCCACTTGTTTCCTAACAAATCCATCCATAGTGGGCTCGTCACCATAATTTCTCCACACCCTTTCTCCTATTTCCTTTGTGGTTTTTTTTTTTTTCTGGTTCAATTATCACTGAAATACACATTTTAATTGAATTATGCAAGATTCAAACTTCTTTGGCTTTGAACATTTCCATAAACATGCTACACGCTTACCTACAGCAATGCCACAAATCCTTGCAGCAAATTGAGGGCAGTGCTGACAGTTTTTAAGGTAGAATTTCTTTTTAGCTTCCAGATGAATTTTCCCCACAAGCTAATCAGACAAAGTTCAGTATTTTTCCTATTTTGACTCATCCATGTTAGCTTCCTAAACAATTTTCTGTCCCTCTATGCCTTCCTTCAGAGAAGGCAATGGCACCCCACTCCAGTACTCTTGCCTGGAAAATCCCAGGGACAGAGGAGCCTGGTGGCTGCAGTCCATGGGGTCGCAAAGAGTCGGACACAACTGAGTGACTTCACTTTCACTTTTCACTTTCATGCATTGGAGAAGGAAATGGCAACCCACTCCAGTGTTCTTGCCTGGAGAATCCCAGGGACGGGGGAGCCTGGTGGGCTGCCGTCTCTGGGGTTGCACAGAGTCGGACACGACTGAAGCGACTTAGCAGCAGCAGCAGCAGCCCTTCCTTTGTGCTGTTAGACCACACAGGGCTACATGACCCTGACCTTGGTGTGGGTCTCTTCTTTTAAAAAGACAAGCATCAGGATTAGCTCTGGGAACTTCCCTGGATGTCCACTGACCGAGACTCCATGCTTTCACTGCAAGGAGCATGGATTTGACCCCTGGATGGGGAACTAAGATCCCACATGCCACAGCCAAAAATAAAAAAGAAGAAATAAAATTTATTGAACTGAATAAAAATGAAAATACAACATACCAACTTTTTTTTAAAAATCGTTTTTTAAAAAGATTAACTCTGTCTTCTTGTCTCCTGCTGTGAAATATATCAACCTGCTGCCCATTTGGTTTTCTCTCCAGTTCCCTGTAAGTTGTTCACATGGATCTTCTCTTGACCACCATGCTTTGGCCTCTCCTTCAACTTCAGCCCAGGCCTTCCCATTTCTCTTTCAAGAGAGACAGTTCCCCTTTCCTGCAGGCTTCCTTGTACGGATGCTCTCTTGTGATTCCCTTTCATCCCATTGCTAACAGGCTCACATGGTTTTCTCCTCCAATGCATCAACTGCTATCTGAGGCTCCTTTTCCAAGTCAATCCCCATCTTATAGAATTAGGGTCTTCTTATAGAATTTGGGAGATAAGAACCCCTTAGAATATTTTTAAGTTGAATCAGAATTAAATTCCCATGGAGCAAAAGATCGTTTGTGTCCAAAAGTTTCTGACTGAGGCAGTTGTCTCCACTGGGGACAGCACAGAGTTAAGAAGACCAAAACCAGAATGGTTACGTTACCTTTTTTACAGAGACATGGTTTTCCTGCTCTGCACCAACAAACTGAATCAATAATTCCAGCAAACACGCAGGGCTGTGAATCCTTTGGTTACTGATGGAGGATGAATGATAAGATCATTAAAGGTCTATGCCCATTGCCAACATGAAGGAAAGGCCATTTCAGGACATGTGGTCTTCTGAATCTGTATCTTTCATAGATGAAAGTTCACACTGAAATTTTTTCAGAGAACTGACTACCTCCAGCAGAGTATCTCTAATTACCTTGGGTCAATCAGAAGCTCCATTGTTCCAAAAGCTGGAGAGACCACCCCTGAGAAGTCCCTACAAGTCCTCACCAACTTGAACGATGTCTGCCCTTGACTCTCTTGGAATCTGGTCCAATTATGATGAACATTCATGGACCACGTACTCAGTGCACATGCCATTATTTCATTTAATCTTCACCTTTAAATGAGCATTCTAGAAGGCTGATGAATGAATAGAACCAAAGTCATTCACTCCCGCCCCAAAAATACAGCAAATGCCCGTCCACCCCATCTTAAAATTTGTTCTGGGGTCATAGACTAGCACACTTTAAGTTACTAAAAGGTAAAGAGGATTTAAACTCAGGCAAAGTATGTTTAAAAGGAAATGCGGATGTTTGGCTTGACTCCAGGGAGCTCTGACAGTGTCTTAAAATGTCTTTCCAAACGTCATGTGCAGATGAAATTTTATTTGTCTTGTGGGGCCCCAGGTGGAGGAGAGATTTCAGCTCAGCATAAAGAACGGTTTTCTTTATGAGGAAGAGAGGAAGAGCATCTTTGAGAAGAGAGCTCAGGTCACTAGAGGGATTCTCACCAATACTGAATTCAATTAAGTATTAATTACTTGACAAAGATAAATTAAGTGCTCAGTACTTCGCCAAGCGCTGGGAATAAGATGAAGTGATACACATGAGCATAAAGGAAGAAGTCAAGAATTCTGTGCAGTAAGTCGAGATCACAGGGCCCTAGACCGGGCATTGGGGGAACACAAAGGAGGTTCCCACTCCCAGCTTGAAGTTGAAGGGTGGGGGTAGGGGTGGGAAATGATGGAGGACTTTCTGGGGGAGGTGGTGCTGGAGCTGAATCCCAGAGATGCAGGGCAGTGAGAAGGAGTGAGTCAGTTGGTGAAAGCAAGAGGGGTGTTCTGAGCTGACAACAAGATAAGCAAACTTTTAGAGACAGAGATATGACAGAAGTGACTCAGGTATAAGATGAGTGGTTGAACTTGTTGCCATTTGACATCCAATTTTGATTCCACTTCTCAAACTAAAGAAGAAAACCAGCCCCAGGGGCAGAACTGATTCACACAGAGTCAGCTCACCCTTATCTCTGAATGAGGAAGAGAACAGCTTAAGGAAGCTGGGACATGGCCCAGGACAAATGTCAAACTCCCTGTTCCTTCCAAGAACAAAAACGAAGTAAGAAGGCAGAATGGGAAGAGTCAGCAGAAAGCACAGAGCGAGGCTGTTGGACCTCCCAAACAACCCTTGGACCACCCTCCCAAACTGGCCAGCCAGAGGCGCTGAGTGAGGACCATTCACACAGAGAAAGGAGACACCTGAGAAGCAGGCACCCAAAAAATCCTGCAAATGCAGAGGAATAAAGCAATTGACTGTCGAACCCTCAGGGACCGATGAGAAAGGTGCCTGGCCCAACATCTCATGGCTATTTTGAAAGAGGGTACCTGATCCTAAACCCACGGGGATTTCCACTGAACTGTGTGGTTTACTTCAGTTTTTCACACTAATACAAAAATTGCTACTTATGTTTCTTTGCGCTTTCTTCCCTAGGGACCAAAATAGTGATGACTTCTTTTGATTTCAAATACTTTCCTTTTACAGTTCCTGCTGGCATGGGAGGTTCCATGCAGGGGGAAGAATAGAGATGGTGGTAAATAGGTGATAACATCAACCAGGCTTTTAAAATAGACTTTCATATGGCAAATCTTTGAAGAGAACAACCCCAAATTGACCACATTACCACAATTAGTTGAGCCCTGTGGCCTAGAGGGGGTTAGATCATAAACGATATAAGCAGCTATATGGTTTTCTCAAGGTTCGACTTGATTTAAAGGTAATAAATATTTTTTGTGTAGTCAAAGCTATGGTATTTCTGGTAGTCATGTATGGATGTGAGAGTTGGACCATAAAGAAGCCTGAGGGTTTAAGAATTGATACTTCCTAATTGTGGTGCTGGAGAAGACTCTTGAAGGTCTCTTGGACTTCAAGGAGATCAAACCAGTCGATCCTAAAGGAAATCAGTCCTGGATATTTATTGGAAAGACTGGTGCTAAAGCTGAAGCTCCAATACTTTGGCCACCTGATGGGAAGATCTGATTCATTGGAAAAGACCCTGAGGCTGGAAAAGATCGAAGGCAAAAGGAGAAAGGGGTAGCAGAGGATGAGATGGTTAGGTAGCATCACTGACTCAATGGACATGAATTTGAGCAAACTCTTAAAGTGAGACAGTGAAGGACAGGAAAGCATGGGAAGCCTGGTGTACTACAGTTCATGGGGTCACAATGAATCGGACGTGAATTAGTGACTGAACAAATATAGCAACAAATATTTTTCTTTTGAAAGCCACTCAACAAAAAGATAATGAATACCTATCATGACCATTTTTCTAGTTATTAGTTTCTATTCATACTTGGTTCAAAATATAATTTGATTTGCATAGTCTCACCAGCGAGTAGAAACTGGTAGGTAATGTTGAGTAATAGTCAATAAACTTTTCACACATTTGAAATGGGTCCAAAGGACCTGCCTCCATAAATAAGGAAGTCAGTGGTTTCCTGGCATAAAATCATCTTGGGAAATTCAACAGGGAAATAGCCTGCCTGGTGGACAGACAAAATTAGTGATATAGAAGCTTCCAAATCTGCAGCCTCCATCCCAGGAATAAGTGTCAATAAAGAAGCAGAGTGAAGCTGACTCATGGTATCTTAAGCCACAATAAGGATTACTATACAGACTTCCCTGGCAGTCCAACGGTTAGGACTTCACCTTCCAACACAGGGCGTGTAAGCTGGATCCCTGGTCGGGGAGCTAAGATTCCACGTGCCTTGTGGCCAAAAATCCGAAACATAAAACAGAAGCAATATTGTAACAAATTCAATAAAGATTTTTAAAATTGTCTACATCTTTTTAAAAATGACTATACAAACTCACTAGTCTCACTCATGGAACATACTATGTATCTAAGTGCCCTAAAAGTAAAGATTCCGCAGGAGTGTGGTGCCTAAAATCATTTTTGGACAAAACATGATACACACACACAGCGTAAATGTTGTACCAAATTAGTAAAATATACCAAATAACACTATTATACTAACCTTTAAGTGTGGACAATATTTGGCAAATCTACATCAGAAGTTTTCTTTTTTTTGGTAAAAGGGGGCATTTTCTATTTTCAAACTGTCTGGCTCCTTTAAAAACAATGTTAAAGCTATTTCTTAAAGGCTGATCACTTCTCCCAAGCATTAAAAATCAAAACACAGGTTCTCATATTTTTGCAAATGCATTCTTCTCGCTTTTTCCAGCTTTAATGGATATAATTGGCATATATATTGTATGAGTATTGGGTATACGATGTGATGATTTGATGCATGTATGTGCTGTGAAATGATGACCACAATAGAGTTAATTAATACCTCTGTCACTTCACATAATTACCATTTTTGTGTTCGGTACATTTAAGATCTACTCTCTTAACAACTTTCATGTATGTAATGCACTACAATATTTTTAACTACAGTCACCACGCTATACTTTAGGTCCCAGGACCTATATATCTTAGAACTAGAATTTTTACTCTTTGACAAACATCTCCCCCTTTTCCCTGTGCCCGAGGCCCTGGCAACCACCATGCTACTCGGTTTCTGTGAATTTAGCTTTTTTAGATGAAATGCAGTATCCTGAAAATAGTTTGAAGACAGCGAAAAAAACAAGCATTGGAATATTATGAAGCAAGATGTGCAAATTCCTAGTTCAGGCCTGATTCCATTCTGGTGGTATTTGGGGAAATCGTTAGTTCAGGATGTGGTGTATGTTTGTCTCTCGATGCACATTCAAGGGAAGAAGTCAGATTGGCAGTTGACCTCTGAGTCTGAAGTTCATAAGCGAGGTCTGTGTGAGTAATGTCAGTATGGGAGTCATCAGCATATGTACATTTAAAACCGTGACTGCATGAGATTCATATGAAGGTAGTATTGACAGAGAAGAAAAGGGAACTAAGGAACCATCCCTTTTAACACCAAAGATATAATTTCAGGATGAAGAGGGGAAACCATCCAAGGAGAGTGGGAAGGAGTGAGCAGAGCAGCAGGAGGAAAGCCAAGGAGTATGGTCCAGGTGTGGGGCAGGGATGGAGGTCATGAGTCATCGTGACAAAAGCAGCTTCTGCAGAATGATGGAGCCAAAAAAGGGGGCCCACGAGGGACTCTGGCTGGACAAAAGCAAAAGTCATTCATCCATGGCAGCAGTGTTCAAAACCTCTGGTCTCACCATCCCTTTACATTCTTAAATGTGTTAAAGACCCTAATGTACCTTGGATTATATGTTACATTTATCAACATTTATTAACATTACTGTATTAGAGATTATTAACTGGGGAATTTTTAAAACCCAAGAATACACAAATACACGTTGCCCTAGCCACCAGAGAGAAGGCCATTTCATCTAAGTCCTAGATAATAAGATTCTATGGCTCAGTCTTTAAGTTTAATGCTTGTAATAATATATCAAAGCCTTCTGAAGAGAAATTAGTTTAAATTTTTTAATTAAATTTATAAAATTATTTAAAGGTGTATTTCAATGCACTTTTCATCCTTTTTCAATCTTTAAAGATCTCTCTGGGCATTTTGTTTGTGCAGTAAATTTAAAAACATCTTGACCCATTATAAAGAGGAAAGACATGGGTTTTTTTTTTTTTTTAGATACCAAAACTGGCAATAGAAAATAGGCATTTAGACCTAAATGTATTGACACCTCAATACAGTTTTGAGTTTGCAGGTGTCTGGGTCAAAAACATTTAGGAAAGAAAACCATTTTGATATTTGGGGAGCCCACTTTAAGTCCCTAAAAAAAGTTAGGAACCAAGAAAATGATCTCTTTTTCCTTAAAAAAAATTTTTTTTTTGCCACACCACATGGTGTGTGGGATCCCAAACCAGGGATTGAACCTGCTCCCCCTGCATTTGAAGCATGGAGTTTTAACCACTAGATCCCCAGGGAAGTTTCTCTTTTACCTTTAAGGTGAACACTTTTTTGTCTCTTTAATAAACTGTGACCCAGTATTTAGGATTCTAGAAACAAAACTGGTTTACTAAGATGAATCACATTTTATAATTCCTAAAGTAGACATAGTTAGAGGGGGAAAAGTCCCCTAGGGTAGACATTTGGAGAGTAGAAGGAGAAAAACTGGGGAATAATAACTGAAAGAGAAATCTTAATTTTAAGTAATTGTAAATTATTTATTTGCTGTGATTTGACATGGATTTTACAATTAATTGCATTGAGAGAGATGCTCAACCAGCACGCCCCGGACCGTGCACCACAACACATAAGCTCCTTGCACCCGTTTTATTAGCAGGATGGTAAACCCAAACAAATGGATTTATAATGGTTTGCAGACAATTCCCATGCAATAGCTATATTATTAAATCTAAGGCATTATTAAAGGTTAATTATATTTTAAATTATTGAGGTTTAACAATGATGTAATACATGGAGAAGATATTTATCCTCTCCTGTTTGTACTATAATTACTAAACCTCAATGAACTTCTCTCTTTAATTCTGCCATTCTTCTTGCTAAATAGCCCCTGTGATGGAACCCTACGCCTACAACCCAAGATGACTCTCTGCCTGGGATCTTTCTTGTATCTCTTATCCGCTTCTGTTCTTCTCCATCTTTACTCAAGATCTTGTCAATATCTTCAAAGGGATTATGGTTGCTTCATGGCAAGAGTTCCCACCTTCCCTTGCTTTTCTCCTAACCAATATCCTTCTCTTCCTCGCCCCGTATCTCCCTCAGAGCACTAAGCATGTAAAGCACTAACTGTACCATTTCGTTCCCATCAAGGTGGCTCAGTAATGACCTCTGCTATTTTCCCTTTGCTCATCTGTATTTGCTGCTGTCATTACACATCCTTACCCAGCTTTTAGAAGTGTTTTTTTTATCCAATCCCAAATGAAACTCTTCTTCCTCCAATTTGTGTTTTCAACATTTTAGTTCTTCCTTTTAGCCTCACAGACAAGCTCCTACAAATATATTGTGCCCTCTTTACTTTCATTTCCCTTCAAATGGAATCAAGTGTCCACCCTCTGAAACTGATATTGTTGTTGTTCAGTGGCTAAGTCATGTCTGATTTTTTGCAATCTCATGGACTGTAGCATGCTAGGCTTCCCTGTCTTTCACTGTCTCCTGGAGTTAGCTCGAATTCATGTCCATTGAGTCGGTGGTGCCATCCAACCAGAGACCTATATTAAGATTTCATAATTAGGTCCCTGATTTACACGTGTTCTTGTTTCCCTGCCATGCAGTTTTCACCTCCTAACTGCAAGTGTTCACAGATACCTTTGGGCGATCTCTTTCAAGCTCTGTCCTAGTTCTTCATCTTCGTGTGTCTTCTCTTCCTTCAAATACAAGTTTTTATTGAGCACAGGTTATGTGTCAGATACTCTTCTAGACTCAGAGGCTAGAGAAAAGAGGAGTACAGTTAAGATCCCCATACTCATGGAGTCTGCAAGTGGGAAGAAACAGACAATAAAAAGTATACAAGTAAATCAACACAGGAAACTCTACTCAGTGCTCTGTAATGACTTATGTGGGAAAGGAATCTAAAAAATAGATATGTGTATGTACAACTGATTCACTTTACTGTACATCTGTAACTAACACAACATTGTAAATCAGCTATATTCCAATTAAAGAAAAAATATGCCAGTAAAATCCAATTAATAATAACTGAAGAAAGTTACACATTCCAAGAAGGAGCTCAAACTGGCCAATGTCACAGAAGGTGATCAGAGAAGAGGACAACCACTTCAGATAGTGCGACAATGTGCGCAGGGGTGATGTGTCTGAAAGAGTGGCATAAAGTCTAGACATGAATAGGTCAGCTGAGAACAGAGCCGGCCATGAGGACAGAAAGCCAGGGCAGGACTTGGAGGAAGAACATTCCAGAAAATAAGAATGGCAAATGCCAAGTCCCTATGGAAGGAACAGGCTTAGTTTATCCAAAGGACAAAAGGATGACCAGAATTGCCAGAGCATAGTAGCCCCTGGGGAGAGTAGGAGATGACAGCCAGGAGGTAGGTGACGACAGACTGCAGACCACATGTGGGCTTGGACGGGATTTCAGCTCCATGGCCACATGTTTACTGAGGTCAGCCATCCCCATTCTAAACCTGGTATATTTCACAGTTCAAAGCTGAGTATCCCAAGTTTCATGAACACTTTCCATGTTATATCCAATTCCAGAAACCAAAGAACCAAGCATGCCACCAACCAACCCCTGCAACAAAACATCTGTGTCCTCCTGCCATCACTTGCCCTAATATGGGTACCAAAAGGATTTTTTAAAAGTACACCAGAGGTTATAGTACTGAATTCTCACTACTGAGCTCGTAGGTGATTTTAATTTTTTCTTTCATTTGCCAACATTTTCTGAATTCTCTATCATGCACACCATTTAGGTAATAATAAAACAAATGCACAATTGAAAAAAACATACAGAAGGTACAAGACCGTGTAGGGCTCTGTTCATCCGCTGATCTAGCTCTTTTTCACTACTGAGATAAGCCAGTGCTCTTGCTCTGAAGATTCCTGTGTCCTTTGTGATTGTTCTGGAGCTCTGAGGTGAGCTGTTTCCCTGGGAACGAAGCACAGGTAGGATCACAGCTGCCAATTGTACCGAGGCCTTCTCTGCTCATTGTTCAGGACACTGTTCTAACTTAAATGGTATCAGGGTAAACAGGATGCTACATGCAGAATGAAACTCCTCAAGCTCTTACCCAGAGAAATAAGGCTGAAATCACAAACACCACATAAAGTTGAAAAAGGAAATCTGTGATCTGCTCCCAGGACCTAGGTTGGGACCCAATGCAGCCTTCTAACTTTTCCAACAGCGCCAAGGCCAAAATGAAGGGCTTCATAGGAGATTGTAAATGACTTCCCACCCTTCTCTTCCAGGGACCCCATGAATTTTGGAATTCCATATTTATTTGGTAAGTCAGAGGGAGTAAGAAAAGAGAGATGTGAACTCCTGCCAAAAATCTAAGGTCTCTCTAAAAAAAAAAAAAAAATCCCCAAAGTACGCCAGTTTAGCCACAGTGCATCTGGGAATTGTTTGAAGGATAATGACAGTAATAATTATGATTACTTACACTTAATTCTCCCTCACAGGGGCGCTGTGAAGATTAATGAGTTAATGCTCGTAATGTGTTTTTGGTTCCTGGATGAAAGCTCCTATAAAAGCCCAGATTATGATTATGGTTATTGTTGTTTATAATAGACCATTCCTGTGGAAGGCTTCCCTCTCTGCTGGTCCACCACGTTCCCATCATAAAGTACAACTACCTCCTAATGAGCAGCCCACCAGCTCCAGCAGCTGTCACATTGGGCAGGAATCCCCCACTTTCAGAAAGAAAGCGCAGACAGACTCAGTGTCAGCCGCTGCCAAAGCCAGCATGCCTGCTATAGACAGCCCCATAGTCTTAGCTAAACCATCAGGACCCAAGAAAAAGGTAATATCTTGCCCCAAATGGAAAATACATCAACTGTCAATATGTTCCAAAATGGAGATCCTGCAGACAAACCCATAGGTATAGTGGCAAAATAAATAAGGAAAACTTTAAGCTAATGTTTAAATAAGACTCACAGAATAAAGACGGCTGAGTGCCAAAGAACTGTGGTGCTAGGGAAGACTCTTGAAAGTCCATTGAACTGCAGGGAGATGAATCTAGTCAATGCTAAAGAAAATCAACCTTCAATATTTATTGGAAGGGCTGATGCTAAAGCTGAAGCTCTAATACTTTGGTCACCTGATCTGAAGAGCCGACTCATTGGAAAAGACCCTGATGCTGGGAAAGATTGAGGGCAGGACGAGAAGAGGGAGACAGAGGATGAGATGGTTGGATGGCATCACTGACTCAATGGACATGAGTTTAAGCAAACTCCGGTAGATAGTGAAGGACAGGGAAGCCTGGCGTGCTGCAGTACATGAGGTCACAAAGAGTCGGAAATGACTTAGCAACTAAACAACAACAAGGTTTTTCTATCAAAGCTGCATAAAGATAACACATCAATGGATTGCTATAAAACATTCATTAATTCTTTTTTTTTTTTAATAAAAGTTTGCAAACCTGCTTAGCTCCAAATTCATAGGCCTATACCTAACAATGTTGAGCAAAACTAGGTCCCCATCCTTGAGAAGATGGTCATTGAAAGATAGCCTGTGAGTTCCTACATGCGATCTGGTCCAGACAGTTAGACACAGTCACAAATGGAAGGGCAGGGATAACACAGCCCCCATGAGGCTCTCTGGTCCCCGTCTTTAGCTGCAATTAGACATGACAATTTATTTGTTCAAAAAATAAAAACATTTTCCATAGAGCTAACAGAAATGAGCCACCCAAAGTCCTTTATTGCATGGCACACAGGTAAAGACAAATGCATACACTATGTCTGGCTCCTTTAAGACATTCAGTCATGTATACATGAAGGAGACTGGCCCAGAAGGAAGAAATGCAAAACAAAAAACTCCCTTCTTCTTTCTGCTCTAGCATCTCATTTCTCAACTTAATACCATCATTCCTTCATTCTGGAGGGTCTCAGAATCATTAGATGAAGTAACTTAGGAGAAAACCAAGACCTTTCCGTATGTCAGTATATGGCAGAAGCTGCTGGTTGCCCACCCAATAACCATCCTTTCTTTGTCCATAGAAAGAAAATCTTCATTATAGTCGAGCACTTTCTCACTAGGAAAAAAAAAAAAAACACATTTTCCAATCTCCCTCCAAGGGAGATGTGGCCACATGAGTAAGTTCCGGCCAAGGAGAGGTTGGCAGAGATTTGTGTGGGAACTGGCTTGGCTGGTAAGTGTGTTTTTTCATCCTTCCCCACTTCCTCTTTCCTGCTGCCTGACATGACAATAGAAACTGTAGTAGGCATGAAGACCCATGAGGTGGCCTTGAGGGTGCAAGGTGGAATACTGCCCCCACCACCCCCCGCCCCCCACCAAAGATGCCCACATCGAAATCCGTGGAATGAATGACACGTCAAAGGGAAATGACACGTCAAAGGGAAAGTTCCAGGTGGAGTGAACTTTACTCATCAGTGGACCTTACAATAGGGAAATTATCCTGGATCCCTCAGCAGGTCCAAATAATCACTAGAGTTGTTAAAAGGGGGAAAGGGAGACAGAAGAAAACCAGAGAGCTGGCCAAGTAAGAAGTTCTCAGCTTGGCATCGCTGGCTCTGAGAACAGAGGAAGGGGCCTTGATCCAAAGAAAGTGGGCAGACTCTAGGAAGTTACAAAAGGCGAGGACACAGACTCTCCCTTAGAGCTTCTGCAAGGAATGCGGCTTTCCCAACGGCTTCACTGAGCCCAGTGAGACACGCTTCAGAATCCTGACCTCCAGAACTGTAAGATGAAGACATTTGTGTTGATTTGGCTACAGAGTTTATGGTCATCTGTTAGAGCAGCTGGAGAAGGCAATGGCAACTCACTCCAGTACTCTCGCCTGGAAAATCCCATGGACAGAGGAGCCTGGTAGGCTGCAGTCCATGGGGTTGCGAAGAGTCGGACACGACTGAGCGACTTCACTTTCACTTTTCACTTTTCACTTTCATGCATTGGAGAAGGAAATGGCAACCCACTCCAGTGTTCTTGCCTGGAGAATCCCAGGGACGGGGGAGCCTGATGGGCTGCCATCTATGGGGTCGCACAGAGTTGGACACGACTGAAGTGACTTAGCAGCAGCAGCAGCAGAAAGCTAGTACACTAGCAAGGAGGACGGCAGAAAGAAGGGGACTGTGTCCCTGATGACTTGGGGGACCCTGGGTGACCTAAACTTCAGACTCTTGTGCAAAAGAGCAATGCCTTTTGGGCTTCCCACTGTGTTAATTCGGGGTTTTCTTTTGTACACAGCAAAACACAATTCATAACTGCTATACTGCACTTTACAGAGGGCTTCTCAGGTGGATCAGCGGTAAAGAACACCTGCCAATGCAGAAGGTGTGGGTTTGATCCCTGGGTCAGGAAGATCCCCTGGAAGAGGGCATGGCAATCCATTCCAGTATTCTTGCCTGGGAAATCCTATGGACAGAGGAGCCCGGCAGACTTTACAGTCTGTGGGGTCACAGAGTCAGACAGGACTGAGAGATTGAGCATGCACTCACGCTTCAGACAGAAGAGACTAAGATTCTTGAAGGTTCGGTGACATAAAATTTAATGCTATTGAGTTATTTCTTTAGAATTGGAGGAGAACCCATGGTCTCCCAACCCCCGTGTTTATGACCTGTCTGCCCAAAGGCAACACACGGTGGTTCTCAAACTTCAGCTTGCACTGGAATCATCTGGAGGGCTTGTTAAACAGATGGCTGGGCCCCGACTGGAGTTCTTGCGTCAGCAGGTCTGGGGTGGGGCCGATGGACCCCACTTTGAGAACACCAGTCTGCACCGTCGGCTGGACCAACCTCCGATAACCAGTTCTTCCCTTCCGTCACCAGACCCATAACCAGAATCCAGCGCCAGTACCACATGCCTGGCCTTCCCAGTTAGCCACCTGTCTCCAGTGCTGACCCACTGGTCCCCTCTACCCACCTCCCACCTAGTTAACTTTGCTTTCTCCATGTTCTCTGTCTGCTTCAAAAGCATCCCTGCCTACTGATGTGGATCAGGTTAACCAAAAGCTCTTTGTGGGGCTCTCCAGACTCCCCGTATTTGCCTGCCCTCTTTCCTAGCCACCTCCAGCCATCACTCCTCCAGCCATGCCTAGGAAGAGACACTGAGGAGCCCAAAGCTGTCTTATTTTAGAGCCGAGAGAACTGAGAGCACCCAGAGAGAGTCAGCCAGGTCCGAGCCCTTGGCAGGACCCAAACTGGAAACAAACATCAGTTTCCATCCTTCCCCAGCTCCCCAGGACTGCCTTTAGGGAACAAGGAACCACCAGGGCCCTTGAAGGCAGCCCACGGCAGGTTCTGCTTATAGGAACCAGCTGCAGCTCCATGGAAACTCAGACCCAGGCGAGAACATAATGTGCATTTCAACTAATTACTCCAGAAAGGGAAAACGGCCAGAAGGACCTGAGATTGCCTGTGTGCTGTTATTCTGCATTTTGAAAGGGAGGGCAAACTTAGAGGAAATTGGCAGCCACTTCATCCAGTCTCAGCCAAAATGGCATTGTGTCCCTCCCCAGAGCAGCTGTGCGGCTCTGTGGCTGCAGGCAGAGCCCTTGCCTTCCTTTATGCGCAGAGAAGGTCTGGCTTGCGGAACCAGAGATAGGCTGCTCCACCCTGGGAGGCTGCTTTCAACTCCCGGGAGAAAAGACGGGGCAAGAGGACCCCCAAGTGATCCACCAACCCGCCGCCTGACCTCTCGTAGGGTCTTGCTGGGTTCCTCTCATCAAAATCAGTCTTCCAACACCTTGGAGTTGTGCTCTCGCCAGGAAACCTGGTACCCGGATCACTGAGGGCTTTTCTTTAAGAAGGAAAGCTTTTCATCTGTTCATGGTACATTTTTCTCCTGCTCCATTAGAAAAGAATTAATTTTTCCTTGTCTTTGTTTTCAGTCTAGTCTGCTTTCTTCCTTTTTTTCTTGCCCATTATGGATTCATATAAACCTTTCCTCACTCTCAAAATGATTTGCTACAGCCTGCTTTTAACCGCCCACCCTCCCCAATTGCCCACCAGGCTCCAAGCTTGATCTCCAGTAGCATCCCAGTGCTACATATTTGAGCTTCTCTGAGCTCCCGCACATACCAAACCAGGCTACTTCCTTCACAGCCACAAATCAGTGGCTTTGGATAGTAACTCTTCCAACAAGCACTTATTTGAGTTTCCTACCTATTGCAGGTGATCCTGTCCTCCCCTCTTAGATCAGGGTTCAGGTTTTGTCACAAGCATCTCAAGAGCCCTGCTTATAAAGCTTCTGGTTAAGAGTCCAAAAAAAAAAAAAAAAGGAAAACTCCCTTGCAGAGTTTTGCATAATTCCCCCTTGCAGAGGGAATTATGTGGGGTACCCAGGCTGATGCAAAGAGATTTTCTTCGCAAGTCCCTCCTTCAATGATCTTATCAGAACATTTTGGAGAAAAGAGACATTACTGAAAAGTCAAATACAAATTCAAAAATATGAAAGATACTGTTTTTATTGAGTTTTTTACCTTGCGTTCATTGAAGTTTCTTACTTCTAAACCCTCCATTTCTTGTTTTCTTCACCTACTGTTTTCAGCCTCTCTGAGTGACTAATCTCTATGCAATTTAAGTGGGAGGAAGGTGAAACCATTGCCTTGAATAATTTTAGTGAACTTTCTACTTTCCTTCTTGGATTTAATCGTGGGAAGATGACTGGAAGAGAGAGGGAAATGGCAATTCTAACCAGGAACACAGACTCCAGCTGAAAAGTGGAAGTCAGGTGTACCCATCAGAGTCCTTTCCAGGGAACATCTCAGCTCTGTAGGCTGCAGGGTAACACATCCTGAAAGTGAAGCTAATTAGTCTGTAGTTCTTTAGGTTTCTTTTATGATGGTTGTGGAAGGAAAGGGGAAGAAGGGAGCTCACTTTTCAATGAATGGGAGTGGAAATTCCAGGTGAATTTAAAGCACCGGCCAACAGGCATCTCCTCTCACTGTTTCCTTGATCTTGTCCCAGACTGGAAAGTCGTCCCCTTCCGGACTCTTTCATGGAATTTCTGTGTGGTCTTGGTCTTACTCAATTAACCTCTCCCCTTCTGCATTTCATCATGTGTATATAGGTAGAGGATCGACTTCAAAGACGTCCAGAGCCTAATTAATGTCTCGAGGGTGCCTGAAGATTCTTGGATGGAAAAAAATAAAACCACCACCTGTATGCAGATTCTGAGATGACATGACAGCAGGTGGAAATTATTACTATTAAATGTGACTCCGTCTCAGAATATTTGGCAAACTCCTCCTCCCAGGCATGAGAAATGTCAAGTTGGTGATAGTCAGCTTCCTCTATGACCAAAGCTTCCTCTACTTCTGTCTCCCTGTGTCTCTGTCTCTTCCCATCTCTCTGTTTCTCTCTGTCTCTAAATCTAAAGGAATATACATATGTATATGGGTTTCCCAGGTGGAGCTAGCAGTATCAAATCTGCCTGCCAATTCAGGAGACGAGAAGACGAGAGTTGGATCCCTGAGTCAGGAAGATCCACTGGAGAAGGAAATGGCAGCCCACTCCAGTATTCTTGCCTAGAGAATTCCATGGACAGAGGAGTCTGGTGAGCTATAGTCTGTGGCATTGCAGAGTCAGACATGACGGGGAGACTGAGCACACATGTCATATATGTATGTATACAAATACTCTTGACACGACATTGGAAGGCAACACAATCAATAAAAAATGAAAACTGAGAACAAAACAATGAAAAGCACAATGTGATGAAAAACCAGACAGGCCACCTTTGTGTTGCTGTAAGTGCTGAAGGTGGGCGCCTGAACTACTCACAAACTAGGAGGGATAAAAATGTCTGTACATTTCATAGAAGATGAGACAGTTATACAAACATCCAGCTCCTCTTCTGTGTCAGCTTCTTCCTCCATTTCTCTCTTCTAGTTGCTCCTGGTGGGTTTACCAGGGACAGAATGATCCTGAAACTCAAGAGCAACATTGATGTAATGATGCTTCTGAGGTCAGGAAAATAATCCTTCATTATAAATTCCTAAAAATAACCATTCAGAATCTTTACTAATCCCCCATCATCCTTCCCTCATTTAATTCATACAGAATCAATTAAATACAACCAGCAATTTATTTTAAGCTCTCCATATCTCATTTGTCTTGGGTGAATAGACAACACTGCCATATCTGCAGTAGGGTTTCCCAGGTGGTACTAGTGGCACAGAACCCACCTGCCAGTGCAGGAGACATAAGAGACTCAGGTTCGACCCCTGGGTTGGGAATATCCCCCTGGAAGAGGGAACGGCAATCCACTCCAATATTCTTGCCTGGGAAATCCCATGGACAGAAGCACCGGGCAGGCTACAGCCTATGGAGTTGCAAACAGTCAGACACACCTGAAGCGACTTAGCATGCGCCATAACTGCAAAGTTCTTCTGATGTGATCGTAAGATAGATTTTGTAAGACTTCCTTACATCCTCAAGCTGAAAGATGGCTTGGTACGTTCAAACCCTACGTTTGTTGATTCATTTATTTAACACATATTTATTGAGCTCCCTTTTGGAGAAGGAAATGGCAACCCACTCCAGTGTTCTTACCTGGAGAATCCCATGGATGGAGAAGCCTGGTAGGCTGCAGTCCATGGGGTCGCACAGAGTCGGACACGACTGAAGCGACTTAGCAGCAGTAGCAGCACTGAGCGCCCTTTAAGTGACAAGCACTGTATATCAGGGAATTTGAAGGAGAGAGGTAAAAAGACAAAGCAGAAAGGTCATCTTTGAATTACCTTAAGTGCTAAAGATGGGCACCTAAACCATTTGCAAAGTAGGAGGGTAGAAATGTCTTTACATCTTATATTACAGAAATACTCTTGGTCATATCATTTAAATATATGTTTTAAATTCCAAAGATATAAACTCCAAAAGAGGTTTCCAAATGTACAATTATAATTTAGAGCTGAGATTTAAAAAAAAAAAAGAATGATAGCTAAATCTCTTAAATACCTGAAAACTAACAGATTCCCCCACCCCCCACCCCCTCAAGCCCCACACAATCTCCTATTTTGAAGTCAAGAGAAAGCCAGTGGTTAAAGAAACACTGACCTACTTCATTATCTGGTGCTCCACACAGAGCACACATATGTCAACGCTGTATATTGTCACCCTGCTTATTTAACTTCTGTGCAGAGTACATCACGCAAACTGCTCGGCTGAAGGAATCACAAGCTGGAATCAAGATTGCTGGGAGAAATATCAACAACCTCAGATATGTAGATGATACCGCTCTAATGGCAGAAAGCGAAGAACTAAAGAGCCTCTTGATAAGGATGAAAGAGGAGAGTGAAGAAACTGACTTAAAATTCAACATCCAAAAAACTAGGACCATGGGATCCAGTCCCATCACTTCATGGCAAATAGTTGGGGGGGAAAGTGGAAACAATGGCAGATTTTATTTTGTTTGGGCTCCAAAATCCTGTAGACGGTGACTCCAGCCACAAAATTAAGACACATGCATCATGGAAGAAAAGCTGTGACAAACCTATACATCATATTAAAAACCAGAGATATCATTTTGCCAGCAAAGGTCCGTATACTCAAAGCTATGGATTTTCCAATAGTCATGTATCCACGTAAGAGTTGGACCATAAAGAAGGCTGAGCACTGAAGAACTGATCCTTGCAAATTATGGTGCTGGAGAAGACTCTTGAGAGTCCCTTGGACTGAAAGGAGATCAAACCAACCACTCCCAGAAGAAATCAACCCTGAATATTCGTTGGAAGGATTGATGCTGAAACTCTGATACTTTGGCCATCTGATAAGAAGAGCCGACTCATCGGAAAAGACCCTGATGCTGGGACAGATTGAGAGCAGGACAAGAGGGACACAGAGGATGAGATGGTTGGATGGCATCACCAACTCAATGGGCATGAGTTTGCGCAAACTCCAGGAGGGAGCGAAGAACAGAGAAGCCTGGTGTGCTGCAGTCCACGGGGGTCACAAAAAGTCGGACATGACTTAGCAGTTGAACAACAACGACAACCAGACAAAGCAGGGAAGGGAGCAGAACATAAATAACAGACACTCCCTGCTTTCAAAAGAGTGAGACGGCTCTGGGGAGAGCGGCGCTCCACTCGCAAGTGCATTTGACCGCGTCTTTAAATGAAGTAGCGAATGGCCATGATTTTTATTCACTTTAGAGCTATTGATGATACTATGACATTGACTTCACATGAAATGATATAACCATAATCGTTAACTGCAGCTTATATAGATTCTTTGCAGTGCCCTAAATATAGTCGATATTCATTGAATATTTGTTCAAGTTACACTGGTTTTCAACAGATAGTTAAAAGTGAATAATTATAATAGAGATGTTTGTTAATTCTTTCAACCAATATATATGACTGAGTACTTATTATGTACTATGAGTCACTGAGAAAACAAAATGAGGAAGCAATCATTTCTAGCCAAAGAAGTCTAGAGCTCAGTACGCAAAAGATGCAAGCCAACAGTGAATTAAAATAATAATGTGCAAAATGTCATCCTATCTACTAAGAACTATTGAAGCAAAGAGGGATCACTTTGCCTAAACTGCCTTATCTGGACCATCATCCTATAGGTAACACCTAAAATACTTCCACAAAGATTTTGAGGGGCTGTGTTCCAAAGTCAGCCATGACAGACCAAAGACCATGAGCGATCTAGAAAAAACACTGAGTTCTGACACTGAAGTAATTACTGATGACTCCTATGGGTGGCATCTGAAGCTGAATACCAATAAGTCATTTTTTTTTTATCTCAACCACTTTGAACTAAGAATAATTTAATATCAGAGTTGGCAATCACACACGTCTTCACTAGTACACTGCAACCTACTTAAGAGCTACATTACATCTCTCCCTGATGAATAACTTTATATTCTGTGGTCAACAATAAATCCCCTTCTTGCCAAGCATGGTGCCATCTTCCACACGATTCAGACTTTCAGGGATGACAGTATGAAACCCAACACAAAACTGTTCTCCTGTAGGACAAAAGGTGGTCTACCAAATGACTGAAGACCATCCTCCATAGCAGGCTGAACTTCGTCAGAGGAAGTATTACATTGACTCTATTCACATAATATTCTAGTACCATTCAATCCCCAGGACTGTGTGGTTCTTTTAAGATAGCAGACCGAGAAACATAAAATCTCCAGCTAGAAATCTTTCTTTAAACAGCTTCACTTTACAGATGAGGGGGGCCAAAGTGACTTGCCCAAAATGCCACAGGTAAGAAATAATGAAGTTAAAACCATATTCAACATTTTTCCTGACTTTTTCAATTCCACCATCCTCTTAAGGGGGTCATTAGAAAGGAATGCTACCATCCTGAAGGCAAGCATTAATAACTACCGCTTGAATTATCTAAAATCCAGAATCAGTATATAACTGGATTGCTTTTCTATCAAGAGACAATACACACAAAAAGAAACCATAGTCTCCTGAAAGAAATTAGATATATTGGAACTGAGCCGTGGAATCCTCTAATAGGCAGATTGTGGGAAATACACAAGGATCCTGAAGAAAGGTGATTCCCCTGAAAAGACTGAACTCCATCAGAACAGGAAACATGCAATGCATTTTCATCCATCGTGTGTAGCAATGCCTGGCAATACATTCTCGATGAAGCCATGTGTGGCCCATGAGTGGCTCTATGTAGATCTGCAAAGCAATCTTGAATAAGAGTAATAATCATACCAGCGTGCCATAGACACAGAGCAGAGCACCACCCTGAAGGCTGCAGTATTTACAAAAACAGGGGAGTTTCTGGCATTGCCTATGTGAAGTGATAACAACAGACCACACCTCATGGGTTTGAAAGTCAATGGCCTTATTAAGAAAGAAATAGAAGTTTTCCAAGCAGGTGAAGTAATTTCTCTTTCATATCTGCTCTAAAATTCATATTTGCCTCCACTGACATAGCCACTGTCTTTTGTTGTGAGTTTCATAATCCCGTGGAACTTTTCACCTTCTAGATCAATATGAAGTGTTCCTTAAATGACCATGGTGGGGATGGGGAGAGAGAAGGAGAGGGGGGTGTGGAATCAAATTAACTCACTTCAAATGAAATATTGGAACGGATTTATGCTTTCAGAAATAAAGCATCACTGCTCAAAGAACCAGGCATGTCTGGCCAGATTTAAAATAAAACAAGTAGAAGGCAACAGCTGCTGGAGAAGGACTGCCACCCCTACAACGCACACAACTGTCCAAATTTTCAAGGGAGTCCCTGAAGCAAATAAGGAGAAAAATGCTGCCATTATTACCAAAAGCACTAAGACTTTGGATTATGCCTGATAGTACTTTATATGCACTTATTTAGATATTTGGCAACACAAGTTGATATAAGTGAAAAAAAAGTGACAATATTATTTTAAAAATCAAGATTTGGAAGACATTTAACATCATGGAAAAATCTTTGTATTAATAATATATCATGACCTGAAGGAAAGCTCGTGATTCCTTCATGTCATGATATATTGTAGGTATATAAACATGTAGGTCACACAGCACCACCTTCATCCAGACTGCCCAGATTCAAGAGGAGGGAACAAAGATTTCTCACTGGAAGAGTGTCCATACAACCTTGCAAAAAGGTCCTATAGGAAGGAAAAAACACTGGTATGGCCATCTTTGGAGTACACTCTGGCACACATGGAAGAAATACTGACAGTAAATACACCACATTAAGAGCAGTTATCCTTGAGTGACCTGAGAACATCTTACCTACTGTTTCCATCAGTTTTGCAAAATTTCAGGAATTAGCATGCTTTACTCTCACAATCATTTCTCTATAATATACTTGAGGGGAGACGCAATGGGAATCCAGTGTTTTCCTACAGAACTGGAAAATTTGGGTTCCCAAGATACCCTTATACAGGAGTGTATCTCATTCATTAAAATATAATGAAGCTAGCCTTCTCAAAGAAGGTTCTGATTTAGGGAATACTTGGAATTCAAAAATCCCAGGAAAAAGGGCTCTGTGATCCACATTGAAAACTTTTGCCTTGTAGATCTTATTCCTAAGGATAAGTCATTCAGTCGTGTCCAACTCTTTGTGACCTCATGGACTGTACAGTCCATGGAATTCTCCAGGCCAGAATACTGGAGTGGGTAGACTTTCCTTTCTCCAGGGGATTTTCCCAACTCAGGGATCAAACCCAGGTCTCCCACATTGCAGGTGGATTCTTTACCACCTGAGCCACCAGGGAAGCCCATCCCTAAGGATAACAATACACAAGATTTTAAGGCTCTGAAACATTGCTCTAAACACATTATCAGTCCAACTTATTTAGCAGTGGAGGCCCATTTTTGTAGCATATATCAGTTGAAAACAGTTTGGGGTACCCTTCTCTAAACCAGGGTTTCTCAACCTCAGCATCATTGATATTTTGGATTGGATAATTATTGTTGCCAAGAACTGTCCTTTGGGTCGCACAGAGTCGGACACGACTGAAGTGACTTAGCAGCAGTAGGTTGGTCATAACTTTTCTTCCAAGGAGCAAGCGTCTTTTAGTTTCATGGCTGCAATCACCATGTGCAGTGATTTTGGAGCCCAAGAAAATAAAGTCTGTAAGTTTCCACTGTTTCCCAATCTATTTGCCATGAAGTGATGGGACCAGATGCCATCATCTTAGTTTTCTGAATGTTGAGTTTTAAGCCAGCTTTTTCACTCTCCTCTTTTACTTTTATCAAGAGGCTCTTTAGTTCTTCACTTTCTGCCATAAGGCTGGTGTCATCTGTATATCTGAGGTTATTGATATTTCTCCCAGCAATCTTGATTCCAGCTTGTGCTTCTTCCAACCCAGTGTTTCTCATGGTGTACTCTGCATACAAGTTAAATAAGCAGGGTGACAATATACAGCCTTGACATACTCTTTTCCTTATTTGGAACCAGTCTATTGTTCCATGTCTGGTTCTAACTGTTGTTTCCTGACCTGCATACAGATTTCTCAAGAGGCAGGTCAGGTGGTCTGGTATTCCCATCTCTTAAAGAATTTTCCACAGTTTCTTGTGATCCACACAGTCAAAGATTTTGGTATAGTCGATAAAGCAGAAATAGATGTTTTTCTGGAACTCTCTTGCTTTTTCGATGATCCAGTGGATGTTGGCAATTTCATCTCTGGTTCCTCTGCCTTTTCTAAATCCAGCTTGAATATCTGGAATTTCATGGTTCACGTGCTGTTGAAACCTGGCTTGGACAATTTTGAGCATTACTTTGCTGGCATGAGAGATGAGTGCAGTTGTGTGGTAGTTTGAGCATTCTTTGGCATTGCCTTTCTTTGGGATTGGAATGAAAATTGACCTTTTCCAGTCCTGTGGCACTGCTGAGTTTTCCAAATTTGCTGGCATTGAGTGCAATAGTTTCACAGAATCATCTTTTAGGATTTGAAATAGCTCAGCTGGAATTCCATCACTCCACTAACGTTGTTCGTAGTGATGTTTCCTAAGGCCTACTTGACTTCACATTCCAGGATGTCTGGCTCTAGGTGAGTGATCATACCATCATGTTTATCTGGGTCATGAAGATCTTTTTTGTATAGTTCTTCTGTGTATTCTTGCCACCTCTTCTTAATATCTTCTGCTTCTGTTAAATCCATACCATTTCTGTCCTTTATTGTTCCTATCTTTGCATGAAATATTCCCTTGGTATCTCTAATTTTCTTGAAGAGATCTCTAGTCTTTCCCATTCTGTTGTTTTCCTCTATTTCTTTACACTGATCACTGAGGAAGGCTTTATTATCTCTTCTTGCTATTCTTTGGAACCTTGCATTCAAACAGCTTCAGGGTTACCACCAAACCAAACTCATTCATTGACTATAAAATTCTTCTACATAGGATAAAGAAAGAGCAAAACCAGGAAATTTGCTTCTTTGGTTCTCATTTTTTTTTTTTTTAATCTATAGTCAAATCATGCAAATCTAGACTGATCAAAAGTTCATCCTAAATTATTAGAAAGATTGAGTCATAGAATTTTTAAAGAAATGAAGTTTTTTAACTTTCAAAAACATACTAAAGTCCCTGCAAAATTAAGTAGATGTGACCAGCTAGAGTTAAAAAAGAGATCTGCTTTCATCAGTACCTGTGTCATTAACAAATATATTGATTATGCACATGTCAATAAGACCTTCTGTTTAAAAAGTTGATCCAACTAATAATCCTACTTACACAGAGACTTAAATGTTAAAGTGCATTCAATTTATATCCAAATTGATGACAGCCACAATCCATAATTACCAAATCTTCAGAACTATTTATATCCCAAATGTTCTGTTTTCCATGGGCTCATCAGATATTGTGAATAATGGAAGTTCTCTAAACTTAAGCAAAATCGCACCCCACCCAAAAAAAAAAAAATACCAATAAGTAAGCAAAGGGCTGGAAAGAATCTGAAAAATGAATGACATTTGAGACTTTTAAGGCCAGGGAAACGTTAAAGATCACGTGTCTGGATGTCTCCTGAAGGAGCCAGTGATCCCAGAGTTTGTCACATCCTGGCAACCCACTCCAGTATTCTTGCCTGGAAAATCCCATGGGCAGAGGAGCCATGTAGTCACAAAGAGTCGGACACGACTGAGTGACTTCACGTTCACATATGCAACCTCCCACCCAAGGACTGGGCTTCTACCTGCTTCTAACAAACAGAAAATGGCAAAAATAATGGAATGCCACTCCTGAGACTTGAAAACTAGTGTAGATAATTAGCACGTCTTCCTTTTTTATAGGTGGCATGGTAAAGCATTTTACCTCATGTCAACTAGCTGGTTAGTCAAGCACTGGACTACACGTGTGGCCGTTATTGTCAGCCAGCCTCTCGAGTCTTCAGTCTCCTCATCTGTAAAGTGAAAGCTCGGACTACAGCAGGGATGGCCACGTCTGGCTCCTTGTGTAAACAAAGCTTTGTTGAAACCCCGCCATGTTCATGTGTTCATAGCAGCACTGTTGACAACAGGCAAGACACGGAAACAACATAAGTGTCCGTCAAAGATAAGTGGACTCACAGACACAGAAGACAAACTCGTGGTCACCAAAAAGAAGGGCTAAATGACAATTTGGGGATTAACACACCCTCACTATTATATATAAAATAGTTAAAAACAAGGTCTTACTGTAGAGCACCGGGAATTTTATTCACTATCTTGTAATAACCTATAATGAGAAAAATACCGAAAAAAAAAAATATGCATAGCTGATTTACTTTGCTATACATCAGAAACTAACACAACATTGTAAATCAACTATTCCTCAATAAAAGGACGGTGGGGGGATTTTTAGAGGACATGACTCAGTGTTCCTTATTTAGAGTGAAAAAGTGGAGGTGACTGATAATAACAATACTATGGTTTGATCTCTGTCATTTATCTCTATGGAATTAGTAGAAGATCACAGCTGTCAATGCATAGTTATTTAATTCAGCATATTTATTTAATTTTGTGCTCTCTGGTCCTACTGCAGAGTACTACTGCTGCTCTCCGACCTGAACAGCCTGATAGTTCATCTCTTCCAAGGAAAAAGCATTTCACATCATACACTTGACAGGCTAATCAAAGAGCAGATTCAAATGGTCTTCCCGAGATCTAATAAAAAAAATTCTAATTTTGATTTATCTATGAGAATTTACCAAAACAAACAAAAAATTCAGGGCATTAAACATATTTTCTTAAATGCAAAAGCTTAAAGAAAAAAAGAAAAGAGAGAAAAAAGAAACAGGAAATGGTGACGCCCACACACTCAGAAAAGGAATCCCAGGACCAAAACCCCATTTCCTGCCCAGCAAGGTAACAGAAACGTCTCTTCTTTATCTAAGATCTGGTTCCTGTGCCATGCAGAACCAAGAGCTAAGCCAAAGTGTTGGTTCAGGTTTGGCAGAAGAATTCTGTTTCTTCTTTCCTTGAAAAACACAGCCAGACCTGAATCCCCAACCTTGTCTTTATTCATAAAAAAGAAGGAGGAAGACTCATCCTCCATTCCTGCTTGTGAAGCCCTGGATCCACTCTAGCCTCACCCGCCCATCCAAAATGACCTTGCCTGATCCGTGTGTCACCAGGAATCTCTCCTACATTTGTTGCTGCACTCCAGTGTTCTTGCCTGGAGAATCCCAGGGACAGGGGAGCCTGGTGGGCTGCCGTCTCTGGGGTCGCACAGAGTCGGACACGACTGAAGCGACTTAGCAGCAGCAGCAGCAGAGAGCGGTGAGTCTGTGTTTTGCATCCAGACCCAATCCTGGTTCCCTCCCTTCACCTTCTAAGATGCTGCGTTTTAGTCAAACATAACTAGAAACCAATAAGACCCAGCCAATAACATTGCATCATTTTACTTTTAGGCCTGATGCACCCCCAAACAAAGACAAATAAAGATTTTGCAATTATCTGCTCACTTGGGCATGTAAAAAGAACCATACTTATGTCATTTGGGAAAAGTTGCTGCTATTTTTGTTACAACTTGCCTATTGTTTTCCCCTCAAGTTCTAATGCTCCATGTGAAGTCAGGGGATTTAACCAGTATATGAACCAGGGCCTGAATAATCCAATTAACTTAACCTCCAAGTCTCAAATAAGGAAATGATTGTCAAATCAGTTGTGTTTGTTTGTTTGTTTTTCCAAATCTGCTTCTTTAGGAGTGATGTTTCACTCAAAAGAAGTTTGGCAGGTATTTGCTAATTATCCTGACCATTCCTTCTTGCAGAAGTGAGTAACAAGAAATGTATTCCCTCCAAAAGGAGAGGGCTTCCCAGGTAGCTCAGTGGTAAAGAACCCACCTGCCAGTACAGTAGACACAAGAGATGTGGGTTCAATCCCTGGGTTGGGAAGTCCCCTAGAGTAGGAAATGGCAACCCACTCCAGTATTCTTGCCTGGAAAATTCCTTGGATGAAGGAGCCTGGTGGGCTACAGTCCTTGGGGTCACAAAGAGTTGGACATGACTAAGTATACATGCATGCCTAAAGGAGAAGCAAGCTGGAAGGTTGGCTAAGGATCTCGTTGCTTTTAATGGCCCTTATCTAAAAGATGGTGCAATCATCATGGAAAATAATTCAGCAGTTTCTTACAAGTTAAACCTATACCTATATTTTGCTCTATCCATTCCACTCCTAGGTCTTTAGCCAAATTAAAAATATTTGCCCAGATGAGAGCATATAGATCGACACAAAGACTTGTACATTCATAACAACTTTATTTATAATAGCTAAACCTGGAAACAACTCAAATAGCCATCAGCAGAAAAAAGATAAGCAAACTGTGGTATATCCAAAGAATGGGACACCACTCAGCCTTAAAATGAAGTAGATGATTAATATATCCACACAGATGAATCTGAAAATCATGCTGAATGAAAATTATGCTGAATGAAAAGAGCCAGACAAAAACATACAATACTTGGCAAACCAGTCTATAGTGTCAGAAAGCAAATCACTAGTTACCTGAGGATGAGGGTGGAAGAAGAGAGAATTACAAAGGGACACAGGAAAGTTTGGAGAGGCTGGTAAGTTTCACTCTTTTCACGAATGGTTCGTGGGTATACACATATGGCAAATCATATCAAACTGTATACTTTAAAGGTGAACCATTTATTTCATGTCAATTACATCTTCATAACACTGTTTCTTTTACTGTGTGATTCCTGTCTTATTACACTGGCAAAATTACATATGCTGCAAACTAGAAATGTGTGATACGTCCGCTCAGCATTTCAGAAGTCAGATGAGGTATCTCTTTTACTCGCAGAAATCCTTTCATGCTGAGAAACCTGGTCCCTCTCACCCTGCACCCCCATTCTCTCTCCAAGCCCAGTTGTCCACCAGGACAACAGGACATCCTGTGTTTCTTGATTCAGAGTCCCTCTGACTTCTTCTCTCCAACAGAGGAAAAGAGATGACAAGGGCGAATCTGCCTTTCCTTTCTGTGAGTAACACTACCTCCACGGTCAAGATGCAGAAACGCCTGACCCCAGAGCACACCACATAAACCAGTCCTTCACAGGAATTCACCTTGAACTGACTAATGGGCCTTCTGAGCGGTTTTAGTCTAGACCTGACGGCAGAGGAAGAGGAGGGAAAAACACCTGGGTAGAAACAGTCCCCCTGGCCCCCCTCCTGGGGAAGACTCTTGTCCTTCCTGATCTCATCGGAAAGCCCCCCTGCTTCTCAAAGCTGCCCTGCACCCGCAGACAGATGTTCGTCTGGAAAATGCCACTTTGTGTTAAGTACACAGTTGGTTGATTTACACACCCAGCTGCGGGGCTCACCAGGAGCGACAAGCGCTGTGTGCGCTAACAGCCTCTCTGTTAACTCCCCCATCTGAAAGCTAAATAGCTCTCCCAGCCCACGTGTGATTCCAGCCACACACTTGTGCCTTTCACCTCCTGTTGCACGGTGGCGCATGTCCCAGGTGAGCCCCAGACAGGCCCAGTTACTTATTTCTGGACCAGGATATGGTAAGATGGGTTTCTGATACAGGTCCCATTCAGGATGAAGGGCATAAAGATGCTTCTGGCCCTCCCGGAGGCTCAGCCTTCTTGGAATACCACGTTGCCAAACCAGCTGCAGTGTTGGTTTGAGAGATGCCCAAAGTCAAATATTTCTGACGCATCTCATCTGTACACCTCATGAGATGGACATCTCATCTGTCCAGCACCACAGCGCTGCTTTCCAACAGGGAATAGGAGAGTGGGTGATGACCATCTAGAGATTAGCACACTAAGTTGAAGTAAGCCTGACAGTCCTGAATCTAAGTACGACGCTGGAGACTCTACACTTTTCAGTTTCAAACGTTCTCCCATCCATCTTGTGTGTTTGAACATCGCTGAGACAGTGAGCTCCCCAGAAAAGTGATACAGTTACTTGTGTAGCATGAGCCAACACTCAGAAGATTATAACAAGCATAAGCAGTCCTGTCACACAGAATGTCAATTTCACATATTTGGTATAAAGGTATAGTTCACAACTGCAGCGATTTTGCCCCCCACCCCAAGGGGGATACTTGCCCATGCCTGGGAGTGGGAGATGCTGCGAGCACCCAGTGGGTGGAGGTCAGGTTGCTGTTCAGGTATGCTTGTGTGTGCTCAGTCATGTTCAGCTCTTCGCGACCCCATGGACTCTCCAGTGGCTCCTACATTGCAATGAGATTGCTCAGCCATCAGGGAAGCCCATAAATCAACTATACTCCAATATATGATAAAAATTAAATTTAAAAAATAATTCCAGCTATCACAGAGGTTACCAGTTTAAACCTGAATCGGTTTTATAAGGAAAGTTTTTCAGCATGCCTAATATTTAAATGCTAATGTCATTGTTATAAACAACGTGACTAAAACAGAAATACCTGTAATCATCGTCATTAGTCATCTTTGTTTCAGGCAACTAATATTTTAAGAGGAGAAAATAAATTAATCAATTTAAATAGTCAAAAAGAGAAAAGAAGTAAGTTAGAGGTGGCTTACTTTCTCATTCGACATGTCCCCAGAAAGTCACAAGTTTTCATTGTCTACCAGGGTTTCTCATTTGGGGCCAAATAGTTTTTGGTGTTGGAGAAGGAAATGGCAACCCACTCCAGTGTTCTTGCTTGGAGAATCCCAGGGACTGGGGAGCCTGGTGGGCTTCCATCTATGGGGTCACGCAGAGTCGGACACGACTGAAGTGACTTAGCAGCAGCAGCAGTTCTTGGTGTATATGTGGTAGGGTGGTGGGGGATGTCCTCTAGGATGTTTAGCAGCCACCTGAGGCTTCTGAACAGTGGTAAATAATCTGCCTGCCCATGCAGGAGATGCAAGAGATGCAGGTTCTACCCCTGGGTTGGGAAAATCCCCTGGGGGAGGGCATGACAACCCACTCCAGTATTCTTGCCTGGAGAATCCCATGGACAGAGGAACCTGGTGGGCTACAATCCATTGGGTTATAAAGAGTCGGACACGACTGAAGCAACTTAGCCCACATGTGTGCATAGTGGCTTTATAATGTATTAGTTTTAGGCATATAGCAAAATGATTCATATATAAACATATCCATTCTTTTTCAGATTCTTTTCCAATTTAGTTTATTACAGAATATTGAGTAGAGGTCCCTGTGCTATACAATAGGACCTTGTTGATTATCTATTTTATATTTAATAGTGGGTCCGCCAAGAGTCGGACACGACTGAAGCAACTGAGCACACACACAGCGTCTATATGTTAATCCGAGATTCCCAATTTCTCCCTCCCCGATCACATTTCCCCTTTGGTAACCACGAGTTTGTTTTCTGTCTGTGAGTCTGTCTCTGTTTTGTAAATAAGTTCATATGAATCATATTTTAGACTCCACATAAAAGTGATATCACATGATGTTGTCTTTCTCTGCCTGACTTACTTCACTTGGTATAATCATCTCTAGGTCCATCCGTATTGCTGCTAATGGCGTTATTTCATTCTTTTCTATATGCCACCTCTATTTTAAATGGTCCTCAGAATATGGAGAAGGCGATGGCACCCCACTCCAGTACTCTTGCCTGGAAAATCCCATGGATGGAGGAGCCTGGAAGGCCGCAGTCCATGGGGTCGCTGAGGGTTGGACACGACTGAGCGACTTCACTTTCACTTTTCACTTTCATGCATTGGAGGAGGAAATGGCAACCTACTCCAGTGTTCTTGCCCGGAGAATCCCAGGGACGGGGGAGCCTGGTGGGCTGCCGTCTATGGGGTCGCACAGAGTTGGACACGACTGAAGCGACTTAGCAGCAGCAGCAGCAGCAGAATATGGAGTTAGGCAAAGCATCTCATTTTCAGCCTTGATTTCCCATGTCTGCAAAATGGGATAATCCTGTCATTTATTTCTCTTCTGTCGTTCTCCGTGAGAGCTGCTAATGAATGTTTGCCAAGTGCTTTGAAGATTCTAATTACTGTTATCCCCCATCTATCAGCTCAAGATTGCACAGCACCTGGGAGCCCTGCCGACGGGAGATACTGAGCAAATGCAGCCAGTCCTGTCACTGTGGTTGCTCTCGATCCTTCTCAGAGGGCAGTATCAGGCCCTGAGGCTTGAATTACTCAAATCAGCTCCAGAATCTGCTGAAGGAAACCAAGGGTTCTCACAATTAAATCACAGCCTTTCCCAAAGTCAGGGACTTGAGCAGAGGGCTTTCCAGGTGCCAGCAAAAAGGTTTCAGAAGACCTTAGCATGTGGTGAGAACTCAAAAAATTTTTGTTGCCAAACAGCACATGAAAAGATGCCCAAGATCACTAATTACTAGAGAAATACAAATCAAGACGACAAAGAGGTGTCACCTCACAAATAATAAATGCTGGTGAGAATGTGGAGAAAAGGGAACCAACCCTCCTCCACTGCTGGTGGGAATGCAAATGGGCGCAACCTGGATGGAGAACAGCAGGGAGGATCCTTATAAAACCAAAACATAGTTACCGTGTGATCCAGCAATCCCACTCCCCGGCGTATATCCAAAAATGATGAAAACTCAAGTTCACAAAGATACATGCATCCCAGCGTTTACTGTAGCACTATTCACAATTGCCAAGACATGGAAGCAGCCTGAGTGTCCATTGACAGGTGAATGGATAAAGAAGATGTGGAACACATATACAATGGAATGCCACTTAGCTATAAAAATAATGGTAATAAAATAATGCCATTTGTAGCAATATGGATGGATCTAGAGATTATGATACTAGTGAAGTAAGCTGATGGAGAAAGACAAATATGATATCACTTATACGTAGAATCTAAAAAAAAATGATACAAATGAACTTATTTACCTAACAGAAATAGACCGACAGACAGAGAAAACAAACTTACCATTACCAAAGGGGAAGGGGGGTGAGGGATAAATTAGGAGTTTGGGATTAACATATATACACTACTCTATATAAAACAGATAATTAACAAGGACCTACTGTCTAGCACAGGGAACTATACTCAACATCTTGTAATAACCTTAATGGAAAACAAACTCAAAAAGAATATATATATGTATATAACTGAATCACTTTGCTGTATACCTGAAACCAACACAACATTTTAAATCAACCATACTTCAATTTTAAAAAAATCTCTGTTGATTGCTGCTTGATGCATAATGCAGATAAAATGTGTCACGAAGTTGAGAATATCAATACCTACATTTCAGAGTTGCCGTGAGGATTCTATATATTTTTAAAACCAACTCAGTGCCTCACATGGAACCAGCACCGCCCTTTAAGAAAAAATGAGTTTATAATCCAAAATCTGCCAATGACTATAAAGTTGTGTCAGTTTCTCCCAAAGTTCTTGCCAGATAGCTGAAAGCTTGATGTTCAGCACCCAAATATATTTGCCAAAAGCGAGGACAATCTCTCTTCACCTCTCATCACAGTTTCCTGACCCTGAGTGTCTATCTGGAAATGACAACAGCATCAAGTTCATAGGTCTGGAGGAAGCCACCGACAAAACCCCAAGGAGCCCAGGCTACATGAATCAGCGCCGTAGGAGTCACCACCAGAAGCCGAAAATATGAGGCGTGTGTGTCCGTCATCACGGACGGACCAACTAACCCACGAAGTCAAGGCCAGCATAAAATTACAGCCAAGTAACAAACAGTGTCACGCATGCAGAAGTGTCCATGCGAGAGGCAGTATTGGTAAAGTGATAGGAAATATCAGATAAACTGATAAACTCAGAGGAAGGGATCTGGAGAAGGTGGAACTTCATAGAGTCCAAAAGCACAGATAGGAATGCTGGAAGGAAGATGCTGGAAAAGCAGCCTAGGCTTCCTCACTTTCCTACCAATTGCAAAGCAATCCTTCTGGTTTTCCAGGCAAAATTCAGCCTCAATTGTAAAGACTCTGAGTTCTGGCATGGGTTTTGCAATGCCTTGCTCAGCTGCCTGCTACTGACAGCAGCCCAGACTCCCTAGAGCTTGTCATCCATCCAGAGAGGGACTGAAGCAGACCCGAGGTTCTCAGACTTAAGCCTGGGCTTGTGGGCACACACTGCTGGACAGTTTAGTGGGGCTAGGGACTGAGAGTCTGCATTTCTAACCAGTTTCCAGGTGATGTTGTTGGCATGGGAGATTCCTTTGGAGAACCAGTGAATGAGAGTAAAGCTACATTCGAGCAAACATGCAAGTCTTTTGGGAAAATAAGCCAAACGCGCACCCAACCCAAGGCTAGTCAGGAGCCCCTGGTTCGGGCCATATTGGACATCACGACCTGTGTCGTTATGACATTATTTTACTAGACGTTCAACCTCAGATACCCAGGAAGACTCCAAGACCTGGTTCTCTGACACAAACGTTTGTTGACCTCCTACCATGAGCCAGGTTACTTGTGTTGACCTCAACTCTCCGATATTTCATCGCAATTTGCAATATCAGCATTAAACGATGCAAAAATGCTTCTTTCAGTTGACATAAAGGAAAGCAGCAGATAGACAGGGATCAAACAAGAGATTTTAAACACACATACACCAACACACCCTTAAGTGACCCAGCACAGGAAGAGGGCGGAGGCCAGAAAAAGGGACCAAAGAGAAAAAACAACCCCAGGCAGATGACAGATCAACTACTCTGTGGTTAGGTCCAGAGCATAGGGATTGAATCAGTTCTGGAAAGTGCTGCCCTCCCAGATCTCCCTCTCATCTTGCACTTCTTTAACTAGCATTTTCTTCATTTTTAAAACTGCCAGCAAGGACCTACTGTACAGCAAAGGGAACGCTGCTCAATATTCTATAATGACCTAAATGGGAAAAGAATTTGAAAAAGGATAGATACATGTATACATATAACTGAATCACTTGGTTATACACTGAAACTAATGCAGCATTGTTAATCAACCATGGTCCAATATAATATGGGGTGGCGGGTTGGTGGGAAGGAGGTTCAAGAGGGAGGGGAAGTGTGTATACTTATGGCTGATTCCGGAGAAGGCAATGGCACCCCACTCCAGTACTCTTGCCTGGAAAATCCCATGGATGGAGGAGCCTGGTAGGCTGCAGTCCATGGGGTCGCTAAGAGTCGGACACGACTGAGAGACTTCACTTTCACTTTTCACTTTCATGCATTGGAGAAGGAAATGGCAACCCACTCCAGTGTTCTTGCCTGGAGAATCCCAGGGACCGGGGAGCCTGGTGGGCTGCCGTCTATGGGGTCACACAGAGTCGGACACGACTGAAGTGACTTAGCAGCATAGCTGATTCATGTCGTGTACAGCAGAACACAAATTGAAAAGCAATTATCCTCCAATTAAAAATATATATATATACATGAATCCAGTGATGAACCACAATGGAAAATAATATTTAAAAAGAATGTGTATGTGTGTGTAATGGAGTCACTTTGCTGTCCAACAGGAATTAGCAACATTGTAAATCAACTACACTTCAGTTTTTAAAAAGAATAAAAAATAAAATTCAAAACATGATAGACAAGTAAAGAAGAGCAAAAACAATTTTTTTAATAAAATAAAAAACTTCCTGGCCACGGTAGTCCTTTCTACAGCATTTGGCATTTTTCAGACTCTCCTATTGAATGCTTGTGGAAGAGATATTCTTTCACCCAAGGCAGGTAAGTATCCATCTTCTCAGTGAAGACTAGAGCTATTCTTGCCATACCACTCCCTTTGGTTTCTTTTTAATGAATGAGGCTGAAAAATAAATTCATCAGCTGAAAGCTGCCAGGGAAATTTGTGATGGCAAATGCAATTATGAACTTGGTTGAAATGTATTATTAATAATCATGTTTAGCTCTGTTGTAGCGTTTGCTGGCTTCAAAGCCTTTTACAAACATCAACTAATGAATCCTTACCTCAGCATGGTGAAGTAATTAAGTATTATCATCCCATTTTATGGAGAGGGAAACTGAGGCACCCAGAGGCAAAGCACCTTGCCGGCAGTCACAGAAAAGCTCTCAGGATCATGAGCCCTCTCTGACTTCTGCTTGTGCGCTGGAGAGATCTCCCTCCTGCGGAAAATCAAGTTTCTAGAAGGAACCACCCCTCAAAAAAAAAAAAAAAAGGATTGATGGAGAAAGCCAGGTGCCTCCATTCCATAACATCTTGCTACCAAGATGCAGAATTTTATTTTTCTTAACATTTCCCTTCCTCATTAACTTTTAAAAAGCATGCTGACTTGGGGGAAATACTGAAGCATTTTAATGATGTGTAAAATTTGAAAAGAATCATAAAACCTTCTGCCCACACAGAGAGAATGCAGGCTCATGAGAGGTATTGGACTCATGCTTTTCTTTTCCCTCTTCTATTTCTATCCACTCCACTTCTGTACCATGCAGCTCGGATACAGCCAGAAACTTCTGAGTGAAAAGGAAAGAAAATGAACATCCAAGTGCAGCAGTTTCAGCCAAGAGAGCGGACCACGGTCTCCACTGCCCTTTGACAAATCTGATTCTCACCTCCACTTCCTGAACTTTTCACAGAGCTGCCAGCCCCACCACAAAATCTCCTCTGGGGTTTTTGGCTTTTTTTTTTTTTTCTTGTATTTTGCCTAATTTCCTTTCCATCTCCCTTCTGTTTTTAGATCTTTTCTTCAACAGGAAAGGTAGCCAGCTAGGTCTGAGGGCTGGCCTCTCTAAAGCACCCTCGCCCCAGTCGAAGGACCTGTGGTTGTGAGCTCAAAGTCTGAGACAGACCGAAAGCGTCCACGGGGGCCTTTGGAGCCTGCAGCGAAGGTCTCCCTGGTAGCCAGGGCCATCTTCCTACGCCTGCCCTTGCAGTGGTAAGGGGGGTGATCCCCAGGGTCTTTTCTCCTCATTCCATTGCTCATGGAAGGTGGGAGACAGCAGTGGGGCACGCCTCCTCCCTGGGGTGAGACACCTGCCCCTGCCCTGGACACGCTCTCTTTTTTTTAATTTAGTTTTTTTTTTTAATTCATTTATTTCTGTGTGTGTGTAAAATCTCCTGGGATTTAATTTTTATTTATTCTTTTAATCTGAGTAATAGTGCTTTGAAGGCTTCCCAGATGGCTCAGTGGTAAAGAATCCTGCCAATTCAGGAGACCCGGATTTGATCCCTGGGTCGGGAAGATCCCGTGGAGAAGGATATGGCAGCCCACTCCAGTATTCTTGCCATGGACAGAAGAGCCCGGCGGACTACAGTCCATGGGGTTGCAAAACAGTCGGACATGACTTAGCAACTAAACAACAGCAACAGAATTGCCTTACAAGGTTGTGTTAGGGTTCGTTGTAGTGCACGAATCACGTCAGCACGGGCCACTGTTCATTAGCGTTTACCTGTCCTCCGTGGGCTCTGGTGAAAGTTGACTCCCTGAGCTTTTAAAACCGCACACAGGTTAAGACATATTTTTTAATATGTTTTTATTTTCTTGAAGTGTCATTGATTTACTATATTGTGTTAGTTTCACGTGTACAACAAAGTGATTCAGTTATACATAAGTATGAGCAGATTCATATTCTTCCAAAAAATTATCTTCTATTTTATAGTGTATTGTGATGTACTGAATATACTTCCCTGTGCTCTACAGTAGGACCTTGTTGTTTAACTCCTAATTTATCCCTCCCCTCATTCCCTGTTGGTAACCATACATTTTTTTTTCTGTTTGTGAGTCTATTTTTGTTTTATAAGTAAGTGCATTTGTACTATTTTTTTTAACTTCCACATGTAAGTAACATCATATGATATTTGTATTTCACTTTCTGTGTGTGTGTGTGTGTATTTTGCTTTCAGACTGACTTCACTTAGTATGACAATCTCTAGGTTCATCCATATTGCTGCAAATGGCACACTTTCATTCTTTTTGATCGCTGAGTAATATTCCACTGTATATAATTACTGCATCATACCTCTGCTTTGACACAACCACATTAAAGGGAAAACAGTTGTCTATGTGTCTGTCTCGTTCACTGAACTATGAGATCATCTCGAGTAAAACTGGATCGTATTCATCCTGACATCCCAGCTCCTGGAATTGTACCTGCCCACAGCAGGTACTCCGTAAATGTTCATTAAACGTAAGCATAATTGAATAATTGACTAGACCCTGCCTTGGACTGTGTGGGACAGACATCACCAGGACCCCCTGCCCCATCCCCACCTACTCTTGCATCAGATGCTCCCAAACCAGATGATCACCAAGATCATTCAATGAGGTTTTAAAATTCCGATTCCTAGGTCCTTACACAGAGATTTGGAAAACCTTCCCCCACACGCTTTGGATCCATATGCCAGATTTTGGAATCATTGCTTAGGTTTTCTCAGAGAAACCTGACATGACATAAAAATGATGCTTTAGGAGAAATAGGGTCAAAATAGTTATATTCATGTAAAACACTAGACGAGCCACAGCCAGGAAGGGAGTTGTTGTTCAGTTGCTCAGTCACGTCTGACTCTTTGCAACCCTCATGGATTGCAGCATGCCAGGCTTCCCTGTTCTTCACTATCTCCCAGAGTTTGCTCTTGTCCATCAAGTCGGTGATGCCATCCAACCATCTCATCCTCTGTCGCCCCCTTCTCCTCCTGCCCTCAATCTTGCCCAGCATCAGAGTCTTTTCCAGCGAGGGAAGGGAAAAGGGAAAAAATCTTGTCACAGTTGCTTAAATTTTAACTTTTAGCACAAACCTCAAGGAAAATAAATTTAGTCGAAGACTTGGTACAGAAATCCAGAGCACCTGTCAAGTAAAACATTTCTCTTCTTTCAAGAAAGCAGAGGGATTGGGGAAAACTAGAAGCTCTCTTTAACTGAAGTTACAAACTTGAGTCTTTGGTCAATGCCAAAATATCTTCGATAACACATTTACACACCTATAAAAATAAAAAGTCCCGTCAGAAACACCAGTAAATGATTTGGAGCCTGTATTAAAGCCATACAGCTGCAAAAACATAAAATATAAGCTCAGATTTTTAGAGCAACTGCTCCAGAAAGAAGCCAGAGTCTAAACAAAATGACTTTTTAAAACGTTAACAGTAAAAGTAGGATTGTCTTTGACTTTTTATTTCATGTATCATATGAATGTGTGCACAATTGACTCAAGACACAGATGAATAGTGTAAATTGACCATAGGAGGGGAGAAGCAGGGTTTGTGATTAGGGGGGAGGATGGCAAAGAGTATGAGCTAAAAGTGTGTTTAACTTTTTTATGGCTTAGTCTCCAGGCTAAGAGCAGGCAGAGCTTTCACCATTCACCCAGATGCGTATAAGGGAGAAAATAAAAAAGAAACTGATCATTCCAAAGCTAGTAGTAAGAAAAATGACCCATGCCATCTTGACAAGCCAAGCCAATGATTAGCAGAGAGAAGGGATTTGCAAGGAAGTGAAAAAGAAGATTTAAATCTTTGCCATTCAATCCAGTGGCCATGTCAGGTCTAGATGTCCGTGAAGCTGTTCTAAGTTGTCACAAACCTCCTCCCACCCATTCCTGATCCAACTGCAAGCGCTTGTTTGTTCAGCTTTCCTCCCTCCCCTGCACCCCGGGCACAGCAAGAAGTTACTCTGTTGTAATTCCAGTTCCAGCAAGCTTGGTTCATTTTTAACAGTTCTTGTGTTATTAACTTTGTGACTAACTCAGAGGTGCTTGGCTCTTGAAACAGTGCCACAAAAGCTTCTCTCTCATCTCTGGGTGATGTCAGCCTCATAAAAGGGGAGAACTGGAGGAAACAATAGCGATTTCAGTAGTAACATTTAATGAGGTAGACCCTTATTTTATCCAAATCTAAAGTTACTTCCATTTTCAGCATCGGGCAGTAAAAAGTGATTTGCGTGCTTTGACTTTGAAATTCCCTAGGAAAAAAAAATTGTAAAGTTGTTTTACATTCTCCACCAGAGGATGATTTCAAGCAACTCATATGGACTTTATGAAAAGAAATTGCTGATTTCCCAACACGCTTGGCAGAGATGATTCAAACAAGCCTAAGGTAGGAATGGATTCAGCACCAGAAACTAAAGGACATGAGCCTAGGAGAACCTCAGTGAAGTCCCAGCAAGCTGATAGCTTAAGAAGAGAGCAAAACCAAGGACTCTTCGCATTGGAGACTGCTGCTGCTGCTGCTGCTGCTAAGTCGCTTCAGTCATGTCCAACTCTGTGCGACCCCATAGACAGCAGCCACCAGGCTCCTCCGTCTCTGGGATTCTCCAGGCAAGAATACTGGAGTGGGTTGCCATTACCTTCTCCAATGCATGAAAGTGAAAAGTGAAAGTGAAGTCGCTCAGTCATGTCCGACTCCTAGCAACCCCATGGACTGCAGCCACCAGGCTCCTCCATCTCTGGGATTCTCCAGGCAAGAGTACTGGAGTGGGGTGTCATTGCCTTCTCCAGTGCATGCATTGGAGACTGAGATGTATTCAAAGTCAGAGAAATAGTCTACACACACACCAATATAGCCTAGAGGGTTATGTGTCCCCAGTGGAAAGACACAAATTAATGACCTTCATTAGAGACACGATTTGAATCCTCAGTTTAACTTTACTAAACCATCAAGAAATAGAGCACCCATGATGACTTGCTGACAGCCAATGCATGATATTAACTAATGGTCACTTGCTAACACCTATACTGCAACACACAATGCTTATGCTGACACGGCACAATCTCTTCAACCAGTATAATTAGCTTTTCACTTTTTTATGGTATCCTCCAACTAATGCAGTGGAGAGGTGTTTGCACCCTCAACTGTTCTTATGCCTTTCAATGCAAGGGGTAAAAAAAGAAGCTAGACCATGCTAGTGATGCAACGTTTGGCTCAAAACTGAGAGCTCAGAAGCGCAGCCAAAAGCACAATTTTGTTTCTAAATTCTGAGTCTGCATTGTTGATGTTGAATTCTTCCTCCAATGCTGCAAACACATTCTCCAATGATTAGACTCCTAACAGAATTTGTTTTACCTGAAGCCTGTTCCCAAATAATCGTGGTAAATGGTAGGACTCTCAATAAAGATGTCTTCCTTTATTTTATCTATGAGGCATCCTTTGCCACTGTTGATTAACTGACCCCCGTGACAGAGTCATTAACCACAAGGAGCCAGTCCTCCATGGGGTGGATGACATATACTCAAAATCACACCGCATATTGAGACTTTATACCTTAAAGAAGCCAAGCACCTATACTATGCCTGGGGAAGCATGTCTATCGCCCTTAATTATTTTCTTAACATGCTTTCTTTTTTTCACTTGTTTTCATCATAATTTGTATCCTAAGACCTGGGACTCCATGTAACGATCAGCCAGTTTCCACATAGCAATTTGAGATGTGAATTTTGGAGCCAGATAAGACTTTTTAAACCTACATCATTATATATCTGCACATCAAAAAGCAGAACCCACACTGCAGTAGAAGGAGCATAACCTTGTATTTATACAATCTTTCAGTGAATAAATGCGTATCAGTCATTGAAAAACAGCCACTTCCAAGACACAAATTATACCTCCACCTTCACGCAGAGATGACCTTTCAGGATGCAAACTCCTTGCAGCCACATCTGAAACAAATTTCCAGAGATAATTCACAGTCCATAAAGATTATCTCCAGAAGCATAATTGATGCAAGTGACCTGGCTGAAATAGGAGCATGTATTTGTTTGAAATACTGGGCATCTACAGGAGCCACAGACCATTCAGTTCTTTTTTGTTCTCTCCTGTCCTGCTTCCTCTAAGGTGAGTTTTGGGGAATGGCTTTTGACAGATAAACTGTGGCAACAAAAATGCTATTCCATAGATATACCTAGGTTTTTTTTTCCCCTAATGTTTGCCACCCACTGGCTTAAGATCCTAAAAAGTAGAAAGCAACAGAACTGTCACTTCCAGGCTAAGGACCTCGAGCAAAACTAAAGCAGAGAAGCCTGCATGCCACAACGAAGACCCAACACAGCCAGTAAATAAATAAATACTAACGCAGAGGTTAACAGTCCATCTTTCACTTAGTCCTAAACCACGATTCTCTTAAGCCCACTGTATTATCCCTGCACAGTATTCAAAAGAAGTCCCACTGAGTTATGACCTAACCTAAGGTGGGCTAGCTCTACAGACAGGAAAAATTAGGCAAAAAGATACGAAATGGCTTAGCACAGGCAAGAACAAAGAACGCAGCTCCATCTTTCCTCATCTGTTGCCCAAGAAGTCCCACTAATTTTCTCAATCCAATAAATGACTGATAAAATCAAAGGTAACGTGAATCTCCATGTTCATGTCTCCCAACTGAGGTCAAAAATCTGTGTTTGCTTGCACATGCATTTCCAAAATGAGTGATTTAAAATGACACTGTTTCTGTCATTTGGTCCAGCCTGCTTTCAGGCATGAAAAACAAGGCATATTAATGCTGTTTAATTAAGTTTGCCCGTGTCCCCTGCCCCAACGAAACTCTCCCCGAGAAACTTGAGGAAGTCTTAAGGGAGAAGCTGGGAATGTTGGCATGAAACAGAACCGCCCAATTCCTTCTTGTGTTGCTGATTCAAGGTAGTTGGTGGACACAGGAATGGTTAAACAGGCCTGTGGGTGTATGGAAACCACAACCTCTGTTTATAGCACAAATTATTAGAGTATGAAGGCGTGTGTGGATGATGGATCATGCTAAGGGTGGTGCATCCTAACAGTAGAAAAAGTTGGGATCGCATGATTCTACAATATTGTTGGCTTAAATTAATATGGTGAACAACAGAAATTAGTTACCATACAGTCGTCGTGCTTAGTCACTCCGTCGTGTCCAACTCTTTGCAATCCCCTGGACTGTAGCCTGCAAGGCTCCTCTGTCCATGGAGATGCTAAAGACAAGAATACTGGAGTGGGTTGCCATGCCCTCCTCCAGTCAACAATTGCTACAACCAGTAGTAACTGAGCACTTACTAAGTGCCAGACACTATGGTAAGTGTAATGTGGATTGACAGATTTCATCCACCCCCTCAAAAACTTGCAAGGTAGGTAATACAAAATTAGGATCAAATGAACCAGAAATCCATGGTCCATGCTACAGAGCATGATGGTGCTCTGTAAGATGTTGAAATTTAAAGGTACTTGCTCTCAAAATTCAAGGAAGTAAACACTGGCTGGGTTCCTCGCAATGCTGTCATTACACACAATTTTAAACCTTCTTATGGCCCGCAGAGGTCTAATAATGGGAGGATGGGAGTAAGAAGAGCAGGGTTTCAGTTTGTTTTTCTTTGGGTATCCATCTATTTAGGGGGCCACTAATGCACTGACACCTTCAGCTTCCTCTCTATGTGTCAACTTACACACTGATGAAAGACATGAAGTAATATAGTGTATCTTCCCCCAGGGATGGGACTGTCCAATTTAAGTAAGACCCTTGAGATCCTTGTATTAAAACTAAGTATTGGACTTCCCTGGTGGTTCAGTGGTTAAGAATAAGCTTGCCAATGCAGGGGACACGGGTTTGATTCCTAGTTGGGGGAGATGCCACATGCCTCGGAGCAACTAAACTTATGTACCACAACTACTGAGCCTGTGCTCTAGAGCCTGGGAGCCACAGCTACTGAGCCCACTTGCTGCGGTCACTGAAGCCCGAGTGCCTAGAACCTGTGCTCCACGACAAGAGAAGCCACTGCAATGAGAAGTCTGTGCAGCTCAGTAGAGAGTAGCCCCTGCTCAATGCAACTGGAGAAAATCCACACACGGCAGTGAAGACCCAGCCTAGCCAAAAATAAAAAAATGTCTTTATTTAAAAAAAAAAAAAAGAGCAAAGTATTACTAAAAATCCCTAAGAAAAAAGGGAGAAGAAAGGATTTCTTTATGACACTGGTCTACTCCTTCTGAGCAAAGGTACAATAAAGCTATTAATGGTTATGTGAGAGACAAGGCCAGGACCGGTGCCACAGGCTGCACAGTTCAACGCATATTCTGCCCTGGTTTTCTGCGAACCCTTGGGCAATTTATTTAAGCACCCCACACCTCAGCTTGTTCATCTGTAAAATGGGTATAATCATAGTCACTACCTCGCTCACATAGCATGAGGTAGTTAATTAAAGATGTGTAAAGCTTTTGAAAACATAAGTGCAATGTATGTGCTAATTAATATAAATCCAAAAAAGCACCACTGTTCAATTCTTAATGACCTATATAGTTTATTAAAAATACATAAAGCACATAATAAAATTAACTTCTATGTCCAAAATTACTGCCAGCCTGTGCTGTCTTGTTCATCCCTCTGCCAAAACAACCATAACAACCTCCTGAACTCAAGTAATAATTTTATTCAATGATAGACGTTCAACCAATATGACCAGGCCTAACCGGTGATTTCCTGGGTCATAAAAGAACATCCTCATTCTTGCCTCAATTTCCCCTGGTTATTATAAGTCCATTAATGCAACACTAGGCTCTATTGCCAAAACATTACAATAAGATAACAGAGCTTTATTTCAACTTCGTGCTAAATGGTTTAAACAGTGAAAGCACGATTTTATTTAGATCTTTGAAAAATCATCTAAAATAGTTCATCAAAAGGGAAAGATATTTTAAAAGTGATTTTCATGTCTGGTTTAGAAGGAGAAAATCTAAAATGGAAGGAGAAAGAATCCTGCAAGTATCAATCCCAGAGTTTTAATCCTCAAAACTAGAGACAGCACGAGAAGGAAATATCATTCAGATCCTTTGCTTTCCCTCAACAGAATAGATTACTGGACCATAACAGTAAACATCTCTCCTCTTCAATCAACTCTAGGCTCATCCTTGTTTAATAATTCAAAGTCCATGATTAGAAGATGCACACTATTATACATAGGATAGATAAAGAACAGGTCCTCCTGGTGATCACAGACACTATATTCAATATCCTGGGATAAACCATAATGGAAGAGAATATGAAAAAGAATATCCATATATATGTTGCTGTTAGAAGACTCTTGAGAGTCCCTTGGACTGCAAGGAGATCAAATCAGTCAATCCCAAAGGAAATCAACCCTGAATATTCATTGAAAGGACTAATGCTGAAGCTCCAATACTTTGGCTACCTGATGTGAAGACCCAACTCATTGGAAAAGACCCTGATTCTGGAAAGATTGAGGGCAAAAGGAGAACAGAGGATGAGATGGTTGGATAGCATTACCGACTCAATGGACATGAATCTGAACAATCTCTGGGAGATAGTGAAGGACAGGGGAGCCTGGTGTGCTGCAGTCCACGGGGTCGCAAAGAGTCTGACACGACTTAGTGACTCAGCAACAACAAAATGTTGCTGTGCAGCAGAAATTAACACAACAATGTAAAACAATTGTACCTCAAAAAAATTAAAAGTAATAATTCATGATTCATGGGCATTTAGAATTTCAAGAGGAGAACAAGATATGCAAAATGAAATTTTGGTTGTCGTCAGCCTTTAGAGAATGATAGTAAAATTTAAATCAATCCCATGAGCTCGTCCTTCCTGAACAAAACCTTATGATCAAGCCATGAAGACCAAGAATATGGGGTTCCTGCCTCAAATTAGATACAAAGTCCTAGAAAGATAAGATTTTATGAACCAACTTGAGGCTATTCTGAAAGCCATATGTAAGACAGTTATGTGGAATCGAATGAACGAAAGAAAGGAAAAACAATTGAATGGGGCATGTCACTGCTAAGGGAATTTGAAGCAAAGAAACGGTTTCTTTGAAGAACTCTCTTGGCAGGCAGGTGACCTCAGTGGAGCCATAAAGAAAGGCTGGGGTTGAGAGAAGCAAGGAGACAGTGAGGATAAATCCACGTGAGCCTGCGGAATGGGGGCTGGGGCCGCAGGGACATGGGGAAAGCAAGGCTGCCCTTTTCATATGGCTCCCCGGTGACTCTAGTGGTAAAGAACCTGCCTGACGATGCAAGAGACATAAGAGATACAGGTTTGATCCCTGAGTCAGGAAGATCCCCTGGAGGAGGGCATGGCAACACGCTCCACTGTTCCTGCCTGGAGAATCCCCATGGACAGAGGAGACCGGCAGGCTGCAGCCCATAGGGTCACACAGAGTGGGACATGACTGAAGTGCTTAGCGCGTACACATGCCCTTTCATAGAAACCAAGCAATGCAAACCAGGAACACTGTTATGTGCTCTGCTGGATTGCATTTTAACTGCTGAACACTCTCCAAATACTTACTTCGCAGCCACCTCATTCGATGATGCATATTCTCCCAGAGAACATAGTGTGGGTGACAATGAGTGAGATTCACTTGTTCGCTTTCAGTAGCAAGTATGCTGTGTACTGCTAGTAAAGTTCATCCTCACCTTCCTGTTTTCTCCATCTCAGACTCTATGTCACACCCATTCCCTTTGCTGCTGCTCACTAGCTCCAGAAGTTACCAGAAAAGCAATGTGTGGAACTGGACCAGTCCCAGGAAAACACCTGTGACAACTACACTTCAGCTGTGGCTTTAAAAGCCACACCTGACACACACCCATGGTTTCTGGGGGAAAAGAACAGACGGTTAAATGGGACAGTGTTCCATATACCATTAAACGAAGGAGTTAATCTTATCAGACAGAATGTCTCTCCCTACTTCAAACATGAGAGGGCTGAGAAGAGCAGAGATTGACTCTGTTTCCTCCAGAGTTGTTTTGTTTAAGAGCTTGATCATAATGCATAGGGAACAGTTTAAAATTTGAGTGCTACCTATAAACCTGTTCCATTTATGCTAACTGCTCTCAATAAAACTAGATCAAGAACTAAGTCTCTCAGACCACAACGGGTTCTAGTATGCCTGCTGGGCACCGGTTCAGAGCTGTGGGTCCCATCTGATAGGCCCTTTGGAAGCAGATAGATGGCCTGAATGGTAAATGATAAATGGACAGATACAACATATTACTAAGTAAATGGTCTTGCATGGAAAAGAGAATATAGTAAACAGTCTGTCATCACAAACGTTTCATCAGAGAAAACGCTTTGCAAGGATAGACAGCTTGATTCAGCCTACATGATTCATCACCACACATACCTTCCGAAACCTTTGCAACTGGAATCAGAAAGGCCAAGTGAACAGCAAAACAGGAACCCAGGTGGACCGGCTTGGAGTGAATCCCGAGCGATCTGCTACCTCCAGTCAATTTCTCCTGCTTCAGCTGCAGTCTGCAAACAAGACGAAGGCCAGGCCACAGATAACCTGAACACCAACGATTTCATGAGAACATGCAGTGTTGGCCACCAGCTCTGACCTCCACCTGGCTAAAGGGACCCTCCTTCTGTCTGCCTTGGCTTCCTGCTCTCCCTCACCAGCTGCTCCTACACTCGAGCTAAGGAGCGTGAACAGCCAGATGCAAGAGCTAGAAAGGGCTCAGCATCCACTCGAGCTCTCCACCTGGTTTTGAAATTGCAGATGCATTGCCCTCAGAGATGAGTGCTTAGTCAGGGCATCTGTCATACACAATGAGGGGTCCCAGAGCCTTCTCTTATCAAGGGAGCCTGAAGACATGTTGTATACTTGGTCAAAATTCTGCCTGATCCATCTTTAGCCTGTGCCCTCTTGTTGTATCTTAACCCTCCTTACAGAAATCCTTTTATGGACCCACAGTCAGAATATCTGCTAACTTGCTGAAAATGCTGCACACTTTTCTCTGTGAATGGCAATTAGTGCAGATGATAAAAAACCAATTCCTTTGGCTTAAGCCACCAAACACTTGTGAGATGGCATGATTTGTGGACCTGATACCATTGATTCTATCCAGACCATTCACACGCTATCACAACAAGCAGGGTCAAAGCTCTTACGAAGGCCTTTGAGGAATTTGGCCCTAAAACATTGATTTATTAAAGGTTCTTTCTGTTCAGTGTTTGGAAAACTAGAAGAAAGGAGAGGTGGGTGTGTGTGTGGGTGTGTGTGTGTGTCTTTAGTGAGAGTTTCAGCACCAACCACTTTTCCTGCAGGCAAATTCTCCACTAATACCTTCAGAGCAGAGGTAACTTTCCCAATGGTTCTTATGCCAGAATGCTGATTTCATACCCAGAAAGAATGGAGCAATGGACCTATTAAAATTAGAGTAAGCAGTCAAGTGAATTTTTAGGGTCATAAGAGAAAGGCAACTGATGATATCTCTCAGCAGTTCTATTAGAGTTTTGCAAACATTCAAAAGATGGCCTTAGCACGTCCTTGAAGATAAATTCCATAAGAATTGTAGTCTTAGAAAAAGAGTTCTCCAGTCTTAGCTCCCAAACCCCTGGAAGACAGCCTAACATGAAAATATTGAGGGCATTGTGAAAATCTCTTATAGCTAAAGATTAAAAAGCATCAGAAATCACTTCTCTCCTATACTTTTGAAGGAGCAAGATGTATGCCACCTTGTATAAAATAATGATGATTTTTGTAACATTCAGTTCAGTTCAGTTCAGTCGCTCAGTCGTGTCCGACTCTTTGTGACCCCATGAATCGCAGCATGCCAGCCCTCCCTGTCCATCACCAACTCTCAGAGTTTACTCAAACTCATGTCCATCGAGTCGGTGATACCATCCAGCCATCTTACCCTCTATCGTCCCCTTCTCTTCCTGCCCCCAATCCCTCCCAGCCTCAGAGTCTTTTCCAATGAGTCAACTCTTTGCATGAGGTGGCCAAAGTACTGGAGTTTCAGCTTTAGCATCAGTCCTTCCAATGAACACCCAGGACTGATCTCCTTTAGAATGGACTGGTGGGATCTCCTTGCACTCCAAGGGACTCTCAAGAGTCTTCTCCAACACCACAGTTCAAAAGCATCAACTCTTTGGCGCTCAGCTTTCTTGACAGTCCAACTCTCACACCCATACATGACCACTGGAAAAACCATAGCCTTGACTAGATGGACCTTTGTTGACAAAGTAATGTCTCTGCTTTTGAATATGCTATCTAGGTTGGTCATAACTTTCCTTCCAAGGAGTAAGCATCTTTTAATTTCATGGCTACAATCACCATCTGCAGTGATTTTGGAGCCCAAAAAAATAAAGTCTGACACTGTTTCCGCTGTTTCCCCATCTATTTCCCATGAAGTGATGGGACCAGATGCTTGGGTTATATTTCTAGGCAGACCCCGCAAAAGTATTTGGGACTAGACTTTATCTGTTTATTTGTGAAGGAACTTTCTGGCTTTTGTAGGATTTCTTCCTCTGGTTTAAAAACTATTGCATTTGTTGAGAAAAAATATCAATTTCTCACTTTTACAAGTCTAAGAGGTTAAAACGTTGTTTTAAATTGAGGAAGTCCAACTCAGAGGGATCATTTGAAAATGCCATGATTTCATTGAGGCTGATGAAAAGCAGGAAATATTAGTTCTTCTCAAGCAGAAAAGAATGAAATTCCAGACCACAGCATGTCCATTCCATGGTCCTGCCCTCTTAACCCTCCACTTTACCCTCCCATGAAAGCAAATCACGGATTTGATTCTCAAAAAGAATCCTAATCTGGGTGATAACTGCATCACAGAACATTGATTGTATTTTTATTTTAAACTGATTGGCTTTCTTTGAAGGAGGAAACAAAACTACTTAAGATAATCAAACAGAAACTAACAAAATGTGATGGCACCCTGGGAGTATGAATACCCCCAAATTAGTTCTAAGACAGATACTGGTTCTCGTCAGGTGTAGTGTGAAAAGTAGGTGTCATCAGTACTGATCAGACGAGAATGGAAGGGGCACACTCAACAACGACATCCAACAGAATCATCCTACACAGGCAAAGAGTCTCAAGAAGAGTGGATACATGCGTGTGCACAAATCACTTTGCTGTACACCTGAAACACGTAAAGTGTTACATATAAACAACATTGTAAATCAACCGTACTCTAATATAAAATAAAAATTAAATTAAAATTAATTAAAAAACAGTGGAACAAAACATACCCCCAAAAATCGTATTTGGAAAATAATAGTAACAGAGCAATCCCCTCTTACAAGTCTTCTGATTAGAATCAATGCAGCTTTCACTCCTAAAACGAGTTGCTTTACCTTCGTTTATCTGTGAGCATTCATCTAAAGAACCAGGACCATAAAGGAAAACATTTGCCTATTTTCATCAGGATAATTTCAGATTTGTGCATTCCTTTTTTGTCCTATACACCGAAAGTAAAGGAGTGCTGTAGGGAAATAAACTTGTCTTCAGAGTAACAATTTAAGACCAACTGAACCTAAACTAATAGGACTAGGAATAATATTTTCATAGCTATTCAAACTGATTCTGAATCCCACGGGAAGTTGTAGATAATTCCTATCACATATCACAGCCATCTCAGCTTCTCAATGGTGGGAGGAAATTAACATTTATTCAGAATCTCCTATGTGCTAAACACCATACAGACATTTTTACTTGGATTTAATCCCTACAACCAGAGCTGACATTCATCTGGTCCGCTCCAACACAAAATACAGGCTGGCATCCGGTTCAATTGGCCAGACATCATTTCTAATTGACCTTTCCAGAGTACTGTTATTATTATCTTAGTATTTACAAATGAAGAGACTGGAGTTCGTGCAGAAAAGTAACTTCCTGAGGGTCACACAAATTTTAAGTGGAGACAAGGATTCAAACACAACCAATCCCACCTTCTTATGCCTCACTTATTTCTATTTCATCTAGTTCATGTTTTTACTTCGCTGAAAAAGTTGAGGTTGGGTTTTGGCATTATGCATTCCCAATCTATGCTCAGGAATGCAAATAGTCTCACTTGAGTATATCCAAAAGTATTCATGGAAAGTCCTGCTCACAAAACAATTGAGTATGGTTTATTACACATATAGTAAAGGGATTTTTTTAAGTGGTATTTTTTTTTTTTAACAGTAATGAGCATTTATTGGAAGCATCTGCAACAGTCAGTTGGAGAATATCTGCCAAGACCTCATTGTGTGAGGAACATTTATTTATCCATTCAACAAACATGACATGGTCAAGAAGTAGTTTCTGTCTGGAAGAAAAACCAAAACCAGAGTTAGAAGAAACTTCCTGGATCCTCCCGTTCTATTATCTATCTGGTGCTTCCAAGTTTTATACAATATTCCAAACAAGACTTTTCAACCCAAGTATGAATACTTGCAAAGCCAGAGAACTCATCTTTGGACAGTTGTGACTATTAGAAAGTTCTTGCTTGTATCATTGGCCTTAATTTGAAAAAAAAAAAAAAATGTCAATACTGCTGCCACATGGTAACTTTTTAACTAGAGAAAAACAATTTGTCTTACTTAAGTTTCCATCAACCTTGGTCTTCTCCAGGATGCATGGCCCAATTTCTTTAACCATTTCTTATATGGACATCACTTCAAGTTCTCTCATCATCCTAGCTGGGCTCCTTTCCATGCTCTCAAATGTGTAGATTTCTATTAACATGTTCTGAACTAATTCAAAAAAGCAGAGCCTTTTCTTGCAAAGTTATCTGGAATACAGAACACTCATAGATTAAAATGATCTAGAGCCCTCCTATGTGAAAGTAGGAATTGGTCCTGGAGCTCACCTAATGCCCTGGGCTCTGCCAAGGAGGAAATCGGCATTTAGAGGAGAGACTCATCCAAGGTCGCAGTCAGTCAGTGATGCATAATAAAAGCATAAATCTAGACTTTGGGACGTAACAACTGTGCTAATTCTTAGGACCGACATCCCCTGGACCAAACCCAACGTAGTACCTGAGAAGCATCACAACATCATCCAGCTGATGCAAATAGATGTTGTTGAGAAACAACAAACATCCAGTTTGTTGATGTTTCTTCCGCTGAACCGAGCTGTTGCTTGACTAAATGAATCAAATCAGACATAGATCACGCATCCCATCCCAGATCTTTGTTCATTCCTCTCTGAGTGCCTCTTGACATGGACTGATCAAAATAAGAGAGACTGCTGTGGGAACACACACGTTGTCCAGAGGAGTCATTCCAGTTAGGATGGTTAACCCAATTCTCACTGATGAATCCAAAACTCATATTTTTATTCCTCAGAAAAATAACCATGAAATCAGAAGCCTGAAAGGCTTCAGTCTGCTCAGATTGAAATGACAGCCATGCCTTGTGGGGCATCTCTTCCTAATTTTAAAATCATCCTGAATACAAGAAAAAAGGTCAAAATGATGAATTCCCTGTCAGAACATTGGTTCTCTGAATCTTCCTGTACAATTTCATCCAAAGAAATTTTCTAATCACACAAAATCTCACAAGTTCCAGTACCCCAGGTTTCTCAGGCACAGAAGAATTGATGGTGCTGACTTTTTTCCTCTTCGTTTTCTTTTCATATTTTAAAAATGCTTTGCATCTAAAGTAAAGTTTTTTTCTTTTCTGGGCACTTAATAGGTTTTAATTTTATGAAACATTGCGCAACCAGATACCTTAGGGAACAGTAATTAACTAGGATTATGTTTTCATTTCAGTGAATTCTAAATGAGAAGCCTGAACGCTGATTTCGTCTGTCATCAAATGGGGAAAACACACGGCCCTGCTCATTTCTAAAGTATATTCCTTTGCTTACTATGAACAATTTTCTAATGATCTTTGCAATTTGCTTAAGCAGGCCTTTCCCAGAAAAAGCAATGGATTGTTTTAAATAGTGAAAAAAGTCAACTTTTAATTTTGATCCTTGTTTCTTGCATCTCCAATCCACTTTCTTCCCACTAAGGGCAGCCGCTATCCCCAAAGGGAACAGAATTCCTTTAACAAATATTCCTTGTGCATTTACTATGTGTTAGGCATTGTCTAGGCCAGTGCGTATTATACTGAATGCAGGATTATTTTCAAGTTAAACTAGAGGTCATTTTGAAATGAATATACATCTAAACTATATACTAAATGTGAATTCAGGGAAAGAATGAAACTTACCTTGTACACTCTGATGTGACACCACTGCAATGTACTAGCTAGCCCTGGGATTCACCTCGAATCAAATTCCAATTCTACCATTTACTAGATTTTGATCCTGGGTGGCAAAGCGTCCTTCTTTCATCATCCGTGAAATGGGAACACCAGTGTTGACCTTAAATGGCTTGTGCAGCCCTGAGTGAGATACTGATTCTTGGAATACACTCAATAAACGGCAACTATCACCTTCATCCTCATCACACACACAATGTCCCTAGAAAACTGTCCAGCAGGACAAAAATGGCCACTGACCAGCAACTCTACCTACACAGTGAGAAACCCCTGTTGGAAAACTTTGTAGAATAGATATCTACACACACGTGTATTATGACCCTCTCTTTATTTCTGGTCTATGCCTCCGGCCCCTTGCAATTAAAAGATCATAATAATTTGGATAAATTCTGTAGAATGTCAAGAAATATTCATTAATTATGGATCTCTCCTATGGATGGTTTTTTTGTAGTGTAGTTTAAGTGCAACTGGGCTCCGCTGGAGGCTCGGACAGTAAAGATTCTGCCCACAATGCAGGAGACCTGAGTTCAATCCCTGGGTCAGGAAGATCCCCTGGAGAAAGGAATGGCTACCCATTCCAGTATTCTTGCCTGGAGAACTCCATGGACAGAGGAACCTGGTGGGCTCTAGTCCATGGGGTCGCAAAGAGTTGGACACATCTTTATTAATTTCAAGTTCACAAGGCAATAAAACTTGGCTGGGACGATTTCCGCTACAAGCCCTTGGGGAGCCTGTTTTAATCAGCAAGAAAGATTTGTAGTTAACCTGTTCATTGTTTCTCTCTCTATGGGTCCACTTTCACAAATGATCTGGGTACTTGAAACTAGCTTGTCTTCTCATTGACACTGTTGATCTGCATTCTCTATCCAGAGTTTTCTCCACAAAGACACAGTTCATCCTGATGCCTGCCTGAATTTCAACACATTTTTCTTAATGAAACTTCAAGTCTTGTACTGTACTAACAAGAAGACAAATTCAAAGTGATTTTAACCAAGAATAATTCTCTCTCAATGGCATGAAATTTCCTTATTCGTGGCCTCTTGAAAGGAAATATATCTGTTAGCATTGGTATGGGGAAACTTGCAAGGAGGAAAGAAATAAAATAAATACCCTTTAGCCGAGCCATTCTTGACTCTCCTAATGGACTTCGGTGGCTAGACTTTCAGGAAGTTCATAGGTTCAGACAATTCAAGTGGGTCTTTGAAAAATGGACCGAATGACTGATGTCCAGTGTAGAATGGAAACAATAATGTGCTAACAACAAATCATTCTTATCTGCTCATTAATGTGGATCCCCCAAGGATTTCTGACAGTCCATATTGCCAGCTTAGGTTGGGTTACTAATTTGATTGTTACACAAATGTTACAAAAAGGCATTTATTCCAATAAGTCTCTTTTTTATGTAAAAGCACACACACCCAAAAAGCAAACCACTTCTCACTCTGTGAAATATGACCATTTCTTACCCCATATTTCTCTCCACACTACTGTTATCAAAAGCTTTGGTCATCAAATAACCCCAAGTTCGAAACCATTTTCCTTTGTTCTACATTTCTCCCTTAAAGTTTTGTTCTTTCTTAGAAGAAAAACTCTTTGTAGCTTTCAACCTGCAGTGTAGGGATGAACTTTGCAAGAAAGAGAGTAAGAAAAATATTTTGCAATACTATAAAATTATGAAGTTTACAAGTAATTGCACATAAATCATTTCATTTGATAAGTTCATTCAGAAAGGACTCACTTGACTATGGCAGTTCAAGATCTAGTGTGAGACACTGGAGATGGTGGAAAGAAAGCAATATCTGTCCTAAGAGGGTTTCCAGTTCACCCCTGTGGCAGAGACCATATTATCAACCTATCCATTTTATAAGGGGAGGAGGTTAAAAGACTTGCCTTAAAGCCATGCTGCTAGAAAGTGCCAGAACTGCAGGTGAAACTGAGATTTTCTTCACTAAAAACTCTGCTCATTCTATTCTGTAACACTACATATCCCTGCTGTCCAAGTGGAGGGATTTTCTCTGCCTCTTACTGATGGAAAAGTTTCATGTCTAGTTAGTACAAGAATTCAATGACAACTTAATAATAATTCAACACAATGGAACTTTCTTCTGCAGGAGATGTAGGTGATTTTATGCGCTGATTTTATTCCAGGCCCATTGCAGTATCAGCTGTATGCTATGTATAAAGAGTTTTGAGTTTCTTTATTTTTGAGAAACGTGAAATACAGTATGGAATTATTTTAATTTTTCTTTCTTTAACCCAAAGATGAACTGTTCAGGGGTCCTTCCAATCTTAAAGATTCATTTTAGCTTTCAACAATTTGTGTAACCTATGAGTATGGTGTATGATGCCAGTGTTTTTCTTTTTATATTTTATTTATTTTTTGTCACAGATTCAACCCAGGGGACCACTGATTGCAAAAGATGTAATTCTTACATAATACCTTGATAACATGTTTTGCTTACCTTGAGGATAAGGATAAGGATAAACTGCTATTTATAACAGCTAAATCAATAGTAAATTAAAAGAAAAGTGTGGGAGGAGCTATTTAAAATTTGATTGTATGTGCTCTATTTTCTAATTCGGCAGGGATTATTTTATATTTTTAAGCAGAATGGCTAAGTTGTACTTCTCCAAATAAATTGAGATGAGATCATATTGCCCAAGTCAAATAATGATATCCTAAAGACAAGTTTACTTAGTATTTAATATACATACATGAATTTGAAGCACAAAATTAAAAAATAAAATTGCTTTTTCCACCCCCTTAAAAGAGTTTTATGTTTCTTTCAAGTTTTCATATGGTGCAAATGGAAGGGAAATATCAAAATCGTGTTTCTCAACAAGTTCCTACTGCATAGCACAGGGAACTATATTCAGTATCCTGTGATAAACCATAATGGAAGAGAATATGAAAGGGAAAATATATGTGTGTATAACTGCGTCTCTTTGCTATACAACTGAAATTAACACACATTGTAAACCAACTGTACTTCAGTAAAATTAAAAGAAAAAAATTTTTTTAATAAAAAATAAAATTGTGTTCCTGACTTAAATGTGAATTTTAATAGGCAGTATTACCTGACTTTCAAACATCTACTCTTTCATCTTGTGAGAGTAAATATGATAGCCATTGTCATATGCTCAGAAATTATTTCATTTACTTTTAAGTGGGGGGAAGTGACTTGCTCTTTCATCTGCCCTTGAAATGATTGTCCGGGGAAAGATTCGTATCTAATCAAGGGAGTAAAAGGAGCATCTCATTAATTTGAGGAAGCCCAAGAGACACAATCTTAATTGTACTGCAAAGAAAACAAAGATAGTGTTTCAGGAACAGGAAAGAAACTGCTGTGTCCCATAAGCCAATCTGTCATAGAAACGCATTAAACAACAGGAACTCTTAAGATACAATAATTATCTTCACAAGTCAGGAACTCCCCAAGATACTCAGCCACTCCTACGGCATTACTTGGAATTTTTTCCTTTTTGGAAAAATGACACATCAGCTGTGCGACTGTCACTTTAAAGATGTCCTTTTGCCTTCATTTTCTCTTACATTTGCAAGCGTAGTGGGATATCCTCTATATTCTTTATGCCTCTGTGCTCTTCCTGGCTTTTTCTGCCAGGACTTTTTCAGCATCTGGTTCACAGCATCTCCTGTTGTCCCAGTAATCTCTCTGATACAGATAAAAATGAAAGAACGGAAGTAGTACAGGAACATGGCTATCTAAATAGACCTTCAGAACATCTTGATAGTGGGTTGAAATAACTCCTGCTGCTAGACCAGCTCTAGATGCAAGCAGAGTCGTCAGTTACTAAGAGCACGTCTTCTTTTGAGGGTTGGAATGGACAAAGAGCCGAAATGGCCAGGCTGAGCGCTGAACAGTGATGGCCCTGGTGGAGAATGAATAGACAGGAAGTTATACACTGTCCAGGAGGGCTGCCTCTGGTCACATATGTTGGAGCATTTGCTATGTGGTTAGTTCAAGGTGAGACGGGCTCTAACTGTAAACTACACATAGGGTTCAGTATCAGGGAAAAAAGAATGCAAATACCTATTAATAAATTTATATTGATTATATCACAGGTTTAAATGATGTATTCATTACATTGTGTTAAAGATAATATTAAGATTCACCTATTCCATTTCACCATTTTAATGTGACTGTTAAAAACTTAAATCACATATGTGGCTCACATTATAATTCTGTTGGACTTCAACTCTATAGACTAACTTGGTTTACCTTTACCCATCTTAACAACAACAACAAAAAAACGAATGCATCTGAGGAGTAGGAAATAGACACATTTCACTGAAAACATCAGTCTTGACAGAGAGGTCCCAAAGGGCAAACAGAAAACAAAGGTTTGATTAAGGATCTTTACATTCACACTCATCCCATCTTTTTCTTCCTAACAAGCAGAAATAGTCTCTTAAATGCTCTAAGGAAGGCTTTTGCTAAAATGGTTTCCCTTATCCTGAAAAAAATCAGAAAGACTATCCAGATCTTGAGACAGGATCAACTCATAGAATTTCTAGCTGACATTTTCAGATCCAGAACATTCCAACAACTATCTGAATGTGTTGGTGAAAAGACAATATAAAATGAAACATTAAAGATGAAAAATGCCATTTCTAGATCAAGGAATCACTGGAATAGCCTTATTCCCTATGGGGCCATCACTATTTAATCCTTGGACCATGCGGAAAGATGACAGAATAATAATTCTCGACACATTTTAACCCTGTTGGGATAGTTTGGGGAAGGAGCTTTTCTCACTCACACATCATAGAGAAGTACATCAAGCCACTTTCCTCATAATTACTTTGTAAAATAGCTTTGGTTATAATTAATGACATTGGAAATCATTATAGTAGTGTTTAGCTGTCAAATTTCCATCAGATACAGAAGTCTAAAACTCAGAAAGGCAATCAGTTGCACAACAGCTTACACATATAACTGCATGCATACTTAACAAGGCACAGAAAATCTGGCATAAAAATGTAGCATTAGAGCAGTGAAACTACCGTACATGTTACTAGAACGATGGACGCGTGTCATTACCAATTTGCTAACATTCATAGCATGGACGACACCGAGAGGGAACCGTCATGTAGGCTACGGACTCTGGGTGATAATGGTGCATCAATGTAGGTTCATCACCTGTAGCAAACGTACCATCTGGTGGGGGATGTTGATAACGGGGGAGGCTATGCATGCATGGGAGGTGGGGCATATGCGAATCACTGTGAACCTAAAACTGCTCTATAAAACAATGTCTTAAATATATACACCAAAATTTTTTACTATGTAAGTATATTATATATGGTATTTCTATGTATCAAAAAGGTTTTCTAGCCAGGCTCAAATGGTAAAGAATCTGTGTGCAATGCAGGAGACCTGGGTTCAATCCCTGGCTTGGGAAGATCCCCTGGAAAAGGGAATGGCAATCCACTCCAGTATTCTTGCCTGGAAATCCCATGGACAGAGGAGACTGGCAGGCTACATTCCGTGGGTTCGCAAAGAGTTGGACAATGACTTAGTAACTAACATTTTCACACTTTTCACTTCAACCAGAAATCTGCACATGAACTCTACATAGCTGATGCTGCTTCTCTGTGCTACCATTAGGGATCTAGGGTCTTTCTATCCATCTATCTGCTCAAGGTCGTTTACCCTGTGGGTCCTCATCCTCATATTCACTATCTTTTAGCTCCAAGACAGCTGCTAAACATCCAGGTATTTCCCCGTTTCTGGCAGGAAGAGCATGAAGCAGTAGCTCCTGTTTCAGAAAAACAAAGGTCTTCCCGGGAACCCTCAGTTTGGCATCTCGTTGGCCAGAAATATGTCACATGACCAACCCAGATGAAGGGAGCATGAAGAAGTGAGTGATTTTAGCTGGACTTTGTTGCTACTCCAAACAAAATCATTATTTTTCCCTAAGAAAAAGGGGAGGAACTTTGGGTGTGTATTAGCAGTCCCTGACACAGGGACATCTGGAGAGGTTCTCCAATCACGTTAGACGAAATGAAACTCAAACAACTGATAACATTGACCTTGGACAAGTATGAAAAAGCTGAAGAAGATAAGCCTACAAACTCTCAAAAAGCGATCATGTTTATAATTCTGACTAGATGGAGAACTATTTGCTGGCTAATGACTAGAAGTCATTTTTTCATGATAATAGTGATGTTTTTATAATAACTATGTTTTAAAAATAATGAACTGCTCTAATAATAAACAGAATAATACTGAGCAAATAGTATTTGATTATAAAAGATCATCTAGGAATTCAATGGTGAGGAAGACAATTTTGAAGAGAAAAAACTAATGGAAAAGAACTTATTTGAGTCCTCATTTTCTGGAATACTGTCTTCTGAATGGCATCTCTAATTTAACCATCTCTGCCCAAGGAATATATAAATAATCTCTTCCAGGCTGGTGATTAGAGTCAGGTGAATCACAGAGACCACAGATACTGTCAGCCTACCAAGAGGAAATGACATCATCCAGCCAGTCATTCATCTTGGGGGGTTATGAGATGTGTCCTTAGAAATGGGATGGAGTCGAATGGAATGGGATGGGGTAGACCCGAATGGAATAGGAAAGAACAGGACAGAATAGAAATGCACTATTGGCGATACGGGTGGTATTGTTCTAAGAAACGTGTTTTGGTTATATACATATATGTGCACTGGGTACCATGCAAAACAAATTTCTTTCTGCGGCTTGTGGTCAAAAAAGTTTGAAAAGCCACTGTCTTAGCAGTTTCAGAACACCTAAGGGCAGCCATCAGCACAGGTCACCAAAAAGAAAACAGAATCTTGACAACAACCCAAGAACTCAAAACAAGAAACAAGCCCAAGAAAACAAGTCAAACGTAGAGCACAGCGACCTCCAGACCAATGGAGCATGTAAAAACCCACAAGAATAGCAATAATGAATGACTATTGCTAGAAAGGGTGGCCAATTTTTATCCTGTCATAACTACCTTTTTTTTTTTAATGTGAACCACTTATGAAGTCTTTATTGAATTTGTTACGATATTGCTTCTGTTTTACGTTTTGATTTTTTGACCATGAAGCATATGGGATCTTCGCTTCCTGACCAGGGATCGAACCCACACCCACTACATTGGAAGGTGAAGTCTTAACCACTGGAGCAGCAGAGGATTCTCCTATCCTGTCATATTTATCTTAATTCATGGCTGCTTGGAGAAGATGTGATACTGAAGAACAAGGGATAAGGGTCAAGCAGTACCCAAGAAGGGAACAAAACAATCTGAAAACACTTCAGAGAAGCAGGAAGACTGATTTGAACCAGCCTCCTAGGAGAGGTGCCACCCGAGAGGGAAAAGCATCAGCAGTTCGACAAGACGATGCTTGCAAAAGTTACATGTAATTAGCTATGTTTATTCACCTAAATTAACAGTTAGGACCCTGGGTTGTCTTTATTGTTTGCAGGTAATTACCTCTGTTGTATTCTAAAGTCACACGCTAAAGAACACTGTCAGTAACTTTTAATGAAAATTCTTGATAATGATAGACACAATTTGTTTTCCAGAATCTGCCACAGGAATAAACGCACAGTCAACAAGGGCTCCATCAGCAGCCCCAGTACTGATCATTTTACAAATGGCACCCACACAGGAAGTGGCCCTGGACCAAAACTGTACGTGGCTTGCGTAAGCCATATGAGTGCTCCAGCAAGTTAATGATCTGGTACCCCAAAGCAATCTCATCTTCTGTAAACATTTGTTAATTTTTATATTGGTGAGAAGTTGGGCACTTTGAGATCTGCCTCCAAACTCACATACCCGATCAGCCGATGAGAAGCTGTACAGTTAAGCAGACCCACCACTTGAAGTCAGTTTGCTGCTAAGTCGCTTCAGTCGTGTCCAACTCTGTGCGACCCCATAGACGGCAGCCCACCAGGCTCCCCCATCCCTGGGATTCTCCAGGCAAGAACACTGGAGTGGATTGCCATTTCCTTCTCCAATGCATGAAAGCGAAAAGTGAAAGTGAACTCGTTCAGTCATGTCTGACTCTTAGTGACCCCATGGACTGCAGCCTACCAGGCTCCTCTGTCCATGGGAGTCTCCAGGCAAGAGTACTGGAGTGGGGTGCCATTGAAGTCAGTTTAGGCACCATTTAAATCTCGCATGTGCCTCAAGCAGCTTCCAACCAATATTAAATACTCTAGAGAGAAGAGTTCTATAAGATACAGTTGCCTCCAGTTCATCACGCTTCTAGTGCTGAACCCCACCTGCTCCTTCATCTCTCTCAGGTGAACATTCCCCTCACTTGGGTAACGGCCCACATTTGGGGTTTTTGTGAGGCAAGACAGTTACTAGCATCCATGGGTTCATTTGTTCAGCAAATAGACGCTGAGCACTAAAGATTAAACTCCATAAACTCAAAATGTATATTGTCACTTTACATCAGCCACTCAAAATTGAGCTCAGTTCGAAGGGAATCCTTCAGTGTTGGTAGGAATGTAATTTGGTGCAGCCACTGTGAAAAAGCCACAGTGTGGAGGCTTCTCAAAAAACTAAAAATAGAACCACCATAAGACCCAGCAATTCCACTCCTGAGTATATATCTGAAAAATAAAAAATAGAAGCACTAATTTGAAAAGATACATGTACCCCAAAGTTCATAGCAGCATTATTTATAATTGCCAAGGTATGGAAACAATCTAAGTGCCCATTAATAGATGAATGGATAAAGAAGATGTACTACACATACACAATGGAATACTACTCGGCCATAAAAATGTACCAAATTTTGCCATTTACAGCAACATAGACGGACTTGGAGGGTATTATGCTAAAGTGAAATAAGTCAGACAGAGAAAGATAAATATTATATGATATCACTTACATGTGGAGTCTAAAAAATACAACCAATTGGTGAATATAACATAAAAGAAGCAGACTCACAGATACAGAGAACAAACTAGTGGTTACCAGTGCGGAGGAGGGAGGGGAAATATAGAGGTGGGGGGGCGGGAGGCACAAATTTTGCAGTGTTAGACAGGCTCAAGGACGTGTTGTACAACATAAGGTATACAGCCAATATTTTGGAATAACTGTAAATGGAAAACAATCTGCCTAAAGATGGAGTGACCAGTTGTCTTATGTTTAAAAATAAAAAATACTTTCAAAATGTTTTAAAAGTTGAACATAGCAGGCCAGTAGGAAAAAAAAAATTAGACTCAGGTCCTGATACCACTGGATAAAGAAAATTGGATTTAGAAAAGGTGATACATACAGATTAACATTTCTATTCTCTTTTATGCTTTCAGGATTTCCAAATTCATTTAGAATTTCCAATACTATGAAAACTGTACATATGTATATTCTCTAAGGTCTTTTCCATTATCAGAAACTGGGGAATATGAAAATAATGGAAAATAATTTGCATCAGTAAATGTTGACACAGTCCTAAAATTTGCAACTTGTGTGATCCACAGCAAGCCCTAAGATTTTTAACCCACAAACACGACTGGGTTTTTTAATGCTTCCATTTGAAGGCAATGGCAGCAGTCCGAAAAGTATCTTCATAAACCTGTCTATAACCCAGATAGTTATCTCCAGGATTTCACTATGCTGATCGCATGTAACCAGACTCACCTACTTGTCAGCCCACTCTATATACATCACTAGGTGAGGAGTGAAACAAGTCTGGAATATTTCACCAAGGCCATGGTGTCAGTCTTAGAGAGGAGGAAAATGAGAGGGAACCAACATAATTTTGTTATTATTTTTTTTAAATGACAGATGAACGAGAGTTTCTAGAGATTTCAGAGTGATCACGAACACAATGATAACACCAGATAGTGATACCTACTAAGGATCATCCTGTTTCTTTAGCTGGAGGCCAGGTGGTTAGTGAAATTAACCTGAGTTATAGGAATATAGCTATGGGTAGAGAAAAACATTCTAGAAGCTATGCAGGAGAATCATGATCATAAGATAATTTTTTCCCATGAAAGCAATTAACAAGCCTGTGGACCAGCAAGTCAAGTTTTAAATGATTTCTCAATAGAGTGTTCATAATTATAATTCTTTTGCCCATATGCCAGCAGTTCTCAAAATGTGGTCCAATATATTCTGAAGTCCCTGAGATCCACTTCTGGGAATCAGAGACCCGCCCCCTTTTCCCACCACACATATACACGGACAGAACTCAGAAGGAGACATCAGAATCCAGTTTTTTTGATAGAAGTGTATAAGATTGTAAAATAAAACCACCATGCTCACTTATTTTGCTTTGTTTTGTTTCAGAAAATATAGTTATCCTTCATTAGACACATGGTTTGTTAACACGTAATAGATGTACCATCATTATTTTTAAGTGAATTTTTAAATAGACATTTTCTTCTTTAAGAATTTTTATTAAATAAATAAAATTAATGATTTTTTAAATAAATATTTAAAATTCAAATATTTTTAAATATTTAAGATAAGTATCTAAAATGTCCCATGTTTAACTTCTGATACAGTAAGTATTGCAGATAAAACACATAAACAAAAGCACTTCAGGTCCTTAGTATTTTGTGGGCAGAGGGAGATTCTTAGTAATTTTTAAGAGGATCAAGGAGACCTGACACCAACAAATTTGAGATCCACAATGAAAGATACATTTTAAATAAATTTTTCAGTATAGTTCCACATACTCTAATGTTTCTTAAGTCTATTTTCTTTCCTCTTGATTTTGTCTTTCATCACTTCACTGAATATTAAATCTATATAAGAATCTCACTAATGAAGCAGATCAAGTCACAGCAAATGAACAATGATTAAGAACCTACTGTGTGCAAAGTAGATGTGTTTCCCAAGTAGCACTAGTGGTAAAGAACTGGCCTGCCAATACAGGAGACATAAGAGACATGGGTTTGATCCCTGAGAGGAAGATCCCCTGGGTCAGGAAGATCCCCTGGAGGAATGCAAGGCAACCCACTCCAGTATTCTTGCCTGGAGAATCCTATGGACAGAGGAGCCTGGTGGGCTATAGTCCACAGGGGCACAAAAAATCAGACACAGCTGAAGTGACTTAGCACGCATACATGCACAAAGGAAGTACAAAAAGACCAAGAGAGATGTCCCTGGTATAAATTCCTCCCTGAAAATACTTTTAAAAAATGTTTTTAAAAAGTCATTCAGTCATGAATGACTCTTTGCAACCCTATGGATGATACAGTCCATGGAATTCTCCAGGCCAGAATATTGGAGTGGTTAAATGCAGTACTTGGATGCAATCTCAAAAACGACAGAATGATCTCTGTTCGTTTCCAAGGCAAACCATTCAATGTCACAGTAATCCAAGTCCATGACCCAACCAGTAACGCTGAAGAAGCTGAAGTTGAACAGTTCTATGAAGACCTACAAGACCTTTTAGAACTAACACCCAAAAAAGATATCCTTTTCATTATAGGGGACTGGAATGCAAAAGTAGGAAGTCAAGAAACACCTGGAGTAACAGGCAAATTTGGCCTTGGAATACGGAATGAAGCAGGGCAAAGGCTAATAGAGTTTTGCCAAGAGAACACACTGGTCATAGCAAACACCCTCTTACAACAACACAAGAGAAGACTCTACACATGGACATCACCAGATGGTCAACACCGAAATCAGATTGATTATATTCTTTGCAGCCAAAGATGGAGAAGCTCTATACAGTCAGCAAAAACAAGACCGGGAGCTGATTGTGGCTCAGATCATGAACTTCTTATTGCCAAATTCAGACTTAAATTGAAGAAAGTAGGGAAAACCACTAGACCATTCAGGTATGACCTAAATCAAATCCCTTATGATTATACAGTGGAAGTGAGAAATAGATTTAAGAGACTAGATCTGATAGACAGAGTGCTTGATGAACTATGGACTGAGGTTCGTGACATTGTACGTGAGACAGGGATCAAGACCATCCCCAAGGAAAATAAATGCAAAAAAGCAAAATGGTTGTCTGCGGAGGCCTTACAAATAGCTGTGAAAAGAAGAGAAGTGAAAAGCAAAGGAGAAAAGGAAAGATATAAGCATCTGAATGCAGAGTTCCAAAGAATAGCAAGGAGAAATGAGAAAGCCTTCCTTACCAATCAATGCAAAGAAATAGAGGAAAACGACAGAATGGGAAAGACTAGAGATCTCTTCAAGAAAATCAGAGATACCAAGGGAACATTTCTTGCAAAGATGGCCTCAATAAAGGACAGAAATGGTATGGACCTAACAGAAGCAGAAGATATTAAGAAGAGATGGCAAGAATACACAGAAGAACTGTACAAAAAAGATCTTCACAACCAAGATAATCACAATGGTGTGATCACTCACCTAGAGCCAGATATCCTGGAATGTGAAGTCAAGTGGGCCTTAAAAAGCATCATTATGAACAAAGCTAGTGAAAGTGATGGAATTCCAGTTGAACTATTTCAAATCCTAAAAGATGATGCTGTGAAAGTGCTGCACTCAATATGCCAGCAAGTTTGGAAAACTCAGCAGTGGCCACAGGACTGGAAAAGGTTAGTTTTCATTCCAATCCCAAAGAAAGGCAATGCCAAAGAATGCTCAAACTACCGAACAATTGCACTCATCTCACAAAGTCATGCTCAAAATTCTCCAAGCCAGCCTCAGCAATACGTGAACCGTGAACTTACAGATGTTCAAGCTGGTTTTAGAAAAGGCAGAGGAACCAAAGATCAAATTGCCAACATCCACTGGATCATGGGAAAAGGAAGAGAGTTTCAGAAAAACATCTATTTCTGCTTTATTGACTATGCCAAAGCCTTTGACTGTGTGGATCACAATAAACTGTGGAAAATTCTGAAAGAGATGGGAATACCAGACCACCTGACCTGCCTCTTAAGAAACCTATATGCAGGTCAGGAAGCAACAGTTAGAACTGGACAAGGAACAACAGACTGGTTCCAGATAGGAAAAAGAGTACATCAAGGCTGTATGTTGTCACACTGCTTATTTAACTTCTATGCAGAGTACATCATGAGAAACGCTGGGCTGGAAGAAGCATAAGCTGGAATCAAGATTGCTGGGAGAAATATCAATAACCTCAGATATGCAGATTACACCACCCTTATGGCAGAAAGTGAAGAGGAACTAAAAAGCCTCTTGATGAAAGTGAAAGAGGAGAGGGAAAAAGTTGGCTTAAAGCTCAACATTCAGCAAACGAAGACCATGGCATCTGGTCCCATCACTTCATGGGAAATAGATGGGGAAACAGTGGAAACAGTGTCAGACTTTATTATGGGGGGCTCCAAAATCACTGCAGATGGTGATTGCAGCCATGAAATTAAAAGATGCTTACTCTTTGGAAGGAAAGTTATGACCGACCTAGATAGCATATTGAAAAGCAGAGACTATTTTGCCAACAAAGGTCCATCTAGTCAAGGCTATGGTTTTTCCTGTGGTCATATATGGTTGTGAGAGTTGGACTGTCAAGAAAGCTGAGCGCCAAAGAATTGCTGCTTTTTAACTGTGGTGTTGGAGAAGACTCTTGAGGGTCCCTTGGACTGAAAGGATATCCAACCAGTCCATTCTAAAGGAGATCAACCCTGGGTGTTCATTGGAAGGACTGATGCTGAAGCTGAAACTCCAGTCCTTTGGCCACCTCATGAGAAGAGTTGACTTATGGAAAAGACTCTGATGCTGGGAGGGATTGGGGGCAGGGGGAGAAGGGGACGACAGAGGATAAGATGGCTGGATGGCATCACCGACTCAATGGACATGAGTTTGGGTGAACTCCGAGAGTTGGTGATGGACAGGGAGGCCTGGCGTGCTGTGATTCATGGGGTCCCAAAGAGTCGGACATGACTGAGTGACTGAACTGAACTGAACTGAACTAGCCTTTCACTTCTCCAGGGGATCTTCCCAACCCAGGGATTGAACCCAGGTCTCTCGCATTGCAGGCAGATTCTTTACCATCTGAGCCACAGGGGAAGCCCAAAAATACTGGAGTGGGTAACCTATCCCTTCTCTAGGGGATCTTCCCAACCAAGGAATTGAACCAGGGTCTCCTGCATTGCAGGCGGATTCTTTACCAACTGAGCTATCAGGGAAGCCCCAAATACTTGGCTACAGCAAAGAAAATACTTGGGCTACAGTAAATCTACAGCATGTCACACATAAAATGCTTTCATAGTTTTGACTAATAAAAGTGGAAAGTTTTGTCTCTGAATACATCCAAGAGAAATGCCAAACTTTTCTAGCACAACTAAGTTTCATTGAACATTGCAACCTGAATCTTTCCTTCCAGGATTTCAAAAATGTATGTCTATTTGTTATTGTCCAAGACAACCAATGCTCTTTTTTGATCAAACAGGTTATAACACCAATTTCTAATTTTTAAATAGTATTAACACACATCACACAGACTTGACCCATTGCAAATGGCTTGTGACATTATGCTTGCACATTTGCCTAAAGATAGGAGTGACCAGTTGTCTCAGTTCAAGGGTTTAGGGAGATCAGAAAGTAATAATGTGTAAAACAAATAGGAAATACAAGAAATGACACTCTGAGAAGGAAATTTCATCTCCGAGTCTTTAAACAGTGTTGTCAAATATCTATAGGATTATGTCCCACTCAGGTCTGGTTTAGGGGATTTCAAATAATCCAACTAAACACAGTCTGTATTTGCTGATTCATTAACATGACAGCAAAAATATTGCATTAAAGTGACTACTATCCAGAAAATCTTTGTATCCATTCACTCTACAAGTCTTTTAAATGTACAAAGAGACAGTTAATCATTTTATAAACAAATTATGGACAATTAGCAACTTTTAACCAGTTTGTTGTAAGTGCCATTTAATTTTACATTATTAGAGAAGGAAGTTCTGCCCACACTTTTTGTGAACTTGTTGTGTATTTGATTTTATTAAAAGAACAGTCTATCAATGTTTTCTGGAGACTGCACTGAACTCTAAGATAATTACACTATTTGAAATCAATTTCCAACGGCTTGTTTTGAATGGAACTAAGGAAAATGCAGTAGATTTTTGCCTCTTGATTTTTCATGTGAAAATGAATCGTTGTTCATTAAACAACTGTTTGATAAAGTTCATTACATGATAAATGCTTTAGCATATAAAGTACAATACTTGGCTTCGTGGTAAGAATTTATTGGTAACTACTTTGTTCATTATCTGAATTTCAGTGTCACAACTGTTCAGATGAAAATCCCCATTTAGATCTTCTGGAAAAAGTGACTTATTATTTAAGGTCATTTTGCATAGAAATGGTGTTCAGTCTTGAGATACGGGAGAAAATTGAATCAAACTTCCTTCTTCCTTTTCTTTTCCTCATGATCCTTTTCCTCTTTGTTCCTTCTTCTCCCTCTTTGTATCTGTTCTTCTCCTATGTTCACCATTAATAATATTGATGAGTGCCTTTACTCTCATCATAAAACCCACAAGCTCTTCCAATGTTTATCTGGTTGGAAATTGGTTCCTTTGCCACATTTACAGTGAGAGGAGAAACCTGAAGAGTTCACTTGGGCTTCATCTTAACCAAAGATTGGCAGATGAGCGAAAAATCACTTACTAAAACATTGTACAGGAGGCCGTGACCAAAACCATTAGCCTCACCATAGAGACACTGAGCTGAGGACCCACAAACTGAAAAACAATTTTACAAAGAAGTTCTTTCATTGTTGCAAAAATTCTAGGGCCCACACAGATTTCCCAACCTGGGGATCTGGTAAAGGGACTGAGAACACCCAAGGAATTTGACTTTGAAGGCCAGTGGCGTTTGATTACAGAACTTCCATAGGACTGAGGAAACAGACTCTTGGAGGGCACAAACAAAATCTTGTGTGCACTAGGACCCAGGAGAAAGCAGCAGTGACCCCACAAGAGACGGAGCCAGACTTGCCTGTGATTGTCCAGGAGTCTCCAGATTATAAATTGGAAAAGACCCTGATGTTGGGAAAGATTGAAGGCAGGAGGAGAAGGGGGCGACGTAGAATGAGATGGTTGGATGACATCACTGACTCGATGGATATGAGTTTGAGCAAGCTCCAGGAGTTGGTCATGGACGTGGAAGCCTGGCATGCTGCAGTCCATGGGGTTGTGCAGAGAGTCGGACTTGACTGAGTGACTGAACTGAAGTGATGTCCAGCAAAACGTCCCTTGCAACCTTTGGAACTTAGGATGCCATCATAAGTATCTCACATCATTGATGGTTGATGCCTTGAAAGTCTTATGGAAAGAGGGTGTTCAGCTCTGGAACACCATAAGAAGATGGAATTATGTGTGAATGAGCCAATCAAGACAGAACCAACTTTCCATTGTTCAAGAGCTTTGCCTCAAGTCTCAAAATGCTGAGATTTCTCTCTCAGATTTATGATAGCTCACTAGTGCACTTTCATAGGCAAAAATCAGCAGAGCTGTTTATCTGAATGGAAGCAAGTGAAATCCTGGGATTAAAAAAAAAGTCAAGTCAAAATGCGAAAGGTTGACTTCTCTTCCACTCACTCATTGGCATAATCAGTTCAGTCACACAGTTGTGTCGGACTCATTGGGATGCCATGGACTGCAGCACAAGCTTTCCTGTCCATTCATTTCACATGATGTACTCTGCATATAGTTAAGTACGCAGAGTGACAATATACAGCCTTGACATAATCATTTTCCAATTTGGAACCAGTCTGTTGTTCCATGTCTGGTTCTAACCGTTGCTTCTTGACCTGCATACAGGTTTCCCAGGAGGCAGGTAAGATGATCTGGTATTCCCATCTCTTTAAGAATTTTCCACAGTTTGTTGTGATCCACACAGAGTCTTTGGCATAGTCAATAAAGTAGATAGAGATATTTTTCTGGAACACTTTTGCTTTTTTGATGATCCAATGGATGTAGGCAATTTGACCTCTGGTTCCTCTGCCTTTTCTAAAACCAGCTTGAACATCTGGAAGTTCATGGTTCATGTGCTGTTGAAGCCTGGCTTGGAGAATTTTGAGCATTACTTTGCTAGCGTGTGAGATGTGTGCAATTCTGCAGTAGTTTGAGCATTCTTTGGCATTGCCTTTCTTTGGGATTGGAATGAAAACTGACCTTTTCCAGTCCTGTGGCCACTGCTGAGTTTTCCAAACTTGCTGGCATATTGAGCACAGCACTTTCACAGCATGATCTTTTAGGATTTGAAATAGCTCAACTGGAATTCCATCACCTCCACTAGCTTTGTTCATAGTGATGCTTCCTGAGGCCCACTTGACTTCACATTCCAGGATGTCTGGCTCTAGGTGAGTGTTCACACCATCATGGTTATCTGGGTCACGAAGATCTTTTTTTGTATAGTTATTCTGTGTATTTTTGCTACCTCTTCTTAATATCTTCTGCTTCTGTTAGGTCTATATGTTTTCTGTCCTTTATTGTGCCCATCTTTGCATGAAATGTTCCCTTGGTGTCTCTAATTTTCTTGAAGAGATCTCTAGTCTTTCCCATTCTGTTGTTTTCCTCTATTTCTTTACACTGATCACTGAAGAAGGCTTTCTTATCTCTCCTTGCTATTCTTTGGAATTCTGCATTCATATGAATCTCCTTCCTTTTCTCCTTTGCCTTTTGCTTCTCTTCTTTTCTCAGTTAGGTGTAAGGCCTTCTCAGACAACCATTATGCCTTTTTTTCATTTCTTTTTCTTGGGGATGGTTTTGATCACTGCCTCCTGTAGGTTGCAAATCTCCCTTTGTATTTCTTCAGGCACTCTGTCTATCAGATCTAATCCCTTGAATCTATTTGTCAGTTCCACTGTATAATCACAAAGGATTTGATTTAGGTCATACCTGAATGGTCTAGTGGTTTTCCCTACTTTCTTCAATTTAAATCTGAATCTTGCAATAAGGAGTTCATGATCTGAGCCACAGTCAGCTCCCAGTCTTGTTTTTGCTGACTGTATAGAGCTTCTCCATCTTTGGCTGCAAAGAATGTAAGCAATCTGATTTTGGTATCAACCACCTGGTGATGTCCATGTGTAGAGTTGTCTCTTGTGTTGTTGGAAGAGGGTGTTTGCTATGACCAATGTGTTCTCTTAGCAAAACTCTGTTAGCCTTTGCCCCACTTCATTTTGTACTCCAAGGCCAAACTTGTCTGTTACTCCAGGTATCTCTTGACTTCTTACTTTTGCATTTAGTCCCCTATGATGAAAAAGACATCTTTTTTTGGTATTAGTTCTAGAAGGCCTTGTAGGTCATCATAGAACCATTCAGCATTAGCTTCTTCAGCATTCCTGGTCGGGGCATAGACTTGGATTACTGTGATACTGAATGGTTTGCCTTGGAAATAAACAGAAATTTTTCTGTCTTTTTTGAGATTGTACCCAAGTACTGCATTTCAGACTCTTTTGTTGACTATGATGGTGACTCCATTTCTTCTAAGGGAATATTGCCCACAATGGTAGATATAACTGAATTAAATTCATCTGAATTAAATTCTCCCATTCTGGTTCATTTTAGTTCACTGATTCCTAAAATGTCCATGTTCACTCTTGCCATCTCCTGTTTGACCACTTACAATTTACCCTGATTCATGGAGCTAACATTCCAGTTTCCTATGCAATGCTGTTTTTTACAGCATCAGACTTTACTTCCAAAACCAGTCACATCCACACCTGAGCATTATTTTCACTTTGGCTCAGCCACTTTATTCTTTTTGGAGCTATTTCTCCACTCTTCTCAAGGAGCATATTGGGCACCTAACAACCTGGGGAGTTCATGTCTCAGTGTCATCTTTTTGCCTTTCATACTGTTCATGGGGTTCTCTCAAGGCAAGAATACTGAAGTGGTTTGCCATTCCCTTCTCCAGTGGACCACATTTTGTCAGAACTCTCCACCATGACCCATCTGTCTTGGGTGGCCCTACAGGACATAGCTCATAGTTTCATTGAGTTAGACAAGGCTGTGATCCATGTGATCAGTTTGGTTAGTTTTCTGTGATTGTGGTTTTCATTCTGTCCATCCTCTGATGGATGAGGATAAGAGGCTTGTGGAAGCTTCCTGATTGGAGGGACTGGCTGTGGGGGAATCTGGGTCTTGCTCTGATGGGTGGGGCCATGCTCAATAAATCTTTAATCCAATTTTCTGTTGATGGACGGGGCTGTGTCTCCTCCCTGGTGGAGAGCCAGGGTGACCTCTTTCAAAAGGTGACCTCTTTCAAATGGTGACCTCTTTCAAAAGGACTTATGCCAGCACTCTGCAGATCCTAGGACTGTTGTATTCAGTGCTCCTGACCCTGTAGCAGGCCACTGTTGGCCTGCACCTCTTCTGGAGACTCCTGGACACTCACAGGCAAGTCTGGCTCTGGCTCTTGTGGGGTCACTGCTGCTTTCTCCTGGGTCCTAGAGCACACAAGATTTTGTTTGTGCCCTCCAAGAGTCTGTTTCCCCAGTTCTACGGAAGTTCTGTAATCAAATCCCACTGGCCTTCAAAGTCATGTTCCCTGGGTATTTTCAGTTCCTTTACCTGATCCCCAGGTTGGGAAATCTGTTTGTGGGCCCTAGAATTTTCACAACAGTGTGAGAACTTCTTTGGTATAATTGTTCTCCAGTTTGTGGGTCCTCTGCTCAGTGGCTCTATGGTGGAGCTAATGGCTACCTCCTTCAAGAGGGCTTATGGCACAGACAGTGCCTCCAGATCTGCTGCACCCAGAGCCCCTGTCCCTGCAGCAGGCCACTGCTGACCTGTGCCTCCACAGGAGACACCTAAACTCTCAAAGGCAAGTCTGACTCAGTCTCTTGTGGGGTCCCTGGGTCCTGGTGTGCACAAGGTTTTGTTTGAACCCTCTGATCATGCGCTCTTCTCCTGTGAGAACTCCAAATTTGCAACTAGTTGCTGAGCAACCATCGACAGGAGAATGTTGGGTCCCACCAAAAAAGATACCCCATGTCTAGGGAGTAGCCCCAAAGATAGTAACCCCAAAGGAGAAGCCCCAAAAAGATAGTAGGAGGGGTGAAATGGCATTTAGAATCAAACCCCATTGGCATCATAAGCATTCATAATAAGTGTGGAACTTCAATCCCTCCCAAAAGGAAACTTAACTGTAGGTGATGTCTCCAGCTTATTTTTTCTGAAACTTTTTCACCAAAAGGAAAATTGAAGACATCTTATAACAAGTTCCAATTTTTTTTTTTTTAACTTTACAGCTTGAACTATCTGGATATAATGTGGCAAAGTAGCTTACTTTACAAATTATTTGAATGAGGGACTCAATGCTTTGTTTCCTCATGTAGAAACTTCTCTGAAATATTTATTTTTAAATTCATCAGAAACATCAATATCATAAAGAAGCAATAAAAAAAATTAGGTCCTCTATCAATCAACCAACATTAAGTGTATACTTAAGCACCTACTATATGTCCTGCTAAGTATTAAAGAGATACAATAAGATGCACTTAGTTTTTACTCAAAGTTCATTTCTTCTTTGTTAAAATCATGATTGGGATTTTTTAAAATAAATCTTTAAACACAAAATGATTTATTAGTCATAAAATGATAAAAATCTTAGAGTGGAAATGGACCTTAAATAACACGTAGTCCACATATTTTCAACAAGGGAAAGTTACCTCATTATTTTCACAGATGACTCTGCCATACTTTCATAAATGGCATTGTGTAATTATATAATCAATTATAAGTGACCTGTGAAAATAACTCACAAGTGTGTTTCTATTCAGAATAAGGTAGACAGTCCTCACATCCTATATTTTAAAATTTACACTTAAACTCATTAGCCAGGAAGTGCAGATTCAATTACTCAGACTGGATTTTCTTGGCAGCCAAGCTAGCCCTTTCCAAGCAGCGTTCTGCCAACATCTCCAACTCCCATCCCACCTGGTGCTGCTGCTCAGAAAGCCACACTATCTCTCTATCAGTTGACTCAACAAGAAACAGACTAAAATCAGTTTTTTTAATCAGGTAATTAACTTGGAACATGGAAGAGAGATGTGACTGCATATTTAATTATTATTATAAATTAAGCTAAAGTATAATTGTGATATGGGCTTCCCTGGTGGCTCAGTGGTAAAGAATCCACCTGCCAATGCAAGAGACGCGAGTTCGATCCCTGTGTCAGGAAGATCCCCTGGAGAAAGCAGTGGCAGCCCACTCCAGTATTCTTACCTGGTAAATCCCACGGACGGGGGGCCTGATGGGCTACAGTGCATGGGGTGACCAAAGAGTCAAACATGACTTGATGACTAAACAACAACAGTGTGAGCAGCAGAAATAAATGACAAAGAATATATACTCCTGGGCATTGCTTCAGCATTCATGTGATAATAATTTCTTTTACCTATAGGCAGTATTTGCTATAAACACCTCAGTGCTTGGGAAGTTATAAAAAAAAAAAAAAAAAGAACTAATGGAAATATTTTGTCTCAATTTGACTAAATTCAACATAAAAAAGAAAGAGAAAATTTTGAAAATGATAGACTTTTCTTTCAATTAGTTGGTGCTAAATGACTGAATTCATTGAACTTTTCAATTAGTTGTTTGGGTAGCGTTTAGGCATATGCTAGTTTCACGTGGAATGAGTAATGCATATTAAAGATTGTAATTAATCATTGCAAGCTGGGATCAAGGCTCTTTTTTGCTCATAACTTTGTTTCTGCCTTCTAGAAAGAACAAGTAGAGATTAAAATAGAGTGAAAAACGATGATAACATTGTGTGAAGAGAAGCAGACTGACAATCTCGGGTGAATTTGATGCCTGAAAACAGCCAACATGAAGGTCATACTAAATAATCCTTGTATAAGTACTCCTAATTTTGTAGGGATACAATGCTATCATATTTCTATGTATATCCACATGATGACTACAGACGTTGAGATAATTAAATGATTGAAGTTATTTTAGAGTTAATGCACGTCCAAAGAAGATAATCAAAAGCTTAAAGGGAAAATCAAGTGGCAGAATTGAAATTTCACTTATCAGAAAGATTCATAGATAGAATACACATTGTCATTAAGATCAGAAAATTCAGGAACTTCCCTGATGGCCTAGTGGCTAAGACACTGTGCTTCCAATGCTGGGGGCCCGAGTTCCATCCCTGGTTGGGGAACTTCATCCCTTATGCCATAACTAAGACTCAGAGCAGCCAAATAAATAAATAAAACAATTTCTAAAGGAAGAATGCTTTTTTTTTTTTTTTAAAGGTCAGGTCATAAAATTACAACTCCAGATTGTAAATAATTCAATATATTATAGATACATATATGTAAACAAGAATGTAGATTAGAAAGATGCAGATAGAAATCTGTATCAATCAAATACAAATTGCAGCAAAGGGAATTTGGTAAAAGGTTGCCTTTTATCACCTTCATGCAAGTCCAAATCCATCTTAGGATCATGCGCTCTTTTAAAATTTTACTAGAGATCATTTTAGGAGGATTATGCTGACCCTTTGAGAAGTATCTTTCATGCTAGCTTCATAAATACTCTATATGCTAACATAAGAATTTAATAGTGATCAGTAATGGTAATATCATTGCTTTCAAACTATCATCTTTACAGTGATATCCTTCGTTTGCATATTACAATTTGTTCATTCATTTCCAGGTGGAGCACATTTTATATCTCCATGAATGCATCTGTAGTTTTTAAATTTTTGTACTATGAACTTGTAGGAATATATTTTAAAATATTTCTCTCTGTTTATTTTTTTAATTTATTTATTTTTTAATTGAAGGATAATTGCTTCACAGAATTTTGTTATTTCCTGTCAAACTTCAACAGGAATCAGCCATATTTTCTTTGTTTCTACTGAAAAATGTTTAATAGATGAGAAAAAATGAATCTACAAATGTATTTCAATTATTTTACTTCTTATTTTCAATAGCAAGCTTGTTCTAAAGAAAAGGATAAATACAGAATATAAAATTGGGTTAGATATGCAAAATAATTTGTCTCCTATGCTTTGGAAGGAAGTTACAACTTAGGAACGAAGTTGTCAGGTCACATTTTAGATTTATAGGAAGTTCAGCAAGGAAGGTATTATTTCCAAACATCATCACCTGTATGTTAAAATAGTATAATACTATATTTTTGTTTTTAGCTGCATCTTAGAAAGTTAGGACATCTGTGTTTGCTCTGGGGCCCCGTGATGATCAGCATCACCAGAGCTGCAGAGAGAGTGACCATTTTTCAGAGTCATAGATATATATATAATCCACACACAGAAATGAGGGGTTTCTAGCTCTTCTACACTTCTAACCCTTCACTTCACGGCTTGACAACATAAGGGCGACTCTTCTCTTTCCTCACGTAACTGCCCTCCACTTAGGTCTTCTCCATGTGGTGAGTCACAGCCAACAGGACGTCCCAGAGCACCCATCTTCTCCAGAACTGCTGGCTCCTCCCACCCTCTAAAAGGAGAGCCCTTCCTCCTGACTGTTTGCTATTCTTTCTCTCCACCCAACTACAAGACTCTCTCCTCCTTACCTTCAGCTACTTGTATGTTCTTTTCTTCTTGTCTTCATCTCTTTCCTTCTTGATAGAGTTTGAAAGACAGAAGAACCCGGAAATTGCCCTTGCTATGAAACTTTTCCTTTGGCTAAACTTCAGAAATGAGATGAGCAAAATGAGGACTCTTCAAGAATCCGTTCACTTAGTTGACCTCCATCTTTAATCAAAGGGTCGCCCCCTCTTACCTCTGGCCACACTCTTCCAAGCCAGAAGGCAGGGGGCTTGGAAAAAAAAAAATCCACGTTTAAGCTCTGATTAAAATCATTTTTTGGAGCCGGCTAGCTTCAACTCTGAAGAGCACCACGTGAATTAAAATGATTCACTCAGTTGTAAGTCACACAGAGAAGGATAAATATTGTATGACATCCCTTATATGCAGGAACGAAAAAGAAATTATACAAATGAACTTATTTACAAAATGAAACAGATTCACAGACTTAGAAAACAATCTTATAGTTGCCAGCGGGGAAGAACACAGGGCAGAGATATCGAGTTTGGAACTGACATCTACACTCTGCTGTATTTAAAATGGATAACCAACAAGGACCTACTGCATAGCACAGGGAGCTCTGCTTAATGTTATGTGGCAACCTGGATGGGAAGGGAGTTTGGGGGAGAATCGATACATGTATGAGTCCCTTTGCTGTTCACCTGTTCACTATCACATTGTTAATCAGCCGTACTCCAAAACAAAATAAAAAGTTTAAAAAAATATCTCACTCAGTAAAGGAGCTCTCTAGAGGTTTTAGGAAAGTAACTTATTTTTTCTCTAATTTTTCTCTAACCTAAAGTTCACAGTTACATCAAGGATATGAGAAAAGCAACTATGTTGGAAAATATCTGTTCTATAAATACTATATTATATAATATTTATATATTATATAATATTATATTTATATATAAATATGTTGCTGCTAAGTCACTTCAGTCGTGTCGGACTCTGTGCAACCCCATAGACGGCAGCCCACCAGGCTCCCCCGTCCCTGGGATTCTCCAGGCAATAACACTGGAGTGGGTTGCCATTTCCTTCTCCAATGCATGAAAGTGAAAAGTGAAAGTGAAGTCGCTCAGTCGTGCCCGACTCCCAGCGACCCCATGGACTGCAGCCTACCAGGCTCCTCCGTCCATGGGGTTCTCCAGGCAAGAGTACTGGAGTGGGGTGCCATTGCCTTCTCCATATAAATATGTTATATTTATATAATATTGTATAAATAACTCATATACTTTGAATACTAGATGTATGGTAGTTTGTACTAACAGTAAGTCCCACTCCCCCAGATGGATTTGAAATATAGAAATATCTGAAATCCTAACCAACGAGGAGCTACTGTCTAGCACAAGGAACTCTGCTCAGTGTTATGTGGCAGCCTGGATGGGAGGGGAGTTTGGGGGAGAACAGATGCTTGTACGTGTATAGCTGAGTCCCTTCACCATTCATCTGAAACTATCACAACATTGTTAATCTGCCATATACCAAAACAAAATAACAAGTTAAAATAAAAAATGAAATGCCTGAAATCCTTATTCTACTAACACAAGCTCAGGATACAAGTTTTCCTGATGCTACATAAGAGTATTTTAACTTATTAAAATTTTCTTAGGTTAGTCTTTTGCAGCCCTTGGCGCTCCTGTCTGGGTGGGTACCTACGCTGATACAAGCACAGATGAAGTACACTTCAGGACACAGCTTATCAAATCACATCAACTGATAGGTGGGTCTGTTATCTGATGAATTTGTATGAGAACATTATTGCTCAACACCTATGCTTGAATCTTCCTTCAGTCAGGTTTGGCTTTCACTGGATTGAATCTTAACAGAAGACATCTAGCAGCTCTCAACACTTGTTGCTCCTGAAAGGCTGTTAGAATTAAGTAATTTTCGTTGAGCTTCAACTACTGAAGGGGTCTTCTGAGGATCATCCACAATATCCATTGGCTGTCTGCTATTCTGGAGGAAGGGCTTTATCTCAGATGTGTTGGAAGTAGGAGCCTTCTACCAGATAATCAGTTCTTTGTGTACCACCTGCTGCCCTGGGTAGAAGGCTCTGGCTACACACTAGAGAACCACCTGGGAGTGCATCCAACCCCAAAGGTAGGGCTCCATTTAATAGTCTTCCAAGGAAGAAAAGCTATGACCAACCTAGACAGCATATTAAAAAGCAGAGACATCACTTTAAACATCTGTAGAGTCAGATCTGATTTTTCCAGCAGTCATATACGGATGTGAGAGTTGGCCCATAAAGAAGGCTGAGTGCTGAAGAATTGATGTTTTCAAACTGTGGAGATGGAGCAGGCTTTTAAGAGTCCCGTGAACTGCAAGGTGATCCCAGTAATGCTCTCACCGACTTGATGGCATCACCGACCCAATGGACATGAATTTGAGCAAGCTCCAGGAGTCGGTGATGGAGAGGGAAGCCTGGCGTGCTGCAGTCCATGGGGTCGCAAAGAGTTGGACACGACTGAGCGACTGAACTGAACTGAACTGGACTGCAAGAAGGTCAATCCTAAAGGAAAGCAACCCTGAATGCTCATTGAAAGGACTGATGCTGAAGCTCCAATACTTTGGCCACCCGATTTAAAGAGCCAGTTCATTGGGAAAGACCCTGATGCTGGGGAAGACTGAGGTCAGGAGGAGAAGAGGGTGACAGAGAATGAGATGGTTGGATGGCATCATCAACTACATGAACATGAGTTTAAGCAAGCCCCAGGAAATAGTGAAGGACAGGGAAGCCTGATGTGCTGCAGTCCATGGGGTCACAAAGAGTCAGACGTGACTGAGCAACTGGACAACAACATTTAAGAGCTTTACTTCCTGGGTTCAGGGTGTGTCAGGACTCATTCTGTTTTGGTCCATAAACATGGGTGCTGACAATTCCATAGCAAAGTAATGACACCTACAATGTTCTCCCAGCTGGTCAGAATTCGAGAGGGCTTCCCAGGTGGCCTAGTGGTAAAATGACACCTACAATGTTCTCCCAGCTGGTCAGAATTTGAGAGGGCTTCCCAGGTGGCCTAGTGGTAAAGAACCCACTTGCCAATGCAGAAGAAGATTTTAAGGGATGCAGATTCAATCCCTGGGTAGGGAAGATCCCCTGGAGGAGTGCATGGCAACCCACTCCAGTATTCTTGCCTAGAGAATCTCACGGACAGAAGAGACTGGGTTATAGTCCATGGGGTCGCAAAGAGTCGGGCATGATTGAAGTGACTTCGCGCCATGCACACAGAATTCTAGAAGTTCAGGAATGGAAAGAACTCCAGATATTGTCTAGACTGATGCTCTCATGTCCAGGAGAGAAACCTATGTACAAAGACTCAGGCTAACTCTGATTCACACAGTAAATTAAGGAAATCTCCCCCTGAAATCTGTATTAAAAGAGTGAAATTTTACAAGGTAAGTGATATAGAAAATGTCCTTCCCTATAGAAAATGTCTAGCCCTATTAGAGAAATGTGTTTTGTAATTATGGTGAAAATCAGAAAATCTTACCATTAAAAAAAAAAAAAACTAGAGTAGATGACCCTGCAATGAACTTTCATTCCTCCCCCCACTTTTTTCCTACAGAAAACTATTGTTAAAAATTTTATTATGAAAAATTTTTAATATGTACAAATGAGAGAAATTAATGAAATGAACCCCAGATGAACATCCAGTGTCATCACTTATCAGCCCATGATTCAATCTTGTTGAATTTAAATTCCTCTTTCGCCTCACTCTTTTTGAGGTTGATATCAGACATTATGCTATTTCATCTGTAAACATTTCAGTATGTCCCTCCAAACGATAACCACAATACCATTATCACTCATAAAAATTGAACTACAGTTCCTTATATAGATCATAAACATTGCATAAATTATTCTTTGCTTTGGAACTATTTCATGCTACTACAATTTAATAAATATAGTTACATTGATTTATTCATTAAACAAATACTTGCTGAACATTTATATAAACATCCACGAATATTTTGTTTGTAGGAAGGGTATGGGGGGAGGCCCAGATTCTTACTTTTTCAGAGGCAGTAAAGACAGAGAAAGAATTCTGGAACCAGAGTTGGGTCTATAGTTGGTTCGTTTTCCTCCCTGAATGTGCTAATTTCTTTATCTCTCGAAGGCTCAGTTCTAATATCTGTAAAATGGGGATACTATTGACTATTTAAAAGAGTTACTGAGAGAGCTAAATGAGAGTAGATGCATAAAGTTACAGGTTCTGGGTCAAGGCAGCACTCAAAAATAGCTGTCTATCATAAGCTACAAGGATATATTGTCCCACACAGAGAGTATAGCCATTATTTTATAACTATAAATGGAGTATAACCTTTAAAAACTATGAGTCACTATATTTTATACTGTAACTTAGGTACTATTATACATCAACTATATTTAAATTTTTTAAAATAGCTGTTTATATCTCATATTTGTTTAGTAATGTGTATGTACTGAGTTACTACTATTTGTTTGACCAAACAGATGTATCACCTTCAATTAACTAATGGTATATACAAACTTAGTTTAAGACTCATTTCATTCTTTCTAAGACATACAAACAATGCTTTAAAAAAACACAGACATAGAAAACAAACTTACAGTTATCAAAGGGGAAGTTCAGTTTAGTCACTCAGTCGTGTCCGACTCTTTGCGACCCCATGAACCAAAGCACGCCAGGCCTCCCTGTCCAACACCAACTCCCAGAGTTTACCCAAACTCACGTCCATCGAGTCGGTGATGCCATCCAACCGTCTCATCCTCTGTCTTCCCCTTCTCTTCCTGCCCTCAATCTTTCCCAACATCAGGGGCTTTTCAAATGAGTCAGCTCTTCACATTAGGTGGCCAAAGTATTAGAGTTTCATTTTCAAGATCAGTCCTTCCAATGAACACTCAGGACTGATCTCCTTTAGGATGGACTGGGTAGATCTCCTTGCAGTCCAAGGGACTCTCAAGAGTCTTCTCCAACACCACAGTTCAAAAGGGAAAGGGGGGATTAATTAGGAACTTGGGATTAATAGATACACACTAATGTATATAAAATAGATAAACAAAAAGGACCTCCTGTATAGCACAGAGGATAATATTCAATATCTTGTAATAACCAACAATGAAAAAGAATATGAAAAAGAAATATATATATATATATATATGAATCACTTTGCTGTACACTGGAAACTAACACAGCATTGTCAATCAAATATCAATCAATTTTTTAAGAGCTCTATTTCTCACTTATAAAAACTGAAAGCTGACATATTGATGGCTGGTGATTTCTAAGAACTATCAGAGATACATGAATTCTTTTCAGTTCAACAAATTATCAGTTCAGTTCAGTTCAGTTTAGTAGCTCAGTCGTGTCCAACTCTGGACAACCCCATGGCCTGCAGCATGCCAGGCTTCCCTGTCCATCACCAACTCCCAGAACTTCCTCAAACTCATGTCCATCAAGTCAGTGATGCCATCCAATCATCTCATCCTCTGTCATCCCCTTCTCCTCCTGCCTTCAATCTCTCCCAGAATCAGGGTCTTTCCCAAGGAGTCAGTTCTTCACATCAGGTGACCAAAGTATTAGAGCTTCAGCATTAGTCCTTCCAATGAATACTCAGGACTGACTTCCTTTAGGCTTGACTGGTTTGATCTCCTTGCAGTTCAAGGGACTCTCAAGCATCTTCTCCAACACCACAGTTCAAAAGCATAAAGTCTTTGGTGCTCAGCCTTCCTTATGGTCCAACTCTCACATCACATCAACAAATAATACTTGCAGAATTAATGAGTGAATAAATAAATGAGGAAAACTGGATTTTCTCCTTGCTTTCTTCAATATCTTTAAGAAACAGAAAGATGCTTACCCACCTGGAATCCCTAACTGTAAGAATGCCAAAAAGATTAGACAACTCTTCCTTCTCAGCACTTGACTAAGCACCTTTCCCACATAGGCTCCTGTTATTAAGGGGGAAGCTCCCATCTGAGGGAAGTCTGGAGGGTAAGCGATTAAACACTAGAACATTGCCCAACTGGCTGCTGCCTTTGACACAGAAGAAATTCTGGTTCATCATTCAGCATTCAGGTAGCACTAATTCTTAATAAACCCTCTGACATTTACTGTTTGGTCTTTTTATTAGATTTTTCTCACTACACCCTTCTGAGGTAAGCCACTGTGATTATCCTCGCTTTATTGGTGAAGCAACTGAGGCACAGAAAAGTTGACATAATTTGTTTAGGGTTAGGAGGTGAGTCATGGGGAAGAAGGGCCTAGAACCCCAGAGTCTCAGCAGACCCTGCTAAGCTAAGCACCAAGACACACAGCCCTTAGCCCTGCCGGCTGTGACCACCTCTGTGCAGACCTCTCCTGCCAGCTTTGAGGTCTTGAATCATATTCATCTTTGCAAAACCACTGCTGATATACTAGACACACAGTAAGTGCTTAATCAACATGAGTGAAGTGTCGGTTCAACAACTGAGATTTAGTGCCAATTTGCTTGAGCTTCCCCGATGGCTCAGCAGGTAAAGAATCTGCCTGCAATACAGAGACACAGGCAAATCTGGTTTGATCCCTGGAGCTGGGAAGATCCCCTGGAGAGGGAAATGGCAGCCCACTTCAGTATGCTTGCCTGAAAAATCCCAAGAACAGAGGAGCCTGATGGGCTACAATCCACGGAGTCGCAAAGGGTCAGAGCCAATTTACCTGCAAAGCACTGATTCTGCCCCAGGGTCATGCAAGGCTAGATGATCTGCTGGTTATCCTAACAAGAGTCCAGACACAAACCCCTCAACCCATCTCTCTCCACCCCTCAAACTCCGAAGTTGAGTACCTGAAGCATAAGGAATGAGGCGCTAGATAGAAAAGACAATGATGATGGAGACTTGGAGAATTAAAGAGCACAAGGGGGATGGACTTGCCTGGTGGCTCAGACAGTAAAGAATCTGCCTGCAATGTGGGGACCCAAGTTCAGTCACTGGGTCAGGACGATCCCCTGGAGAAGGAAATGGCAACCCACCTCAGTATTCTTGCCTGGGAAATCCCATGGGCAGAGGAGCTTGGCGGGCTACAGTCCATGGGGTTGCAAAGTCAGACACGACTGAGCAACTAACACACACACACACACCAGGAGATGTAGAAGTGGCCTTGTCTAAGATCCTTACCATTTTTGTAGGGAGAGGGCAAAGGCTTTGAAGACAAAAAGCCTTGGGCTCCAATCTCAGCTCTGACACTTGCTAACTGTGTCACTCTGCATAAGTGATAACCCCTATTAGCCTCATTATTTCTTTTCTAGAATTAGAATGTAATGATTCCAACACAATTATGGTACAGATTCGATAAAATAGGGCATGAAAATGACTTAAAATGTAGTACACTTTTAACAAATGATTGTTACCTTTACTATGTATCTTATTTATTACCTTTATCGTTCTACAATCTGAGATGTTTTTCCAGTTTATTGAGATATATTTGCCATATTACATTGTATCGATTTAAGGTGTGCAACATAATGACTTCACGCATGTATATATTCAGACGTGATCACAGTAAGTCTAGTTAACATTCATCACACACCGAGTTATAATTTTTTTCTTGTAATGAGAATTTGTAAAATCTACTCCTTGAGCAACTTTCGAATATATTGTTCACTATCGTCATTTCGTGGTACATTTCATCTCTAGGGTTTAGTTATCTTATAACTGGAAGTTGAGAGCGTTTCATGTGGCATCACATGATATATCCCATCTCCAGAATTTATTTATCTTAAAACTGAAAGTTGAGATCTTTTCACAGCTGGAGTGAGGTCCATGGTAGCCAAAAAAAGAAGGATTGGAGTTAAGATTAAAGATTCTGTCTGGTCTAGAAAGAAGACGTCAAATTACATTTCATTCCTCTTTCTGCTGGAAATTCTGACATATTAGGGAAAGGAAAGGGACAAGAAATGGCATAAAAGTGACTCATAACTCTTCTGGAAGAATGTGTTCTTCTAGAAATAGGTCCTACTTTATGAGGAGAGGAGGCCTAATCTATTAATAAGTCAGAGGAAAAAGCCACAGCCAAGAAAAGCTGTACTCTCTGGGTCAGGCAGCTGGGTGTTGGTGGAGCCAGAATTCACATGCCCATCTTTTCACTAATACCCAGCTTTGTGTAATCCATTCATTCATTCCAGACTCAGTGCTGAGCACCAGCTCTGTGCCTAGAATTATGATCCGGGGTAAAGCAAAACAGTACTTATCAAAAAGTGTGTGTGTGCTAAGCTGCTTCAATATTGTCCGACTCTTTGCAACGCTATGGACCAGGGCCCTCCAGGTTCCTCTGTTCATGGGATTCTCCAGGCAAGAATCCTGGAGTGTGTTGCCATGCCCTCCTCCAGGGGATCTTCCTGACCCAGGGGTCAAACCTGCACCTCTTAGGTCTCCTGCATTAGCAAGTGGATTCTTTACCACTAGCACCACCTGGGAAGTTCACTTATCAAAAACAGGGAATGGCAAAAATAATAATAAAGAAATGGTCAGGGACTTCCTTGGTGGTCCTGTGGTCAAGACTTCACTTTCCAATGCATGGGGTGTGGGTTCAACCCCTGGTCGGGAAGCTAAGATCCCCCATGCCTCTCGGCCAAAAAACCAGAACATTCAGCAACAGAAGTGATACTGCAACAAATTCAATAAAGACTTTAAAAATGGTTCACATAAAAAAAGATAAATCTTTTAAAAAAAAGAAAAAAAATGGGCGCTGGCAAACCATGGTGTTAATGAAAACGATCGTAACCTAGAAACCCTGCAAGAATATCAACAGGACCACCTGTCTTTGCTTGTTATTCACTTTGTTTGTCACTTCAGTCAGGAGAGACGCAGTTGCGGAGCCACTGATGAGAAATTGATGGCAGCAATCTCAGCCGGCCACCTTTGACTTCCTGCTCTGCCGTCTACAGAGAGTCTGGAGGGACTTTCCTAAGTGGCTCGTAACCTATATTTTTCAAACAATTAGGTTCTTTTCAAACTGAAACCTGCAAACACAGAAAAAAAAAATAATAATTGAACATAATTCACTTCAAGCAGCATCTACTTTATTAAAAAGTACACACATACGAAAATTTTTAAGTTCGAATGCCATCCTGCTCGATCTCGTGTGTAATTATCCTGCCTGAGACATGTTGGAGGCTACACAGCAAAACACCACATCCTAATGAGTAATAAGGATTACATAACAGTTGAGATAAGCAATACCACCCACAGATTTCATGTAAATGCTAATATCAAGCTCTTGGCCACGGTGTGAAAGAGAAGGGATGGGATCCCACACAAAATACAGCTCCCAGTTCTTACATAAAATGACCATCAGTCTTACATGAGTGTTTATTCCATTCTTTTCTTCATTCTAGAGGCCACTTCTGGTTTTGTTTCTTTTGTTCACAAAGCAGAGTACTTGACAAGAGCCTTTATGAAAGCCCTGATTGAGTGAAGACACAAGCAATGTTCTGCGGACCGATGGGGCAAAGTCTGCATGGGGAAATCCCGTAATCTTCAGGTCCTATTGCGTCGTTTGCCATGGCAAGTTCTTCCAAACCTCTAACTTGAATCCCCTTTGCTCACATATAATAGGGACATCTCGTTTGGAGAGTGACTGGGCATTGGATGCATTTACTTCTTCTTTTTCTTTTTAAATAAGTTCACAGGCATTTGATTTGTCTCAAATACTTGTTTGTTTACTTATTTTGGCTGCACTGTACGGCATGCAAAATCTTAGTTCCTCAACCAGGGATCAAACCTGGGCCCCCTGAATTGGAAGTGCACAGTCTTAACCCCTGGACTCTAGGGAAGTCTCATAGAAGCATTTACTTCTTACAGCAATGTTCCCCAAACTGTCCTCCCCAGAACACTAGTTGCTTAAGACAATAAAAATAATGACAAAAAGATAATTATTATTGGAGGAGGGATGAATTCTGTAATTAAACCATCTTAGTAAAAGCTATATTCTATATCCTCACCTTAGAAACCCAGAGTGTTCTATTAACATATTTACAAATTTGAGAAGTCCAGCAGTAATGATGCCTGTTTCATTTTCAAAGACAGTCCTTTCCCCCCACTGCCCAAACATTAGCTATTAGTTCTTCAAGTTTCTCTGGGAAAGATACAATGGGAGATTCTGCTTGAGGTCATCAGGTTGATCTATCTTATACCTGGGGAATCTAGAAGGACAGGAACTTGCAAAGGCTTTAATAGGTGAGGAGGAGATTTGGATGAAGGTGGTTAAAAGGTACAAACTTCCAGTTATAAGATAAATAAGTACTAGGGATGCAATATAATCAACACTGCTATTTGTTATATATGACAGTTAAGAGAGTAAATCCTGACTTCTCATCACAAAAAGAGATTGTTTTTTCATTTTACTTAATTCTGTATCAACATGAGTCAATGGATGTGCACTAAACTTATTGTGATCATCATTTCATGACGTGTGTAGGTCAAATCATGTGCTATACACCTTTAATTTACACAGCACCATATGTCAATTAGATCTCAGTAACACCTGGGCTTCCCAGGTGGCTCAGACAGTAAAGAATCTGTCTGCAGTGCAAGAGACCTGGATTCGATTCCTGGGTAGGGAAGATCCCCTGGAGAAGGGAATGGCAACCCACTCCAGTATTCTTGCCTGGAGAATTCCATGGACAGAGGAGCCTGGTGAGTTACGTGTCCACAGAGTCAGAAACAACTGAGTGATTAACATTTTCACTTTCAAAACTGGGAAAAAAGAAGCTTCAAATGAGAATGTTTATAATCCCCACCCCAAGCAAAACTATGAATGTTATCTTATTCTTTGTAAATCACAGATCAATTCCCTTTGGCAGAGAAGAATCCTCTCATTCCATGGACCCTTTCCTAAAATACAGGTGCTTCTTAAAAAGAACTCACCTGTGTTGGATGCACATTTCCAGGCTACGTATTGGCCCTTTGGTGCCTGGTTTAACTGAAAGAAAGAAAGAAAGTGAAGTCGCTCAGTTGTGTCCAACTCTTTGCAACCCCGTGGGCTATAGCCTACCAGTCTCCTCCATCCATGGGATTCTCCAGGCAAGAATACTGGAGTAGGTTGCCATTTCCTTCTCCAGGGGATCTTTCCGACCCCAGGATCGAACCCGGGTCTCTGACATTGCACTTTAACCTCTGAGTCACCAGGGAAGCCAGGTTAACCGACCTTATACGTGATTCCATCATTTATATGTCCTAGGAAGGAGAGGAAGGAGTTGGCATATAGTCATGTCAGAGGTAAAAGAAGTTTAGAGGTCAGTCATCTGGTCTTTTCCTTTTGCAGCCAAAAGGGAACTGTGGCCTAAAGAAGGAAGCCAGTAACATCCCTAAGGGACGGTTAAAGAGTAGCAAAGCCAGCGTGCATGTTCAGTTGCTTCAGTCACATCCCAATCTTTGTGACCCCATGGACTATAGCCTGCTAGGCTCCTCTGGCCATGGGATTTCCCAGGCAAGAATACTGGAGTGCATTGCCATTTCCTTCTCCAGGGATCTTCCCAACCCAGGGATCAAACTGCCTCTCCTGCAGTGCAGGTGGATTCTTTACCACTGAGCCACCTGGGAAGCCCTAGCAAAGCCAGAAATCCACCTAAGTCTCTCTGAGCTGCCTCCCGTCCCTCCATCACTGCACTTACCTTCCCTGGGGTTATGCAAGCCTTCTCCCTGACCTTCAGACTAGAAAATTGGGCTGAGAGGCAGAAGCCCTAGCTTACCAAAGAGTATACAGAAGCCAACTTATTGTGAATGCTGTGTTGCTTTATTCTAAGTGCAAAGGTGAAAAGATTTCCACTCCTAACAGCTTTAGAAGAATCCTGGGGAATGTGAGGAAACACTGGTTTCCTCATTGTGTCCCAGCTCTGACTTCTCTTCTGCCTGGACCCAACAGGCCCCAGGTGGTCTCTCCTGGGATGTGCAGAGAATTAAGAATTTGGCTGGAGAGGGAAAGAAAATCTTGAGAAAGAAAATACAGTTGAGCACGGCAAGCTATAAAGACACCCAATATAAATGTTTTAAGAGTACCAACTCTCTCTGTGGCAGCAAAATTTAGAGTTGAAATTTGAAGGGCTTTTTTTTTTTCCACTTTGGATTTTTATTTTATATCTATTACTTGATAAGGAAGTTCCTTCTCTTCATTCACCCGTGGGACATTTTAATTACACTTCATGCTTGAAAATGAGCATTTTTTTTGTAAATTGATACAGCCACTATGGAGAACAGTATGGAGATTCCTCAAAAAACGAGGAATAAAAGACCCAGCAATCCCACTGCCAGGCACATACCCTGAGGAAACTACAAATCAAAAAGACGCTTGTACCCCAGTATTCACTGCAGCAGCACTGTTTGCAATAACCAGGACATGGAAGCAGCCTAGATATCCATTGACAGATGAATGGATAAAGAAGTTTGGTACATATATACAACGGAATACACTCAGACATAACTAGGAATGCATTTGAGTCAGTTCTACTGAGATGGATGATTCTAGAGCCTGTTACACAGAGTAAGTGAGAAAGAGAAAAAGTTACACAAAGTAAGTGAGAACGAGAAAAACATAAATAGTATATTAGAGTATATATATGAAATCTAGAAAAGCAATATTGATGAACCCATTTTCAGGGAAGGAATGGAGTCAGATGTAGAGAATGGCATTGTGGACCCAGCGGAGGAAAGAGATGATGGGACAAGTTGAAAAAGGAGCACTGACATGTATATACACTGTTGTGTAAAATAAATAACTAGCGGGAAGCTGCTATATAACAGGGAGCCCAGCCCACTCTGTGACAACCGAAAGGGGCAGTGTGGTGGTGGGGAGAGGGAGGCTCAAGAGGGAGGGGATATACAGATAGACATACATACACATGTATATACAGTTATGATTGATCCGTGACGTTGTATGGCAGAAACCAACACAACATTGTGAGGCAATTATCCTCCAATTAAAAAAATAATAATAATAAGAGAAAATGAGCACTTTTTTCTTTTGGCTATTGATTTCAGAACTCTATGAACTTTCCCTTGAAGTCATTTCCTTCAACCCTGTCCATGCAGAGAAACTCTTACCCCTGCTCCAAGGAGGGTCACATTTCAACAGATCTTATGCCCTCGTGGTCCTCCTGGTGCCTGACCCCCAGGAAATAAAGGCGCACGTTGCCTTAAGATGGCCATTATGTATCTCCACTCATCGGAATCATGGTCGCCAGGTGGCAAGGGTGGAGGATGACAAGGAAACAATCCTGTCTTTTATTTCCCGGCTTCTGTCACCCACGCCCCTTTAACCTGAAAACAGACCAGAAAAACCCAGTGAGAAAAGGTTTGAAAGCCTCGGCACCAAGGTGACAAAGAATCACAAAGTCCAACTGTTACTTGGAGAGAAAGAATGCCCAGAGAAACACAAAGCACTCCGATGTTGCCTTTGCTTATCAAGTGAAGTAAAATAAATCGTCCTCACCAAGCCAATGATTCATCTTGATTGTTTAGGGCAGTTTCCCTTTAATATTTACGTTGTCTCTAAGCTTGGCTTCATCTTTAAAAAAGAGAAGAACTGTCATTTCTATTCAATTAACTGCTTCCCCCTCTGACTTTAAATCAAGGGCAGTGTCTGTTCAATGTAATTACTTTCCAAGTAGCCTGCTTGGTAAAGCAGCAGCCACGAAAGCAAGAGAGCCGTGTGGTGTTTCATAAGGCAAGGATTCGGTGTAATTTAAGGATGTTCTCCTAACAGAAAATGCAATAAGGCTGATTCCCCCCCTGCTGTGTTGCTAGCCCCTTGATATATAATATGTCCACAGGCCAAGATTTTAGCTCAACAGTTGAAAGCAGGGAAAATGGGGAAGTGTCACTCACCCACTGCAAAGTCCATGGCAGAAAATATCTGAAGGACCCATCCTCCGTGTTCTGATTCCACATGTACAGTGAAGCTCTTCTTCAAAAAAGGTGCTTATTGGACTTCCCTGGTGGTGCAGTGGATAAGAATCCACCTTGCAATGAAAGGGACACTTGTTCGATCCCGGGTCCAGAAGGACTGGACCAACCAAAGCCTGTGAGGTGCAACCACTGAGCCCGTGGGCTGCACCTACTGGAACCCCCGCAACCAGAGCCTGTGCTCTGCATCAAGAGAACGTGAACGTGCTACTCGCTCAGTCGTGTCTGACTCTCTGCGACCTCATGGATGGTAGCCCACCAGGCTCCTCCGTCCTTAGGATTCTCCAGGCAAGAATACTGGAGTGGGTTGCCATGTCCTTCTCCAGGGGATCTTCCCAACCCAGGGATCGAACCTGGGTCTCCTGCATTGCAGGCAGATTCTTTATCACTGAGCCACCAAGGAAGCATCAAGAGAAGCCATAACAATAAGAAACCCTTGCACTCCAGTGAAGAGTAACCCTCACTCACAACAACTTGAGAAAGCCCACATGCAGGAAAGAAGACCCAGTGCAACCAAAAATAAATAAATTACATTCTTAAAAGTGATTATTTTCATGAGTCATGTGCTTGAGAATTCCCAGAATTCACTGCTTTAATAACAGCATTGATATCCATATATTCAACATCAGAGAGCAACACTCAGTCAAAATTGTGAAAGTCGCTCATTCATGTCCGAGTCTTTGTGATACTATGGATGGTAGCCTTCCAAGCTCTCCTGTCCGTGGGATTCTCCAGGCAAGAATACTAGAGTGGGTCACCATTCCCTTCTCCAGGGGATCTTCCCAACCCAGGAAATGAACCTGGGTCTCCTGCATTACAGGCAGATTCTTTTACCATCTGAGCCACCGACTGTAGAGCAAAATGGAAAAAGTACAGCACAGCCAGAATACAGACCTTGACTGGAAGCTTGACTTAGCCGCCAGTGACCTGGGGGCACTGAGAGATTTGCTTGGCTTCACAAAGTCGGCTTCAACATCCATCAGTGAGAAAGCTCCATTAACTTGACATTAAGATCGTCGTAACATTCACTGAGAACATCCAGGGTCAGCAAGGTACCTACCAACTGCCAGTTACCATCTGAAGTAAAACAACCACATTCCCTCAGGGAGCAGAAGAGGCAACATCAGGATAACTCCAGGAAATGATGTAAACTGAAATGACCCACAAAGGAATAAATTCAGGTGTGGCAATCTGAGACGGAGTTGCTGTTTTTAATTAATGAATTCAGAAGGTCCCAAAAACTTTTGGTTAAAAGAAGAAATGATTTGTTAAATCAAGAAAAAACGTACATTTCACATTTTAACCTACAGAGTGAAGTCAGATATTGATAATGTTTTTATTCCTGTATAATGCACACTCTGTCCTGATGGTCTACAGTCATATGTAGACTCTTCAGTTTGTCCTGCTTACACTAGATAACTGCTTAATATGATAGAGAACAAGTGAGAAAAAAAATATACATTAGCATAGTAGAAAACCTCTGTTTATACTCTAATAGCCAAAGGATGGATTCTCCAGTCAATCACAAATTAGTTGATAGTCTTCAAATCCTGTGTTAGGTCTTTTCACATACCTTTGTACCCATTCACTCAAAAACAGATAGAAGTGACATCCTTTTACTCAAAGGAGAATGACTTACCTTGTGATTCAACAGAGAAATGACCCATCGTGCCCCGTGTAAGATCCTCTGAGAGATTATGCTGAGGTGGGTGTGGGAAGGAAGCCCAAGAGGGAGGGGATACATGTGTACGTATGACTGATACACTTCAAGGTATAGCAGAGACTAACACAACATTGTTAAGCAATTATACTCCAGTTTAAAAAAAGATGGAATGACTGAAAATTTTAGGCATGCTTTGTGTAATGAATGCACATATTTAATGTAAATGACTGAAAGAGACCTTAATCTATGGATTCTTAGTCTTTTCAGGCCTCAGATTCTGTACATCATTTTTCTTCATGTTGTTACATTATTGGATTGAATTTGATTCAAAGGCCAAATAAATCATGCCAAAGCCTGTTCTTTACTTTAGGGGGTTCTAGTCTTAGCTCTTTTTAGCCTTCATATAGCTTGATTAAATGAAAAGTAAGGATGCTCAATACAGAAAAATCTTTGTAGGATGAATCAGTCTATACCACTGCCTTCCAATAAAACCTATAACTAATTCAAGATACATAAACATTAATCTTATTTCCAAACACCTTCTGGGAAAAGTTTTCAACTCATCCAATTTTAAACAATTTTTATAGAGGAAAACAAATTAACAAACTGAATGGAAGATTGTAATTTTTGTGTATGTCTCTGCTCCAAATCACTATACATGTTCTAGGCTCTGCAAACCCAATATGATTTTTTCTCTCTGTCCAAATGCTTTAGTCAAATGCCAGTGGAAAACATTAAATAATCAATTAATCAAAAAGTACCTGCTCAGCACCTTTCTAGATACTATCCGGTTTGCCATGTTTGTAGGAAGCTTGTCTATTTGGGGACACAGGCCTAACATATAAGAAAAAAATTATACACTTTCTACTCTTTATTGTATAGATAACTGACATAGATTACAGGTGATCAGAAGGGAAAAAAATAAAAGTGTGTGAAAGAGACCATGAAATGTGTATTCTCATCATGGAAACTCCTTATTGTATATTTGATACGGTTGTACGTTTTTGGAGAGCTCACTTGTAAACTTTTCAGTAATGATTCTTCTACTGTGTGTTCTAGATTCTTTAAACTGGGTAATTCATTTCTTTGGAAGGAAACAATCTCTCCCACTGGATTAGTGAATAGCAGCAATGAATAAGGACATGTTTTAGTAAGACCTTTCTTTAGAAGTTAAGACTTTTCAATAGAAGAGCTTATTCTTTCAAATATACCCCCTAAATACTCCCTAAATCATAGCACTTTTGATTCATTTCTTGTGCTCTCTACTCCATTTTTTTAAAATCCATGTACCAAAGCTAAAGCTTGCCATCAGAGTATTGGTTTAATTAAACTGTAGTTCCAGGTAAAATGGAGCAGGAAAAAACAGAACCATGCTCCAGGTGCAGCAACTTTAAAAAGCCAACTAAATCCCTAAAATTACATTATCCAAGACATCAGAAAACAGGAAAGCAAGTGGGACTAAATGAACTCAACTGAAGACAGGAGAGTCCTTCCAAGATGAGTAGGCGGCCACTGGCTGCCTTCTACCTTGGGAATGTTTGCCAATTCCAAGTGCAAGATGAGGCTCGAGTTTGGCCTGAATACAAGGATGTTACTGTGAGAAAGAGACACTACCAACGCTTTTGGAGGCTGTATGGAGCTAGATTGACAATCTGAAAACTTCCAGAGCCCTACATACACGAAAACCATTTTCCCTATAGTTCATTTACTGAGTCAAGGGCCACTTGGAAGATTAGGGAACTTCTCTGAAATAGAGACTAAAATCAACTGTAATCTCACAGTCATGGAAAGATAATATCTATCTCCTGGAGGAGTGTCTGATGAAAACACACAGCCAGTCTACTTCTTATGATATTTGCCCAGTGCAGGGTCTGGAGACTAGAGAACAAAGTCCGAAACTGCCAAAAAGCATATCAACTGACTTGTGGTCTCTGTAGGTAGAAATGGAAAAGGCAGAGACCTACCAGGCTAGCATTCAAAATTCATAGGAGGTTCTTCTCAACTCTGACCCATTTGAAACCAGTAATAGGCTAAATTTGACTAAATCCCCACCCCCTGATTAAGTCATCAAAGAGCAAACCCTTTCTAAGTGAAAGCAATATAAACTTTAATCTCTATATAGTCTCATTGTGTTTTATGTACTGTGTCCAGCATAAAATAAAGAATTACAAGACATGAGAAGGGGGTGGGGGGGGAGTCATTTGAAGCAGACAGAAGACCTGCATACTGAAATTAAAAAATGAGTCCTTTAAATAGCTGTTATTAATATATTAAAGAAAACAAAGAGAAAAGTGGTCCAAAACACACAGCATTTCAATGGAGAACTGAAATCTAGGGGGAGGGAAATCACTCTACAACTGAAAAATAAGATATCTAAAAATAAGAATGCATCAGATAGGTTTAAATCAGACTGGCAAATCAGAAACCAGTATTAGCAAACTCAAAAACAAGAAAACTTTAAAATATCCCAAACAAAATACACAGTTGAAAAGAACAGAACAGGAAAGACCCGTGAGACATAGTCAAACGATCTAACAAATGTATAATTGCAATCCCAGAAGGAGAGGAGAGGACGGAAAAGAAGCAATATTTGAAGAAGTTATGGCTGAGGATTTTTTTTAACTGATAAAAGATACCAATTCACAGATTCATAAAGCTCAACAAATTCCAAGAAGAATAAATATTTTAAAAGTCACGTCTGATTTAACTGATATGGAGTAAAACTTAACCATCAATATTTTTTTTAATTTTCCAGGTAAATGCGAATGTTTAATCAGTGCTGAGAACCACTGGTCTAAAAAGATGCCACATTGTAAGAACACTGTTCAGTTTGTTTGATTTTTGTATGTTTTCAAGAAATAAATAGAAACAAGTTCTAGTCTCTTTTTCCTCAAAATGTCACCTAAGGGGGTTTGAGGGAGCACATTTATATTTCAATCATCATCTCCATAGCTCAGTTCTACAGTTTTTAGATAATGGCATCAGTGCCTGCTCTCTTCATAATTCACTGAGTATCATGGAAAGAAAAATGAAATGGAGCAGATTCAGTCTGGCCAAGAAACTTTCTGATGGAGAAGCACTAGTCAGGAGGAGGCTTCAGGAAAGAGTTCAAAACTGGCTTTACATAGAATCTCAGTCTTGCTTACTTCAGATGCCTCAAGAGAGAAGACCCTGGAAGATCAAAAGAAGGTCAGCTTTTATCCCTGGTGAAGAAGATACAGAAAAATCAAGCTAACAAAATTTCATCACTTAATTAGGTGGAACAGCCAAAGCTAAGGAGAGTCTGAGACTGAGGTGGATGATGCTGGAAAGCAGAATACAAATTCTGGTAGGGCTTGGATACCAGGATTGCCTGCCAGTGTCCACTGCCAGAAAAAGAATTCAGAGTTGAGAGGGAAAGAATTCTTCTTGTCGAATCTGAAGATGAGATTCAACCATGACTGATGATACTTTATGGTTGATGAGAAAACCTAGACATTATATTTTCTTCAAAAGCTTATTTTATACAATTGTTATACATTTGGTGTGCATGTTTTTTTAAGTAGGAATAGAAATTGTAGCATGAAATGTCAAATATCCCAGACCTTAGAACCACCAGGAGAATCTCTACGAAACAGAAGCATAGGATCTCTGAGCTTTGGTGGACTGAGAAATTTTGACATAGGCAGAAGTTCCCTCAAAAACTAAAGTTACTGAAATTTATAAAAGTGACCAAAATAAAGGTCAGAGTTCCTGCCTTAGGATTGCCAGATTTTAAAGTGCAAATAATGAATTGGCACCAGAAAGACAGAACATTTTCTCAGTATAACGAGGTATAACCTATCTGCCAGGTAGACTCAAAGAGCACCTTGCCACTGGCTTCTCCCTACCTAACCCACTAGCCCCAGCAGAGAACATAGGCCCTGGAGTCATCCAGCTGGACTGCAGCCCCATGCTCCTAATTCTCACTGGAAGCTGCTCTGCTTTCCAGATGCTCTCACGTTCTGCAAAATCTCAACAGGAGCTATCCCCATTCTCATCCAGTTTACCTGCTGCATCAAATCTATTATTTGCTGTTGTTGTTGTTCTTCAGTCGCTAAGTTGTGTCTGACTCTTTGCGACCTCATGAACCTCAAGGAGCCCACCAGGATCTTCTGTCCTCCACTCTCTCCTGTAGTTTGCTCAAATTCATGTCAATTGAGTCAGTGATGCTATCTAACCATGTCATCCTCTGCCTCCCTCTTCTCCTCTTGCCTTCAATCCTTCCCAACATCAGGGTCTTTTCTAATGAGTTGGCTCTTTACATCAGGTGGCCAAAGGACTGGAGCTTCAGCTTCAGCATCAGTCCTTCCAATGAATATTCAGGGTTGATTTCCTTTAGGATGGACTGATTTGCTCTCCTTGCAATCCAGAAAGCTCAAGTGTCTTATGCAGCACCACAGTCCAAAAGCATCAAATCTACAGGGCAAAATAATTTGCTGTTGATTTGGGGGTTGTTATATGTCCCCCTGTGTAAGACTTGTCATCCATTTTTTCTGGCTTCCAAATATCACTTCGTCTGATGTGCACACACAACATGAAACCAGTCTATCCTGCTGAGGTTGTGTTTTTGCTGTTGACTCTTCCAGAAGTTTAGGATTATTGCCTTTAGTCATACTCAGGGCCATCATTTTACATTTCCTTGCAAAATTCTCAAAGTGACTCAAGGTTTGCTGTAGCTCCTCTTCTGCGTAAGTCCTTGAGCTGCCTTTGTCCGCAGTGCCAATATTTGCATTCCACTGCCACTCAGTCCCTTGTTACACACTGGTTCAAATCATTTATCTGTAGATTAATTCAAAAGACTCTAAAAGTAGGATACGAATCCCAGGCTTTTTACTGCTATTTATCATTTTTTTCTGTTACCATTACTACCAAGTGAAATCTGCATGAACTCCTTTTAATACATGTCCCTCATTGTTCATCTTACATACAGCATCTGGCCTTGACCCGGGTGTGAGCTGCTAAATGATTCCAAATACACGACAAGGTTATTCTTTGAAAGAATTATTTTTGACAAGCCATCATGTTTTTCTAGTGGCCAAGACACAGTAGACAACTTCTCTGTAATAGGACTTGAGACGCATCCATTTTATTCAGTTTTCTTCACCACTAGGCAAACCACATGACTGGTCCTGGTCCTCACCAGGTGGGTGATGGCAGGGGTCTCAGATAATGGCCCCACAGAAGCCACTGATGTTATGTAACAACAAACAGGACACTTGAACTTTGAGTGATTCATCGGGTCATCTTATGATAATCTTTGGGCCCTGTACTTATGGGTTGGTTGGTTTAATTTTAAACCATAGAAATGGGACTCCCCTGGTGGTCCAGTGGTTAAGACTCCCCACTTCCAACGCACAGGGTGCAGGTTCAATCCCTGGTAAGATCCCACATGCCCCAGGGTGCAACCAAAAAAAACTAAATCATAGAGGCATTAAGAGTGCCTTAGTCTAAGCATTACAAAAAATAGGAACTTACAGGAGAAATAAAACCAGAAAGTTGGCTTTTTGATTTTAAAAAAAGAAGAAGAAGAAAACTTTGGATTTTTCAAGGAAAAGAGCAGCTTTAGAGCAAATATTTTGCTACTATACACATATTCCCAGGGGCAGAGGCCTGCCTAAGGAGAAACTAAGGGAGTAGTTGCTACTGCTGGAAACAGGCAGTTATCTGGGTGAGAATGGTCCCCAGTGACTATGACAAGCCACAGCTCCAACATGTGGAATAGCCCCTCTGATTGATTCTGAAGGCTCCCAGCTCTCCTCTTTCCCCGAACCCATGTCACATAGTGTCTGAGAAGCTTCATCCAGAGAGCTCAGCACCAGGACAGTTGTGCAGTTGGCATACGGCACAAGGTGGCTGACCCTGCAAAGGAGCAGCCAAGGTCCAGCTCGGACTACACTTGCCAGGCCCAAGCCCTGGCACTGGCTTGTGTCCACGTGGAAGAAGAGGTGCCTTTTCCTCCACACCAAAGGCACGGTCTGCTCTCCAAGCCACGTGCCCGTAGGCCTGAGGGTGTCGAGAGGCAGCACACGCTGACAGCCATACGAAGATCCGGCACAGGCTAGTGGAAGCTGCGGATGATGGTCCAAAAGTGTGTGTATGTGTGTACACTTGCAAGTGTGTGTGTGTGTCTATGTGTTATGCTGAGGGAAGAGGGGGCTGCCAAAGGCAACACAACCCAGTCAGGCTCTATACTCTGCATGAAATGAAAGGCACCGCTTGCCTTCCTCAGCTTTTGATCAAGCATCACAATTGAACGTTCTCTTGGTTATTAGAGGATATTCAGTCTCCATTCTCTCCTCTTTCTCTTCTCATAAGCCCCACCCCATCTGATGACACCCTCTTTTTCCCTGAGAGATACCAGTCTCCCCCAATAGAGTAATAAAAGGTCATTCCTTGCTCCCTCCTTGCATATTACAACAACCCAGGCATTTGCTGGATGACAAGGCCTTTGTTAGTTATCGATGGATGCATCATCAATTACTCAAAACTTAGCAATTTAAAACAATAAGCATACTTCTTCCTTGTGAGTCCAGAATCTAGGAATGGCTGAGCTAAGTCACTCACGAATCTGCAATCAAGATGTCAGCCCGGACGGCAGTCATTTGATAAGAGACCACCAAGCCCACCCGCAGGGCTGCCAGTGGGTCTAAGTTCCTTTCTGATTGTTAGTTGGAAGCCTCAGTTCCCCATCAGAAAGATCGTTCCATATGGCTGCTGAAAGCATGGCAGCCGGCTTCCCCTGCCCCCAAGCCAGTGATCCAGGAAAGACAAAACCAGGGAAGGCAGCAAGGTTCCACTGTACAGCATGCGAAACTATACTCAGTATCCTATGATAGACCATAATGGAAAGGAACATTTTTAAAAGAACGTACATATGTATAACTGAATCGCTTTGCTATGCAGCAGAAATTAACCCACCATTGTAAATCAACTCTACTGCAATAAAATGAAGCAACTGACAAACAACTAATCTCAAAAATATACAAGCAACTCCTACAGCTCAATTCCAGAAATATAAACGACCCAATCAAAAAATGGGCCAAAGAACTAAATAGACATTTCTCCAAAGAAGACATACAGATGGCTAACAAACACATGAAAAGATGCTCAACATCACTCATTATCAGAGAAATGCAAATCAAAACTACTATGAGGTACCATTTCATGCCAGTCAGAATGGCTGCGATCCAAAAGTCTACAATCAGTAAATGCTGGAGAGGGTGTGGAGAAAAGGGAACCCTCTTACACTGTTGATGGGAATGCAAACTAGTACAGCCACTATGGAGAACAGTGTGGAGATTCCTTAAAAAACTGGAAATAGAACTGCCATACGACCCAGCAATCCCACTGCTGGGCATACACACCAAGGAAACCAGAATTGAAAGACACGCGTACCCCAATGTTCATCACAGCACTGTTTATAATAGCCAGGACATGGAAGCAACCTAGATGTCCATCAGCAGATGAATGGATAAGAAAGCTATGGTACATATACACAATGGAGTATTACTCAGCCATTAAAAAGAATACATTTGAATCAGTTCTAATGAGGTGGATGAAACTGGAGCCTATTATACAGAGTGAAGTAAGCCAGAAAGAAAAACACCAATACAGTATACTAACGCATATATATGGAATTTAGAAAGATGGTAACAATAACCTTGTATACGAGAGAGCAAAAGAGACACTGATGTATAGAACAGTCTTTTGGACTCGGTGGGAGAGGGAGAGGGTGGGATGATTTGGGAGAATGGCATTGAAACAAGTATAATATCATGTATGAAACGAGTTGCCAGTCCAGATTCGATGCACGATACTGGATGCTTGGGGCTGGTGCACTAAGACGACCCAGAGGAATGGTATGGGGAGGGAGGAGGAAGGAGGGTTCAGGATGGGTAACACATGTATACCTGTGGCGGATTCATTTTGATATATGGCAAAACCAATACAATAGTGTAAAGGTAAAAAATAAAAAAAAATAATAAAAAAAAAAACAGTGGGTACCAAGAGTGGCAGAGACAGCAGCTGTAATCTTTTATAACCTGATCTCAGAAGGGACTCATCACTTCTGCTGAACACTGCTGGTCACACAGACCAACCCAGAAACAGTAGAGTTGGGGGAATTCCACAAGGGTGTGACTGACAGGCGTCAGGGACCCTCAGGGACCATCATGAAGGCTGGCCCCTGCAGAAGCAGTCCCCTGGTGAGTATCTACTAGCTGTCCAGAGAAGGCAGGGTGCATGCACTACCAGTGAAATGTTCACACTAAAAAGCAGGACCTGTGTTTGTTCTTCTCTCACCCAGGGTTTTTCACAGTTTTATTTGCATAACCCCCAGAAAGATTTGCAAAAACAACACACTCCTTCACACATTTTAACGTTGATACTCACAATTTCATGTTGTAATGTTTCAAGGCTACAAAGAATATAATTTCTAGCATGTTGTGAACTTTGAGATTTAAATAGAATTATTACATCGTTTTGGAGGGGAAAAAAGCTAAAGTTCAAGATCATTCAGTTTGGCAGATACCCTTGGGGCACAAGCCAGAGCCATTGTTCCGCTTGCCTCTTGTGGTTCCCTACTTCATTCAGTCCCTGGCCTGGTTATTGTTGAAATTTTTGCCAGTTCATTGATGCTTTTAAGGAGATTACATTTCTTTTTACCTGGAATTTTAGTTGTTTTCAATGGAAGTGTCATTTGTATGAGACCAGCACTCCAGGTTTCAGGAGTGTATACCATTTTGTTTTTGAATAGTGGCAATTACAGGATATCATACCTCTCCTGAAGCCTTTATTTTATTATTTTAAAAATATCTATTTGTATATCTATCTCAGTTTATACACACATGTATATTTTCCTCTTTGCCCTGAACTTTTAAAAGAAAGTAAGAAATCTCCTTTATATGTGGGATCGAAAGAACAAAAAATAAAGGCAAACAAAAGAAAAAGGAAGGAAAATATCTTAAAGATTTCAAGCTAGAAAATATTTTTTAAAACAAGCCATATAAAGATGAGCCATAAAGGAAATGATTGTTAAATTCAAACACAGTAAAAATCAAGAACTTCAAGTCATTGGAAGACACCATAAAGAGTGAGAAGACCAGGGAAGAGATCTTTGAAACATCAATAACAAGCTAATATCCAGAGTATATAAAGAATTCTCTGAATAAGCAAAAGATAAATATTTCATTTGAAAAATGAGCAAAAGACTTCACGAAAGGGAAGTCTGAAATAAACATTAAAAAGGAGCTCAACCTCACTGGTCATTAGGGAAATGCATATTAAAACCAGTTTGGCCAAAAGGCTTAAAGTTTGAAAATCTCAAACTTTGGCCATGACCCAGAGTGAAGAAAATCTCTTGGAAGTGTCAATAAAAAAACATGTTTCTAAAATTTCCACTTTAGAAAAAAGGTTTGGCAGTACCTAGCAAAAGTGTGCACACACTACACAACCCAGGAATCTTACTGCTGAGTATATGCCTTAGAGAAATGTGTGCATGCGTTCTAGAAGCATGTATAAGAATGCTCAGAGCAGTGCTTGTTTATGTAGCTAAAACCCAGAAGTAATCCAAACACACAGTAGGATAGCTAAATAAATTGTAACATATTCACACAGTGGAATACCCTAAATCACATTCTCTGTTAGGCCATAGAGTTAACATGAATATATCTGTCCACTCATCAGTCCCTCAGCTGACGAGTATATTCAGATGCCACAGGGATGCATAATCTGGTTCTCAGGTGACATCAGACACCTGTTCTGAAATCAGTGGTTCAAAGTTTTCATGGCCAGTACATCAAGACAACATGGCTCTTGGTTACAGAACAAACTCTGAAGATGAAGTAGCAAAAATCTCCCATTTTCTCCCCTGTTTCAATAACCAGATAAAATCAAAGAATGTTTCAAGGACACACTGATAGGTAGAAAAGAGGACTGCCATTGTTGGTGTCATTTCACAGATGGGGGACTTTTAGACATTTTTAGAATCTGGATCATTGAGTCATGATGTCTACGAACTAAAACAGAAGTCAGAAAACTTCGTCTGTGAGAAGGGCCAGACAGCAAAAACTCTAGACTTGCTATAATAGATCTCTATGGTGACTATTCAGTTATGTACATGAATGGACCTGGAAGGATTCCAATATAACCACATGTGGATACCAAAACTCTAATTCCATGTCATTTTCTTATATGTGTCATGAAATAGTATTTTTGGTTTTTTTTCTTTTTTCTGACCCCTTCCAATTGAAATAGTATTTTTCTTTTAATTTCTCAACCATTTAAAAATTTTAAAATCCAATCAACTATATTTCAATAAAAAATATTGATAAAAATTTTAAACAAATAAAAATAAGCAGATAAATAATATATATGTGTATATGTCTATATTTGTTATTGTTGCGGTTGCTCAGTTGCTAAGTTGTGTTCACCTCTTTGCAGCCCCATGGACTGCAGCACTTCAGGCTTCTCTGTCCCCCACTATCTCGCAGAGTTTGCTCAAATTCATGTCCATTGAGCTGGTGTGTATATATATATATATATATGTATATATATATAAAAATACACATATATGGATATATGGATATATATGGATCTATCTTAGCCCACAGGCTGTACAAAAACAGGTAATGGGATGGATTTACCCACAGGTCTTAGAATGCTGACCAAACAACTATGCGAACTTTCCAGCTGCCTGCAGTATCCAAGCAAGGTAGGTCTTGGCCAGTTGTTCCATAGCCAAATATGCTAGAAGAGAATCTATTAAACCCCAAACCATCCTGCCTAGCTAACATGTGATGCCTTTAACCCTTTAAGTGGTGGAAGCAAGATATGTAAACATTGGTGCAACATAGAACAGGAACAGAGAGCAAAGGTTGGAATCCAGGCTCCACTGCTAATGGGCCGTGTGACCTTGGCCATAACAACTTAAACCCCTTTCCTCATCTATAAAAATGGAAATAATAACACATGCACAGTCATCTGTTATGTGCAGTTATGTATTCTTCTACCCTTGAACTTCAAAACCTATTCTTTTCAGCATTAACTACATCCTGCTTTATTTCCTGTCCCCAATTCAAGTTCCACTCATGCAAACACTTGAGAGAATTCACCAGGTTCACATTCTTCAATATCCTTGGCTCTTTAGCTATGGGCCTTGAAAGGTCGCCTCCCATTTTTGGCGTAACTGTGTTGCTCTGTTTGCTCTAAATCATAGCAACTGGAGAGAATGCAAATTGGAACATGGTTTGGCAATATGCATCAGGTACCTTCAAACCCTCTCAGAGGTGTTTTCATCCAGTATTTCCATTTCAGGGAATCTATCCTAAGGTAACAATCTGAAACACAAACCAAGACTAATGAGCAAAGAGGACCATCAAGGCATAAGTCATAACAACAACAGTAAACAGGATTTTGGAAATTTTCTCCATGTGAGGGTGGGGGGAAATATATTTTTAACTCTCTATATGTTACAATGATAATGTATAATATATACTATGTACATTACATGATGTGTGTAATTTCATGCATATGAGACCACCTAAAGCATTAATCAATCTTATTTTAATACTAATTTAGAGCTATCTGGAGCCCCAGTATCATAGGTTTCCAGTATAATGATGGGCTCCATGGACCCTATCTCATTATATATATTGGAAAGCCAATCTGGCTTACGGTGAATCACTCTGCGATACAAGAATTTGATTTGTATCAAGAATGCCTTGTTATAAATTAAAATATTCCTCTCAGATATTACTTGACCACCTCATCCATAAAGGATAGAGCCTCAGATTTTGTTCCACTGTTCTGACATCATTACAATACGACACCACGCCAAGCACTTGGCCTCTCTAAGAAGCTTGCCATCTCCCCCACATACTCCTGGGGATGAGGGCCACTAGCCAGGATTTAATCAGATAACCTCAAACCACACTTGGAAGTTCACTCCACACAACCCATATCTGTGTCGGAGCATAAACAATTTTTGGTCTGAGAATCCAAAATGATAGAGATAGCCTGAACTGAGGTGGGGAAGCCTGTGGTGGAGTAGGTTTGGAGAGGTGACAATTTGGAATTCAGTGTCAGCCATGCTAAATTCAAGAAACCAAGTGGAAATCTTGAGGAGGCAGGCAGAAATGTGAGTTTGGAACTCAGAAGAGAGAGGTCGAGGCTGGAGCACACATCAGTGTGGGATTTGTCAGTAGATAGATGATGTTTAAGTCCATGAGACAAAATGGCTTCACTAAAGGTACAGATAGAGAACATAAGAGGTCCATGGAAGGAGGCTTCAGGCACACAAGATCAGGAAGTTGGTTAGATGGGAATGAGCAGCTCATGGTAGGAGGAAAACAAAAGATGTACACCATGCAAGACATGAAAAGAGTGGGACTTCCCTGGTGGCTCAGACTCTGCACTTCCAAGCCAGGAGGCACAGGTTTGATCCCTAGTCAAGGAACTAAGATCCCACATATCACACAGCAAAAAAAAAGAAAAAGCATTTTAAGGAACCATCCTCTGTGTGAAAAGCTGTTGATAGCTCAGCAGTGATGAAAATCTCTCACAACAGCTGAAGACTGGTTGGTACAAGTGACTGAAACCGACCACCACATCTAAGATCTTAAGTCTAGGTGATTTCATTCTGGATATGGAGCTTCGTTATCCCCACTCTCACTGCTGGTGATTCAGTGAAGTCCTGTCCTTGTAAAAGTCTGCTTCAACATTCAACTCTGTTACTCTCAACCCAGATACCCAGAGTGATGAACAGAGAAGAAGGATAAGGTTGCCAGCCACCAACAAGATCCAGCTATTGCTCAGACCCTGATGTGAGAAGACGGAGAAGGAAGGGAGTTTCAGGCCCCACGTTGAAAGATTCCCTCCTTGCGTACATGGTTAGCAACCCCTTGATAATGAACTGACTCTCCTTAAGGAAGATGTTACGTGCATTTCATTAAGGTTGTCCTTCAAAGTGACATTCATATCTATCATCCAGGAAGACATTTCTGAAAAATGCTCGGGCCATTGAACCGTCTCACTCCTTTTCATGCTCCATGGATTGCTCCTCCTCCTTTCCCTCCTATCCCCCAGGACGTCATGGAGGCTGGCTCTGCCATCTTGACAAAAATATTCCATTACCTTTACGTGACCTTTCTCTGAGACTTGGAAATGGAGTGTTTCACCGATAAGTCAGACACTGGATGACTTCACTGGTGCTCCCTGAAAGACAGGACTGATGAATAGCTTTTGAACCCTGTTTCCCTAATCCTTCAGGCAGAATTAGAGGCTCTCCATAAGGGTAATCCCAAATGATTCATGAGGCCTGCTTCAGCACGGTCACACATCATATAAATACAAATTGACAGTTTGTGCACACTGGCCCCGTGATGGTATTTACTTAAAATCCTCACAAGTACGCTCCCAATGGCTGAACTGAGGACAGTTCTGTATTGAGGGCTGCTAAACAGAGACGCCCACTCATCCTGTGGCAATCCAGCCACTGGATTGACAGAGAACTTTTGAATATTCAGCTCCCTTTCTGAGCCACCAGGCACTTAACTCCCCTTCAGTCAGGCAATGGGTTTGTGAGTTGATTGCCAGAGTGGACCTTAAAAAAAAAAAAAAAAAAACAGACAAAAAGATAGTAAGTTGACAGATTGGGATAACCCCCCTTGGCCATCCTGAAGTTTAGAGGGTGAAACAAAAAATCAAGGCTATGGAATAAAAATAGAGCCGGGAAAGATCTGGGTTACAAACAAGATGCTGAGTCAGCTAGAGACACTTAAGAGCACGAGTAATCCACCAAGTACTGAAAATGTAAACAAAACAACTCGTATGGCATCCCCCTCCAAGAAAACATTAAATTTCATTATTTTCCAAAAGAATTCTTGATAGACAATAATGAAAAACCGACAGGCAGATACCAACCGTTATTGTTCTGAATTTGTGTTTTCAGCACTAGGGACCCCACTGCTTCAAAGAAAATGTCAAAAACAGCAACGCTTCTTGCTGAGAGCAATGCAAAGGTCATGTACGCAGTAGCATCCTGACTGCTGACTCTGGACTCGGGAGGAAAGAGTTGAAAGCGAGATTTGGGAAAGGGTAGAATTCATGTAAATAAAAGCAGAACGAGCTCAGAGCTGCCTCAATACCAGCTTTTACGCAGGCTCTTTTGGTGGTTAAACGCAGTGTGAAATAATCTTTTTAATGGTCCAGGTGAGCCCTGATTTCCTTTGTGTGTAAGCCCATTATGTGTTGACTTGAAAGGACTCCTCCTTTCTGGCTTTCTCTGACACTCCCTCTAATGCCTCCCCCTTTCTTGTCCAGACCATGCAGCAGCACCCTTTGGAGATTAGGCAGAAAAGAAAACACCACCAGAGCAGATGAAGAGCTGGCAAGGCTCCAGGCAAAAGACCAGCAAGAAGAAACTGACATTCTTCAAGTCACTTGTTTTCCTCCATTGCTCATGACCTCATGGATTTTTACAGTGTTGTTTTCGTACTATTACTCATCAGTAATCAATTCCCTTTTACCATTTGGATAACCCCTTTGGCTTATACACCCTATCCTGCAGTTTAGAAAGTGGAACAACAATAAAAGCTATGGGATGGTAACATGGGTGGGGAAGGATGAGCTGTGGATGGCATGAGGAGAGGGTCACTGAGGAAGTCCCCTGGTGCTCCAGTGGTTAAGACTTAGCACTTTCACTGCCGTGGCCCCAGGTTCAAGCCCTCCTTGGGAAACTAAGATCCCGAAAGCCATGCGTGCAGTGGGGCTCAAAAAGAAAGAGGGTTATTGAAAGTCAAGAGTAAGAGAACTAATATGTGGTGTTGGTATCGAGCTTCATCACAGCTCTACAATCTGTTTACTGTGTCCTGACAGATGCATAAACAATCTTCTAAGTGATGCTGATAATCAAGGTGCTCCCTGGTCCTCTTGATTGAATTTGTTTATGGTTTGATTGGTCTGAAGCTGCAAGTGCCCAACATAAGATTATAGGCTATAGTAACTGTACTTACAGGAAGAGTGACCAGAGCTTAGATTTTATATCAAACATGCTAACTTTACCTTTTCTAATTGAGTATCTTACAATATCTAGTTCAACAGAATCTACAGATAAAATAAACCAAAAACACAGTGTCTTTCTCTTAAAAAAAAAAAAAAATCTTTAAGCAAATGAGAAGATAAGCCACAGACTAGGAGAACACACTTGTCAAAAACTCTTAAAGTTAACAATAAGACAACAACCTGATTTTTAAAATGGGGCGAAGACCTTACTTAACAGACACCTCACCAAAGAAGATAAAAATAAACATAAAAATGTTCTACATTGCATGTTATGAGGGAAATGCAAATTAAAACAGCAAGATACCACGACATATCTTTAGAACAGCCAAAACCTGGAACATGGCAAACACGAAATGCTGGCAAGAATGTAGAATAACAACAACTCTCATTCATTGCTGGTGGGGATGCAAAATGGTACAGTTGCTTGGGAAGACAGTGTGGCAGTTTCTTACAAAACTAAACATCCTCTTACCATTCTATCCAGCAATCGTGTTCCTTGGTATTTACCCAAAGGACCTGAAAACTTACATCCACACAAAACCTGCACGTGAATGTTGCAGCAGCTTTATTCATAGTTGCCAAAACTTGGACGAAACCAAGATATCCCTGTTGGTGAATGGATAAATAAATTGTGGTGCATCCAGACAAAGGAATATTATTCACTAAATATTTACATTTGATTGACTAGAAAGGACTCCAGGAGACCAAAGACAGGTGAGTAAAAGGTGGTGTCATGAAACAGTTTAGCTAGTGAGGGTCGCCCTCTTTCCTCTTTAAGTTATTAAGTACAAGTTTTCAAAGTTCCTGATTTGGAAGGAGTAAAAGTGAGAACAACTAAAGACAATGATACCCAGAAATTTAATTGCCCACCGCAGAGACCAGCAAGTAGAAAAGCTAAACCAACAAGTTTCCTGCATCTTCGTTCACCATGAGCAAGATAACCAATGGAAAAGGGGACTTGGGCTGGCAGAGGGAATTTGGGCTCCCAAGTACCGTTTCCTGACTTTATATTAATTTTTCATTCTTTTCTTTTCCCCAGTAAGTGTTTCTGACAAGGTGACTAAGAAGTAAGCCACACAGTCCCTCGGCTAGACCTAAAGTCACTGGGAAACGTGAGAGAACAGAGCAGGAAAGTTTTCAAGACTGAAAACACAGAGCCAACAAAAATTTTAAATCACTGTTTCTCAGGCTAGGATGTAGCCATCATCTTGCTTGATGATTTTGAGGCAGAGTAGACAAATTCGGTCACCTCAAAACTTTTTAATAGTTTGAGACTTTGAGTGTGTTTTGGAAAGCACCAACATCTGGCCATTCTTAAAGTGCCCATCACGGCATTCCAGAATTTAATTATAGTCCTTCCCTCCTAGTCACTTGGGATATTTATTTTTCAAGCAGGTAAAACATGATACTTGCAAGAACAGAGTAATTTGCATTTAAGTAGAAGAGGACAAATAATTAAACAACATTTCAAAGTGTAAGGAAAAAACGCCACCACAGCAGCTGAGATGCTGTTTTCCTTCCTATATATCATGGACTATGAGTCAACACAGCCTAGAGGTTGACCTGAATTCTGGCATAATTACATACATAAAAATTTGGATTTCAGCCTAATGTATAAGTTTACCCTTCTTATTGCAGCTGTTGCCCTTCAGGGCTGGGAGATCTCTCCTTCCCAATCGAGAGACAGTTCTGGCAAGACCCGAGGCTCATTGAAGTCATCTTTGTAGTCAGACCTGATTAAACACAGCCTGGGTGGGAAGGACTAGGTTACCCGGGAGAGAGGTCTGCGCCTGCCAGTACCCTTTGTGTCAAGTCACAGACCCACTCGAACTGGTCTGAGCAGAAAATGCATTAAAAGCTGTTAGGTAATTCACGGAAGTTCCCAGAAGGCCAGAGAACCAGGCTTGAAAGATATTCAGCCAAGAAGAGTCCCCAGATGCTGACAAAACAGTCCCAGGACACCAGGAGCTACTCGGAGACCGGGTCCCCGTCAGAAGCTGCACCTCCCACTGATGTCTCCACCACCCACTAGTCCCCAGAGCGTGTTCTGTGCCGCATCTCCTCTAAATCTTAGATTCCTGCAGGATTCCAGATTTTAGAATTCTAGAGACACAGAACTAAGTCCTGTGTCTAGAATTTAAGACACAGGACTTAGATTCCTGTGCCTGCCTGATGAAACCCACGCCAAAATGGGAGCCAAGGAGACAACTATCTTTGAGAGACAGAATAGAACCCATAACATGGGAAGTAATCTCTGGGTTAAAAAAGAAATGCGCTACCCAGCCACAGAAAGACATGGAGAGGTGCATGTGTTTTCAGTCCTGCAAATTCATGGCAATATCTTAAACAAGCGGACATTGGGATCCTTCTTAGCCCTCTGAAACACTGATGGACACTCATCTGTTCAAATAGTCTTCCCCAGGAAAACGCAAGTTGCTGATGGGAAGAGATCTCTTTCTCCATTTTGTTTGTGGATCCAGACTAAGCAAACAAATCCTAGCACGTAACAGGTGCTGTATAAACCTCTGCCGAACAACTGAATTCATTTAAGTCATCTTTACTTCATGTTTATTAGACATCATAGATAGAAAAGTAAACACTACAGAGCCAGAATTCAGCTTGTATCTTGGTAGCTACTGATCCAGGTCTGATGGGACCTGTGACAAGTGCATGGACAGAGGAAGGACGCAATGGAGAGTTTAGAAGAAGTCCCGGCTCTGGTTTTGGGAAGAGAGTGTCTGGAAGGACACCCAGGAGAATGAGTCTGAATTAGCCAGTAAAGCATAGAACGGGTGGGCTCACAGCTAAGACAGACAAAAGGAAGGCAGATGTCCAGGCCAAAGGGCAGCGTGTCCAAAAGTTTGAACATATGAGAGTGTGGGACTTCAAGTAGTTCAGTACAGGTGTTTGGGGATTATAATCAGCCTCTGGGTTTCCACTCACCTTTGGTGGACAGTGCCACCTGTACCTAAAACAGAGACGGACAGTGTTCGTCTTTAGGTCAACAGAACTTGGAAGCGTTGATACTCATTGCCCATCACACACAAGGGCACTTCGGGATCAAAAGTAGTTCTTAAATAAGAAAACAAATAATTCAGTTTTTTTAATGAGCAAAAGATCTGAATAGACACCTTATCAAAGAAGACACACAGGTGGGAAATGAGCATATGGGAAGGACTATACATGTACCAGAATGGTCAAAATCGGGAACACTGACAACACCATATGTTGACAAGGATGTGGAGCAACAGGAACTCTCATTCCTTGCTGGTGGGAATGCAAAAGGGTACAGAAAAATTGGCAGGGAAGTCTGGTGTGCTGCGGTCCATGGGGTCACAAAGAATTGGACAAGACTTAGTGACTGAACTACAAACACAAGCAAACAGACTCCTACCATACAATCCAGGATTCATATTCTTTGGCATTTACCCAAAGGAGTTGAAAATTTATGTCTACCCAAGAATCTACACATGGATCTTTAATGTCATTTGGTAGGTGAATAGGTAAGTAAACTATGATAAACCCAAACAATGGAATATTATTCAGCACTAAAAAGAAATAAGCTATTAAGTCATGAAAAGACATGGAGGAAACTTGTGCATATTACTAGTGGGAAAAAGTCAATCCGAAAATGCTATATGCCTTGTGATTCTGACCCTATGACATTGTAGAAACAACAAAGCTATGAGACAGTAAAAAGATGAATGGTTGCCAGGGATTAGGGGAGAGTGGGGTGAACAGGTGGAACACAGAAGATTTTTAGGGCAGTGGAAACTTTGTAAGGTATTATAATGGTGATACATGTCATTATACCATTTTTAAAACCCATAGAGTGGACAACACCAAGAATGAACTTTGGGACTTCCCTGGAGGTCCAGTGGTTAAGACTCCACCCTTCCACTGCAGGGGACACAGGTTTGATCCCTGGTCAGGGAACTAAGATCCCAGACGCCATGCAGCGTGGCCAAAAATAAATGAATAAATTTTAAATAAATAAATAAATTATTTTTTTAAAAAAACAGTGAACTTTAAACTGGGGCAGGGGGAAGTCGTTCTTAATTCATTCTTTCACTTTTGCTCATTTAACAGCTATAAAGACAATCTTACAATCTCATAAAGCCGTGTTGTTCAGGTCATTTTATTCATGCCCCTTTTGATACTCTGATTTTAAAAGTCTAAACCAATTTCACACCACAGCTAAAAATAAGATGAGGTGATGGCTATTTTTAATACGCTATTTTAAACAACCATGGTCCAATAGAAATTCTGATAACCCATCCTTCTTGGGAGCATCCCCCATCTCCACCCTGCCAAGCCCCATCCTTATCTCTGCCCCAGCGTGATCATCACTGTGGCACAGAAAGTCTGTACCAACTCTCAAGAAAGGCAGTGTGTGAGAAAAGCTATGAGAAGTGTACGAACAGACACATGGATACTACAAGGGAAAGGAGAGGGTGGGATGAGTTGAAAGAGTCGCATTGACATATATAGACACTGCCGTGTGTGAAACAGATAGCCAGTGGGAAGCTGCTGGCTAGCACAGGGAGTTCAGCTCAGTGTTCTGTGATGACCTAGAGGGGTGGGCTGGTGGGTTGGGGAGGAGGGGATACATGTATACATATAGCTGATTCACATCGTTATACAACAGAAACTAACATAACATTGTAAGGCAACTATAATTCAATAATGAAAGAAAGAAATGTACAAACGGGGAATTACTCAGAAAAAAGAACCATCCCCAGCTGGAACTCGTAGATGGTGTCTAGGGTTGGAACTGAAGCATGGGTAGGATTTCAAGTGCAGTCATGGAGGAAAGAACATCCATAAAAAGAAAGCGGCCTCAGAGAAACACACAGTGATGAGTAATCGCATGTCACAGATGAGAAAGTTGCATTGTCTCGTCTGACTAGAAGAGACTGTGTGTGTCAGCACCCAGCACGGCGGCCCACGCAAAGCAAGAACTCCTGAAATATTTGTTGATAAATAAATACATTTTGTCAGAGTCTGAAAGGGGAAAGCTGGATTTCTACAAGACAGTGATGAGTCTTAAGGAAGGGCAAAAACAGGAGGATTTTATTCTGATTATAATAGGAATTTATAGAACTTTAAAAAACTTTTTAGGAATGTATAGGTTTTTGAACAGGGATTTAGCATGATCATGTCTGTGTGCTTTAGAAATGTTTTCCAGCCATTGTTTTCTATAAATGGGATGGAGAAAACCATCATGAAAGGACAGCAGACAGAAGTCTGTGTAATCATCCAGGTATAAACATAACTGAAAGTCAGCACAGTCATTTATATGTAACTTCCTTAGAAAATTGTTGTCTCAAAATTTTTTCACGAGAAGACATGGAGAGAAAGAATATTATTACATATAATTTAAAAATAATTTTTTTTCAGTTATGCACAGATTCATTTTTATTGTATCTTGCTTCCCAATTTTGAACATAACACATGTTTATTTTGGAAAATGTACAAGATGTCAAAAAAATAACCTCCTGCAGTTTTATTACCCACAGAAAATGTGTATGTCTTGGTTACACCTTTACAACTGATACTCTTGTATGACATACACACATATTCAAATCAATTTCCTCATAATTTTATAACCAGTATTTTTTTCTTTAAAAATAAATATTTTGGGGGATTTCCCTGTGGTCGAGTGGTTAAGACTCTGCACTTCCAGGGAAGGGGATGCAGGTTTGATCTCTGGTTAGGGAACTTAGTCTTAGTTCTACATGGTGCTTGGCACTGCCAAAAATAAATAAATACATACATCAATATTTTCAAACTTTCTATTTAAAATTTTGCATTTTAAATTTCAAAACTTCAATTTTATAATTATAAAAGTTATTGATGCTTATAAAACCAAAAATAGTGAAAACTGTAAAGAAGAAAAACGAAACCATCTATAATCTCCCCCTAAATGAAAACTGCTGCGGTCAACATTTTGTTGTAGCACCCAGGTTTTTTCTTCCTCTTTTGCTATAAATAGACTAGACTACATAAATAGATGATAGATATATACATAGATAACTGATAGATAAATATATGAGATAGATTTTTAGTGTGATAATACCGTTTACTCTTTTATAATATTTTTAATCTAACAAAATAATAAAATGGACGTTCCCATGTTGTTAAATATTCTTTTATATGGTTTTAAAGACTGCACACAATTTCATCATACAATCATTCCACCGTTTACTTAATTTCTCTATTGTTGTATGTTGTATGTTTGTAATTTTTTACTGTTATAAACAACTCTGTAGTAAACATTATTGTGAACTGCTCTTTGTTCAAATTCAAGTGCCTTAGGACAAGCACGTGAAGTCAAAACTGTTCAATCAAAGAGTTTTACTCTACCCTTGAGGGTCTTTCAAAAACTCTTAAGTTCAATAATACACCCCATCTGTTCAAATGCCATACATCGGATTTATTTTGAGATCATTTTTATTTTCTAAATAGACCAACTGATTCAGTCTTCTTCAGAATACTGAGACGATAATACAATAGAATACTGCTCAGCCATTAAAAAAAGAAGAAGAATGAATGAAATTTCGCCATTTGAAACAACATGGATGGACCTGGAGGTCATTATCATAAGTGAAATTAGTCAAAGAAGACAGATACTGTATGATATCACTTAGATATGGAACCAAAACAATACAACAAACTAGTGAGTATAACAAAAAAAGAAACAGACTCAGAGATATAGAGACACAAAACAGTGGTTACCAGTGGGGAGAAGGAGGAAACAGACTCAGAGATATAGAGACACAAAACAGTTGTTACCAGTGGGGAGGAGGAGGAGGGCAGGAGAAAGACAGGGTGAGGGAGTAAGAAGTACAAACTATGGTGTATAAACTGAGCTACAAGGATATATTGTACAATATGTAGAATATAGTCAATATTTTATAGTAATTATAAATGGAGTATCTCTCTCTCTCTCTCTCTAAGTCACTTCAGTTGTGTTCAACTCTGTGCGACCCCATAGACGGCAGCCAGCATTCAAAAACTGTGAATCACTATACTGTACACCTATAACTTACATTGCATAGCAGTTATACTTTAACATGAAAATAAATTTTTAAAAAATTTAAAGAATACTGAGAAGATATTAAAAGATGCAAAACAAAAATCTGCATCTTTGTTCATCATTCTTTCACACCTTAAACCTACATCAGTCAGTAGCGCCCAAGCCTTTTTCTCTTCTGCATTTTTCAGTCTTCTAATAATCCCTGCCTTTAAATGTCTATGCACTGAAGAGAAAAAGAAAGAGCATGTGTGTGTGTGTGCGTGTGTGTGTGTGTGCATACCCAAGCACACATGCCTTCTCTGTGAATATCATATGCCTTCCTTAGTCCAATGGATGATGTAATATACTAGCATTAACTACATTTATCCCATTTGGAGAGTCTGAAATACAGCGTTTATATACACCCATCATGGGTTGTATACCCATGGTTATCAAGAATTCCTAGATACCATGGAGTACAAATACTAACAAGACAATCACCCTAAGGAAACCAATTATTTGTATTGCTAAATACTGTTTATTTCATACATGTACATCAATCAACTAAATGTAATATTGGGACATTTTTTGAACCGTAACCCACAAATCACACTTTAAATACTCAAGAAGATGATATTAAATCATCATGCAGTCAGTAGTGATGAGTTCTGCTCCATGCATCCAAGCCCAGCAAGCTCTCCAAGCTTCTTCTGGAAGATTCTACCACTGGGCAAAACCAGGATCTTATCCTCAGATGTCATCTCACATCTAAAACAGTAAGAGACCAGAGTCTCTGTTGCTTTGAAAGAAGGAAATTGGAACCAAAAATATGTTCTTAGAGAAAGCAATGGAGGTAAGAAATTTCACTCAAGTTCAGCGTCACCATCGTGTTCAAACTGACAAGGGAAGATCATAGGTGTCTCCAAATTTATGTGTAAATTCGAGGTCAAATAAAGTAGAAACACTCATATTTCAATTCTAAGTAAAGAATTCTGGCATCAGTCTTTGTAAGACTTCAAGCTTGCATTTAACACTCTCACCACCTCAGAAGCAAAACTTAAAAGCGTGCCAAAAAAAAAAAAACTTAATCATTAAAATAAAGTACACTTTAATAAAACATTCTCAACCAAAATACTTATGGTAAAAAATCACAATGTTTACAATTTTAAAATATGAAGTATGTTGGGGACTTCTCTGGTGGCCCAGCGATTAGGACTCGGCACTATGGGCACTGGTTCAGTCCCTGGCTGGGGAATTAAGATTCTGCACGCTGCTAGGTGCAGCCAAAAAATAAAATAGGATGGGATAGGATAGAATGGGAGTAAAATAAAATACATTTTAATACAGGATCATTTATTTTTAAAGAATTTTTTTTCAATACAGCATTCATTCTTGATCTCAGTTCCTGGGTTTGTGCCTGAAGCAACTTCTTCATCCGCCTTAGCCTAGTCCCAAATCGAAGGGAAACCAAGTCTCAGACCAAGCCAAAGAGGAAGAAGGTGGAGAAAGCTGCCTTTTCCTAGAGCTCTGAGATGTCTCAGGCGCAGAAACTTTCTCCCCACACCAGAGGACACTTGAGGCTATCCAGATTTAGCAAATAAAAATATAGGATGCCAAGTTTAATGTGAATTTCAGATACACAAGGAACCTTTCTAGTATAAGTATGTCTCATGCAATGTTTGGGACATACTTATACTGTTTTAAAAAAAACTCATTGTTTATCTGAAATTCGAACTAAACTGGGCATCCTGTATTTAGTCTGGCAACCCTCCACGCCACTCCCACTCCCGCCCCAGGAAGTCTCCATCAACCCCAGGCAAGAGAGTCTATCTTGCCTGAGAGAGACAGTCACTCTGAAGGCCCATAGCAAGAACAAAAGAAGCAAAAATAACAAACCAACTGAAAGCCAGCCCAACACGGAAAGAATGTTATTGCACATTTGCTGACAGAGACCAAGGGAGATTTCCAACATAAACAAGGAAATTTAATCTCTCATTTGCAAAAGCTTCCCCTCTGCTGATTTGTTAACTGCTCATGTAGAGACACAGAACCCAGTGCATTTAATTGACCTTCTCTTTTCTTAGATGATGCAAAGCAAAGTGATTCCTGCTGGTAAGTGCCACTAGAGACCAGAAACAGTGCGTTTTCCAAACTGACCAAGTCAATCAAGCTCAGCGTTTTTTTACCCCAGTCAGATGGATCGATTGGCCAACCAACTTCAAGAGCTGGGTCCGTCCAAAGTTGTGCCTTTGTCAGAGTTGTGAGGCTATGGGTGACTTCTGTTGTAGGTTTGCCTGTTCATGCTCCTTCAGCCTGTTCTCTGCCTTCCAGGAAGAAGCAACAGAACTCAACACCCCAGAAAAAAGATGCTCACACACAGTTCCCTTCACAGCTGGAGAAGGAGCTGATGTAGGTTTTTCTCCCTCCTCTGCATCAGAAACCAAGCTACATCACCCAACTGAGTCTGAAAGATGCTAGAGATGGTATTCATTTAAAAATCATAATTTTGGGGGACATCCCTGGTAGTCCAGTGGTTAAGATTCTGAGCTTCCAATGCAGAGGGAACAGGTTCAATCCTTGGTTGGGGAACTAAGATCCCACCTGCTGCATGGTACAGCCAAAATACATTTTTAATTATGTTAAAAATAGTAATTTTTTCAATCAAAGTTCTTCCTTCTGTGCACCAGATCTGGGCTATTGCTACACGTGGGCCGAAGCACAACCGTAGCCCCAAGAACTTCATCTTCTGCTTCCCAGCCATCAGCTAGAAAAGTTCTCTCTCTCTCTCTCTCTTTCTATGCCTCTTCTCTCTCTTTCTCTCCGAGTGTGTGGGCTTAGCAGCTACGAGGGAGCTGACGCATAGGAGTACCCTTGCGTTGCAAGATGCAGCAGCCTCCGCCCACAGTGAGGGGAGCCAAGAAACATATACATGGACTCTAGAAAAACAGTGCAGATGATCTTACTTGCAAAGCATAAATAGAGACACAGACAAAGAGAACAAATATATAATAAACACCAAGCGGGTAAAGGGGGTGGTGGGATGAATTGGGAGGCTGGGATTAACACATATACACTATTGATGCTATGGATAAAATAGATAACTAATGAGAACTACTATATAGCACAGGGAACTCTACTCAGTGTTCCGTGGTGAACTGAATGGAAATGGGAAGAAAGTCCAAAAGGGAGGGGATACATATATGTGAAGAGGGCATGGCAACCCACTCCAGTGTTCTTGCCTGGAGAATCCCATGGACAGAGGAGCCTGGCAAGCTGCAGTCCATGGGGTCATAAAGAGTTGGACCCGAGTGAAGCAACTTAGCACACGCATGCATATATGTACGTACAGTTGAATCATTTTGCTGTCCAGTAGAAACTAACACAACATTGTAAAGCAGCTAAACTCCAATAAAAGATAATGTGAAAAAGAAAGAGAGAATCCAATTTTTACCACTCAAATCCCCAAAAGCTCAGATGCTATTCTTGGGCATCCTTGGGAGAAGGCGTGAAGATGGAGCTCTACACAGGAAGGCGTGTTGACAATCACTTATGAAGGAAAGAGAAACCCATCTCCCCTAGAGCCAGGCAATTGTCCCTCCCCCATCCTCACAGAAACGTGACGCTCTCATCTCTGCAGAGGCTAAAGAACAGAAGTTCTAGACTGGGGTACCCAAGACACAGTTGAAAATGAGTGGAGCTCCAAGAAAACAGATGGGTTAACATTAAAGTTTGCCTTCTGCAGACTGAGATCTCAAGCTCTCTTCTGTCAGAACACTGACATCTAGGGTTCTTCATCTAGACAGTAGACTAGAACTTTCTTTAGATAAATTGACAAAACTTTGGGGGGGGTGCATAAAACTGATGTGACAGTTCCCCACACAACTGATCCAATCAGATTACCCTACAGAGATACCGACAGTCAACACTCCTTCCTCATGCACACAGGGCAGTTCGATTGGCCTTTTTAAGCTTCTTCTTCTTATCAGCAGACACTCAAGGAAAAGCTTTAAACAGAAAAAGCAGAGGCTACACACACTTAGAGAACAAAGTTATGGTTGCATGGGTGCGGGGGAAGAATGGGGAGAAGGGATAGTCAGGGAGTTTGGGATGGACATGTACACACTGCTGTATTTAAAATGGATAACCAACAGGGTCCTCCTGTACAGCACAGGGATCTCTGCTCAGTGTTATATGACGGCCTGGATGGGAGGGGAGATTGGGGGAAAATGGATACATGTATGTATATGGCTATGAGATTCTTTGTTGCCCACCTGAAACTATCACAACATTGTTAATGGCTATACTCCAAAACAAAATTAAAAGTTTTCTTTCGAAAAAAAAAAGCAGAGACTGAGAGATGCAGCATTATTTGGGAAGACTCCACCTTCATGGCCGAATCACCTGCCAAAGGCCCCAGCTCCTGACACCATCATACTGGACCTTGGGATTTAAACATACAAATGAAGAATCATCAACATTCAGTCCATAACAGAGGGATTGGGCAAGGGACTGCTATTTGTCATAAGAAATCTTGTCATATGACTCTTCACGTGCGTGTGTAAATTTGATACAAATAGAAATCTAAAATATGAAAATTCAGATATATTATTTTATTTCCACATCAGAGACCCAGGGCAGAACAAGGGTGAGAGGAGTGAAAAGACCCCTGGGAGACACACGGAAAACACCACCAAGTATTTTGTGGGGCTCTTTGAAATGTTAGCTGGAATTTCTCTACTCCACAATAGAACGAAAGCTAGTTTTAGATCATCTGTCTTTCCAACCAATATGGCCTCTTTCCAAACATGTTTGACTGCCCATGTGCAGTGCATTAAATGCAATAATAAAACTAATCAAAGGGCCTCCCACAAATATTTTTGCTACACAGGCCAGACCACAACATTTTTCCTACACCTACTAATGTCAGCAATGATGTGTCAGTGGCAGGAAGCTGTAATGACATTAAAAAAAAGACGTCTACAACAGTAGAGGTTGTATCTCATTAAAATTTGTTAAAACCAAAGGCCAAAGGGGCAGACCAGAGACTGCCATCCCCTGGGGATTGAGAATGTAATTCCACACAAATGTGCTAAGTGAATGGTATAATAAAATAGTTAACATGTACTGAGTGCTTTCTATGTGCAGGAACTGTTTGTTGCTCTGTGTGCATCAAGTCTTTTCATCTTCATAGTGACCTTATGAAGTAGATATGATGTGTCTCATTTTAAAGACAAGAAGACTGAGGTTCAGAGCAGCAAGATAAGTAACTCATGAAGGCACAGAGCCAAGGGTCCAATCGGAAGGAAACTAACACTGCCCCACCTCACACTGCAAATCAACCTTGCCCAGACCTTGCAGAGATGGGGAAAGGTGTTTCCACCTCTCTTTGTAACAGCAGACCTCCTGTGTGAATTCCGCAAACAAGAGCCAGGTCCTTAACATCATCGATCAAGTCCTCAACACATGCCAGGGCTCTGTTTCGCCTCTCACAAGCAATACCACCTTTAATCTTCCAGCAATCCCAAGAAGTAGGTATTATCACTGCCACGTCCTGAAGGGGAAAGTGAGGGTCTCAGGATATGAGAAACTCCCCATGTCGGTGCGGTTATTACGTGACAGAGCCCGGATACAAGCCTGAGCTCTCTCATTCCAAAACACTCTCTGCCTTTTACAAAGGGAAACGACTGATTTAAAAAATGATGGTTTAAAGTTGAGCATCCCACAGGAAAGAATCCAGAAGCTGTTCTTGGAGGGTAACAATAGCAGTGCCTCCAATGCTTACAGCAGTCAACCAAGTGTTATTTTAGTCTTTTGATGTTGTTGCTGTTGTTAAGATACGATTGTTTGCTTGATTTTAATTTAAATGATTGAATTAGTCATGACAAATGTCATTGTTTAAAACTCACAGATATTAAAAAACAAACTTGTGGTTACCAAACGGGAGAGGGACGCGGGGAAGGACAAATTAGGGAAACAGGATTAACAGATAGGCTCTACTGTACGTGCAATAGATAAGCAAAGGATCTACTGTACAGCACGGGAACTATACCCATTATTTTGCAATAAATGGGATCTAATCTGCAAAGACGCACAACTCTTGTGCTGTACACCTGAAAGTAATACAACAATGTAAATCAACTATACTTCACAATTCTTTTACTTTTTATTTATTGGCCCTGCCATGAGGTTTGTGGGATCTTAGTTCCTCCACCAAGGATCAAACCTAGGCCCGCAGTACTGATAGCCCTGAGTCTTAACCACTGGACCAGCAGGGAATTCCCTACAATTATTTTTTTTTTAAGTATAGTCAGGAAAAAGATTAATTGTTCAAATTTAGGTGATTCAATTTGCTTAAAATTACACTGCCGGGAAATGAGAAACAGCAGTGGAAGTCTCTGGGCTGGACACTCTAACCTCTCGAGCCCCTCAAATTGACCTCTACGCTTGAGTACATTGATTTCCAAGTGCAATTTCAGACACTTTATTTAGAAATTCTTAGGGGAAAAAAATTGCCTCGTTTGTTACTGAGACCACATTGACTCTAGAGCAGTCAGGGAAAATCATTCTCTTTTCCAGCAGGCGCTGGAAGAGATGATTGTTTGAGATGATTGCTTGCTTGATTTTAAAAGCAGAGGGACTACATCTCCATCTATGCTCAGGAGCACCAAGAGGGGCAAGGGGAGGAATGGAGAGAAGATGGCCTGATGAGCTAAAGGGCGAGCTTCTGTCCTCCTCAGCAAGGCTTCTGGGTCAGTCTGTTCTAGAGGAACGCAGATCCTGTGCTTGCTGAACCTGGACAGCAGTGTCTGTCTGCCCCATCCACTCGGTGCCCAGGACCCCCATCCAGTCGGCGCCCGGGACCCCCATCCACACGGCGCCCGGGACCCCCCCATCCACTCAGCCCCCGGGACTCCTGTCCACTCAGCGCTCGGGACCCCCCATCCACTTGCTGCTCAGTACCACCCTCTGCCTGTTTAATTCTCCTCTCAAAGGACACCTGGGGGCTCAGACCATTCTGTCTCCTCCTTTCTGCCATCCCACTGCCTTGACATACTGTCTATGTACAGTCTGGACCTGGGTTCGATCCCTGGGCCAGGAAGATCCCCTGGAGAAGGAAACGGCAACCCACTCCAGTAAGCTTGCCTGGAGAATCCCATAGACGGAAGAGCCTGGTGGGCTACAGTCCATGAGGTTGCAAAGAGTCAGACATGACTGAGCAACTTCACTTCACTATGTACAGTCTGGAGCCCGACAGGCATATATCAGATGTGCTGGTTCTCAGGGGAGGAGAGAGGAGGATTGGATGACAGAAAGCAGGGGCCCTGGAGAGCAAATCCAGTTCCAGTCCTGAGAAACCAGCTCAACGGATTCTGCTGACTCTATTCCCTTCCCCAGCTCTGCTGAAGAAAATGCTGTCTTTTGTAAGAGGGCACCTAGGAGGAAGGAAAGAGCCTCTATAATCTTGTATTGGAGAATCAAGTTTCGCAGACGTTCCCTTTTCCGTCAACGAACAAAAAACCTTCTGTTTCTGGTATGTTTGCCCCATCTCTCTAGCTGGCTGGGGTTTTGCGGAGATCTCTGGTGGCTCAGACAATAAAGAACCCACCTGCCAATGCAGGAGACACAAGTTCTATCCCTGGGTCAGGAAGATCCCCTGGAGAAGGAAATGGCCAGTATTCTTGCCTGGAGAATTCCATGGACAGAAGAACCTGGCAGGTCCAAGGGGTCGCAAAGAGTCAGATACAACTGAGCAACTAAATAACAACATGTGGAAATGTTTGCAGGCACCTGGAGCTGTGGATGGAGCCACGCCCTGTGGCCATGTCCTGATCCAGAATGGGCAGAAACAGTAAGAGTAATGACTAGTGTTTTGCTCCAGAAAGGAACTGAATTGTTTCCCCATCCCCCTTCCTGGATTTTCAGCAGGCTAGAACTAATGACTCTAGCCTGCCAGACTCCTCTGCCCATGGAATTCTCCAGGCAAGAACACTGGAGTGGCTTGCCATTTCCACCTGGGAAGCCCCATGAAGCATCTGCCAACCAATGGAAAAACTTTCAGAAACATAGAGCTGGGCTCTCTAGTGGGACACCCCTAGCAGAAAACACTTACAGAGGCTGGGATTTGCTCTATTTATAACCTCTAAGCAAACTTGAGTAACTCCTAAATGTGGCTCAGCCTGCGAGAGGACACAAAGAAGCATTTCTTCATAATCCCTTTCTTTGCAGCAGAATAAAAGTGGATGAGATGATCCTTCAATAATCCCTACTGTTTCAGGATTTTAGAATATTTAGTATTTCTCCACATCAATTCACCCCCAAATAATTCATTAATGCATTAGAAATAGAAGTAGAATTGTCCCCCAACCACCTCCCAGACCGACCTCCCCTCCCCCAAACAAGCAAGTGAATAGATAGCATGCTGTTGAGCCTGTGACGCAGAAGGGCCAGGTGTGGCCCATGAAGAGCCAAGTCTAAAGTCCGTTAGGACCAGCCCAGATCCCAGAAACCAAAAGCACACACAGGCTCCGGAGCAAGTCTGACTCTTTTGTCCCCAGTCAATAGCACATGCTTATCTAGGACCTGTTTGCTGGGATCCTGACCCCTGGATTCCAGGCCCCCACGCTGATGGGTATCATTGTAAAAGGTCTTGCAAGGTGGCCCATGTATTCGTTAAAAAATGAAGACCTAGACCTGGGGTGCATGTTTGAATTTGGACTCTGGTGAGAAGCTGCTTGCAAACTCAGAAAGGGTTCGCTTCCACTGGAAATTCTAATTCCTCTTGCTGAAAGGAAAGAGGAACAGATTCTTTGCTGATGTCATGGCTCGTATTCAGGCATTAGGTGCACAGAGGTGGCAAGGAGTTGGTGACGGGTAGTTTTCAAACCTATTGTGCCAATCAGCTGATTCTCTGGATCAAAGCTTGAGCAACATCCCATTGGAATATGCCTCAAAGTGGACCAAACTCATCAGCCACATGAAACCCCATACCAATTTCCTATCACTACATCCCCTTCACACCACACATGTAGGGCAGCCTTCAGTGGACAAGGGGTGGGGGCACATTTTCTGTAAGCCAGTACCTGATTTAGCCTATAATTATGGTACTCTTCTTGATACATAGTGTGGAGGATCACCTATGAACATCATTTTTTGCAACATTTCCTCCGAAAACAAAGTCCCAAAAGAAAATGTTACTCGTTCATTCATATAATTTTTAATTTTTATTCTATTTTCTATGCAATATAAAAGATCTGAAAGAAGCTAAACAGCAATGATAGAGAGTCCCAAGCTCCAAAATGAAGTTGGTCCACCACTGATGGACGTCACATGAGTAGGCAAGAGGGCAGGAGCATGACTCAAAAGGATGACCTTCGGGGGTTTCCCTGATGGTCCAGTGGCTAAGAACGCACCTTCCAATGCAGGGGACGAGGGTTTGATCCTTGGATGGGGAACTAAGATCCAACATGCCTCTGGGCAGCTAAGCCCTCACAACTCAACTAAGACTCTACACAACCCCCAAAATTAATCAATTAATATTTTAAAAAAAGAAGAAGAAGACCTTTGCTGATGCAGAAAGTGTCAATAACCCCTCAATTGTGTCTGGAGTACCTACTAAGTCCAAGATATGGATGAACCAGACCACTGTTGAGGCCTTCAGAGTCCTTAGAATCCAGGACATTACGTTAAAGACTAGAACGTAAGAGAACATTGTGAGACCCCAAGAGAGACACAGGTAAAATAAAATGGGCGTTCGGAGCAGGAAGAGAGACTGTGTCACCTGGTGAACATGTCCACCAGCTCAGAGGTGATTTTAAATCTCATTTATAAGTTTGATTTACGACCAGCTCCGCATTTTTCTAGATTCAGACTCAGATGAAACAGGAAGCCTCTGGCAAATCATAGAATTGCCTTTAAATGTACTTCTCAGTTGAAAAAATGGCAACATCACATCTCCCTATAATTATACTAGAAAAACATAACCCTTACCTAGACCCCTACTCTGCAAAATAATAAATAAACTACAAAGTACATCATGAGAAACGCTGGGCTAGAAGAAGCACAAGCTGGAATCAAGATTTCCAGGAGAAATAATAACCTCAGATGTGCAGATGACACCACCCTTATGGCAGAAAGTGAAGAGGAACTCAAAAGCCTCTTGATGAAAGTGAAAGAGGAGAGTGAAAAAGTTGGCTTAAAGCTCAACATTCAGAAAACGAAGATCATGGCATCTGGTCCCGTCACTTCATGGGAAATAGATGGGGAAACAGTGGAAACAGTGTCAGACTTTATTTTGGGGGGCTCCAAAATCACTACAGATGGTGATTGCAGCCATGATATTAAAAGACGCTTACTCCTGGGAAGGAAAGTTATGACCAACCTAGATAGCATATTCAAAAGCAGAGACATTACTTTGCCAACAAAGGTTCGTCTAGTCAAAGCTATGGTTTTTCCAGTGGTCATGTATGGATGTGAGAGTTGGACTGTGAAGAAGGCTGAGCACCGAAGAATTGATGCTTTTGAACTGTGGTGTGGAGAAGACTCTTGAGGGTCCCTTGGACTGCAAGGAGATCCAACCAGTCCATTCTAAAGGAGACCAGTCCTGGGATTTCTTTGGAGGGAATGATGTTAAAGCTGAAACTCCAGTACTTTGGCCACCTCATGTGAAGAGTTGACTCATTGGAAAAGACTCTGAGGCTGGGAGGGATTGGGGGCAGGAGGAGAAGAGGACGACAGAGGATGAGATGGCTGGATGGCATCACTGACTTGATGGACGTGAGTTTGAGTAAACTCCAGGAGTTGGTGATGGACAGGGAGGCCTGGCGTGTTGCGTTTCATGGGATCGCAAAGAGTCAGACACGACTGAGCGACTGAACTGAACTGAAATGATGATTGTTTGTTGTTGTTTACTCACTAAGTTGTGTCTGACTTTTTGCAACCCCATGCATGGGCTGTAGCCCACCAGGTTCCTCTGTCCATGGGATTTTTCCAGGCAAGAATCCTGGAGTGAGTTGGCCTTTCCTTCTCCAGGGGGTCTTCCTGACCCAGGGATTGAATCAGCATCTCCTTCATTGGCGGGTGGATTCTTTACCAAATAAAACACAATTCCTGAGCCTCAGAAATGGTAACACCAGATGATGTCAAAGAAAATGATGGAATCTGCTTCCCTGGAGGTTTTTCAGAAGATGTCTGTAATAATCTTTCTGCCATGGCTTCTTAGATGAAGATTTTGTTCTCAGACAGCAGGCACACCCCGATCTCAGCTTCACCATCAGTTAAGAATGATCTCGGAACTCCTTTCCAGTGCCAACATTTTAAAGCAGAGGAATGCTTGTGTCTTCTTGATTCCAAGTCATCATCGGACTGGCCCTGCAGGCCTAGGATTCCATAAAGCTTGGTGATCATCCCTGATCAATACAAACTCCTCCTGAGAACAAATGGAAAGAAGTGCAAGGGGGAAACCAGTTCTCACTTATAAAAAAAATAATGATAACCACCCCCCCAAAAAATTTTTTTGAATCATCACTTAGCTCTGATGCTAAACAAGAGAAAGTTAAGCAGAGTGGGGGTGGGGGGCGGGGGGCATTTCCTCAGAGCTTATCTGCCTATCCCTAGTTGCAACATCCATTGGCTTCTCTCTGAAAGCCTGGCAACACCCCATCCCTGAAACTGACCTAGTTTGTCTCTGTTTCTTTAAGAAAGGTGGCCCTAGCTTTGTGCAGCTGCGAGGAGAAGCACTCTGTGTCTGGACACGTGGATGGACATTCTCTATCCTTCAGTAACAGGCTCCCAGTGAGAGGAAGCCGATGCCAGTGTTGCTTACAGAGATGCCAGGAGCCCGGAGAAGAGGCCGGGCTCCTTCCCAGGCAGCCGATTCACGTGTGTAGAAGCACCCCACTCTCCTTTCAGCCCTTCTTCTCGCCTCTCCTCCCAGTCCTGGGATCTCCTGGACCTCGAAGCCACTGTCAGCTCTGCCCAGCTGCACGGTCCCATCCGGTGGAGCCTGCCCACCCCCAGCCCTGTGACCTGCCGCTCGGGCACAACCCCAGATGGAGACAGACTCCGTCGGGGCTAGAAACGCTGCTGGGTTTTAAGTCTCCAAAAGCAGCCATGAACTCAAGCTTTTGCCCCCCAGCCTCCTCTCTCTTGTGCCCCTCGGTCCCAACGAGCTACGGAGCTGCCGGAAACACAAGAAACCCAGGCCCCCGCCCACTGCTCACTCTCCTGGACCCTCCCTCTCTTCCCCAGCGGCCTTCCTCCCCCACCCTCTGCGGACGTGTTCTCCCAGCACCGGGCACTGCGTCCTCCAGGACACACCCAGGCCTCCCACACCTCGCCGGTGGTGACCTGCTTCCCCACCTGGCCCCAGCTCCAAGGTGGGAACTCGGCCTCGGTTACCCTCCGCCAGATCCTCCCACACACCGATACCCCTTCCCCACCCCCGCTTCTCTCTCCTACTTAGGGCTGGCCCAATGCTCCCATCCATCACTCACCTCTTTACCCGAGATCCCTGTGTCGATGTGGGGACAGCACCTGGCAAAACCCCCGGATGGACCAGCTCCCACACTGGGAGGGTTTTGCCTGGACAATTTCCCGCACCTGTGCCAAGAAGACTGGGTCCCCTGCCCTTCCCTAGCATCCCACGTTTCCTCGTGGGCTTCCTGTTGGCTAGACGCCAGCTCAGAAAACCCCCCTCGCTTACTAAGTAGTCCATGCAGTTTTCACTTGAGGATGTAAGGCCCTCCAGACAGCTAATGAGTCACCAGATAATTATTTCATTATTCACTGTATGAACGGTATCAAGCAAGTTGGAGCTTCCCTGGCATCCAACCTCAGATCTCCATGAGTGGGGATCCACAGAGCATGCTCACTGCCTTCCACTCTTCCCCTCCTCGAGGGAAAACCTTCCACCTGCTCCTGCCACCTTCTGCCTCCCTGGGACAGCTCCCCAGACCCTTTAGAGTGGCCATACCCCAGAGAACAAAGAGCAGGCTTCAGAGTTCTTGGCCTTCTTCTCCTCAAGACCCAACACAACATGTAGCGCATGACTGAGGCTCCTTGCCTGGTGGATCTGTTGATCTTCTAAGGCAGCAGTCCCCAACCATTTTGGCACCCAAAACCAGTTTTGTAGAAAGCGATTTTTCCACGGACTGTGGCCTGGGAAGGGGGATGGCTTCAGGATGATTCAAGCATGTTACATCTATTATGCACTTTATTTCCATGACTATTGCATTAGCTCCACCTCAGATCATAGGGCATTAGTTTCCGGAGGGTGGGGACTCCTGGTCTAAGGGATGAGTTAGGGAGATGCGGCTCTTCTCAGAGTGAGGTCTTGCATCAGCCTGCATCAAAGTCTCTTACAGTCCTTGCTGAAAATGCAGATTCTCCAGTCCTTTCTCTACCTGCTGACTCCAGATGTCAGGGGTGGATCCTGGCACACTGAGTCTTTTAATGTTTCCAGGTGAGTCTCATGCACCTTGAAGTTACTGGGCCATCAGTTCAACTCCATTTTAACTTCTTTAAGTTAAACCTTAAGTTAGAACCTCTTTAAGTTAGACCTTTCTAACTTAAACACCTTTCTAGGTGGGAGGGAAGGTTCACTCTTGATTAAAGGAGGAATAAGAAAGATTCCCCTGGAGTCGGAAATGGCAACCTACTCCAGTATTCTTGCCTCTAAAAATCTATGGACAGAGGAGCCCGGCAAGCTCCAGTTTATAGGGTCAGAAAGAGTTGGGCACATGTAAGCAACTGAGCATGCATGCATGCACATGAATGGAAGTGGGTGTAAGTGCCTTAACAACTGTAGAATCTGTGTACATCAATGGCCCCCCTACGAATAACTCATGTGAGATCACCTTGCCTGATCCTACCTGGACCATGAAGCCTCTTTGATGCTGACTCCAGCCTTCGTAAGCTAGCCATATATTGACAAGCAGCAAGCCATCTATCACACCTCCCATTTGTTGTTGACCTGAGGCCTCAGCAAGACAAGGGTGGAGTCCCCAGTCCCTCGCTCCGGTGAGACAAGCCCCCAGTGTGTGAAGAGCACCACGTGCTGGACCCCGGGACTGCCATCTTCTCTGTTAGGACAAGAGCAGTAAGACATGAGCCGGTTCGTTCAGGATGGGAGGGCTATTTCATTGTCATGTTTTTGTGGGACAGTTCATTTGGTTCATTTTGATTAAACCAAAGAGCAGTTGGTGCGTCAAATCAGTGAATTCAAAGAGGTCATTCTTACAGACTCAGCCCAGGAGAAACTGCTTTGCAACAAGGCATCAGGATGAAAGAGAGTAATGGGAATGGAGTGTAGTGATCTCTGCTACTCAGAACTCCAAGCTGGCATCATCTATCCTCCTGGAAAGGAGGAGACCTTGCCTGAAGATGCTATGTGATGAAAATGGAAAGAAGTGGCAGAGACCCAAATATGCCCAAAAGGAAAAACAGGTTTAGAGGTTTAGAGTGTAGTTTTGCCCGGTGGACAAATATTTGAAAATACATGAAAAGAGACCTAATTCACTCGTGGCCCCCTGGTAGAGTACATATAGTTCTCTATTTTGTAAATAGATCTTCTGTGGCACAAAGTTCTGAACCTCTGTGGCTGACATAGAAGGCAACCAGCCCGAATACCCCCAGTTAGAAACACAGTCAGCCCTCAACAGCCACAGCTTCCACATCTGAGAATTCAACCAAAAACGTCACAAATGCTTGGGGTAAAATAAAAATTCCAGAGATTTCCAAATATCAAACCTTGAATTTGCCAAGCCAGCAATAATTTTCACAGAATTTACACAGTATTAGGTATTATAGATCATCTGGAGAGGATTCAACGTATACAAGAGGACACGCCTAGATTCTATGCAAATACGACGCCGTGTTAGATGGGGATTTAAACATCGGAGGATGTTCTGGCCGGTCCTAGAACCAGGTTCCCGTGGATACCAAGGAACGACTGTGCTTGATTACTTCTGAAATCATTTTAAAAGGCTGAATTGTGGGGAGACTTGGTTTAAGAGAGGCAGGAGAGGTACTTGATGAAAGATATTTTATGTGTGTGTGTTTGTGTGTGTCTTTAAAAGATAGGTGCTATTTCAGACTCTCTCACATAGAAATATAACAAAAGAGCATGAAGCTTGGAGCCACAGCATGCCCATCTGTCGACAGGCTGTTCAATTAACTTATTGTTACCAGTGAAACACCAGCTCGGTGTGTCTGCAGAAAGAGGAAGTCTCAGGTGCTAGATTGACAGCCATTAAGCTGTTGTCAGAGCTGAGTAAGCGAGTTGTCCCTTCAGAGGCAGGCTGCTCTCTCTCCCTCCTCTAGCTCCTTCCTTTCCTCTCTTTCTCACTTCCTCATCATGCCTCCTCCAGGCTCTCGCCTCTTTCCTTTTCTTCCCTGTGTTCCTTCTCTCATCTGGGGAAGAGAAAAGGTCACCTCCTCCCCTTCAGTCTAGCACGTCTTCTTCAGTGAGAAGCCCTGATGGGAGAGAAATGGGCTGGATTCTGAGAATTTGCTGGAGCTTCTGTATAATTAAGCAGAGCCAAAGAAGGGCGAGGGTGGGGGAGACCCTGTTTGCCACCTCAAATGAACATCAAACCATTCCCCACCCTTCTCTCCCATTGTGAGGTCTGATTTTCCACCCTCCACCCTCTCGCTGACTCTGCCACTCTCGAAGTTATTTCTTGATTTCACTCTCAAGGGGCAGAGAAACCAGCAAGGTGGGGCCACTGAGCCCTGGTTCAAACCCTGGAGTGTACATACCACAGGGGCTCTCTCACCTGTTCCAATCTTGGGGGGATGTCCATTTTCTGCAAGGATGTCTTGACTCGTGGCCATGGGGGTTGCAAATTTAGGGTTGACCTTATCATCATATTTTCATGATGGAAGTTCACTGGCAACTGCTCAGAGGGGAAAATAATAGCCCTCAAAGGAGAAATGTGAATGCAATAGACATGGATATATTCTAAGCATTAGATCTAATTATAGAGAATGAATCACAAATTTAAACATCTTAGATATAGGTATAAAAAAAAAATTAATTAACCCTCAAACAGGAAGCTGCTGAACTGTCAGATTGCATCGTTTGAGAATCAAGAAAAGCAAGTCAGCACCCTGAAAGCATGAGAAAAGCAGAGGCTAATCCTCTGCTGGGGTTTCAATATTCTGTTCGTTCCATAAATGTGCTAAGGAAGGTCCTTATAGGGGAGGGCAGGTCTGTTCACGGGACTGTGAAACCGTCAGGGCAGAAACAACTTCTGCTCTTTAGAAAGTGACTGTCTTCAGAAGATACACGCAGGCTGAATCTCCCAATGGGAGTGATTCAGCATTCACCATCATAAGGATGTTTCAGCCAAAAGCAGACAAATTCCACATTTCCATCAGGCAATTTCATTCCTGTTTCCGTTGCCCTCTGCTCAGTTCGAAAAGCTAAGAATTTGTCACGGGTCCTTCTCTGCATAATCACAGCATCTATTTGTCTGGGATTAGAAGCTCCTGGAAATAAGAACTTGTGGTCTCAAGCAACTGTGCCCTGTTGTTCCCCACTAGGGGTCAAACCTAATCATCCAGACCCACGTGACAGTCCAAGAGGAGGATGAAAATGGGTCTAATGGGGCCAGATGAAGGAAGCGACTCCAGGAAACGTTCTAGGTTCAGCTGGCAGCATGCCAACGGTCAAGCACAGGGCATTAGGAGGAGCAGCCGAAGCACCTCTACTCGCTGCATCTAGGTGTCAGAGCTGTGGAGGAAACACACTGGCCATCTAGCACAGGTTGGAGCCAGCTTCCCTCGTGGCAAGAGAGACAGAGTCAAGGTCAGGAGTGCAGTCAGCAGTCCATGACCACACGTCCCCCCTTTCTCGTGCTGCTGCCAAAGGACCTCATCCCCTCCTCCCAGGGGAACGACGTAGCAGCAGGGTTGTGATGCCCTTGCAGTAGCATAACAAGGAGCCCACATGGAATCGGAAACAGGAAAAATGTTCCCACACAAGGTGGCAAGTCCAGCGCCAGCGGTGAGGACCCTACATCTCTCGGTGAGTAAGTGTGCAGACCCAAGACCCCTTCTCACATGGCCTAGCTGGGAGTGGGAGGGGTGTGCGGAGGAGGATACTCCATACTCCAGATCACCTTCTCAACAACTGGGACCTTGGTCCTAGAACCCCTTCATCTCACCAATCTCAGTCTCCTGGTCTACACAGTACAGAGGACAATAACAACCCGATGAGAACCCTGCTCCTTACAGGGGTCTCATGAGAAGAGACCATTTATGGAAAGGAGCTTTGGAAAATCATATCCCCCCATGAGGCATGGACATGGAATAAATATAGTAAATAAAGTTCTCAGAAAACCCGTACAACTTTTAACCCCATTTGAAGCAAATTGTTAATATCCCAGAGTCCATTTTGGGTCCAGCCTGAATGAAAATCAATTTCTTGGCACTTCTTGACACTTCCAGGTTCTTCTACCCCAAATTTTGATGATAAGAGTTCTTTCTTTCACACCAATGACCATCCCAAATGTTCATTTTCCCAATACATCTCCACTTCATTGTACTTTCTTCCTCTTTAGACCTCTCTTATGTTTTTCCAAAATCCCTGGTTCTACGATGATTGCTGCTGTCTTTCACAGTCAAAGCTTCATTTCTCCACTTATCAAATTGCTTTTCCAAAGTGCTTAAACTCAGACTTCCCTGGTGTAAGTAAATAGATAAATAAATTAAAGTCCTTAAGTTGAATGCAATTCTGCCATTTTAATAGTATTTTACGAAACTAGTTAATAAACCCATATCTGGCTATGTTTATTTGAAAAGGCCCAGTTACAAAGTTATACATGGTAACAATCCCATTTAACACATACTCACACATCCTATACACTTTACACACTTATCCTAAAAATTGTAAATATATATACATCAAAATATTGAGTAGTTATCTCTAGGTGACGAGGGCAAATTTCAACTTATTTTACTTTGTGCTTATCTGTATTCTCTATGGTTTATAAAATAAGCATGCATTTTATATTTGCAGGGCAGCAATATAGATGCAGACATAGAGAACAGACTTATGGACATGGTGGGGGTGGGGGAGGTAAGGAGGAAAGGGTGGAACGAATGGAGGGAGTAGCATGGAAGCATATACATGGGAGCATTTACAACCATATGTAAAACCGAAGGCCAATGGGAATTTGCTGTATGACTCTGTGACAGCCTAGAGGGGTGGGATGGGCTGTGAGGTGGGAGGGAGGCTCCAGAGGGAGGGGATATATGTATACCTCCAAATCCTGAAAGATGATGCTGGGAAAGTGCTACACTCAATATGCCAGCAAATTTGGAAAACTCAGCAGTGGCCACAGGACTGGAAAAGATCAGTTTTCATTCCAATCCCAAAGAAAGGCAATGCCAAAGAATGCTCAAACTACCGCACAATTGCACTCATCTCACACACTAGTAAAGTAATGCTCAAAATTCTCCAAGCCAGGCTTCAGCAATATGTGAACCGTGAACTTCCTGATGTGCAAGCTGGTTTTAGAAAAGGCAGAGGAACCAGAGATCAAATTGCCAACATCCGCTGGATCATGGAAAAAGCAAGAGAGTTCCAGAAAAACATCTATTTCTGCTTTATTGATTATGCCAAAGCCTTTGACTGTGTGGATCACAATCAACTGTGGAAAATTCTTTAAGAGATGGGAATACCAGACCACCTGACCTGCCTCTTGAGAAATTTGTATGCAGGTCAGGAAGCAACAGTTAGAACTGGACATGGAACAACAGAATGGTTCCAAATAGGAAAAGGAGTTCATCAAGGCTGCATATTGTCACCTTGTTTATTTAACTTATATGCAGAGTACATCATGAGAAATGCTGGACTGGAAGAAACATAAGCTGGAATCAAGATTGCCGGGAGAAATATCAATAACCTCAGATATGCAGATGACACCACCCTTATGGCAGAAAGTGAAGAGGAACTCAAAAGCCTCTTGATGAAAGTGAAAGAGGAGAGTGAAAAAGTTGGCTTAAAGCTCAACATTCAGAAAATGAAGATCATGGCATCTGGTCCCATCACTTCATGGGAAATAGATGGGGAAACAGTGGAAACAGTGTCAGACTTTATTTTGGGGGGCTCCAAAATCCCTGCAGATGGTGATTGCAGCCATGAAATTAAAAGATGCTTACTCCTTGGAAGGAAAGTTATGACCAACCTAGATAGCATATTCAAAAGCAGAGACATTACTTTGCCAACAAAGGTTCATCTAGTCAAGGCTATGGTTTTTCCAGTGGTCATGTATGGATGTGAGAGTTGGACTGTGAAGAAAGCTGAGAGCCCAAGAATTGATGCTTTTGAACTGTGGTGTTGGAGAAGACTCTTGAGGGTCCCTTGGACTGCAAGGAGATCCAACCAGTCCATTCTGAAGGAGATCAGCCCTGGGATTTCTTTGAAAGGAATGATGCTAAAGCTGAAACTCCAGTACTTTGGCCACCTCATGCAAAGAGTTGATTCATTGGAAAAGACCCTGATGCTGGGAGGGATTGGGGGCAGGAGAAGAAGGGGACGACAGAGGATGGGATGGCTGGATGGCATCACTGACTCGATGGACGTGAGTCTGGGTGAACTCCAGGAGTTGGTGATGGACAGGGAGGCCTGTCGTGCTGCGATTCATGGGGTCGCAAAGAGTCGGACACGACTGAGCGACTGATCTGATCTGATCTGATGGCTGATCCATGCTGATGTATGGCAGAAACCAACACAATGTTGTAACTATTCTTCGATTAAAAATAAATGAATTTTTAAAAAACAATTTCCATGGATCAAAAGAGGTGAAATGGACCGGAATTCAGTCACGATCTAGTATATTACACAGATGGCATTTCACACCTTCCTACCTTTCTCATCTTCTAATGATAGAATTGAATGCAGTATTAACCATCTTCTTCAAGCTTATAGGATCTAAGGTACCATTCAAGTTATGAGGAGTGGGTAGCCATTTCCTCCTCCAGGGGATCTTCCCAACCCAGACATTGAACCCGCGCCTCTGTAGCTCCTGTATTGCAGGCGGACTCTACCTGCTGAGCCACTGGGAAAAGTGAAAGTGAAGTCGCTCAGTCGTGTCTGACTCTTTGCGATCCCATGGACTGTAGTTTACTAGGCTTCTCTGTCCATGGGATTTTCCAGGCAAGAGTACTGGAGTGGGTTGCCATTTCCTTCTCCAGGGGATCTTCCTGACCCAGGGATTGAACCCAGGTCTCCTGCATTGCAGGCAGATGCTTTATCCTCTGAGCCACCAGGGAAGCCCCAATTGGGGAAGCCCCAATTGGGGAAGCCCATGTATAACCACTATGTATAAAATACATAGCTTCCCAGGTGGCTCAGCAGGTAAAGAATCCACCTGCCAATGCAAGGAGACACAGGAGATGCAGGTTTGATCCCTGGGTGGGAAAAGTGCCTTGGAGGAGGATAGGGCAATAGCAATCACTGCAGTGGTCTTGCCATCATACAAGAATATCTTTTTGTATAAGACCAATACACGTTCCAGCAGATCGCCACCCCCTGGAATACATCACACAAGCAATGGGACAAACTGCATGGAGGGACAGGCATGAAGGTCAGTGGCAAGAATTCAACCTTTGTGGAGATGCTGGCCTCTGAGGACGGTCCCTATCAAATGAGAGTGATCCCAAAAAATGAGCAGATTCTCTCTGTGACTTGTTTTTTTTTAATCTGATCACATTGGTACCACTTTATTTTTTTTTAAATAGTCCATAGGGTCGCAAAGAGTTGGACATGACTGGAGCAACTTAACACACACACATAGTTGCTGTATAGTGTTGTGTTAGTTTCTGCTGTATGCAAAGTGAATCAGCCATACATACGTGTGTGAAAGTGAAAGTGAAAGTCACTCAGTAGTGTCCAGTACTTTGCGACCCCATGGACTATACAGTCCACGGAATTCTCCAGGCCAGAATACCGGAGAGGGTAGCCTTTCCCTTCTCCAGGGGATCTCCCCAACCCAAGGACTGAGCCCAGGTCTCTTACATTGCAGGCGGATATTTCACCAGCTGAGCCACGAGGGAAGCCCAAGAGTACTGGAGTGGGTAGCCTATCCCTTCTCCAGCGGATCTTCCCAAACCAGGAACCAAACCTGCATTGCAGGCAGATTCTTTACCAACTGAGCTATCATGGGAGCCCATATACATATATTCCCTCTTTTGGGGATTTCCTTCCCATTTAGGTCACCACAGAGCTTTAAGTAGTGCTCCTGTGCTACACGGTAGGTTCTGATTAGTCATCTATTTTAGATGTGTGTGTGCCCTTAGTTTCTCAGTCATGTCCAATCCTTTGCTACCCCATGGACCGTAGCCCAGCAGGCTCCTCTGTCCATGGGATTTCCCAGGCAAGACCACTGCAGTGATTGCCATTGCCCTATCCTCCTCCAAGGGACCTTTCCCACCCAGGGATCAAACCTGCGTCTCCTGTGTCTCCTTGCATTGGCAGGTGGATTCTTTACCTGCTGAGCCACCTGGGAAGCTGTGTATTTTATACATAGTGGTTATACATGGGCTCCCCAGTGGCTCAGCAGGTAAAGAGTCTGCCTGCAATACAGGAGCTACAGAGGTGCGGGTTCAATGTCTGGGTCAGGAAGATCCCCTGGAGGAGGAAATGGCTACCCACTCCAGTGTTCTTGTCTGGGAAATTCCAAGGACTGAGGAGCCTGGCGGGCTACAGTCCATGGGGTCGCAAAGAGTCAGACATGACTGAGCATGCCAGCACAGTGTATACACGCCAGCCCCAGTAGGGACACTAGTCATAAGTAACAAACAAGTGGACATCAGTGGGGTAGGAGGAGCAGGGTGGACTTGCAGTGACTTCTCCATCACCGTGTAGATGAACTTCTAACCAGTGTGACTGACGTGCATGGTCAGAACGCTTTCTAGAATGATTCTGTCACTGAGAGTGTGGTTGTGGCCTCATGTCCCTAGGCTGAGGTTTCTGGAGTTTCCATTCGTGGTCGGGGCCGCGATGATCTGATTAAGCTGCACATCTGTGAAGGGTTTGAGGTGGAAGAAAAAGGGAACTGGAATGGTTCTCAGCTCATCAACTCTGACCACATCCTCCCTCTCCAATTACCCCAAGAGAAGGGAAGAGGAAAGAGAGCAGGAGTGGAATAAATGAAGGGAAGAAACACAATGGAAGAAAAAAGGAAGAGAGTGGGGAAAGAAGGCTGGGGGGAACCCCAAAGTGACTTATTCTCAGAAACAGAAGCTCAGAGCCTTAAGTTTCCAAAGACCCAGAGCTTTGCTTTATCTTAACTTCTATTTCTCTTGCCCAATACATCTCCTAAGGATGATGCATGTCACTTTTAAGTGACAGTCATCTGTGAACATTGATTCATCAAGTAAATATCTGAACATTCAAAATGGGCCCTTTGTCAGCAATAAGATTATGTGAAACTGTGTTTTATGCTCAGTTATCCTGATGTCCTTGTTATAATGGTGGCACATTTGAAATTAAAAGCTTTCAAATACAATATGGAAGATCCTCAAAAAATTAAAAATAGGACTACCATATAATCCAGCAATTCCTCTTCTGGAAATATAGTCAAAGGAAATTAAAACAGTCACTCAAAAAGGTACCGGCACTCCTATAATCATAGCTATTTATAGTAGTCAGGACATGGGAACAGCCTAAGTGTCCTTTGGCAGATTAAAGGACAAAACACTTGTGAGATAGATAAATAGATAGATAGATGGGATAGGGCTTCTCAGGTGGCTCAGTGGTAAAGAATCTGCCTACAATGCAGGAGACCCAAGGAATGAGAGTTTGATCCCTGGTTCAGGAAGATCCCCTAGAGGAGGAAATGGCAACCCACTTGAGTATTCTTACCTAGGAAATCCCATAGACAGAGCAGCCCAGGGGGCTACAGTCCATATAGGGTCACAAAGAGCCAGACACTACTGAGCACACACTAACACAGATTGATAGATAGGTAATGGATTATTTTTTTTAATTTATTTACTTTAATTGGAGGCTAATTACTTTACAATGTTGTATTGGTTTTGCCATACATCAACATGAATCCGCCACAGGTGTACACGTGTTCCCCATCCTGAACCCCCCTCCCACCTCCCTCCCCTTACCATCCCTCTGGGTCATCCCAGTGCACCAGCCCCGAGCATCCTGTATCCTGCATCGAACCTGGACTGGCGATTCATTTCATATATGATATTATACATGTTTCAATGCCATTCTCCCAAATCATCCCACCCTCTCCCTCTCCCACAGAGTCCAAAAGACTGTTCTATACATCTGTGTCTCTTTTGCTGTCTCACATACAGGGTTATCGTTACCATCTTTCTAAATTCCATGTATATGCATTAGTATACTGTATTGGTGTTTTCTTTCTGGCTTACTTCACTCTGTATAATAGGCTCCAGTTTCATCCACCTCATTAGAACTGATTCAAGTGTATTCTTTTTAATGGCTGAGTAATACTCCATTGTGTATATGTACCACAGCTTTCTTATCCATTCATCTGCTGATGGACATCTAGGTTGCTTCCATGTCCTGGCTATTATAAACAGTGCTGTGATGAACATTGGGGTACATGTGTCTCTTTCACTTCTGGTTTCCTCGGTGTGTATGCCCAGCAGTGGGATTGCTGGGTCATAAGTTCTATTTCCAGTTTTTTAAGGAATCTCCACACTGTTCTCCATAGTGGCTGTACTAGTTTGCATTCCCACCAACAGTGTAAGAGGGTTCCCTTTTCTCCACACCCTCTCCAGCATTTATTTCTTGTAGACTTTTGGATTGCAGCCATTCTGACTGGCATGAAATGGTACCTCATTGTGGTTTTGATTTGCATTTCTCTGATAATGAGTGACATTGAGCATCTTTTCATGTGTTTGTTAGCCATCTGTATGTCTTCTTTGGAGAAATGTCTAGTTCTTTGGCCCATTTTTTGATTGGGTCATTTATTTTTCTGGAATTGAGCTGCAGGAGTTGCTTGTATATTTTTGAGATTAGTTGTTTGTCAGTTGCTTCATTTGCTATTATTTTCTCCCATTCTGAAGACTGTCTTTCACCTTGCTTATAGTTTCCTTTGTTGTGCAGAAGCTTTTAATTTTAATTAGGTCCCATTTGTTTATTTTTGCTGCTGCAGCTAAGTCACTTCAGTCATGTCTGACTCTGTGCAACCCCATAGACGACAGCCCACCAGGGTACCCCGTCCCTGGGATTCTCCAGGCAAGAATACTGGAGTGGGTTGCCATTTCCTTCTCCAATGCATGGAAGTGAAAAGTCAAAGTGAAGTTGCTCAGTTGTGTCTGACTCTTAGCGACCTCATGGACTGCAGCCCACCAGGCTCCTCCATCCATGGGATTTTCCAGGCAAGAGTACTAGGTAATGGATTATTATTGAGCCGTTAAAAAAACAAAAACAAACAAACATGAAACTCCTACCATTTTTAGATCTTGAAGGCACTATGCTAAGCGAAATGTCAGACAAATACTGTGTGATCTCACTTACACGAAGAATCTTAAAAAGAACAAACACATTCATAGAAAAAGAAATCAGAATTGTGGTTACCACAGGCGATGGTGGAAGAAGAGGGAATTGATCCAAAGGTGTCAACTTCCAGTTAAAAGATCAATAAATACTAGGGCTGTTATGTACAGGATGACTGCCGGTGTTCATAAACACCAAAGTTAACGGAGTAAATCCTCAGGGTTTTCATGACAAGAAGAAAACCTATTCCTTTTTTCTTTTCTTCTTTCTTTAGTTTTTCTTATATCTCTGCGAGAAGATAGATGTTAGCTGAACCAACTGAGGTCATAGTTTCACAATACATGTAAATCAAACTATCATGCTGTTGTACCTTAAACACTGATGTGTGTCAATTATTTCTCAATAAAACAGGAGGTAGCTTTCAAATAATGATTTTCTTCCGTTCATTTCAATAAAAGTATAACAGCACTCCGTTGCATCTATTATCTTTCTCATATAGGATATAGCTAAGTACATAACAATTTCAGAAACCCAGTGGAAATGACAGGTGAGAAGAAAGAGGCGAACGCATGTCCGGGAGAAAAGATGTAATAAAGAGAAAAGGGACTCTTCTTTCCCACGGCACTCGAGCCTTTCAAAGTATTTTACCATCTCCCTGAGCGAAAGGTACACGTTATACCCACAATGGGGCACGGATTCTCAGAAATACCACTGCCATCTCATCCACTGTTTCCCTTTTTCATTTCAGGAAATAGCTGACAGGGAAATTTGCGTAGCTTGCCCAAGGCCACACGGGGACTGAGCTGGATGTAAAATTCACTTGTTCTCACAGCTTCTTGCTAATCCGGCCTCTTGACCACCAGCCAGGGTTAGGCTTTCCAACACCACTTGGAGTCACATGGTGACTTCACAGAACCTCTGCAGAGACAGAAAACAAACCAGCACCAAGGTGGAAAACGCCATCAAGCAATTTGCTTCATCTTCCTGCATGCAAACAACTAGTTTGACTCACCTGAATCGGTCAGATGAACTCGTTTTTGGGTTTTTTTCTACTCATGAAACAACATAGACTCACTTTTTTTGGCCCCACAGCAATAGTCAGAATGAGTCATGGGAACAGAAGTTACAGGACGATGTTCAAAACGGCAGGTGACCAGAATATTACTATTCCAAGAGCCCCTTGTCACTGGACCCCCCTTGCTTTAGCTGTTGATCCATTTACTGAAAAACAGAAATCAAATCCACAACTGGTTTTAGCAGAACGTCCTGGAAAGTGTGGCATCTATCTGCAGAGAAGCAGTAGGTACGTTTTAGTTTCAGTCACTCGTGTGTTTACCTGTTTGTTTTTACTGCATGCCAGAGATGGATGCTCTATGGTATTCAAAAATAAACAAATATGGCCCTTGCCACCCTGAATTTTGCAGTATAAAAGGAGACTTAAATATAAATTAGGGGACTTTCCTGGCAGTTCAGTGGTTAACACTTAGCCTTCTAATGCAGGGTTTGCAGGTTCAATCACTGGTCAGGGAGCCAAGATCCTGTATGCTTCCTGGCCAAAAAAAAAAAAAACAGAATGTAAACCACCCTGAATATTCATTGCAAGGACTGATGCTGAAGCTGAAGCTCCAATATTTTGGCCACCTGATGACTCATTGGAAAAAACTGATGCTGGGAAAGATTGAGGGCAGGAGGAGAAGGGGGCGACAGAGGAACAGATGGTTGAACGGCATCATTGACTCAACGGACATGAGTTTGAGCAAACTCCGGGAGTTGATGATGGACAGGGAAGCCTGGCATGCTGTAGTCCTTGGGGTCTTAAAGAGTCGGCCATGACTGAGCGACTGAACAACAACAACAACAAAACAACAGAAGCAATATTGTAACGAATTCAACATAAACTTTTTAAAAAATGGTCCACATAAAAAAAGTCCTTAAAAAATATATATATATATTTATATATGCATATATTTGGGCAGGGATCTTAAAAGCGTAAATAGACAGTTTTAAAACCTCTGTATGCCATTATGGGCTCACAGGAGTCTGATCCCAACAGTGAGTTCCAGGTAAAGACCACAAAGAGAGTCGGCATCCGACCAGGGAACTCCAGGTAAGGAGAGCTGGCAACAGGGGACCGAAGGCATGGGAATCCACAAAAGAGAGCCAAGGCCTACTTCAACATGGGCACCCAAAGAAATGGACCTGAGTAGGGAACAACCCAAAACAGGGTTCTACAAATTCTAACTGCACTCGTGGGTCAGATGGTGGTGGGAGGGGGGTGCGTGAGAAGAAGAGTGGCATCCCAGTCTTGGATGGAAAAAAGTTGGGGTGTTGGGCTGGAAAACGGCCTTTCGTTTATTTCCACATGGAAAGTGCTGTGCTGGGACCATATATAAGTTATGTCTCTTAGTCTTTGCAACAACCCTACAAATTAAGTATTCTTATCCCTATCTTCGGAGAAGGCAATGGCACCCCACTCCAGTACTCTTGCCTGGAAAATCCCATGGATGGAGGAGCCTGGTGGGCTACAGTCCATGGGGTCGCTAAGAGTCAGACATGACTGAGCGACTTCACTTTGACTTTTCACTTCCATGCATTGGAGAAGGAAATGGCAACCCACTCCAGTATTCTTGCCTGGAGAATCCCAGGGACGGGGTACCCTGGTGGGCTGCCGTCTATGGGGTCGCACAGAGTCGGACACAACTGAAGCGACTTAGCAGCAGTAGCAATATCCCTATCTTAGGGGCTTCCCTGGCTGCAATGCAGGAGACCCAGGTTCAACCCCTGGGTCAGGAAGATCCTCTGGAAAAGGGAATGGCAACTCACTCCAGTATTCTTACCTGGAGAATTCCGAGGTTGGAGAAGCCTGGTGGGCTGCAGTCCATGGGGTCACAAAGAGTCAGACACAACTGAGCCAGTAACATACAACACAATACCACCCCTATGTTATAGATACCTTCCAGGATTTCCAGAGAGCTTTACCAGTTTACAAAGAACTTTCACATCCACTCTCTCGTCTTCATCCTCATAGTTCTGCTCAGTAAATAGGACAGAGATCCTCATGGTATGAAAGAAGAAACTCTGACCTTGGATCTCAAGCATCTCACCAAGGACAGGGGCCGAGCCACTGTGATTCTTCCATTTTTTAAATTTATCTTTTTAAGCTTATGATGTTGAAATGTAGCTGACTGACAGTGTTGTGTTTGTTTCCAGTGTACAGCAAAGTGGCTCAGCTATACATATCTATACATTCTTTTTCATAAGCTTTTTCATGATGGTTTGTCACAGGATATTAATACAGTTCCCCGCGCGATATAGTAGGATCTTGTTGTTCATCCATTCTCTATCTTTTCCCATAGCCTTATACATAGTACCAACTTAATACTCTCACTCTCTCCTCAACTTGAGTTTATTTGTTATTTATGTTATTTGACCATCAACCCAGTTATCTGAAATCCACTTGCTAGACTCAGATTTGTAACAGCAAACTCCACACAGCTGATGAAAAGTTTGGAAAATTCAGCTTCGTAGTAGGAATGGCAATTGATCAGTACCATCCCCATAGACATCTAGTGGGCACACCATCACTCCCTGTTAATGTGAGAAGAAGATTCAGTCTGAAGGTTTTGTGGGATCCATGTAGCCCAAGTGAAGCCACACAGCCTCAAGAGCCTGAGAAATTATCGCAGGAGTACATTGTAGATGAGCCTGGAAAAACACCAAATTGCGATTGCCCAAGTCTCAACAAAACTTTTTAAAAAAAAAAAAAGGCAAATCTTGCTGGGCAACTGTCTGGAGACCACACCTCGTGCTGCGCACACATACCTGGGCTTCGTCATTCTTGCACAAGGGAGCTTCATATCGGCCGGTAAAGCATTTCAAGATAAAGCGCCTTCAACTTTGAGCACTGTTTTAAAAATCCCCAGGCAAAACAGGCTCTGAATTTCTCCAAAACTATAATTTAGCAGCTGTGGCAAACAAGCTAGTGGTTTGATAAGCTACAGCCTACCGCCAACCAAAACCCCAGCAACAGTTTCCATTAACATCTCAGCCATGTGGGTATTTACCCAGTAAAATCCACCCCTAACCCAAAACACTACTATCAATCCAAGATGCATGAAGTTTCAAGAAATCGTAAGACACAATCCCGTTCATCTCTGCCTCTGGACTGAATCACTTTCTAGTTAAGGGTTGCTATGAGAAAATTCAGAGATCACCCAAATCTAGAAGAAGCCTGCTTCGCTGGGTCTCTTCCGACATACGACTTACTCAAGTCTCAACAGCAGTCAAGCCCAAACCCAGACTATAAACAGCTCTGCTGAAAAATAAACACCACCTAAGGCAACAGGCCAAATACTACAAAAAATGTAATATAAATCTAATGGGAGGGAGAAAGGCAAAACAAACTCTGTTCCTGTCTCTCTCCATAGCTTCCCCCGCCCCAAACAAAAGACTATCCATATAGAAAGAGCCTAGCAATTGAACCAAGTATGCTGGAGGCTCCATGGCTAGCTGCTGCCAGCCCTTGAAAGGAAGCCGATCATTTCCCTTCATTAAGCTTCCCTTTCCCCGTGTGTAAAACAGGGATCATGAGAGCTGTGTCCTATTTACCCTAAAATGATGCAGGAAAGAGTAGCAAGATGCTGTCTATGAAAGTACTTGATCTCCTCTAAGGTGGGGTACTATGTAAATTTCAAATGGTGCTATTACCAGGTTTTAGCACATGTGAGATCTGCCAAATAATAAAGGGCTGGGCATCAGAGTGAAGACACAACAGGATGGGGAAAATGGAAATCCAAGCTCCACGATTCAAGTGAAAAAGAGAACTTACATCTGACCCACAGAAGAGCCCAGGGAGAGGAGAGAAACGTGTGTATCCAAGGAGAAAAGTCGATGTCAGGACATCCTGACCCAGTTCTTGGAAATCAGTCACTAGATCAGAAGTGAAAATAAAGTGAACTGGATGTTTATTCAAGAAGCTCCTGGGACTTCCCTGGCAGTCCAGTGGTTAAGACTTCACCTTCCGATGCAGGGGGTGCGGGTTTGATCCCTGATCAGGGAGCTAAGACCCCACATGACTCGTGGCCAAAAAAAACAAAAACGTAAAAACAGAAGCAGTATTATAACAAATTCAATAAAAACTTCAAAACTGGCCCACCTCCAAAAGAAGAAGAAGCAGCAGCTCCTAAAATCCCATCACCTTTAGGAATAATTCGGAGAAATTCTAGCAAATTGCTCCCACATCCACCCTGTCTGTTCTGGGGCATCTTCCAGAACTCACAATTATAAAATTTGCACTTTCTTCTAGACTTGCACTTTAATGGAAATGCTTTTATTGTTTTTAAATTCAGTTTATTTGATATGTATCTTACATACATTTCTGCCATTTTCTGCTTTTCCTTTATATAGCTCCATTCCAATGTTGTAGTTCTCTGATATTTTCAGGCAAATACCATGTTCAAGGATGAGATGGTTGGATGGCATCAATGACTCAATGAGCATGAGTTTGAGCAAACTCTAGGAGACAATGAAGGACAGAGGAGCCTGGCAGGCTACAGTCCATGGGGTCAACAAAGGGTCGGACATGACTGAGGGATTAAACAACACCATGTTCAAACAAAATCATTTTTATCAACACGGACCAGTCATTAATTTATTTGACCAGCATGTGTTGAGCACCCAATAGATATCCAAAAGAAGTTACTTAAGAAATCAACGCAATTAGCTGAAATTTTAAAGATAAAATGTTTGTCTGAAATAGTAAACTATTCAGAAAATGGAAGTTGAGAGGTAGAGCAGATTTCCTTGAGTTTGAGGTGGTTGTTTTTTTCCTTTTATATCTGTCGTGCCAGACTTATTATAAGAAAGCATAATAAATAGGAAGTTTTAGCACGACTGTTAGACCAAAATCCCAAATCATGTAGAATAAATTCTAATGTTTTCAATGTCATTACAAACTCAAACACTTCTGCATGTGTCTTCTTGGTTTTCATGGTTCCTTAGAAAAACTCATAGCCCCTCTCTTGTTTAATATAGAAGAGGGTTTGCATTTTAGGCAAATAAATATTTACGTTTGGTTCTGTGTCCGCTTTAAAGCCGTTTTTAAAATTAGTATGAAACATCGTGTTGTGATACCCTAACTCCTTATTTGAAATATCTCATTGATTTGATTTTTCTCTTAGCACAGCTCCTGTAAATATCTGTATGTCTCCTTAATGCACTGCAAAATTGAGAATTTCCAGACTGACCAGCAATCAAACAATCCTATCACAAGGGCTGGATTTAATTCAGTCACTGAAACAGCTTAAATAATAAACACACAGACTGAAACACAATAGAGCCACTTCTTGGTAATTAATCTGAATTAACTTCCAGTATTCCCTGAATTGGCCTGTGCAGATGGGGCAGAGTAAACTTCACCTTTGTCTGCTTACACGTATGTTAGGCAGCACCTACAGAGAAACAAAATTGACATGAGATGTTGTCTTCATTTCTTGAAGCATAGCACTTTATTGTGTATCTGGATTTTGCAGTAGAAAAGAACCTAGGCACAAAATGGAATTTTCCTGAAGATTTTCCTTGGAAATTTTAGCTCTCCTTTCATCCGAGTAGTCTCTTGCTGGCAGGAACTTTGAAAGCAAACCTGTTAGTCTCCCTGCAGTTTTGTTTTAAAACCTTGAGTAGAAAGATATGCCATAGAAAATGCATATTTTCTGTCCATGTGACCCAGCTGATTTCATGCCTATGGAAACATGAGCAAGTGATAGTTGAACTACCCTCTTAGTAAACGTTCTTACTGCAAAGCACTGCAGAGAAAAGCAATCTGCTTGCAAACAGTGGGCAAACCAGTAGCTGGGGCCAGTCGGAAGGCAGGGAGGGAGAGGGCAATCTGGAACGGGGAGCCTTCCACTATATCCTAAGACAGCATGCAAATACCATCAAAACACACTGTTTCCATTAAAAAGGCATGTATTTCATGCAAGGATTTAATAATTTTCACTGCCTCCCTAATAGCATTTGTCTCTGGAGACCTTTTCACTATTTCAAAATCTCAGTAAGTAACCACAGAAATACTACCAAGAGCAAGGACTAATGGTGGGACATGGGCTAACGGGGGTGTTTTGGTCTGTGGTTCAGTCCCTAGGGAGGCAGATGAACCAGAGGAGGAAGAGGCCGGTGGAAGTGGATTCAGATGAGTTCTCTCTGAGATGCTGGCGCTATAAACCAGGCACTCCGAGAAACGTTCAGAGAGAATCATTTCAACCAAGGTGGAGGAGTCCATTCAAATCATGCTGATCCCAAATGCAAGGCAGGATTTGTTGTTGGGTTTTGGTTTTTTTTTTTCCTTTTCAGAGTTTCCAAGGACATTCTGCTGCTGCTAAGTTGCTTCAGTCATGTCCGACTCTGTGCGACCCCACAGATGGCAGCCCACCAGGCTCCCCTGTCCCTGGGATTCTCCAGGCAAGAACACTGGAGTGGGTTGCCATTTCTTTCTCCAGTGCATGAAAGTGAAAAGTGAAAGTGATGTCGCTCAGTCTGTCCGACTCTTAGAAACCCCATGGACTGCAGCCCACCAGGCTCCTCCGTCCATAAAGGATCCTTTTTAAATTGTTCTCTTCTACAAATTCTATGGATACTAATTCAAAGTAGAAATAAAACTTTGCTCTTTAGGGGTCCTGAAGTCTGTGCAACACAGCCAAACAACGGATAGAAATGTGTTTAGGAATGCTATGCTGTACACCAAATAGATTGTGAATATATTATCCAACATAATATGACACTAGAATAATTTCTGAAATAGACTCACAGAATTAGAGAACAAATATATAGTTACCAGGGGGAGGCGTGCAGGGGAGGGATAGACTAGGAGTTTGGGACTGACAGGTACCGACTGCTATATTTAAGATAGATAACCAACATAGACCTATTGGATAGCACAGAGAACTCTGCTCAATGTTCTGTGATAAGCAAAGTGGGAAAAGAATTCGAAAAAAATATACGATACTTTTGTATGTATAATTGAATCACTTTGCTGTACAACTGAAACTAACACAACACTGTTAATCAACTATACTCCAGTTTAAAATTTTTTATTTAAAAAGGATTTAAAGAAGCAAAAAAATAAACAAATTCAAAAAAGTGCAAGAAAATAATAATTTCTGAAAGTTCTTGCTACAAGCTATGGAATAGAGCTATAAACCCTTCATTCATTTGGCAAGGTTTTATTCAGCACTCTTCTATCCCTCACTCTCTGTGGGGCTTTAAGGGTAAAAGATATTCTTTACTCTCAAAGAGCTCACAATCTAATGGAGAAGACAAAGTTAAGTCATCACTGTGTCTGATATGTGCTTTTGACACAGGTAAATATAGGCGCTGCTGGAGCCAGTGAAAGGAGTCTTCATTCAGATCTGAGTGGAGCAGGGACTGTAGGGAGGGTTTTCTGGGCAAGAGGACACCTGAGTCAAAGCAAAAGGGTAGCCACAGCCATCAAAGGTGATGACGGGCAACTTGAAGCATTGAAACGTGCCCACAGGCTGAGTGGTGAGCCCTGGGGCTGGGGATATTAGCCCAGACCAGGTGGCATCCTTTACTCCAGCATCCTGTCAAGTTGGGACACTTCTGTGAAGACAGTGGGGAGCTGGTGACAGTTTAACAGGGGAGAACCATAGTCATATTTGCTCTGCTGAAAGCTCACTCTGGCAGCAGTTTGGAGATAATTGAAGTGGACGGAGATGAGAGGCAAGGAGACTTGTCAAGATGCTGTTGGAAAAATCCAGGTTAAAAAAAAAAGGAGGATGTTTGAACAAATGCCACAAGGATCATTCTTCAGGTAATAGTAGCAGGATTTTATGACCAATTAGAGGTGAATGAGGAGGAATTGTGGACAGCTGCCAGGCTGCTGGTTTGGGTGGCAGGGTGGCTCACGCTACCATTCACCAAAGTAAGGAAAGCCAGCTCCTTCCTTCTGCCTGTGGCTCTTTCTGACCTCGAGATGATCCCACTTCTCAACGCTTTAGCCAGTCAGGGGGAAATTCTGCCCTCCTTGGCTGATGCCAGTCCCCTCTGTTCAGACAGCTTGAATTGACACCCTCTTTCCTCCCGAAGGTGAGAACCAGGAAGAAATTCTAATTGGGAGAGGCAGAAACCTGGGGCGTAAATCAACCAACTCACCAAACTGTTGTCAAGGCACGTTAGCAGAAGCCGTATGAAACACTCTTGACTCGAGGAAGACTTTACTTACGGAGACCTTTGCCCTCATTGTGAAGATGCAAATGTTTCTAGAGGTTGGACTCCAAGCCCTATAATGTCTTGGCTGAAATAAAGCCAAATGTGTGTCTTTCCATTGGGTATCTGCGCACAGTGTACATAGCGAAGCAAAAACAGGCCATGAAATGAATTCATTCAATGGCAAACTGTAGGTGCCTTAGAAAATCCAGCATGTCTCGCTGAGAAAGGGTGGTGCTATTTGAGAGTGCAAATTCTCTGAAGGTTCCCACTCATCAGTTTGGTTTGGTTTGTTTTGTTAAATCTCCACTGTGTATGGGCTTCCCTGGTGGCAAAGAATCTGCCTGGAATGCAGGAGACCTGGGTTTGATTCCTGGGTCGGGAAGATCCCCTGGAGAAGGGGATGGCAATCCACTCTAGTATTCTTGCCTTGAAAATCCCATGGACAGAGGAGCCTGGAGGGCTACTGTCCAAGTGGTCCACTGTGCATAGAATTTTATTTTACTTTTTGGACCCCCACCGCCTGGCATTCTGGATCTCAGTTCCCCAACCAGGGATCAAACCCGCACACCCCGCAGGGGAAGCTCAGAGTCTCAACTACTGGGCCGCCAGGGAGGTCCCTCCTCAGTTTTTATGATACTAAGGAATTCTGGCTCAATATGAGTTCATTTTGTGAAAATGTCTAGATCCACCTCGGATCTTCTGGTTTGGGAACTGTGCATTTGAAAGGATGACCGTAGCACACCCAAAACTGAAAGATTTGGGGAAAAGAACTATTTCCCCTGAAACCAGCACATTCTTCTCACTGGGAAGGAAGATACTTGGGCTGGCTGGCAGCAGCATTTGGAAGGATTAATGAGTATTTGTAGAGCGCTCCCAGGTCTGAAGATGAAAGACATACTGGGAACAGAGCCTCTAATTGCTGTTTGTTATTTTGAATGTTTCACTAAAGAACTTGTCTCCATATAAATGAACTCTCAGCCCAAAGCTTTTGAGAAGGACCTAGGACTGAAGAGTCTCCTACCAACATTTTTTTTTTCATCAGTAATTTCAAACGTGACAATTTCACACTCAGTAATAATAATCTCTGCCAAGGAAGAATATTGACTTCAGGTGCTGTGAATTTTTTTTTTTTTTTTTTACTGAGTCTATTTACAGCCAAAACAACCATTTAATTCCATTTCTTTGGAAGAAAATCAAATACATAGATAAATAAATAAATAAACCCAAGCTTTCAAAGGGCTAAATGATTTACTTTTCAGTCTATTTCTAAGCAGTGCTGAGATCGTTTTGTTTTTCTTATACATTGGAAATAAACAGGTGATCAAGCATCTGGATGTAAAAGTGTATATTTGGTTTGGCTTCATCCTCCAGTAAGTTGTTTTCATAATCCAAAGGCTCAAGGAGAATCAGGTCAATTTATTCAAGTCCCAAGATAGGCACTATTTCACTTTTAACATAACAATACATTATCCAGCAGCTAACTCATTGCCCCATTTGGTCAAATGTCTATGCATCCCAGCTTAGAAAGAGAATTCAGTGTTATGGCAGACCTGGCCACTAAGGCTCCCTGACCCAGATCTAATTGGAGAACTGACTCCTCTAATGTTCACTTTTCCCAGTCCCGAGCAACCTAAGAATCTTCCTTTTCCATCCGTCCTTTTTTCCATAATAGTTCATATTAGTATTGAGGACCCAAGAGGATGATGAACTCAAATCTACCACATCCTCAGGTTGAGCACAGGGGTTAAGTTCCCACATCAGCAGATAAAAATTAAAGGCCAGTAGTAGTTATAGATGAAACATAATTGTTTCATCTATAATGTCAATGACTAAAAAAAGCAGACACTCAGCGAAGAATGGAAGTTGGCCACAATCACACAGATCTTTCCAAATCTAATGTCACCAACCAAGCCTTCGGCCACCTCTCCTAGAACTGATCATTTCAGAAGAGATAAAACTTCAGGAAATGACTCTGGGAAATTCATGACTTTATCTGTCATGTCTCTCTCTGTCTCAGAAGAAAACAGCTTAACCGCCCTGGTGGTCCAGTGGTTAAGAATCCACCTTCCAAGGCAGGGGACGTGGGTTTGATCCCTGGTCCAGAAAGATCTCACATGCTGCAGGACAACTAAAGCTGCACACCGCAGCGACTGAAGCCTGCACGCCCTGGAACCCGTGCTCCACAACAAGAAAAGCCCCCGCGATGAGAAGCCTGCGCACCGCAGCTAGAGAGGAGCCCGGCTCACTGCAACTAGAGAAAACCTATGCGCAACAACAGAGACCCAGAGCAGCCCATTCATAATAAGAGCAAATAATATATACAAATAAAGCAGCTGAGGTTGAGTTTGGGTTCACGACAGATACATCTCTAAGCTAAAGCAAGAGTACGAGTCACCTTATTTCCAATCAGGGCTTTTATGAAGCCCGTGGTGTTTTCCTGCTGATAAAGATCCAAGAAGTGGGAAATACAGGCAAAGATTCACCTGATGTGCTAAAAACCATCTGGGGTCCTTTCATACACACAGCCTCCACCTCCACAGACCTGCCTCCAACAACCCAGAAAGCACAACATCCTTTGGGTCTTGCCTCCCTTAAGCTTATCTCCTTTAAAACTCCCTCTGGGGTCCTTTTAACATGATTTTACCTTTAAAAAAAAGATTTGCAGATATGTTGATTTGTGTTGTATTGTAGATTTCACATGTGATATCGTATAACGTTTGTCTTTCTGACTTACCTTTGCCTGTGTAATTATCTCGAGGTGCATCCATGTTACTAACAATGGCATTATTCATTCTTTTGAAAGGCTGTACTGAAGAAATTAGCATGAATCAAATATATTTCAATAATTTTTTTTTTTTTAATGCAGGGGTCTTGACCACCAAAGCTCCCCCCACTCTCCAAAAAAAAGACTTGGTAGAGGGGAGGTCAGTGCCCATCATTCCTTTCCCTGAGCCCTGCACTCCCTCTAGAGATGATCTGAATCTTGAGCCACAATTTGGCTGAAGATAAAGTTTTATCCCAAACTGGAGATGAGCTAGGAGGATAGCACCAACACAGAGCACTGTTTGCCCTGGCTGGGCAGGCACACACGACACCACAGAGACAGCATGGGGTGAAAGCTCCATCATGAAATCAGATTTCTTAAAATAAAATTAAATGAAGGCAAAGCAATGACCATCTGTTCTAAAAGCTGCCAATGACAGTAAAAGCTTTGTTATCAGACTGGTGTGGGGAGTGGCTGCGGGTCACCCAGAACTTCTGGTTAGCAAAGACTGGATCCACATTGCCCCAGGAGTTTTGCCTCTTATCTCTTCTCCTACTCTCCCTTTTAGAAATGAAAGAAAGTGCATCTGGTTTGTGTGCAAGTCACCCTTTACAGGCTAGTGAGATAGAGAATTCATTTTGTTTTTCCAAAAGCAGCAGAAATCACAGGGGCCACCTCCTAGCTTCCCTACCTTGTGGATTCCCATTGTTCTAGTCAGTTTTAGCTGGGTACCAGGGAAAAGGTGTTGCTTGGGTTTTGTTGTTGTTGTTTAATTTTAATATTTGGGGGTTGATTTTACTACCAAAAGTGGGGTTGACTTTTTATTTAATATTAAATAATCTTCCAGTGGTAGACCGTCAAAGGCACAAAAAGGGAAAAAGCAGAGACTGATAGAAAGCTCAGCCTCCTTGGCGCCCATATAGCTCCCCTGTCTTCACCAAATATAACACTTATGGACTTGAACTAGTCATGTCACTTCCTTGGCTCTTAATTCTCTAATCTGTGAAATGAGCATATTAAAGCAAAGCCCCTTCCAAGCTGGGATTCTCTATACTCCTTCAAGAGAAAATATGTCTTACTCAAGCTCATCCTCCATGAGCCTCCACATGGACACTACCCTAACCATCCAGACCATCAGAAGATCTTAAATAAGTCACCATGGCTAAATCCCCTGGAAAAGAAAGTTGGTTTTTAGGTCAATCTAGTGTGAATGCCTTGAAACCCCTGACATTCAAACTGGCACACCCAAGCTCATATCATCTTAATTCTCTCCATTTCGAGCAGAATCAAAACTTGGCTCTTTGAAACCAAGACTGGAGTCAGAACAAATGGAACAGGCTAGAGCTTGAGACCACCCCCAAGAGATCCAGAGGTGAGGCCCTCTGCTCTCCAAAATAAGGGCCTCCCCACAAATCCAGATCAGGTAAGGGTCCCCCATCAGCCTCAGCACACATTGTCACGGCGACATGGTGTGATGGGAGACACCTTGGCTCTCAAGCCAGCCGTCTTGGTTTTGAAGTCTCGTGTTTCACTTATGGTGTGACTTTGGGTCAATGTCTTAATCTCTACCTCTGAGCTTCCTTTTGTAGTTCCTGATGGCTACCTTTCAGAACGATGATGAAGTTTGAATGAAATAGTAAAGTGTCACACACCGTGCCTTATAGGTGCTCAACAGATTCTAACTATTAATATTTCAGAGAGTGGCCTGGGGGGTCTCAGGAGTGGTTTATGCAAATCTTTAGGAAAGGTTGGCAGGGAACCGGTTTGTGTCGGAGAGATAGATCTAGCTTATCTCACCGGCCTCCTTTTTATGAGGGTAGGAAGGAATTTCTCCTCCTCCGGGGAGATTAAGAAACAGAAAAGAGCAAGGTTCTCTTTGTCAAGGGTCGAAACTGACTTGTTCCTTCTGGCTGGAGGGAAGGGATGGCCCCAGAAGAACTTTGGGAATGAAGGGAATCAACTCGTGGAGTGACACTGCAGTTTCCATGTGGTAATAACGAAAGGGAGGTGGGGAGAAGTGCTTGCAGATAAGGTTCAAGAAATCCCAGGCGTCACTGTCTGATCAGCTGGAACAGGGGTCCCAGTCTCTGGCACCAAAAAGGTTGAGGACCACTGAGGGAACACAAGGGCCCCTGCTTCTCTTCATAGGCACTGATTTGCCTTCCAGTTTAAAAAGAAGCAGCATGAGGGGGTGGAAACCACACTGAAAACTGACTCCAGGACTGTCAGCACCACACGGACTGATGCTGAAACTGCCACCTTCCAACCCGCAAACCAGACAGGTGATGCCTGGAAGGGCCTTTCATTAATAGCATCAACCTCCATAAACAGAAACAACAGATTCCATCTTGGGTCAAGCAGCACCCTTAGGAGGGGAGAAAAATCCAAAAAGGAAGATCTATGTCCACTGTCCTCCTGTTGAGTCTCCAGGACGTCAAGATGGGGTCCCACTGAAGACTCATCCCTCTGGGCTTCCAGGGGGTTCACCTTTTGGTGGGGAACCCAAAAGAAAGAGCAATTAGAAGAGCAAACGTTCCCTATACTTTGGTGCTGCCTTGTCTCCGAGTGACTGTCTATCATTAAAGATAATGGATTAAAGGATCGTATCATTAAGTTGAAAAAACAGGTCATTATTTGTTACACCATCTCACTTTAAAGAGAATCCTTGGAACAAAGCACAATGACTAAAGTAATTAGACAGGGGACTCAGCTGTTGCGGACATAGTGTAGGTGACGCTGTGCTATGCTGTGGGCTTTCCAGGCGGTGCTAGTGGTAAAGAACCCACCTGCCAATGCAGGAGACATAAGAGATGCAGGTTCAGCCCCTCAGTTGGGAAGATCCCCTGGAGGAGGGCATGGCAACCTGCTCCAGTATTCTTGCCTGGGGAATTCCTTGGACAGGGGAGCCATAGTGTTGCCAAGAGTCAGACACGATCGAAGTGACTGAGCATGCACATACATACTATGTTGTAGGGTGTCAGACAGATCCAAGGCTGGTGAACAAGATGGAATATTTTGTCATCAGATGCACCAGAGCAGGAGTCGAGAGGCCTGAACTCTAGCTAGAATGAACATTTGCCATGAAACTTGAAAAGCTACTCATTTCTCAAGGCTCTCTCTGGCTCATCTGACAATGTCAAGGCTATACTAAAATGACTCCTTAGATCCCAAAGTTAGTGGTGGCCCAAGATCATGGGCTAAAGAGTCCTAGACCTGAATCTAGTCAAGTCCTGGGTTTGTCCCTTAACAGCTGTATGACCTTGGCAATTATCTGAAAAATGAGATAACAAAAATATCTATCTCATAGGATTTGGGAAAATCTCATAAGTTAATGCACCAAGCATTGTGTGAGTACCAAGCTGGGAGAAAAGAGGGGGTCCCTGTATTCAGTGGGTTTTCAATCAGTAAGTGGAACTAACATGAGTCCATCAGGTAGAAATAAATCTGCATTAAAGGAATAAGATAGGCTTGTGCACCAATGTGACTTGAGTCAATCCATTTCTTTACATGAATCATTCCTAACTAATAATAATGCAATGACCTAAAAAAAAAAAAGAAAGAAATCACCACTACTAGTTTTAGGAAAGCTCATCCCCGAGCATCTGACACATGATGGGCCCCTTGAATAAGTAGGTCAGAATCTGTACAGAGATGAGTGCATCAGAGCTAGGTGTTTAAGAAAGGCAAAGATTATAAGGCTTGGGGACAGATGGTGCCAGCTCAAAGGGACAAGAAGGAAAAGAAATAGAAAAGAGGAGAAAGAATTCTGAGCCGGGGGAGGGAATTGAAGCAGCAAAACACAGTAGCAGGCGATGGGAGAAGGCAAGTGTGTCTGCCTGGCTGGGGTGGAAAACACACGCCAGTCAACAGGAGGATGGACAGATTTCATTTCCAGGACCAGCTCCAGAGGATGGGCAGTGGCTCCCCAGGCTCCCATCCAAAAAGCATCCCGAGTCTTTCTCTGGGCCTCAGGAAGGGAGCCCGGATGGACTAGTATCTCCAGCCAGGAGCATCACAGGCTGGCCCGGGCCCCTCCTAGGCCAGGGTACAGCTGTTGATGGATGGTCTTGGGGCCCATGAGGAGGGAGAGAAGGGCACCCAGAGATGAGCCATCCAGGAGCAAAGGGGCTCAGAGTAAAAGGGGGAGCAGGAGGAGAGTTATTATTTCATGGGTGTAGAGTTTCATTTGCAGAAGAGGAAAAGAGTTCTGGAGATGGATGATGGTGATGGTTGTACATTAGGAATGAATTCAGTATTGCTTCAAAATGGTTAGATGGTTATGTTAGGTGTGTTTTAGCACAAAACACAGCCTCTCCTTAGGACTGGAGGTTAAAGCAGTCCCAGAGGGGCAGACAGATGATCTTGAAACCACTCATCCCCCTCCAGGGCCCCTGTGGTCTCAATGCACCATGGAGAAAGTTTTCTGCTGGAAGAAGACATCCACTGAAGCCAAGAAGGTTGAGACAATAAGTTCCCACAGCTGTGGAAGGGAGACAAAATCTATCTACACTTGACAGTCAGGATCTAATGGGAAAAGCAAACTGAAAGGCAATAAATCTTAACATTGGTGATATCCAATTATGGCTGATTTTCATGTATTCTCCCTACTTTTAAATGGGTAAAGATATACCTATATTACTCTTCTAATAGGACTTCCCAGGTGGCTCAGTGGTAAAGAATCTACCTGCCAATACTGGAGACACAAGAGACACAAGTTTGATCCCTGGGTGGGGAAGATCCCCTGAAGGAGGAAATGACAACTTATTCCTGTATTCTTACCTGGAAAATTCCATGGACAGAGGAGCCTGGCAGGCTACAGTCCATGAGGTTGCAAAGAGTCGGACACAACTTAGCGACTAAACAACTCATAATAAGAAACAAACATTTTTCTTTAGAGGTTAAGCCTCTGGCTACCAAACCAAATTTGATTCTTCAAAGTCAACCACCGTATCCATAGCAAGGATAAGTCCTGGACCAGGACTGCCCATCAGATGAAAGATAGTCTCTATGGCTTTATTACAGTCAGCTTGTCCCCCACCTCTGACTACTTGAAAGCCCTCCAGAGCTTGGGTCATTTGCAGAACAGTCCCAGGGTTTTGTTTTGTTTTGTTTTTTCTTTTCCCAAGGCACCCTCAGGAATTGCCTCTAAAACGTTTTCTCTTTTTTTTTTGGCGGTGGGGGAGGACAGATATCTGTGCTTGTGACATCAAACCAGAATGTAAATTCCTTGAGAATAGAAACTGTGTCTTCTTCCTGTCTTAAGCACCCTTTATTTAGCAAGTAGAAAGGGGTTTCATCGGGGCTTCCCAGGTAGCTCAGTTGGTAAAGAATCCACCTGCACTGCAGGAGACCCCAGTTCGGGAAGATCCACTGAAGACGGGATAGGCTACCCACTCCAGTATTCTTGAGCTTCCCTTGTGGCTCAGCTGGTAAAGAATCAGCCTGCAATGCAGGAGACCTAGGTTGGATCCCTGGGTTGAGAAGATCCCCTGGAGAAGGACAAGGCTACCCGCTCTACTGTTCTGGCCTGGAGAATTCCATGGACTGTATAGACCATGAGGTCGCAAAGCGTCAGACACGACTGAGCAAATAAATAAATAAGAACAGATTTCATCAGTGTTCGTTAAATGATGAACATTCCCTGTATGTCCCCTGCCACTCCCCTGGCCCCCTTCTCACCTCGTTGGTGTCCTTTGCACCTGCCAGTATGCAGCACGATTTCTTGTTGTTCTAGAAAAAGAGAAATGCATGCTGTCAATCTCTGTCTAAGCAAGGGCCATGCCCTGTCACTTCCCCGGGCCTCTGGTGTTCGGGAGCACAACCTCTACGAATGCCAAGAACTGACTCCAAACCCATGGTTAGTCACCCCAGGGCTGGCTATTGGATGATGTGGTCCTCTTAATAATAATACTTAGCACTTAAACTGCCGCTTCTACGAGCCTCTTCAAAGCCTTTTACAATCATTAACTAATTAAGGCACAGCCCTGCCCTAGTGACTACAGTTATAATTCCCACTTTACAGATGGGGAAACTGAGGCAGATTTTAGATGAGTTGCCACAGGCTGGAGTCAGTTTGCAGATACCAACTTCTGGGTTGAAGCCGCTGTACCGCACACCTCTCTTATTCTAAATAAGTAGTTTCTGAGTAAGTGAGTGGACAGGCCTCTGCACAGCTTTTGAGGGATGAGTGTAATTCTTCCTTCAATACTTCTGTCAGTCTCCGGGCTGAAGTTGAGTTCAGCTTCCAAAGGGAATAACTAACAAACAAACAAAAAAGAAAAAAACGGGTTTGCCATGAGGTTTCGTTTTCTACTGTACATGATTTCTGAGCATATGTGAAAAGTCTATGGCAGTTTAGAGCAAAGTAAATATTGTTCCCCACTTCTGGCCACTCATCAGCTTCCTCTCAAGAGAAAAAGATGCAAGAGAGAGAAAGAGAAAGGAGACGTAATGAAACTTTAAGCTCTGAGAATCCTCAGTCGGTGACAGAAATAACAATAAGTAGCCACAGCCGAGTGACATTAACGTAACATAGCAAATGATCAAAATAATACTTCTGCTCTTAGGTGTTAAGATGCTAAGTATAAAATTCTGACAGAGTAGTTTGGCAGGAAACTAAATGACTCAAACCATCCAAAAGAAAATCCGAGACTCTTGATGTCTGAGTGCAGATTCCAACTATTAACAGAAAATATAACCATGCACCTTATCCAGCTTGTCAAGTTTGGAGGGGGGGCGGTTATTATTAGTACCCAAACTAGAAACAAATATTTGAGATTCTTATAAAAGCAAAGTACCTGTCTCTGGGCCCTTTGGCCTATGAAAAGAGATGAAATACCAAAGCCAAGGGCATCCTGAGCACAGGAAAGATTTGGTGGATTCTGGGGGACCCCTTCGGGGGGGCCCAGCCAGCTCAACATCTGTAGGGACTAGAGGTTTGGGGTCATTGGCAGATATTCAGAGGACATACCACACTTCACACACAAGACGTCACAGAGATAAAGAGGAGCCAGTCAGGGGACCTGACCCAAAAAAAGACAGAGTTGGAGACTTCTTATTGGTCCAGTGGCTAAGACTCCACACTCCCAATGCAGGGGGCCCATGTTCGATCCCTGGTCAGAGAACTAGATCCCACAAGCCGCAGCTGAGGGTTCATGTGCCACAACTAAAGACCCTGCCTGCCGCAATGAAGATCAAAGATCACACACGCTGCCTGTCACAGCCAGATAAATAAATAAATGTTTAAAGAAAAGAAAGCACAGAGCTGAAGAAAAGGATGTTTATTAACCTTTAAATGAGACAATTTTCTGTTGTTGTAAATCACAATAACCTCCATAGGCGATTTCTTGGAGGGAGGGGTAGTAGGCCGCCCCCCACTCAAAGCCTGGGAAGTACATATTTCTTGTCCTTCCAAAAGAGAAAATGCTTTCTGTGCTGCAGGGAACTTGCGAAAGTGGGCCTGTGCCCACCGCCCTGACATCCTTAGGATCTGCAGCTTATAAATGCTTCCGCTTCTAACTCCCTGAGGTGTGCAGCCAAGTTCATCCCATGCTCACTAGCAACGTGGCTGAAAACTTGCAACAGAGATCATATTTTAGGACAAAATTAAGATCTTCCTATTAGGGGTCAGTTAGTTCAATGTGGTTCCCAAAGCAAAGGCCAGGGAAATGAAATCCTTCTCGTTTAAGTCGCAGATTCCCTCCTTATGTGTAAGTAAGAGGTGAGTTCGTGCCGAATAAGGAATCGAAGAGGGGTTTTTGGTTTGTTTTGTTTTTATGGAATTAACTATTGGAATTAAAGTAATTAAATGCTATTAGCGTAACAGTTCTTGATTATTATAATAGTCCAGGCTTGAACCGGGTAGACTCAAGGTAGATTTCAGATCCCACGGATATTTGGCGTTGAACTTGGTTTCATTTCTTGCATAGGTGAAAGGAGCTAAGAAATAAAGCCTGGGTAACTTCATAAGTCAGAGGGAGAAGGAGGAATATCGTATGACATCCCTTATATACTAAATCTAAAAAGAAATGATACAAATGAACTTGTTTACGAAACAGAAACAGGCTCACAGACTTAAAGAATGATCTTACGGTTGCCAGAGGGATAGATAAACGCTAGGGATAGTCAGGGAGTTTGGGATGGACATGCACACATTGCCGTATTTAAAATGGATCACCAACAAGGACCTACTATACAGCAGAGGGAACTCTGCTCAGTGTTATATGACAGCCTGGATGGAGGGTAAATTTTGGAGAGAATGGACACACGGATGTGTGTCTGAGTCCCTTTGCTGTCCACCCGAAACTAGCACAACATTGTTAATCAGCCATACTCCAGTATAAAATAAAATGTTTTTTTAAAAAATGCTGGGTGACTTGGAATAGAGAAAGATTCAGCCTTTCCCAAGCCCAGAGAGCCCCAAACCCAACCCTAACCCTTTCTCATCCCAAAGCCCCTGAATAGAGACAATAGAGTTTGAGTTCAGAAGTTTGAGAGGATGTCACAGAAGAGAAATATACCAGAAGCACAAGTTCCTGGGATCCTCTGCTATAGAAAGTTGCTGTGAAGCATATCATGAGAGGTACGTTGGCTGTGTAAGAGTTTGAATTCTATCCCTCATGCCTAGGGTTGCCAGATAAAATACAGAACACCTAGCTAAGCTTGAATTTCAGATAAACAACCATTTTGGATCAGTATATCCCAACTAGTGGATGGGACATGCTTATACTAATGTAGTGCTCTTTGTCTCATAGTCGTTTGATGACCTCAGGACTTCCAAGGCGGCTAGGTGGTAAAGAATCTGCCTGCCAATGCAGGAAACACAGGAGATTTGGGTTCAATCCCTGGGTTGGGAAGATCTCCTGGAGGAGGAAATGGCAGCCCACTCCAGTATTCTTGCTTGGGAAATCCCATGGACAGAGGAGGCTTGTGGGCTATAGTCCACGGGGTTGCAAGGAGTTGGATGGGACTGAGTGCCTGAGCACTCATTTCAGTGACCTCACCCAGGAAGAGAAGCTCACTGGTGTAGCTTTTCCACAAGGCTTTCCTCCCAGCTGGAGTGTGCATGCTGAGTGCCTCCTGGAACGGGTAAAGGAGGAATCTAAGTGTCCCCCAGAGAGATACTTCATCGCGTGCCTCTAGAAAGCCTGGAATTCGAGGGTAGGGGGGTCAGGAATTGCCCTAAAAGATACAACATCCCATGTGCCTGCTTGTTTCCCACCGGAGAGTAGTAGGGGCTGGGAGAGAAGTTACAACCATCACCGGTGAGTGAGGAAGGGTCTGCCCTCCCAGACCAGTCCATCGCCTCCGAGGCCAGCATGCAGTTCAGAGCCAGGAGACAAGGCCAGGAGAAGGCTTGTTTTCTGAGCCTGTGTGTTTTCAAGCTTAAGCTTCTAGAGCAAACAAGCCTAGGGCAGCCTAAGGCAAGGCGGGCATCTAAAAGCTGCCACTCAAATTAACACCTTTCTTCTCAGCTTTGATTCCCTTCAAGCCACACCTGAACACAATGAACAGATGTGGTTATCTCACCAGCTCTGAGTCTGGGGGAATCGTCAAAGTTCTTCCTCCACGTTGGTCCAGATTCAGGGCTGGCGAGAGAAAGAAGTGCTGTGAGGGGGCGATGGTGGCTGCGTGGCTCATCATTGTGATTACTGTTTTCAGAAAGCCCAACTGTGCACTCAGCAGGATTGTAACTGCCCCGAACAGGTGGAGAATGCCCCCCGGTCCTTCTCAGGGAAGCCAGCGAAGGCTCCCCTCTGCCAGCATCAGATAATGACCAAGATGATAAGTTTCAGCTCCCTGTGCTGGAGCCTCCTCCAGGATTTGATCCCAGTAGGAATCTGATCCCTCGTAATGCCAGGTCTCTTTGATGTCTGAGATTCTCCTGAGGATAAGCGAGGTGACTGCAGTCTCCTGGCCTGACTCAGTTTTGCTTTCCTGCAGCCCTTGAGAATGACTTCCATCCTGGAGGCCTCCCCATCCTGGACCTGTTTCCCAGGACCTATCTGCATAGAAGTTGCTAGTACCATTTTTTAAAAACGAACATCAGGGACTTCCTTGAGAGTCCAGTGGTCAAGACTCTGCACTCCCACTGCAGGGGGTGTTGGTTCGATCCCTGGTCAAGGAACTAAGACCTCACATGCCACACAGAGTGTCCATAAATAAATACACAAAATAAAAAACAAACATCAAGCGAAACTTTCTTTTTTTTTTACACTAAGGACGTAAGTCTCCAGCCACCCAATAGAAGCCCATTGTTTCAAGAAACCAAAGGGGTAGATGTTAAGATTCTGGCTTGCATACATTCTGCGGGTCCCCACCGAACAGAATTTCTGTGTGGGTCTCACTAACTAGTTGGGTAACATGTAGCCTGGGGGTTAAACTCAATACTCTATTTCACTTCATGCCTGTTCAGTTGCTAAGTCTTGTCTTACTCTTTTGGGACCCCATAGACTCTAACCCACCAGGCTTCTCTGTCCATGGGATTCTCCAGGCAAGAATACTGGAGTGGGTTGCCTTTTCCTTCTCCAGGGGATCTTCCTGACCCAGGATAAAGCTCGCATTTCTTGTACCTCCTGCATTTGGCAGGCAGATTCTTTATCACTGAGCCACCAGGTAAGTCTCACCCTGTTTCATGTTTGACCACAAATATTTATAGGCCGCCAGCCTGGAGGTCTTCACATCTCTGTCTCTGGCAGGTAACTGAAGGTCGGCTTAACTCTCCGGGGAAGAAGACTGATGGCTCGTGGGGCTGAACCGAAGCTCAGGGAGCTGCACCTACTGGCCCGTCATCCTGCTTGTTGAGTCACTGAAAATCCCCAAACTGCCAGGCTGAGTTGGAAACTGTAAGAAGGAAACAGACTTCTGGAAGCTCTCCCTGAGTGCTGCCTGAGGGTCAGTGGTCCTTGTGTTGCTCTAGGGTGAAAAGAGGTTTATTCCAAGGGCTCAATGTCTGGACCAGAAAAACATTCTCTCATTAGTCAAATTTTCTCATGCACACACATACGCACCCACCCACACATACATCTCAGGACGAATTGCATAGGAAAACAAGATCAGGTCCCAGGGTCTGCTGAGCCTGGGGCTGTGGGTTACAGGGTGAGTTGAACACCAGCTTGGAGGCCAACCTGCAGTTCCGGGCTGGGCTCCAACCGAACCAGGGACTCTCATCCCTCTGGTGACCCGGTGTCTCCCAGAAGGCAGGAATGGGAATGGTCAGGAGGGTGAGATGGGCTGAGAAGACGGTGGGGGTGGGGAGAGAGCAGAGTTAGATCACAGGTGCAAATTCTGGCAGTTCTGAATCCCAAAAGAGTCTTCCAGAACCGCATTCTTCCAGACTCTGAACCTTCTGAAGTAGGGACCATGCCCATAGCCTGGACCATTCTGGAGGAGGGGACCCCCACAATCCTGAGATCTCTGGTTTTAAACCCTGCAAGCCCCAGCCCGGCGCCCAGCTCCCCACTGCCTCGGGCGGGTGAGTAGAAGCTGCACCCCTTCCTCTGCCGGGGAGGGGATGGGGAGGCGCTGGGGCCAGGTCCCAGCAGGTGCCTGGGCCCGCCTTTCGTCCTGGGGCAAGAGGCAAGCGCAGGTGCCTCCTGCCACTCCCGCTTTCCTCCCAGTGGGAGTGGGCGGCAAGGGAGGTGCCCCAGCCGCGCCCTCGAGCCCCCCAGGGCTGGTGGCCTAGGGAGGGCCCTTTCCTCCCAACTCTTCTCCCAGAGAGAAGGCTGGGCCCCTAAACCCCAACCTTGGCTGCCCACCCTCCTTCCCCACCAGCCCCACCAGCTCTAAGGAGCTTCAGGGCTCCTGGTAACTTCTGCTTCCTCCACAGCCCCAGTCCTCTGCCTCAAATCTGGTGCCAGTCAGTACCCTTCAGAAGGTAGCTGTGGCCTCAAGGAAGCCATGTTCTAAGGAAACAGAGGGAACCCAGAATCTCTGAAACTCCCATACGGGCCTTCCCAAATGAATGAGCCCTAAGAGCTCACGATTTGGTTCCTTAGGTTTACAACCCACCCTGAAGCTCTGGCTCCATCAAATCTCTGAGTCCCTGCTCCTGAATCTTATCCAACCCTGGACCACACGGGACTCTGGAGAGCATCCCTTTTCTCCCCTACCTGGGGAGTGGTCCCCTCACTGGGGAGGAAGAGGAAAGGGGATTCTTCAAGGTAGAGGGTAGGGGAGAACCATCAGATCTGTTCTAAAAGTTCTTCAAGGAGAACCTCAGGTCCAGAATCGACATGTACAGCTGATCTGGAAGGGATAGCATCAGGAGAATGAATGACACACGGAGGGCCCTTCCTGGAAACGGCGACCGTGTGTGTCCATGGACCCCTCCTCCTGGCCCCACGAGTCCAGGGCTATGGAGCAGAATCCCAGGGAGACTGTGATCATCCCCCACAGGACGACCTGCCACCTCCCAGTCCATCCCAGCAACTCCAGAAAAGGGCTGCTTCTTTGTGACCCGGGAAGGGTCATGTTTCCCTGGGAGAAAGCAATTGATTCATGGAAGCCCTGTTCTAAGGAAACAGAGGGAACCCAGAAGCTCTAAACCTTCCAGAATGAATCTCCCAGATAAAAGGCAAGCGTGGAGGAGAAAATGGCCCGAGGAAGGCCCCTCGGAGGCTGGCAGAGATGTATGGGTGGAGGAAGGGGGAAAGGGAGGTGACACGTGGTCGGTAGTGATGACAAAAGTGTGCTCGCCTAGAAAATCCACCCAAAGACTTAAAAATAATTGTAGTTTTTGAAAGACCAAAAATGGTTCTAATTTTAGGGAGAAAGAAAGTGGGAGAAGCAGCAAAGGAAACAAGAAGCAGCGGCAGGATACGATTGGGCAGAAAATGTGACAGAGAAGAGAAGGGGAAACAGGCAATGAGGGAGAGACATGGACAAAATAATGTCCTTTGTGCCTCGGGCCCCTCTTAGGGCTCGTGACCCTTCTATCCTGGACATGAACGAGCTCAAACCCTGCTCTGCTAGTCTAAACTTGAGCTGAAATGCCAGACGGCCCCCCAGTTATTTCCGCTGAAATATAACTAGATGTTTGGGTAAAGGGAACATCTCCCCAGAAGCAGTCAACCAGGGTTTGGGGGGTCCCTTCCAATGACGATCCCTCATTACTAAGCCCCAGGCTGCATCCCTTCTTCCACAACTTGCCTGTGAAGCAGTGAGACATCTTACATTATAAAGGTGGAACATCCTTGGTCTTCCTCTCCATCTGACCCACCTTTCTCAGCCCAGCAGCCTTAATAACCAGTCTTCTCGTCAAGGTTCCATAAGTCAAGCTGAGAACATACGTCCCTGTCCTTCCTGCCGAGAGAAGGGGAATGTCTAATGTTGGGTCAATCTAGGCTAACCTTCTAAAGTCCTTCCTTAAAGGATGTAACAATAAAACACTACCATCTTCTAGAAAGGTTGTTTCTATTCTCCTGTGAAATTTCTTAAAAAAAAAAAAAAAATAGAACTAAAATGAGATGAAAGAGAACTCCAAGATCGCTGAGTAATTCCCAAAAGAGCCTTCGTTGCCCATCCACACAGCTGAATGTGATCAAAGACTAAAGAAAGCAGATCTAGAAGGACTTTCAGGGACTATCCAGGCCATACTCCGATTAGATGAACAATGAGGTGTCGAGGACTATGTGACTTGTTCAAGAACACACACTAGCTGTGTCTGTATGCACAAGCATGTCTCTAAAATGAATTACTGGTAACAGATTCACTGGGTGAAATTATAAATTTTGAAACATGTTATCAAATTACATTTGACAAGTGTATATCAATTTGTACTCACGTGATCAGGGTATTTAACTTATATGCAGAGTACATCATGAGAAACGCTGGACTGGATGAAGCACAAGTTGGAATCAAGATTGCCCGGAGAAACAACAATAACCTCAGATATGCAGATGACACCACCCTTATGGCAGAAAGTGAAGAGGAACTCAAAAGCCTCTTGATGAAAGTGAAAGAGGAGAGTGAAAAAGTTGGCTTAAAACTCAACATTCAGAAAACTAAGATCATGGCATCTGGTCCCATCAATTCATGGCAAATAGATGGGGAAACAATGGAAGCAGTGGCTGACTTTATTTTCTTGGGCTCCAAAATCACTGCAGATGGTGACTGCCACCATGAAATTAAAAGACGCTTGCTCCTTGGAAGAAAAGTTATGACTGATCTAGATAGTATATTCAAAAGCAGAGTCATTACTTTGCACACCACCACACCAGACTGTTAACTGCTGTTCATTTGGGGGCGTATTTCTGGAGTTCTTTAAAGGAAGACACCATCTTACTTTCTGAAACAGGGCACAGGAGGGCAACTCAAAGGGCAGGACACTGTAATCCCACACCAAGGAACCCGTGGTGCTCAGCTCTGGCTCCTGCCCCGTAGGACTGCATTCCATGGAGCAAGATGCCGAACGCCAAGGGGCCTGGACGATGGCAGCCTCACGTTCCTAGGGCCCCTTCCCCACCCCGCCCCTGCCCCCACCCCAGGGCAAGGGAGCTTGAGCCTGGGGAGCCGCCAGCAGGTCCAGCCCCCACCTGGCCCATCTGCAGACACCCATCCCATGAGGGTGGAGCGCTCTGTGTCCTGACGAATGGGAAAGGATCACCCTGGGGCGCTGACGGCTCCTAGATCGAGTTTTCAGTTCAGGGGGGAAAAAAATAAGCCAAGAGAGGAATTTTCCACTGCCCCATTCATCACACAGCCTGGGAGCGAGCAGCTTTCCAAGGCCCCGGGCTCACCTGGCCCCACTACAGTGCTCCCTTCCCCCACCCCCAGGGGGGTCGCCTGCCACCCTCACGGATGGGGTTCCTAGGGCCCATCGTTCATAAACATTTTTTGAACTAATACACTGCAGGCCGAGGGGCCCCCTCTCCTTCCGTGGTTCTCCTGGAGATACAGTTTGAAGACTATGAGAGGGACACGCCCCATGCGGTATCTTCCCATCTGGGGTTCACAGTGGCTGATCCTGCCCTGAGATCCACCTCCTCGGTGGAAGCCTCACCCCGCCCCTGAGTCTGTCTCCCGAGACAGCTCAGAACAGGGGCTAAGAGGTCATTCCACCACCAGCCAGCTGCTGGTCATGGACCCTTCCTTGGCCAAAGCATCTGTAAAATAATAGTTGTATGTCCCCAGTCAAGCTGCTGTGAAGATTCGTAGGATAGCGTGTGCACCAAACTCGCTGTGTGAGCCCTTCACAAGTGCTCATTGCTTCTGTCCAGGGACACATTCATTCAACAACTATTTATTGATAAGGTGTCCTGTGAGGACACAGAGGCTTCTGCCTTCAAGCAAGTCATCACCCAGCAAGGGGGGAGACAAATGTTCAAAACAAACAACTATGACATCGCATGATGTTTGTAAGGTGTGTGTTATGACCATCCTTCTGCAGACTATCTCTTCTATCTCCCCAGTAAAGCTTTAAGCTAGATGTGACCATATTACCCATGATGAGGCTGAGGGCCTGAGGCTACAGAGTTGTTTGGCAGACCCTCGTGGGTTTGAATCCAGGTCTTCAGAGTCCAGTCTCCACGCTCTCAATCTACAGTCACGACTCCCTTTTTTCTCTCTCTTACAGGGTCCTTCAAAGCTTCAGCTGAACTTCCTGAGATTAACTCCAAAGACCCCCCAATGCTGAACATGGCTTTAAATCTGAACCTGAGGGTCTTCCTCCATCAAGTGTTCAACTCTGCCAGACTGATGCAAGATTATCGACAGGCTTCCATTATCTGGGTTCATGTTCTCACCAGCCCAGCTCTGTGTCCTTACAGAATTGCAGCTCCGAATGTCACTCTGGGACACATGGCCCAGGGGCTATACATGGCCACTAGGCCATGGCTGCTGAAGGCTGCCCTTCCATGCCTGACTGCATGGATTACACATCGCCTATAACAGAAGCGTAAAGAAGCCAGGTGTCCCACATAGATGAGTAGAGCAGAGAACAAGCACCTGTGTAGACACTCACTCTCCCTCACCCATCTCATCTCACCAGTTTCCAGATTCGACTGATTTTTCCTTCAGAAGATCTCTCCTGTCCATCCCCAACTCCTCAAGCTATTGTCCTGAGTTAGCTGCCACTTATTACCTTCTACTTGAGTACCTCTCATGGCCCCCCAGCTGGTGTCTCTTCTTCCATCTTTCTCCCACCAACCCATCCACTTTCTGTCATCAAACATACAGCTGTGATCAGACCACACCTCTGTCCAAAGACCTTTCATCTCTCCATGTTGAGGAGTAAAGAAAGCCCCTGCTCTCTGACCTGCCACTCATAATCTGGCCCTGACATCTCTTCTTAGCTTCCACATGTCCTCCACAGAGTTAGAAACCAGGGCGACTCCAGGTAAGACCCTCCTCCGTACCTACCTCCGCCCATAGCTCTCCTCTGCACACAGTGCTCTGACCTTCACCTCACTCTGCCCAGGAAAATCCTGCTCTCCCTCAAACTCAGTCCAAATGACACTTACTCTCCACAAGCTTCCTTCGTCCACTCCTTGTCATCTTCCTTGGTTCCCTTGCACCTTCCTTATCAGAGTTTAAAAAAAAAAAAAAAGCATGGTTATTCATGACATGACTCATCTTCCCTCCTTGATTCTAAGCCCCCTGAAGGTTCAAGACCACTTCTTAGTTCTTGAGCATTGAGTCTTGCCTGGTGCCATCTCTCAGGAAGCATCTTTCAGTTCTACAGCTGGAAAAAATGTTCTGATCATTCCTTAAATCTACAGAGTTCTAGACCCAAACATCTTGGTCATAGACATCTTTGTTTTGACAGACATCTACATAGCAGCATCAGCATCATTTTCTTTTTCTTTTTTTAATTGACTTCTCTGTCCTCACTGATTTTTTTATCTTGTTGTCATAAGAAAACTTAACATGACATCTACCCTCTTACACATTTTTAACCTTACAGCATATGAGTATGGACTCTAGTACATGTTGTACAATCTAGGTGCAATCTCTAGAGCTTATTCATCTCAAATAACTGAAACTCTATTCCCATAGATGAGTAACTCCCCAACTCCCCTCCCCTGCCCATGGCAACCATGATTCTACTTTTCAATTCTGTGAATTTGACTAGATTCTTTATATATAAGTAGAACCATGCAGTATTTGTCCTTCTATGATGGTTTAGCTCACTTAGCATAACATCCTCCAGATTCATCCCTGTTCGCACAGATTGCAGAATTTTCCTCTTTTTCAGGGCTGAACAGTATTCTACTATAAGAATGGAGCACATCTTCTTTATCCATTCATCTGTTAATAGACATGTAGGTTGTTCCCATATCTCAGCTACTGTAAATAGTGATGTTCTGAATACAGGAGAGGCAATATCTCTCCAAGACCTTGATTTTCTTTCTTTTGGATAAATATCCAGAAGTGACTCAGATGGTCATTCTATTTTTAATTTTTCGATGTATGAAGTTTCTATCTTCTCCACATCCTCACCAACACATGTTATTTCTCACATCATTTTGAAACGTATTAAACACACAGATGGTTGAGCCTTTCTAATGACGCTAAGAACAGTCACCATCTGTTGAATAGCCAGACTGAGCGACTGAACTGAACTGAACTGAAGCAAAATGTTCTGCCTGTGTTATCTCATCTAATCTTCATAGAAATCCCCAGGCTACAGTCCATGGGGTCGCAAAGAGTTGGACATGACTGAGTGACTCTTTCACTTTCACTTTTTCAAGCTAAATGTTCTACCTGTGTTATCTCATCTAATCTTCATAGAAATCCCCATTTTACAAATGAGAAAATAAATTTTCTATGATCCAAAAAATGTATGAGTCAGCAATTCTGCTCCTGTGAGCTCTACTTAAGCTCTGGGAGTGACCCGAGACTTAGCCTCGGTGCCTATTTTTCAGAATATCTGAGTTTGTGCAGCCACTAATTCTCTTTATGAAGAGCCACTCATATGGAACTTGCCACTGCTATTAATCAGCTCCAGCCACGAGTCAATCCGATACCAGAGGCAGGAGAAGCAGTCAAACCTGTTTGTCTTAATGTGTCTGAATCATTTCATTTTCAGTTTTGAAGTGTTATGCACCTTTCAAACCATCAGATCACCACTAAAGGCATAGCCCAATGTCTACGACACAGTGAGTACTCCATGCCTTCATTGAGTTTTTTTTTTTTCCTTTAGGATGTAATTGAATGATACGCATGCCCAGCTGTGATGTGTCATCAGACAAGTTTGCCTGGCTCAAATGGAAACACATCTTCCCATCATGCAACGGAGAAAGAATGTGACTCTTCATCCACTCTAGGGCTCTGAGTCTTTCAGATTTGGGAGAGTCAGAGACCTGGGTCTATGTGATGGCTGACCACAGTTCTTACCTCTTTAGATAAGAGGTCAGATCATGGGTTAACCCTTAAAGGATCCATAAGAGGCCACATCAGAGGCCACAGGAAGCATCACGGGAGCCCAAGGCCAGCAGCTACACCCAGAACAAAGCCTGTCTGCCCAAGAAAGAGTCGGCTCTTAGAGCTCTTGACATGTCAGCCCCCGTCCAAACATCAAGGAATCAGAGCCAGCTTTTTGCTCCAGAAAACTTAGCCCTATCTAAGGAGAAGACAACCCTGAATTTCATTCTCTTTCCTACCTAAATATTGGGCTTCTGATACCTTCTCTGATGCAAGACATGGCCAGTTCAAGATCATGAATAAACCTAAACTAATTTATATTTTAGGCTTCCCTGGTGGCTCATATGGTAAAGAATCCACCTGCAATTCAGGAGACCTGGGTTCAATCCCTGGATCAGGAAGATCCCCTGGAGAAGGGGCTACCCACTCCAGTCTTCTTGCCTGGAGAATTCCATAAATTTATATTTATATATTTGGGACTGTAAAGATAAGCACACAAACATTCAAACACCTGCCCATCCATGGACAAACATGTCGGCACACACACTCTGAGGCACAAGCACAAACACCTACTTTTGTGACTATCTACTTTTGCACGACTTGAACCTGATCCTATAATTGGAGGCCAACATCTTGATCATGTTGACTTTAATTCACTTATTTTTCTGAGGCTCCTCCTGAATACATTCAGGGCTGACGTCCAGGCCAGTATCCACACTGCCAGTATCATACTCCTGATGCCAAGAGTATTTTATACGTTGGGTTAAAGCATAGCGTCACACAGCACTCTAGTACTTTTCAGTATTGTCCAACAGCTTGACCTCATCCTTGGCCAAACTAACAACCTTGGGAAAAACAAAATAGGCCAAGACAGAGCTGCCAATGCTTTCCCACTGATACACCCTTCACCTAAGGACTCATAAGCTGTAATTACCATGATATTCCATGGTCTTGAAATGAAGAAACTAGCACAAGGAAAGTAAGCCCCTTGTCTGGGCTTACGTAACAAGTGAAAGTTACAACCAAGGCTGAGACGCTAACAAAAATTCTGGACATTTTTCATCCCTTTCCGTCATAAACCAAATGGTTCCAAGAGGTAGAAAAGAGAAGTTGAAGGATCCAAACCAGTCCTTGGGCAGATATTCATTTCTTTTCATCCTGATGATGTTAGTTCTTACCTTTTTACAACACTGACAGAGAAATGTACAAACAAAAACCTGAATTGTACTTACTATGGCTCCACCAATCCTCAACATTCTAGGGATTTTTTCAAGGTGTTTCAGACAAGCCAAATTCCAATAAAATGTTTTGTTTTTTTTAATTTTTAAATAATAAATAAATAAAAAATGTTAAAGGATGTGTCAGACAGACAGGCATTTAGAAATTCGACTTTTTTGGCCAGTTTCTGGCCACTGGCAGCCTCCATATGCCTATCATTGCCCTGGGACAGCAGGTTCTTTCATTGTTCAATCACTGCTTTTGGAAAAGGACACCTCTGAAAGGCCAGTCATTTGGGCTTTATCTAGTTTGGGTCTGTCATGAATGCTTCTGTTTGTTCTGCCATTCCCTGATAGGTATCATTCAAATAATTCTGTTAAAACCCCAAAGGGAGCCGGAACCATGTTAAATCCATCCTCTTCCAATCCCCCTCAGGACCCAAATGTCACAGGAATACAGTGACAAAAGACGACGATTTCAGGGAGTATGGGATTCCAGTCCTAGAAGCTTCAATACAAGACTTTAAAAGGTCCTCAGACAGAGGTTCCTATGTTGCATTTCCATCTTCATTTTAGCCAAGCCAACGTGTGCCACTTATAAACGCAAACAAACAAACAAGAAGTCCTGCTTTATTTCTTAGACCCACACATGGTTCTGACTGGGCAAGTCGTATTAATTAACATTAGCCAGTCACCCTCAGATCTGGGATGAAAGGCAGGAGGTTATGTTCCGTGTACCACTCTTCATATTATTACTATCATAATTATATTTTATGGCAGTTTCCTTAAGCCCTGCTGCTCAACACTGGTTAATTTCTCCATTATAAAAAGTGGATTATTTTATTGGACTGAGTGTTTTGTGATTAGTTGGGTTACATTTTACCTCCAAGACATAATTAAGAGCGGCAGGTCTCCAAGTAGGACTGAAACCCCGCTATTCAGTCTGTGGGCAAGCCAGCAATTTTGAAGGCAGTGACCATGCTTTGCAGGTCGTCCAATGGGAAATCACATCCTTTTTCGGTCATTGAAGGGGAGTTTTTTTAAATAGAAGTATAGTTGATTGACAATATTGTGTTAGTTTCAGGTGTATAGCAATGTGATTCAGATATAGATATAGGTATGTTCTTTTTCCATGAAGAGTTGACTCATTGGAAAAGACTCTGATGCTGGGAGGGATTGTGGGCAAGAGGAGAAGGGGACAACAGAGGATGAGATGGCTGGATGGCATCACTGACTCAATGGACGTGAATCTGAGTGAACTCCAGGAGTTGGTGATGGACAGGGAGGGCTGGCGTGCTGCGATTCATGGGGTCGCCAAGAGTCGGACACGACTGAGCGACTGAACTCAACTGAACTGAACTGATGTTCTTTTTCAGATTCTTTTCCATTTTATGTTAGGACAAGGTATTGAATATAGGTCCCTGCGCATGTGTGCACACATGCTCAGTTGCTTCAGTCTTGTCGGACTCTTTGTGACCCCAGAGACTGCAGCCTGCCAGGCTCCTCTGTCTATGGGATTCTCCAGGCAAGAATACTGGAATGGATGCCATGCTCTCCTCCAGGGGATCTTCCCCACTCAGGGTCGAACCCAGGTCTCCTGCATTGCAGACAGGTTCTTTACCTCTGAGCCACTGGGGAAGCCCCATAGCTCCCTACACTATAGAGTGAAAGTCTTTTTGCTTATCTGTTTTATATATAGCAGTATTCATCTGTTCATCCCATACTCCTAACTTATCCCCCATCTCCTGTTTCCCCTTTGGTAATCATAAGTTTGTTTTCTATGTAAGTCCATTTCTATTTTGTAAATAAGCTCACTGTCTTAGATTCTACATATAAATGACACCATATAATATTTGTCTTTGTCTGACTTAACTTGGTGTGATCATCTCTAGATCCATCCCATTGCTGCAAATGGCTTTATTTCATTTTTTATGGCTGAGCAGTTTTCTGTTGTATATTTATATATCCCTCATCTTCTTCATCCATTCATCTGTCAATGGACACTTGGGTTGTTTCCATATCTTGACTATTGGTAGTAGGCTGCTACAAACACTGGGGTGCATGTATCTTTTCCCATTTGAGTTTTCCTCTTCTGAAACCAATTTCAAAACCAGACCTTCCATGCTGAGATTATGCTGGGCTCCTGCCAAAACCCCCAGTGACCACAAGCAACCGGATTTAAACAGAACCTACCTCTGTTCAGAACATTCCCCGGGGGACACCGGCCCTGTGCACACCTGTGAGTTTTCACCTGGATTTTGACCTTTGTCCACTGTGAGATGTTGGGCAAGTAACTCAACCTCTAGGCAGAGAGGGTAAATGGTTAGGCTGCCTTTTAAGGGAAAAACTGTAAGAGGAATCACTCAGCCTAAAGAACCAATGGAAAATGAAGTGCAAGTCACTCAGTCATGTCCAACTCTTTGTGACCCCATGGACTGTACCCACCAGGCTCATCTGTCCATAGGATTTTCCAGGCAAGAATACTCGAGAGGGTTGCCATTCCCTTCTCCAGGGGAAGCTTCCTGGCCCAGGGGTCTAGTCTTCTGCATTGCAGGCAGATTCTTTACCGGCTGAGCCACCAGAGAAACAAAAAAGTGGAAAATGCTTCCCCCACAGTCCCGAAGCCTGAGGACATGGGAGCACAGCACCCTTTCTTCAGCTCCTGGTTTCGGTTGAGGAGGAGAGGCTCTCAGAGAAGCAGGGACTCTAGAGCAGCAATAGCTCTAGAGTCTGGCAAGCTGAGTGTTCCTGACCTATTTAGCATCTCTGAGCTCTGTCCTCCTTTGTAAACTGGGGATGATAAAGAGTAAGCCTGCAGCCTAGGGTCATTGGGATAATTAAGCGAGAGGCATATGTCAAGCAGTCTTCCCAGGTGGCAGTGGGGGTAAAGATCACGCCTGCCAGTGCAGGTAAATGTAAGAGTCGCAGGTTCAATCCCTGGGTCAGGAAGATCCCCTGGTGGAGGGCACAACAACCCACTCCAGTATTCTTGCCTGGAGAATCTCAAGGACAGAGGAGCCTGGCGGGCTGTAGTCCACGGGGTCACAAAGAGTTGCACGGGACTGAAGCAACTTAACACACAAATGCACATTTATCAAGCATACAGTAAGTGCTCAACACTTAGGGCGGCCCCCAAATATAGAAGTACGGAAGAATATACCATTGGTTTATTGATGGCTATTTCCTTATGCGCTAAAATGATTGCTACCTTTCCAGATGAGGTGGCAACTTCATGCCTTAGCTGATAGGATTATTCGACAGATAGCCCTGAGGTGGTGAAAGACATCAAAAAGCCCCTTTGCCCCCAAATATTCTGTGATCCCTGGAACCTAGAATTCCCATGGGGACCTTGTGCTTGGTTTAAGTTTTAAGCAGATCTCTCTCTTAGCTCGCAGGTCCATCTGACGGTGCCATTCTCAGACCCTCCTGGGTGGGACTCCTGGTCTCTGGGAACTGATCTCAGATGTGGAAAAAGAGGCCCTCCCCTGCCTGTAGCCCAAAGGAAGCTGTAGACGGTGGAGTTTGCCATGCTGCTGTAGGAACTGAGCCTTCTTTAAACCTCCTCTGGAGGCACCAGCCCGTGAGTTCCACAAGGCCATACCTACGCAGAGCTGTAGGCAGGCCGGTACCCACCAGGAAGCTGAAGCCATGTTAATCACAGGGCCAAAAGGTTGGGCTGAAGGCGTGCACGAGGCTTCTGTATTAGACATTCCATATTTCATGTGGACGAGTTTGATCCTTTAAGCTCTGAAAACACCCAGAGGGCAAACTGTCAGCACCATGCACAAGAATTTTGCCCTGAACAAAATGACCTTTGAGTTCTTAACTGGTTTCATATTCTCCGGGTCTCCACGCACATATTCCTCAACGGTCACTCTCAACATCTTAAATGCATTTATTTGCTGGTGGGGTTGGCCCTCTCTGGCCAACAGCCACTGATTAACATCTAGTCTGCAAACCATGTAGAAACGTAATCCTTAACAAAATGGGGAAGTTCCGAGCAAGCCAACACATTGTATTGATTTGCAAACTTGGGCCCACAGTGAGCATCTTTTCTCACTGAACTCCAGCTGTCTGTCTCCTGTGAGACTCCATGGAGATTCCAAGGATCAAACTGGGACTCCCTCTTGTCGCATGTTACCGACATTAAATTCAGTGGCTGATGGGAGCAGAGCATGAGGCTAAGACGTTCCTGGACAGGAATGGGACTTTTTGTTTAAGATGTGAAGTGAAGGGACTTCCTTGGTGATCCAGTGGATAAGACTCCACGCTCCCAGTGCAGGGGCCCCGGGTTTGATCCCTGGTCAGAGAACTAGATCCCCCTGGGAGCAACTAAGAGACCCTACATGGCATAGCAAATATTCCCAGAGCTGCAACTAAGATCCAGGGCAGCCAAATACATAAGTAGATTTTTTTTTTTTAAAGGATGTGAAATCAAAGTGACATCTTTCAACAGGGGTATTTTTGTCTAGATATCAAACATTGTTTTCTCAGCAGTAAGCAAATCAAAGCAGCATTTCCCTGACGTGTTGAGACTTAAGAGTGTGGACTTTTCTGTCATTTACTGTCAAGGCTGACAGCAGACACACCAGCACCCCGCAGCCCAGGACTGGCCCTTGGGGACAGGTTTCTCTGCGTCTTTGGGTAACTCGGATATGTCCATCTTCAGTTTCCCAGATCATGACGGCGAGGAAACAGGGCCAACCGTGTACCTCCGAAGACCTCAGAGATGGAAAAAGTGGATTGATACATGCCTCTTTCTTTCCTCCTCTCCTTTCACCTCGGTCCAGCCAGCTGGCTCTGAGGGTGAACATCCTGCCAGCTCTTCTATCTGTGGTAACAGAAAGCAGACACCTAATCCCCAGCCCTCACCTGGGGCTGAAAACTGGTACCTTCATCAGAGCTACTGGTGACGAGTCAGGCAGACTGGCAGAGGTATTTTCATTTCTCCTCCCCATTTTCCAGTGGGCGGGCTGAGAAATAAGCTGGCTCTTCAATCTCTAAATAAATGTTGCAGAAAGGGCCTGATTGATCCTCAGACTGGATAATCCATCTGGATTCATAATCAGAATAATCAGCATGATCAGTCCTCGGATGGAATCAGGGATGCAGGGAATTAAGCTTCCAGTTCCAGGCCTTCAGGCCACCACCCATCACAGGGCAGGAGCCCGAGAGGCAGCTGCAGGCTCCCTGATCCAATTAAGATGCGAAGTCCTCTCTTCTCCTGGTTACAGGCAGAGAATTGAGCCTTTGAACCTGTTCTGCCAGTGAACCAGTGTAATGGTTCTCAGGCACATCTCAGCTCCCCAAAGAGGCTGCAAAGCTCTTAAGAGGAGGGTTGACTTCACTCACAGTTGGGCTATCTTCCCTCTGCAGTTTGGTGGTAAAAAGTTATGACCAAACTAGATAGCATATTGAAAAGCAGAGACATTACTTTGCCAACAAAGGTCCGTCTAGTCAAGGCTGTGGTTTTTCCAGTGGTCATGTATGGATGTGAGAGTTGGACTGTGAAGAAGGCTGAGCACCGAAGAATTGATGCTTTTGAACTGTGGTGTTGGAGAAGACTCTTGAGAGTCCCTTGGACCGCAAGGAGATCCAACCAGTCCATTCTGAAGGAGATCAGCCCTGGGATTTCTTTGGAAGGAATGATGCTAAAGCTGAAACTCCAGTACTTTGGCCACCTCATGCGAAGAGTTGACTCATTGGAAAAGACTGTGATGCTGGGAGGGATCGGGGGCAGGAGGAGAAGGGGACGACAGAGGATGAGATGGCTGGATGACATCACTGACTGGATGGATGTGAGTCTGAGTCAACTCTGGGAGTTGGTGATGGACAGGGAGGCCTGGCGTGCTGCAATTCATGGGATCGCCAAGAGTCGGACACGACTGAGCGACTGAACTGAACTGAACTGAAGCATTGCTGGAGAGCCCACGTGTACAGTACAGCAGCCTCCAGGCCACGCTCTCACTCTCAGTCCTCTTATCATCCAGTCTACATGAGCCACAAGGGCCAGATGGGACCAGTGACCTGTCCCCTGTCCTTCTAGAAGGCCCCCGTGTTTCCAGGCCACTGTCAGCGATCCTGGGATCTTTAGAAGTGTGAACGTCATGGGTTGACAGCTGGGATATGAGGAATTCTCTGGAAGAGACTGAGCTTGAGGCCACCAGGCCACCAGGAAGCCCTGAAATGTTCCAGGAGAAGGGCAGAGGGCTTCCTGCACTCAGCTCTCAAGTTCATAGAAGACAGGTCTGCTCTGGGCCCTCCAGGGAGGAGGGAGTGGCTGCATTAACCAGGTGGATTTTACTCAACAACCCCTCCCAATTTATGAGATGGAGTTGTAATGACCCTCAGAAAGCATAGGTTCTACCCAAGCCGCCTCCCCATCCAGCCCCATCTCCCAGTCCATTGGATTCCAACATCGGTTCCTGACCAACTATTCAAAAGACCAGATCACAGACTTCCCGAACAATCCAGGGGTTAAGACTTAGCCTTCCAATGCAGGAGGCTCATGTTCTATTCCTGGTCTGGGAGCTAAGATCCTACATGCCTCAAGGTCAAAAAACCAAAACATAAAACACAAGCAATATTCTAACAAATTCAAAACAGACTTTAAAATTCAGTTCATTTCAGTTCAGTTCAGTCGCTCAGTCGTGTCCGACTCTTGGCGATCCCATGAATTGCAGCACTCCAGGCCTCCCTGTCCATCACCAACTCCCAGAGTTGACTCAGACTCACATCCATCCAGTCAGTGATGCCATCCAGCCATCTCATCCTCTGTCGTCCCCTTCTCCTCCTGCCCCCAATCCCTCCCAGCATCAGGGTCTTTTCCAATGAGTCAACTCTTCGCATGAGGTGGCCAAAGTACTGGAGTTTCAGCTTTAGCATCATTCCTTCCAAAGAAATCCCAGGGCTGATCTCCTTCAGAATGGACTGCTTGGATCTCCCTGCAGTCCAAGGGACTCTCAAGAGTCTTCTCCAACACCACAGTTGAAAAGCATCAATTCTTCGGTGCTCAGCTTTCTTCACAGTCCAACTCTCATATCCATATATGACCACTGGGAAAACCATAGCCTTGACTAGATGGACCTTTGTTGGCAAAGTAATGTCTCTGCTTTTCAATATGCTATCTCAAATTGGTCTATGCCAAAAAAAAAAACTTAAAAAGACCAGACCACACATGGCCCATTCACACAGCAGCATCCCAAATCCTGTGTCTTCTGCTTTAAAAAAAAAAAAAAAATGGGGGAAAAATTTTTTTAATTAATTCAAAAAATTTGAGGGGTATTTTACAAGTTTGGTCAATTCTGTAGTCAGGGGAAAAAAAAAAAACACTTCAATTTTCTGGAATTTCCTTATGCACACTGGCCTCTCCCCTCCAAAAAAAAAAAGTTAAGCCGAATTGGCTGATTTCTTAAAGGGGATGGTAGTTTGGGATTCCCTGTTGACTCAGAGGGAAAGAACCCACCTGTCAATGCAGGACATGCAGTTTCAATCCCTGGGTCAGGAAGATTGCCAGGAGAAGGAAATGGCCACCCATTCTAGTATTCTGGCCTGGAGAATCTCATGGACAGAGGAGCCTGGCGGTCTGCACTCTATGGGGTCACAAAGAGTCAGACACGACTGAGTGACTGAACACACCCTGGTAGTTTGGCATGGAGTTGACACCATCTTTCTGCAGTGGGGGCCCCTTCGGGACAACGCCGTATTGGAACCTGGGGCCAGGAGCCAGCGGCCCTGTGTGTCTTCACGCCACGTGCCTAAACTGCACAAGGCTGGGCACAGGGCCGCTTCGTTCAGAACCTGCGGCTCCCTCCAGGTGGGTGCAGGCCTCCAGGCTGTTGCTGGGCCCCAGCGGCTCAGCCCAGTGTCGTTCAGAACCTGCGGCTCCCTCCAGGTGGGTGCAGGCCTCCGGGCTGTTGCTGGGCCCCAGCAGCTCAGCCCGATGCTTCATACTGCATGTCTTTTGTTTAGCCTGAGACCGAGGGGGTGGGGTGGGGTGGGGGAGGCCGGGGGAGGGGGCCGCTCTCCAAATCCCCACGCCAAACTGTGCGTACAGACATGACAGGGGACTGTAAAAACACACCCCAAACAATGTGGCTAATGTACCAGGATCCCCTGCAAAGAAGGCCAAGTGTGAGGGGGGAACCGCTCAGAGAAAGCAGAAGCTGGACGGAGCACCCCCAAAGGAGCAGCTTTGGGGGAATACTGACCTATCTCCTCTGCTGATCCTCGTCTCCAAAGAGAAAGAGAGAGATGGAGAGAGAGAGAGAGAGCACAAGGAAAAAGAAAGGCTAGGCGCTGGCTATCTCCCTAGAATAGGCTGTAAGCTATCCAGGCAGAATTTCTTTACACAATGGATTGGCTGAAATCTGAACCATGCTGCCAACATCAGCTGGACAAGCAAGTCCTGTGTATTCCGCTCAAGAGGGGCCAGGACACATTTCAGAAAGAGCCGGGAATCTGCAGGCTGGGACACTAACTCCTGTCCCAGGGTGACAGTCACAAAATACAAGTTAATTTGTGTTTTGCAAGATAGTAGTAAGGACAGATGGGAGTTGAATGACCCCCAACCCAATTGGACTTCTATGAACCAGTACCGCTGCAGGCTCTTAGGATAGTCTGCTCAAGATTTTAACTGGGGGGTGTGAGGATGTCTTTCCTAGTAAAGGATGTTCTCCAAAATATTTTAAAAATCCAATGGAATCGTGGCATTTTTCTTCTCATATGAGTCTTAGCATCTCTTCTAATGATGTAGACAAACAGCCCAGCTTCTAAGAAATCAAACAAATAGCCTTAGGTCACCTTGATAGTTAGCGGCACAGCCAGAAATGAAACCCAAGTTCCCAGACTCCTAAGACTGTGGTGGTCACACGTCTCAAACGATCAGTGAATTTCTATGAATTCTGAGGTTTTCCTTTTACTGGGTTTTTGCAAAGAAGAGCAGACGAGTCCCAATCTGAGGGTGTGTTCACACCGGTTGAGTAAGCTGGAATAAGCGAAAATGAAAATGTTTTTCAGAAGCTCATTTCATCTGAAAGTGCAGGAAGGGGTTGGTGTATTATTACTCAGCTATTCTGGATCCTGGTTAACATTTCTGCTCTCCAGATAAAACTCTAATATAAAATGCTCTCGCGCAGGCGTTTTCTTTGCACCTTTCTGTGATTTTAAAAATTTTAATTAAAAAAAAAAAAGACTTTAATCTCTGCGCAGCTTGGAAATGGAAGGGGTATTAGTAATGCCTGCTTGTCTGTGAAGGATCACAAAAAGGTTCGAGGACTTCGGGATGGATTCGAGGTCGAGGACAGAGGATGGAATGCAGGAGAACGTGGAGTTGTGATGCTTCTAAATCTTTGGAAGGTAAACGGGACAGTTTCACCACTGTGAGGAAGATGTCACAGCCGGGAATGGATGGCACTGGTGTTTCTGAGTTTCAGTTTAAGGAACAGGTGTTTTCCTGAAATTGGGTCTGATGTCCTTTTCTACCTGGGGAAAACTGGCTGCTTTCAAACAGTTTTTAGACTTAAGAAATCCTAAAATGATGTCCCCTGATGAGGAGTTAGCTTTAAAAATATTTTTAAACTAAAAATAATTCTAATTTCAAAGGTTTAGAAAACAGACACTGCTCTCAGCAAGCAGACTCTGGGTGTTCCCACTGCGTCATGCCTTCTACCTGCCTGGCGACCAACACCGAGGCCCAGCCAGGAACCTCACCACAGCTCGTCATTCGTTTCAAAGGGGAATAACCTGTAAATGTCATAAGGCTGAGACACTGGAACCTTGGTTTCTCTATTTCCTACACTGCTTTTTTTTAAAATATCTCTTAAATGGACTTCAACCTAGATCTTCAATAGGTATCTGCTGAATCAATGAAAGAAGTACTTCCATTCAAAATGTTTATTACATCATGAACGTCCAGTGTTTGAAGAGTTCATACATAGCAAAATCTTTCAATAACTACGCAGTTTGTCTTTTTTGTCTTGTGTTGGCTCTGAAAATGTTTTCAAGAAATAATCCAAACGTGCCCATATATTCCCATGGATGAGCTAAGCGCAACCATTTCAAAAGAGAGGGAGAAACAGATGGAAAATTAATCAGGGGCACAGTTTATTCAAGAATATTGGAGCAGGATTTTAGATCTACAATCTTGTTCTGTTTTTCTAGAAGAAACCCCCTCTCAGGGTCACTGTTCTAGTGTGTCTTTTTTAAGTGAAGAAAAGAAAGAACAAAATAATTAAAAACTATGAAAACAGATGATAACATTCTGATCAAGAAACTGGAGAATATAGTTTTTTTAAATCTTCTGCATCATCTTCCAGAACTATCTTAGAATGTTAAATCCAGGTATTGAATGATAAAATGATGTTTCTCTGAAAAAGGAAGAGGAACCAATGTGCCTTTATGGCTGCAGCACCTAAAACAAAATGTAACTGGATTGTTGAGTTTGGGAATTTTCTATGTGTGCCCCCCACTCTCGCCTGCCCTTCTCCCACCCCCAAGAATGTCAAGAATTTGAACTCCCTGTTCTTAAGGTGAAAGGGCATCAGCTCAAATCTGTACGGAGGGAAAAAGTGGCAAACCCTGAGACACTGGAACTCTCCAGCCACAACTGCTCCCAAGTTTACGATGGCAACAGACGGCCACGGCCCACGGCCTTGGGTGCTTCAGGAGTCACGGGAAACCACGTCCGAATTAGGAGCCAGGCAGATCCTCACGTGCGTGTCAGTAATTCTCTACTTCTTTATTTCAACATTGAGCTTTAGCTTTGAAATATTTGCTAAGAAAGCAGAGAGGCAATTAACAGAGATTCTTCAAATGTGTGCCAGGGTTACACATTCTGTCAACAGAGTCAAAGGAAACTGTACAGCGTAAGTTACAAAACGGTTATTTCATGTTTCGCAAACATTCCAATCCACCCTTCACTGTGGTGTGATTCAACAGTAGAAAAGCAAAACAGACATAATTTCAAGACCCAGCCCAGCTCCTCTCCATCTTGCAGAGAACCATGAGGAATCTCAGCTGCAACCTGCCCGCCTGAGAATCTCAACAAGGAAATCCTCCCATTTCTCTGGCGAGAAAATCTCCTCAAGGCCAGACCAGGAGGAGAGAAGAGCAACTCAAGAGCGGACCACAGAACTTCCTCCAGCCCCGGGGATGCCTTCCTCTGGGCTGCATCGCGAGCTCCCAAGATGCCCAGTTTCCCAAACACATCGATGTTCCTGTCTGGGGTTTGCATTCTCTCCCAGCGTGTAGCTGAACACAAGTGGGCTCTGTTATCTTGTTTAAACTCCTTTTGCTTCAATTAGCTAGAGCTACCAGATTCTAGAAGAGCTTGGCCACCACTCTTAATATGATGTTATTTGGTTGTTTCTTAAATATTTTCACTTTATTATTTCTTTATATTATTATTCCAACAGACTGCATGAAAGGCAGTGATCACTAACACAGAACACAGTAGGCGCTAACATTCAGCCAGGCTGCTCTCAGGACCCAGGGCTGGCGGGCCTGAGCCGCCGACATGCACGCGGGTAGCTCATACACTGCTACCCTCATAGCACAGGCTGCGGGAGAAGTGACAAAGGACATATGCTCTTGTACCCTTAGAAGCTATTTAATAAATATCATCGAGAAACAAAATGGAAAAAAAAAAAAAAATCAACCCCGTGGAGCACAACCACCTTAGGTCAACTGAATGTCACCCAGTTTTTTCAACCAAAAATGGAGAGAAGAAGAAAATATTAAAATAGAAACAAAAAAACCAAAAAAAAAAAAAAGCAGTACTTAACACTAGCAGGAAATAAATTTATACAACAATTCAGTCTGTATAATATGATGAAATAAATCTACAACTTTTCTTATTTTGGTGCTTTGAATTATACATACAAACAACAATTACAGGGACATGTTCACAAAGCATGAAGGCCCAGGAAAGTCTAGTTGAACCCTCCAGGGCAACCTGAGAGTGGAACACGTTGCCCAGAGTAGTAGAATTTCCTATGCAGAGGCCCACAGCTTTGAACAAATGATTTGCCTACAAATTTTTTCTTTTTTTTTTTCCTTTTTTTTTTTTCTTTTAATGCATCAAACGACTGTAACCAGGAAAAGGAAACAAAACTGGCAGTTTGTCCATTTGGATATCAGACCTAGTTTATTCTTAATCGCCACTCTTTATTTTCCCCACATCGTCCTTCAAAGGTATGGCGTCCTCCATGCCTTCCTGACAGCGACCGAGAGGCAATCAAGTCTTCTTCTTTCAATGCACAGTATTTCTTACAATATAAGTTATATGCAATGTTTGGTGACTTTTTTTTTTTTTTTTTTCACAGCACTAGAGAGACCCTGTTCAATAGGGAATGTGAGTCTGAATGGCTTATTCACAAATGGGATCCAGATTCGGGGAGTGAGAACACAGACACCACGGAAGGCTGCGTCGTCCGAGTGGCCACAACATCAGGTTGCTTGATGCCTGCAAAAACACACAGATCCATCGGGTTTCGGTTTCATGATACTGCTCCTGCGAAAATGCATGTAGAAGGGGGGCCGGAGAGACTCTCGCCTGGAGCCCTGTGAGCGGTGCTCGAGCAGGGACCCTAGCCCATGGCGGTGACCATACTGGAAGGGTGGTGAGGTCCGAAGGAGAGGCTGGACGGCGGGTGCATCGGTGTGGGCGTGGTCAGCATGTGGCTGGAGTGGCTGAAGGGCGAGATGTGACTAAGCGAAGACATGTGTCTGGAGAGGGCGGCGGGGTTGAACGAGCTGCTCTTGGGGAAGTCCTCCAGCGCATCGTGCACCTTTTTGCACTTTTTGGATTTGCTAGACATTTTTCGGTTTCTGGTCTGGATCCCTTCCTTCTTCATAGTCAGGGGTCTGTTAATCTAAACAGAGATCAATTTTTTTTTTTACTTATTTTTGGCTGGCTCTGAGAGGGGGCAGACTTCCACACCCAGGCACAGGTTCCTCTGACCGCCCCAGATCAGGGATCTGCTTTCAGGGAGCCCCTTCCTCCCCACAACCCCTGACTCCTTCCCAGAGAGCCCAGAGTTCTGCAAGTGAGGGTTCTGTGATGGGGGGCGGGGAGGGGGGTCTCAGCTGCTATCAATTTCAAAAGCCAAGAGGCCCCAGGTAAGATGTTCCAAGCAGGGCTTATTCGTTTTATTCATTTGCACCAATCACTGGGGGGAAAGTTGGTCTCAGGGAACTTTCTGTCCCCAAGGACCATACTCTTGAGCCACCCAAGATGGCTGTATTTCTCTGCTTCACTAAAATCTAATAACTTGTCTTCTTCCTAGAATTACCTTACACGATTTCAGGAGAAGAGAGGCAAGGGAGGGATTTTCAAGAGGGAAATATATCTGGTCTACTGGTCCAAAATCTGACTTAGAACTTTGGCACCACTAGGCAATCGATCTTAAGGGTTTTGTCTCTCTGTCTTGAGAAGCCCAGACTGCTTCAAAGTAATTTTTGCTTGCCTCTCTTCTAACGGCCTTTTGAAACAAGAGGTGATGTAAAATCTCCCCCTAAATAGACAGCAAGTGGGAAGCTGCTGCATAGCACAAGGAGCTCAAGCCAGTGCTCTGTGGCCACCCCGGGCTGGGACGGAAGGTGGGAGGGCGGTTCAAGAGGGAGCGGACATGCGTATATATTTATGGCTGATTCATGGCGTTATATGGCAGAAACCAACACAACACTGTAAAGCAATTATCCTCCCATTAGACATAAAATTTTTTTTTAAGTTATTTTAAACACAGGGGAAAAAAAGATCTTCCCCTGAAATTTGTACATTCTGGGGCCGGAATTTAACATAACGCATCTTTGCAAAAATGTAACTTCTTGCCCCAGCCATAGCAACTGTGATGATGAAGTTGCAATTTCTACCTGGTCCTGAGGACTCACTTCTAACTAGATGAGCAGTGAAACAACCAGTCCACAAGAATTTAATATTCACTTAGCGGGTACAAAGCCCTGTGCTAGCCTGAAAGCACTCTCCTCCTAAAAAGCAAAGCCTAGGCATGAAGGATTTCCCTGGCAGTCCAGTGGTTAGGATTCTGAGCTTCCAATTCAGGGGGTAAGAGTTAGATCCCTGGGCGGGGAGCTAACATCCCATACTCCAAGTGGCTAAAAACAAAAAACAAATACAATTTCAGGGTAAACAAAAGATTTAGAAAAAAAAAGACCAAGCATGAAGTTGAGGAAAAAGACCAAGGCAAGCACCTACTCTCATGATCGTTGCTCTTGTCTTCAGGGCAGCATAGCATCACTCTCTTCCTGATAAGCCCCATGTGTTTTGTTTTGAATACACATTTGCTTAAGGTGGGGGTGGGGGAACTTGACAAAGCAAACTAAGATCATTCCCCTCGAGGAGTCAGAATCAGATTGACCTCAACAGCAGCTACCTGCCCCACACATCAAACCAACCACACATTCAGTCCCATTTCCAGGGAAATGGGCAAAGGGACTCAAGAGGGTAAGGTCTTAGTCATTCCTGACTCCTTGGAGCAGAAACCACTTCCTCCTCCAGGGTCCTCAAGGGTGGAGGAAGAGAAGATTTCATGACTCAAAGATCTGCCCGTTTGCTCCAAAAGCTAGAAAGAGATAGTGAAGGAAGTGAGAACCCAGAAGACAAGAGGGCCAGGCTGCTGATAACACTTCTGGGAGCAGCAAACTCACAGCTTCTAGGGGCTGAGCTGGTCACCTGGACAGGAGTGCAGACCTGCTCCGGGTGGGGCTGACCCCAGCTCTGCCCCTTGCACAGGAAGGCCAAGTGAGTGACGGCAGAGGACCTGAAAGGTTGTTGCTCAGAGAACATCTCAGGGTTTCTTCCTCAAAGTTATAATCAAGATAAAGATGCAGCCTACAGAGGTGATAGGAATCTACTGTCACATCAAATCTCCCCCGAGATATCACCTAGACACATGCTCTTCATGATGATATCTAGATATACAGGGCCAGGTATCTAAATATAATATCTAGTTACACAGATAGCCACACAAAGCCAGATAACTAGTCCCAGCACTGATACTGAGATAGGTAGTTATCTACACACCTAGATAAGGAGACAGGAGCTAACTTAGGGCATGCCTGGTATCTCGATGGGCAGAACAAAACACAACAAGATGAGAATGTTCATAGATTAGTATCTCTTATTGTTAAATACACAACAAATCCGCCTCCTTCCGTGAATTCTTACTAAACCAGAGAAGGCAGAAAAACCACTCTGGAGGATGAGCACGCGTCTATCTCCCAGACACTGGGGCCCAGGACAGGGTGAGGGCACTTCCATGGTAGTCCAGTGGTTAAGAACCACCTTGAAATTCAGGGGACACAGGTTTGAGCCCTGGTTGGAGAACTAACCGACTAAACCTGTGAGCCGCAATGAGAGATCTCCCACGATGCAACTAAGACCCAACACAGCCACACAAATGAATAAATATTTTAAAAAGAAAAAGAATAGAGTGGGAGTAAGCAGTGAAGAAGGGCCCTTGACTTCTCTTGGATTTAATGAGAAAAGCATATCTTCCAGAAATAAATGGCTTTTCAATCGGATACAACTGAGATCACATCTCACTGTGGCTGAGCAGTCAAAGAAATTTATAGCTGGTTCATTTCTCATAATTCCTATACTTCTATGGAAATCAGAAAGAAGTACATACACACACACAATCCATTACTCCCAACAGATCTCTGGTATATTCTACAATAAGAAGTGGCTCACTCTTCCCTTGTCCCCAATGGTCCTGAGCTCCTGATCTCCCTGGAAGGTCTGTCGCTAATCAGAAATCCATATGGGCCCTTCTGATTCATCAGCCTCATCCTTGTTTCTCTGAGTCATCATTTTTTCAAGTAAAACAAAATCAGAATAATTTCTTCCCTGTCTACATCACGGGACTCTTTGAGGCTCAGATGTTGTCAAACAACAGGAAAGTTCTTTGCAAACCATACATCACACCCCCAAAATCATTTTGTTGACTACCATCGGGTGAGCACAAGAACTCTATGGCCCCAAACCTTCCAGATTCTAATCACAAATCTGCTTCTCTCCATGGCAATGAGCAAGGAAATTCCGCAAAGCAAAAACAGGCCTGGGGTTTCATCACTGATAAATGTACACAGACCACAATCTAGGGATGCAAGAGAGAGAAATGATGGATTGTAAAAAGACCCTCATTCCATCAGCTCCAAGCCCTGAGTATCAAGCAGAGATGACACGCTGGCAGGTGGGTGTATTACAGGGTCCCCCGGAATCAACTCATTCCCAAGAGGTACCAAAGGACTAGATTGCTAAGGTTACCCTGGAAAGTTCTCCTGAGATTCAAAAACTCTAACCAGCAAATCTTCCTCCTAAATTCACAAGTGTCTCTGGGTAAGACTCGCTGACTGCCAGGATGGCTCTGAGAAAACCCCTCTGCCTGTCCCCAGTTCACTCCCAGACTCTGCCAGTCAGACTGGCCCAGAGACTTCAGGAAAACCAGACGGAACCATAGAGATGATATGAGAGAGACAGGGAAAGACAGACAAAGACAGAGGGAGAAAACAAATTCTTTCTCTGGGATTAACATAAACACCAGGCGTCATTAGGGTCAGCCAGAGTTGTACGAGGGAGAAAAAAAAATAGCTGATTTTTTTTTAAAGGTAGAGATATTACAAAATGGGAGGATCCCCAAATTGAAAGATCAAAACTGACACGGCCAAATCCACGTAACTGACTGGCAATTATCATCCTGCTAATATGATCTATAAGGAAAAGGGCATTCTTTTCCCTGGAAAGGATAACTTCCGCAGGCTGCCTTGCAGGAGTTCTCCTGGGGAGGACAAACTCAGCAGATGAAATATCTCAGCCATTTCATCTCGTATCTTTTATACAGAGAATCCGTTTAAAATTCACAGCACAGGTTATGCCAAGCTCTCTACCCCTCAGTAACTGAATCGCCCTGAACTCCTGCATCATGCATCACAATCCTATTTACCTTTCTCTTCCACACTCTGGCACACTCTTTCTTTTTTTTTTTTTTTTGCAAAAAGTTTAAAATGCAAGAAAACATCAAAATATGTCTGGCAACTTTTTTTGGTTTGCTAAGGGGAAGATTTTTTTTTCCCCCTTAAAAACCCAGACGAGGTCCACCACGCATTCTGTTTCCAATACAAACTAAGAGGTTGGATCGACCTATTTTAAACCCTTCAGTCTTGACAAGGCTTCGCTGTGCCCAGTCCTTTCCCACACTGGATCCTCCTGCAACGATTTTTCTGAGGCTCCTCATTGTGTGATTCAAATGGATCATCAACAAGGACCTACTGTAGAGCACAGGGAACTCTACTCAGTTCAGTTCAGTTCAGTCGCTCAGTCGTGTCCGACTCTTTGCGACCCCATGAATCAACTCTGTAATAACCCATAAAGGTAAAGAAACTGAAAGAGAACAGATACATGTATCCGTATAACTGAATCACTTTTTTGAATATGTGAAACTAACACAACATTGCACATCAACTACATGCCAATAAAATTTTTTTTTTTTTTAAATCAAGAAGGGGACCAGGGAAGGGGAATGCCATGCACTGTGCGTTAACCAAAGGAGACTGTCTGGGGGGTGGGACCCCCGGACACTTACATTGTGCAGCTTATAGTAGAGCCCACAGGCATTGCAGACAGGGTCTCCATTGGCATTTCTTCTCCACAGAGTCGTAGTTGTGGTTTGACAGTTTGCACAGGACGTACCTGCCCTTCTTGCTGCCGACTGGGGAGGGGTTAGACAGGGGAGGATAAAAATCAAAACAAATGTTAAATGGGTTTGCAGAACCACGGAGACCAACTTAAAAAAAGAAAAAAATTATCACTGAAATCAAAACTAGCAAGTGGCCCACATGAAAGTAATAAAGATCCCCAAAAGCTGTGTCAAGAGGAAAATTACAGCTGACCCACTGGCCTAGGAGTAGATCAGACCATGGGCCGGTGGTCAGTAGGTAGCCTGCTGTCCCCTGGGGTGAAGAATTTGGGAGGATCAGAAAGCTGACCCTACCTCTCTAAATCACAAGCTATCCCCACCTCCTACAAAGTCTACCAGATGTTTCATTTTTATGGGTTGCAATAATTTTTGGAATTAACTAGACATGTTTGGGTACCAAGCTCTCTGTGGCTTTCTTCACCAGGCCTCCAGGAGGTCCTTTCGAAGAGTGACTCCCCAGAAAAACAGCTCTCAACAAGAATACTGGTCATCACAAGAGACTAACAGCCAAGGAAGAGGAAACCCAAGCATCAGAAGTGCCTTCTAGATCCCAAATAAAGAACTGCTAGATGATAAGGAGAGCAGGGTGCTGACAGTGTGAGAGAATGTCTGTGCATATGTGACTGACACACGTGGGGCGGGCCACAGAGAGAGCACCAAACCAGAACACCATAAGTGAGCCAGACCCAGCCCATCTGCAGCTATCCTAAATGTGCACGGCTCAGGCTTTCAGATTCGGCCAACTCGTGGTAACAGCCATCTTCATCCTCTTTAAGTGGTTTTCAGTTAATGAGACAAACTAAGAAGAACAAGGACTTCTGCAGTCCACCAGGAACATGGGCCCCACTTCTGCCTTCAATTCATCTGACTCCCTGAAAAGTTTCCTATACGCTCTTCACAGAGCCAAATGGTCACAGGTCAGATGTCAGTCCCAAGCTGAATTTTCATTATTTGATTGTGTCACAGCCTTCATTTCCTTTAAAAGGGAGATCTTTCTTTCACTTTTTGACGTACTTAAATGCATCAGGGGACTATTCCCTGCACCCATACTCAGAAAAAAAATAAACTTAAGCCCAAAAACTTTTGAAAGAAAATGAAGGTGGGTCCCTGGTAACCCCTCTCATCTCCTCACTACTCCCTGTAACACAAAAATAAATTTTCAACTGCAAAATTATTTCTGTCCCTGGACTCAAAAACATTATCAAAGGCAAGAGAAAGAGAAAGAATTTAGCTGCTCTTTATCTGTGATCAAGAAAATTCTGGCATGGTTATGAGAGCATGGAACAAAATGACAGGGATCAGGGTGAGATTTTCCATCAATATTTTATCCAGCAAGAACTTGAGCCAAACACTCAAAGTGGCCAGATATGGAAAACCCGGAGGCAATTCTGAATGAACCAGGGTGATTCCTTTCCTTTCAAAGCTACTAAATTGTCTCAAAGATGCTCCCCTTTGCTACAGGTTTAAATACCAGAGCTATGGCACTTTTTTTTTTGCCTTTTTTTCCCCCCGGTAATTCTTAGTTTCTGTGTTCTGTGGAACTAAAAAGGAAACACAGCCCTTCTCCCTCGTAACTGAGAAGGTTCTACTTTTGAGTAGTCCATTTGGAAAATAATTCACCCCAGTCCAAAAGTGCTGTCTCTCATTCCACAAGCCTCTGTCCACCCGCCTTTATGAAACATGATCGTTTAAGACTTAACTGGTGTTCTTGTACACTTTTGGGAAGAAAATGAAGTTATGAAATTGATGCTTAAGGATTTTGACAATTACATTACCATCCGATGATTATCATCCTGGACTGGTTTTCTACACTTTAAAAGAAATACTTGGATATAACAGACTAATATCTACTCAAGCACTGGATTTCTCAGCCCAACAACTGGAAAGGGATGGTTCAAGCACAAAACATCAGCCAACAAAATTAAGAGTTCCGAGTAACGAGCCTCGTGGTATAGCCCTTTATAGTATCTTGACGGTATCATGAACCTAAGCAAGCTCAGACTTTCAGTGAATTTATACGGAAGCTCTGAAAGTCACACTGTTTGGTTCACTAGCAGAAGACAAAGTGTATTGATAAAGCAAGCTAGAGATTTATGAAAATCCTCCACCACTAGGAATAAAAATTTCTATGGGTCTTCCCTTCTCCTATTTCTGGCATAGCCTGAGTTTATTTGGTGTTAGATATGCATCTACCAAGGGGTGGAGTGGTCTTCAGTGCAAAGCAGAAACTGCAAACTGGAGAGACAGAGCCGGGAAGGAGAGACAGAGGAGACAGGGAAATATAGGAAAGAAAAAAAGAAGTTCTAGATACTCAGAAGTCAAATACATCTAAGCGCTAAAAATATATGCATATACATCCTGAATGGGCCCCCAGTGTCTCTCTGGAGCATATGAATTCTATGGAACTAAAAATATAAAACCACCCAGAAGAGATGAGTAAGAAAGAAAAGACAGCTTCACATGTGACAGCAAAGGAACTCTACAATTAAAAGCGATTATTACTCAGAGTTCTAGAGATTTCTTACGAAAGATGAATGAGGACAAAACTATATAAAATGCAAGTCTAGCCCTCCTAGGCAATCCACCTCAGACAGAAGAAACCTCGAGAAAATGTCAAATGCATTCTTGCTCATCAACCAAACAACCACGGGGTCTGAGACTTTACTGCTCTCTATTTCTTCTTTACCTTTTAAAAAGAGCCCGATTATCATGATATCATGATTTATTTTAAAAAGAAAGTTTTTGTTGTTAGTTTTCTTTCCTTTTTTTCTTTTCTTTTTTCCCCCCCTTCTCTCTTTTTTTCCTAAGGCCAGGTTTGGAGTGATTCAGAACATTCTTTTGTGGTGTGATCATATTCATTCTGCACTAACACCTCCAGTCATTTTTTTTTTTTTTTTTTTTTCAAACAACGTCTTGTTCTGATACGTTCAAACATCTTGATGTTTAGGTTGGGGAAGCTGAGTTGTTGTTTATGAGTTATCTCCAGAGCTCAGATATCCGGCAGCTTTTTCCTAGGAAGTTAGCTTTGCACATGAGAGAAAGGAAAAAAAAAAAAAGTACCAAAGAGCATGGGGACAAGTCGGGAGAAGGTTGAGAAAGCTGGAGACGGGGGCAAAGATCAGAAAAAATAAAGCCTGGAGACCTAGGATGGCCAAAAATTAAAGTCACGTGGGCATGGCCATCCCTAGAAAGATTTTCATTCTTCTGAAGAGGATGTGAAAGGTGTTGATTTGCACTAAAATCTAATGAGGAAAACAAATAATTCTTTTAAAAGAATGCAGAGGATTTGGAGGGGTCCACCTTACAATCTGAGGGATGCTACTTCATCCATTCATCGGCAAGGGGAAATTCCCCTCCTCCCCTCTCCACCTGGTGAATGTCATCACCACAAAAAGCATTTTGATCTCTTGACTGTGGTTAGAGTTATCATTTGCCAAGCTTGCTTTTATTTGTCTGTTACATACACTTGCTATTCAATCTGGCCTGAGGTTCCAAAGACAAGTTTGCAAACGAACCTCTCCTGCTAGTTTTCCTTATATGTGCTTGCTTGTGCCAGGTTTTCTCAAGTATTCCTAGGGGTCAAGAGGTTTAAGAAAGGGAAAAAAGAGGGGGAGAGAGGAAACAGCCACCGGGCTGGCGAGAGTTCAAAGGGAAAATCAGACTAGATGCTAGGAGAGACCAGGGAGCAGGACAGAAATCCATTTTCCCCTGTGTTTACCTGTGGCAATTCCTCAATTCTACAGACCACGGAAGAAGAAAAACTCCACAAAGGCCACCGGCTGCTGCTTGCGCAATGCAGTTAATGAGCCCCATTCATCTTACAGCCCTGGCCACGTGAGAGCTCATCCGGGGCACTAAGGCAGCACTGAGACCATCATCACTTCCTGGGAGACCCCTTCTGCGACTCCAGAAACAAGTTCTGGGTGGCACCTGGGAGCCTCCACCCACCTACTAACCTTCTCTGTGAAACTGTGGCTATCAACACACTTTCAATCCGTCACCCTGGTCCCGTTAAAGCAATCATTCTATCAGCGAAGATATTTAAGATTGGATAAATCAGAAGTCGGCATCCTTAAAAATGTAGTAAGTGACTTAAGAACCATAAAGGGGGCGATAGAGAGAGAGACAGAACACTTTCCTGTATATTTAATTTGAAAAAAAGAAAGAACAAAGACAAGGGGAAAGCTACCCCAAGCCAGCTGACACGATTTTGAGCCGTCCTGCCAATTTCCTGCAGAAAGCTCTCATTCCTGAAGAGGGGAAATTAAAGACACAAAATGGAGAGTGTCAGGTCAGGGCTGCCCCAGGGACAACTCACCAGCCTTCGCTTGGGCTTGATGAGGGGCCGGTTCTGTCCGTTCATCTTGTGGTAGAGCCCGCAGGCGTTACACAGGTAATGCCCGGTTCCGTCTCGTCGCCAGAGAGGGGTGGATGTCGCCCCACAGTTCACACACTCCCGGCCTTCTGAAAACAACATCACACATAAGTCACTTACGGAAGACACACGAAAAAGCTACCAGCAGAATTAGGGAAAGAAAGCTAAATAGACAACTTTCTTTTTCCTCTTTTTCTTCTTTTACGGAACTTTCTCACCTCCAGCTCCCTTGAAAAAGAATGACTGTTCAGCCCTCTCATGGCCTGACCATTCCCATGTACGCATACATGCATGTATGTACTCACAGGCACACACATGTACACACACACACACACAGCTCCCTGGCCCAAGAAGTGACACAGGAATCAGAAGCAACAGACACCTGTCCGGGGCCGGCCCCACTCGATGGGAAAGATGAAGCAGAGCCTAGAAGGAAGGCGGATTTCAACTTGAAACAGTTCCCTGGGAAAATCCTGAGCCCCAGACAACGGCAAAAGCTAAACACCCCTTTCATTTCCCTCAGAGGAAAACAAAGATGATCCATTCTCATCACCAGGTCTGTCTATACAGATTGATTAAATAATGACGATCAGGATGAGGCCAAAGGAAAGATTCATCAATGGCTAGATCGAGAAAACAGATAATAAACAGATGAACACATGGATCAATTGGCTGACTGATTTTTAGCAGCGAGGGCTTTAGGTTTTACTTCCAATGAAACTGTAAACGTCCCTGGCTAGCAATGAAAAGATGAAGACCCCGTAGGGCCCACTCCTTCCCCACCATCTCTCTTTTTAGAAAAGGCCCAGATTTTCTGTGGGTTCCCAGCCCCGGAAACTCCAGTCTGAAGGGTTGGAGAGGCACACAGAGGCGTCTTGAAGTCGAGGGAGCTGGAGATGGGGGGAGGGAGAGAGAACCAAGGGAAGTGTTAAGAGGTGACGAGTGGATCAGGAGGATGGGCCAGTTTGGGGAGGGGGAAGGGAGGCCCTCAGTCCGCTCATTAACCAAGGCCTGCCTGCAGTTGCTCTTTTTCCAAAAAAAACAAACAAAATCAACAAAAAAACCGGCCAGGCCAGGTTGGAACAACGCTCACTCTAGGGGCTGGAGAGTGACCAGGCCCACCTTTGGAGGGGAAGCCCCCAGAGGGGAAGCCCCCACGGGGAAGCCCTCCAGATGCTATTGTAGGAGCTGCCTGCCAGCTCTTCTGAACTTCTGCAGGGGGAGGAAGTGGAGGAAGGTTTCTGGGAGAACCTGCCCCACACCTGGGGGGCTCATTCCCCTGAGGAAGACACACCAGCTTCACAGCCCTCCCAGACGGAGCCAACCGGAGCTGGTCCCTTCAAGAACAGGAGATCTCCCAGGTGCTGGGGGAAGGCTTGGGGATGGTGGGAAAGATGAGCCCCTAACAGTTGTTTTTAAAGATTAATCAGCTGACCCCAAACTACCAGGAAGACGGGATGGGGGTGGGGGAGGGAGCCAACTGCCCCTGGAGGGCAAGGCCAGCCCAGGGCCCAGGGCCCTGCTCAGGTTTAGGAAAGCCCCAGACCCAGCATGAGGGGTGGCAGGGAATGGACACCCCCAGAGCCTGGGCTCTTCTCCAGAAACGGGCTCTGGGGAAGGAAACGGACTTTTGGAAATGAAAGTGGCTGTGGCCTCCTTTTACAAGCTGGAGGTACTCAGGAGTTTCATCCACTTTGCTTTTCTCAAAAAAAAAAAAAAAAAGTGAAGGAGTAACGAGATTTCACTTTTTGTTCCCCCTACCAAAAAGGTTCTTAAGAAACCCGGGGTCTACAGAGAGCCTTCCAAGCAGCCCCATGATGATCCACACGAGCATGGCCCTAAGCGGCCAGGAGGGCTTGCAAGGCGCCCAGCAGGCTCTGGGCTGAGTCACAAGCGGACGCCTCTGCTCTGGGGTCAAAACTGGAGGGATGCGGCCGCTGAAGGTGCGGAGGCGCAGAGGAAGGAGGGAAGGGCGAGTGGGCGAGGAGTGGCCACAGGCAGCCAGGGGCCCCCAGCCCTTCTGCCTGCCGCGGGGCGGGCCCAGCCTCTCCTGGGGGCAGCCATGCCCACCAGCCCAACCCAGCCTCTCCTGGCATCTGTGCCCACTGTCCAGCCCATACCAACTCCCCCACCTGCAGAGACAGGGGCCTCAGGCTCCCCACTGTCTCACACCCCAGACCTTTGGGGGTGTCTCCGGGACCCCAAGCCTCCTCCATCACCAGCAGCTTGGGCTGAACGGCCCCACTCCCGGGCACCTGGGCCGGGGATGTCCCCGCCTGACACCATCAGTCTGATTTCCTTTCCTTTGTCAGGTGGCAGGGAGGATGACAGCTTCCTTTTCTGAGGGACTTTGAAAGCCAGCAACGGTTGCCTCTCCAGCGAGGCTCTGCACACTAGAGCAATTTTCTGTCTTGATTCACTCGGCAAGTTCGCAATTGCCTCGTGTTGGTTTTCTCTTATTATTTTTTTTTTTCTTCTCTCCTTGTTGCCTCTAATCTGTGACTTCAGCAAACAACCAGTTTTCCTTAGGGAGGCCCTGACTGTCTCCTGCTCTCTTTCTCCGCGCTCAGTGCCTGGTGTGAGCAGCTCAGACAGACACCTCGCGCTAAGGTGACAACCGCAGGCCTCTTAGCATTCAACAGCCATTTTCAGACACCCCTCTGCCTCTGACTGTAAGCCTGAGCCTGGAGTTAGATGGAAAGGGGTACGGAAATTGCAGAGGAAAAAGGGGGGAGTGGCACGCCCCACGATGGAGGGGAGCCGGGGAGAGCTAAGAATTGGTCCCCCCCTCCCCTGCTGAAGAAAAACGGCTTATAGTCTCGTGTTTGCAAAGACACATCCCAGCCCGACAGCCCGGGTGTTAGAAGCAATAGGTGCTCTAAACCACAGCTCAACCGTTTCTCCAAAATGCGACAACCCTCTCTTCTCTGGGCTCCTCCTTCAGGCGATTGTGAAGAAGAGGTTAAATTAAAAAAAAAAAAAAAAGCAACCACTAAAAACCAAGAGAGTCCCCTTCTCATTAATTCCCACCCCTTCTACCCTTCTTAGGAGTCTGGAAACTTCCCCTGCATGCGCCACACTCCCGAAAGTCCCAACTCCCTCACTGCCCATGTGTGCGGGCCCAGGATTTTTTTTTTTTTTTCTCAAACTGTGAGAAAGCAATAGGGAGGAGGAAGTCAAAAGCCAAATTTAAATCGGCTCCTCTACTCTCTCCCCAACCCAAAAAAAGAAAATAGGTATATAGGTGCCCCTGGTTCTGGTTTAGGGAAACCGCAACCCTCTCCCCCACCACTCCCCAATGTCCCGAGTCTCCAGGAAAGTGACAAAGCCAGGCTCAAGGTGCGCACGACAGAGTGGGGCGGGGGGGAATCAAACTCCAAAATGAGGGCAGAGGACCAAAGGCATTTGGAAAAGTCACTCTGTCCCCTCCCCCCCACACAAACCACCACTCCAGCCTCAGAGACCACGATCTTCCCCCCAACTTTTCAGCCCTACCAGAAAAGAGAACTTTAAAAAAAAAATCCCACCCTGACCTCAAAACTGCACAGGTTTGGCTCTTATTGCCAGCAGCCGTCCAGCCTTGATCAACAACCTCCCCCTCCGCGCTTCGGGGGACCCTCCGCTCCCCGCTTTCCTGCCTGTCCTCCCTTCCTCCCGCCGCCTCCCTCTCCCTCGGCCGACTTTCATGTACTGAACATGCAGGTCTGAGTTTTTCTGTCAGCCTAACCGCATCCGGGCTCTAGTGAAGTTCCTGGCTCGGGATAAACAATGCAACTGTCGCGTGCAGCAGTCTGAAAATAATTGGATTAGCTGAAACATATCAACTAAATAGAGACAGTCCTGCCCAGGCAGTCGGAGTGAATGTCACCCTAGAAAAAAAATCCTGGAAACTGATCTCATGGTCACTGGGGCGCCCATAGCCCTCGCTCGGAAGTTTTCTAAACCCGGGTTTTGCAAGCTCTGTTTCAAGACTGGTTGTCTCATCCAGAAAAGACAAGCGATTTCCACCACTTCAGTGCCTACAGAGTCTGTAGAGAGACTGGCTGGGGAGGTAGCCAGTTAGGACAGACCAGGACAGACACCTACCCTGAAATGGATATTTCCCAAAGAGACACGCCAATCTTCCCAAAACCATCTTGGAAAAAAAGGAATACATTGAAAAGGCATCTCAAAGAACCCCCGACTGATTCAGCCACTTCGACATGGGTAGTGGATTATTTTATTTTTAAAGCAAAAAAAAATATTTTGTGTGGGCTTTGCATTTCCTTTCATGCCAGCCTCTACACCACACATGCAGCTCAATTTTAGGGGGGCGGCGGGAACGGTGCTCTTCTGTAAGCAGATGAGCAGAGGAAGCAGAGACAGGCACCTGGGGAATCTTTTTACGTCCTTCCTAACCCCTCTGGCTTCAGATCAATCGGGGAGTAGGTCGTCAGACGCCTTCCTGCCCCTGCCTAGCAATGGGCTCCCAGTAGCCAAAGACACTGCAGGTAACAAGCGCTTCTGATTGTCACTGAACTGCTTCCCCAGGGCGGAGCTCCCCTCTCTACCCAGAAGTCAGGATTCGAGCCCCCTTTGCCACGGAGAGAATGTGTGTCCTGCTTTTGCCAGGGTCCCGCCCCCAGCGAAAAATATACACATACTTTATTTATACATGTCTGTGTCAAGGGCTGTCCTCCGGTGACTGCCTGACCCCCTCCGAGCTGAGCAGAGGGAGAGAGCCAGGACACAGAGGCCAGGGGGGTCAGAGGAGGGACCTGTTTTGTTTGGGTTTCAGGAGGTTTCGTTTTAGCATTAAACACTAAAGATTTATTCCCTCGCCTTCCATTTGGGCTTGCAAACTGACTAAAGGTTACCGCCAGCACCCACCAATACCCCCGCAGGACAAGCAGGAGATGGGGGTTTGTTTTTGTTTATCTTTTTCCTTCTCCAGCTCTAAGGGGGCCTTTTCAACCAGATCCCACTTGCCCTCTGCTCTGAAGACAGGACCGAGACAAGACACACCTCCTTCTCTCCCCATGGAAGAACTGGGAAGGCGGGCTCTCTCGTCCCTGCCTGGGATTTCAGATTGTGGAGGGGGCTGGGGGGCAAGGGGGAAGGGTCTCTGGGGGAGAGAAGGTTCCTACCTGTGCTGGATCTCGCCTTGGGCCTCGACTTGCACCCGAAGCCGGTGGGGGAGCCCCCAAGGAGGCTGCTGGGCGGGAAGAGTCCAGAGCTGTACTCGGGGACGTATGGTGGGTAGGTGGTGATGGGGTGGTGGGCCGAGGCCGCCGCCCCTCCCAGGGTGGCCATGCTGCCGCGGGGGTGTGCCGACTCCAGCTTCATGCTGTCGGGCAGCGGCACCTGGTACTTGATGCACTCCTTCTCGTCCTGGCGGCCGGAGCCGGCGGAGCCCGGGGTGGACAGGGATGGGTCCGGGGAGACGTCCTTCGGCGGGGTGGGCGGGAAGGTGAAGAGGTGTGGGCTGGAGTGCCCCGCCGACAGGGAGGAGGACGAGGCCGGCGGGTAGACCGACAGGGGCCCCGGGGAGCCGTGGTGGATGGACGTCTTGGAGAAGGGGCTGAGGTTCCAGGGCGAAGCGGTGTGATGGCTGCCCAGGGCTTTGCCACCATCCAGCCAGGGCAGGGATCCGTGCAGCAGAGGTGGCCGGCACACCTGGCTCCCTGTAGGGGAGGGAAGGGGCCAGAGAGAGACACAGGCAGGTGAGAGCAGCCCCCAAAGGCACTGGGGGGCGTTCGCGCCCTCCACCCCTGCCCCTGCCCCGGCAGCAGGACAACCTCAACACAGACTGGCCCCAGCAGTACCTGGGCCAGCACACCCCTTTCACCCGTCTCCCACACCAAGGTCCCACCAGATCCAGGGAATCAAGGGCCTGCATCTGACCCTTGAGACCTGCTGCGATGGAGCAAGAAGGGGCCCTGGCTTTCTTGGCCTCTCCAAATACACTTTCTAAATCACAGCCCCGAGGTCCCTCTCTGGAACCTGACTTGATTTATTGGTTTCCTTCAATGACCCAGCGGCCCCTAGCCTAGACCTAATCCCAGGCAGCTTGATAAGAGGGTGGGCTGTGAGGGATGAGGCCTAAAGGGGTGAGCCCGGCTGCAGGACCACTCAAAACCAGAAGGACACACGGACCCAGCGGCCCAGGCCCAGAGCAGGAAGGATAAGGTTTGGAAGAGAGGGGAAGGACCGTTTTAGGGTGACTTCCATGTACCCCTACTTCACTGCTGGCCTATAAATGACCAGGCCTGAAATGAGATTTGCAGCAAAATTAACTGCTCAGGCTTTTGGAGAAAGTTTCCAAGGCTAGACCCTGAGATGGCACTTTTGTCTGCCTTTGTCACCCTCCCAAATCCTACTGAAAAAAAAAAAAAAACAACAGGCCCATCTCAACCCTAAGGTTGTGATTCCACCAGGGTAATATAAGAATTTTCACCTGAGCCCCAGAGACACAAAATTCCAGTTTCTGTGTCTATTTCGCTCACACGCAGTAAACTGAGCCCTCCTTTAAAATACAGAGCCATAAGGCAGCCCTAACTCAGACCAAAAGTCACTCTGAGAGGGGTAAGTCTACACGGCAAGTGCAAATCCACACACTTATTGATCTTTTAATCCAGTACCTATCTCAGCGTTTGACATTCTATTTAACCATTAAGAACAATACTGAAACTAAAATCTTCAGAGAGAGGAAGGGGAGGGGAGACGAGGGGGAAGGAGAGTTCTCTGAACACTGAGGGTCATGCTTCACATTATGCAGGAAGTCGTATAGTAAATAATATTAAGGCTGCATTTACCTCATTTCCACTTAACTGCTGATGTGCACAGAACGAGGGCAAAGAGCACCCCCTCTGCAGAAACAATTGTTTAAAGCCTGGTGACAGCAGAGTGAGAACGCCGGCTCCCACAGGGGCTCTGTCATCAGCCCCAGCCCTGCGACCTAAGCAGGGGAGCCAGGGCGGATCTCCAGGAGAGCATCGCACAGTTCCTCCACCTAAAATGTTGCTCCTACTTTTTCTTTGGGAACCCACTTACAGGTGGAAAGTGTGAGAGCTTTCCCCCTCAGCTACATAGGGCTGGGTTTCTCTTTACCATTTCAGAATTCCCCCGAACTTCTCAAGATGAAAAGAGAAAGAAAAAAGAAAATACTGGAATTGCATTCATAGAAGGAAACCCTGATGGATCCTAAATCTTCTTTGGGACCCTATGGGTCAGTTGCAGGCAGGAGGAGAGAGAAAGGCAAGAGTTGCCGGGAGCAGGCAAGGAGGCAACCAAAAAGCATAGACGCAGGAAAATTCTGTGCAGGCGGGAATCTAGGAAATCCCAAACATCTCAAACTTAAAATGGTAGTCTTTCCACCAAAACCTGGTCAAGCACCAGAATCCCCTTCCTCGGAGCCTAGGAGTTAGGAGATATGCCTAAAAACCAAATGCACTAGTTTTAGGCAAAGGCCGAAACACAGCGAGGGGAATAAATACATTCCTTGGGCCCTTCTGGAAATGTGCTGGAGAAACACACCGAGGCACGCCGGCAGAAGCCCCCGAGAGAGAACCACGGGATAAATGGGGGAGCGAAGCCCCTAGAAAGAACTAAGCCCCAGCCAAGTTTGGCCCGCGCCGGATGCCCGGCCTGGGGAGCGGTGACCGGCGGAGGCGGAGGTTCGGCTCTCCCGGCGCCCCAGACCTCCCAGGCCCCAAAAGCCGCGGCCGCGCCGGGACAGAGGGCTGCCGCGCGGCGCCCGCCAGGTGAGCGCCAGGCCCCCGGGCCGCAGCCGCGCAAAGGCGCCTGCTGTGACTGTTTTGAAAAACAGACTCTAGCGACGATCGAGACGCCTTCCTCGCCCATTTCCGGGCCCCAGTTTTTTAAATGGAGCAGCAGCGGCACTTGAGGGGGCTTTGGCCGGCTCTCCCCACCCCCTGGTCCCTCCCTGCCTCCCCGACCCGGGGAGCCCGGACAGCCGGTCGGGGGAGGGGTGGTCCTCGCACTCGGGGCGCACTCACCATGGTGGGTCGGAGGATACCTCTGCACAGTGGCCCTCACCGAGTTTCCGTAGTAGGACGGGACGTGGTTGCCTTGACCGTCGATGTTAAAAAGTACATCCACCTCCTCGGGCAGAGGGTACTGCGCCGGGTCCATGTAGGAGTGGCCGAGGCCCGGGTGGTGAGTGTCCGGGTGCTGCCCGTTGAGGACCGCGGGGTGGTGATGGCTCACCCAGCGAGGCTGGTCCGCCGTCACCTCCATGGCCCCGGCTGCGCTCGCGCCCTCTCGCCGGGCCCGGAACCCGCGCGCGGAGAGAGAGGGCGGTTGGGGGCTCCGAGGCTCCGCAGGTGCTCCTGCCGTCGGAGGGGCGGGGGTCGTTTAAGGATTTGTTTTCAGTGGGGGAATGGGAAAGCAGGGAAGGAAAGGTGAGTAAGTGAGATTTTTTTAAAAAAATAAATCTTTGCGGGGTAGTTTAGCAAAGAGAAGAAGAGGAAGAAAAAAAGGAAAAAAAAAGAAAGAAATTCCCAAAATTAGGTACGGGAGGACAAAAACGGGCCAAATTGTAAAAGGGAAGCGAGGACTGGCTAGAATTCTGCAAGTGAGGCTCCTGTTCACCGGGGGCTCCTCGGCGGCTCCAAGACTGAGTCTTTCTGGGCCACCTGCAAAGGAGAGAAGGGGAGACCTGGATGAGATCCTAAGCACTTAGCACCTGAGTTTATGAAGTGGCATCTCCTCCCCTCGAGCCGTCCTGCCCCGCGCCCGCGCCCCCGGGACACGCTAACACGCGCGCACTCGCGCACGCCCCCTCCGGAGCTCGGAAAACCGGGAGGCAGCGAAGGACCCGACGTCTCCCAAGCGCATCCCCAGCTGCCTGGCTCTCCCGGGATCCCGGGACTGACTGAGCGGTTCCCACTTGAACGACAGCTCCCTCCCTCCGGGGACCCAGGTCCCAGGACCGACTTTCCAGCCTCCAGAAACTCCCCGAAAGAGGAGGGTTGAGTTTTCCGTGTTTTAAAGTCCTCCCAAATGGAGAGAGAAAACAAATCAAAGTTAAAAAAAAAAAAAAGTCGCCAGTACCAACCTGGGTAGCGAGGAGCAGAGAGGAAGAGAAGGAGGCGTGCGACCGGGAGAGCAGAAACTGCCCGGTCAGATTGCGTGGCTCGCTCTGCCTCGCGCGCTCGCCGTCCCTCTCTCTCTCTTTTCCTCTCTCTCTCCCTATTTTTTTTTTTTTTTTTTTTTACAGGGAATGCATTCTTTCTGAAAGTATCAAGACGGCGCCAGGCAGCTCAGTGTTCGCAGACAGCTGTGGCGCGACGGAACTTAAGGAGGTTCTAGTGTCATCCGCGCCGCCGGGGGAGGAGCCTGGCGCTGGCGAGGAGGGGACAGGATCCCAGCACAAGGAAACTGCAACCCAAACCCGCTCAGGACTTCACCCCCCACCCCCACCTCTCCTCCCGCCCCTCCACTGACCGGAAAGGGGCGCCGCGGAGGGCAGCCCGGGCGGAGGGGCAGCGGGGAGGGTGGGCTAGGCGCGCCACGGGCTTCGGGGCGGAGGGGGCGGGCAGGAGGGAATACGCGCTCTGGCCCTTTAAATGTGGCTCCGGCTCCTGCCAATTCATTCCGGCTCGCTGGATTATTCCGTACCGGGGACACCGGTCTGCCCCATTCATGAAGTTTATTCTACAGACGGCCCTTCTTTTTCAGACTTTTAAAATGAGCAAACATTTTTTTTTGCATTCATTCCAAGGTATTGGGTCGTTTATTGATGTGAGGTCTCTGCAAGTAAAAGTGGTCAGGAAAAAAAAAATGTAATGTCAGAATACATGGAGATATGCGTCTCTTGAGAACTGCCTAAGAAATTGAGGAACTGGGGGAGAGTTGGGGGGGCAAGGGAGGGTCGGGGGCGGGGCGGAATGTGACTTTGATTGAAATGTCGGTGGCAACTTTTTGGTGGTCGTGGTCTACATTCTCCCAGGCCTCTGGCGTTCACAAGCCCCTGGCAAGAATGTCTCAGCTGTTGCAGCTGTCCCTTCCAGACCTAATATTCGTAATCAATGCGTGCTTTTGACCAGAGTGACAGTAGTGATGGATGAGAAGGGGGGGAGGTGAGAATCTCTGGTTCCCCAAGCACTCGGGTCTTTGCTCCGGTTACCCAACTTGTTCCCTCTTCCCCGCCCAGAGCCCTATTTACTCCCGCTCCCGGCGTTTTTCCCCAGCCCCCTCCTGCGGCCCCCACCCGGGCCGCCGGGCAGGACTGCGGCGACCTCCCCGGGGCCCCGCAGCTCGCGGGACTAGCTCGGTCCGGCCTCGCAGCCTCGGGCGGAGGCAGCAGAGATCAGAGACAGCCCGGCGAAGGGGCGGGGCGCCCGGGGCGGGGCCGAGAAGGGGCCAATCAGCGCGCGAGGCTGCGGCGCGGCCGCGATTGGACAGCCCCGCGGGCTGCAACCTCCTTGGCCGGTCTCGGTGCTTTGAGCCACTGCATCCCCTAGCGGCGCTCAGGCTGCTGCAGCCGTCTGGCCCCAGAAAGCGGCCCGGGTGTGCTAGAGTCGGGCGGGAAGCGAAGTCTCAAGGTTCCACCCGCGGCTCCCCTCAGGGCAATGTGTGCAAGGAGAGAGCGTGGGTTCTCCCTCAGGCTTTGCCACGGACGGTACTGACAGTTTGATTTGGGGTTCAATTGGAAGGCATTATTCCCTCTTCGCTTCTCTACCCCACCCCGTGACAATTCCCTACAAATACACCTAAAAAAAAGTCAACATAGAAGAGACCATCCCTTAAAGTGCTAGAGGATTCCTTCCTTGAGGTGAAAGAAAACCACCCATATTCAACCTTAACTCGGTGTGTGTATGGAGCGGGGGTGGGGGTGGGGTGGGGGGCGGGCTGTCCTGCTTTAATATACAATCCTCGTAGAAAGACTAACAAATTTCATTTGGAAGAAATAGTGGAAACGTGGCTCTTCCTGACGTGGAAGTTTTCTTGAGTCTCCATTTTCTTAAAGCTGACGTTTGTTAGATGTTTGTTAGAAACATCAGCTTGAGTTTCTAGACACGAAACGGTAAGAAAGTCCCTAAATTAACCCCCCTCCCCATGTTTCTCCTGAGCCCACTTAGTCCCTGCTTATTAGGGTGGCCCAGTAAAGGAGCATCGATTTTCCTTCATTCTGACCACGTCTCTCTAGGGCCAGTCAAGCTGCCAGCCTCTCCTGCTCACCGCGCTCTCCAAACCTTTTAATTATTTAGCTTCTGTCTAACATCCACCGGAAACCGCTCCATAAACAAGGACAACGGACTCATACACATTGTTGCTAAAAGTCCCGAGATTCAGCTTAAGGATGGCTGCAGAGGCGGAAAAAAAGAAAAGAAAAGGGCATCTTGGCGCGTTGATCTAGGACCCGCCGACACTAGCCGGACCCCAGTTCAAAGCTACGCGGAAAATGCCAAACGGAGCTCTTTGGTCCTCTGCGCCAAGACCTGAAAGTCCAGGAAATAAAAGGGACCCATCCTCGGAAAGAGACGCTGCTGACGCCAGGACTTGAAAACGTTAACTTCAGAGGCTAAAGCCGATTTTAAAAGACAAAGAGAAAATATCCCTGAGAAGGAGGCCTTCCGGTGTAGTGGCGCCTCTGATAATGCTCAAACTTTGGGGGGAGGTATTATTCATTTTAATTAAATCACGAGCACCAAGTCTGGCTGCACTGACCTGAAGAGCCACCCCCAACCCTTGGAAAAATAAAAGATCTCGAAGCCCCTTCTTGGTCTGGGTGGTTTGGGGCTGGCAGAGAGGAGTGGGGGCCTGCGGCTGGGTGCCCAGTGTAATGGAGCCAGCCTGTAGGGGGTATTTAACATTTAATTCCCAGCCGGTCCGCCCCTGTTCCCGGACTGACAGTGGGTAATTGGGAAAGAGGACGTTGCTCTTTTGATGGCCCGCGCCGGCCAGTCTCGCCGACGCCACACTGGGTTTGACGTCACGGGCCCAACCCCAGAGCCCTGAGTACAGAGCTGGGGGGAGGGAAAAGGAGAGGAGGGGTCTACCGAGCGGGGAGGGCCGAGGTCGGCCCCGGGACCCACGCGGAAGGAAGGGGGGAAGGGAGCAAGGCGGGAGAGAGGCTGCGGCGCGTGGCCTGAGGCGGAGAGCCGGGCTGCGGGAGTCTAGGCCAGGCCCGGCGCCTGCCTGACCTGCCTCGCGGGCAAATGCAGGCCGGGCTTCCTCCTCTGAGGGCGGACGGGGGGAGCGTGGGGGCTCGAGGCCCGCTGAAGGGAAGAAAAGGTGGTACTGAGCCCCCCTCTGCCCTAGCCCGCAAAGCTAATCCCAGCCTCCTGCGGAAACGCCTCAGCGCCCTCCTGCAGATCTGAAGCCCCCCCTGCCCCCCCTCCCGGGCTCCTATCCAGGACCCCGGCCCGGGCCGGTCTAGAGAGCCCCCGTCCCTCCTCTCCTCCCCGGGAGCGGCCGGCGGAGCTCGGGTCAGGGAAGCGAGGTGGAGACCTAGAAGGATGCTGCCGCCGCCGCCGCCGCCGCAGCAGCAGGGCCCTGGGCTCCTGCAGAGCGCTAGGCCTCCCTCTCCAGAGCAAGGGGCTGGCCGAGGTCTGGATGCCTGGGACCCCTAGGGCGAGCATCCCGAAGCAGAGACGGCGACCGCGCGTCTACCGTCCATCCCCGGTCGCCCGGAACCGGTACCCGGGCTGAGCGTGGGGCGGCGGGAGCCGGTTGGCCTATCTGAAACGCCAGGCCTCGAGGCGGCTGCTTCAGGCGTCAAGTTGAGCGGGGTGTGTGTGCCCTCTTGGGGAAAGGGTAAGAAATGGAGCCTTCCTTTCTCTCCTCGGTCGGGGTAAGCTGGGACCCCCCCCCCCCCACCACCACCACACACACACACACTCCCAAACACATGCCCTCCAGCTGAGGTCCCTCCCACCCGCCCTCCTGGGAGCTCAGACGCTCTCATCGGATCCAAGTGGGGAACCCAATCCCGCAAAGGAGCCAGAGCCCGTAGCGTAGAGAGGAGGAGCGTGCCCCCCGCCCCAGGCTCACCCCTGGGGTCGCAGGACCCAGAGAGCGGAGATCCACGTGGCCAGCGTCACCCACCCGAGCCTGGCGACAGGCGCGCCCAGGCGAGCTCCGCGGGGCCGAGGTGTCTGGAGAGCGGCCCCGGGCGCCCGCGCGCGGCCCACTGAGGGTAACCAGAAAAGCCAGCCTCGGGGTCGAAGTCATAAAGTTACTAATCCTGTGCAGGGGGAGTAAGCGTGCCTCGGGCCGCCTGGGGCGGTCATTTGAGCGTGTTTACTTAAGGACTTTGCAAGCGGAGCGCGCGCGATATAGTCGGATTTCCAGCGAGGCAGCAAATATTTGCAAGCGAGAGAAAGAAGCGGAGCCCGGCCGCGCCGCTGCGTCCCTCCCCCCGAAGCCGCGGCGCCGGCTTGGGCGGACCCGGCCGCGCCGCTGAAGACAGAAATGAAGCCGGGAACCTGCGGGGCTGGGGGGCAGGGAGGGCGCAGAGCCACAGCAAAGGCCAAAAACTGCTGTGCGGCCCCTAGGCCCTGGCGAGCTGGGGCTGGGGGAGGAGAAGTCCCTTCCAGCTCGATCAATCTTCCTGGGCTGCGATCGGTCAATAAAAATGGTGTGAACCGACCGCGATCGTTGTGCGTCTGGGGAGGAAGTGGAGGCCAGAGGTGCCGAGGCTGGCGCCAGAGCCCCTCACCAGTCCCGTTCGCGCCCAGGCGGTCTGCAAGCCCCAGGCCGGTGGCCAGTTCGTCGCCGGGAGCCCAGCGCGGTCCGGCAAGGCCTTTAATTGGGTGTCTCCATTTTTATAGTGGCCATTGTTGGAGCAATTAGCGAGAGACAATAAGCGCCAAGAGGCGTTTAATTCGATTCCGTGCGCCGGCTGCGGCGCTCTGGAAGAAGTGGCTGGCCCTGGAGGGAAGATCTGGTTAAGTGCCGGCTCCCTGCCTTGCCAGTCTAGTCTTAGATGTGGGAGTTCTCCAGGGGCAAGTTGAAAGCGGAGTGAGAGCTTTCACCCTAGTCCTGGACTGGGAGGATCCCGTCCCGGGTCTCGCTAGCCCCGCGGGGCGCCCACGGAACCGCCGCGCCTACAGGCAGCACGCGTCCGGCTTGGGTCCCCGATTACCTGTTAGAGGGAGAAAAGCAAACAGGACAGGGACGTGGAAAACGGCCTCCTTCCTTCTTAGCCCTCGGACCCCCATCTCGATCACCCGAACCATCCCAGTTTCCTTCCCCATCGGGGGAGGAGGGGCAAAGGAGAGAACCCCCTCCTCGCGCGTACACACCTCGCTCTTCACCGAGCACGCCTCGCCACCCCCTTCCCTGCCTCTGCCCTCGGATTAGATTACCGTGGCCGAGCGAGGATTTCTACTGGATACGAGAATAGCACAGGTAAAGCTGTATAAACAGCTCGCCGGCTGCCGGGCGAGAGGGTTACGCGGGGGACACGGCTCAAGGCGCCACCGCCAGGCCCGGCTGCGCGAGCGAAACGGCGGGGGAGCCCGCTCGGGCGCCGCGTCCGAGACAGCGCAGGCTAAACACATATTACACGACATCTCTGCAGCTCTGCCGCCTCTCAAGCCCCCTTTCTCTTTCCCGCATGAACTGAAATGCAGAAAGTGGACAGTGGGGTCACAGGATGATGGAGAGAAGCAGGCGGTGGGCAGTGCTGACGGTGCTGTTCAAATGAAATACAGCTAGCCAGCAGGGACGCAGAATAAAGGGGATCCCAAAATAGACTGGCAAAGGAAAGATGCTAGAAGTAGAAGCAGCAAGGGGGAAACCCGCGAGAACGCAGGCGAAAAGCGCTCGCGGCTCGCGCATTGCTTCTCCCGGCTCCAACGCCCACCCGCCCAAGCCCAGGAAGCCCAGGAAAATTGAGCCAGCGCTTTGGGGATGGTATGTGGCTTAGATTTACTTTTTTTTTTTTTTTTTTCCCTCGCTTATTCATCTATCACCGTTTAAAACTCGAAGGAAACCCGCCTGGGCCAGAACGGGCTACCAGAGAAGTCCGAGAGGAGATAAGCCAGAAGATTACCCGCCCCCCCCAGAACCCGCCCCCAGCGCCAGGCCGGGCCCTCCAGCTTCGAGGGATCCTGGCCCTCCTTGTGAAGCTATGCTTTTCTCCCGGGTTGAGAAAAACCCTGATGGTAGCTAGATAAAAATTGGGTGGGTAGGGGTGTAGAGGAAAGGGGGGGAGGGGGAGGAGAGGGGATTTCTCTTTTCGAGTTTACCAGTGCACATGTCAGAGGGGTTGGCCGGGGGGGAGCCCCCGGGCTGGATGGGTGAGAAAGATTTCCCCTTGATGGGGTGGATCGAAAGGCCTGCGAGTCACCCTGCAGGAAGGGGGCACCTCCGACCTCTCCCTCCCTCCTGGCTTTAGGGGCCTAGAAGACAGGTGGAACCAAGAGAGAAGGGAAAGGATGGGGGGTGCTCCAGCAGGTCCCCGCGGTGTGTCCCCAGGCACAGGCCGCGTGTCCCACCCAGCAACACCAGTGACTTCCTAAAGCGGCCCGCAGCGCCTAAACCCAAGCTCTCACGATGTGGTGTCCTCGGGTCATGGCTGAAGCCTTCGAGACACCCAGGGAAGGGAGCAGCCGCCCCGCAGGCGAGGAAGGAGTCAGCATGAGGGATCCACCCACGTCAACTCCAGGCCCTCGCATTTGGGGGGCGCCGGCTCCATCTCCCTTCGCCTCCCAGTGTCCCCGCTCTGTCGCAGCTGCCTCACCGCCCCGCACCTTTAGAAGCCCGGGGCCAGCCCCGAACCCGGCGCTAGCCGTGGCCAACTCTCCTCCGACCACTTCATTTTGACATTTCAGGAAGAGGAGGGCTTTCTCCTGGGGCTGCTGTGTTTTTTACTTTTCTAGAGTTGCCAGAAAACTGGGATGTTGATGGCTGAACAATGACAGTGCGCTTTGAGGGCTGGGGACGTCATGACCCGGACAGGGAAATGGAGAAAGGTAATCTGTGCCGACCAGGAGTCAGCAGAGGCGAGCTTCTAAACGCACCAAGTGTCCGCGTCTTCCTTGGACACGCTAGAGACCTCCGGGTAAAATCTGGGGGGCTCCCCGGCTCTCAGGGGTTCACACTTCGCCCAGCCCCCGCCTCTCCCCTCCGGGCCCGGCTTGCGCTCGGCTCTCCGCTGCCTGCCACCTCGCGAACCTCAAGCAATTTGTTATATAAAACAAAACTGCAACCGCACACGTGTACCAGCACACCCGCAGCGACGGACACCCAGGGAGAACTCCGCTCCAGCGCCTTGGGCCACGTTTCTTTCTGGTCCTTCCAACAGCCGCATCCCTGCCACCACCTCTAGTCCCAGCTGCCCGAAGCAAAAAGGGAGATTCGGACTTCAAATCTGGGGCTCCCTTGGCCCGCTCCCTGCAGTGGGTAAAGCAATCTCTAGTTACTCCCACCATTAAGAAAAAGAGTTGATCAGAAATATTTGGTCCGCACACAAAGACGTACCACAAAAGGAATGCACTTTTCTGCGCGAAAGCCTTCGGACTAGGAGTCCACACCTGAACGCAGCCCAGAAATGGTTAGAGTAGCCTGCTGCGGGACAGTGCTGGGCCTTCGGACTCAGCCCCACGGCCTTCTCAGGACCTCCCGCGGTTCCCGGCTTGTACTGCCTTAACCTCGGAGAAAGCGGCTCTCAGCCACCCGGCTCCCTGCCGCATTCCCGACCTCTCTGGGTGGCCCTGCGCTGCTGGGGTCGCCTTAGAGAGGCTCCGCTGATGCGCCCTAGAGGCGCCCACTCCCCTTTCTTTACTGCGCCCCCGGACTCACCCACACCTCATATATCGTTGGCAAAAGGCAGGATGGCCACATCAAATAAAGCAAAAGGCAGCTTCCCAGTCTCCGGCTTTTGGCAGGAAAAGACCAACCCCAATTCTGATTCCCCAGGACTGGTGGGGATTCTAGTGTAGATGGGAGGATGCGCATGGAGGGGCGGGGTGCGGTGCGGGGCTTGTGTCCAGAGAGCCATTCAGCCAGATTCTCAGACCCCAGCTGACTTCTCCAGCTAGGAACCTGAGGCCTGGCGGGACAACGCTGAGGGCTGGGCCTCCTGCCTGGCCCCAGGAAATTGGTACAGGGGCCCCTAAGACCCTACACCCACCTGGGTCTTGATTTGTCTGCCCTGGGCGCTGAATCCCACCCCAGATTCAGATGGGCAGCAAACAATTCATTTCCTCAGGATCACACATTTTAAAGGTTTAATGGTGAGCCTACTCCCCATGACCAGCCATTTGGTCCAGCAAGCATCTCCTAACCAGGACCCTTCCTGGGTTGACTCTACCAGCCTGGCTGGTACCCCACTACCTCAAACCTGTCATGCAACCGACAGCCGCCCTCCCCGCACCTTTTCTGCCACAAGCACTAAGGGATGAAAGGGCTACAAATGTTACTTTATTATTATTTGTCCCTTTAAAGTTCCTCAACCCCCACCTAGAACCCCAGCACTGGAGTGAATGTGGGTGATGCAAGAAGACAAAAAGCACAGGGGAACTGGGAACCCAGCGGAGCGGAGATCCTGAAGGTTAGACTCCTTTCCATCCCTGCTCAGGACAGACTTACCCATGTCCACTTCCCAAGCACCCCACAGTGTCTGAGAGGAAAGAAAGGTGAATAAAAGCAACTCTTGTGCTTAGATACTCTCCTGTTCAGATACTTTCTGAGAATGCAACTTCCCTTGCATTGTAACGTTATCTGTCTTCACTGGGAACTGCTTCCCAATGAGTGACTTTTTGGAGGTCTGCTGGTCCAATGTCCCTGGAGAAAGTAGAATCCTAGTTCCCTCTGCCCCTGCCATTCCCCAGTTCCCTAGCACCCTCTCCCAGGCTTCGGTTTTCTCACCCACCTTAGGGTGCTTCTGGAATCAAAGGTGCCTGCCAGCCACTAGCTCCCCAGGGGATGTCAGATGCTCACACATCTGGGTTCCAACTTTCAACCCACAGCCACAGCTGTTTCTTTAATTGTATTCAGAGACAATGAGCCTAATCAGGCACTTGTGGGCAGAGGGAAATAAACATGAAATTGACACTCCACAGCCACCTTGGGGAGAAGGCTGAGCTGCTCATTCAGACTGGTTCTTTCCTCAACCCTCTGCCCTCCCTGAAGAGGAAAATATATCCAGCCCTTCCCGAGCCTTACCATCCTCTCCTATTTTTCTGTTTAATTTTTTCTCCACATGCCTAGTTCTACTGGCTCTTTCCTCCAAACATGGACAGGCACACATGCACACACCACACTCTCCCAAGGTCATTGCAGAAAGTCAAAGATTTCCAGGGACCAGAAAGAACAAGGACTGGGGTCTAGTTCATTTTCTTCAAGGGGCAGCTGTTCTTCTGGAGCGGAGACCGCCTGTTAATTCTCTCCACGTGAAGCAGGGAAAGCCCATGCAGAGCAAAAGACAGAAGATAGTGATATTCACTAACCTGGGTAGCTTGCTCTCGGCCGCCAGCTGTTTATTTTTTATTTTTTTATTTTTCCTGACTTGCTGGAGATCTGAAGGCAGAAATGACAGGCAGACCTGACCACTGTTGTCGCTGCCGCGGTCCTCGCCGCCCCAGCTGCTTACGGCATCTCACGCAGGCTTCCAGCGAGAACTAAAACCAGGGTGATGTGCATCCTTCCTAGGAACCCCCCTCCCCCGCCTCCTGCTCACTATAGAGAGCAGAGCTCTTCCGGGTTGCGAAGAGGGAAAGGGAGGGAGGGAGGGAGAGAGGCTGAGGGAGGAATGAATTTCACCCCCCTTCTGCAAACAGGCACGCTGCACATCAGGAGTAAGTGACACCGGCAGAGCTGGGGGAATGAGGAAAGACGGTTTGAAATGTGACCAGCCCCCTGGTGCCTACAAAGTCCACTGTCTCTGGCGGGGCTGGAATTAACACTGTAAATGTCACTAGTAGTGTTGACTGGGTCACCAGCAACCATAGATAGAAAAACTTTTCAAGAGTTTCCCTCCCACTTTGGAAGTGGAGACCCAGAGAAAGCATCTGGAGATAAACCTCATGGCCACATTTAGGCCATGGTCTCAACCTCCCAGACCCTCCCCCGCCACCCCTCCATCTGACTGTTCCACCACGCTCTGTATAGGCTGACGCTTCAAAAATGAATACAATCCACTTTCCACTACCTCTAGCCACAGCTGGCCAGTGAAAGTTAGGAAAAGCAGGAAGGTCAGTGACTTCACTCTGGGCTTGCTGGCTACAACTTAGCTCTTCATGGAGGCCATAAAAACACGTGAAGCAGCGACACTTGTGCACCCACTAAGTAAAAGTTTGGGGAGAGTCTCCCGAGGGGTCCCAACTCTTTCCAAAAAGACTTCTGGGAGAAATTAACCTTCTAGGAAAGTGAGACAAAGGAGCAAGAATCAGAGGTCACTCTGAAGATAAAATGTTAGAAGGAAAATGATCTTATTCGTCTACCACCAGAGGGAACAAGCTCCCGCCCTCAGCCTCAGGAGCCCCCCTCCTGTACCATCCCTACTTCTGCAGGGGAGGGGGTGGAGATCAAAATAATCCACAGAGGGAGTCTGCCATGAATAAAATTTCTGCAAGAGTAAAACGAAACTCCATAAACATTGGGGTAGAAAGGTCAGCGTCCATTTGTTTTGACAGGTAGAGTTTTCCCTTCACAATATTTATACAACAGGAATATGGAGACTGACTTTAAAAATAAATCAATCTTTGGGGAGAAATAAAAAAGAAAATGTGTCCACCGCTGGGCCAGGAAGTCAAGAAGTTTCTTGGGCTGGAACCAGTTCGGTAGGAGGGAGTGGCATGATGTGACGGTTCCAAGTGTTCATGGGTGGCTGTTCCCCACGGCGAGGACGAGGCCATTGGTCAGCGGGGCCAGAATGAGTGGGCAGAGGTGGGGCGGCGCCGAGGCGGGCAGGTGCCCAGCGCTGCCCCGGCGGCCGGCGGCCGGATCCGGGAAGGGCAACTGCCTGCGCCTCGGATCCTAGCCTGCCTGCAGCCGCTCAAGGCCCCCGGACCTGGACACAGCACGCCCCGCTTTGCGCCTCGCTCAGCATCCTCCGGGGTCTAGGTTTAAGCCACATGCGGGATGGGCGCGGGGTGTCTTATCGTTTGCACAGATGGCCAGGAGACAAGCCGGGAGCCCCCCTGCCCCCGAGGAAGCTCTGAGGTCCACCTCGCGTCACGGCTCAGCCCCTCCCCCGCCGGCGGCCCTGGCCCTCCTGCCTGCCGCCACCCAGCGGCAGAGCCACGTTCTCTGGCGCCGAGGCGCGGAGTCGGCACGGGTGCGCCTTTCGAGGGCGTCAGGGAGAGGTCACTCCTTCCCCCAACCTGTTGCCCCGGCGCGAGTCAGGGAACCGCGGGCTGTTCCCGGAGGGCGGCCGAGGGTGGAGCCCTTCAGGGTTCCCCGGCCACTCGCTCCTCTTCACTCCTGCCTTGTGGGCAACAAGACCCCCCCGCCCCCGGACCCAGGAGGGTCATTGGCCACCCAGATGGCGACACCTGTCTCCTTGACTTGGATGTCAGCTGTGCCCCCCATCTCGCCTGTTTCTGCATCTCCCCTACAACTTCTGCGCCCTTTCGAGGGTCTCCTCCCTTCATCTCCTCCCTTCCCCATCACAGAGTCACCTCCAACCTGCCAGCCTTTTACCTTTAGCATCTGGATCCCCGCCCTGCAACACTACCCCCGCCCCTCCCGCCCGCCGACCCCAGGCTCGCGCCCTCTCCGTCACCCCCAGCACCCACACGCTCGTCACCCTGTCCCTGGGGCGCGCCTGCCACCCTCCGCCCGGTTCCGGCTGGGTCTGACGGCCCCTGCCCGCGTTCCTTTTCTGCTGACGCGGGCATTTGCTGGTCTCCGGTTTAAAGTGACTCTCTGGTTAAGGGAAGGAGAAACCTGACCGCTTGCACACAGCACCCTCGTCGCCCCAATTCTACCTTTAGCAAAAGAAGGTTTATTTTAAGGACACTCGACTGCCAAAGATACTGGGGCTTAAAAAAAAAAAATCCAAAGGACTTAATTAAAATATAACCGATTTTGAATTCAATGTCCAGTAAGGGGCAAGATTCTGAGAAGAAATACCAGCTGGGCATTTCTTGTCATCTTGATGGACTTAGCAGTGGAAAGTGCTGCTAATTAGGAATCCAGGAGAGAATTATTCCAGGATGGCTGGGGGAAATTTGATGTTGGGGGGAGTGGGCAGCAAGGTGAAGAAAGGATACAATTTATCCTGAGAAGTAAACAAAGTGAAGGAAAGATGCTGGTCACTTATCCAGAGGGGCTAAAGATTAATTTGGGATTCGAGGACACTGGCCCCTGCACATGGTAAAGATGTGACTTTAATGAAGCTACAAGTCACTTTCTGAATTTTAAAAGCTGCCACCCTGGCTTGCTGATTTGTGGTTCAGGTCTCTGTGCTTGTGTGTGTGTGTGTGTACTTGTGCTCACGAGAGACAGAAAAAAAGACCCTCCTTTATTCAGGGAGCAACTGCCAGTGTTAAAAGCTGAGGGGCCTCGGATCCCCAGGTGCTTGGGAGAGGCTCCATCTTAACAAGTCCCAGGGGAGAGGGTGACTTCCCTCCCAAGGCTTCAGAACTCAAAAATGAGCCTTTTTATTGACATGTCCTTGGAAGACAAGAACCCAGCTCCCTGGCACATACAGAGGGCCCTCAGGGGCAGCTCACCTGTGCCTGCACCCCTGTCTCTTCACCACCCCAACCCACCCCCAGCACATACCACCGGCCTTTTAGCCCCTTAACCCAGGGCAGGTGATCCTCCTTCCTGGAATTGGATTCAGAGGCTGAACTAGGAGAAGTGTTCTATGTGGCTCCAGGGCCTGGGGACTGCGCTGGGTCTGGGGTTCTTCCTGGAGGCAACCATGCCATTCTAATTGGCACCAGCATCGACTGCTTTCAATTCTGTGGTGGGTTGGACCACAACCCCACAAACTAAGGCATTTGATTGGATTTTAAACATAAAGGGAAGTCGCTGGGCATGTGGCGGTGGAAGGTAGATCAGTAAATGACTAACAGATAATGGAAACACAGTGTCCCCGGATCTCAGCGATGGCCGCACAGATAGGAACTTCACCTGTTGGATGAAGAAAAAGGAGACCCCGTAGGAAGAAATAATCGCTGGCAGAATCTCCAGTCTTTCTAAGAACGTGCCGCCACTTAGAGTTGTTCCGAGCAGGGCTGGAGGAACCATATATTTATTCTTCCAGGTTTCCCACATCCCATTTCTTTTCCCTAAAACACAGGAAATCTTTTCTCCTGCCTATCAGCCTACAGCATCATTCCCCTTCTCCATTAGTCTACCTTCCTGTGTATACCCTTAGACTGGCTTAGTTCACCTAAGTTCACTCTCTGCCAGATGAAAACACACACTCAATATTAGCCTTGGTTTAAAAGTTCCACTCTTTCAAGCCCATTCATTGACATTTATTTTATTATAAATATGTACGGTGGGGTGTTGGGAGGGAGTAAACAGATGTCTAGCGTGGGGACAGTCAGTTCTTTCATTTTTCTTTTGCAAGAGAACATTTTTATTAAACTCAACTTTTTGGTCTGGTACTTTGCCTATGTTCTTTGACCAAAACTCAGCCTGGTTGGGGAGTGAGTAGGTGGTGGGGGCCTGGATGGTATAGAACATGGATGTCTCAAATGAAAGTTTCACAAAGCAATGACTGGAAATCTTTAAAAAAAAAAAACAAAAAAACAGAACTATTCCACCCAGGCGCCCTAAATAAATAGCCCCGTTTGCAAATTCCTATCAATTATTACGTGATGGGAAAAAATCCTATCTGAAAATAAAGCACGTGAACGTGGAGAATTTTAATTAAATCTTACTGTGGATATAATAACATGGAAGTGATTTTTCATTCGGCGCTTGCCTGCTCACCAGTGTTTTATGGCGTTTTCTTGCCTCTGACTTTATTTTAAAATATTAGACGAGGTGGAGAATTATAAACGACTCTTTCCTTATCTGTACTGCTCACATATCCAGGATCAGAGGAGCTGATTAAGAAAGAAGTCAGAGGCAACGTTGGATTCATAATGATTTGGAATAATGAATCCTTATCTCTGCTTTCCAGATTATCTGCCTTTCAGCTCCCAATGTTTTGTTACATGGGATAATTTATTGCATCTAATACATCACAATGAATCTGATGGTAGAAAGTGATGGCCGACGTTGTGAAAGGGGGCCCTTATTTTTTATCCCGGGGCAATGAAACTGCTTTTTGCAGTTTTTAATTGGGAAAATATAAGGTAGATCTGATAAAAAAAAAAAAAAAAGAGCTGGGTATAATCTTGCCTGCTCCGGCTTTACCACGGTGCTCTTTAATTAGTGTGTCAATTTCAGGCTGAAATTAACAAGATCGACCTGAAACCCGGGCTTAGTTTCTCCCCAGCACCTAGATCCTAATTTTTAACATGATTTATTTTTATGAAAAAGGAGATAATTAATCATAAACACTGAGGAGAGCACAGAGCCGAGTTGAGATAAAATGCCATTTGCATCTTTATATAGAGAGATACCAATAATGTTAATTTTTCAGAGATTTCTTCACTCCTTGCCATCTCCTGCCCTCACTCAGCTCCCACCCCGACCTCTGGCCACTCCAGTCCCATTCTTAGTAAACAAGAAAGAAAAAAAATCAACTCCAGATTCCTCTTTGGTATTCACTGATCTTTCTTTTAAGGGTATATATTTTTATATATTGTCAGCTCCTCCGGCTTTGTCTGTTAACACATGCGGAATTTTACAGGCTTCCTTCCCTCCTCAGAGCAGTGAGCTGGGTGGATCGCCTGCTCTCTCTTCCACCTACCCTCACCATCTTCCTTCCATTTTTGAGTTAGAGAGAGGAGGACACACATCTCATTTAATGGTTAATTAGTTACAATAATTGGCATTTTTGTTTCTTTTGTCTTTTGCCCTAGCCCAAGGAACAAAAGCCATCCCAATGCAACAGGCTTTCCTCTGTGCTGCTTTCAGGACCGATTTCAGAATCCAAGGCTACACCAGCATCCCCTCCCTACCCCAGACAGCACTAGCCACCTCCTGGCTTCAGGAAGTAAGAAGGGGCAGGAGTCACTAGTAATTTGCTCTTTAAGCTTTTTGTGCCTGTTGATTACTTTCTGGTTGCTTGGATTAAACAATCGTTGCAAATATGCAAACCAGTGAAAGGCAATTCATACATATTCGCTCTCCAATTGTTCCTCCTGACGTCAGATCATAATTTCTTGGTAATTGGATGGCTTGCACCCGAATAATGCGCATCTGACATTCTCTACGTTTGCTCTGGGTTGTACTAGATTTTGTGCTGGGAGTGGGGGGACAGGGAGGAGGAATTGATTTTTTTTTTTTTTTTAAGAATTCTTTTCTGTGCACTGAAGTTCCTGCTGTCTCCTTTCCTCCCCTACACTTAAGAATAGTTGCTTATGAAGTGTGAGGATATGGGAGTTTGTTTCTTGGGAATATCATTTCCTAGGCAGTTCTTGAGTAGATTGAAGAAAGTTGAAGACAGGCTGGTAAAGATGGAGGAAATGGGGATACAGTTGGGGCAGAAGCAGGGGTGAGTGTCTGTGGAGCCAGAACCACTTCTCTTTCTCTGCTCGGATCTGCAAAGTGTCCTGCTGTGTGACTTCGTCATGTCAGGCTAGGTTCTCAGCTCTGAAGTCAAGTCTCCATTCCTGAACGTGACCCCACACACTCAAATCATTAAAAGCTTGAAGCTTGATTATAAAGATATTTCAGGTTTTAGGCAGGTGGTCCCAGAGAGAGACCTGACTTTCTGATATTTTCTCTTTCCCTTCACCTCTGCCGGCCTTAGTTCAGTGGACCTAGACTGCTAGGTCCGCTAGGTCCGGATTCTGTATCCAATACTTTGGGATTGCCTCTCCTTCCCGACCCCCTCTTCATCCCTTCCCCACCCCCTCTTCATCCCTTCCCCCTCTTCCTTTTGCTCTCTTTTCCCTCTCTTTAGGACACATCACTCCAAGAATTTCAAGTATCAATTATAAGTAATATTAATTTCTCGACCCTAACCAGTGAAGAGCAGATGATCTGATAGGAGTATAAAAATGGTGCTTCCCTAGATGAAACAGACCAGTGGAGCCTGCTGGGCCGATTCCCATGGCCAGATGAACATTCAATTTTCCGGCATTATCTCCGCACTTAAACTCGCTTTCTCCGTTTCTGTGCCAAGATAAATTTGCATAATATTTGCAGCTGTAATTAGCTGATGAGCATCTCCTAGTCTCCTCCTTTTGTTTCTCTCTGCATTTGGTCTTCCATTGATGCTACGTTTGATCTTTAATATTATAGGATTCCCGATAGAGGACTGCATATCTTATCTCCTGGGCTCCAAAATCTTTTAAGAAGGATGGTGGGGGTGGTGCAGAGGGAGGGTGTAGGGAGAAGGCTGAGTGGGGCAAATGAAGCCTCACTAATCACAGTTGGAAAAGGTTATGATGGTAGAAGGTATAGGTACTGACAGAACAAATGAGAGAAATGGAGAACCATGGGGGTGGATGGGAGGGTTAGGATGAGCCTCTGGAAATGAGGGAGTCTGGAATGAATAGGTTTATTTAGAGAACGCTAGAGTGCGGTTTGGGGGCTGGGCTGAGATTTGGAACATAGATAGGTAGGGGAGTGCGGTTGGCATCCAGCCTCAAAGGGTATGGCCCTTCCTCCCTTTCTGGGAAACCAGTCACTACCCATCCAGGGTCCGAGTAGGACACTCTGGTGGGTTGCTCCCTTCAGGCAGAAACTGGAGCTTTTGAAACCAGGTGACACCTTTATCTGCTCATCTGTTTGTCTCTGTTAATAGAGACCAGGGCACTCCTGAATTTGTAATACACCACTAACACTTCATTCCCTCCAGCGTTGTTTAAAAGAAATGAAAGCCCAGCAAAAAAAAAAAAAATTAAGAAAAGGGGGAAAATGAAAATAAAAAAGACACAAGGGATTAAGTATAAGGAGGGGGGAGTCGGTCGCACTGAATAGCGTCGACTCCAGAAGTGGAGCGAAACCAGAAAAGTGGCCCCTTGCCTGGGCTGTCATTGTTGTGTTCTTTTCCCCCAAACCAAGAGTCTTCTGACTTGGGTGGCAGCAGGGTGGGAGGGCGGGAGGATTAGAGGAGCCACTGGTTGAATTAGTATTTGTGGGAATCCGGAGGGGAGAGGGAGAAAGGAAAGGAAAGAGGCAGAAGGAGGGGGAAAAAAAGAAGACAAGAAAGAGTCGATTTCCATGCCAATCATCGGAACAAATAGCTAACATTTAACGTTTACACCCGCACTGGCGGCGCCCTGGCGCTCCGAGGACCTGGAGCCGAGCTAAAATGTCCCGAAAGCCTTTGGAGAAACGAGTTTCCAGCTCTCAGGTTCTCTCCGTCCCCCCTTCCGTGAGGCTTCGGTTTCAGGCTGGACTTGTCCAATGTCTGCGTCGCTGCTCCGAGCCCCCAAATGAGTGTCAAGGAGACGAATATCAAATAGCGCCGGGGTCAAGGCGATTTAGTTAACCGCGCGGGGCGCTCGGGACTTGAAACTTGTGTGGGACTCCAGAGGGAGTAAGACAGGCGGAGGGAGGGCTGGTGAATGAATGAATGACGATGAACTGATGAGTGAATGAAGACTTAGTGGAAAGGACACGCAGGCACTCGTGGGGCTGAGAGCGCCTCCACGCACTTCCTCTCCGCCGCAGGGCAAAAAGCAACGCTCTCGGTTGGAGAAAAGTTCCTTAAAAAAACTTTAATTTTTTTGTGTAATGAGGCCAATTTTCTAAAGCGAAGCCAAGCCATTGGGCTCTTGTCCGGCCCTTCAACGTGTACCTTCTATCATTGTATTGCCTCAAGGCTTCAGGGTCGCCGTCTGCCAAATTGATGGGGCAAGATCAGAGGATGGTCAAGTTCCCTTCTTCCTGCTTTGAAAAAGCAGGCTGCGGGCCCTGGGAGGTTAATGGCGGTGGGGGAGGGGGGTGCGGGGAAAGGGGATCAGCTCCGCAACCCCAATGCGCCCTGGAGACCCCAGCACTGCCCCCCACCCCAGTCTGGGCCACAGGCGCTGACCAGACAGACTTCCAGCAGCGACTCGCCCAGTGCAACTGCAGGGTGCCCCCCTCCACCCTACTCCCACACCGAGCTTGGCCGCCTGGAGCAACAGCACTTGTTCTCGATTATTCGATTATTCTCGGGCTCGCCGTCTAGGGAAGTCCGTCTCGTCCTTCCTCTGTCCACCAAGACTCCTTCGGCGCGCCCTGCGCAGTCTTGCGCCTCTTGAGTGTTTGCAAGAGAGCATCCTCTTTTGGGGGAGGAAAGGCGGAGTGGAGGGGTGGTGGTGGTTGCGAATTGAGGTTTCTTTCAAAGTTCCCAACTCCAGAGCCAGAGCGGAAGTCCAAGCGGACGCAGTCTTCAGCTGCACCGCGCGCCGGGTTAGTAATCGATTAACCCAAGCCCGCTCCTTAGGATTTCACGGTGTCTTTTTTTTTTCCCCCTTTAGTTTTGAAACCCAGGTTTCCGTGCGCAAGCGGGGGAGAGGGGGGGACGTTTGCACGTGCGCCGATCTTTGTGCGCGGGCGTCGCAGCCTGTGCTCCGAAGCTGCGAAGGGGGGACGGAGAGGAGACCGCGGCTGCGGTGGGGTGGGGTGGGGTGGGGTGGGGAGTATGGGCACCAGACTTGATGATTTGATGATTTACTTCCCCGAACCCTGAGTGGAATATCGGGTGGAGACAGTAGGCAGGCGGCAAGACGTTGCTTTGGAGGCTGCTCAGGCTTCAGGACTGGCACCCAGGTCTCCATTATCCTTTCGGCCTCGCCCCCGGCCCCCATCAACTCCCCCAGACCCCCACGTCCCACCCCTCGGGCGCAGTTCGGGGTCTGTCCGAGGCCGAGCGCCTGGACCCTGGCTGTCCAGTACGCTGCCTGAGGGTTGGGGGTCTGTGCGCGGGGTGGGGGGGAGTGGCTAACCACAAGCGAGGTGCCGGGACGTGCGGGGTGGGCTGGCGGGGGAGGGGTGGCGCTGTCTACTTAAATAACCCTTCTCTTGGTGAGTCCCTCTCCTCGGTGTAATTCTCAGCGATAGTCATGAAGACTAATCGCGATGCTACTTTCCCCCTTCTTTCTCAAATTAAAAAGAGAGAGAGAGAGAGAGAGAGAAATGCGCACCCAACTCCACTAGCGTTCGGGTTGTGGAGAGAAATTCTCCAATAGAGCAGTGTAATTTCTCAGTTGATTTTGATTGACACACTGTCCCTGGGATCATGTGTTAATCCCTTCTTCACTCAAGCCTTTTCATAACTCATTTCTCTCTTGCTAGATGGGGAGTCTGATGGTTACCGAGGCAACCACGATAGCGCTAAGCTATTTCCCTCTCTGCAAGGAGACCATTATTCCGCATGCATAGGCCATTTGCAACAGAGGTCGTCGCAAAGTCATTCACAACACAGCACACACGTTTATTAAACTTTTATTCTCTTTTTTCCCCCCAACACAGAAACTAGTTTGCCCTTGTACGGGGGAGTGAGGCATCATTGTCCGGCCCCGCGTTGGCAGCCACTGCTCTTCAGGGCGCGGGCCCCTCGTGGACACTCAGCCCCCGCCACCACCGCGCGGGGGTCAAAGGTCCCCCTACTTCCCCATCTGCCCTTTGAGTCTTCTCTGACGCCACTTCTGGGACCTCGGGGATAAGAAGAGGCGGGGGCAGCGTCTCAGTGCAGCCGGGAACCGGCCTCTCCGGCCGCACGACCTCCACCGGGGAGGCCGGGACTTCACCTGCCTTCCTATGCAGGCTCCCCCCTTTCTCGGAGTCCCCCCTTGCCGACATCCCTTTTCTCCTCCCCGCCTGGGGACCTGGGCTTGCCGGGCGCCAAAGCTAGCTGCCCGGAGCGCTCGGTTCGTGGGTTTCTGTCCCCATTCTGGCCACGAAAAGGGCAGGCGAGGCGCCCAGGCTCCGGCCTGGCCCCGCACGTTGGGGGCGCCGGGAACCGGAGTGGTTGGGTCCCCAGACTTCTGGCCGGGAGTTGGGGCTGGTGGGAGGGGAGTGGAAGACCCGGACTGTCTGGGGCGGTCAGTCAAGAGCATTATTACCCCAGCCCCGTCTGGGTTAAGGCAAACACAGCAAACACCTGTCTAACTTGTTCGGGAGCTCCCCAGAGCCACAGGGCAGCTCAGAGGGCCCTGGATCCGTGGCCAGTGCTTGCATCTTCTCCCACTTCCTCCCTCCCTTTCTTTTGCTTCCCTTTGGCCCCTCCCAGTCTTTATTTTTTCGGAGAAGGCAATGGCACCCCACTCCAGCACTCTTGCCTGGAGAATCCCATGGACGGAGGAGCCTGTTAGGCTGCAGTCCATGGGGTCACTAGGAGTCGGACACGACTGAGCGACTTCCCTTTAACTTTTCACTTTCATGCATTGGAGAAGGAAATGGCAACCCACTCCAGTGTTCTTGCCTGGAGAATCCCAGGGACGGGGAACCCTGGTGGGCTGCCGTCTATGGGGTCACACAGAGAAGGACATGACTGAAGCGACTTAGCAGCAGCAGCAGCAGCAGTCTTTATTTTTTATGGGAGTAGACCCACAGGGGCCCTAGGGAGTGCATCTCTACCTGATGGGAGGAAACAGGCCTCCATCAGGCCCTTCACTGCCTTCCCCACCTGAACCCCAGCTCCCTGAGGTCCCCCGAGAGGATGCACCTGCCTCACCCACAGCCAGGGTTGTCCCCTGGAGCCTGTCCCTACCCTTCTCCCCCGCCAGGACCGGCTGGCTGGGGGATGGCTCCCTGCACTGAAGGCGCCAGCAGGGAGCACAGACCTGGAGGCAGGCAAAGGTCTGGGGGCCGGCTCCCAGCTTAGCATGCAGCAGGGCCTCCAGAGGGCTGCGAGGGTCAACGTCCCTCCCCAAGCCCGGCATTGCTCACCTTCTGTCAAGATCCCACAGGCAATGCTGAAGGCTGGAGGGGATGCCACCTGCACTGGTGCCCCCCAACTCCGTTCTGTCCCCAGAGAGAGGGATTGCTTTGTTCAGCCTCGGAGGTGACATCACCTGTTCCGTGGGGAATGCACCTGGCTGGGGTGGGGGCGCCAGAGCCAGGCTTGTGATCTGCCAGGACTGGGTGCTGGGGAAAGGATGAGGAGGGACCCTTCCCCGGGGGTCAGCCAGCTCATCCTGGATCAGACCTCCCCAGTAAAGGCATCTGGAGAGGGGAAACTCCAGCCACAGCTTTCCCGGGGGTGTGGGGTTCCGGGAATCTAGAGCCCCGGGCAGAGGGCTCCAGGTTGGGGAACTGAGACGCGGCTGGGTGGGCGGCAGTGGCCCAGCGGAGCCTGCAGGAAGTGGGCTGTGTGTAGGCAGCTGGTCTCACTTTTTACAAGGAGATCCCAGCCACGGAAAGTGCATTTTGGGGGGCTGGGATCAGAGCCAGGAGGAAGCAGAAAGAGTTCCTGTCCTGGCTGCTCCGCACGGGGCTCCGAGGGTCACAGCCAGGTCACATGTCCCTCCTCTGAACTGTGCCTGGTGTTGGCGGGAGGGTGGCAGAGGCCTGAGTCTGGGTGAGGGTTGGCTCGGGCTCGAGGCACCTGAGGAAGGGGAGGAGAGGACTGCAAGTCCACGGGCCTCGGGGGCTAGACCCCAGTGCACTCAGGCTGGTCATGGAGGTGACGATTGTGCTAGCATGCTTGGTGGCCCTGGGGGTCTTGGCTGAGGGGTTGGCTTTAGGTCTGGCCACCTGATCTCTGCAGGTTGGAAGGCACCGCACGCCACACAAACTCATTACCCACCTGAGTTATCTCAGGGGAAACCAAACTGACAAAACTCTGTTCTAAGGAAAGGGCCCTCCAGGTTATAGGAAGCCAGGCCACTTACACCAAAGGCCGCAGCAATCCGGAGATGTTACAACAGCATCTGCATCCATCGTAAAATACATTGGTTATGAAATAATGCTTATAAACTCCAATCCCCCTGTAAGATAGGTTTATCCCCATTTCACAGGTGACCCAGCCTGTCTGGTCACGGTGCCAGCCCTCATCACTGGGGCTTCATTTCTTCCAGGAGACCTCAGTGTATGCTGGGGAATGTCTGTGGGGTTACTGGAGTATTTCTGTGTCTTCATCCTTCCTTCCTGTAACCTTGTGTTTGCCTGGTGGGCACTTGCTAAGCTCTGAGACAGGAAACTGTCCCTGTGCCCAGGTAGAGGGAGGGGGAAGGACAAGCAAATGGATCACTTGAGGTGTAATAAGCAGTCTGTAAAAAGCCTGCTGTGTGAGAACAGAAGACAGAAGGCTTGGGCGTGTCCCTAAATGTTCACCCAATTGGGAAGCTGGATCTGGCTCTTGGGATGCTCACAGTGCAGGGCGGGCAAGGAAGAGATTTTCCAGAAGTAAACAGGCAAGTTCAATAGCACTGGGATGGGGGTGGGGGGTGTGGTGGGGAAAGGGCCTGGAGGGTTGGAGAAAGGATGAGAAAGGTGTTGGGTGGGGGGCGTTCCCAGGTGATGCTTGCAGTAAAGAACCTGCCTGTCCAATGCAGGAGACGTAAGAGATCAGGTTTGATTCTGGGATCGGGAATATCCCCTGGAGGAGGGCATGGCAACCTACTCCAGTATTCTTGCCTGGTGAATCCCTTGGACAGAGAGGCCTGGCAGACTACAGTCCATAGGGTGGCAAAGAGCCAGACACAACTGAATCAGCTTAACACACATGAGCAGGGGAGGAGTGGGAGGGGTCAAAACTCAGGCCAGTGAACTGTGGAGTCCAGCTAAGTGGCTTTATCTGGTGGGCACTGGGGAACCAGTGATGGTTCACGCAGAGGAATAGTGGCATCAGAATGAATGAAGTTAGAGATTCCCCGTGCCATTCTGATGACAGGTCTCCCCCTGCCCGCCCCCCACACAGCCACATGCCCGGAACTAAAGTATTTGCCTCAATAATTTCAAATTGTATACAGCAACTGAGTAATACTTCCCCCCACCCCCAAATGCTTAGGCAAAAGCAACACTTACACCAAGGCTCCTGTGTCTCTGTGCATTTTCTCACGATGGCTGCTAGGGACCCTGGTCCCCTGGGCTCTTGTGAGTGTGTTGAGAGCAGCAGCTCTGGTCGCTGGCTATGATGCAGGCACATCCCTGCCTGGACCAAAGGCACTCTGACAGTTTCACGGCCGTGACAGAAATCAACCAGAGCCCGGAAGGCAAGCGGTGACACCGCCTAGAACACCACGCTGCGCCGTGACTGTGATGGCAAGAGACGGGGAAGCCGCTGCCCTCATGAATATATGGCAGGTATCTACAAACCCTCACGCTAATTGATGGGCTCCCTATATATCATCCTAGATAAAGGGCCCCTGTGCAGTAAATGCTGATGTTGAGAACACCCTGATAGGGCTTTGTTAACAAGAAGATAACAGGAGAGCAAGATATGTTTGTTTAGCTGCCTATAGATAAACCCAATAGGTCTTCGTTAACTTTTCATGACTGATGGCAACCGCTAACCATGATAAATAATCCTGCAACGGGGAACTTTATTTAAAGTGCCAGAAATGGGACCTACATTTTTAGCTCTTTTGAATGAAGAGGAAGTATTTTCTGAGTGTGAGGCCACCTATGTGATAGTACACCCATGCCCAATTTTCACTAAATAATTTAAATCATCGGCTGAACCCCTGAACCAAGTTGACCTTTGATACTTTTTCAGGGTTTGCTGTATTTCAACCTCATGCAAGTGGAACAGGTCTGAGGGAGGAACTGGATTTTACAGAATGAAATCTAGTACCAAAAAGTGGCAGAACCTTGGGAAATCAACACAAATGTTTTTGGAGCAGCTACAAACAGGTGTAAATGCTTCAATATTTTCAAAAATATTCCTCAGTATCTGTTAGGAATATGGTGGCCAGAGATGGCCCATCTGTCAACATATTGGAAGTTGCAAAGTCTTATCCAAAACTGATGGCTGCATAAAGGTTTATTTTTCAAAGCTAAAGAGGTAGGTTTCTCACTGTCTTAAACGATGTCTTGATACATCATGTTTTACCTAGCGTCTGACTCTTTGCGACCCTATGGACTGTAGCCCACCAGGCTCCTCTGTCCAAGGGATTCTCCAGGAAAGAGTACTGGAGTGGGTTGCCATTTCTTCCTCCAGGGACTCTTCCTGGCCCAGAGATCGATGGGTCCCCAAGTCAGGCTGTGTCCAGAACTCACCCCAAATGAAATCCTGCAAGTGCGTGGAAGGCAGCTATTTCATAAACCTGCTTCCAAAGAGACCAAACTTGTGTGCTGTTGGAAAAAATGATCGTCCCACTGTTACCTTTCTTGAAATCTATTTTTTTTTTTTTTTTACTAAAAAGCATCATTTGAATTTTATCTTTGCTAAAATGCTAGGAGGAGTGAGGCGTCTGACCTGATTGAATAATCTTCCGCAACCTGCAAACTAAACAAATTTGATGGAAGAAACGACTCTGGGTCTCTAAAGTGACCCAAATTTGCCATCAGTAAATGGAGATCTCAGATGAAATGATGTTTCTTTTAATAAAAAGAATATGAAGTGGAATTTGTTCTAATGTAGAAAAATGACTGCAAAAGCCACAGGTTAAATATGTCCTAAGGTACTAGGGAAAGCTTTCTGTCTGTCTTTTTCCCCCCTGATGTGTCACAAGTAAGAAAGAGCTATTGTAATTCAGGCCCGTTTTTGGTTCTAAGAGAAAGCTCCGGTTGGGCTCACTCTCTGGGGCAGCTTGGTCCTGAAAGCATCAGATTTGATGCCCTAGACTCCCTGGAACCGCGAGTTCACATCCCCAAGGGCTTGGGCTCAACCCTTCCTCCTTCCTGGGCAATAAATAGCATGGAAACCAGGTTATCTGTGTGGCCAACTTTCAGGAAAGACCTTGAAAACAGAGACGGGGTGGACCTGAGGGTCACGTGGTGCTTTCCATTACCATGGGGTTCACTGAAGGCTGGCTGCAAGCAGCCGTCCCGAAGCAACTAAGCACCCCAGCGATCCCAGGAGATACTTCCCGCGGGTTTCTAATAGAAGGCCGTTTCAAAGCCTGCCCAGACTCCGAGGCAGCCGGCTCCCTTTACCCTGGTGTAAAGCCATTGGGTGGCTCCATCAGATTAGGTGTGAGGCAGGGGGAGGGAATTCTGAATGTTTACCGTTCCATCCAGCTTTCAGTGGCAGGTCTATAGAGCTTTCATATCTTAGCACTCTATTTTGTATTCGTGATTAGTGGGTTGGCTTAGGTACAACATGATTAATCTTTCTTCTTTCTTTCTGGCCCAAAGTGATGGTACCCTCACCTGAGTTTCAACAGTCAAGTTTCTGAAGCCATGGCACACTTTTTTACACTTCTGCCACTTCTTTACCTATGGGGCACCGTCTCCACTTGAACTTTGAATAGATTGTTTGCCCAGTTTCTGACATGACTCTACTTAATATGAAAGACCAGCTTTTCTTGTGGGGAAAAAAAAAATTCAGACAGTGCCAGCCAAGACCATCAAATGGTTGGGCTGAGGTTTGTTTTAGTGACCCGAGCTGTCATTGCACCCGAGCAGTGACTGGACCAGACAGCTCTCCTGGGCCTTCGCTTACTATTTCCCCAAATTATTGCTTTTCTTTCTGACCTTTGAGCACCAGCAAAACATGAGTAACAGCTTAATGAAGCCAGATTCTTATTTCCAACTGCATGATGCATATTCAAATTGATGGCCATGTGATGTGACTTTTGTGTCTGTAAACGCCACAGTTTTGAAAATTACACATGAAAGTTGATGTAGGAAGAGTTGTGAGCTGTAGGTTGTAATCACACCATATATCTTTATATAAACATCCTTCAGATGAGTCTGTATCCATAGACCTCTGAGAGACAACGTGGGGTGTTCTCAGCATTAGCCAGTTCTTTGGGAAAGGAGGTGAATAAACTTCTTATGGCAGAAATACCGTCTTTTGAATTCGGTCAGGATTTCTGCTGCATTAAATTGCTGTATTGTCTGTGACCACGAACTGAAACATGGGCTAGCTTGGTTTGGGCAGTCTGGGTAATTTGAAGCCCTCCAAGAGGGCTGAGTATTTTGTAATTGATAAGCAAAACTTCTGTGTTGTTTTTAGTGATTTGAAAGAAAATTCAGTGACAGTGGTTTGTCTGTAAAAACATTCCAACAAATAACTAACCATCCAACAAATGAAGTAACTGTTGAAAGGTTCTGTATTATCCTCAAGATGCTAGAGGCAACATGGAAGCAGTTCACACGTCCATGGATTCAGTGTATACGTATGAACAGCTATGTTCCTGTTAATGGTTGAATCAGTGTAGTAGAAAAAGTTCCCTACAATCTTGTACAAACCACTGAGAACTGGTATTTTGAACATAGGAGAAGACTCCTGGATACATAAAGTATGGACTCAATGAGAAATTGTTACTAAGTTGAAAACATTAAACTCTTTATGTTTTCTTGCCTTTCCCCGTCTATTGACAGTAAAGCTACATAAATGCCTCTATACCTTGAAGAATATCCTCCCGTGCAGGAAATGTTAGGGAATATACCCACCTGGGCAGTAGCTCTCTGCCACCCCATCACTGTACAGCCATTATGCCTGCTAAAGACATGCTCTCTGCTGTTCTTCCTAAAAATGTGCTCGTGTGAGAGGTAAACAGCCTGAAAACGATGTGCTTATTTTTTTTAATTTATTTTTAATTGGAGGATCATTGCTTTACTTTTTTTTAATTTATTTTTAATTGGAAGACAGTGCTTATTTTTTGTATCCTGGTTTTACTTCAATTTTTTAACTGTAAGCCCATGTTTTTTTTAATGTTTTTTAAAATAAATCCACACTTTAAAATGCTGAGGGTACTGGATCCCATATGCCGCAACTAACAGCCAGTGCAGTCAAATAAATAAATAAATACTTTTTTTTTTTTAATGCTGAGGGCAAGTCAGCGTTTCTGATGGGGTTCCTTGCATACAACACATATGGACCTGACATTGTAACAGACAGTGGATAGATTTGATGTATCACTACCTCTGAAACGGAACTAATTTATTTATAATATTTCAAGTCTCGAGCCCAATGTGAGAGCTACAAGGAGCCGGTAGATCTCATGGGACCTCTTTGTTTCAAATTGATGGGGCTGAGGCCCTGGGGAGAGTTGAGCACACGCTCAGAAAACGAGGCAATGATGTCAGAGCTTCCTGGCTGTGTAGACGGTCAGAGCCCTGTTGAAGGAGCAAACAGCGCCCACAGTCATGAGTGTCCCAAAGCTGCAGTGATGCACTAGCAACTGGCCGCCTGTGCTCATCTACATTTCAACTGGCTAAAATTACTTTAAAATTTAAATGTTACTTGAAAAATTACTGTAACATTTTTTGTTAAAATTAATATATCTATTTTATTTCAATTAGTTAGAATTAAAACTAGGGATTCCCTGGTGGTCCAGTCAGTGGCTAAGACTTTGTGTTCTCAGAGCAGGGGGCCTGGGTTCAATCCCTGGTTGGGGAACTAGATCCCAAGTGCGTGCCTTAACTAAAAATCCCACACACCACAACTAAGACTCGGCTCAGACAAATAAACAAAATTTTTACTAAATAAATGTTATTTTAAAATTAAGCAAAATTAAACAGTTTATTAGCTGCAGTAGCTGTGTCTCAAATGCTCCACAACTCATGTGCGGTGGCCCCTATATTGGACAGAGCAGAAGTGAAAAGAAAGACGTATCCAACTTCACGGTCTGAGCAGAGAGGTGAACGCAGTGACCCTAGAACAGAAACGCTTGTGTGTGGGAGATTCCTAACCACATGGGGAAAGGGTGCAATGGCAGATCCTCCACCAGGGGGTGCTCTAGACACCAGCACACTCTTCGGTCTGGATCACATTCAGAGGGTGCTGAGAAATTCCTCTTGGTTAAGAGAAAGTTGGGTTTCCTTAATTTCAGTTCAGTTCAGTTGCTCAGTCCTGTCCAATTCTTTGCGACCCCATGTACTGCAGCACGCCAGACTTCCCTGTCCATCACCAACTCCCTGAGCCTACTCAAACTCATGTCCATTGAGTCAGTGATGCCATCCAGCCATCTCATCCTCTGTCATCCCCTTCTCCTCCCACCTTCAATCTTTCCCAGCTTCAGGGTCTTTTCCAGTGAGTCCGTTCTTCGAATCAGGTGGCCAAAGTGTTGGAGCTTCAGCTTTAGCATCAGTCCTTCCAATGAATATTCAGGGCTGATTTCTGTTAGGATTAACTGGTCGGATCTCCTTGCAGTCCAAAGGACTCTCAAGAGTCTTCTCCAACACCACAGTTCAAACGCATCAATTCTTCAGCGCACAGCTTTATGGTTCAACTCTCACATCCATACATGACCACTGGAAAAACCATGGCTTTGACTAGATGGACCTTTGTTGGTAAAGTAATGTCTCTGCTTTTTAATATGCTATCTAGGTTGGTCATAACTTTTCTTCCAAGGAGCAAGTGTCTTTTAATTTCATGGCTACTGTCACCATCTGCATTGATTTTGGAGCCCCAAAATGTAAAGTCTCACACTGTTTTCATTGTTTCCCCATCTATTTGCCATGAAGTGATGGGACCAGATGCCATGATCTTCATTTTTTGAATGTTAAGTTTTTAAGCCCGCTTTTTCACTCTCCTCTTTCACTTTCATCAAGAGGCTCTTTAGTTCTTCTTCACTTTCTGCCATAAGGGTTGTGTCATCTGCGTATCTGAAGTTATTGATATTTCTCCCAGCAATCTTGATTCCAGCTTGGGCTTCTTCCAGCCCAGCGTTTCTTGTGATATACTCTGCATATAAGTTAAATAAGCAGGGTGACAACATACAGCCTTGATGTATTCCTTTTCCTATTTGGAACCAGTCTGTTGTTCCATGTCCAGTTCTAACGGTTGCTTCCTGACCTACATACAGCTTTCTCAGGAGTCAGGTCAGTTGAAGAATTTTCTACAGTTTATTGTGATCTACGCAGTCAAAGGCTTTGGCATAGTCAATAAAGCAAAAGTTGATGTTTTTCTGGAAGTCTCTTGCTTTTTAGATGCTCCAGCAGATGTTGGCCAATTGATCTCTGGTTCCTCTGCCTTTTCTAAATCCAGCTTGAACATCTGGAAGTTCACGGTTCACGTACTGTTGAAGCCTGGCTTGGAGCATTCCATGCATTACTTCGCTAGCGTGAGAGATGAGTGCGACTGCGTGGTAGTTCCGATCCACTTCCTGCACTGAGGCCTGAAGCTGTTCAGGAACGGCAGGTAAAGCCATGGCGTGCTGAGTGAGGGTGAAGTTAGCAAGTGCCTGTCCTCTATGATTTACTATTGCATTTTGTTTTCAAACTTTAAACTTTTTATTTTGTTTGGGGTGTAGCCGTTAACAATGGTAGTTTCAGGTAAACAGTGAAGGAACTCAACCATACATATACCTGTATCCATTCTCCCCCAAATCACCCTCCCATCCAGGCTGACACATAACATTGAGCAGAGCTCCCTGTGCTGTACAGTAGGTCTTCGTTGGTTATCCATTTTGAATACAGCAGTGTGTACATGACCTTCCTAAACTCCGTAACTATCCCTCCCCCCAGGCAACCATAAGTTCATTCTCTAAGTCTGTGGGTCTCTGCTTTGTAAGTTCACTTGCGTCCTTTCTTTTTAGATTCCGCATATACGGGATGTCATGTGATGCTTCTCCTTCTCTGACTTACTTCACTCCGTGTGGTTCTCTCTAGGTCCATCCATGTTGCTGTAAATAGCATCATTTCCTTTTTAATGTCTGAGTAATATTCCACTGAACATGTGTATCACATCTTCTTTATCCATTTATCTGTTGATGGACATTTAGGTTGCTTCCAGGTCTTGGCTATTTATTGCTGTAATGAACCTTGCAGTGCATGAATCTTTTCAGATCATGTTTTTTTTCCAGATATATGCCCAGGAGTGGGATTGCAGGGTCATATAGTTTCAGTTCTCTGAGATTGTTCAAAGTTAGAATTAGTGCCAATGCCAAATCCGTTGCACTTTGACTTGCTGTGTATTAATATCAGTTGTCTAGGCCTGCTGATGGCAGCACACCTCTCCCTCCACTGCCCACCTCTGGGTTCTGTACAGATGGGTATAAAGTTGAGCTGGAGAAAACAGGCCCTGGGATGAAGTTTCTCTCCTAGTGACCTTCTGTATCCAGAAATCAAATCATTGGATAATAAAATCAAATAATGCCGTATCCAACTTTCAAACCTTGATTGTAAACCAAGATTGCCTTTTTAAAATTAAAAAAAAATTAATTGAAATATAATTGACTTACAACACTGTGTTAGTTTCAGTTATACAGTAAAGAGATTCAGTTATACATACATATATATTTTTGATTCTTGCCAACAAAGGTCTGTCTAGTCAAGGCTATGGTTTTTCCAGTGGTCATGTATGGATGTAAGAGTTGGACTGTGAAGAAAGCTGAGTGCCGAAGAATTGATGCTTTTGAACTGTGGTGTTGGAGAAGACTCTTGAGAGTCCCTTGGACTGCAAGGAGATCCAACCAGTCCATTCTGAAGGAGATCAGCCCTGGGATTTCTTTGGAAGGAATGATGCTAAAGCTGAAACTCCAGTACTTTGGCCACCTCATGCGAAGAGTTGACTCATTGGAAAAGACCCTGATGCTGGGAGGGATTGGGGGCAGGAGGAGAAGGGGACGACAGAGGATGAGATGGCTGGATGGCATCACTGACTCGATGGACGTGAGTCTGAGTGAACTCCGGGAGTTGGTGATGGACAGGGAGGCCTGGCGTGCTGCAATTCATGGGGTCGCAAAGGGTCGGACATGACTGAGCGACTGAACTGAACTGAATATAGTTTATCAGAAGATATTGAGTAGAATTCCCTGTGCTATACAGTAGGTTCTTGCTGTTTATCTATTTTTATATAGTACTGTGTGTACATGTTAATCCCAAATTCTTATTTTAGTCTTCCCTTTCCTTCCCCTTTGGTAGCCATAAGTTTGTTTTCTATCTGTGAATCTGATTCCATTTTGTAAACAAGTTCATTTGTACTATTTTTAGATTCCACATATAAGTGATATCACACAATACTTGTCTTTCTCTAACTTACTTCACTTAGTATGATCATCTCGGGGTCCAACCATGTTTCTGGAAATGGCATTATTCATTCTTTCTTTTATGGCTGAGTAATATTGCATTGTATATGCAGGTGATACCACCCTTATGGCAGAAAGTGAAGAAGAACTAAAGAGCCTTGTGCTGAAAGTGAAAGAAGAGAGTGAAAAAGTTGGCTGAAAACTAAACATTCAAAAAATGAAGATCAAGGTATCCGGTCCATCACTTCATGGCAAATAGATGGGGAAACAATGGAAAGAGTGAGAGACTGTATTTTTGGGCTCCAAAGTCACTGCAGATGGTGACTGCAGCCATGAAATTAAAAGACTCTTGCTCTTTGGAAGAAAAACTATGACCAACCTAGACAGCATATTAAAAAGCAGAGACATTACTTTGTCAACAAAGGTCCATCTAGTCAAAGCTATGGTTTTTCCAGTGGTCATGTATGGATGTGAGAGTTGAACCATAAAGAAAGCTGAGTGCCGAAGAATTGACACTTTTGAACTGTGGTGTTGGAGAAGACTCTTGAGAGTCCTTTGGACTGGAAGGAGATCCAACCAGTCCATCCTAAAGGATATCAGTCCTGAATATTCATGGGAAGGACTGATGCTGAAACTGAAGCTCCAACACTTTGGCCACCTGATTCGAAGAATGGACTCACTGGAAAAGACCCTGAAGCTGGAAAAGAGTGAAGACAGGAGGAGAAGGGGATGAGAGAGGATGAGATGGGTGGATGGCATCACCGACTCAATGGACATGAGTTTGAGCAAGCTCCAGGAGATGGTGAAGGACAGGGAGGCCTGGTGTGCTGCAGTCCGTGGGGTCCCAAAGAGTTGGACACGACTGAGCGACTGAACTGAACTGACATATGTGTACCAAGTCTCTATCCATTCCTCTTTTGATGGGCGTCTAGGTTGCTTCTGTGCCTGGGCTGTTGTGAATAGAAATCCTGTGAACACAGAGGTGCATGTGTCTTTTTGAATTAAAGCCTTCATGTTTTCAGGGTACATGCCCAGGAGTGGAGTTGCTGGCCAAGACCACACTTTAGTGGGATATCAATATCCAGAATATGAGTATCATAGTAAATCCAGAATTTATAGAGCTCTGAAAAATTATTGGAAGAGCAAGATAATACCTACTAACAGATTAAAAGAGAATTCCTACAATAGATACTATGGCTCCCATTTGTTGAGCTCTTTCCATGTGTTAAATGCTTTGCATCAGATCTCGTTCAATTTTTGAAATTATCAAAAGAAGACATTCTCATTCTCCTTTGACAGAGAAGGAAGCTGAGATTTAGAGAAATTAAATATTTTATTCTAGTTCATTTAGCAGTTGAGCAACACAGCAGGATTCAAATCCAGGTTCTGACAAAAAAAAATGTGTGCTCTTGGCTACCATCATTCTGCCTAGATTCCTTAAAATCCAGTTAAAGGTCTAAACACAATTTGAAAAAAGACACATAAAGCAGAAAATATGAATTTAATGCATGCAGCTCATCAGCCATCCTATAAGCACTCCAATGGGGGGTCATAGGTCTGGCCAATTCTATTCAATTTCTAAATTCAATCTCATTTCTAAACATTGGTAAAAATATGGTAAGTCAAAAATATTGTTATCATACTTCCAACAATATTTGACTTGGATTGTTCTTCCTGGAAGTGAGCTTGATTCCTGGGAGTCAGGGAGGTATCACAAGGCAATTCACCATGTGGAAGGAGTTCAAATCCTCCAAAAATTTCATCAGGTTATATTTTGATTATTTCTTTTCATATACTGTTGGAATGTTGACTAAATTTTTTTTCTAGCTTTTAGAAAGTGAATTCTCTAGAAGGAGGTTTCTGAATGACCAATTCCTCTTCTCTCCTTCATTCTGTTACTTCTGACATGGCTATTTACAGCATCCAGGCTTCCCTGGTGGCTCAGTGGTAGAGAACCTACCTGCCAATGCAGGCAATCCCTGGGTCAGGAAGATCCCCTGGAGAAGGGAATGGCAACCCACTCCAGTATTCTTGCCTGGGAAATACCATGGATGGAGGACCCTGATGGGCTATACTGTCCTTGGGGTTGCAAAGAGTCAAACACAACTTAGTAACTGAACAACAACAAATGTCAACATTCACAAAAACAAAGAAGGGGCCCAGAATGTCCTGCATGTAGCCACATCCACACACATCCCCCAAAACACTATTAGGCATCTCCCTGCATAGTGAGAATACAGAGATGCCCTGAGACGTGCCCTGAGACGTGTCCCCAGCATTGCAGAGAGAGACGACAGAGAAATACATTAGAGACGTGCTCCACAGCTCAGAAATGGATCCAAGCCACAGCGCACAGAAAGATGGCCAGTCCTGACTCGTGTTTGACCAAGTTCCAATTTCAGGTCCATGAGACCAAGGAACATCGTACCATAAGATGCTGTAAACCAACACAGATGTCAGACTATGTATCGCATGAGTCCTTGTCTATAAAGTCCTCAAAAAGGAAAAATGGCATCAAGTAAATGGGATGAACACAAAGGTGGGACAGTCAGGAGAGACCCCGATAAGCCCAAGGATGGTGGCTCCTTTGTCAGGAGAGAGGGGTGTGGATGTGGGAGTGGCAGCATAGACTCAGGCTGCTTCCAAGCACTGCAGCTGTTATTTAGCTCAGTCACGGCCAACTCTTTGTGACCCCACGGACTGTAGCCCACCAGGCTCCTCTGTCCATGGGATTCTCCAGGCTAGAACACTGGAGTGGGTTGCCATTTCCTCCTCCAGGGAATCCTCCCAACCCAGGGATCGAACCCTCATCTCCTGAATCTCTGTAAAAGCCTTATTCCTGATCTGGGAGGTAGTCATCCTGACACCACTTTATTGTCATTTGTTAAAACTCTACATAAGTTTTAAGTATTATTGTGCTTGTTCCTCTCTAGAATAAAAAACAAAAAATCTGAATTGGAAAAAAAAAAGCAGTAAGTTGACAAAATTACAACCTTCCCAGGAACTTTGATGCATTGGAGAAGGAAATGGAAACCCACTCCATGGCAACCCACTCCAATGTTCTTGCCTGGAGAGTCCCAGGAATGGGGGAGCCTGGTGGGCTGCTGTCTATGGGGTCGCAGAGATACAACTTAGCAGGAGCAGCAGGAACAAAAATCTAAAATTGAATAAACTCAAATGATGGAACCTTTCAAGAAAAATCAATCTAATGAATATATTAGAATGAATATAAATATATTCCTAGTATAATATGTGCAGATCAATTTTTTGTTCATCCTGTCATGCTAAATGCCCAGAGAAGAGTTTTGCTTAAAGGAGCACTAACGTGGTCTCCCACTCCAGTACTCTTACTTGGAAAAATCCCATGGACGGAGGAGCCTGGTAGGCTGCAGTCTGTGGGGTCATGAAGAGTCGGACACGACTGAGCGACTTCACTTTCACTTTTCACTTTCCTGCATTGGAGAAGGAAATGGCAACCCACTCCAGTGTTCTTGCCTGGAGAATCCCAGGGACAGAGGAGCCTGGTGGGCTGCCGTCTATGGGGTCACACAGAGTCGGACACGACTGAAGTGACTTAGCAGCAGCAGCAGCAGCAGTGTGGTCTCACCAAGGAAGTATGATAAGAGAGGAAAAAAACATTTATAAACACCTGTATAGTTTTTTAAAAAGTATGAGGAAAAACCTTTTTTCCTGAACTTTGGACACTCAGGGAGGCAATCAGAGCTTCCCAAGGAAGCTGCCACAGAACGTGTGGAACGCGATTTTCCCGAAGCTCAGCTAACAACCTGTCCAATGTCATTCTCCACAAACACCTCACGGGGAAACAGGCCATGGGTGAGGTTATTAGTATTTTGTTTTCACTTTGGGCAGAGCATAGCACAGAGCTGTAAAAATCTGAATCTGAAAACAGTTAGGTGGACCACATGGTGATCTTCCTTATGATAAGGGCAGGTTACCCCCCTGACTCCTAGGAATCAAGCTCACTTTCCAGGAAGAACAACTCAAGTCAAATTTTGTTGGAAGTATGATAACAATATATTTGACTTACCATATTCTTACCAATGTTTAGAAATGGAATTGAATTTAGAAACTGAATAGAATTGGCCATATCCACGGCCCCCCATTGGAGTGCTTACAGGCTGGTTGATGAGCTGCATGCATTAAATTTATATCTTCTTTATGTGTCTTTTTTCAAACTGTGTTTGGATCTGTAACTGAATGACTACTGATGACTACTTTTATCATAGATTTAAATGAGGCCCTAGAATCAGCACAAACATTTTCTTCAAACCATTGAATTTGGCAGTAGTTAACTAATTCAGGCCAATGAGTCTTCAGTTTTGTGTCGTTTTGCTTAAGATTGTTCCATTCTAAAACGTTTCACCAATCAAAAATAAGACCAAGCTAAAAAAAAACCCAAAACTCCCTCAAAACTTCAAAAGGTTAACAAAATCTTGACTAGGTTCCAAGGATAGAGTAGGAGATAATTGCTAAGGGGAAAATATCTAAAATGATTCAGTTCTGAAACCCCCACACCTTTATGTCTTGCGGCATCCATTTCTTCCCAAAGAAATGAATTTTTTCCTATCTTGTCAACTCTGCTAGTTCCCAGAATAGTTAACTGTTCGCTAAGCTTTTCAATATTTTGTTCTAAATATAAACATTTCAAAGTATAAATTCTAAATGTAAACATTTCAAAGCATATCCATATGAAAAGCCACTGTGGTCTAAGATGATAGCAAGGTGATGTGGAGAGAAGTGGAGACAGAGTACAGAAGGGGCTTCGGGAGTCCGTGAAGTGCAAGTTAATACATGGAATATTGTGGGAACAAGTGCAAAACGGTGGAGGCCTGATGGTGGAGGAAAACTGAACTTGGGTCTAACATACATTTGCCCCTTTGTGCACGTTTGCCGTTTCCATGAAGTGTGTCCAGCTAACGTTGAACAAACAAATCAAAGTGTTCCCAACTGTCCTAGAAACCAACCTACAAGCTGAGTGGTCTGGAATGAAACAAGGTAACCAGTGGTTGTTTGACTACCTCACATGTAAACTAAATGTTGTGTTTCCCTGATAGGAAGAAGAAAAGGTTCAGAATATCTGATTCCCAGTGTCACCTCCTGGCCGGCACTTGGGGATTAATAGTTTCTTTAGATATTTTGGGCCATGACAAATGCAGGATTCACAAAGACAGAGTTTCCTAAGAGAATGACAGATACTATTGTGGAGAGACGTTATTCAGAGCATCATCTGTTTCATTCTTCAGCTGGGACGACTATCTACTTCGAGACTTGGACTTCTAAAGAAGACTGCTATAATCTGGAGAGATTGGCCATAAAACTATTTGTATTGAAAACTTAGCCCGCGTGTCTTGAGTGGACTTCATTCATTAGCATTCTCACCAGCCAGGTTTCCATATCTCAGTGTTCATTTTACACTTTAATTTGGTCACCAGGGTCTTTGTTGAATCGTCCTATTCAGGGGAGAACAAAGGCAGTTGAGGTGATACCGCGGAGCGAGGCACTACGTTTTATCTTTGCGAAAAGCCCGACGGGGCCAGAGTGCTCCGATGCCCTCTGATTTTCTGCAGGACATTTGGAGCCGCAAGTCATCTGGAGGGTAGGGCTCCTCGCTGCGCTTTGGTGGCGACACCTTCAGAAGACAAGCAGCTTGCCAGTCAGAGAAATGAGCTCCTTGACCCCCCTGGGGGAGGCGAACGTGTCCCACTCCCACAGGAAGCACCCTCTGTGCTTTTGCATCACATTTGCTCAGTCCTGGCAGTTTTTACAATGCTTGCTGCTCTGTGACCTTCTTATCCCTCAAAAGTCAAAACCCACTCTCTTTCAACCCTCCTCCACTGTGGGTGGAAATGCAAATTGGCACAGCCACTGTGGAGAACAGTAGGGAGGTTCCTTAAAACACTAAAAATAGAGCCACCATATGACACTGCAATCCCACTCCTGGGCACACATCCAGAGAAAAACATGATCTGAAAGGATACCTGCACCCCAGTGTTCAATGCAGCACTGTTTACAACAGCCAAGACACGGAAAGCAACCTAAATGTCCATCAATAGATGAATGGATAAAGAAGACGTGGTGTATATGTATATATATATGTCATGTACATATGGAAATGGAATACTATTCAGCCATTAAAAAGTACGAAATAATGGCATTTGCAGCAACATGCATGGACCTGGAGAGTGTCATACTGAGTCAAGTAAGTCAGAGAGGGAGAAATATCCTATGACATCCCTTATATGTGGACTCTAAAAAGAAATGATACAAATGGACTTACAAAACAGAGACTCACAGAGAATGAATTTGTGGTTGTAGAGGGTGGGGGAAAAGGCTGGTTAGGGAGTTTGGGATGGACATGCACACACGGCTGTACTGAAAGTGAGTAGCCAGCGAGGACTCACTGTAAAGCCCGGGGGACTCTGCTCAGTGCTACGTGGCAGCCCAGATGGGAGGAAGCCCAGGGAGAATGGATACATGTATATGTATGGCTGAGTCCCTTTGCTGTACACCTGAAACTTCCACAACATTGTTAATCAGCTATGCCCCAATACAAAACAAAAAGTTTTTTTTAAAAAAAGACCCCCAAAATGCCTTGAATTTTCCAGTCCAACCCCCCCCCACCTCAAAACCCACTCTCTTTCTACTGCATGGGTCCCCTCAAGGTTTTCTGATTAAAACCATCATCTTTCCCAACATAACCCTTCTCCTCTCGTCCAATACAGGCTTTTCATTTCCCTATTTAGTTCGACTGCATTAGGGTGAGTGAATTCATCTCCATCCTCTTCGTGACGTCCGTAAAACTCTTTTTCTTCAGTGCAACTTTATGCGGGGTGATTCAGCCCAGCTTTCTAACTCTGCTTCGGAACACCGGGGTTTTATTCTCTAATCCACATTTCCTTTTGCAGTTTCTTGGACCCCTTTTGGTTGGTGTATGGCTAGCATCCAGTAGAGACGGAGACCACCAGCCCATTTCACACAGGCCGCTGAACAGTCAGAAGACGGTAACAACTCCGAGCCTCTGGTGGCCTGGACTGGATTCAGCTCACTGACCCAGAGGTGAAAGGCTCTGTATTCCATTACTAATCCCCCGAGCTCTTCGGCCCCCTGAAAGTGATTCTTTGGTTTTATTATTGCAAAGGCCATTTATAAAATCATGAACTGGATTTAGGAAAGCAACCATGAAATAGCAAAAGACAACGAACTGATTGAAATTCCTTCAGTGTCCTGTGGGCTGAGGTCTCTCAGACAGCGGGACTGGGGGAAAGTTCTATATCGGCACTGCATTCTGATTTCAGTGGCATGACCAGCTCACTTAGATGTGGCAAGGTCAGATCCACTGACCATGCCTTGAGGAACTAAATCCTAAGTAAAGAAAATGGAAAAGCAAACTATGAAATAGCCAATAATCCTTTATTTTGCACTTCCCCACCTTCATCCCTCTCCAAAAAGCACTAATGGGGTAGATTCTGTGCATGTGAAAATATTGTATAAAGTATTTAGGATGATCTCAAATCAATAGAACAAAACCATGTATCTCAACATAGATGCTTTCTTTGTAGGCATAGAAAAATGTTGGCTTCTAGAACAAGGAGGGCAATGAGATACTGCACTCAAGAGGGTGACACTGATCTGCAATTTAACATTCACAGCAGAAAACCTCATTTCTCTAACCACATAATATGTTTTAAAATATGATTAATTCATACACTAATATCAATTTACTTGGCATTTGAAAAAAAATCACAATTTCTATTAATATATTTGTATTAGGTTCAAAGCCCATATTCTAGCATTCAAGATATCCATTAACACTGGCCCAAGTTGGGATTATTTCAAAATCAAGTAAAAGTCCATATTTATTCCAAAGTTGCTAAAATATGCTAATAAAATTAAATTTGATGTTTTACATTAAAAATAAAATATTTGGTTTATCTCTCAGACATCTATTAACATATAATAAATAGTGGGCAGTATAGTAATATAATAAAGTTTTGTGATACCCTGAAATTTGATGAGTTTTCTTTTAAAAAAAAATTGCATAATATACTTCATTTCAGCCTTAAACCACAATATCAATGAACAGATTTGCAGAAATAAAACAATATAAACACAAAATGCTACAGTATTTTTTTTTTTTTTTTTTTTTACTTTCGGGGAATCTACATGTCCTTTGAAACAAAAGGAAGTCAAAGAAATTTACAGAAATAGAAGAAATAACAAAACAATTTCAAATCATAAGCCATAGATTTAAATTGCCTTGTTTTCCTTCCAACTGCTCAGGTCCTCCCCCCAGTGTTCTGCGAGGGTTCAGCTCAAGGTAGGTAACTTTGAACTTACGTACGGCTCTTTTTTTTCCAGCCTTCTTTGCTTATGTACAGCAGTAATTACAGATGGGGCTGAAACCGCAGCGCGTTTCACAGAAAGCCAGAATTAAACACGATAAAAAATTTTTAAAAATAACTACTTCATAAATATTTATTATTTACATTAGGGGAGATCTCCTGGTGTGCAGAGTTTTCCTACAAGCTGATGAGATGGGTAATCCATGAGAAGACCACAAGCAGTTTGGAGGAAAGGGCAGAGTTGGGGGATGACAGAGAGAGAGGACAGGTGGGAGAGTCAACAAAAACAAACCACAGAAGAGCCAACAGGACATGATAGAAACCTTTTTCTTAAAAAATATAAGGTATTTCACAAAAAGCCTGAACATTTTACATGTTAGTACTAAAAACAGGGGGTGCAGGGTGGGGAAGCTTCATATATTTTTCATCACAAAAATATTTACTGACACTCCCCCTGGAGTTTTCTTTCATGTGATTACGATTATCTGACTACAGAGGGGAGGAGGCTGGAGACACACACAGCCGACCCACGTCACCCTCGGGCACGGTCAGGGCGGGCCACACGCCATCTTCTCAGCTAACACCTTAAGGAAAAGGCCCTGGAGAGAATTGAGGAAAATCGAAAGGAAAGATTATAGTCTTTTTATTAATAATACTTGTCACTGGTAATAGGAAACGGAGGCGAGGCCCCCCCCGCCCCGTGCATGAGAGTCTTTCTCCGGGGGCGACCACGTGGCCCTCGGCCGGGGGCCCTCGCAGAGCCCCCGGGGGTGGGGGGGGGGCGCGTGTTCTGTCCTCAGTCTGGCCGGGCTCAGCGTCCGGGGCGATGCGGTGGGGGGTGGGCGGGGGCACCCCCGCTCCAGGCATCAGTGTGCCCGGTGCTTCCGCTTCTTGTGCTTTTTATCCTTCTTCCTGTTGCAGCACTTGGGGCAGAACCACTGCATCTCTTCTGGGGGCGCGGCCATGATCCCCACGCAGGGCCTACACGGGAACCAAGCAAAAGGCACTTCAGACAAACAGGCTTCAGTGACACACATCTTCCTGTCCTACATTCTTCAGGAATTTCACATCATTCAATAATCTGTTAGGTTTATGGCTTTGATCCCTGGGTTGGGAAGCTCCCCTGAAAGAGGGAAAGGCTACCCACTCCAGTATTCTGGCCTGGAGAATTCCACGGATTGTATAGTCCATGGGGTCACAAAGAGTCAGACACGACTGAGCGACTTTCACTTTCAAGGTGCATTTACTGGACACCCAAGTCACCAGGTCTGGCGGACAGACGCTGCTGCACTCCTGCTGGGCGTGTGGGTGATCACCTTACACGAGCCCCTTCCCCAGGCCCTGCTGGAGACATTAATTAGCTCATTCATCCTTTCAGCCAGAAATAGTCTAATTGTTCTGAGCCACGGCTTTGTCTTTATCTCAGAGACATTGTATAGCGTGTGACTAAGTGGATGCCTATCTTTCATATCTGATATTTTCAAGATCACACAGCGAGACGGTCTGCATGCGTCCTGATGCTGCGCCTTCAGTTTGGGGAGGGCGCTGAGGAGCCGGGGAAGCCACCCGAGCCGCCCCGGTACTCCTGCACTTTATGGCAGTGTTTACGGGGTCCCTCAGTGTTTCTGCAGCTGCTACAGAAAATGAATGACAAGAAAGGGAAGGGAACCAACCCCCTGTATCTCCTTTTCCCTTTCTAAAGAATACGTGCACTAAGAGACACATTGAATTTAGGCTGAAGAGCCACAGTCTAAAGACTAATTTTTGGAAACAATACGAACGCCATTCTCTTGGCACAGGGATTCTGCTCCAGACGCTCTTCCCGGGAGACGAGCTGCCCTGGGACAAGAGCCTGCATGGGCCGGGGCCACTCGTGTGCTGAGCCTCTCCCCTCGTGTCCCGCAGGGGACTCACCAGTGGTACCAGTCGTCACAGTCGTCACAGCCGATCATGGGGCTCCCATCATCGGGCTTGTTGCAGCCGGGACAGATCCAGATCTGGTTTCCCCACTCGTCTCGGATCTGGGGGGGGGGAAGGAAACCAGAGAGGCATTGAGAAAAAAGAAATCCCAAAAAGGGCATTATAAGGATTACTACATCCTGTGTAGCTAATAAACTGACAGACTAAACGAACAGACCAAAAAACCCAGGAGCTAACAATTTATTAAAGCTGTGATCATGGCCCTCACTATCCTGGCATCATATGGAAAAAAAAATGCTACTAAGAGTTCAATGATAAGACCTTTCTTCTACTTTTTTTTTTTTTTTTTTGCCATGTTGCATGGTTTGCAAGATCTTAGTTCCCTGACCAGGGACTGAACCTGGGCCCTGGCAACGGAAAGTGCCGAGTCCTAATCACTAGGCCATCAGGGAACTCCCAAGACATTTTTAATGGCTATTTTAAACTGTCTTTTGAAAGTCATAAAAACAAAACATTTGATAATCATTTCTGTGAGCCATGTGACCTACAGTCACCTTTATCTAAAAAAATACTGGAACACATAGGTTCTGAATGACTACTAATGCCTGATACTTCTGAAAGCTCCCTAGCTCAGCTCTGTGTTGTTCCCTCCACTGCATTCACAGGTCTGGGATTAATAAATACGGCCTATGTGCATATATCGCCTTATTACTTATTAGCCAAACCCTCCTCCTGAACTGGCTGATAAGATCAAGGATATAAAAGAGTTGTTACTAAGTAACTTTCCATTCCCTTTATGACATTTTCAGCAAAGTACAATCAACTAAAGGGCAAATGAAATAAGGGACGCAGGAGGCCAGAGAGCCACACGTTTTCACGTTATTTTGCAACAATTATGCTGTGCTCTGGACTTGACTTAGCAGTTCCAAATAAGAAGCATTCCCAACTGAACCACCTCCTCAAATTCCACATGAACAAGACCAATCTGGAAGAGACAATTCTATGACAGGCTTTCAAAGCCACCAATAACTAAGAGTTAATTTTTTAAAGTTTTGCTGATCACACAGCATATAATTTCATTCAGTTGATTTTGCAAGCTGTAGTCTCTCCTGGTACATTCATATACAACACTGACTGGATATGCAGAAGAAAAACGGTTTTTTGTGTTTGTGTGATGGGTGTATGGGGGGCAGAGACGGTTCATTCTAACTCACGGAATTCTAACTATTTCAAGGTCTGCCATTCTGGAAAGTCTCTGCAAGAGCAGACAAGGCTGTAAAGGTTTCCTGAACAAATCTGTGGGCAGCCACATCCCCGACTTGGGCCTCGTCTCCAGTTTCAAGCAGAGAGACCACCAGTCGGCCTGTGCCAGCTGTCTGGGGTGAAGGCCAGCCCAGCACCCTGCGCCCTGAAGCTGCCATGCATGCCCTGTCCTGCTGCTGACTCTTGAAGTTAGGAGGCCATGACCCTGTGACATGAGAAATCTGCTACAGTGCCCAGCCCCTCGCAGTTCACTAGGCTCTTTCGAAAACACCTGACTTGATTTCATCCTCCTAAAACAATGCTTGGGTAGGTTAGAAATGGGGAGACTGGAGCTGAAGGAATGTCAGTGCCAGTTCCAGTGTCATAGATTGGGCAGCAACAAAATCAGCCTGTGTCCTTCCTTCAAATCACAGTTTGTCTTCTGTCTACAGAGTGTCTCTGAGGGGACAGAGGCTTTTCATCTACGCTGTTTATGCAAGTCTGATCTATCTCCAGGGAGTTGACTCAAAAACCCACTGGAGAATCAGATTTTAGAGCTAGAACACACCACAGGGATCACCTAGTCTAACAATCCCTGGTTACAGCTGAAGAAATGGAGGTCAAGGAGATCAAGCATAAAGTCCTCCTCGATTTACCCATCTTGGGGTGACGTTGGCCTCAATTAAACACCTGTGGCAGCTGGTCCTTGAATGCACTGATTTAATGACCACAGATATTTGTATCATGTCTTCCATTGTTGTTTGAATTGACAATTTAATATTTTCTCCTTAATATTTCATGTCTTTATATCCTCTCTGAAGACTTCTGAGACTTTCTTCTTATCCTCTGTATCATGATAGTGCCTCAAACACAATGATTCATTGAAATTTCCTTTCAAAATGCCTGTATAGAAATGTAATACTTGCACGATTTTTAACGACAACGGAAGGAGTCCGAGCCTGTCGCCTCCCACGCACATCTATTCTGAAAGATCCGCGCCACCACCAGGCGGACACATCTCAGGCTACATACTCTGTGGTCTCGCGGTGTCAGCTCACTGGGGACCGCCACGTGCCTGAAATCCTTTTGTCATGTGCTCGTGTGTCACACTACAGAGCCCAAAGAGCCTCTTTATTACTCAACTGAATTCAGGGCTTGAGTTAGACCTGATAGTACTGAGTAGGGATGAAACAGGGGAGAACACTCTCATGACAACCGTGTGAACACATTTGTCAAGGGGAGTTTTTCCACCTGAAGACTTCCTGGGACTCAGGAAGTTCTGTGGTTGACAGGTTCATTTTCATTCATTCTGCAGGCCCTGATATGTCCTGGACCTCAGCCAGTGAGATACTATAATTAGTGCTCCTGCTCAGAAAGAGTGGCTGGCCCATGAGATGTGTGCATGTCATGCTAATTATTCTCTGAAGTGAATCACTGCTTGATCAAGAAAGTCAATGAGCAGTTTGACTGCCACTATTCACCTCTATATTTATACACTGATTGTGCTGTATATATGTTTGTGTGTGTGTATATATCTACATATATAGTTATATTCCGAAACAATGATGAGTAACAAAAACAATGCTCTGACATTATTTATGGAGACTAACTATGCAAACATCCTAACACAATACTTGTCAGCCAAAGGCTTGAAGATGCAATGAACATGCCTTTCCAGTCATGAAGAATTGCTTCTGAAATTCAATGTTGATACATCTGACACTGCTTTTTTAATTGGAAACATTTTCATGAGCAAAGAGCTCTTAAGTGACTTTCTCTTAAATACTCCCCAAAACAGAAAGCAGCTCACCACATAAGTGCTGACCGTCTCCGTGACCACACTGCGGACAGGGGCTTTGGAGCTGGCGGCTCCCGAAGCAGCAGGGGCTGGGGCGGGCATCCCGGCGAGGGGTGCGCTGGCCGGGGCCAGGAGGGGCAAAGGCACCGGGGCAGGGGTGACGTGCATGGCGGCCGGGGCGGGGGCTGGGGCGGGGGGCGGCGTCTTGGGTCTGTTCAGAGAAGGTGCCGGCTTAGCCTCGGGGGCTGGGACCACTTTGCTGATGACACTGTCAACAAGAGAGAAACGGAAAAATCAAAACACACAGTTGAGTCAAGCCAGGTAGCTACAAACACGATGGCACAATCACTTGATTCTTCTAGCAGCGAAAGACGTCTCAGAGAGTTCAGAGAGAGGCAGAGCTCAGGCTGCAAGGCTCTTGCCCAAGCGGCTTCTCCACGATCAGGGCAGGGAGACAGGCTGGGCAGCAGGAAACAGGCAGGGGCTCCAGCTCCTTTCCATGGTCAGAGCTGCCCGCTGCTCTGTTTCTGCATCAACACTGCCTTCTTCATAGAACCCAAGCCGGGGAAGAACTAGACTCAGAACCAGGAGGTCTGAGGTCAAACCCTACGTCTTCCACAGGCTGGGGTGTGACCTTACGCAAGTCATTTAAAAGCACTAGCTGCTGAGCACCTCTAAGCAGTTAGGTGTTACACTAGGTACTTCCCACACATTACCCCATTCAGTCCTCAGGGCAACTTCAAAGCTGCAGTGACCCTTGTTTTATAAACAAGGAAACAGGAGTAGAGAGAGAACGGAGTTTGGGTAAATGAGTGGCAGGCTTTGAACTGAGGCCTGCCTATTTGGTCCTCAAACTATTTCTTCTTCTTTTGTTCATACAAAGTTCCTTTATTTGGCAGGGGGCAGTATATATCAGTAGAAGGCAATGGCACCCCACTCCAGTACTCTTGCCTGGAAAATCCCGTAGATGGAGGGGCCTGGTGGGCTGCAGTCCATGGGGTCGCTCGAGTCGGACACAACTAAGCGACTTCACTTTCCCTTTTCACTCTCATGCATTGGAGAAGGCAATGGCACCCCACTCCAGTGTTCTTGCCTGGAGAATCCCAGGGACAGGGGAGCCCGGTGGGCTGCCGTCTATGGGGTCGCACAGAGTCGGACACGACTGAAGCAACTTAGCAGCAGCAGCAGCAGCACACATCAACCATAGAGAAAGTGTGTTTATTTCCGGCCTCCCCCCTTCGCTCCTCCAGAAGGGTCCACTGTCCCCCGGCTAGCAGGCGTGTTTCCATGTTTTTGTTCTTTGAGCTTTTTCTGCAGATGCCCATAAACAGTGCACCCCACTGCTGTTTTAGGCATTTCGAGTATATAAACAATTCACATTTATCATTGGTAACAAGCTTTCCTCACTTAGTTTTTTATAACTGAGATCTAACCAACAGGTAACCTCGTGTAAGTCTGACTGCACAATGCGTCAGTTTGACACACTCGTACATTCCAATCTGATTACTGCCGTGGCTTCAGCTAATACCTTTAACACGTCATGTCATGTAATTATCATTTCTTTTTTTCTGAAAAGGAAAGTTAGGATCTAGTGTCTCCCTTACCTTCAAGGCTTGTGAATGGTACCCATGGTTTAGCATTAGCAGTGAAGCCAATGGATGTAAACAGACTACTGATCAGTTTATGGGGCAATACCTGAGGTCTCAGAAATACCTACCAGAATAAATCTGCTTATTTTCCAATTTAGAGAAATGGCCCTTTCATGAAAATAATTAATAAAAATAATCCTTCCAAATGTCTATTCCTCCAATTCAATTGAATTATTCTAGTTCAATTAATTACTCCTTTAAATATGGTACATATTGAGATATATATATATTTCTCATTCAAATTTTCTGAATAGCAAAAGAAAAAACACTAAAGTGGGTACTCAGTGTTGACGAGACAAAATATGTACTAATTTTTTGCTTCCAGGAGAGCAGACTGGAGTTCAGTTCAGGTGCTCAGTCGTGTCCAACTCTTTGTGACCCCATGGACTGCAGCACACTAGGCCTCCCTATCCATCACCAACTCCCAGAGTCTACTCAAACTCATGTCCATTGAGTCAGTGATGCCATCCAACCATCTCATCCTCTGTCGTCCCCTTCTCGGCCCACCTTCAATCTTTCCCAGCATCAGGGTCTTTTCAAATCAGGCAGTCCTTCACATCAGGTGGCCAAAGTATTGGAATTTCAGCTTCAGCATCAGTCCTTCCAATGAATATTCAGGACTGATTTCCTTTAGGATGGATTGGTTGGATCACCTTGCAGTCCAAAGGACTCTCAAGAGTCTTCTCCAACACTACAGTTTAAAAGCATCAATTATTTGCCACTCAGCTTTCTTTATAATCCAACTCTCACATCCATGCATGACTACTGGAAAAACTATAGCTTTGAGTAGACAGACCTTTGTCGGCAAAGTAATGTCTCTGCTTTTTAATATGCTGTCTAGGCTGGTCATAACCTTTCTTCCAAGGAGCAAGCATCTTTTAATTTCATGGCTGCAGTCACCATCTGCAGTGATTTTACAGCCCAAGAAAATAAAGTCTCTCATTTTTTCCACTGTTTCCCTATCTATTTGCCATGAAGTGATGGGACCAGATGCTATGATCTTAGTTTTCTGAATGCTGAGTTTTAAGCCAACTTTTTCACTCTCCTCTTTTACTTTCATCAAGAGGCTCTTTAGTTCTTCTTCACTTTCTGCCATGGGTGGTGTCATCTGCGTATGTGAGGTTATTGATATTTCTCCCGGCAACCTTCAGTCCAGCTTGTGCTTCACCCAGCCCAGCGTTTCTCATGATGTACTCTGCATATAAGTTAAATAAGCAGGGTGACAATATACAGCCTTGATGTATTCCTTTCCCTATCTGAAATCAGTCTGTTGTTCCATGTCCAGTTCTAACTGTTGCTTCCTGACCTGCATACAGACTGGTGTTATGCAGGCTCTAAAGGGACCTGCCTTTCCCAACTCTTTTGAAATCCACAAGAAAACTGACGAGAATTTGAAAGCTATTGTTGATTCCAGCTGCTCCATTACTTTTGAGGTAACTGGAGGCAGAGTTTTAAGAACAACTCTTTTATTATGGCTTTAGTTTTGAACATTATCGAAAAAATAGGTAACGGTATCACATGATATAACTTCTCCTCAGTTGTAACACAAACTGTCATCCCTCAACCTAATCTGATCATCGTAAAAATAATTTTGGGTTCCCACTGGTCTTCACCGTCAACCTTTGTAGTTTCCTACTTTCAGACATCGCCTTCTCTGTTCTTCCAACCCCGGAACTCTACCAGGGGGAATTTAAAGATCCTCACCAGTCAGCAATTGTGTGCAAACACTGTGAGGCCGGCCATCAGAGTCATCAAAGTCCAAATGAGAGGCTACTCACTGCTTGAAGTTCACAAGTTCCCTCACAATGGCTCACTTACTCACCCTTAGAAGCCAAGAGCCATTTTTAAATGGCAACAAAATGATGCCATAGGTAAAATCTACTGTAAGTGCCTCCGTGAATTTTACATCAGTTTTTCAACAGGGAAGTTGTTTGATGTTTTGGAGAAAACTCACTTTGATAAAGCTGCTGCTGCTGCTGCTAAGTCACTTCAGTCGTGTCCGACTCTGTGGGACCCCATAGACGGCAGTCCACCAGGCTCCCCCATCCCTGGGATTCTAACTTGCTTTTCTTCTTCATATTGAAACCTCTGATCAATCTCAGCAATTCTGTGCATCTTTTGAGAAACACGTGAAACAGATTCCCATGGTGTACTGTAAACTAACCCTCCTTACCAAAAAGAGACCACTGGGCTTTCACCGAGTATTAGTGTGGTTGCTGTACCAGCACTGCTGCGTCATTGGTTATAAGACTTCACCGTTTTGCATTCTTACTTTTCTTTTAAAAGTCCCAGAAATACTAGGCCCAAGAGCGGTAGGCTGCCTGCAGCAGCCCCTCCTGCCCTGGGGTAGTCTCCTCACAGCCTGGGTGGGTTCTGACTTGGACGGCTGCTAACGGGCTATTGTGAAACAGCTACATGTGACGTCCACCTAGGTCATGAGAGACACTGCAGCGCCTGTCCTGCTCTCTTTTGGATCAAGAGCTCTGGGGAAGCCAGAAGCTAAGTCATGACGATGCTGAATCTGCCTTAGGAAGAGGCCCATGTGACCGGCCAGTGGGGCACCTACCCACAGCACCGTTTGAGCCCACAGGCCATTCTCCAGCCCTGGGGAGGCCTTCCAGTGACCAAGGCCCAGGGCAGTGGCTTGATGGAGACTGGAGTCAAAACCACCCCAAATTCCTGACCCACGGGAAACTGGCAAGTAATATATGTTTATGGCTTTAGCTGTTAAGTTTTGGGGTCATTAGTTATGTGGAAATAGAAAATTAATATACCAAGTATTTAATTAGTATTTAATTCATCTCAATTAGGAACAAAAATAAATACCTAGAATTTAGGAGAAATTATATTTGAGAGCATCAGGACTTAAAACAACGATCTGTAACACAGTCATTTCCATATTTCACATGTGATCAAAAGGAACAAATACCCAAAGACAATTATGAGAACTGGTGTTATGTTGATTCTTCAAATCAGTCATTATCCTTCTTCTTCTTGATCCTTACAGCTCAACTCTGAGTGCTCATATAATTAGCACATAACTGCAAATGCAGTTAATTCCTCAAGCTCATGGCTTGCCTCTTGAATATTTACATCATCTTATCTTGTCATAGCCCAAGTACATACCAAGTGGCAAATATTTTATCTTTTAATTCAGGCATGACCTATTTGAAAAATGAAACAGATTGCATGAAGTAATTAGAGGAAAATATAGCCACTGTAGACTGTTCCTTTCCAAAGGAGATCCCCAAGTGATTAGACTTCTACTGTCAGATGTTCAAAATCTGTAAAATGGTCTAGAAGGACAAGAGTGCTTAGATAAATAAAAATGTGTCTTTCTTCACAGTATTTTCAGAAAGATAGACAAAAAGATAATTTAAAAAAGAAACAAAAATGGTAAGGTGTAGCGCCATGAGGATAAAAGCAGAGGGATAGGATGGAAAGCAAGACTTCTCTGAACACATCTTATTATACAGTCTCAACTTTGGAGGCAAGGAAATGTCTTACACATCCAGAAATTTTAAGTTATAAAACTGCCTACAAGTAAAAAATAAACAGAAAAGAATGAACCTCCATGTCTATCTTGTTGGTGACACAGCCAGCACCCCCCACCCACCCCCACACACACAGTGACTTCAGGAGGACAGCACTTGAGACTCTCCTCAAATTCAGCTCCACCCAAGTCTTTTCTGATCCTTTTGGGCTGGAAGTAATCAACTTGAACATCTGGATCAGTTGAGATGTATCTCTTACAGACTTTCACACTTTCTACCTTCTGTTATGATTGTTTGTATCTATGTTCCTGAGAGAAGACACAACATCTGATCCAAATTTGCCACTTGCACAAGTGTATTTCTGACATTTTTACTATGTATATAATCAAAATTAGTATTTTTCAAATGCAAAATAATTTTTAAAACATGTAAGACCATGAAGGTGTTTTCCAGGACAAGGCCAGGGTTCTTTTGGAAAAAAAACAAATTCCCCGGAGTCAGAACTTGTAAAAGATTTTGTGATGTTAGAAAAGCTTCTGCTTCTCTCCAGCAAAGAAAGGGTGCCTTCAATAAGAAAAAGCCAAACCAAATGAAACTGAACAGTAGGGACTGATGAAACCTCACTTTTAATACTTTCTGGGCCAGGAGTCTACAGAGAAGGATGAGGTGCTTACACATGAAAGTATGCAAGTTAACTATAAAAGATGAGCAAGCACTCATTCATTCGTTTATTCATTCATTGTAGGGTTAAATAACATCCCAGTTATATGAAAACATTAAAAGCAGGAAGATGATATTCAGTGAACTAGAAAAATGAATAAGATTGTGATTAAGATCTGTGTCTCACTATAGTGTTGTAATATTCAGTTATGACTGAGGTTGTGCTTGGAAAACCCAACGATATTACTTTAAAATATATTAAACTTTGATAATAGCTGTTGTCTTTATCCAAAATGATCATGCTTTACATGAACTTTTACCTTCCTCTGTAAATAGCATGAAAAAAATATACATTTATAGCCTGTGCTACATATGTAGATGCTGTTGTTGCTGTTGTTGTTTTAGTCACTAAGTCATGTCTCTTTTGTGACTCCATGGACTGTAGCCACCAGGGTCCTCTGTCCATGGGACTATCCCAGTAAGAATACTGGAGTGGGTTGCCATTTCCTCCTCCAGGGATCATCCTAACCAAGGGATCAAACCTGCATCTCTTGCTTGGCAGGCAGATTCTTTAGCCTGAGCCAGCAAGGAAGCCCAGAGAAATAAATACACACACACACACACACATATATATATATATACTTTCCACCTTTGTGGGCTAAAGAAGCAGAAATAATTGATTAAGATTCTAAGCACATGTTTGAAATGCCTCTCTGGTCCTCTCACTTGGGCTTTTTAGCAGGTAACTGGGCAGACTAGGCCGCATCTTAGGGAGAAATCTGAGCTGGAAGGAAAGATTTGGGAATCATTATTGCCTAACTTTGAAAAGAAAAAAAAGAAAATTTAGGGAGAAATAACAGAGTGGTGGATCAAGGGCAAGAAGAGAAAGTGATCCAAGAAAAACAGAAGCAGTGATGGAGAAAGAGAGCATCGTGTCATGGAAAACAAGAACTAGAGGTTTTCAAAAAGGGTGTGGGGGGAAGAAGGTATTGGAAGAACAGGCAGGATGAAGTCTCAGGGCTGCAGCATTTGTCTCAGGATGCATTTAATCATCTTAATGAGAAGCTTCAAGAAAGTTTCCAGAGCAGAAACCAGGATGTGGCGAGTTGCGGAATAAAACTGGGGGAGCGGGGGGGGGTGGGGGTGGGGGGGAATTGGAAGAAAGTCCATATAAGGAATACGTTTTGAAAAGTGAAAATGAGAAGAGGCATCTACGTGACTTTTCCCTCACCTGGAGGGGAGGCTAGTGGGCGTGTGTGTGTGAGGGTCAGGATGGCAGAACCCAAGGGAAGACTGGAGAAGGGAAGAGAAGATACAGACGGGAGGAGGTAACAAAGGGGGGGGGGGGCGGGGCCAGGAAAGGTGGGGATGGAGAAGGAACGGGTCCTGAAGGTCAGGAGGGATGCTGGGCTCCTTCCTGGACCAGGCTGAAGGACAAGCTGAGAGGACAGGTGCAGCTCTGGAACCTGGAAGAGTGAATCCAAACAGGGGCGATGCAGCCAGTCAGTCCCCGCAAGGACAAGTCCCCGAACCCAACCCGTGTGGGTTCTCCGTCACAGAGGTCGGGCTGGGATTCGAGTGTTCATCTCACAAGGAGGCCAGGGCGGGGACAGAGAGGAAGAAACATTGCACTGTGCCCCTAAAGTCCCTACGGAAATATTTTAATATTGAAGTGAAAGTCTCAGTTGCTCAGTCGTGTCTGACTCTTTGCAACTCCACAACTGTAGCCGGCCAGGATCCTCTATCCATGGGATTCTCCAGGCAAGAATTGTGGAGTGGGTTGCCATTCCCTTCTCCAAGGGGATTTTCCCAACCCAGGGATCAAACCCAGATCAAAACTCTTCTGCATAGCAGGCAGATTTTTCACCATCTGAGCCAGCCCTATAAAACGACAGGAAGGATAGGATGCGAGGATTTAAATTTTCTGTGCTGTCGTCAGTAATAATAAGAATGTTCTCATTAGGAGGGATACATTCTCTTTAAACACTAGAAGTGCAAGTAGTTTGATCTTTAGGGGAAATTATAGGTAAGACAGTATCCAAAAGGTTACCATGATATAGCTAAATCACCTCTGCCTGTCACAGGTTAAAGAACATTTAAATTCTGGAAGTTCACATCAGCTTTTTCTAGATAACAAATCTTAAGTACCTTCCTATATTCACTCAATTAGTGATCCTGGGCCTTGATAACACGGCAGGGAGGAACTTTCCAACTATCATTCAAATCATATCTAAAAAGGTGGTCATAAATATTTTAAAACCTAAGTGAACTAAATAAGACCTAGACCCATTAAGGATAAGATCTTTTACAACAAATTAAATAAAACAATTTATTGAAGTCTGGACGCAAGATAAGCTAGATTTACTAGCTGACCTTTTATTCATTTAAAGAACAAAATTAGCTCTAATTGCATTAGAATGGAATCCAGTAAATTTTCCCCAGTCTTCTAATGTGGCATCCGTGTAAGGACTGCTGTAATTGTTTACAAGTAAGATGGAAATGCTTTGATTATAATCTTTCCACTTGTTTTACTGGGTAGTAAAAACATTTCCCAAAACCTGAAGCCAGTTTTTCTGACAGCATACTATTTTTTTTTCCTCTTGGATACACTGAATCTTTGGCAATAGTCGACAAACTACCATGTGTCAGGGGAAGAAATCAAACTTGCGGATTTCATCTAAACTTTAGCTGGGTAAAAAAGAGAGAGTGCTCTAAGAAGGTCAAGATCCTCCCAGTCTGGAAAATATCAGAAAAGGGCTGAAGACCCGAGAAAGAAAAATGTTAACGACCTGCTTCCTCTTGGAATTATAACTGAGATATATGGGTTTGGGTCTGTTGAATTTATCAATATAAGTACAAAAAGTAGCAAGAATAATGGCTACCACCCACAATTTGTGTTCTCATTGTTCAGCGGCTAGGAAATTTCATTTGTCATGGTACCATATTTCACTAGCATTAAAAATAAGTTATTTGCCATAGATTTTAAATACAGTCATTCTTAAGTTTTTTGTTCTTATTTATTAATTTTTTGGGGGGTCACTGTTCTTGTTAGATAGCTTCTCATACAGGCAAAATACCTATGAAATGTTTCTGTGTCAGCGGCAAGTTAACCAGGGCAAAACAAAGAAAACTATCAACACTTTTCAATCTTTTTTTTTTTTTTTTTTAAATCAAAGCAGACAGTTTTACTGCAAGGGAAACAAATTAAAAATAGAAGAACAAAAGGCCTTCCAAGTCCGACGGGACGATGGTCTGAAATGTTCTTGAACTTTATTTCTAAAGGATCATCTTTTTTTTTTTTAAACAACAAGCTCCCTTGCTCTGCCTCTTCAGCATGCTTTTATTAAAACATGAACTTGACTGCCTTTCTCTACATAAGAGAAAAGCATATCAATCGTTTCTGCCTGCCCCTCCCCCTTATCCCAGTGGAAGCGCCCTTCTCTGCTTCTGGAACCTACCAGCCCTCTCCAACAGGGCTCCATCCCCTCTACTGGGGCTGGCTGGCTCCAGGATGGGACCCAACAAGGGGTGCTGTCAAGTAGGGGGCTTCAGCCTATGAGTACAGAAAGAACCACGCCGGCCAAGAGCAACTGGGACCATCTCTGCCTCCACACAGAAGCCAGACAGAGAAAAAGAAAGTAAGCAGAGTTTTAATGACACGTTTTGAACCTTGGTTAAAGTCACCTTGCCTAAAGTCAAATAAACCGCTTTAACCATGGTTTGAGCTAGTTTGATTAGGGTTTCTGTTACTGCGCCCAGAGTCCTGACAAATAGAAAGCATGAGAAGTGTTTCGCTGGAGAAGGGAGGACTCTTTATGAAGCACCTGCACTGCGTGTGCTCCGAGGCTACATCCTTGGACTAGGGGTTGGTCTAAGAAACAGTCAAAGAAAAAAACACCTTTTATCTGCTGTAAAAGCTGCTATGGAAGACGGCTATTTTGCCGTTAGGTTCCTATGGAAATAAAACTTCAAATTTAGCATCTTGAAAAACGTTGTCTCTCCTGAGAAACTAAGGGGTACCTTCTTTTTCAAAAAATGTATCTCACTCTGCCCTTATTGCTAGGAAGTCGTGATCATATCTGATGTACAAATTTTCTTTTTTCCTTACCTTGTTCTTGGTTTCCTTGTATTTTCCAGTATCTTTATTTTATGTTCTCTAAGTCACTCTTAAATTTATTTAAACTAGAAAAAAGCTACATACGAATAAACAACATTTTAAGTGTAGGAAAATATGCAGAAAGTGAAATAAAAATAATTTGCTATTATTTTTCTAAAGAACTTGCCACTAAAATACCACTATACACATTTTACCTATTAAATGTCTTTCAGTTAAATCTGGTTACATAAGAACATAAAATGCTTACCTTCTTTAAAAATATTTTAAATGGTTACTTTTGTAATTGTGCATAGTTATCCTCTATTTCTGGTTGTACTGTCAAAAAGAGTTAATCAGAAAAGTTTGGATCACAGAAAAGACAGCAAATACCTATACTTGCTTTACATTTTTAAAGGTTAACCATTTATTTTTCAGGATTAATGAGCAAAAAGTTTTAGCTTCCATTTTTATGGTATATATAGATAATTTAGAAATTACATCTATTAAGCAGCCTCAGTTCAAGAGAAAGGGGACATATGTATCTTTGGCTGATTCATGTTGATGTACAGCAGAAACCAACACAATATTGTAAAGCAATTATCCTTTAATTAAAAATAAATAAATTTTTTAAAAAGAAGCCTCCTCCCAGGCATAAACTAAACTCTATAAACTGCAACAAAAAACTAAATTACTTACAGGAAAAGGAAAGCATCCAATGTTCAGTACCTCTGCTAAGAGAGGTCTGATTAATCAAAGAATTTCCTGAATTGTAAGAAATCTGATAATACTCATGGCTATGGTGACAAAGTGTTAGCAGAAGGAAAACTCTAGTTGCCAGCAGTAAAGTGGTCAATGAAAAATACTTTGGCAAATTGTGTGCATTTTGGGAAAAGGATTAAACTTGTAACAGAGAGTATCTATTGTGCCCTCTCAGACAAAAGAAAATTTAGAATTATTAATGGTAATGATATTATTTTCATGAAAGTGACACAAAACGATTCTGGGTCACTTGACCAAATACAGTATCGGGTATTACCTGGAACAATGACTGAGCATGACCAGATGTGTGTATGCTAAGTCACTCAGTCGTGTCTGAAGCCTTGCGACCCTTTGGACTGTAGCCCACCAGGCTCCTCTGTCCTTGGGATTCTCTAGGCAAGAGTACTAGAGTGGGTTGCTATTTCCTCCTGCAAGGGATCTTCCTGACCCAGGGATTGAACCTGTGTCCCTTATGTCTTCTGCATTGGTTCTTTACCACTAGCGCCACTTGGGAAGCCGGCTGGATGTGTGGAGGGGCCCAACTCATTACCCGTCCCTGGTGAGCTCTCTGAGCCAGGGCAGCAGTGCCCTGAGAGCAAGACCAGCTCCAAACTTCTCCAGTATAGCAGCCCCACCAACCAGACCAAATGATACTGTGGCAGGACAGCCACTCAGCCCCGCGCCCCCAAAAGAGCCACAGGACAGACGGAGAAAAGGACAAACCCACCTCCCCAGCGCCAGCGAGAGGAGAGCCTGAAGAGACATGGAGAAACGTGAGGAGGGGAAGACCGTAACCCCCAACCACCACTGTTATCCTCAAATCTACATACAAGGGCCTTTCCTCTTAATACTCTACCAATACTTCAAGTTGCCTTTTTAAATGAGATGCTCCTTTAATAGAATTTTGAGCTTTATAAATATAACCACACAGTTAATGCTCCACATGTCTCTTCTGACAATCCTGTCTAAGCAGTCCCGCCCCTCAGGTGCTCCCTGGCTTACACCACTGTCTTCTGTTTATATCCTTCACAGAAATGACAAAATGCACAGACACCAAAAGTTAGCCCAATTTTCCTAGGCTTACTCAAAATAAACTGACTCAGTAAATGACAAGACTGGGACAACAAATAACATGGCAACTGTGCTGCCACTTGGCCAGCCCATAGTGCTTCTGGTCACAAGGGACACTCACCGTCCCTTCCAGCACATAAGTCCAGGGGGACCTCAACAGCATCTGTATTGACCTGACCAATATGACATTAGGCGCTGGTCCCAGGCCAGCTAAACCTACCTGCTCTCTTGGCATCACGGCAAAGCTTGGCCGTCAGGCCAGACCCAGTTATTCACTGATTTACTTGAATGCATTCTTTCTTCCCATTCACACCACCCCTGCAAGCTACAGATGCTGAGTCTGTAACTTCAGGATCAGTATTTTAGTTTCCTCTTCAATATAGACTAAGGGTAACTCTGGGTCCTCATTCCTGGGATACCTGTTAAAGGAATCTGAGGTGCTTGGAGTCACCTTGAACTTTAACACAATCAGGAGGTGGCACTGGATCCCCACAGACCCTTCAAACCACACTCAGCAGGAGCGTTCAATCAAGGGGGACAAGGGCCCTCTGTCTGGCTTCCAGGAACAATAACAGAGAAGAGAGGAAACAGTCTAACCTCAAAGCACTTTCCTGGATCATGGGTCAGAGGCATCATTTCTTTATATAAGATTTAGAAACTAAATATTGTCCTAGAGATCTTCCAACAAGAGGGTATAATTTGAACCCTGTAAAGTGTTTTCTTTTTCCTATGGTTTCAAAAGACTCTATTCTCTGCCTGTTCTTCAGAAATAAACTCCTCCCCCTAGACTATTCAAACCCCCGCTTTGAGTCCTAGTCTACTCATTAATTCCACTTCAAAAGAGCATCATTACAGCCCCAGGTGAATACAAACTACATAAAGGCATGTTTATATGAATCTACCGTCTCTTTTCCATCATTACTGCCAAGGAATAAGCCATGATCCCTATACTACAATAATAAAAGATTACTTTTAATTTCATATAATTTTCAAGTGTCATAAAGTGTTATCCTTCTTTTAATTTCTTTCAGCCGAGCCATAAAAAACACACAGTGGGATGGACTGGCCCATGGCCGTAGGTTGTTGACCATGGATTTAGATTTAAAAAAACAAAAAAAACACAAAAAGACCCCGCTTTACTGACTATGTTGTATTTTATATAAAATCCTATTGCTCACAGCAATGGGGCTTGCATAACTCAATGAAGCATGAGCCATGCCGTGTAGGGCCACACAAAACAGGGCACAGTGCAGAGTTCTGACGAAACGTGGTCCTCTGGGGGAGGGAATGGCAAACCGCTCCAGGATTCTTGCCTCGAGGGTCCCAGGGACAGCATACAAAGGCAAAAAATATGACACCAGAAGATGAGCCCCCAGGTGGGAAGGCGTTCCATATGCTATGGGGAAGAGTGGAGGGCAATTACTAACAGTTCCAGAAAGAATGAAGAGGCTGGGCCAAAGCAGAAGCGATGCCCAGTTGTGGATGTGCCTGGTGGTGAAAGTAAAGTCTGATGCCTTAAAGAATAATATTGCAGAGGAACCTGGAATGTTAGGTCCATGAATCAAGGTAAGCTGGATATGGTCAAGCAAGAGATGGCAAGAGTGAACATCCATATCTTAGGAATCTGTGAACTAAAATGGATGAGAATGGGCGAATTTAATTCAGATGACCATTATATCTACTACTGTGGGCAAGAATCTCTTAAAAGAAATGGAGTAACCCTCATAGTCCATCAAAGAGTCCAAAATACAGTATCTGGGTGCAATTTCAAAAGTGACAGAATGATCTTGGTTTGTTTCCAGGGCAAACCATTCAACATAGTAATCCAAGTCTGTGCCCCAGTCTCTGATGCTGAAGAACCTCAAGTAGACCGGTTCTCTGAAGACCTACAAGATCTTCTAAGATGTCCTTTTCATCATACGGGACTGGAATGCAAAAGTAGGAAGTTAAGAGATAACTGGAATAACAGGCAAGTTTGGCATTGGAATACAAAATGAAGAAGGCTTGCTCGAAGGCTAACAATTTTGCCAAGAGAACACCCTGGTCATAGCAAACAACTTCCAACAACACAAGAGACTACTTTACACATGGACATCATCAGATGGTCAATAGTTAAAGCAGATTGATCATTTTGCATCAGAAGTCAGTTCAGTTCAGTCACTCAGTTGTGTCCGACTCTTTGTAACCCCACGGACTGCAGCACACCAGGCTTCCCTGTCCATCACCAACTCCTGGGGATTATTTTGCATCTTTGCAGCCAAAGATGGGGAAGCTCTATACAGTTAGCAAAAATAAGACCTGGGGCTGACTGTGGCTCAGATCATGAGCTCCTTATTGCAAAATTCAGGCTTAAATTGAAGAACGCAGGGAAAACCACTAGGCCATTCAGGTATGACCTAAATCAAATCCCTTATGATTATACAGTGGGGGTGACAAATAGATTCAAGAGATTAGATCTGGTAAAGAGAGTGCTGAAGAACTATGGACGGAGGTTTGTAACACTGTACAGGAGGTAGTGATCAAAACCACCCCAAGGAAAAAGAAATGCAAGAAGGCAAAGTGATTGACTGAGGAAGCCTCACAAATAGCTGAGGAAAGAAAAGAAGTGAAAAGCAAGGGAGAAAGGGAAAGAGCTAACCAACTGGATACACAGTTCCAGAGAATATCAAGGAGAGGTAAGAGGCCTTCTTCAATGAACAATGCAAAGAAATAGAGGAAATCAATAAAATGTGAAAAATTAGATATCTCTTCAAGAAGCAGAAGAGATTAAGAAGAGGTGGCAAGAATACACAGAAGAACTATACAAAAAATATATCTTAATGACCAGGATAACTATGATTGTGTGGTCACTCACCTAGAGCCAGACATCCTGCAGTGTGAAGTCAAGTGGGCCTTAGGAAGCATTACTACAAACAAAGTTAATGGAGGTGATGGAATTCCAGATGAGCTATTTCAAATCCTATAAGCTGAAGTTGTTAAGGTATTGCCCTCAATATGTGAGCAAATTTGGAAAACTCAGCAGTGCTCACAAGCCTGCAAAAGGTCAGTTTTCATTCCAATCCCAAAGAAGGGCAATGCCAAAGAATGTACAAACTACCATACGACTGCACTCATTTCACATGCTAATTTCACATTTCACAAGGTAATGCTCAAAATCCTTCAAGCTATGCCTATGCTTCAGCAGTATGTGAACTGAGACCCTCCAGATGTACAAGCTGGGTTTAGAAAAGGCAGAAGAAGCAAGTGAAACAACTGACAAAGAATTAATCTCAAAAATATATAAGCAGCTCAAGCAGCTCAATACCAGAAAAATAAACTACCTGTTAAAAAATAGGCCAAAGAACTAAACAGACATTTCTCCAAAGAAGACATATAGATGGCTATCAAACACATGAAAAGATGCTCAACATCACTCATTATCAGAGAAATGCAAATCAAAACCGTAATGAGGTACCATCTCACGCCGGTGAGAATGGCTGCTATCAAAGAGTCTACAAACAATAAATGCTAGAGAGGGTGCGGAGAAAAGGGAACCCTCTTACACTGTTGGTGGGAATGCAAACTAGTACAGCCACTACGGAGAACAGTGTGGAGATTCCTTAAAAATCCTGGAAATAGAACTGCCATACGACCCAGCAATCCCACTGCTGGGCATACACACCGAGGAAACCAGAAGTGAAAGAGACACGTGTACCCCAATGTTCATCGAAGCACTGTTTACAATAGCCAGGACATGGAAGCAACCTGGATGTCCATCGGCAGACAAATGGATAAGAAAGCTGTGGTACATATACACAATGGAATATTAACTCAGCTATTACAAAGAATGCATTTGAATCAGTTCTAATGAGGTGGATGAAACTGGAGCCTATTATACAGAGTGAAGTAAGCCAGAAAGAAAAACACCAATACAGCATATTAACGCATATATATGGAATTTAGAAAGATGGTAATGATGACGCTATATGCCAGACAGCAAAAGAGACACAGAGATAAAGAACAGACTTTTGGACTCTGTGGGAGAGGGAGACGGTGGGATGGTTTGGGAGAACAGCACTGAAACATGTATATTACCATATGTGAAACAGATTGTCAGTCCAGGTTCAATGCATGAGACAGGGTGCTCAGGGCCGGTGCACTGGGATGACCCTGAGGGATGGGATGGGGAGGGAGGTGGGTTCAGGATGGGGGACACATGTACACCCATGGCTGATTCATGTCAATGTATGGCAAAAACCACTACAATATTTTAAAGTAATTAGCCTCCAATAAAAATAAATTAATAAATTAAAAAAGATAAAAATCCACCCCCCAAAATTTTTTTATTAGGGTATAGTTTATTTACAATGTTGTGTTATCAATATCAATTTCTATTTCTAATATTGATGAATGGAAACACTGAGAAATCTTGTTCACATAAATAAGCAAACAGAAATGAAAAGTGATTTGTTATAGTAGGGACACTCAATTCTTTGAATTTCTTCTGAACTAAATGCCAAAAATGAAAAAAACAAAAAACAAAAAAGGAAAGGCAGAGGAACCAGAGATCAAATTGTTAACATTCTTTGGATCATGGAGAAAGCAAGGGGATTCCAGGAAAACATCTACTTTAGCTTAACTGACTACACTTCACTGACTCTGCTAAAGTCTTTGTGTGGATCACAAAAAAACTGTAGAAATTCTTAAAGAAAAGAAAATACCAGAAAACTTCACCAGTCTCATGAGAAACTTGTATGTGGGTCAGGAAACAATAGTTAGAACCTTACATGGAATAAGGGACTAGTTCAAAATTGGGAAAGGAGTACATCAAGGCTGTATACTGTCACCCTGCTTATTTAACTTCTATGCAGAGTACATCATACGAAATGCCAGGCTTGATGAATCACAAGCTGGAATTGAGACTACCAGCAGAAATATCAATAACCTCAGCTATGCAGATAATACCACTCTAATGGCAGAAAGTGAAGAGGAACTAAAGAGCCTCTTGATGAGGGTGAAAGAGCAAAGTGAAAAAGATGGCTTGAAACTCAACATTCAAAAAACTAAGATCATGGCATCCAATCCCATCACTTCAGGGCAAATAGAAGGGGGGGAAATAGAAGCAGTGACAGCTTTTCTTTTCTTGGGCTCCAAAATCACCACGGATGGTCACTGCAGCCATAAAATTAAAAGACTCTTGCTCCTTGAAAGGAAAGCTGTGACAAACCTAGACAGCATATTTAAAAGCAGAAACCTCACTTTGCTGACAAAGGTCCATAGAAGTCAAAGGTATGGTTTTTCCTGTAGTCATGTATGGATGTGAGAGCTGGACCATAAAGAAGGCTGAGTGCTGAAGAACTGATGCTTTCGAATTTCAGTGTTGGAGAAGACTTAAGAGTCCCTTGGACTGCAAGGAGATCAACCCTGAATATTCACTGGAAGGACTGATGCCGAAGCTGAAGCTCCAGTACTTTGGCCACCTGATGCAGAGAATCGACTCTGGAAGACCCTGATGCTGAGAAAGATTGAAGGCAAAAGGAGAAGAGGTAAGCAAAGGGTGAGATGGTTGGATTGTATCATTGACTCAATGAACAAGAACTTGAGCAAACTCCAGGAGACAGTGGAGGACAGAGGAACCTGGTGTGCTGCAGTCCATGAGGTCACAAAGAGTCAGGCAGGACATACCGACTGAACAATATGTGACTTGGGCCTCTTTTTCTTTCAAGTTTAAAATGTAATATATTTCACTTAATTTATTCCTTTGTTCATTGCTGCTAAGTCGCTTCAGTCGTGTCCGACTCTGTGTGACCCCATAGACAGCAGCCCACCAGGCTCCTCTGTCCCTGGGATTCTCCAGGCAAGAACACTGGAGTGGGTTGCCATTTCCTCCTCCAATGCATGAAAGTGAAAAGTCAAAGTGAAGTCGCTCAGTCGTGTCCTTTGTTCATTTTAAGTATATATTTCCTTGGCTCTGACTTTGGTCAAATGATTGATTATTCATATGATACGGGAGTTATTTCCTAAATATCAGAAAGGTCACGTTACACGTTATACTTTCAAGGACAATTTGTCTAGACTGTCTGGGTACTATAATTTCCCTGATACTGGACATTCTGTTCCAGAGTCATAGGATCTATTTCTCACAACTTCCAATACCTTAGGTATATGAGTGATTTATTGATAGGGAAAGGAATTAGTCAACCGAACAACAGAAAGATGCTTAAAGGCAGATGTGAAGATTACTACTATCAATGCCTTTCTAAAAATCTTATTCCTCTAAAGGAATAAGCAAGCTGAACTTGTATGTGTAAGGAAAGGTGAAGTAATGGTGATTTAGGACAAAACTGGAATAAAATATGAATGGGGAGGAGAAGAGTATTTGTCCAGAGATAGGTAAGAGTATCTTTCCTTCAGAGAAATGAACCCAAAGACAGGATTTCTAAGGAGATGGCAGGTACAGGTGCTTTGGTTGGGTCCCTGTGCTAACTAGCTAATGGCTGAGGGATAAGGACATGATTACAATTTTTGTAGGGAAGATAGAAGGGCACCTGCACAGTATTTGGTTTAAAAAGAGCTCAATCTATGGTACTTTTGGTCCATTTTCTAAGCTTGTCAGTAATACTACAGCCTACTGTCTGGGTCTCCGCTGGCACAACCAGAACAAGCAATGTGGAAATTACGTAGATAATTTAGGCAAGAAAAGCACTAACCAGATTTTCTTCTTTCAATCTTCAGAAGAATACACACTCTCCTAGAAGGCCATGTTTGCCCTACACCATCATTAATAGGAATGACACTGGACTTTTTCTCAGTATTACATTTGGAGTTAACAGAAGCAGTGGCTGCATAAAATACACGCTACACACAAGCTCTGCTGCTGCTGCTCAGTCGCCTCAGTCGTGTCCGACTCTGCGGCCCCACAGACGGCAGCCCACCAGGCTCCCCCGTCCCTGGGATTCTCCAGGCAAGAACACCGGAGTGGGTTGCCATTTCCTTCTCCAATGCATGAAAGTGAAAAGTGAAAGTGAAGTCGCTCAGTCGTGTCCGACTCTTAGCGACCCCATGGACTGCAGCCTACCAGGCTCCTCTGTCCATGGGATTTTCCAGGCAAGAGTACTAGAGTGGGGTGCCATTGCCTTGTCCAACACACAAACTCTAAGATGGAACGAATGATGAGAATGCAAAGCAAACTTGCTGTTGTCTACTCTACCTACTAAACAAATAAGTTCATGGCTCCTACTTTGATCTTTATGGTTAAAAACTGAATGAAAGTTAAATGCTTTGTAAACCTATTTTCTATATAACATTTGATTGCTTGTGATGTAAACTAATCCATCTTTAGGCTTTACGGGTAAAAAGTACAGTTATAAATTTGTACTCTGAGCTTGTAAAATTCACTGAAATGATGCATAGTATGGTTTTTAGATGAATGATTTTCAACATGATTTGCAAAAAAAAAAGATCAATGTTCATCACCTTATGAGGATCACACAAGAGCATTTTAAGTCTTAATTCATATCACAAAAATGAATAAAAGAAACACAGCCAACAAATTAACTTTGAAGAAGGCTAGGCCGATGTGATGATTCCATGAAATTAAGAAAAAAACAGTAAACACCAGGTCTACATTTCCAGTTCTCTCTTAAAAAAAAAGGGTGGATAATTCAGACTTCAGTTGTCACTGATACAGTGCTTGACCAAGCTTTTGGCATTATCCTTGTTTTATATGCACACACAGAATAAAACCATGTGCAATCTGAGCAGGAAGAGAATCTTCATTCTTTGTCCTGGTGACAGAGAACACACGTTTGAGAAGGTTTAATACTACATCCACCTGGATGTAATGTGGGCAGTCAGTCCATTCAATACAGTTTCTTATTTTTCAGATAATCGGGGCCTCACAAACTAAGCAGAAACAATGTCCTGTATTAGTCTTTAAAAGAAGAGAAGAACTGGGGTGAGGGGCTTGGGGGTGGGGTGGGCAGAAAGGCTCCTATATGTTGAATAAAGCAGTAAGCATTTACTCTGAGAAGGAAACCAATAAACATTTGAGAATGAAGACTTCTCAGAATAAAGCCTGATTGTACATGTTCACATTGGAAAGATCCGTAGAGTTCTAACCCGTTAGGGAAGAGGAATGAAAGTTAAGTTCCATCTCATGCCCTCTACACCGCAACGTCAGTACTTACATCTTGTCCTGGCCGGCTCCAACTTTGAGAGTCAGTCTGGGGATGACGGGGCTTGGGGCTGGGACCACGGGCTCCACTTTGATCTGTCGAAGACAGTACATTACAGTCAATTACACATTTCTCAACAGAAGTACCACCTCCCTTTTCCCCTACTTCCTCATCCCCACAAACTTGATAGGCTTTTGAGTTTCAAATGTGGCTGAGGTGCTAGAGGTAAAGCTAACCTGGGGCTCTTTAGTTTTCATTTCTCAAACACTCAGGCATCATGAGAAATTCCCCCAATTTTAAACACTTTAAATATGGGAGCTATTTCTGTATTTGCTTAGTTTTGATTAATTTCTTGGATTTTATTGTCAGAATTTTTAAACAAGAATTGTTGCCTCAGTCATTCAGTGGAATATTTATGTGACTGCCAGACTTAATATATAATAGCAAAAAACTGCAGAAAGAGCTTCATTATAAGATAAAATTTATGGGTCTTGAAAAACATTAAACTCATCTTACGTTTATCATGCCATATAAGAGAACTGACCCACCCAGTGTAATGATAGCACTGAACTGCTTCATTTTTTGGCTGCTAGTAGAAAAGTGATCTAAAATACTGTAAGAGACAAAACATATTTACTTAGAAAGGATTCATGGTGAAGGCAGTGACTGCTGAGTAAGTTGAAGATACCAGCTCAAATAGTTGAGCTAATAATCAGAAAAGGAACATACAAATCAACTATGGTATTGAAAGGGCTTCTTTCCAATTTCTGACTTGAAGATCCTCTATAGTAAAATCAGTATTTTAAATGAACAAAATGAGAAAAAGCCCTGCCGTTCAAATTATCACCTGCACCACAGTTTTTCAACAGGGTTTTCACTGGCATTCTCGGTGGGGTGGTTTGTTGTTGAGCAGATGTCCCAGGCACTGCCAGGCATCAACATCCCTGGCTCGGCAGGAGAACGCCGCTAGTCACTGCGACAACTGGTCCAACCTCTGATTTATGTATTTCAAGCTCAAGAGAAATTAAGAAAAGAAATTGTGCAATGGTTCTAAAGGGGAAGGAGTTTATAACACAGTGCTCAATATATTGCCTTTGGCCAAAAAGTTCATCATGGTTTTTATCCTACGATATTAAGGAAAAACCCAAAGGAACTTCTGGGTCAACCCAATAGTATCTCACAGAACCAATATATTGCACATTGATCAAATCTACCATTTTTTGTATGTTTTAACCTGTCCCTTTCTTGAGTTTTGTTTGTTTTTTGTAAATCCACGGTCCCATCAAGACCTATGACTTCATTCATTCTCTTGAGCAGTGCATGACACACAGGAGGTACTCAACCAACCTCTGCTGAATGACCCACTTATCCTGCAAGCACCCTCAACTCCTTGCCTCTCAGTCATTTCACCATTTGTCCAGGACCAATCTGAAATCATTCCCCAGAGCACTAATTCCAAAGAAAAAATGTAAAACTGCTCCAGCTTCTGCCACCAAAACTCCAATTTCATCTGTGCCTTTAAGACTGTCTACCTATTTGGATTCTCTGCTAAACTAGATAAGAGTGGAGACCATGCCTGCTCTGTGCATTGCTATTTCCCAGTGCCTGTTGTAGGGTCTGACACATAAGTGCCTAAGATATATTTTAAGAATCAATCGGAAGCAATGATTTCAAACATTTACAGCTTTTAAGACCCATCCCATATACTTCCTTCCCCTTCTGCTCATCAAACCTCACAGGAAACAATGCTGAAACCACTGGGCACAACTCCTTCCATTCCCTACAAATGTCTGCACCCACATTTACACTAGAGTCCGTCTCCTCCAGTCTGTGAAAGAAACTTCCTCCTTATTTGTGGCATCTCCACTGTCTCGGTTCCATTATTTTCTTCCAGCTTTCTAATGCGCTCAACTCTCATTTAAAACACTTACCTCCCCTTTACCCTCCAGCTGATGACCTCTCACATGTTCTAGTCTTTCCACTCCTCACCCAACTTCACTCTCCTTTCTGGCCCAACTAAAGCCACTCTTTCTAGACACCCACTCTTCCCTAGTGTTCCTGTCTATTGCTCCACTGAGATCTTCACCATGCTCCTTCCCTGACCTGAACAAAGTCCTTCTTTGCTCGCTGGGTCCTCTCTTCTTGTCACCCGACACCAACTTCACTCACATTCATGGATTTGGTCGTAAAAGTTTTCAATATGTCATGTCTTCAAAATCACCCTCTCTGGACCAGCACTGACTGGAAGTAACACCAGAATATAATGCTGTCTGCTGGACATTTTCAACTACTCTATAAAGATTTCACCACATCTAAATCTTATCAGTTTCCCCACAAAAACCTGCTCCTCTAAATGGTCTCACTTTTGCCCCATTCTTAATCCAGTAGTTTCCTCGAGGCTTCGGGGACCAAGGGTCACTGGGGCGGGGGCAGAGAGAGACCCACGGAAAAACCTCTGAATTCACTTTCTCTGATTCTTTGACCACAGACATCTATATCTAACCCAAACCTGAGAACCAATGGTCTAGCCTATTTTGTAAACTACTAAGGTTTCTATATTTTTCTCACCATTCTGTTACCTCTGGGAAAATAAGTATGTCCCAAGCAAACAAACAGTTTTAAAACACTTAATGCTTGCCAGGCATTACGTCTGGTTCTTTTTCAGATGTTCTCATTCAGGTTCTTTAACAAACAGGTGGGGCAGGTGTTATGGTTTCCATTTTACAGACAGAATGATCATACGTGAAGCAACCATTTTCCCTTTCTTTCTGTTTCCTTTTCCTTTTCTATTTTAAGGTCACAAAAATGGCAAAACTAGGACTGAATACAGTTTTTCTTTTTTTTAATTCAGAGAATGAAAAATTATATAAAGTTCCTAAATTTCTTCAATTCTAAAATATTTTAGGGTCTCACACATACACTCATAAGTGATGCTAGTATTAGAAGTAATATTCCATATTCCTTCAACCCACAAAACTATTATTAAAACCCCTTAAGCTTTATTAAAAAAATAAAGCCGTTTGCCCTTTTAAAAAATCTTCTTTAGTATCATTATGCTTCTCACTTTACTCGGGTCCATTCCTATTACCACACTGCACAATAATTCCAACTTACTTGCACAGCACTCCACCAAGTGTGTCCCATACACACAATCCCACGTGATCTCCATAACTCTCTAAGGTGTGTGGAAGGAATTATTACTCACATGTAACTGAGGGCTCAGAAAGATTGAGTGGTTTGGCCAGAGTTACAAAGTTAGTAAGTAAATGACCGAAATTTAGTCCTCTGCCCCCAATTCACCCTCTGTTTCACCACAGTATTTGTGACTCTCTGCCACATAGTTTGGGTCTTTTTCTTCTGGCGATGCTGATATCCTACAGGGAACTATTCAGTCTCTTTGTCAATGTCTTTTATGGTGAGTGACACGTACTTGTGAGATGGCTAGGGTAGACTGTAAAATACAGTTTTTTCTCCTATGGAAAACAAACTAGCTTACATGGAAACTGAGATGAATGTTGGCCTCACCTCCATTCAACTGAACTTGCTGGCTTTTTGAGGCTGACTGCAATGACTTGGCAGGACAAAAAGAATCAAGGCATGGTCTTTTTACAACCAGTATTTTAAAAAGTTAAATGATACAATATGTAAAAGCAAAAGGAAACAAAAATGCAGGCTATTTTAAGAGTCAGATTAAAAACGGTATATATGTGCCCTGAGGACAAGAGATATTTAGTAAAATTGCTGAATTAATGAACAACTCAGAACCTGTTACCTCGGCTCAAAGTTTTCCCTGTAATTAGGGTGACTACCCCATCCAGAAAGAGCTTTGACAGCGAAAGCAGGAGCTGTTATTCACACCATGTAACAGGTGTAAACTGGACTGTCCCAGGCAAGCCAGGACGTATGGCAACCCTACTGAAAAGCAGTTAAATACTTTCATTTCATTCTTAAAGCAGATTTAACTGAAAGATAAAATTCAAGCAAGCATAGAAAAAGACTAGTAAGGATGCTAACAATGTTGATAGAGAAAGCACACTTTCTAAATAAAAATTTCTCTCCAGACCTTTGTTCACGCTGACTTTATCTGAGTAGCCACCCAGATAAAAACACAGGGAAGTTTCCTACAATCATGCAATGACTTCTCATGTGCCCATCCGGTGGCAATCAACACTGGATGACAATGGCTTCGATCTCCTGAACAGTTAGACTGACACCATCTTTTAATGGCACGAAGCCAAAATCCAGGGGAAAGAGGAGCTTGTAAGGGTTAAAATAAAAGAAGAGTACTTTAGAATGATGCTGAGAATTGGGGCGCGTGGAAGAGCATTTACAGTGGATTACTAAGCTTCCCAATTCACTAAAGAAGCAAAGTCCAGTAATATAAGACTCCTTTGTAGCTAACTAAAAATACATTGTCAGTGGATTTGTCCAGTTTTATGTATAAGCAATACTTCTTTCACCTGAACTAATACTAGTCGTCATATAAGCCCCTTATTGCCATGTGCTGCATTTTTTTTGCTAATCTTAAAGGATTTAGCTTCTTTGCCACATACCTCAGGGCACCAACTGATAAAGCTCTAACTCTCCATTTTTCCAGGACACCAGCAGTGCGGCCTTGCAAAAAATGAAAATCGCTCAAGAGATTTAAAGGGGAAATTTATTTTTAAAATCCTGACTTGAAGCAAAGAGGTGGATTTTTAAAAAGCTTATCTATAAAGAATCAGTTTAAATTTAAATTCTATCTTGGAACTCTTTCATGCATTCCAGCTTTAAAGTTTATCTTCTGACAGGGACTTTCTGCAAAGGTAATGGGCAGCTTTGTCAATATAATCTGGCCAAGTTTTTACTTTCTATTTTTTTAATGTTAAACTTCTTTCATTAAACACACACACACACACACACACACACACCTATATATGTGTGCCACTGGCAGCAAGTTCAGCCAGCACTGGTTCAGATATCTATCTATGCTAATATATCAGAAAAACACCCCAAAATAGTACTGGTGGAAAGCTGAATTTAATAACCTAAAATTTTAGATGCTGAAGTATTCCAACTGGCAACTACTCTGCTGTCTTTCTTAACAATGAAGGTCTTTATTATTTCCATTCAGAAACATAGTCTAGCTAACACTGATAAACTGTTTAAACTATTAAACAGATGGTCAGAAGATTTACGGTTGTGGTCAGGTATATAAGGAGTGGGATCCAGTGGGGAGAGTGAAACAGGATTCGGGCTCTCAGTAAGAGTTCAGTTCGTGCCTCCACAGCCTTGGGCATGGGCTTGAGGAAGCGTCTATAAACTCAAACAGATTCATTTAACATGAAGTTACTAGTTTCTTCGTGGAACAGACAGTTGTAAGAAACAGGAAGGGAATATTCCCCCCTTCTTACTGAGGTTAGATTTTGTTTACTGAAAGCCCCTCATTTCACTAGTTCATCGTGAAAGCTGATGAGAACATGATGGAAATGAGTCAACAGTATACTTACAACAGAAAGGAAAGACGCCGGGGACCTTTTGTCAAGAGGCGTGAACCGGGGAGACCACTCTCCCCCAACTTAGTCTTCTATGTATGCAGAAGTAAGACAACTAAAGTGAGGCGCAGCAGGCTGCCCCAAGGGGACGTGGTGAGGAGAGCTACTCTCACCCAGGTGCCCAGGTGCCCAAGCTCACAGGCTGGAAAGGTCAGGGTGGGAACTCGGGCTGACCTCCAGAGACAGCAACGTTTATTCATTTTAAAGCCCTGATGGCTGATTTTGATAAGTTTTTATCTTTAAAAACTGCTCCATAACCATCAAAACTGATACAAGGGCCTGATTACCTCTGTTAGGTGAAATCTGTGTGGCTTGTAACTGAGCCTCCAACCACGATGGTCTGAGGGACTGGTCCTTCCCAAAGGCAGGGGTCGTTTTACCAGCTAACCTGATGCGCTTTACTCAAGTCACAGTGGCCACTGAAACCCCCACCATGGACTTTCCAGGCTTGAGATGGTGAAAGCAACCGTACTCTTGATTTGCTAAGGGCTCCTCTGCCAAGTTACTACGTACCTGATGGACAAGCGGCTAACTGCTGTAAACATTTCAAAATGGGAAGTCAAGTTTGTGTGTAAAGGACCTGGTTCTTGCTGGCTGTGACCTCAATCCTGGACAAGTCGCTCAGGCTGTTTCTCATCCATAAACATAAACATCCATAAACATGAGACATGTTTATGTCTCATCCATACATGTTATAACAATACCCACCGGACCCATGTCACATGGGTGTCAGGGGAGAAACTAAGGCACGTGAAAGTGCTTTAAAATCTTCCAGGTACCACGGGAAAATAATGCAATAATAAAGCGATTTCAAAAATGGACAAAAAAAGAGTTGGATTTCTGTGTCTTGTTAACCTGCTGATGTTCAGTTATTAATTTCAGAATTTCCACTCTACTTCTTTATATTTTAGAATAATAGCCAAGGGGAACAGAGAAAGAATAAAGTTAGGCAGGAAAATTTGAGATTATCCTGGCTAGCTCATCAGCTAAACTAATTTTCCCAGTTAAGTCTGAAATGAAAATCAGTGCAAAAGTATGGATTATAGAGCTGCTGTAGGTCAAATACAGCACACTTTACCATGTGGGAAATATTACTGGGTATGATTTTGTAGCCAGCCTCAAAAAGGGATGCTCCCAGAGGGCAGGGAGAGGATCTTTGAGGGTCTGCATGTATAGCAGCAGGAATACTTGGACACTTTTTAAGAAAGTTTAAAAGAAATTGTCTAATCAACTAGTCAACCGCTGTAATCCAAAGAATGGTGGGGCGAGAGCAAAGCTATCAAGGCAGAGGTCACACCCTGTGCCACAGGGCTCGAGGTCCTTCCCGCTACAAACTGCAGGATGTATGGATACATCGGTTTCTTAGACTGTGTTCTATGGAAGCCTGAGCTACTTACATGGACAATATTCAGCATTAGTTTCTCCCCACTAACCAGGCTGTCAGATGAGCTAGATACTCAAGAGACGTGTCCTCATCTTATTAAAGCAGAAAACAGACGGATAAGACATGTTACAGAAAGTAGAAGACAGGCATGACCTTAAATACTTGCAAAACGGCTCACCAACCAGAGAGCCGTGTCAGGGAGCGAGGACCCGTGGGCCTTGCTGTCCTCTTAGGAGGGCAGGGCCATGGTTTCGCCTGCTCTGAGAAAACTAGGTCCTGCTTTTTCCAGGTATCTACCATTTGGGTACAGATCGGTATGCAGCAGACTTGATAATTACCAAAAAAAAAAATACTATTTACAATTGAAGAGTACGGATCTTTTTAAACTGGCCAGAGATTAGTGTGGCTAACAGAGATATGATGGCCTATGGATTGGATTCCTCTCAGGCTTATGAATTTTGAACGTTTTCTGGTGTATGGGGGGGCAGGGCAGGGGAGGGGGGAGGCTGATGACAGGTTTATGGGTTTGAGACTTAAAATTAAATTCTGTAAACACATTACAGACCAGCTTCCAGTTAAGCCGTGGGTGATTTACATCCGGAACAGACAGACAGCTGCTGGCTCTACCTGCGCTTTCCACCAGGACAGGGTTCAAACGGGGCCCCAAAGGTAGAGTGCTTACTTTCTCATGCTTGTGTCTCTCCTTCTCCTTCTCCCTCTTCTCTCTCTCGCGCTTCTCTTTCTCCCTCTCCTTTTCCTTCTTCTCTTTCTCCTTTTCTTTCTCTTTCTTTTTCTTCTTCTCCTTTTTGTCCTTCTTCCTCTCCTTCTCCTTGGGCTTCTCCTTCTCCTCAAAGAGCTTCTCGGGGAGCACGGGCGTCAGGGAGGGCAGCACGGCCGTGATGCGCATGGCGGCCGCGGGGCTGAACAGGGGCAGCGCCACGTCCTTGGGGGGCAGGACCAGCGGGGCCGGGGGGGCCTTCAGCTTCTCCTCGCGGCCTTTCTCTTTCACTTTCTCTTTGTCCCGCTTTTCTTTGTCCTTTTTGCCCTTTTCTCGGTCTTTTTTCTTGTCTTTGTGCTTCTCCTTTTCCTTCCTCACAATCCCGTCTTTCAACCTGGCTTTTGGATCCACATCTTCGAACTCTTTTATCTTAAACTTGTAGGGATCGGCCTCTTCGTCTTTGAGAAAGTCCTTCCAGGGATACTTGGCTTCCTTGGTGGCCTCCCTGTCTTTCTCCTTCTCCTTCCCTTTCTCCTTCTCTTTGCTTTTCTCCTTGCTTTTGTCCCGGTCCCTCTCCTTATCTCGCTGCTTCTCTTTCTTCTTCATCTTCGTCTTCAGTTCCTTTTTCAACTTCTTTTTGACGTCCAAGGAGGCCGGCGGTTTGGGTTTCTCCTCATACACCTTGTGCGCGGGCTCAGGGGTGGGAGGAGAGACCGAAGGGGAGGAAATGTAAGGGAAGCTGGGGGGCATGCTGGGAGGGGTCCCCATCTTGGCCTTCCGAACCACCTCGTCGATGGATGCGTCCATTGTCCACGAATTGTCCGAACTTGAAGTTCCGCCTGAAAGAGGCAGAGGGGTGGACCCGGACTTGGGGAAATTATTGGAGGAGGTGGAGGCTTTGGGGGTAGCAGAGTCTGAACCTGAAATTCTCTTAGGGCTGGTAAAAATGTCTCCTTCTGATTCAGACCCAGAAGAGAACTCGAAAGGATCGGGCTCGCGTTCCGCACAAGCCCGTGCGATCACAGCATCAATGGAGTCATCGATGGTCTTGTCGGTGACGACAGCCTTTCTGAGCTGACTCTCACTGTTCAGTCTCCCAGCATCAGGCAGTGTCTGTATCTGTTTCACCTGAACAGTCTCTTTACTGATTTTCTCACTTATTGTGGCTGAAGGAGTCCTGTTGGGTGTGTCAGGTCTGACAGGTACTTGGGGAATGTGAGTCATGACCTTGGGGCTCTTGGGGCTCTTCGGGCTCTTGGAACGTCCAGGAGATTTCTTTTCTTTGGATATGGTTTTTGGAGACCGAATAGGACTTCCGACCATGGCTGGTGACGGAATCATTTTGGGTGATTTCGTCTTCTGTCCTGGAGAACTGGTTTTAGTCTTTGTTTTGGGTGTAAACGACTTTGCTTCCAATGGCTTTGTGGTTGGCATCTGTGATTTTGCCACCGGAGCTAACATTGGTGGTTCTGGTGATGGAGGAGCTGGGTCCGTGCTGTCCTGGGTGTGGACGGGGGACAGCATGGGAGGGATCTTCTGGGGGTTTAGCGAGCTGAGCGGCTCTCGAGCCTCCAGTAACACCACATCCAGGGCGTCCCCCTTGGTGCTTAGCAGGCGTGGCCGCTTCATCGCGGGCATTTCTTCAGCTTCCGGACTGTCCAGAGGCCTCTTACCCAAGAAATTCTCATCATTAATAATCTCCTCTTCCTCCAGCTCGTCATCTTCCTCCAGGGGAACCTGCATGGCTTCTGCTGACGTGCCTCCATCTGTGGGTACCTGCTCTTCTTCTTCTTCTGGGGAAGGAAGAAAAAAGAAGTGTTATTAGGATATATATATTTAAAAAATACCCTAAGGGGGGAAAAAAAAACAATGCTTCAAACATGATTTCTAGGAAAGAAAGGAAATTATTGACAGTTGTTAGAGAGTAGAGCGGTTAAGTTTTCTAGGACCTTCCAAACACGCATGCCGTCTTTGAGGAGTGGCAACCAGTGCCAGGAGACACACGAACTGTTTTCCTTTTGAGCAACGTGGCCTTAAATGCAGGATCTGAAGTCTGCTAAAGATTTCTTGTTTGCCCTTTGCTTCCTTAATTCTTTTCCCAGCTTGACTAAATACTGCCTTTCTCTTTTTCTCTTCCTCTTGTGTACATGCCCCCCCCCACACCCTTCTAAAAACCAAGAGACAGGTTAGCATGTAAACTACTAACCTCAGAAATGACAGAAAAGAATACTTTTTAATAGTTCATATGCTACTTCTTCCTCCCGTCTGCTGACTTAGGGATAGCCACTTTGAGAAGTAGTGTGGCGATATGGAAGACACTTGGCTTGGCCTTAGAGATGCGGTGTTTCCACAGGCGTTCAGGCATCGCAGAGCAATGGGCCCGAGGCAGTCTCTCAATCTCTTGGAGGCTGTTTTCTGACCTTTCAAAAGGGGCTAATGTTACCTGCCCCGCCAACCTGACCAAGTTGTTGTGGGGTCAGATTCTTTCCTTCTGCACATATTAACCAAGCATCTACCATGCACAATGATAAAGGCTGAAAGGGCTGCTGGAGGAAGTCAGGAATAAACCACGACCTAAAAGCCCTTACAGTTCAGCAGGAGACACCATGCAGGTGGACCGTCTGTAGAAAGTGATCAGGACTATAAGACAAAGCCTCATAGCAGCTCAAAGGAGAAACAGACTACCTCCGTGTCAAAGACCTGGAAAAGACCTGACGAATGAGGGAGCGTTTTGGGTATTTGGAGACTGGGAATGGAGAAGTACAGGATGAAGGAACAGATGACACAGATGGAGGGGGCCACAAGGAAACTGTATAAGAACCTCAGAAAGTATTAGAAAAATTTATGATGGCTGCTTACATTTAAGTGAAAAAAAATTTTTAACATAATGCTTGATTCAAAGTAGGTCTCCACAAACTAGAGAGGATCATTCCAGTTCTGTTATTTTATTTTTAATGTTTAATTTTCATTTTTTTATTTCAAGTCCCTAATAACTTGTATGCATCTAGAAGTTTTATGTGCTTTAGAGGAATATAAATGAATTATAAAAATACTTAAAAACACAAATGCTTCTTTTTATTAATTTACAAATATTTTATGCTTAAAGATTTTATAAGAAAGCATCAATGGTGGCATCAAAATTAATCAAAATGGAAGAGGGAATTTTGCTGGAAGAGAAAGACTTAAGCTTTAATAAGAACAGGAAAAGTGTGAAAATATAACAGTTTTCTGAATTAGAAACAGATACATAACAGAGAGTGTGACTGCATGCAAGGCATAAAGCATAACGATGAATGAGTACCTGTAAAACCACCACCCAACTTCAAGAAGACAGCCCTAGCAGCGCCATCGAGACGCCCCTTGGTTACTTTCTGATGGATGCTCTCCCCTCTCCTCTCCACCCCATTCCAGGTAACTCCTCTTCTTTTTACTATCCTTCCCTTGTTTCCTGTACAGTTTTACCACATTTGTATGCAGCGACTTATTTTTGAACTTTATGTAAGCGGTATCATACTATAATATCTTTCAGCTTTTCCCCCCCTAACATTATGTTTCTGGGCATCTCTTATGTCCATGCAGGTAGCTGTAGTCAGTTCATTTTCACTGTTGTAGAAATGCACCATGCTTATTTATCCATTCTTCTGGTACTGAAAGTTTTCCACTTGAGCAAATATATTTTATTTTTAAAATATTACAAAGTGCAAACAAATGAATACAACTAGCTTATGCTTGTTCAAACAGACTTAATTGATGATTCTGCATAATTAGTGTCTGGTTTTCTATTACATGAGTTATTTTAATTCTGTGGTCTAAGAGTTTGGAATAAGATAAATGTGTAATAGCTACTGAATGGTTTATTCTCTACTGTCACCCAAACCCCCTCTTGCAGGTTAATTTCAGCTTGATTACAGGTGAATGGCAATGAAGTACTCATTGTGTGTATGTGTGTAATGAGCACAATTCACAAAAAATCTGGAAAATACCCTAAAAGTGGTTTTTAGCATTTTCCTATACTTATCCATGGAAACAGCTTTATTATAAAATAGCATATAATTCGGTTAACAGAAGTTTAATATTACAAGATACCTGATCTTTTGACATGTTACTACACAAAGGTATAAAAAATAGTATAAAAAATTTGAAAAAAAAAATTTGAGTCACAACTCTTTCTAATATAACACAAATATAGATACAAGAACAGAAGCTGTGCTCTAAAGTCAAACAGGTGATGTTACTTGATATGAGAAGTATTTTAAAGATTATTTCCAGAGAACTAAGAACTCACTTTCTACTGTTTAAAAATGTTTAAAATAGAGGGAAAGACTCTTCCGTATCCATGTAACAAACAAATATTGGGGGGAAAAAAACAGCTCAAGGAAAATTACTGTGACATTTAAAATAAGTTCTTTTTGACTTCTCAGTGCTTCAGGTCCTTGATCCAGAAGATGGGGACACCCTAGTATTGCTTATCTTGTGAGGACAGTGAAAAATAATTGCTAATTAGAGTTGAGTAAGTATTCAAACTACTAAATAATAACAATGAACAATAAAAGAGATAAACCTTTTAAAACTGACTTTACAATCCTTTTTGAGAAGATTAAAAAAAAAAAAAAAAACCAGCTCTCCTCACTATAATCTCTCTAAGACCACATAACAGGGCAAGTCTGGAGTTAGCATCTACAGGTCAAGTGGACAATCACTGCAGTCATCTGCCCTAATAACTCTATCCTGCAGTGAGAGCAGTCTGGAGCTGTTGGGGAGACTCTGGAAGGATAACAGAAATTTTACTCAAGGAGGCTAGTTCTGCAGAAGTGTTACGGTCATGCTGCCAAAGGTAGGGTTAAGAATTATTTACAAAACTGGTGTTTCCCTTCCTGCTTATGCTAAGATTTGGCTAAAGGTAACAGTGATGACTTTTGATCTGATTATTCTTTGTGAGAGGGTTTACTCAAAATGCTGATATGTATTATAATTGACTAGTAGCACCGTCATTCATCAAAGACTACCATAAATTATGATTTAAGTCCTACACTTCTAAGAGGAAAAAAAGGCCATTAAAAAAGATGACATATGAAGAACAACGTAGAAACCAGGGTAGGAACCCGTATTTTTTTCTTTAATGTTAAATTACTGGGAGAGATTCATGTCTACTACCAAGAACCTTACTCTTCATATAAATTCACTAAAATGTGCGAACACTATAATCCAATCTAAGTAAAAACCTGACATATTAAGAAGTAACTTCTCATTCTGTCAAACGTTGTCCATATATAACAATACTTTTTCATTTGTCAAAATGGGAACAATAGGCAACATATGGAGAAGGCAATGGCACCCCACTCCAGTACTCTTGCCTGGAAAATCCCATGGATGGAGGAGCCTGGTAGGCTGCAGTCCATGGGGTCACTAGAGTCGGACACGACTGAGCGACTTCACTTTCACTTTTCACTTTCATGCATTGGAGAAGGAAATGGCAACCCACTCCAGTGTTCTTGCCTGGAGAATCCCAGGGACGGGGGAGCCTGGTGGGCTGCCATCTATGGGGTCGCACAGAGTCAGACACGAAACGACTTAGCAGTAGCAGCAGCAAGCAACATATGAATGATTCAGCACAAATTTATCTGCACAGTTAGAAATATCACTTAAAATATTTTTAATTGGTAGCAGAAAATTACAACAATGCAGAAAAAGACGGAGTTAGAGATAATCTCTCTTTAAACAATCAATGATCTCAAGTCAACATTTGATTCTGAAAATTTTTCAACTTGAAATAATTTCAAACTGATAGAAAAGTTCTAAGTGCTACAAATTACTCACAAATAGCTTTTACCCATATTTACCAAATCAATATTTTGCTAATGCAGAACAACTGTCAGATTCTTTTAATGATATGTAAGAAAATAAATGGATCTATATTGATGTCCATTGTTTAAAAAATTCCACAGATATTAAGAGGAGTCAGGGAGACGCTACAAACACCACTCCAACTTCCTTCACTGATGACACAGATAAATAATCCACACTTCCTACATTTCCCACGGGAGTGATGAGCAAAACATGCTTCTCCACCAAACTTCTCTGCAGCCTCCTCTTTGGTCTAACATGTGCAAGGGTGCCTGCTCCCCAGGTGACTCAGTGGTAAAGAACCCGCCTGCCAACGCAGGAGACCAGGGTTCAGTCCCTGGTTTGGGAAGATGCCCTGGAGTAGGGCATGGTTACCCACTTCAGTATTCTTGCCTGGGAAATTCCATGGGCAGAGGAGGCTGGCAGGCTACAGTCCACAGAGTCACAAGAGCCTAACATGACTGAATGACTAACACACTACTAAGTTATTAAAAATATTGATTCAGAATATCTCTTTTTTTTAAGAAAAATCTTTTAAACCAGAATAATAAATGCCTTTGAAGAAATACTATAATCTTAAAAGATGATGGATGTTAGGAAATTGTTTGCATGGGCATGAAAGGTTTTTATCTCGTTAACTATACAGATGCATGATTTCAAGCAGAAAATATACTTGTGCTTCTGAACTTTATAAGGACAATAAAATGCTACCTGTCCATCTCACCAAAAACTAAATGTACTTAAAACTAGATTTCATGTAGTTTTTTAGAAATGTACATGCAGAAATTAATTTCTAGCAACAATGACAGAAACCTTCCCACTGTCTAATTAGATTATGCATACTAATGTTTTCATAATAGATATGAAAAGATTTAAAATGGACGCTTTTCAGAAAACATCTTTCTATATATTATGTTTATTACAACCAGTTGGAGTGACTCAAAACTATTTACATTCATTCATTCACTCCTTACTCATCACTCATTTATCTGTTCACCTTCCAGGTGCCTTGTAAACACCAGTAGAGCAAGCACTATGTTAGGCCCTAGGAACACACAGTCAAATGAGACATGACTTCCTATCCTGAAGAAGCCACCACATTGTGTGGCCACTGATTCAAGTGCCGTGGCAGGCACTGGCATACGGTACACAAGCTGTCACATCCAGGGACATGGGAACAGAAACCCCAAGGCCCACCAGAGAGGAAGCTTGATGGAAACTGCCTCTGGGGCCTGTTTCCAGAGCCACAACTTGACCTAGCACAGCCCACTGACTTTCTCAGACCTGAGTCTCCCCATCTGCAAACTATAAGATTGACATCTGACTCCTGCTTCGAAGAACTTAAGATTTCTAATATTAGGGCCATCTCCACATGCAGGGGGATGCTCTATAGGGCAGGACAGAGCCCTTTCTGACCCTAATATCTCTCTGATCACATGCCTCAGAGCTTGGCATTCTGACCACTTGATTCATGTCTTGGATAAGGGCTGTATTTTTAAAAATGCTGCTGCCAGAATATTTTTAAGACTGTAAACCTGACAAATGATTGAGTCTACCCTACTTTTTGAGGTAAGGAGACTCTGAGTAAGTGAAACTTCAGTGAAGCAATTTGATAGAATGCTGAGGATTGAGAGGGTCTGGTACCCAGGGTGCTCTGAGGAGGGACAGGCTCTAGCAGGATGCTATGGGGCGAGGACAAAGACCTTGGGCAGCTGGAGAATGACAGGCAGACACGGGACACCTTGGAAATGCAGGAAGAGCAGCAGCAGCATTAAAACCACCCAGTCCAGCCAACATTTTCTCTCTTAGTTCCAAATGAGGCCAAAAAATTTTTTTACATCCCATCTGTCTCTTCACAAGATACTTTAAAAATTGTCCTACCTATAACGTGACTGAAATTAGACCCTTTAAAACACAGCTCAACATGTATGAGTGGGTAGGTATTTTCAAAACCAAGCTATTTACCTGAAAAAGAAATGAAATTACTAGCAAAGACAAGACAATTAGGCCATGACAATTCATACAGTACAACCAATCAATAACATAATAAATTAATAGCAGAGTGAAGCTGATGCATTACAAATACCTATATATACACTGACCTGCAGAAAAGCACTTTTTTCACTAACATTTGGCACAATAAAAAACTAAAATGCTATATAAGCAGGCCAACCTGAAATGACACCTGGTATTATAAATGGCCTAATCTATATGTTAATAGTGTTGTATCACATAACTGCAGCGAGGCCAAGATAACAGTATGACTTTGGGGTTTCTATGGCTACACCCTGGGCGAGCGTGCCTGAGAGGGCTGGCTGCTGACACCACATGGGCGCTCTGAGTGCTTCTTCTGGGTTATTTATGATATGATTTATGATAACGACAACATCTCCTATTTTCTCTCCTCCTCAGATACAATAAATTGCTATCGTTAATCACCCTTCTTGGTGCAACTATGATTACAACAGCATAATAGGGCCTAGCTATGGCAATATTGTGGATTTTTTTTTTGAAAGAAATAAATACAAGGAGATCTCTTCAGACAACGTCAATATCTCTAATATTTTAATCATCTGCCTTTAAGTCTTTCAGAATAAATTCTATTACAACTAAGATTCCATATCCCAGGATGTAAGCCTTTCGTGCAGATCAAATCCAAGATCGAGCCCCACACATTCACAAGTCACTCCCACCAGGACATTCTTATACTCACGACAGTAAGACTACGCACAGGGTATGGAATCCTTTCCGAGACAGATGACGGCAGTTGTTGCTCTCCTGTAGCAATGAGGCTAATCTTACTGCTGATTCTCCATCCCCAGAGCTAGTCAAACAAGGCAAATCAGCCAGTGGTCTATCAGAAGGGAAGAGACAGAGAATAGAAACTCTGCCATCATGCAGACGTGTGTGACTTGCCTTTGCCCACCACTGGTGGTGTGGTTGCTTAGTCTTTGTGAATTTCTGTTTCCTTTCTTGCCCATTCCAGGCAACAGTCAGTACTGCCTCTTTGGCTTCTGAGTATCAGAGAGACCCCTTCCTCCCTGCCCCAATGCCCTTTCTATGGGTGACTCTAGGTCTTGGCAGGATGTGGAGCCTACTTGATCTGGGAGGCTGTGTGACTTGCTCTGGCTGATGAATCAGAGTTGGCAACAGTGACACGAACGGAGGACTGAAAACCATTTGCAGACTGGGGCTTGCCCTCCTGCTGCTCCTGGGAGACCTGCAAACCCCTAGAGCGAATGAGCCTTGGTTAGACTCTGGGAGGTGAGAAACGCATTGCTCAGAGCCCCGGTCACACCCGTCAGACATATAAGGGAGGCCACTGATCACCAGCTGATGGCAAAAGTATATCCATACCCAGCAGAAGAACCGCACTGCTGTGCCAACCCCAAGTGCCAACTCGCAGGATTGTGAGTGAGTAAACAGTTGTAATTTTAAGCCACTGATTCCTGAGGTAGCTTGCCACATAGCAACATGTTAACTATGTGTTCACACGAACAGTAGATTTGTGTGATCTATGGTGGTTATGTTCTACAAAGGGGCTGCAAATACTAAATTAGTGAAAACTGAACCACTCTTCCCAGAGGAAATACAAGGCTAGGTTCCTCAGAGGTTCTGGTCACATTTCTGACAGCAGATCAATATGTAATCTTGTTTCATGTGTGTTTCTGTCTAAAGGCATCTCATTTAATATATATGTGGACTCACTCACAGTGAGCTCACTGCCAATGGCTCTGTAACCACGACTGCATGGAGCTGCTCTGTTCTCACCATATAGCACAGCACAGCCTTCTTGCATTCGGGATCACCAGCCAGCATCCTGCCTGGGGGCCACTTTGGAGAGCAGAATCACCAACAAGCCAAAAATGCGAGAAGCATGGCAAGAAATAGACTGAGAAAGCACACCTGTCGACAGTCTGAGTTGAAATAAGAAGGCAGGGTGTCGCCATGTTTCGACTCAGAAACATGCACAACCCAAATGTCCTTGCACCTGCCCATGAATGGCCAAAAAAACAGTGGTGGCGGAGGTGAAAGCAGAAGGGCAGTAGGGTAAGGAGAGTGTCACAAGATAAAGGCCATTTCATTCATTCATTCATTCCTTCCTTTACCCAGCAAATGTTTATTATGATCAATATACAGCAGGCCACACGGACCTAAGTAAACAAAAGACGAGGTTTCCCTTCCCAGAGACTTTACATGTCGGTACAGTGGATAGGCAACTAGTAAGTATAAACAATATTTCATAGTGATTAGGTGCTCAGAAGTTCATAAAACAGGATCACAGGTCTGGGGAGGGAAAGGGCTATTTTAGGCAGAACATTCACTGAAGAAGTGACATATGGGCTGAGACCAGATTCCTGAGAAAATAACAGTTCTCTAGCCACTCGGGGGAAAAATGCTAAAGGACTAGTCAGATTTAACACAACCACACTCAATAGAAAATCAATTATTATATGAAATCACACACATGTAAAAAGTCACTGAACTTGCATATCAGCACTGCTTTCCCAGTTTACACGGTGAAGCAAACAGATACGTGCCAGAGGCCAAGGTACTTAAAGTACATCAAGAAAGGACGTTTATCCTTGGGATGATACCTCATTCTATTTTGCACAGTTTGCCACCATAAAAATAAAGTAAAAAATAACAACTACATTTAAGTAGTTGATGATTGACGCTATGCTTTTATACCGCACAGGCTTCTAGGTAGGGAGTACACATGATTTTAACCAAACCTTTATTCTAATGCAGGGTTGTCCCTGTGCTCTAAATGACCTTGACAAAATTCTGGAAGAAATATCCCAAGACCTGGGGCTCTGAAGCTATTTTAGAATTAGCTCTGAATAATTGTCCCACAATATGAGTTTCTTGATTAATTGCTTCAGATAAGGTCTCCTTTTCCTTGCCGGCCTCCAGTGGCTCCCTCTAGTTCCCATAATCACTTTTGTCTCATTCTTCTGAACCCTGGAAGGCCAAGAGAAAAATCAGAGATACACCAATTCCATTACTCGAGGATTAGCTAAGAGATAACCCTTTGTATTCCATTACTGACCATTATTTGAGTAATTATTCAGTAACTACCATACGTCTGAAAGATGCACTAATTGTTTTCTGAGGCTCACTGCTGCTCTGCACCAGACAAATTGTGAATGTCATGTTCTTTAACCCCACAAATCTACATTTGGGTCACAGGAGAGAAATGGCAAGTAACTTGGACTGGATTTCCTTTTTCTTGGATTTCTTTCGCTACCTGAAAAAGAAAAGCTTAAACAAGAACAATTAGTCTGCTGAAGGTCTTACCGACTAAATAGAAAATTAGGACTCTATTTTTGACCAGATTTCTGTCTTGCAAGAGTCAGATTTCTGCATAATTTAGACAGAAAATTGGCAGAGGATGGCTGTTCCATCTAATTTCAGCAAAATTAGTATTCATCCACCTGAATTTTTGGCAGAATTCCAGTATATTTATCCAAAGCAATAAGTAGACAGAAAATAAAAAGAAAATTAACAATCATGCCTAAATAAGTTAGTTTCTCTCTTTACCTCTGTTTTCTCTCACATACAGCAACATAAAAAAAAAAGTGAATAACTTTAAAAGCATATTTCATGAATAGATTCACAGTCTTGTGTTCTCCCCTTAGTATCAACTGCAGACAGAACAAGAAAATCCACCCAATTTTCAAAGTACAAAAAACCTGAGGATGGTCAACAGACTCAAACAAAGTCTACAAAGGGGGAATGTGTCTTTTTTCATTGCTTATCCTCCAAATAAAGCACATCAGTTATATCAGCTCTTGATTACCCTTACTAACAGATGGGAATGATAGAGACAGTGATTCCAAATTCACTAGAAATTGCTTTGGAATACATACATCCTGAAGAAAGCTGAAAATCCAAAGAGCTCATGTTTGCTTACCTTAAGGCAATGGCACCCCACTCTGGTACTCTTGCCTGGAAAATCCCATGGATAGAGGAGCCTGGTAGGCTGTAGTCCATGGGGTCGCTAAGAGTCGGACACGACTGAGTGACTTCATTTTCACTTTTCACTTTCATACACTGGAGAAGGAAATGGCAACCCACTCCAATATTCTTGCCTGGAGAATCCCAGGGACGGGGCAGCCTGGTGGGCTGCCATCTATGGGGTCACACAGAGTCGGACATGACTGAAGCGACTTAGCAGCAGCTTAGCAGCAGTTTCTTCTAGAACTCTAGTAGGCACCAGGAAAAACAAACAAACAAAAAACCCAAGAGGCACAAATCATGCGTTTAATTTACCAAGCACCTACCATTTGCAAGCTTTGAGCTCAGAGAAAACTGGAAAGTGTCTGAGTTTGGCAGCTCAGAGATGTCCCCGGAAGCTAGCAGGGTGTTGGATGACATGAAGACTGGTGTAAGGTTTGGAAGCCATGTGGAAAAGGTCAGCAAAAGGGGAGCATCCATTCACCAGTCTGCTGTGTACCTACTATACACTGGGTACCAAGTGCTAAGGACTGAAGTAAAAGACCTTCCAAATGCTCACCTATGGGAAAGTTACAAGTAGGGAAACACATGTATCATTTAAAATAAGACAGTTTGCAATAATAAAAACTAAGCAGAGTGCCAAGGCTCTCAGAAACAAACAGTAAGAGCAGCACTGTCCAACAGAAAGTAAATGTGAGCGAATCAGAGGGAGGAGATCTGCTTCGGGCAGTGGCCACCGAGGCTGCAGCCAGTGAGCCCGTGCAGAGAAGACCTGCCTGCCAGCCCCGGCTCTCCCACCTCCCACTCTCTCCATCTCTCTGAAGCCATCAGAGAGTTACTTGGAAGCCTGTATTTGTCAGACTGTGATCCAGAAGAACCAGGAGGTGAGCCTGACATTTGGGTTTTGGCTCCAGGAGCCTAGAAAAGCCACAGTCCAGAGCCTGGGCACAGTATTCAGCAGGCTCGTGGGACAAAAAGAGCAAAACCTAACTGACACGTGGTCTCAGCAGAACCCCAAGAGCCACTGTGTAGAGAACAGACTTGGCGGGGACGGGGGGAAACAGAGGCACAGAGAAAAGCTGGGTGACAATCGTGGTGGCCCGGGGGTGGGGGAATGACTGGGGCCTGAGTCAGGTGATGGAGACCATGACAGGTGGTCACAGTCCTGTTGAGAGAAGAAGATTCTAGAAGTGTCTTTTGAGTGGGGGGCAGCAAACGGAATGGGGTGCATAATGTTTCTAAATATTTCCAGTTAGCTGCCAGGATTTGAGAATCCAGAAATGCCAAGAAAATAAAAACCTAAAGATCTAAATGTTCTGCCTTTCCAAAAACATCAGATTTAGAGCCCTACAGCCTCATCCCCATGAGGCTATAACCCACTATAACCTCATCCCCATGGGGCCACTTCATGGTCACCATATCCCCAGCTCCTCTCGGGATCTCCACCTGCAGCCCCCACTGGGAAGTCTGGAACAGACTGGCCCCCAAGACAGTCTCTGGTGGTATAACCTAGGACTTGGTTAGAATCCTTGAAGTTTTCTCTAGAACCTGGTTTAACTAAAGAAAGACAAAGCTTAGGGTTTATAGGCACATCAAAATGAATATTCTGTTCACATCAACACGGTCCTGTTATCTATGTGAAGCAACATCAAACAAACATGTAAATACACTAAAAAATGTTTCTGGCTGAAAAATAAGTGCTATAATTTTAGGCTGAAAAAAAAATCCCTGAACTCCCAGAGAAGAGTCTTATATATATGCCAATGAAATCCAATTAAAGCAAATGGATTAAAAATATATTTGATAATAAAATGTTTACCTTAAAGTATCTCTTCAGATAAGTAATATTTGTTGACTCCCTGTATATGGGAAACCCTACAGAGAACTATAAAAGGCAATGTATGTATCACCATGGATGTCTAAGGCTGACTTCTTTTCTCTGACTCTCGAAGGGATTTCTTCCAAAACAGAATTATGAATTATAAGAACGTAACTAATAGAACACTATAGAACTTAATAAAAATGTCAACCTGCCACCTTTTGAAATATAACTGAAGAGGAGTCATATGACACAACTCCATTTGTGAAGAAACTGACCTCACTACAAATGTTTCCGACTCCTTGAAGCTATACTCAATGTGACACTTTTGGGGGAAGTGATAAGATGTAACTGAAATGGACCTATTAAAAACAAAAAAATGTTCTAAAGTTAAATGTTATTTAAGAAAGCAGGAACACAGAGCCACGTTCCTCATATACTGTTGTCTTTCTTCTTCACTGCTTACAAACACATTCACAATCCTTCTCAATCACGAAACACCCAAGATCTCAAAAACTCAGACAATAGGCATTTCCCAGCCCCAAGAAATGCAGTCGAGCAGGGAAGACACACAAGAAAATGAGAGCTCAGCTAGGGAACCATCAGAGTACAGAAGAGGGTGCCCAGTCCTTCATCAAATCGCTCCAAAAAAAGAGTTTTTCCCTGATTATTCCAGTTCACCACTTATTTACTCTTCAACTCTTTCCTAAGTGCCCCAACCATTTGCCTGAAATGCCCTTCGCTGGTTCCTTGTAACTTCCTCACCTCTCACTACAAAGATTCCTCTCCCTGCCCGCTCTAGATGAGTAAAGGCTGATCACGCTTCCTTTTTTTCTGAAATTCTCTTTTGTTATATTCAGTTCAACTTCAGTTTAACAAATACTAATTTATATCTGGCAGCCTCTTTGAGAAGGTGGGGACTATCTAGTAATCTCTCTGTATCTTGTACCTCGAACTGCCCGTGAAGGTTTGTTAACAAAGGAAATAAGTATCCAGTGTTAGACATGTTGCCTGAAGGTCTAGGATCAGTTGGCAAAATTAAACTGCAGGATGTACAATGTTGTCATCATCTAAGATTTGAAAACATGAGCTCTTAATCTTCCATTTTGAAGACTTCAAGTTATAATTACCATCTTATGTTTTAGAACCACTATGATAATTCATGTTCTGTTTATTTATAAAATCTTCTTGTAATTAGAAATGTGGAATAACTGAGGGTGTGCTCTGATGGTCTATGAGAACTTAGCTTGGGAGCTGAAATTCCCTGGACCCAAGTCCACAGTGAATCACAGTTTCAAGTATCCACGGAAGGTCTCTCCCAGGGTGAGAAAGGGGACTCTGTCGTAAATGAACTTTACAGTCAACAGAAACATAAACAGCATAGTGATTAAGAACAGAATTCTTGGGGAACGAGGCCCAAGTCTGCCACGGATTAGCAGCAGCACCTGACTTCTTCATGCTCTGGTTCATCATCAGTAAAATGGGAATGATAATAAAACCAACTATGAGTTGCTGTGAGAAGCCAAATAAATGAGACAATGCATGATACACAATAAATGCTTGATACATTTTAACTTACATGAGTTACTAGGTGAATTAATCAAGCATAACACCTAAATTTAAAAAAAAAAAGAAAAAGAAGAAAACCAAAAACCACCAGAAGAGCCAGGCGATGCTACTGTTAATATGAGCTGGTGATGGACACATCAGGTTCTCCATGTTATTAATGTATCTGTAGTGCTACCACGGGTTTGGTGGAGACAGTTCTGGAAACAGAAAGTTGTGGGATTTCTAAAGATAAAGATCTCATTCCCCGGTAGAGATATTAACATAATACATGTGCTACAAAAATACAACCCCCATATTTTCCTATGCTAATTGTACAGTATTAAGAAAACGGATATCAGCATTATGCACACTTATAGTATTACTAACTATAAAATTAACTGTTCAAACTTACTTTTCTAGATGAACTTTGTTTCTTAGGGGATACGTGACCTTCACAACCCATTCACTGATGGTCAAGAATCAGTTACACATAATCCAAGTAGGTACATATTTGCCCATTTTTTCCTTGTCTACCTACTGACTCCTACCTAAAAATCTTGCCTATGTAACTGTTAGCCTTTTAGGATTTCTCTTCAGCTGTATCCTTTACATTTACACAGAAATTTAATTTCTTACTTGGGTTTATCATGCTGGGTGATATTTTTACATTGGGTTTATTTTTCCCTTTTCTTGTCATTTTTTTTAATTGCATCTTATTATTTTAGACCACTATGAAATTAAGCCCAACTCTTAAATGAATATAAACAGGATTCTATACTCTTACGTATTGGTAATGTATTGTTTAAATAATATAGGCTTACTATTTCAGAAAAGTAGAAAACACAGATAAGCAAGGTGGAACATCAAAACAAAACAAAGCAAAACAAAATGCCACACATAATCCTGAATCCCAGAGGAACCACTTCCTCGTGCTCGTCTGAATTCACAGGCATCCTGAACTGGAAAGGACTGAACTGATAACAATAATAGAGACTGTGGAAGAATGTGATCAAAAATAGAGAAGAAATTTACATTTCTCAATTAATGAAAATGAAGGGATTCTTGTAGTTCTAGTTACAGAAAGACCTGTCTCAATATAAAACATTTTCCAATCAATAAGAGATTGTGGAAGAACGTGGTCAAAAACAGAGAAAAAAATTTACATCTCTCAATTAATGAAAATGAAGACATTTTTGTAGTTCTAGTTACAGGAAGACCTATCTTGGTATAAAACATCTTCTAATGTTTAGAAATTAATTCCTTCTGAGTGGAATAAAGTGCAGAAAGAGAAAAATCTGAAAGGCAACCCCCCGCCTCCAAAAGCCTCCCTTAACTATGCACTGCAGAACAAATGTAGTTTTATTACATTAAATTCAAGTTTATGAGAATTTTGCTTATGGTTACTAAAGGCTGCTTATGATAACACTGCAAACAGTGCAAACAAATGGGAAACTCTAAAAAAACAATTCTCCTTTGGAGATGAAAATTTTATCATAAGCACACGCCTTCAGTTACATGGTGTAACCTATTTTATAATATGCCTACTTCTCTAGAGGTCAAGCATCCAAAAAAAAAAAGAAAGAAAGAAAAATCCTGATTTTCTAGATTTTCCAGACAGTTCTCTGAACCTGAAAACAAAAGCTACTAAATGATGACTACCTGCCCAAAAGATCATTTGCGTTTCCTGATAAGAGAAAGGGAGCCAGTCTTGGGCTATTACTCAGATAACTGTGGGTAGGCAGATCTACAAAAGCCATTAGAATATTAGTTTTTATCTGTTCTAAGTCGCAGTTATTAACACAAAGGCAGTCCCACAAGCTTTGCTTGCCCACATAAGAATTACACCAATTATTATTCATAATGACATCCTTGAGTCAGCAGGTGAAGTATGTTTGGATGGAGTACTCCAGTATTAATTAATACAATGCATAATACAATTTGGAAATATCCATGATGCATTCAAATGGCATTTCTGACACAAAAGTAAAATTTCATGGAAAATCCATTTATGGACGCCCCCCCATACCTAAGATTCAGGTCAAGGGTAATTCTGTTGTGTATAACTGTTTTAATTAGCTCATTTGATAGCTACTGAGTGCTTCCAGTACCCTGGGTGGGCACTGTCCTAGGCGCTGGGGACCTGTGAAGAAGTCAAGGACCACGTGGAGTCTTGACTGGCCAGGGACCCAAGGGGTCACACACATGAGGAAATGTGAACTTCTCTGTTCAACTGTGAGAGCAGAACACAATTCCTCCAAAGATCAATAAAGAACTACAATTCTCGGCAATTAATTATACATTTAAGAAGTTAAAATGAATCAACATAAGAGGTGCTTTACCCCAAGGTTCACAGGAAGCTTGCTAGGTTGCCAATATTAGTTCACACCTCAGTGGTCTCCTCGGGGGTACAACTGGGTGCCCTATGCATTCAAACAAATTAATTTTGAAAAAACTATTTATCTAGTTTGAGTGAAACAGTAGTAAGATAAGCAGCAGGGAACTAAATCGACATGATTACTCAAAAAGCAGACTCTTTAGCAAGCTATGATTTCTCAACAGCCTACCTTTTCAGTGAGATTTGGACATACTCGTGTCCTTTGATAGGATGAAACTAACGAGACAACTAGAAAACTAGGATTTCTCCTCAACGTTTTAATTCTGATTTCCCTCCTCTTCACCCTTTGCCCCTCCAAAAGCATAGACAGTTTCTCTGGGGTACAAGGTTATGGGTGTTTTTCTTTTATACCTTCCAATCTTTCTTTAATGCTGTGCATATTTAAAAATAAAAAAATAACCTGAATCGATTTTTAAAGAATACTTCATCGCTTACAGGGTCACCACCAAGGGAGCACACTCTTCACTTCTACCAAAACAAATGACTTTGGTGTTGAAAAAGGTTAAAGAGAAAGGAAGTGGACATAGTCCCATGAAGCTGCGTGAATGACCCACAAGCTTGACTTCTATGTTTGTTATGGTTTGACAGGCAGGTCACTGGGCTTAACAACCGAGGCTGGAAGGGAACTTCAAATTCCTGAATGATAAACGAAGCACAGACACGAAGGCAGACCAGTTTCCTGACAGGACAAAGTGCTTAAGACTGCTTGGATGTACTTTAAAATCAGAACATGCTAGCACAAAAGTGTCACTTTCTTCAGTGTTTTTATACCAAATATTTTCTCATCAAGTCAGCACAAAATGAAACAAACTTCATGTACAAGAAAACCAGCTTTGGCTTCTCCATCCCTCCTCACCTCTCAAACACCCTGGCACGAAGTACAAAATAGTAATTAATAAACACTAAGCATGAGCTACTCAAACTTCCTCACACTGACAGAGAAAGGAATTTTTAAAATAAAATTATAGCTAAATATTGTGAACTGCATAGTTCAACTGTCCTAGTTTTAATGCTTCTATCAAACTTCATAAACTTCAAGTATGGCATATACTTTATACCTTGGAGTGGTCCTTTATTTTTAAAATGAAAATAAACAGTTTGTTATTACATTACATCAAATGTCAACTTTATATAGATTTCTCATTTGAGATATCTAACCTTGGCTTTTGTATAAAGAACCAATCACATGTGCAAAAATTTAATTCTCCTCCCAGTTATTCAAATACAATGAACTATCAACTATAGTAGTATTTGTATAGTGAATCCAAAAAACTGGGTAAGAGGGTCCACATTTTATTTATATTTAAAGTAGGAAGGTACTCCTTAAAAATATGTACTATCATGCATCAACTACTGCATTTAATTCAGGATGAACATTAAGTCAACAGGGACTAACGTGACAACTAGAGGTGGAAGAAAAAGACAAGATTTGTTTTTACTACAGAAAACACAGTAATACTAACTCCAAAAATAAGAAGTCAGAAGAAAATAATGAATGAAGCTCATTCAGACCTCTTTAAACATAAAGATGTGGTAAACACGAGAAAAATTAAAATTAGTTTTCATGCAAGTAATATTACAGATTACAGTAATAAACAAAGCCCTCCTCCAAAGTACACAGGAGTCCATTTTCATGACATACACACTCAGAACCCATGACAAAGAGGTTAATAAACAGACACATAAACCATATATTATTACTTAAGATGTGACACAAAGCAATTTTCAATTACATCTGATACTCTGCTCTTACAGACTCTTTATTTTGGTTCATACAGTGTGAATCAAGGATATAAAATGTCAGCCTTCAACCTGAACTGTTTTGCTGTTGGAGATTTCTGTCATAATCATAATAGGATTTAGACAAAGACGCTCATTTTAATGATTTGGGTTTACTCACATAGAAAGAAAAAACTTTTAATAAAGGTAGTATGAGGAAATAACTGTTGGATAGGCTGACGAGAAATCTTATATGGAAGATTTACACATATTAAAAGAACCTAATGTTACTAAGTGGTTTAAATGTATATGCTAGGAGATACAAGTTTCCTAATAAACCTATTATTTATGACAGAACAAGACACTGTTCCAATTAGGAATTTTAATCTGCTTTTGTTTTCTCTAAAGTGATATATGGCTGAGATAAAATGAACTGGTTTCTTAATGTTTCAAGGAGTAGTAGTATTATTCTAGAATACTGATTTAAAATAGAACTTTTCTTATGTACCAGTATACAAAACTGGCAGTTGTTCGGTCACTAGGTCGTGTCCGACTCTGCGACCCCATGGACTGAAGCACACCAGCCTTCCCTATCCTTCACTATGGACAGTAAGTAATCAAAATATACACTCAAACAGGAATAACTAAGTAATAAACCATGATCAGGGGATTGCTAGTCATCTGCTTTAAAAAGCGATTATTTAAGGGAGGATGGAGAACAAGCGCTTTGAATCAACAAGTCTTACTTGCCTGGCACAGTCATTACCTCAGTTATGTTGTACTTTTATCCAAAAAGTACTTGACATAAAAACACCAAGCCGGCTATGACTAATCACTACACTGTCATTTATAATGTTTGGCAATTTGCATATTATATTATTTTAAATTGGACACTGAGGCATCTGTTTGCTATCTGGAGTACTACTTGATTATCATCTGCTGCTGCTGCTGCTAAGTCGCTTCAGTCGTGTCCAACTCTTCGCGACCCCATGGACTGCAGCCCACCAGGCTCGTCTGTCCATGGGATTTTCCAGGCAAGAGTACTGGAGTGGGGTGCCACTGCCTTCTCCGTGATTATCATCTATGGTCTCCTAAAGAGGAGAGACGTCTGGAGAAATTAAGGGATGAGATTAAATAGGACAATTATCACACTTGAAAAATTGTACAAGTTTAAAACTCACAAATCGTCCTCACCTGATTCCAGAAAAAGCAGCAAATACATCCACCATATTGGGACCCCAATTCAAATCTAGTCCAAAACCATTCAACAATTAACATTAATTCAATGACAGTATATTTAATAAGCAGAACAAAAATTCAAGCAGGAATAAGTATCAATACTCAATTATAGCCTGGAGAAATCTGACAAGGTTCCAGGGACAAATATTCCTTGTAAAAATTTCTTTGAGTTTGAGTGAGGAGTTGAACTTACGAAAACAGATCACCATTTTTAAAGAGAAAAAAATAAAACATATATGAACACAAATATATTTCAACATAGGCTTGATGAAAATTTGACTGTGATTTCCTGGGAGATGGAAAACTATACCTTATACAGTTCAGTACATCTATCACCTGGTATGAGATCTTTAAATGTTTCTTGAATTAAGAGAAGCATGGTCTTTGCTTAGCTCTGGCATTTCAGTTCTTTATCCATAGGATAATGTCCAAATTAGAAAATAAAAATCACTTGCAAAATAACAGAAAATGTCTCTGTCTTTTAAACTTCTAAAATATTCAACTAACAACTAACAATTCAACTAACAATTGTATCGGCCATAGAGCTGAAAACTCAAGATGTTTTCATCTTGAAATGTAAACTTACAAAAAAAAAAAAAGAACTCAGAAACTTTTACCTGAAATCTTCTTGGTAGTAAGTTTCCAAGCTTTGACGGCAAGCCACAGTAAAAAAAATTCTACATCTTCACACTTATACACACACATCTATGTATAAGTTCAGCAAAAGTGTCATGAGACAATACTTGCCCTCACTCTGGGTGCAGAATTCCATAAAAAATTTTAATGCGTTTTCAACCCACTAAACTGACTTAACAATCATTAATGAGTCATGACCTGAAGCTGGAAAAACTGCTCAGTTCATCTCAGAAAGGTTTTTTAAAAGGGGGTTGGTGTCTAAGGGAATTGATGTAGGTTTTAGCTTTGAACAGAATATTTTGGATAAGTAACAGAATACTAAGTGGGAATTTTTAAAGCCAGTAGGGCAGTAACCTCAAGCGCAGTAGTCTGAATACTCTTAATTTTTAGCAACTAAGTAATGTGGAAAGGATAGAAAAACTACCTTATAAATAAAACTACACTTACTGTCCTGCTTCAATAAGGTATGTCTTTTATTAGTTTAGATTTCCAAGAGGAACAGTGTGCATTATTAACAAGACCAAGAAAGAATGAAGAAATGCAGAATGTCCAAGATAGCTTCTGACCTAAAAAAGAGCTCCTGAGAATTATCTGGGGATTCCAACTTGCCTCAAACAGAATACCACTAATATCCTCCAGATTGTCTGGCCCAAGCCCTTGCCATCTCAAGAAAATGTTTACATTACAGCTGGGTTCAAATGCAAGGTCAGTTAGCTTTAAGATTTGGGAAACCACCAAGAGCTTTTTAGCTACAGTATAAATCACTGCTAACAAAATTATTAAGTTTCCAATTGACAAAAACAGTTGTACTATGATTCAGTGCCACGATGTTTCCTTAAAATATATGGCAAAAAGATAAGCTTTATTTCAAAAATGTTTTACCTGCAAATCAAAAGGCTTTTCAGCCTTGAGCCATATTATGTTAAAGAAGGACAACAATTAACTGTGATTTTTATCTCCCTTCTGCCTTCAAAAACACCAGTTTATGTCAAGTAAACAAGATAAGGCATTTATATTGTACAAATGCAGACTTGTTCTTTAGAAATTGTTTCTGTGAATAATACAGAGTAGACACCAGGAGATTATTTTCTATTTCATTATATGCTACACAAAAATCAATATGACTTTATTGGGGATAAGATAGCTAGGAATGCATTTTATCATTTATATCTAGGAACAAAACGGACAGCATGAAAACCTCAACATTGTAAACAGAGATTGGGATCATGCGATTCCCACAGCATGCATCTGGTGGGGGGCAAACCCAACAAATGACCCAAGTATTACATAGATACATGTGTGTGTGTGTGTGTGTGTATGAATATAAGCATATACATGATTTAAATATGTGTATATATTTAGGATAACATTAATAAATGAACCAACCATCATCAAGTACAAGCAAGGACTAGCAATGCTTACAATGCCTTTCTCTGCACATGTAGGGGAAACGTCATGCAGCACTGCTCTAACTCCAAACCCCGCTGGGTTCTATGTATGCATCCTCTCTAAATCTTAAGTACAGGCAAGCCTGGATGTATCCCCATTTTACAGGTGAAAACCCTGAGGCTGGGGAAGGCCCTATGACTTGCTCACGTGTACAATTAATCCAAGAAACAGCAGGTCGACGTACTCTGTGGGACAGAAGCAGGACCACTGAGTTCCTGGTGGGGCCGCCCCCCGGCCGCCACACTCAATACCGTCCACCTCGCTGGGGCCGGGCGCATAAGAGACAAACCCCATAAGGAGCCCGTCATCATAAAGCAAGACAATCGGCTCCCCAGCTCCGATTGGAAGCACGGCTTACACCTCACAGGACACCCCTATTATCTCAGCCTCCTTTCACCTCTGAAGCCGAGCCTCCCCGGATGTCCATCCATCGTCACCTGGCTGCTCGCTCCCGTGCGGCTCTCCGGCCCCATCTGCCCCGACTCTGCTCCGGACTCACACCCCATCACGAGCAGAGTCCCCTGTGGGACCAGGGTCTTCTGCCAAGGCTTCCCCGAGCTTTCTGTGGAATCTCAGGGGACACCGCGCCCATGATGGCCATTTCAACTGGTGCCGTCTTCTCTCCCTGGACCGCATGCCAGATGTCCCCGGTGAGCTGGGTCCCTTCTCCTCATCTTGCTTCCCCACCATCCTCCCCCTCTACCACGCTCCCCGCGGAGCAACATCACCAGGCAGCATCATGACCGCTTTCTAGAGTGCTCATCTCCGGCCCAAGGAGTTAGGCCTCCTCATTTTGGGGAGATTCTCATCCCCGCTTTATTATCTCCACCTCTATTCAAGTGACCCAAGCAACACCCATGTAATGGTTTCAACGGCTGAACGACAAGAGCGGCACCCCATGCGCCCCATCCTGGTGGGCTGTTACCTGACTGCGTGGAGCCTCGTCTGTACCCCGACTGTAACCCGAGGACGATGGCGGAGTCTGACCCGCTAGTGATTCACTAGTAACCCCCGCCAACCCTCTCCATCCCTGCTTCCCAGGCCAGCCTCCTCAGACCACACCTGAGGCTCTTGACTCCCCCGCTCCCGTTGCCATCATCACACTCACCTGACCAAACCCCATCCCTGCTTACTTCCCAGGTCCTCACTCACCCCCAGCCTCTAACCAGCCGGCTCCATCTGGACTATCTCTGGACATGGACCCATTTGTGGCAAATGGGCCCCCAGCACTGCCTGGCCTTGCTACACTCCTCCAGCTCTCCCTCTCTCCCATCCGCCTTGGAGAGCGCACCGTGCCTTCACCTGCGTCTTCACACTGCCCTATCTCCCTTCTCCCTCCCTGGTTCTCACTGCCTCTCACTCTGCTGTGTCGCCAGGGGAGCAACCAGCACCTCCTCTTCCCCAGCCAGCTGGTTTGCTCCAAGACTCTGCTCCTCCACTTACGCTCCCTTGCCACCACCAACTGACTTCTCTCCAGCAGATCTTTCCTAGGAGCAAACACTATGCCATCTCCAATCGGAAACACAAAATAAAACTAACATTAGGACCTTCCTTGGGCCTGCCCCCTCCCGTGTGTCTGCTGTCCTGTCTACACCCTTTGAAACCCCACTGCTGGCCTTCTCTACTACTCACCTCCCATCTGCTCTTCAAGCTCCTCCAATCAGACTTTCATCCCCACCCCTCCCCACAAACCACTCTAGTCAAGGCCAACAATGGCCTCTGTTCTGCCAAATCCAGTGATCCACTTTCAGTTTTCATCTTAGGTAATTTCTCAGAAGTATTTCCTTTCCAAATGCCTTTTTCCTTATTGGCGTCCGAGTCTTCTCCTCACACCCGCACCCAGTCCATGAGCCGGCCACTCCACCACCTCAACTGCTTCTCCCGCTGCCTGCTAACAGCCTCCTAATCTGACCCCACCTGCTAGTCTCCTAACAGCAGCCAGAGTGATCTCACCAAAGCACAAATGAGATGATGCCCCTCCCTTGATCAAAACTGCCTTTAGATTAGAAGAGATCCAGACTCCTCCATGGGGCTTCCCCAGTGGCTCAGCGGTAGAGAATTCACCTGCAGTGCAGGAGTTGCAGGAGACTCGGGTTTGATCCTGGGTCAGGAAGATGCTCTGCAGGAAGGCATGGCAACCCACTCCTGTATTCTTGTCTGGAGAATCCCATGGACAGAGGAGCCTGGCGGGCTACAGTCCATGAGGTCACAAACAGTCAGACAGGACTGAGCAACTGAGCACACACACAAAGGATACGAAGGAACTAGACTTCAAGGCTCCTATTCTCAATATTTCTGTATAATAATATATGTCAATGTATTTGGAATATATGCAGTTACATTTTGAGTTTTACCAGAAAACTGTCTCATGTAGGGAAAATTGTATTAGAAGACAACAAATGTAAATCATATAACTATGCTACTCAGTGAGCTTCCCAGGTGGCTCAGTGGTGAAGAATCCACCTGTCCCTGCAACTAGACTCCGGAGATGAGGTTTTGATCCCCGAGTCAGGTAGTTCCCTGGGAGGAGGAAATGGCGACTCACTCCAGTATTCTTGCTTGGAAAACCCCATGGACAGAGGAGTCTGGTGGGCAGTCCATGGGGCTGCAAAGAGTCAGATGCAACTCAGCACGTGGGTAAACCCTTCTAGATGGCGGCTTACCAGCCTCTCCACACTCAGCTCCTACCACCCGCTCCAGGCCCTGCACTGCCACAGGCTACCGCATTATTCTAGAAGGCATGAAGCCCGTCTCTTGTGAGGCCACAACAAGCACCCATGCTGCACCCTCTGCTTGAAATGTTATACATAAATGCACACACGGTGGGAGGGGGGACATCCACCGGGACTGTCTGCTCTGATGCCACCCTGACGGCTCCATTCAAAATGCCGCCTCTTCGGATTCCCCATCCTCACCCTCTTTCCTTCCTTGCTTCATTCTTTTCACAGTATTTACTACTATCTGGTGGTGTTGAGTCCCTCAGTCGTGTCCAATGGACTGTAGCCTGCCAGGCTACAGTCGTAAAGCACTGTAATACCTAATGTTATACCTAAATGCACACGTGGTGGGAGGGGGGACATCCACCGGGACTGTCTGCTCTGATGCCACCCTGACGGCTCCATTCAAAATGCCGCCTCTTTGGATTCCCTGTCCTCACCCTCTTTCCTTCCTTGCTTCATTCTCTGCTGGTGTTGAGTCCCTCAGTCGTGTCCCATGAACTGTAGCCTGCCAGGCTCCTCTGTCCATGAGATTTCCCAGGCAAGAATACTGGCGCAGGTTGCCATTTTCTTTCTCCATACTACTATCTGAAATTCTGTCAAATATCTCTTTAGTTACTTTAGTATAGTCCATCTCACCAACTAAAATGCCGGCAGAACTAGTGCATGAACCTGGTATGCTTTGTTAGCTGATGCACTTCTCTGTGAGTGGAGCACACAGTGGGGACGCAGCGAGTATCCGCTGAGTCGGTGCACTTGGTCAGCAGTCAGGGGGCTGAGAGCGCAGGCTCCTATCATTCGGAAGCCTAAGAGTTTCCTAGGATACAATATACTGCCTGTATTTCTCAAGAAAATTAGACAAACAAGTATAAACCCAATTCACTTACTTTTTGTCATTCAACTTACTTCAGAACTATGTATTATGTTTTAAGATACAGGATATGTCTCAAATAGTAAACAAAATAGAAAGCAGGAGTTTTGAAAAACAGAAAACTATACACACTCGTGAGTTGGTTTAAAACTACGAAATACATGACAGTTTGAATGTATAAACACAAGAGTAAAACTGAATTTTTAAAAGATTCCTTTAACTGCAGTTAAACTTAGATTCACAAATTAAATTAGCATACTGTAAAATCTCACCTGATATGAAAGACATGCCTTTCACCAGCTCAGCTGGCTTACAGGTTACTTTAAATAGAAAATTATGTAACAGACATAGTGTTCATTATTAAAACAAACTACCTAAACTGAGATACATGTAGATATATCAACAGATATACTTAGATTTTCAGAATTAATCCAGTTCTCATATTCTTTAATTAATGTCTTCTTTTTATTGCATTTTATAGCTACAGTCCACGTATGAAACTGATGGGCTGAAGCTGAGTGATGGTTCCGTGAAGTTAATTAATTACACTATTCTACTTGAAACTTCCCATAACGAAAACCTTTTTAAAGTTTTTGAGTATTCCACACTTAGTTTCTGTGTGTATGCAACTGAAAAACATGGTCAAGATTGGAATATCTACTTTAATTATCTGAAGAAAAAGACATCATGGAATAATCCATCAACAGAGGAAACTTTAATAGCTGGGTGACCGAGAGCCAGGTTTCTATTCTGTGTGGTGCTTTAACAAGTACCTACTGGGGAGTGTCCAGACCAAATACTTCGGGGTTAAGTGAAAGGACTCCACTGGGACGATTTACGAACTAGTCACTCACTCTGACACAGCAGTACTCAGACACTCAACGAGACCGGGGCTTCAAAAGCTACGCCGCATTCCTAACTCAGGGTGACACAGAACTTTGGAAACCTAAAAAGTCGTCATCCTAAACCCTAACAGGAACTCACGGGTGGACAGTGCGAGCAACTGTGGCCTTTCCTGGCACGGGAGCTCAATGTGCTCTGATCTTCCAGTCTTCAAGGAAAGAGCCAAAAAAAAGTTACGTGGTATGGAAAAAATTATCCAATTTAAAAATGTTGGCAACAAAAGAAAAGAACTTTTAAACATTTTTTAAACATACGTGTAAGTCCACCTAAACACATCTGTGGGATGAATGAAAATTATGCCCCACTTAAGAAAGTACGCATTATTCCTGGTTTGAACTTACAGATGGTATATTTTTAAAATTCTGACCTGGCTCATGATTCCACATAAAAACAGATATTTAAATTTGGGTCAGAATCCACCAAATTATTCCTAGCTCTTGGTTAGTAGTTAGGTTAATGTTCCTGAAAAGTCATTTTAACTTAATCCTCAGAGTTATTATACTCAGAGACATGCTTAAAATTCACAAAGTATGGCAGTAATTTCAAAATTCCTGATATTTAGGAATTTTTATGCTGCAGTAGTTACTACTACCTATTTGTAGCACGTCATACTATGCAATATATATTTTGTATTAGATACATTCTGCCAAGTAAAGCAGAAAAAATTCAGTGGGTACAAACTAAATGCTCAGCATCAGGAGGAGATGAGGGCCCTGGGGGCTCAATGGAATGATTACCATCACAGAGTGCAATGGGCACAGGCTCTAGTGTCCTAAAGGTACTGTGACTTAGTCACTCAGTCGTGTCTGACTCTCGTGACCCCATGGACTGTAGCCTGCCAGGCTCCTCTGTCCATGGGACTGCCCAGGCAAGAACACTGGAGTGAGTTGCCATTTCCTTCTTCAGGGGATCTTTCTGATTCAAGGATCAAACCCGGTCTCCTACGATGGCAGGTGGATTCTTTACCACTGAGCCACCAGGGAAGCCCAGTGTCATAAAGACCTGGCTTCAAATCCTGCCTCTGCTGATTCCCAGTTGATTCCTCTTCTCAAATGAGGACATCCTCGCCTGCTTTGCAGTGGTAATTCTCTTTACTGTTAAGAGAATTAAATGTGACCCAATAAAGCACCTGGCATATGCTAGAGTATTAAATCACACTAGTTTCCTTTTGCCCTAAATTTGCAGTCATCAACCACAAATATTTCTAAAATTTAATTCATCACCCTTTCTATATAACTGGACTGTCATCCCATCTCATTTCCCATAATTTTAATCATTTTAAAATTTCATTTGTTAGCCAATGCAGCAGTTTATCCAATGACACAGAACACTGAAGGCCAGGGAAGCTCCTGGTGGAACCAGAGCTTTTCACTTACCATCTGCGGCTGTTCATTTGTGGCTCCAAGGGGTGGGAAGTAATGGGGGGACCAAGTCCTGAAAGTGGGACACAGTTCTACCCACAGGCTTTTTGTAAGCTACCTTCAACTCCTGAGTAGGACCAGAAGTTCTCAAACCTCAGCATGTAATCAGAACACTTTTAAAAAGCACAGATCCTGGGCTCCCAAGAGATTCTGGTTCAGTAGGTCTGGAAGGAGGCCCTTGAACTTGAACTTCTAAAAAGCTCCAGGTGATGCTGCTACTGCTGGCAGGTGGACCAGGCTTTGTCTAGACCACCTGACATTCCAGACAACAGGCATCTGAGGAAGAGGGGAGGCCACAGCCATGGCTAAGCACTGACACATCTGCTCAGATTCAAGGCAAGTGATGTAAAAATGTAACCTCAAAGCACAGGCCTCAGCTGTGGTTCCCCAACCCCAGCACCAGTAGCACTGTGAACTTGTTAGAAACAAAAATTCTTGGGCCCGTCCCAGAGCCACTCACTCATAAACTCTGGGGTTAGCCCCCAGAAATCTGAGCTTTAATAGGTCTTCTAAGTGATTCCGACCTAAAGTGGAAGAACCCCTGCTCTATTCAGTTCCCCATAACCACTTCCAACAGAATACTTCCAAGTTCATCCTTCTTACATTTCAGGTTTCCATGTCAGCGTTCGCAGAAGAAAGGGTCCTGTGATTTGAACAATGTTTGATATTCGCTTCCGTCTCATTCTGTGCTCCGTGACTCTGGAAGCACAGGGAGGCCTGGATGCTTCATGGCTATTTTCCTTCGGTAGCTCTTGGCAATGCAGAAGTAGAAAAGAAGGTCGACGTGAATTTGGGGATGAAGACAATGGTGGTGTACAGATGACATTTATCAAGTACTACTCTAAAAGACCTTTTCATTTATGAACCCATTTAATTTTCATGGCCACCCTGTGAAATAGCTATTGTGAGAATTTAGAGTATTGAAAGCTACCAACACTTAAAAACCAGGACATTTCTGGTTTCTGTTTTTAAAACTGAAAAATTTGGTGATGCAGGGCTTGCATTCCTGCCTGAGGATAATCAGCAAGGCTGAGCAGTGGCTGCCCGCTGTCTTTAACAGGAAAGGCACCCTGGGGTTCAAAGGTCCTGCCCCCCACCCACAGGCTCCTTCCCCAAGTTCTCAACTCCTGGTCTGGAAAGGCAGGAGTCTGTGGCACCTGCTTTGGGGAAAAAAGGTATATTGCTATGTAGAGGTGATTGGGATGGCGAAGCAAAGGGAAGAGTGGAATTAAGGCTGGAAACGGGGAAAGGCTTTGACAGGGACTCACCTACACGTGCGGGCACAGGGCAAATCCCAGATGATGCTGGCTCACTGGCATTGCTAAGCCCCAACTATCTGCTGAGCCCTCGCCTTCTAGCAGCTCCTCCTCCAACTTTTGATTACAACAAAGCTCACTTCACCAGCTCCCTCCCTGCAATCTTTTCCAGCTTCAATCCAACCTCTGCTCTGCCTTCAGAGCGCTCTTTCTAAAACACAAATCTCATCATTTTGCCTTCTTGCCCAAAACCCTTCACGGCTCCACACTGTTACAACATCTGCTTTCACACTAAGACACGGAACCGTCTCTGTGATGAGACAGTGTACCGGGGAGATAAATGTATTAAAAGGATGCATGTGGAACAGCTCTAATTGTCCCTTACAACTTCATTCCCACCTTCCTCCCGGGCACCTGCAGTGGTCCAGCTGGAGATGCCACCTCGCAACCTCTGGGGAAGCCGGGTGGAGGGGAGGGCTGAGTGGTGTGAATGGCTGGGTGGTACCGTCAGGGTCACTGCCGAGTTAAAGCAACCCTGCTGGACTCGGGGACACCCAGAGGGCAGTGACCCAGCTTCCCCTGCCTTGTGGACTGGGGCACTTCTCCTAGGAGATGACCCAGTGACACGGTGGCAAGAACCCAAGTTCTCCAAGGATTTCGGGGAAGACAGCTGTCCTGTGGGCCTAGATGAGCCACGCTGGGAGCGGGGGAGACTGAACTCCTGTCTTATTTAAGCCACTGTTTATTTGGCCTTTTTATGACTGCAGCTTTTAATGAATACAATTTGATATGTGTTTTTTTTCTAATGTAGACTTTCAACCATTTTAGAAAACAAGTCAATGATAAACTCAAGGTCCTAGGTTCTAAAAAAAAAATTCTATGATCCCCAAAGTTAGAAAACACTAATACAACCCACCCGTATACCCAAACTCACATAAATAATTAACCTGCTGAATATTCTGGAAAAGGAAACGGAGTTGGTAGAAGAAAGATACTCACAGGGTTTCCTTCCCAGCTAGGAGTTAGGCTGACTGCTATTTATTTTCTGATTTTAAAACATAAAGCAAAGCAAAATCCAACCACATGGAGCAAGTGTGGGGAGCAGAAAAGCAGAATTCCCTCCCTGCAGAGAGGCAGAGGGAGACCTGGCAGCTGCCTCAAACAGGAGCTCTGGAAGAGAGTAGGCAGCTCCAGGAGCTCACTGCATTCCCCCCTGAGGCACAATCAGTTCATAAAAGCCAACACACAGGATAAGACACTACAGAGTTATACTACAAACTGTCCACCTGACTTGGGGAAAACCATTTCATTTTTTCTTTTTACCTGTGGTTCAGCTGAGTCAGTATTTCCCAAACTTCTGGTACTTGTACATTACCTTTTTAATTCTTCTGTAGTATTGGTATGACACGTGAATTACTATCCCTTTATTTCTCTCAAAATTTGGCTAATGTTTGACTTGTGTGTGTGCTCAGTTGTGTCCGACTCTTTGTGACCCCACGGACTGTAACCTACCAGGCTCTTCTATCCACGGGACTCTCCAGGCAAGAATACTGGAGTGAGTGGGTTGTCATTCCCTTCTTCAGCAGATCTTCTGACCCAGGGGTGGAACCTGCATCTCTCACGTCTCCTGCATTGGCAGGAGGATTCTTTACCAGTAGTGCCCGAACTTATGTACCCATTTTATCCTTTTTATAAACAATAACACCTGTGAAATCACCCAATCCTGTGTTAATTATATTCTTGTGAAGTGAAGTGAAGTCGCTCAGTCGTGTCTGACTCTTTGTGACCCTGTGGACTGTAGCCTACCAGGCTCCTCCGTCCATGAGATTCTCCAGGCAATAACACTGGAGTGGGTTGCCATTTCCTTCTCCAGGGAAGAATGGCAATACTACTATTTTTGTAGTATACGTTAAAATACAAAAAATAAACCTAAACATTCATTTGTCACCTGACATCACCTCACTTGCCAGCAGAGATGTACACACACACTCTGAAGCGCTGGATTCAGGCAATCTCAGGAACATGGTAACTGTCCTCTAAATGGGGTCCCAGCAACAGATCTCGGAAGGACCCTGGGCCTCCTGGTGTCCCGAGCACTAAGGCGACAGCACAACAGCCAGAGATGTGGACACGCCTCCCACTGCTTTATCCCCAGAGCTTTCACATGCGCTGGTACCCCCGTGTGCCAGAGCCTGGGTTTGGAGCACAAAGACTCCGAACAGCTACTCAAGCTATTCGAGTCTACAGAAGGCTAAGACGGTTGGCCCAAGGAGCACTTTTCTGCCCAGAGACAGTCACCTAAATTCTAGCCCAAGATGCATGGGAGAAAAGCCCAGAGGCGCAGAAAAGCTGGATGGCACATGAGCAGTGTCAGATCTGAAACACGCTGTCAGGCTGGAGGTGCAAACAGCTACAAGAGATCAACAGAAGAATACGATGTCCTCGTCGGTGCCACCCTGGTTCCACACGGCAAATCAACAGCAACGCAGCAGAAATCTTTAGGTTTTCCCAAAACAGCCACCTTCCTAAATCCTTCAACATTTTACTGGTTTTTTCAAAGTTTACCTCTGAAAGGAGAAGGGAGCTTCAGAGTGGTAATCTTAATGGGCAAACATCAAGTTCTCCCATTGACCAGGAATCATGTAGCTGTGGTTAAACTTGTCTCTGACAGCTCTGTCAGAAAGGATATCGACTGAACCAGGTCTGCTCTCTTTAAACGTGGGCATTATTAGATGTTGTGTGTGTTCCACCTCTGGGTTATGTGCCTGTGATAGAGAGGAATGTTACCACCCAATATGCAAATTAAAGACAAGACACTGAAACAGTAACTTCAGAAGGAAAAGTTGAAGGAGAGTTGAGTGGAAAGAGGAATTAGACAAAAGAAGAAAGGCAACGCAAGTACTTACTTTCCAAAAAAAAAAAAATTAATGTAACTGTTACCAGCCTTAGTTGATCAGGTGGAAAATTTTTTCATGCTATGACATGTTTGGAATGTTCTAATATGAAATACTAATTTAGGAATTTTTCTGATTATTCCCAATAGATCTGACAGGTTAACTCTGTTAGACACTAAACACTCAAAATAACTGGGCTCCAGGCACACGGCACAGTGAAGCTAACATATAACCATAGCCCCTGAATGCACAGATTATGGGAAAGAAGCTGACGAGCCAGTGATACCCTCCATCTGAACAGCTACTCGCAACACTGTTTTCCACTCAAGCCCGATTTCAAAGGAAAGTCGTTCTCAATGGTTGGCTGGTCAAAAACAACATTAAGTAGCAAGCACTAAAAAGTTAATTGAATGTTTGCCAGAAAGAGTATGGCTCGTTTTTTATGCTGGATAATTAATTTCTTTGTTTTTATAAGAATTTTAAAGAGTGACCAACATGCACCCCGTGGGTAATTAACTTCACTCAAACAGACTTCTCACTTTTGTGGCATGGACTATGCATCAGTGTGGCAACACTCCAAGGATGGTTTTGTTTCAAAATTTTGCGTCTTCTAGTATTTTTTCTCCTTTACCTTAAGGCTATACATTTGGTGTAGTATTCAGACTCCACTACAAATAGCTTTAATAATATCACTGACAGTACACGCCTAAGTAAATCCCCATAAAGAAAACAAGTTTTAGAATATGAGGCATTCTTAAGTAAATTATAATCAAATGTAACAATCTTAGTAACTTTAAATGTGCAAGCCAAAAATTCATTTGGGGATGATTGGTCTGGGTCTTAAAAAAAAAAAAAAGTGAACATCTGGAAAGTTTCCATAAGCCTGCTGAAAGAAATTATAAATATTTATATACACTACTACTTTATGAAGCATGACTTTAAGAAATCATTTTAAAGATTAACAGGGCATCCTAAATGTGAATTATTTTGTGATGAATTTGCTGTGATTTAAAAAATTATGATTTCTTCCTAACTGAAGATAAAATTCACATGCTCCCAATCAAAATCTTTTTTTTGTTAATATTAATTCTGAAGAAAAAAAGAACTTCTGTAAAAACAGAATAAGTTAAAAACAAACAAGACCCTACGACAAGTAGATGTACTTTTCCTATGAAATCTCCCTAAAAATTGGGGTCACTGCTTCTTAAATACATCCTATGCATGACCATTTCTACAAAAATCTTTTTCTGTTGTAGTAACTCCAAGGACCTGAACCATTTCATAAGTGTCTATTTTCTGAGACGGAATCTCAGCGGACACAGCACACGTTTTCAGGTGCCAGCGCTGTAATGTTTGTGCCTGTTTCCTGGTTCCTCTTGAGAGTCACACAAGAGCAGTTGGCTGACCACCTTGCTGTTCAGCCATCCGGGTGGTTGCATATAAAACAGTCATCCATCTTATCTGTAACACCCTAGCTCCCCAAATCAATCAAAACCCCTAGAAATGATGCAGTATTCTAGGTATTTCGTCACTCACATGACTGTGAGACAAAAACCTCTATTAAAAGTGTAATCCATCAACACCTGTATATGAAGCTATTGGACTCTTCATGTTTTCTGGGCTTTTTTTTTTTTCCTTTTAAAGCTTAGAAGGCTTACTTTAGCCATTAGAAATAATGGGGGGAACAGGAAGAAGTGGCTAAAAAGAGTGCAGAGATGATTAGCCAAGTTACCCTATCGGTGGATTTTTTACTCTGGCATCCCCCATGGCTCAGGAGTAAAGAATCTGTCTGCCCACGCAGGAGATGTGGGTCAGATTCCTGGGTCGGGAAGATCCCCTGAGAAGGAAATGGCAACCCACTCCAGTATTCTTGCCTGGAGAATCCCCATGGACAGAGGAGCCTGGTGGGCTACAGTACATAGGGTCGCAAAGAGTAGGAACAACTTAGTGATGAAACAAGGATAAACTTAACACCATTATGCAAATACTATCTACTCCTCTCCAAAATATTCCAACAGACAATTAATGGGGAGGCAAACAAAGAAGCAGTGATGTAAGTAGATGCTAGTTTTTATGTCAATTGAAGAAAATGAATGGAAAAGGCAACCCTAATTATAGGTACTTTTCTTTTAAGATTACCAAAACCCCATCTAAAAAGACATGATACAAATGACCTTACCTACAAACAGAAACAGAATCACAGACTTACGAGAATGAGCTTATGGCTGCTGGGGAGTGGGAAGGGATGGAGGGAAAGGATAGTTAGGGAGTTTGGGATGGACATGTATACACTCCTATCTTTAAAATGTATAACCAACAAGGACCTCTTGTGCAGCACATGGAACTCTGCTCAGTGTTATGTGGCAGCCTGGATGGGAGGGTAGCTTAGGGGAGAATGGATCTACGAATATGTATGGCTCGGTGCCTTAGCTGTCCACGTGAAACTATCACAACATTGTTAAACAGCTACACTCCTATACAAAATAAAAAGTTTAAAATAAAATAACTAAAATTCCACAATCTGCCGGCAGGGGGAGGATCACTGTTAATACAATTAGGGTTTTCATTTTCTTTTACTATTTTCTACACGTATTTAACTGAAATATCATACTAAGGAGTTTGCACACTATTTTTACTTAACATTACAGCCCAGAGCATGTTCCTACCATGGATGTCTAGTTCTCCCTCCATTTTTTCTCTCTGTTTCTTAGTGTTCAACATCAGCAGAACTGGGGAGCATCCTGAGGCCACAGACTGCCCCTCCGGTCTGGCTCCCCAGCATTAGCACACTACTGCACATGGAACAGACATTTACCTTTGTTGGCTTAGAAAGGAACCACGCTGTAACCTGGTCCTCTGTGATGAAAAACTGAGCTTGATAGTCGAAGCAAGATCAACACTCATGACTGAACAGTCAAAGGGAGAATCTCTGAATCAAGATGGAAAAATTAAAGAGGGATTCATTTTTGTCCATATCCAATTCTCCTGCCCCCACCAAAGGTATTAAAATCATAGATTAATTTGACATATTTATACTGAGCGACTGAACTGAACTGATACTAATTGTTGCTGTTGTTCAGCCACTGAGTTGTGTCTGACTCTTTCGGACCCCACGGACTGCAGTACACCAGGCTCCTCTGTCCTCCGCTATCTCCCAGAGTTTGCTCAAACTCCTGTCCATTGAATCGGTGATGCCATCCAACCATCTCATCGTCTGTCCCCTCCTCCTCCTGCCCTCAATCTTTCCCAGCTTCAGGGTCTTTTCCAGAGAGTCGAATCTTTGCATCAGATGGCCAAAGTACTAGAGCTTCAGCACCAGTCCTTCCAGTGAATATTCAGGGTTGATTTCCTTTAGGATTGATTGGTTTGATCTCCTTGCTATCCAAGGGACGCTCATTAGGCTCAATAAACATTAACTGACTGAATAAATGAATAGAAAACAGGTTTCCAAGAAATGAACTCCACTGTAAAACACTGACCAACAGCAAACCGTGTCTCCACGGCCACAAGTTCAGTGTTCACGGCCCATCCAGGGACCAGCACACCGCTCCTGCTAGGGAGACAGGACACCTCTTCTCCCACATCCAACACCAGGCAGCGCTGAGATGCAACACACAGGCAACAACGACCTGGTTGTTTTTGTTTTTCTGTCTTGTCATTTTCTACTTTTCTACCATTTTCTACCTCTGTGGCTGTTTTCTTCTTCTTTGCTCTTATGATCAAATACATTCCTTGAGGGCTAAGGCCTCTAAGGACAGTAGGGACACTATTTACAACACTGAACAGTGTATATTGGTTAGGTGAAGAAGAAGTTTGTGAGATATGCAACATTCCCAAGTCAAATATCGAGAGTAATCACAGCTGTGGATTGCATTTCACTGCCTTCATTAGAACAGCTAATCATCCATTGAGAGTTTACAAGACAACATAAAAATGGAAAAGGGAAAGGATGATTTTAGGCCTAGTAAAATTAACTGTGCAATTCCTTTGGTAATACAGGCGAGGAGATTATGGCTGGAGAGAAGATATGTATTTTGAGCTTAGTACCTACTCTGCTGGCAATAGCATTCAGTTACAGATAGAGGAAGACTAACCCTTGCTTTCTTCTGTTTTTCTTCAAGGGTTCCTTTGAGAAGGATGATTAGAGAGATATGGCGTATACAGAAATATTAAAAGAGGTGATATTTTAATTATGAGAATGAATTTATATAAGAAAACTCCTATTAAGGAGTAACACTATCTGATAAAAAGTTGACCTGGGCAAAAGAGAGGTAGGAAGCCGAAGCTGGACGAGGAGGAGGTGGAGATAACCTTGTACACACACATCAGATAGGCTGGATCTGATGCTGGAAGTCAGGGCATCGATGAGAAGGAAATGGCAGCAACTGGAGCAGAAGATGACCAGGAAAGAAGTGGCCACGGGAGTGAGAAAGAAGTGACAAATGCAATCAATGATATGAAGGGAAACAAGCAGCTGAGGCACAAAAGCCAGATGAGATACCAAAGCACAGAGGAAGGTACCTGAGAAGGTGAAAGTTCGGTCTAGTAAAGCCAGGTCCTGGCTCTGCAGGGGTTCTGATGGGTCACCTCACAGGACAGCCTGCAGCAGCCCACACACCACGTGGCTCCTCCCTGCTTCTCACGTTTATCAGGTCTTAAAGAGCACAGACCCTTCAAGTGACAAATTCAAAGCTATAGATAAAACACTTCTCCCCATGGAAGTGAAGGATTAATCACTCAGTCGTGTCTGACTCTTTGTGACCCTATGGCCTGTAGTCCACCAGGCTCCTCTGTCCATGGGATTCTCCAGGCAAGAACACTGGACTGGGTTGTCATTTCCTTCTCCAGGGGAATCTTCCTGGCCCAGGGGTCGAGTCTCCTGCATTGCAGGCAGATTCTTTACCATCTGAGCCACCTTCAGTGTTAAGCAACAAAACTTTCTTTCTGTAATTTAGGCCTTGACGGTTTTCTCTGAAAGTAATTAGTAACTTTCTCAATATACATCTCAAGTGCTCCAAGACTGTATTTTAAAGCCTATTCATAAAATAAAATTTAATATATTGAAATAATATAATGAAGAATTATTTCCATTTTAGCTTCTTAGACGTTTCAAAGAAAAGATGGGTAACTGACCAACCAAAGGATCACCCAACAGACACATAGGCTGTTGGGATTCTTCTCAAAAGAACCTAAATTTTATAGCAGAACTGATAATTACAGGTGAAAATTTTTTTGTTTTAATAATCTGACAATATATTCTATTTTACCATGTTAAGATTTAATACGGAGAAGGCAGTGGCACCCCACTCCAGTACTCTTGCCTGGAAAATCCCATGGACGGAGGAGCCTGGTAGGCTGCAGTCCACGGGGTTGCTAAGTCGGACAGGACTGAGCGACTTCACTTTGACTTTTCACTTTCATGCATTGGAGGAAGAAATGGCAACCCACTCCAGTGTTCTTGCCTGGAGAATCCCATGGACAGAGGAGCCTGGTGGTCTGCCATCTATGGGGTGGCACAGAGTCAGACACGACTGAAGCGACTTAGCAGCAGCAAGATTTAATATTTTAACATAGTTTTAAAAATTATGAAATATTTTGTGCTGCTTTTAAAAAAACATCACTTTTTATTGTAGCTAAAGAAAAACTAAAGCAATTAAGTTTTCTTCTGCCTTTTTCATCTTATTTTATATTTGTAAATTTTTTGCAATCAAAATAGAATAAAGAAGAGAGTCCCATGGACGGAGGAGCCTGGTAGGCTGCAGTCCATGGGGTCGCTGGGAGTCAGACACGGCTGGGTGACTTCACTTTCACTTTTCACTTCTGTGCACTGGAGAAGGAAATGGCAACCCACTCCAGTGTTCTTGCCTGGAGAATCCCAGGGACAGGGGAGCCTGCTGGGCTGCCGCCTATGGGGTCGCACAGAGTCGGACACGACTGAAGCAACTTAGCAGCAGCAGCAGAATAAAGAAAAGAAAATTAACGGTGTTTTCTTATAAAAGTGGTATCTGAAAAATGAGTGAAAAGTCCAAGTTGAAAACTCAGGAGCTGATACACACTGTCTGTACTACAGATGCTTACAGACAGAATATGCTGAATTTGATTATTGATATATTTAGTTCAGCTCAATTAATTAGTTCTTAGCCAAGCAAGCCCTTACAAAATACATTAAGGTCCACAGAAAACCCAAAACTCTTCCAGAGAAAAGGGACAAAATAAGCATTTACAATGTATATCTGAATTTTGTTAATAAATAAAGTTGTATACATGGAAATTGCTTAATAAATATTTAATGACTGAATGATTAAACATCCAGGTTTTGAAATTAAGTTGTTAAAAGATGAAAATCTCTTTGTTAATATGAAAATTGGTTATAAATTAACTATCAGCAAAAGTCATTCACTGTTACAATTTATACGCATACTGTAAGACCACATAACACCATTGTGCTTGAGTTAACAAGCAAAGTAGCTATTCCATTTATATTGGCAATGTTCCACAAACAACAGAGCTAAGTCCAGCAGATACAACATTTTCAAAATGCATGTAAACTATTTAGATGAATTCTTTCTGCTGACAGTCCCCAGGGAGAAAAGAGAAAATGATGTGTTTTACCCTAAGAGCTCAAAGCCCTCTTGGGAGGTAATTCAATTGAAATTTTACATTCAGTCTAGCCAGGCAGTGATAAACAGATGCTTGAATTAGCTGCCATATACCATAATCAAATATCTTAAGGAGAAAACTTTCTAACAAAAATACAGAGAAGAGGGTGAAGAGGAAAAAAAGAGGGGAAGAAAATATTTTTTTAAGCTTACTGCTATTTTTAGGGAAAAAAAATTGTTTTTCTAACTACTTCTGTAAGTAGTATACCATAAGAATCAACAATGCCTTTCAATACATTTACTGGTTAGTTCACAGCACGGGGCACTTAGCTCACAGATAATCAGAAATAACTAAACTTATACTAAGTTTTTTGAAATTGATATAATTTGCTGATTTTTTAATCGTTACGTATACAAAATGTAATCTGTATCTGTGTCTTTTACAATAAGCATCTTCCGATCTTGGCTGAAAATAACTTGGGGTACAAATAATAAATAAATAAATGATGAAAGCTTAAAATTCATTCAAAAAATTACTCCCATGTATCAAAATAGGCAAAACCATAAAAGCGGCTAAAAAAGCACAAATTGTGACCAGCAACCAACCAAAGAAAGATCACTCCATCCATATCAAAAGTCTTCAACCTTCATTTAAGTGACTCACTAGATTAACTAATGCTCTTCATTTTTTTCTCTAAACTGTATCCGCTGACACTCCCACTCTGCAGAGAGCACGCATCGAGTGAAGCCTGGAGCTACTCTCCACCAGTCACTTACAATATTTACAAATATTAGCCCCCACTAGCTGACCTATGTGTTTATCAAAATCAGTTGTGCTGTTCTCAAACTAGTGCCTGCCAGTTATACTTGTTATTGCAGCTAGGTTACTTAATTAAATATTAACCAAGGAGATATGAATGCAAAAAAGTGACTTGTTTCTAATGAAAATTAAATCAAAATGGTTCAGAAAGACTCAATATAGACTCACCACTGGAGGGGAAATGTCTGTTGATTTAAGTGCGGGCAGAGATTTAAAAAATAAACTGGAAGGATTAGAAGTTAAAAATCTAGATGGATTCTACACAGATTACTTTGTAAGTTTTAAAAGTTCTAACTTCAGTTTAAAGAAAGTGACAGTGGAGATCACAGATGATGTACCAGAGGGGGTCTGATGCACAAAAAGACATGTTAAATTCCAACCAGAAAACCAACAGTCGATGAGCCTTGACCCCCACTGAGAGAGACAGGTGGAGGGACATTTATATGTCTCAGCTGAATATCGAGTGCTAAGGTTCTCACGTGTCAATCTTGTCTTTTAAACAATTCTCCGCTTTGACTTCTTTTCTGTGATGAACTGACCAACTGAGGTCTGATAAGAGCTTCTCTAGGCTCAGCTGGGACCAGGAGCGCAGACACAGAAGCTCGCTTGCAAGCGATAAGGGACCAGCACAGACACGGGGACGGGTGCTCCCAGCTCCCAGCCAAGGCCTGGCCAGCAAGGAGAGGTCAAAGAGAACTTGAAAGGGGTTAAATCCTAAAAAGGATATAGAAGTTCAGCAGGCAGATAGGCAGAGGAGGAGGTCTCTGAAGCAGAAGAAACCAAGGCGGGCAGGTGAGAGACCCCCGAGCATTGCAGGCTGGCAAGTAAAGGGCAGAGGAGGGGTGCAGAGAGCGAGGCTGGTCCTACCTGCCGTGGACAAGCCTGTGATTTTTATCAGGAAGGCAAAATAATCTGAAGAACTGTAAGTAGAGCAGTAACTAGATCTCTGTTACAGAAATACTGCTCAGGCCCAGTATGGGGGACAGAGGAAGCAGGAAGGGTAACTGCGAAATCAGAACCCTTGGGGTCAGAGAGGAATGTGGACTTAATGTTGAGGAGGCGGAACTGATAAGAATTCAAGAGAGAGAGGTGATGAGAACAGTGAAAAAAAAAGTCAGAGGACCCCACAGGCATCTACCAGGGGAATGAGATAGAAGATGGTGGCCCTTGAAGCATGGACATGTGGGGAGACCCAGAAAGAAGGGGTGTGCTCCTTGGCCTGGAGGAAGTTAAAGAAGGGCTTTAAATGTCTGTCTTAAAATGGAAGAGATCTGAGCGTGTCTGCAGGCAGGGGAAGCAGGGTGAGAAGGAGCTGGAAACACGAGGTGATGAGATGCAGAGCAATGGACCCAACGCTGGCCAGGTGGGCCAGTTCACCCCAACAGCAGGGGCATTCTACAATAGAGACTCGGGGGCCTAGAAACCTCTAGTTTAAAAAGCTCCCCAAGTTATTCTGTTGTTGCTCTGTGGAATGGAGCTGGAACCACTGGCCGAGAGCTTGCATGAAAGACTTCAACGCTCTGTTTTCAACTCAATCATTTCCTCTGGCATTCTGTTTTAAATGGCCAATTAAAATTACAAAGAATCTTAATAACCTAAAGGTACAATCAAGTATCTTCCTCTCTAATCCTTAACTCTGCGTTTATCACCCCCAATTCTAGGGTGGACTGAAAAGCCTTTCTTGAGGTTTCTTCTCAGGCTTCAGATGATTCAGCATCAAAACACTCCCGGGGTTCTTATCTGTTTCAGTCCCAGGCAGTCAATTCATCTTCCTAAACAGTTCACAGTCATCGCCAGGAAAAGTCTTAGGTTGCATTTTCATCTGCTCTGCTCTTTGATCCTCCTGCTTCCTTTCCGTATGAGCAGCAGAAGTGGGGAAAGAAAAAAGAAAAGAGAGAGACGGGAAGAGGAAGAAGAGCTATACACGCAGTCTTTTCACCATGAAGAGAAAGCCTTTCTTGACTCTGTGCGATCACAAAAAGTTCTCTCCACACCCGCCACAATTTGTAAGTGCAGTTCCACGCCGGCCTCGGAGCTGCACTGCCTGACACAGGACAGCACGTCCCAGGGGACCTTCATTTTTCCAGCACCCCCTTCACAGCGGGAGCTGTCCAGAAACGGCTTTAGACCCTGTTCCCCTTACCATTTCCTCCACCAGCTTGTCTTCCTGACACGAAAGAGAACGTTTCAGGCAAAATTTAAAGACACTCCTAAAGAAGGTATTTAAAATAATTTCAATGTGAGATGACTCCGGTCTGTATATTATTTTCCTATTCATGTCAGGAATGCAAGTTTCGCTTCCTGTTTAAGACTGACAGAAGTTACCTGAGAGCAGAGAGCAGGCTGTAAGTGTTGGAAGTACAGAGAATACTGGGAGTAAAATGGGGATGAACACTTTCTGGCTGTCTGCTGTGTGCTACAGTGGAGATGTGAGGCCTCGTTTCGCTTTTATGGCCACCCCGTGAGACCCGATGACCCTCATCTTGCTGATAAGGAAACAAGTTCACAGGGGTTGAGAGAGTCATCCAGCTACTGAGGGGCCAGGTCAGGATTCTCGTAGACCTCTCCAAGTGCCAAGCCCACACTTTTCTTTGGTTATGACATATGGTGAGGAAATATTTATTTTCAGGATAAAACAAAAATTAACAGGATTCTATGGAAGGTTGTGATAAAGGAAAGAGGCAAGAGAAAGAAAAGAATCCACTTGAGAAACAGAAGAGAGACCAGAGCTCCAGGTGACGCCAAGACCCCAGGATCTGGGGAGGGAAGCGGACAGCGTCGGGTGGGAAGGACGGTTGGTCGCATGGAAAGTGGCTGACTTGTCCCAAAGCGCCAACACGCAGAAGATCTGGCCTAGAAAGGATTCTTCAAAGCTAAAAGCCCGATGACAGGTCATGAAATACAACCACCAGGGGCAGTGCCCATGAAGCTCAAAGAGCCTCCCCGTGGCTGCTAAGCAATAACCCTCCAGCCCCTCCAAAGAACTTCTGAACACAAACTCTTGACTATATACCTTCAAACAAAATATTAAACAAGTGAAGTAATTGTGAATAAAAATTGAAATCTAGTTAGGAGGACTGTTTTTCATATAGCTGTGCTAAGTCACTCAGTTGCATCTGACTCTTTGCCACCCCATGGACTGTAGCCCACCAGGCTCCTCTGTCCATGGAATTTTCCAGGCAAGAATACTGGAGAGGGTTGCCATTTCCTCCTCCAGGGGATCTTCCCGACCCAAGAATTGAACCCAGGTCTCCTGCATTGCAGGCAGATTCTTTACCAACTGAGCTATGAGGGAAGTCCTCCGAGAATGATGGGAACATATTAAAGAACACCAAGGCAGCTTGAGGGGCTTGCATGGGCCAAACCAAGGAAGATTTAAGCACCAAAACAAATAACCACTGACTAAAATAGAAATTCACAAGTGTACACTGATATAAATACATGAATAAATAAGTGGGAAAGAAGGAAAAATCTCCCTTAGCATAGAATGCCAACTAATAAATGTAGAAGGATGGATTAGAAATTTACCACCCAGCAACTCTGACGGTAATAACTGGTCCGGGTGAAAATCATCAGTGGGCACTAGAAGTGGTGGATAGAATATCTGCATCATCTCAAAGCATCTCCCCACAAGAGTGTTAGCAACAACAGAGAAAAAATTAATAACTTGACAGTGGAGAGACCTGGAAAACCAAAATGGAATCAACACTGCTGGGCTCTTCACACGGCCCACAAGAAGAACACAGCACTACTTCCATGGGATTCTGGACAAAAACACATCACTGGAACCTCATAAGGAAACCGTGATTCCTAGCTGGATGCTGGACCACACATTCTCCTTTTGTTTTGCTACAGGGGATAGTGCTGGGACAAGTGATATAATTTGAACATATGGCCTATAAATCAGATGATATCATTATATCAATGTTAATTTCCAGATTCTGATGACTGAATTGTGGTTACATATCAGAAACCCCCTCTTTTTTTAGGAAATACACACCAAAATATTTACTGGTAAAAGGGCATCTTGTTGGCACCCTACTTTCAAATGGTTTAGGAAAAGACAAAAGAAAACGTGTATGCGTGTGTTTGTATATATACACACAAATAGAATGATGGAGTAAATGAGCTAAGATGTTAATGTTTTAGGAATATAAGTGAAGAATACAAGGGATTCTTTGTGTTGTTCTTACAAGTTTCTGTAAGTCTGAAATGATCTCCAAGTAGAAAGTAAAACAAAATCATCTCACATATTGAACCAGCTGCTGCTTAATATTTTTGCAAGAACCTCAAGTGCTCTCTTGGGCAGTTCCTGGACCCAACAGTGGCCCCCTGCTCCTCCTACCAGCCTGGGATATGAACCACTGCCTCTTCAGACAACTGTACCTGTTAGACAATTCCTCCTTACACTGAGGCACAGTCTATGCCCCGGGTATTTTTCACCCCTCAAACCTACGTGCCTTTCCCTGTGGTTACAATCTTTTTCCCCTAAATCATTTCAAAGGCTTTCTACCATCTTTAGGTACCATCTTTAATGGTACCATGCAAAGACCAAACTTCTTACTCTCATTTTCTTGCTTCTGAAGATTTTTTTCTGTCTCTTAATAATATTATTTCTTCTATTACAAAATGAAGTAGATGGATTAGATGTGTCAGATCCTATCACAAGACTGTGAATTTCTTAGAGCAAGGGCTATGCAGTGTGCCTGGCACTGACATGTGGTTAAGTGTGATGCACATGTTGGACCAGAAAAACCATCAAACGCAACACGCTGAGACCAATGGTTGGTTGACAAGCTCCAGGAAGTAGATCTCTGCACAACGCCAACTGTATCTAATTTTTCAAAAGCTGAATACAAAAACACCTTTAAATGTTTAATTGCTTCCCTGAAACCCAGTAAAATATATAATGCACCCACCACTTTAGGATCTGCTGGGAGAAATTGAGGGCAAGAGAAGGGGGCAACAGAGGATGAGATGGTAGGGTAGCATCGCTGACTCAATGGATCGACTCAATGAGTTTGAGCAAACTCCAGGAGACGGTGAAGGATAGGGAAGCCTGGCGTGCTGCAGTCCATGGGGTCACAACAGTTGGACATGACTTAGTGACTGAAAAACAACCGCTTTAGGAAACAGCTGTGTCTGTGAAAACTTGGGGATTAATCGACCTGCTTGATTTCCAGTTTTGAGCACACTGTAATTACCCAATCGATGGCTGTTCAACTGACCTCACTATTTCTTTCCATTATTCAACCTATGGCACACCTGTTAAGTTACAGGAACAGCCCATAGGAAAGACTATCAACATCTAATATATACAGTCCCTAGTGATGGTATTTCTGCTTAAGAATCACAAAATGCTGTTCTGTAGTTAAAAACAAACAAAAAAAGTAGTCAACTAGGGCAGAGGAGTTACACAGTGAATTAGATTTAAAGCCCGAACTAGAACTCAAGCCTAAGGTGCCCATGTCAGAGTTCCTTCTGCCGTATCTCATCCGTATCTCATCTCTCTGCCAACTTGACCCTGAAATGCTTCCTTGAGGATAAGTTTTTCATTTACATTTAAACACCCAGTTGTTAGTCTGTAATGCTTTGAAAGACCTCTCTAGAAACTGGGCGTTGTCTTGTTCTTTTTATTTATGAAATGTATAAACAAATATCTGATATAAAAGATGTAAAGTTCAAGCTTTATCGCCAAGTAAGTATTTTCTAATCAATCTGTATATAAAAATATTTGGGGTTCCACTAAGGCTTCTAAGGGCTTCTCTGGTGGCTCAGATGGTAAAGAATCTTCCCTCAATGTGGAAGACCTGGGTTCGATCCCTGGGGTCGGGAAGGTCCCCTGGAGAAGGAAATGGCAGCCCACTCCAGTATTCTTGCCTGGAAAATCCCATGGACAGAAGACCCCGGTAGGCTACAGTTCATGGGGTCACAAAGAGTCGGACTTCACTTTCACTTTAAGGCTTCTGTATCTAATTTTTTAAAACTTTTTATTAAAATATAATAAGCATACACAAAATACATATATTACAGCATATGGCTTGATGGATTTTCACAACACTCAGATCAAGAGAAGGGCATGACCAGCATCCTACGCTTCAGTTCCCCCCAGCCTCCACGAGGCACCACCACACACTCTCCTAAGAGCAGAAGCAGTGCTGGGTTTGGTCTGGCTTCTTTCACTGACTCTCTGCTTGAGAGAGCTTTCTACACTGTGTGTAGTTAGAGATCCTTTTCATTGCTATATAATATTCCACACTATATTTATCCATTCCCTGCCAGGAGGACTTCGAATCTGCTTTTTTGTATTTGTTATTTTATATTACTTTCTTATAGAAGACTCCTAGAGTTGTAGAAGCCCTGTGCTTCACAAAACCAAGATCTGCTCCTGGGTACATCCACAAGATGAAATGTCTTACGTTCTTTTTAAAAGGAATGTTTTAGAATAACAGATAGCCTGGGAAAGGCAGAAGCATGATACCTGGGACCTACCATCCTGCAGTCCAGTGGCACATAGTATGCATGCATGTCTACTGAATAAATGCCACAGTGGAAAGTACAGTAAAAGTCACTGAAGGGAAACTGTGACATGACAGAAACATTAGCTCAGATATATTTCATATTTGAATTGTCAACACACTGTGGGAACTACCTCTCTAGCTAGTCCCTTCTCAAACAACATACCCGGTGTACAAGAGGCACCTGAAGGGGAGAGAGGGACACTGAATTTATCATGTAGTTTTAAAAAGTGAAATAAGAACCAAGAAACCTCATTCTATTATCTCTATTTGTCACTAGCTTTTAAGACTTCATTACTATGGGCCTGAACCACCTTATTTTCTTACATTGAAGGACTATAATCTCAGAGTCTCTTCAGCTCTACGATTCTTAGACACTTTCACTGTAAGATAATAAGAATAAATGAAATATATTTCTATTTTTTAATTAAAAGAGTATTTGAAAATTCTAATAAAGATTGAGGAGAAGGGGACAACAGAGGATGAGATGGTTGGATGGCATCACCAACTCAATGGACACGGGTTTGGGTGGACTCCGAGAGTTGCTGATGGACAGGGAGGCCTGGCATGCTGCGATTCATGGGGTTGCAAAGAGTCGGACACGACTGAGTGACTGAACTGAACTGAATAACACATTATGGTATAGTATTGTATTCTCATTCATATTCTGAATATTTAGGAATTAAGTAAACAAGTAGTTTAATTTTTTTCTATGTGTCTAAAGAACGGAGCAAGAAATTCCAACTTAAAAACTTTTGCTGACAATTCTGGGCTAGTAAGTGTGTCTACCAACTGTACTGAAAGTTTTTTAAACCAAGAAATTAATCATGTAAAAAACATTCCAAGGTGGAAAAAAAAGAAAAAGACCTCCTAGATATCTATACCCTTACTACCCACTCAATCCCTACTGATGAATTCTAAAGTTACAAATTCAGGTGTCTTTAACAAATTTATAAATTCAGTATTAATTACTCCTAAAGACTCTTAAAGACTGACAATTTCCCCATTTTTCTACAAGATTCTCAGCAAAGTTTGCAGTTACAAAAAGGGAATAACAAGCAGTAAACTGTAAAAAAAAAAAAATAGCAAAAAAGGAGAAAATAAACATCAGATGTGGAGTCTCCATAAAAAAAAAAAACAAAAACACAGTGAGCAGATAGGAAAGTGAGCAATTTGGGTAAAGGAGGTTCAAAGAGAGATTTGAAAATCAGGGTGACAGTTTTATTTAGATTTGCTAAAGATAAAGGAAGCAAGCCAAAGCAGAAGTGATAGGTGAGCTACACTGTCCTATTTCTAGCACTAGAAAAAGTCTGGAGGAAGAACTGGGTACACTCTGAAGTTTAAACATCTAAGAAGGAGGTGAGAAAAATAGTTTTAATAGGTGGCTGCTGCTGCTGCTGAGTCACTTCAGTCGTGTCCGACTCTGTGCGACCCCACAGACGGCAGCCCACCAGGCTCCCCATCCCTGGGATTCTCCAGGCAAGAACACTAGAGTGGGTTGCCATTTCCCTCTCCAATGCATGAGAGTGAAAAGTGAAAGTGAAGTAGCTCAGTCGAGTCCGACTCCTATCGACCCCATGGACTGCAGCCTAACAGGCTCCTCCGTCCATGGGATTCTCCAGGCAAGAGTGCTGGAGTGGGGTGCCATTGCCTTCTCCGAATAGGTGGCAGAAAAGTTAAAATGTGGATAAGATTTCAGTAAAATAACCGATTTTGGCTCTATATTTCCAAAGTAAAGAAAGTAACCAACAGGCTCTATGACTTTTAAGACAATACATTGATATTTACAAATGAGCTAATTAAAACTAACTGCACAGAACGTGACGTAACAGTTAATAATGCCCATGACCTCGTGCCCAGCCCCCCCACACAGGGACGTGTGAGACCTCGCTGGCTTCTCTCTCCCATGGGCACAATTAACGCACTTCTGGCAACAGCACTTCAGAGGCGACCGTGACCATAAACAAGCTGTTCCTTCAAACACAATCCTTACGAAACCAACAGGAAAACTTTCCCAGAGTGATCTGCACTTTAAAATACCCCTTTCATTCAAAAGTAAAATAACTCTAGATGACAGTTTATGATTAAATTTAGAAACGACGAAGTCCACAGTCAGGAACATGCAGACCCCTGAACATTGCAGGTAAGGCACATTTTTTTGGTAACAATCTTTACATTATTTTGGAAAATTAATCCTGAGCAACAGTATCCTCTTTCTCTTATTGATATTTTCTATGTTTTGACTATAAGGGAACAAAGAAAATAAAACTATCAATCATTTCCCCAACTAACTTATACACGTGTAACATTTACCTTTTAGTCATTAGGGGTCTCCCTTGTGATACAGAAGACACAAACCATAAATAAGAAGGAAGGGAAAGAAAGAATGCTTTCTATTTGTAAATACAGATTTGAAAGTTTAAGAGGAACAGGAGATTACTATTGCTTGTTTGGAGTTTGACTATATTCTGTCCCTAAAACAGTCCTATGGGGGAGGGGAATTTATTTGCTTTTAAAACCAAGTTTGCTTTTACTGCCTCCTGATTAAAGCAGAATTCACACAGGTTCTCCACGAAGAGAAGTAAAAACCTGTGCTTTTTGCAGTGTACTTTTCTGCCAGTAGATAAGGATTTCTTCTTTTCTCTCTTCTGTTTGGAGTAATTAGACACCAGAGGTGGGGGGAGAGTGGGCAAATTCACTAAATTAGATATATTTAAAAAGGACCATTGTTCTATTTCTTAAGGCTCTGACTTTGTTAATAATGCATTCGGACCACCCTACAAAGGTAACTGTTGAAGAGACTGTCAACTTCTATTTCACATGGCCGCCCCCGCCCCCACCCCCAGCTGGAACACCAGCAGTGTCCTGGTTCCACTGAGCCTCCAACCGAGCCCTCGGTGGAGATGGCCAAAGCTCCCTCCGCTCGGCTGGGTCTTCTCTCTGTTATAACACAATCTGCATCAGCCAGCAATAATATAAATCGACCTACCGTTGATGGAAACGTGTCATTCTTCAGCCAGAAAGAGAAATGGCTAAGTAGGTGGAAATGTAGACCTATATTAGAGAGATTAATACACGTGAAGCTCCAAGACCATCATTTATAGGAACTTTCAAAGAAAACGGTTACAGTTTCCAGAAACGGTGCCAGATGTTTATATTACCTTCAATTTAAATGGTTAAATAAATAAACAGTGTGTGAAGTACGGAGAAGGGGGAAAAGGGAAGAGGGGCCGATTATGACAGCAGCAGCGTTTTTTATTTACTACCGTGTAAATACCGATGGATAAATAATACCTAAAACCAGCAGGAAGACTGTTTTCAGTCTCCTTATTTCAATTAACGGCTCAGATAAGCAAGCGTCATTTAAAACAAGGAATACTTACAAATCTGTACCTTTAATTGAGGGCTAAAGGAAAAACAGTGCATTTTGGAGAACTAAGAAATATAAACACGAGCAGGGACGGCGTAATTCCAGCCTATGAAACCCAGGCAGTTACTGACGAGGAAGAGGAACCAGAGCCCGGTCTATACAGCTTCTTTGGCAGGTGTGGCCTCAGCACATTTGTATTTGTAGGCAAGCAATCTGGGGGGAATTTTTGAGAAATCTGCACCTTGGAAGAAAACTACCTCAACCAGCATTTCTCCTAACACTGTGGTGCTGTTTCCACAGAAAAGTAATTGAAAAAAGCATCAAGACAAAACATATCCTTTTAGAGCCTACATTTTCTAATATATTCATGAACACATGACATAAAACTATTCCTCCGAGTAACACAGAAAACAAAATAATACTTTTTGTCTTTCAACATGTGAGCTCATATCTAGGTGTGAAAAGAAGTGTCAAAATCATGAAATACAATCACCTCTTGATAAGGTAAGGTTTTTTTTCCCTATCACCAAGCAACCAGACTTCTGATGTATATAGGAAAGCCCAGAGGTAAGGTACATATAACTTCATAAAAACGATTATCTTAACAGGTAAACCCAATTAATACTCATAGTTTATAAATGGATTGTAATATTTATTCTTTTGCATTTCTTAAAAAAAAAAAAAAAAAAACTAGCCTCTAAAACATCATCAGTACAGGTTTAAATGTAGGGCAATTAAGGATTTCTAAAAACATTAATCTGTTCTCAGTTTCTTTTCTTTAAAATGCCTATAAAATTAATTGTACTCCTGAGCTCCATACAAATAAATAAAAATAGTAAGAGGTATATTTTATATGACAAGCTCACAAGCTTTAAAAATTCATTAAGAGCTTGGCAATAATATTTTCAGAGCATTTTACTATTACATATCGATCCTAATGCTCTTGACTTATCTGGAGAGATAAAACTTATCTTGACCTTGCTGAATACAAATAGCCTCGACTAAAACCTGTGATGGCCTCTCTGGGGGAAAACACAGCGATAATCATTACCGAGAGGATACCGGAGCTGCGAGCGCGCCATACAAACGCTTCCACAAAATGCAAACTTGCTTTACTCTCACTGTGGTCCTAAGAAATGAGAAAACAATAGCTCTGTATCTACGAATAATTAAGCACTGAGTTACTTTCTTTAACTGACTTGACATATTTTAGTTTCCTAGCAAGAATCTAGTGCAGTCTCTATATAGTCTTCCGTCATGTGACTGCTCTTTCAAAATATCTGGTCCAGTCTGTCTTATGACGCACCTAAAGCACAGAGCTTGGGACTGATGGGAGGACGGGAGAAAACTACAAAGTCCTCCTCCACCGACTTCTATGATGTCACAGAAATTTAGGGGAAATGACAGAGAGCCTGGTCAAGGTGCATTTCAATTTTCAGCTCACACTTGATTCCAAGTCCACCAAAATATTCTAAAATTCTAATGCAGTGACCAATGAATAAAACGTATTTCTAATTTTTTTTTAATTACAGTGGTAGCTCCCCTCAACCATCTTCCTCCTCTCTCAAATTTTACCCCTGCAATTTTACTGTCAGGGTGAATGCCTAAGTCAACATTAAATCACCTATTCAGTTTTTCAAAGTCTGTGATACACAAAGTAAGCCAATGCAAGTCCTTTTTCACCTTTTAAAATAGAAGCCTGTTTTGAGATTAAACACAATTTCAACAGTCGATTACACCCTTAACTAGAGTATTACATAAAGCTTAAAAAAATACAAAAAAACTTCTTGAAAAAAATGCTAGTTAATTCCAGAATATCACATGGCTGCCAATTAGAGACTTAAACTAAACCGTTAAGATTTCTAATTCTCAAATACTTTCCTTTTACAAACATTAAAGTATAGAATGAAATTAATTTCAAGCACATGAAATTTTTACTACTTTTTTAAGTTCCTGAAAAATATACCACTAGTAATCTATAATTTGATTTCAAATAAGGTCCCTTTTTAAGCAACTTTAGGATTTATGGATAAATTATGATTTTATGAATCACAGCCCTGACACAACTTCAAATTTAGTCTTGGGTTTCCTCTAACCTCTCTGCCCCCATAGGCTGCCAGGCAGCAAATGCATACTTACTGTCATTTTATGTAACATTTATGTTCCTTTGAGAAAGAGAGGAGTAACTTTAATTGTGCTTTAATATTCACTATTTTACCAGCTAAATATCTACATCAATAGTGTTTAATTTTAAGGAGGAACGAAAAAGAAATTACATAGAGAATTGGCTAAGTAGATCAGTGGTTTCTTAAAGCAGTACAGTAATGCTGATACATTTTTTAAAACCCTGCAAGAATTCCTTGTCCTCTATTATTATTCAGAGCACCTGAACCTAAGACATTATTACTATGGCACATTAACTCTGCTATTTCTCAAGACAGAACCAGGAATTTTAAACGTTCCCTATCGAACAATTTGCTCCGAGCACCTAAATACAACACTGTGATTTTATATATTTCCATCTACAATATTGCTTGGTGCTGATAAACCACAATACAACTTTCTGTGTTTTAATAGGCGACAGTTTTTGGCACTGGCTTATAGAACAGAACAGACTTTAAAAAAAAAAAAAAAAAAAAAACCACCATCCACAAACTCTGCCACAAAGAATAAGGCTCCATTGCTAATTATACAGGGAACTGATTTTAATTACACAGAGAACATTGCTTTTAAAAACACTTTCCAAACTGCAAAAGCAGATGGGGGAGTTAGTGAATCAATAACACACCTCTACTGCAGTACAACAGTGCCCTCTACTGGTATGTGCTGCACTTTGCAAAGAAAAAAACATTTTATTCAAAAACTAAAGCCATACGAGAACAGACTGATTCCTGAAAATTTTGCTGCTTTAACATAAATAAGTTCTATTTGTGACACATCAATATTTAACTTTATATTTTAAAAGCTTCTTAATGAGATTTAGAGTTTTAAAATAACTAAATTTAAGAAGTATGGTTTACAATGATACCATCTGAGTAAAAGACAATTTTTTTTTTAAATGATGAATAAATATTAAAAATATGTGGGGACTTCTCTGTTGATCCAGTGGTTAAGACTGCTCTCCCAGTGTAGGGGGCCTGGGTTCAACCCCTGGTCAGGGAACTAGATTCCACATGCCGGGGGAAGTAAGACCCAGCATAGCCAAAAAAAGTAAAAAACAAAACAAAATATTTGGATCATTCATAAATAATATTTCTTAATGTAAAACTTGTATATTTTGTATATTGTATATTTTGTATATTTACTAAATATTGTATATTTAGTAAAAGAAACTAAATTTTCACTCATTAACTGTATAAATTTTACCTAACTCTGTCCATCAAGGATAAAATGTCGTAATATCAAGATAGCAGTAGTTATTTGTAATACTTGTCATAAACTTATAAGTTATTTGTAATAAACTTATAGTCAGAAAATATTTATTTCTTATAGTTATTTCTTTTAACCAGCTACTGTTTCTGTAAGAATACCCTTGGTTTCAGCAACAATTAACAATCTATGTTTACTTAGCACACGGCTCTCAATAACAAAATATCGTTACTATTACAGTTCTTGTGTTTGAACTAAAAACTCAACCATGTATGAAATCTGATTTCCAAGAAACCAGATTATGAGACTTAAAGTTACACGGTTCTTTAAAATTTTTGAATCTTAGATTTTACAAGATGTGAGATTTTCCAAATCTTACATTTGGAAGATAGAAAACCTTAAAAAATAAAGTTTAAGGACAAGCACATTCAACTTGCCTAAGTATATTAATATTACAACTTTAATCTCTAGCAGAAATAAACTATCCCTTGTGTCTAGAACTGAAGAAGCTTTCCTATTGTCTTTCCTTTTAAACAGCTTATTTCCATCACAGACACATACAATCTAAGTTGTGGAAACTAATGGTGGATAAAAAAAAAAAAAAAGCAGTTAAAGCAAGAACTTCTAACTGTATAGGAAACTGACTTGTTTTATATAACACGAAACTCTGAGCTTCAAGAAAGGTGATGCCCAGGATACAGTCTTTCAGCAACTTAAATTGGGCCAGCAGTGGGACGGGACACAGGCAGGGTCAGAACGAGGCAGCTACACTCAGGAAACTGGCAGGTGGTGGTAAAGCTTTTGGTGGGGGCAGCAGGGAGGGTTGTTGAGAGGTCCAAGAAACAGACTTGGAGGAAAGGAGGAAAAGGCAGAAATGTGTCAAGTTCTGCTGCTGGACAGGGATTAAAACTCCAAGTGAAAAGGGTTTGGTTGGTGGTTTAACCAGTTACCATCCTGACTCTTCTTCAACAAAAGACCCGCATGTCTCAGCAGCAGTTAATTTTGAATTTTATAATGGTCATCAACAGAAAAACGACAATTTACTTTACAAGCATTGCTTTTATAATCAACTACCAGGAAGTATGTTCAATTAGGAAAGAAACTGTATTCAAACTGACCATTGGAAAAGAAGAAACAGAAATAATTATGAAAGCAGCAGAGACTTACATTAGATGTGAAAATGGAGTATATCCTGAAGGATGAGGATTTTTTTTTAAGGATATACTTCCTGAAAGAGTCAGAACTGTCTGTCCTTAAAGCACAGCAGTACAGTGAAAGAGTTATGGATTACAAAAAGGAAAGGACCCAGTCGATCATTTCTGGGATCAGAGTTTTACAGTTCCTACTCCTGAGTTCAAAGTTATGCCTCATTTAACATGCAGGAGAAAAGAGCAAGTTGCCCTTTTCTGATACCTGTATTACTATGTGTATAATACTACAGACCATCTGCCATTTTTCCCCATGATCTTTAAAAAAGAAAAAAGGATGTGCATATGAAATCCCTAAATTTAAACATTTGTAAAGTGGAGTCAAACACTGTCTACCCAAGAATTTAAATTCCTGAAAATTATTTCTTTGAGCTGACTAAAACTCAGAAGTCAGGCACGGATAAAAAGAGGCAATTTACGATGAAAAGAAGACAAACACGTCATAAACACAGCCACTGTTAATCAAAGGCATGTAAGATACAGCCATTTTTCACCACTCTGGCAAAGAGCAAAAGTAACTCCCACGATGGAGGCCACGTGACAGGGAAAAAGCGGACCCGTGCTAAGAGGAGACACTGGGGTTACCTCGCTGGAGGGCAATTTGGAACATGTATCCTTAAACGTGTGGCAATCCTTTAATTGATCCAGGGATGCTGCTCTAGAAATTTCTCTTCAGGAAATTATTAGAAAGTGCAGATAAGATACGTGACCAAAGATGTTCCTGAAAGCACTGTTAAGATGGTGAAAAATCCTAAACAACAGAAGGGTTACCACAAGGACTGATGGCACACCTATACAGGGCAATACTGCAATAATGTCAGCTGCCACCAGAATACAGCCACAGACACGGAAAGACGTGCTTAATAAAGTAAGAGAGTGGGAGGGAAACCAAACAGAACTCAGGACACATGGTGCGATCCTACCTGGGAAAAAAGGAGCCAGGAAGGACTACACACATATACACACACCCAGGGGGAAAGCCAGGCAGCTCCCACCACGAAATGTGACTGTAAGTGATGCCTCTTTTTCTTATGTGGATTTTAAATTTTTTCTAAAATTAGTGTCTTTCTTATATAATAAAGTTTTTATTTTTAAAATACAAGTAGGACATTAGAGTAGTATGTGAAATCTTCAGATTAACAAACAAAATAGGGGAGTCATTCTATGATGTGCTGGGTTATACTCTAAAACCAGTGCTCTGAATTCTAATCTTGGAAGGATCTTTACAGAAGATGATACGGGGTTAAGATTGAAACGCATGAATTCTGAACTCAGATCTTCGATTTAAATCCTACCTCTGCATTTCCTAACTGTGTGATCTTAGGACAGTTTCTTAAAGTTCTCAAAGTTTATTTTTCATCTGCAAAATAAGAATATTAATACTTTCCTTATGGATTTTATTATTATGGCTTCCATGGTAGTTCAAAAGGTAAAGAATCTGCCTGAGATGCAGGAGACCTGGGTTTGACCCCTGAGTTGGGAAGATCCCCAGGAGAAGGGAATGGCTACCCGCTCCAGTATTCTCGCCTAGAGAATTCCACAGACAGAGGAGCCTGGCGGACTAGAGTCCATGGGATCACATAGAGTTGGACACGACTGAGCGACTAACACTATGGATTATGAGTAAACAGATAACAAAATTATAGTGATTATTAACTACATTACTGTTGATTACTCAGTACTGTCTAGAGCCCAGAAGATGGGGCACTAAGACCTTTACATAGACTACATCATTTTCTCTTCTCCACTTCCCGTGAGGTAGGAACTATTTGTGATGTGTATTTCACATATGAGGAAATGAGACTTGGATCACTAAAGCAACTCATCCAGTGAAATGGCTATGAAGATCTGCTCTAGAATTTGAACCCAAGACTGGGTGCCTACAAAGCTTATGGTTTTAACTACCATGTTGCACGCCACCACTCCTCCACCACGCTAGCTGTGCTACTGCTGTTTTTACTCCTTCTGCTGAACTGACATTTCCTATTATTTTATTTCAGAATATTTCACTTGTCAAACAATATAATAAAAATCCAACTCTTTGCTGTGACTAACACACCAAACCTCCCCCCCTGTTCAGAGCTGTGCAAGACCGTACCCCTGACCTTTAAACTTCCAGTAGCCACCCTTCCTCCTCCAAGTGGAATGAGCATGTTCTTCAAATTCTCTATATATTCTCGAACACCATGGATCTGGTAATGGTAAATCCATTTCCCGGCTGATTCAGAACAAGGGTGTGATTTTTAAATAAGTCAGGAAATACTTGTTTTTAAGGTCAAATTTAAACACTGGATTTCAGCCTTAGCATCAGCAGAATAATTCTCGAAGAAGGGACTAAGAACTAGTTCCTTACTCTAAAATATAAACTAGCTTTTAAATGCACACTTGAAATCATATCTCTAAACTGCATTCCTCTCTTTGGGATTTAGACTGTATATTGATCTAAATCTGAATTTATCTCTGAGATCTGGAGTTCCCATCTTGGGCAGATTACATCTTACAGCGCACAATTAATAACTCTTTCTGGCCCTCCTCCTCGGCATCAGCCTGCTGCCTTGAACGCTGCAGGGTTTTCTTCAAAATCGCTTCCAAATGGGCTTTCCAGGTTCTCCTCCAACTCATCTGTCAACTCCAGCCTTCTCTATAGCTCTGCTTTCTTTCTAATAACTTGGAAGTCTTCAATGGGTTCCCACTGCAGTTAAAGTCCTGTTTCTTCTCCACGCATACCACATTGGGACTGACCCTGGCCGCATGTTCTAGCCTGCTCCCTCTCAGAGGCACTGGCCTCATTCCTGGGTCTGGAGAACAACCCGTCTTCCGCCCTCTGGCAGCAGCTCGCTCCTACCTGCACCTTCTTCCCTGACCATCACCAGGGAGCCATCAGCAGAGACGCGCCCGACGTGGAGGAAGCCGCCCGACACCCCAGGGCATCTCAGTCACACCTCTTCCTTTAAATCTCTGCACAGAGAACATGTGCGTTGCACCTCTTTTTTCCTGTGCTGTCAGCACACACGAGATGGAACCCCAGCACCAGGACGTGGGACCTCCGCCTGTTCTATTTGCTGCCACATGCCCAATGTTCAGCATGGTGATGGTGTGGAGGAGATGTCTGGTAAAAAACTATGTTTAGTTTTCCAAGCTCACTAATCATAAACATGACATATACACAGTGTGGGCTTCCCTGGTGGCTCAGTGATAAAGAATCTGCCTGCAATGCAGGAGACCGGGGCTCGATCCCTGGGTCGGGAAGATCCCCTGGAAGCTCGATTGCCTGGAGGATTCCATGGACAGAGGAGCCTGGCAGGCTGCAGTCCACAGGGTGGCACAGAGTCGGACTGACTGAGTGACTAAGCAGCAGCAGCAGCATGCACACTGCAGGAACTTAGACAATACAGAGGGACATTCCAAAAATGATTTTACATTCCAAACAAAACTGCTATTGCTATTTTGGCATGTCCATCACAAGGACTCAGGAGTTCTGAGCTAGAAACTGCGAAGGAACGAGAGGCTGTGCTGTGAGGGAAAGTCGAGGCAGGGCGCGGGGTGGTGGGCGCTGAATGCAGCACCTGCGCAGGAAATGGGGGGGGGATGGTAAAACAGTGTCACAGTTGCTTTTATCTACATAAACAAGCGCTGTGAAGAGAGACATAAAAGTGAGGCCCTATGGTGAGCAGAAGGGAATGAAATGGAGAGAGGAAGCCAGCCGAGAGCCCTACTCAGGGTGTGCTGTCTTGCGTTGTTCTGATTTTCGAGCTAACTGAAAGGCTCGCCTGGTCAAGACAAATACCTCTGCTAACCTTTCTATTAGTTTTTCACTCTTGCCTGTGAAAAGCCCTCAGTCTAGGTGAACCATGTCGCCACTATCCACGGACTTGCAACAGAACTGTGAGGCACAGCGAAAGCAAGACAGCGCAGGCAGGCCTATCCTACCGCCAGTCTCCAACCAGGCCCGGCGCCAGCTCAGCCGCCGAGCCGTGTCTTCTGGCTGGCCCGCTCTCCTTCTCTCTGAACCACTGGTCACACCTCCTCCACCCTGCTCTGCCTTCTGACCCTCCAGTCTCTGCTCATCACTCAGAAGCTCATGACTGGGGACTCCCCCCCAACCCCTCTCCAGACCTAGGAATCTCCCTGCATTTCTACCAGACCCTCCTGTAACAGGGGAGGAAGTCTTATCAAAGGTCTTATCTCCACACATCCATGGTCAGCTGATTTTCAACAAAGCACTTGAGGCAATTCAATAAAGAATGGGTTACTTTTCAACAAATGATGCAATAAAATAGGATATCCATATGCCCCAGGGGAAAAAACCCCACAAAACAAAACCAAACTATCTCAACCTATTTTCACTCTACACCAAAAATTAACTCAAAATGGATCATAAACCTAAAAGTAAAACCTAAATCTATAAAACCTGTAGAAGGAAACATGAAAAAAACCTTTGAGATCTTGAGATAGGCAAGGACTTCACAAAACAGAAAAAGTACAAATCATTTTTCAAAAAAAGATAAAATGGACTTCATCAAAATTTGAAATGCCTGCTCCCTGACAGACATGGTTAATAAAATGAAAAGACAAAACAGAGGCTGAGAGAAAATATTTGCCCTCCAAAATGTTCAGTCCCTACACAAAAACCGACACACGGATGTTTGTAACGGCTCTATTCATACTTACCAAAACCTTTTCTAAAGGGTCCGTCAATTGGTGAATGGATAAATAAATGGCGGCATATTCATTATAAGGAATACAACTCAGCAATAAAAATATGGCTACTGGTAAATATAAAAGGGATGAATCACAACAGCATTATGCCAAGTAAAAGAAGACAGACCCAAAAGGCTACACAGTGTACTATTCCATGTATGATGTTCTAGAAAAGGAAAAATCACAGGACTAGAATACAGGGCAGTGACTGTAGGGAGGGATGCTCGGGTGGGGTTTGGAAGGAAGGGAGGAAATTACAAAGAGATACGAGAAACTGACTGGGATGATTTGCATTTTTAAAAAAATTATCTTGAAAACTCTGGGGAAATGGTCGTATGCAGTGGCAGCATAATTTTGGGATCTCTCTGAACCTCCACATGAGAACAGCAGAACCATGAGATAGCAAAATCAGAAACCCATGAATAATATTTACAAGAAAACTAAGGGGTATCCCCAACAATTCCAAAATACAAGCAGATGTGGACAAGAATACAAGAAACACAAGACCTATTTATCATCAGCATGTTATGGAAAAAGTAGAAGCAAGCATCAGAACCTTGGACTTAACCTGAGAAATAACCAACACACATTCACGGGAAAGCACAGGGGCCGAGCTGAGAACAGCGGCTAAAACTGCAGGGGTGCTGGTCACTCCAGACCAGACCAGGCCCTGAGCCCTGCGGTGAAGTCCTCGGGGGATGGCGAAGGTCAGGGCACCCTCCCGGCACAGGGCCCTGAAATCAGGAGAACCTCCTGGGGCTGGTACCAGAACTGGAACAGAACAGGGACAACAGAGATGAAAGAAAGACGAAGTCAGACAAAGTGGACAAGGAGAAGCAGCAAGGGGAGCTTAAGTCAAGCTGCAGTATTTCTGAACACTATATGCACAGACCAAAAGAGGGCGCCCTGGGAAGATAGAAAAGCCATCTGAACCAAGCCCTCTCCTAAGAAAACGAACCTCAACAAAAATGAGCACCCAAGAAGTACCAAGGTCAAAACCCATGCAAAGCCATTATGGCAGAAAAGGGAGAAAGAGATTAACACTCAATTGAAAATGAAAGAAAAACTGGAAACACATACGGAAAAAAAAAAACAGTTCATAGTGCTGCTGCTGCTGCTGCTGCTAAGTCGTTTCAGTCATGTCCGACTCTGTGCGACTCCAGAGACGGCAGCCCAACAGGCTCCCCTGTCCCTGGGATTCTGCAGGCAAGAACACTGGAGTGGGTTGCCATTTCCTTCTCCAATGCATGAAAGTGAAAACTGAAAGTGAAGTCTCTCAGTCGTGTCCAACTCTTAGCGACCCCATGGACTGCAGCCCACCAGGCTCCTCCGTCCATGGGATTTCCAGTCAAGAGTACTGGAGTGGGGTGCCATTGCCTTCTCCAGTTCAGCACTGAAACATACTATTTAAAAACAACCTAAGGATTGTTTGGAAAATTATATAAGCTATGAAAATAAAAACATAAAGGAGAATTAGAAAAAAATTCAGAAACAAGATGATAGATACTTCAAATTTTTTTTTAAATTTTAGAAATAAAGACCAAAAAAAAAAAAGAAGAGCAAATAAACTCTGATGTCTGAAGAGAAATAGAAAGTGAAAAGGAAAATTCTAAAATCAAGTAGTTAAAAGGTTAGAAAGAATTAAGAAGAAAAAAAAAATAATGGTGAAAGGCAAAAAAGCCCCAACATACAGCTAACAGTAAGTCCTGAAAAAGAAAACCAAACTAAAGGAATAGAAACAACAGAAAGGCAATACTTTAAGAAAAATTTCATGAAGATTTTAACTACATATTTAAAGAGGACAAGATGTACCTGAGAACATCAACCAGAACAACCAATGCCAAGATAGTCTGATAAAATCGGGAGACTTCCTAGAAAAACAAACAAACAAAAAAAAGAAATCCTTTGAGTGTCTAATTAAAAAGAACAAAATATTTTTAAAAAGGAAAATACAAGACCAGAATTGTCAGGCTAACGCAAGAGCAAGGAGCACTCCAGCGCACAGACTGTGGTTCTGAAATATCATTTCCAAAAAGAAAAACTGCTGATTGGAGTTCAACTTCCAGGAATGGCAGAACAGCATGAGCCAGACAAGACTTCCCCAGGTAACAACTGGGGACTCTATTTTCTGCTCAATTTCACTGTGAACCTGAAACTGTTTTAAAAACAAAGCCTTTTTTTTTTTCTTAATGCCGTGTAAAACAGCATCAAATATGTGAAATACTTATTCACTTTTATAAACACAAGTTTACAAAATATGTATAAGAGCTGTACACTGAAAACTACAAAACACCACTGAGAAAAACTAAAGGTCTAAATAAAAGGAGAGCTAACCCATGTCCATTGATCAGAAAGCTCAACAGGGTTAAGGTTTTGATTCTCTCCAAACTGGTCTACAGACCTGATGCAGTCCCAACACAAATCCCAGCAGTGTTTCATGTAGAAGTTTACAGGCTGGTCCTGAATTGCACACAGGAGAGCAAAAAAGTCTACTGTCAAGTACTATAAAGCATCTGAAATGCTACTCTACTTTCAACCAAGAAAAATTTTAAAAATGGAATGAAACACAAGTGGCAAATGAATTTCCTTCTGTCTCCTTACCTCATTCTCAACTGAGGATGGCCTTAATAAGTTCCTGTCTCTCTCAAGGGCAAAGGCACGGCAGGAGGAATGAATGAGTGAATGAATTAGGTGAACAGCAAGCAGTCTCACCACGGACGTGGGATCAGGAAGTGGGGAAGTCGGAATATGGGTCCTGTTATTCTCACAGCCCAATCTGGGAGGGCCTGCAGGAAAAGCCCGTAATCGCAGCTGCCCTCTCGGAACTCAGAAACCACACGGCAGGACCTGAAGACAGGACGTGTGTGGATGGAAAAGGGCTGTGACTTTCAACGTGGTGTTCCAGCAAGTCTTGCGGAGGTGACATGTGAATGAAGACTGAAGAAAGTGAGGATGCGAGTGGGACACACACACACAGTCGCGTATACACACACGGTCACACACACTCACACATACACACATAGCAAGGCTCTGGTGTCATCCCCACCGACAAGCCTCAGATCACTGACTTTAAACAGGAATGAAAGCACGGCAAATTTCAGACTTTCAGAATCCCTCTGCATCCCTGACTAATCATGTACACTTGTTTGATATGAGATTAAGAGACGGTTAAAAACAGACACATCCTGAGTCCCATAAGCCCAGCTTTCAAACTTGGCTCTGCCACTTGAGAAAGGATCTAACTTCTCTGGGCCTCAGTTTTCCATCTAAAATGAGGACTGAAGACCTACCTTAGAGTGAGGCTCTGAGGATTAAATAGATGTTGTATTTGAGGGGATGAGCACCGTGAACACACAGCGGATGCTCAGAACAAGCTGGCTGGTTCCTAACTGTCCAACAGAAACTCGACTTCCGGCTCCGCTCACAAAGCAGACACACAAAAAGTAGTGCATTAACAAGGTGACGCTGCCTCGGTCGGAAACCAAGAGACCACGCCTCATATCAAGCGCCTGAAGGCCCAGCAGGTCAGAGTCTTACTACAACAGACCACAAGCGACTGTGTGAGGTCCACGAGACGGCTGGTGCTCTGCTGTCACCTTTCGTGAAACAAGTGGGCTGGAAGGCTTCGGCCACTGTCGGTCAGACAGTATTTTCAGTAGAAGACACAAGGAAGGCAGGGGGTAAATCTGCTTCTCTGTGAAGTCAGTAACTGCAGCCTGTTTTCGTTGTTTGGGGAGGCAGAGAAGAGGCTGCTCAGGGCTCACCTCTTTCTATCTGAGGACACCCAGCTTTCCACCTCTCTCCATCCTGAAGAGAACTGCTTCCAGACAAGCAGCAGAGCCAGGGCCGTAACTCCGCATACGCTTTCCCACTTTCTGTCCTACAAGCAAAGCTGTATCTTGGATGATCTAATCAAGCCAACAGACAAACAAAAATGAAGAAATGCTGTAATGTATCAGCGCATCTGAGGAGGAGGAGGATGATGATGTTGATATTAAAACAACGAAAGAGCTGGGTGCTTGACTAGGTTCTAAGCCCTATTCTCATTATGTTACCTGCATTAAACTCACAATAACCCTACAGTAACTTCTATTAACAAAAGATGTATCTGAGGGTCAAAAGAAACAAAAAGACGGAACTCAGTTAATAAGCTAAGACTTTTCAACTTAACACAGTGAGGGATTAAGGAGCCCATGCGAGAACCTTCAGACTCCTAGTTCCATGTTCCAGTCTGCAAGACACCGGAAAAAGAAAGTCTGGAGTGATCCTAAATAGTCAGGAACGACCAGAGCTTGTGAAAAACTAGTTAAGTATATATCCAAGAATAAATCAATGTTGTTAATGATATTAACTGTAGCCTAGCTGATGTGGGAGAAAAAATGTCACCTGCCACATCAGCAAAACAAGGACGCTGCAGCTGCCAAGCCATCAGCCACTGTGGTGGCCTGATCATGCACCTCGAGGTGATCCTTCAGGATGGAGAAAGCAGGATGCTGGCCCTAGACAGTCAAGGCGCACCTTCAAACGAATGATTTCAAAGAGCCCAGACTCTCGCATCTTCCCATACACAGAAAAGCACTAAATTTATTAACTCGAGATGTCTGCTGCTGCTAAGTCACTTCAGTCGTGTCCGACTCTGTGCGACCCCAGAGACGGCAGCCCACCAGGCTCCCCTGTCCCTGGGATTCTCCAGGCAAGAACACTAGAGTGGGTTGCCATTTCCGTCTCCAATGCATGAAAGTGAAAAGTGAAAGTGAAGTCATTCAGTCGTGTCCGACTCCTAGTGAGCCCATGGACTATAGCCCACCAGGCTCCTCCGGCCATGGGATTTTCCAGGCCAAGAGTACTGGAGTGGGGTGCCATTGCCTTCTCTGAACTCGAGATGTCTGGTTTTCTTTAATTGACATCTTTTGATGTCTGCATTACCTACATATCTTGGATCCTCCCTTACCTCTTAGGAAAGGTTGCTCAGAGCAACCAGAGAAGCTGTTTTCCAGGTTTAAGTCCTCAGAAAATCTGACATAAATGATTAGGTTATGTGAGAGGGTCTAAGGTACCAAGTGCCAGGAAGAAAAACTGAATGTAAATTCAGTGAAAGAACTAGAATCCAAGTCCAAATTATACAGAATTACTGGAAATCTCTAGTACTATCACTCATTTCTTTGATGATTTGTAAACCAGCACCTTTAGGATAAAGATAAAGAGTTCACGATTCTACCATTAAAATTCTCTGGGGAAAGACTGTTTCTAACAGCCAGGTCAGTTACTATTGAAAGAGGAGTTCTTCTATGAGGCGACAGGATATAAGGCAGTTATATTATCTCACATCCCCATTTGTAATAAAATAGAGCTCAACAGTTAATATGCTACTGAGGCCATTTAAACCTATTTGTAACGTGTCAACCCCATAAATCCTCAAATTCCACTCTTTCCTACTCCCACCTTCCCCCTCAAATAAGTCAACTGACAAGTAGATAAAGTTTCTGAAAAATCCCTAAGGTTGGTAGGAAAAAAAAAAAAACATACTTCAGAAATGCTGAAAAGGCCGCGGGGGTGCGGTATGGCTGAAAATCAGAGTATCCCCCTAATGAATTTAGAAAACTAATAGTAGTTTCGTAATTTCTCTCATTTTCACCTAGGTTTTCTTTCTTAACCTTAACAAAACATGGCTTAAGGTGCTGAAGTAAATAGTCGTGTAAAAAAGCTATGAGAAAGCTCAGAGCTTTCCTTGGATGATATTTATACCCGTGTGAAAGAAAAACAAGTCATTATTCCCCTCAAATCAAAATACAATTCCCCTTTCATGAAATAACTCACAAATAGGATGAAGAATTCAAGCAACATAAAATCAAAATGCCTTTTAAAACTCTAGAACTAGTCTGAGTGGAGTCCTGTGACGGTCCCCCAAATGATACCCTATCCAGTGTCCACTTGGACGTCCCGAAGACTCGCCGGCACCAAGGCGCTGACTCTCTGGGAGTACTCGGCGCTGCCCCGCAGGCACCCTGCCAGCTTCTCCTCCGATTCCACAGAACTTGCTCCCTGATACACTGCCTGTGAGAGCAGTGGTGAGAAGCAGCTCAAGTCTGCTAATGGGATAAAACAACGTACCCATGATAGGAGAGACACCATTTCAGAAGGGAGTTTAGGAGGCTTGCTGAAGAGCCTACATTTTCATTAATCCTTGTTTTTTTTTTTTTTTCCTTTATCTTCCTTCCTTTCTTCCACATTTACTTATTTTAGGCACCAGCATGACCACCCAAATAACACGACCTTAGAAACAAAGTGTCTACTTGCTCTGATTGTTACTCAAAGAGAAAGAGGAGTGGATCTGATTCCATTAAAAAGTAAATTCAAAAGAAATTTTAGAACACTAACAGGGGAATTTCTAGTTCTCATAGTCCTTTTGGGATGGAACTGTAATATCGTTATCATAATATGCTAAATACAAAGCAGGATCTATCTTCCTTCCAGGGAGATAAAAGTTCAAAAGAGTTCTTTTGGGTTTTAGAGCCTTAATTTTATACACACACACACACACACACACACACACACACACACACATAGATCAATGTCCCTCAGTCTGAAAGTGAGATGGCCACTTGGTTTTCAGAAGGATTTATCACTTTACAAAGGATTAGGGACAAGTATCCTTTAAGTAGGGAACATTCTGGCTTTATTTTAAATTTATTTTTAAAAATTTGAGTGACATTTTTTCCCCAGATATACACCTCTTGGAAAAAGGGAGAAAATTAAATTAATTAAATTAAAATCAGATCATATAAACTTGTGACTGATTAAATTATATAAAAACAAAAGTAATGAATGACTTAAAATTCATCACTCCGAATCACATTGTTCTTTGAGTTATTTACATCTGCTGCACCTGCATGATGAAAACATTATTAATAACATTAGTCACCAGCTCTCTTTCCCAACATCACATCGCTTTAGTGCTTGAAACCAGCCATGGTGGGAGTATTTACATCAGGTGTGAAAGTGAAAGTTGCTCAGTCGTGTCTGACTCTTTGCAACCCCATGGACTGTAGCCTGCCAGGCTCCTCTGTCCATGGAACTCTCCCAGCAAGAATACTGGAGTGGGTAGCCGTTCCCTTCTCCAAAGGATCTTTCTAAACCAGGGATCAAACCCAGGTCTCCATCATGGAAATGAGTAAACATCATAAAACACAGAAGGATTTTTGTTAATTGTCTAGACTAAGGAAGATGATGGAGAAAGTGCTGAAAATGCAGATTAGCACAAACAAATGGGAAAATACTCTTCCAGCATTTAAAAACCAGCATTAAAAATAGCAAAGGAGTCTTTCCTGTTACTAACAAATGAGCCAAGTTTCAACACATATTATTTGCTTCACTTTTGTCTTCCTTGTTAATATAAGGGAAAACATCAACCATGCATGTTAGAACTATACCCACTGGGCAGCTGCACCCGTAGCTTGGTTGTGGATATGAAAGTTTAGCAAAAATCAAAAGCATTCTGTAAAACCAGATGATTATATAGAACTTACAACTAAGAGTCTTATTTTTTATTATTATTTGCAAATGGTGTACTACACATTTTTATGTTAGGAAAATGTATGATAAATCTGTGAACGCATATATATGCATTCTTTTCTTTTCCTCTTCCTTCCTTCCTTTCTTTTTTTGGAAGAGGTTTGAAACATCTACCAGAACACCAGTTAGTGGGATCGTCTCTACTCTGGCCTCTGAGTCCTTCTAATTCTAGCCATCTTTGAGAACTTGTTGCCAACTATATAATGTTCCAGGCTGCTCTGTAGACTTACTGCCCCAGACTCAGAAATACCCATTTATCCGAAGCACCCTGGCTTTCAGAGACTCCACCGGAAGCCTCCCAGGATGCTCCTTTCCAAGGTTCCCTACCCAACCTCCTCCCCTCCATCACTACTCCGTACCAGTCATACTCACCATCAGGGCAAACCCACCAGACATGCACTCCTTGGAGGGCTTTGCACTATTTCTCTGCTGAAGGCTCTTTCCCCAGATGTCCTGCACAGCTACCTCCCTCGCTTCTTTAACATATTTGCTCCAATGTCCCTTTCTCAGTGATGTCTACCTGGCTACCATAGTTTCACTTCCAACTGTCTTCCCAGCCCTGGCATATTCATTACTCCTCATAATGCCCTATTTTTTTCTCATAGTACTTATCCCCTTTCAAGAATACTATATAATTTGTTTTTCTTATTTCCTCTCTATTCTATCCACTAAAGTATAAAATCAAATTCCTTACGATTATACAGTGGAAGTGAGAAATAGATTCAAGGGATTAGCTCTGATAGACAGAGTGCCTGATGAACTATGGACAGAGGTTCGTGACATTGTACAGGAGACAGGGATCAAGACCATCCCCAAGAAAAAGAAATGCAAAAAAACAAAATAGCTGTCTGAGGAGGCCTTAGAAATAGCTGTGAATAGAAGAGAAGCAAAAAGCAAAGGAGAAAAGGAAACATATACCCATTTGAATGCAGAGTTCCAAAGAATAGCAAGAAAAGAAAGCCTTCCTAAGTGATCAGTGCAAAGAAATAGATGAAAACAATAGAATGGGAAAGACTAGAGATCTCTTCAAGAAAATCAGAGATACCAAGGGAACATTTCATGCAAAGATGGGCTCAATAAAGGACAGAAATGGTATGGACCTAATAGAAGCAGAAGATATTAAGAAGAGGTGGCAAGAATACACAGAAGAACTGTACAAAACAGATCTTCATGATCCAGATAATCATGATGGTATGATCACTCACCTAGAGCCAGACATCCTAGAATGCGAAGTCAAGTAGGCCTTAGAAAGCATCACTACGAACAAAGCTAGTGGAAGTGATGGAATTCCAGTTGAGCTATTTCAAATCCTAAAAGATGATGCTGTGAAAGTGCTGTACTCAATATGCCAACAAATTTGGAAAACTCAGCATTGGCCACAAGACTGGAAAAGGTCAGTTTTCATTCCAGTCCCAAAAAAGGCAATGCCAAAGAATGCTCCAACTACCACACAGTTGCACTCATTTCAAATGCTAGTAAAGGAAAACTCAAAATTCCCCAAGCCAGGCTTCAACAGTACATGAACCATGAACTTCCAGATGTTCAAGCTGGATTTAGAAAAGGCTAAGGAACCAGGGATCAAATTGCCAACATCTGCTGGATCATTGAAAATCCAAGAGAGTTCCCGAAAAACATCTATTTCTGCTTTATTGACTATGCCAAAAACTCTGACTGTGTGGATCACAACAAACTGTGGAAAATTCTTCAAGAGATGGGAATACCAGACCACCTGACCTGCATCCTGAGAAACCTGTATGCAGGTCAGGAAGCAACAGTTAGAACTAGACATGGAACAACAGACTGGTTCCAAATTGGGAAAGGAGTTCTTCAAGGCTGTATATGGTCACCATGCTTATTTAACATATGCAGAGTACATCATGAGAAATGCTGGGCTGGAGGAAGCACAAGCTGGAATCAAGATTGCTGGAAGAAATATCAATAATCTCAGATGTGCAGATGACACCATCCTCATGGCAGAAAGCAAAGAACTAAAGAGCCTGTTGATGAAAGTAAAAGACGAAGAGTGAAAAAGTTGGCTTAAAGCTCAACACTGAGAAAACTAAGATCATGGTATCTGGTCCCATCACTTTATGGCAAATAGATGGGGAAACAGTGGAAACAGTGACATACTTTATTTTTTGGGGCTCCAAAATCACTGCAGATGGTGACTTCAGCCATGAAATTAAAAGACGTTTGCTCCTTAGGAGAAAAGTTATGAACAACCTAGGCAGCATATTAAAAAGCAGAGACATTACTTTGCCAACTAAGGTCCATCTAGTTAAGGCCCTGGTTTTTCCAGTAGTCATGTATGGATATGAGAGTTGGACTATAAAGAAAGCTGAGCGCGGAATAATTGATGCTTTTGAACAGTGGTGTTGGAGAAGACTCTTGAGAGGTCCCTTGGACTGCAAGAAGATCAAAGCAGTCAATCCTAAAGGAAATCAGTCCTGGGTGTTCACTGGAAGGACTGATGTTGAAGCTGAAACCTGATGCGAAGAACCGACTCATTTGAAAATACCCTGATGCTGCGAAAGATTGAAGGAGGGAGGAGAAGGGGATGACAGACGATGAGATGGTTGGATGGCATCACCGACTCAATGGACATGAGTCTGAGTAAACTCTGGGAGTTGGTGATGGACAGGGAGGCCTGGCGTGCTGGAGTCCATGGGGTAGCAAACAGTCGGACACGACTGAGCAACTGAACTGAACCGAAAGTATAAAATCTACAAGGACGAAAACTGCTGTCTGTTCTGCTCATATGTATTTTCTTTGTTCACTGGCACACACAATCACTAAGTACATGCTGAATGTACTACAAGGTCATGTTTTATGTATTACATAATATGTATTACAAGGTCAATATTTTAAATAGTATCCATTTTTAACTTTAAATTAATGTCTGGTATGGATATTGCCTCCAACGTGACTTCCCTAAATTAATAGCAAGAGTTGCCCTACAATTCCCAAATATAATGAATGCTCTCATTCATGAGAGCAAATCAATGAAAGGAGTAGTAACCATCAGGTGTACTTCTCAACTAAAACACTGTAAAGATGTAATCTACAAGTACATCCCTGCAAACACCCGGTTTCACTGTCAGCTGAGCAATTCACCCTGGCCCAGGCAGGACTCATCAGGAGATGTGGATTCTGAAGGCAGTTGCTTGATGGTTCCCAATCATGTCTAAATAATGCCCTCCTTTTTAATAACAAAGGTATCATGAATGCCCACAATACAGCTGTAATGTTAGCATACACTAATTAGGGAAATGCGTGCGTATGTGCTCAGTCGTGTCTGCCTCTCTTCAATCCCGTGGACTGTAGCCCACCAGGCTCCTATCCATGGGATTCTCCAGGCAGGAATACTGGAGCAGGTTGCTATTCCTACTGCAGGGCATCTTCCCAATCCAGGGATTGGACTTACATTTCCTACATCTCCTGCACTGCAGGTAGATTCTAAACCACTGAGCCACCTGGAGAGCCCACTTAGGGAAATACATAATAACAAAAGACTATGAACTAAATGAAATTGTATGCTATTAACCACAACAACTGTTCTACACACTAAAAACAGAGTTACATTATATGTTCATATAAGTTCTTTTACTTAGCCTGCATAGGATGCTTCAGGCAACTCAGACAATAACCTCAAGTCTTCCCAGAAGTCCACAATCAACAGGGTTAAATCAGTGGCATAAAGTAACCAAAAGCTTCATTATGGATATTTGAACCTTATAAATGGGAACATCACAGTAATACAATTTAAGCATAAAAAAATGAGCTCAAGTAACTTAAAGAAACAAACAAAAACACTAGCCCTTTGGAGTCAGACTTTGGATCTCCCAGTTGCTAGTGTGTGATCTTAAAAGTTCCCTACCACCCTCACACCTCGGTTTGCTCGTCTGCAGAAGGACCAACACCAGCTCTTAATCCTCAGGCAGGGCTATGATGAGGATGAAATAAGGCAGTATGTGGAAGACCCTGAGAAGAATGTGTGGCACCTCACTCAGGGCATCTAAGTGCTGCTGTTTCTCGCCAAGTTCCATCAAATCCAGCCTTCAGGCCCTTGTCCCTCAAAGTCTGATATAAACTCACCATGTTTCACCTTTTTGCTACTAAAATTTAGAAAGACAAGGTTGAAAAAAAAGGTCTCAAGAAAGAACAAACCCTGCCATGAATATCTGTGGAAACCTTGAACATTGGTTAAACTATGCTGCTAAGTCACTTCAGTCGTGTCTGACTCTGTGCGACCCCAGAGACGGCAGCCCACCAGGCTTCCCCATCCCTGGGATTCTCCAGGCAAGAACACTAGAGTGGGTTGCCATTTCCTTCTCCAACGCATGAAAGTGAAAAGTGAAAGTGAAGTCGCTCAGTCGTGTCCGACCCTCAGCGACCCCATGGACTGCAGCCTTCCAGGCTCCTCTATCCATGGGATTTTCCAGGCAAGAGTACTGGAGTGGGGTGCCATTGCCTTCTCCATTGTTAAACTATAAACACGTGTATACTGATAGGTTCCGAGGCCATGGCGGGTTAAACACCACTTTGGTGGGTGCAACAATTGCACAGTATTTGTAAGAAGACATACGATGTGTACCATATAGACATGTAAAGATACAGAATTCTTTGCCATTAAAAAAAAAAAAAAATTTCCCAGAGCATTTTTGGTAACACCAAAGAGGACAGTTCTAAACGATCCTTTTCTTCCCAACAAAGCAGCTTTAATAATAATGAATTCACTGCCAGCCTTCACTGGAGGTTGAACTTTCAGAAACCCTTTAAATGCAAAACTAAGTGTATCCCTGTTTCATACTGAATGCAATAGGATATGAAGCAGTTCTCAGGGGACCTGGCAAGGTCTGTGCACTGACGACTCGATGCCTGCTGAGAGGGGCCCCAACACACAGGTAACACTCGACTGCAGACAGAATCTTCCCACCTACAGCTCAGGCCCCTTTAAAGTTAATCTGAACACGCTGTACAGGAGAGGAAATGAAAAGTGAGTTTTCTCCTCTACTGTGGCCCTGGGACTTCCTGAGATTTCCTTTCCATTGCTGATTGGCCCAGAACTACTGGTTCCTTCTAACTATTCCCAATTGTGTCTGTCAAGACATAATTAGGGCCGTACACTAAAGAGAAGTGTTCAAATGTAATAGCACCATTAAATCCGACAAATGTTTCTTACTTTCACCCTCAGGATAGCAGGAAAAATAACAATTACCATTTGACATCTTGGCTCAGTGGAACCTTCATATTTTTAAGCCATTTTACACATAATTTGCAGAAATATAAGTATAAGGAGAATGAAAACAAGGCAAAAAATGTTGCTAGCTCTGCATTTATTTCTGATTTGTCTAATAATTATGAAATGTTAGTTTCTTCTTTTCCAAATGGAAAATGAAAAATTTTGCACTTTCAACTGTGTTCAATTAAACCTGAAAGTCGGCTAGAACGACGCTTCCAGTCTTCTTAATTACATTCTTGAAACAGAATACAGAATTAGAAAATGGCCCCAAAATTAGAAAAATGAAAAGTGACAACTTATTTCACTATTGGATCATCCTTATCTAGGTGATTTCATCATTCTTCCATTTTACTCGCATATTTGCATTTCATATTCCTCCATTTTTAAGCATATTTTGGAATAACTGATGAGTAATGATGAGTCATAATAAAATAACACCTATGATGACTAAATAGCAAGATGTTTCAAGATACAGAAAACATGATCCATAAGATCCCATATTGTAACTTAAATTTATGTAAGGGTGCAATGGACCCCTATGGTAATGGCAAGGCAGAAGGAGGTTTATTCAACTAAAAAACTAAATAAATTTTCTCTTTGTGCTTTTGACAACCTCTAAGAAAGAATAAAAACCATGAAATGCCAATCCTTCCAAATAAAAAGAACTGCTCAAAACTCAAAACCAAAAATTGGAGCTAATCAATTCTAAAAATACCCCAAAGGTTAAGAATACTTTTTCTCAAATTGTGTTAAATGTTAATACCAGAATAATTAAAAATTTTAAGTGTACATAATATCACCTATTAAGTTAGAAACACTGTTTTAAATGAAAGATGGAATAAAATGGATATTTCATATTACTAGTAGTACTGTAAATTAATACAATATTTTTAGAAGAATTTCATCAAAATTTTTTAACTTCATAGTCTTAACTCAGTAATCAAATTTTCAAAAGTCAATCAGAAATAATCTGAAATACTGTGAAAACTGTATGAATAAAAGCATGTATTACAGTGATATTCATGTAAGTTAAAACTTAGAAGAGGCCTAAATCTTCAAGACTAAGGGGTGTCACATCACACAGTCACTTAAAATGACAGTTAAAGGGAACTCCCGGGTGGTCCCGTGGTTAGGGCTCCACGCCCTTACTGAGTAGGGCCTGGGTTCGATCTCTGGTTGGGGAACTAAAAATCCCACAAACCTGTGGTGCAGCCAAAAAAATTTATAAATAAAATAAAATGATGGTTATAAAGACTATCCAGCAACATGGAATAAGTAATACTCTTCATCTTTCATCTCAGACGAGACCTCTCAACCATCACTCTACAGCTGAACAGCTAACTGCTATGGGGCAGATACTCAAAGATATTCACTAAGTAAGCACCACAAATCAAAATCTCTAACAAACCTGCAGCATCTCCACACTTCTAACACAACGACAGAATGACAAACCCACACCAAGTCCTCTGAATCTACCGTATACATTTCCTGTTCACGCCCACATCTGCCACTGTCTCCAAATAAAAACTATTTGATGGCTAGCACATAGTAGGTGAATTATTAAATGAGAAAGCACAGTATATAAAATTTCATGCTGTAATTAAGCTATGTTAAATGGCACAGGTAAACACACACACAGTTTGAGGGCCACATCACAGGAACAGTTGTTAACATGTTACATAACCACGCTCCAGTCCGAGACTATTTTTTTTAGTTCCCAATTTTTACCTAAAAACAGAAGTGTCCCCCGCCATTTTAAATACATTAATACAAATGTATTTTAATCTAGATTTTTAAAAATAGACTTTGAAGTTCAATTCCAGTGAGATGTCTAGCATACTGGTATGGTCAAACCACAAAAATCATCATAAAATGATGATCATAAAAGTATCATAAAATGGTAACTTCTTTTGGAAAGCAGTGTGCAATACCAAAAGCCATACATGTGTGTATACCTTCGATTTAAGAACTCCTCCCTTGTGAATTTATCATAAAAAATAATATAAAAGAAAAATATGTACAAAGACACTTGAGACAAAATTATAATACTTAAAAACAGTAAAAGTCTCTAAAATTAAAGAGATTGGTTGAGTAAATTATGGTACATTCTTTAAAAAAAAAAAAAGTAAATATAAAAATAGGAACTAGGAAAAAAGATGACAGAATGTTAAGTTTAAAAGCAGAATATAAATAATGTTGAATTAAGAAGTTTTTTTCAGGCCTCTATTAGAGAGCTTTAATTTTTATTTTTTTAAATTATGAAAGTATGATAACACATTTACAGGAGACTTGGAAAATACAGAACAAGGTTACATATAGTTCCACTCTATATTAACAATTATTTTTAAATAGATAAATTAAGATTTTTAGTTGGAGTTTTAATATCAAACTTTCAAAAATTAACAGAATGAATATATAGAGAAGTAGAAGGATACAGTAAACCTGAAAAGCACTGTGAACCAATTCAACATAATTAAGATTTACACAATTTTCAAACCACAGGATACAAATTGTATTAACTATGTCAATTAACCAAAACTTCTCTTCATAAATGGAAAATGGGTGGACACATAAGGGGAAAGTGAAAATGGGGAAAATATGCCCACACTAAAAGTATCTACTAATGGGACTTTGAAGATGTTTAAAAATCAAAACAGAGGGAAAGGTAGATACAGATAATTTAAAATTTTTGAAAAGAAAAGCTGGAGTTTCAGGAAGGATAATGATATTGCTAAATGATAAAAAGGAATCTTGGCCAAATACAAAAGTTTCCTTAAAGAAAACAAATAGTAAATATATTCATGTATAACTGCTCTAACAAAGTTCCAGAGACAATAAATTATTAACAATGCTATTTTCTTTCTTTCTAAAACAAGCCACCTACGGTTTAAGTTATATGCTTTTTCTTAAGACTTTAAAAACTTTGGGGGGCATTTAATTGGATATCAAACACTTACAGAAAAGGAAAGAGTGCCACCTACTGAACTGTAAGCCCTTTCACAGGAAAAAAGAACCAATATTCTTATTTAGACTGCAGAATTTAAAGTCTCCACCAGAAATAAAATGGTCCTTCCTCTGATGGAGTCACGAGTCAGAATCCAGGCCCCATCACTTCCCCCTTGGATGACCAAGTTCCACCCAGACTCTTCTCTCTCAAAGCCACCCTCCACCCTCACCATCACCGTATCCTGGCCACTTAAAACACAGTCATCAAGTCCTTCATTCCTTAACAGCATAATTTGAAATCATAATTTAAATCATAATTTGAAATCATACATAAATATTACTCTAGTCTTTCTCCCACACCCTCTTAGATTAGAAACTCTAGGAAGGCAAAGCTGGCCCTTTCTGGAGACACACCCCTGTATCTCCTGAAATAACCAGTGTGCGTGGCAGACAGTAGGCTCTTCATAGCTATTTGTTAAATAAATGAAAATACGATTCTGAATTTTCTTTAGCACCAATGGTACAAGATCGATATACCACCATTGTAAGTGAAGCAAATAACTTGGTATTATTCTATCCGAAACAGAAAAGCTCCATGCAGCCATAGCAGCTAATTAGTTAAATAAAATGCAATTACTGCACTGTTCCAGATAAGATTCAAATTCAACAAAGCAAGAGAGAATAAATCCTAATTTACAACAAAAGCACTCACACTGGGGTCTTAGTCCAAGTCAGCCGTGTAACGTCTATTGCCCTATTCACCTCTCAAGCTTTCCCTCTGCTACGTATGGGAAATTTTCCAAGAAATCTAACTGTGGATATTAGAAACTTCTGAAATTTCTAAAATTTTATTAAAATCAACAAAATATTTTTCTATCATGGAAGGGAGAAACAGACAAATGTGGTGGTTAAGGTATGTAAAATACCAAATGCTTAATTAGATTCTTAATTAGATACTTTCTAATTAAGAATCTAATACTTAATTAGATACTTTCCTAAGGCATTAGATACTTTGCTTATTTAGAAGCACAGAAACTACTTTAATATTGCAAGCGTGCTCTTATTTTCATAAATCCCGAAAGCTTAAAGGAAAAACATTCCAACCAGGAAGAGAATCCTGGCCTGCTGCTGCTGCTAAGTCGCTTCAGTCGTGTCCGACTCTGTGCGACCCCATAGACGACAGCCCACCAGGCTCCCCCGTCCCTGGGATTCTCCAGGCAAGAACACTGGAGTGGGTTGCATTTCCTTCTCCATTGCGTGAAAGTGAAAAGTGAAAGTGAAGTCACTCAGTCGTGTCCGACTCCTAGCCACCCCATGGACTGCAGCCCACCAGGCTCCTCCATCCATGGGATTTTCCAGGCCAAGAGTACTGGAGTGGGGTGCCATTGCCTTCTCCGTTAGAATCCTGGCCTGGTCCAGTGTAAAGTGGAGTCCATCACAGCTGTGTGTGCTGGAACCTCTACTCTCCACTCTGAAATATATGCACCTCTACTTAAGGGCTGAATGCAAAGCTGGAGACACCCATATATTTTAAAACTCTAACTCAAAAACTTACACTATAGGTACAAACCCACACCTGTCTTGCCAGAGGCAGGGAAACAAAGTCTTATCAGTCCTTATAGATCCTTGCTGCCAATTTCAAAGAACACAGTGAACTGCACCACTGATAGTACACAGTACATAGCAAATCCAGACCGTGGGAAATCCTAAAGTCCAACACTCCAGGCTTCTCAACAAATACAATGCATTGTAAGGGGGAAAAGGGAGTAGGCGGGGGCAGGGAATTAGAAGTGGGCCTGGAGATTAAAAGAAACTTAAAAGATACGAGAAGTAAAAAAAAAACAAAAAAAACCCGTGGTAGATGTGAAAGGAAATTAAAGCATCTAGGGCTACACGTTTGACTGATAAAACTATTAAGAAAAACAAAGCAGTATTCAATGGCACCCCACTCCAGTACTCTTGCCTGGAAAATCCCATGGACGGAGGAGCCTGGTGGGCTGCAGTCCATGGGGTCGCTAGAGTCGGACATGACTGAGCGACTTCACTTTCACTTTTCACTTTCATGCATTGGAGAAGGAAATGGCAAGCCACTCCAGTGTTCTTGCCTGGAGAACCCCAGGGACGGGGAAGCCTGGTGGGCTGTCGTCTCTGGGGTCGCACAGAGTCGGACACAACTGAAGCGACTTAGCAGCAGCAGCAGCAGCAGCATTCCCTATAATAAAGCGAGAAGAGTGGAAAAGATAGGGGTGGGCACACAGCGGGGCTCTGGAGTGGTTGGTAAAGTTCTGGGTACTGAAATGGGAGGTGGTTAAAAGGTATTTGCTTGTTGTTTAGTTGCTAAGCTGACTAAGCCGACTCTTTGCGACCCCATGGACTATAGCCCGCCAGGCTCCTCTGTCCATGGGATTCTCCAGGCAAGAATACTAAAGGGAGTAGCCACTCCCTTCTCCAGGGGACCTTCCCAACCCAGCAATCGAACCTGCATCTCCTGAATTGGCAGGCAGATTCTTTACCACTGAGCCACCAAGGAAGCCCTTTATAAAGGTATTTGCTTTGTAATAATTCACTAAGCTATACCCACTCCTCAAAAAAAATACATCGGTAAATAAGGATAAACACTGCCTTTAAGTCAACCAGTCAGGTGGTACTTTGTGATCTCAATGAGAGCGACTTCAAGAGAAGGACGGAGGAAGACATAGAAGCAGCTTGAGAGACAAATGGTAGGAACTGACCTGGACACACACCCTTGAGTCAAAACATTTCCTATTAAGAGACATAGGATTCACACCTTAAACACATTACTCTTGGCGAATGAGAGTATGAGGAAGACGAGGAAGACCTTTCGTTTTATACTGAATATACTTGGACAGTATTTTTTTTTTCCCAACATGCTTGTGTTACTTTTAAAAATTATTTTGAACCTATAAATGTTTATTTTTGAAAGTGCTTCATAAAATAAGCCCTGGGAGAGAAGAGACAAATGCAGAAGAATTTCAAATGATTTCTGCAGAAGAGTTTAATTTGTGGAAATACTCCACCTTTAAAGGGGGAAAGTATAACTCCCTACTCCTTAACAGCTGTCTACGCACAGGGGATTCCTTCCAAAGGTGACAGTGTGGGAAGAGGGAAAAGAGGGTACCTTCAGAATGGATAAACCGAGAAACACTACCTCTGCCACACGACCAAGGTCAGCATCAACAGTGATCAATCGTGTTGATAGGATGCACCTTTAATACGATGAAAATGGCACTTCCCAACTGTGGTCTTCCTCACCCAAAACCTGTCACTCCAATGCAATCATGAGAAAAGCCTGACAAATTCCAACAGAGGGGCACCTATATACCTCTGACCAATACTCCTCAAAACTGTCATGGTCATCAGAAATGGAAAGTTTGATATCTGTCAGAGTCAACAAGAGCCTAAGAAGACACGGCACACGATACGGATGGAACAGAAAAAGGGTATTAGGTAAAAAGTAAAGATAATGGACATTAATAATGCATAATAATAATGTATCAACATTGGTTCATTAACCATAACAAACATCCCACAGTAATATATTAATATTACATGAAACTGGGTACAGGATTTTCCTATAAATCTAAATCTATTCAAAGAAAGTTAACTTAAAAAATTTTAAAGCCCTAAAAGTAGCAACATCATAGTATCTTGACCAAGTTTCCTAGTTTGAGGTTGTTAAGTTTCCTTCAATAAGTAAAGCAAAATAAATGGTTTCTTTTTTCCTTCTCAAATATTATGGACCAATCAACAGATCACCTAGAAGACCAGTGATTTACTGACCATACTTTTGAGAACCAAACAATGACTCTGAAAGAGAATGCTATTTTTCACGCATTCCTTGGCAAATAAAACAGGAAAGAAAAATATGTTACTGTTGTGAATCTGAAAATACATACGGTGGGCTGGCATGTGGGCAGTGTTCTTGGGTAAAACACACTGGGTACTGGCCATCAGAACTGTAACAGTGTGTGCAGGATGTGCATTTATAATATCCTTTCAAAGAGGTTTCACTTGTAAACACATAATCAGTTATAACAGGTAGGAATTTGTCTCTCATCTTCTCCCACCCCATCTTCACACGGCTGACAGTCAGAGAGCTCCTCCATCAAGCACACACCCCAACCCAGCTATTAAGTCTGTGTCTCCTTAGCCTCTAAGCATGTGATTAACACTGTTTTAGATTTATTCTTATTGTTGAGTCACTTCCTCGAATGTATATTGTCCTTCAAGGGAAAAGGAAATTCCTCAAGAGTGAAGCAGCAAGATGGGAAGGGGACCAACATGCGTTATTATGTGTTACGCACTGTCCTATTTTATATAAATGTCTTACAGAATCTCTCCCTCAGTCCTCACCACCACTCTGGTGGCAGATATTATATACCTGCCTTACAGATGATGGAAATGACACTGGGAAAGGTAAAGTGCCTTTGTGAGACTACAAACTCAAACTGAATAACAAACTGCATCACAGCTAAATGGCTCCATGAAGCCCAGGCTTCTTCTACAGCTCCCCAACCAGGGACCAAACCCACACCCTCTGCACTGGAAGGCAAAGTCTTAACCACTGGATCACCAGAGGGAGTCCCCACACTCTTTTTTTGACATGAAGCAGGTTGAAAGATTGATAAGAGGGTAGCCCCATGACAGAACTTTGCTAGTAAGATTCTATGACCAAAGTCTGACCATGCCTGTGGCACTTAGGAAAATAAAACAAAAAACCTGGTGAACAGATGTTATTATCAAAGTTGTTCACATCTGTACCACACTGTGCACCACTAACCAGAATACTAGATACCTTCTAATGTGCTGTGCAGTGGAAAAAAAAGACTTCAGGTTGTAAATGACTTACTAATTGACTTGTGTGGCTGTATTAAAAACTGGGTAACCAAGACTGTATTTTATGTTCTTTTCCCTGAATAAAAGGTTTTAAATAAGCACCTTATTGTACTGCCTATCATTACTATATCCTTATGAACAATATGCACATTATATGAATCAGCAATATTTCTGCTCCTTAGAAAATCCACAAGTGTTAGCTGGAAAAAGAAGTGGTCAAGGCTTACATTATTTTCCTCCTAGAATGTTTATAATTTCTATTGCAGAAACTTCAAATAACATAGGATTCTTCTTTTGCTTCAAATAATCCAGAAGAGAAACTCAAAAATTTACTATTGTAATTTCAGAGAGCAGTCAGTAGCTAAAACCACTGAATCATTTTTCACTCTCCTTCACTACCCAGTACAAATCTGCTATCTTAACTACGTTTCCTTGGCAGTATTTAAACGTGATAACCATATCACTTTGAGAGAATTTCATTGTATATAATTTGAGTGCCATAAAAACGAAACAAGAAGGTAAGCACAGACTATAATCAAAGTCCTAGCTTTGGTTCTGAGTAGTGAGCTCATTAGGGTTTATTACAATATTAAAAATAATTAACTCTCCAAATTAATAAATGCAGGCCATGCAATGACCAGAGAGGAATCTGTGTGTGAACCAGGAAGTGAGATTAATTGAACCTGAATTCAAATTTAAAAAAAAAAAAAAGAAAACAATTTAAACAATCTAACTACTAAACAGGAGGTTGAACGGGAGGCAAAATGATATGAAAACTACAAAACAGATTTAGAAAGCTCCAAAGTACACAGAGAAAATGGACTATATAACTCTTTATATGGAGAAGACAGTAGTTCCAGCTCAAACACATACCAAATGATAACATACACAGTCTTGCTGTTACACTTGACCAGTGTCTAACTCGCTGATGATACACGAATCACTCTGAGAATCACTAATATGCCACTGACTCACAACAGTGTCTTCCCTTCAGTTTCCTCCTATGTAATGCCTTCCGTTTTCTCCCAGCATTTGATGACCATTCACGTTTTCTTAGCACAATTTCAAATTTTGTGTATTCTAAGTAGCATTTTAAGCATACTGGTATACTTCTAAATGGCATTTCATCTAAAAAAAATTTCAGAGCCATACAAAGGCTATCTTAAAGTACAAGAGGACACATCACAGACTAACTTAATGCTACTTTCATGAAGAGGGGTTCTTTTCAAAACAGTTAGTACCAGGCCTCAGCCCAAGAAACCCTCCTTTGATGATGTTAACACTGAAATTCATTTGTTATTAAAGTAAATATGTGCTTAGAGAAGCTGTAACAAATATAAGTTTCTAAGATCAAGAACACAGACATTACGGAATGAGGGGTTTAAACAGAACACCTTTACACAGGGGGTTACAAAGAGTAAGACAGCCTCCAAGGTAATAAAGGTTACAAATACAAATAAATTCAAAGGTGGGGAGGAGACAGATTCTTAGCAGCTACTGAGGAACACTGGGAATGACTGATTTCCAAGTATGAAGATTTCCAAGCCGTGCTGTTAATGTACCATTAGTCAGGAAAGGAGGACAAACAAGGAACTTCTATAGGCAAGACCCTACAAACAACGCTTAATTGAACTTGGTTCAAGAACACCTACTGAAGGCATGCTTTGTATCACATTTACTGGTGAAACTGACTGCTGCCTTCAGTCAGGACTGAATCTCTAAGAACTTTAAGTAGAAAAGTACTAAGCTGTCAAGTAGAGTTTTTTTCCAAGGGACTCAAAGCAGAAAGCTATGATAGTTTTCCATGTCTAAACTGTTCGTCAAACAATATAGAATTACCATATGATCCAGCAATTTCTCTTCTGAGTATAGACCCCAAAGAACTGAAAAGCAGGGCATCAAGTATTTGCAATGTTCATAGCAGTATTATTCACAACAGCCAAAAGGTAGAAACAACCTAAGCAGCCATCAAAAAATGGATGGAAAACAAATGTGGCTTCATATGCACAATGAAGTATAGTTCAGCCTTTAAAAGGAGAGAAATTTTGACACTTGCTACAATATGGATGAATCTTGAAGACATTATGCCAAGTGAAGCAAGCCAGATAAACAGATATGTAAAATTCCACTTACATGAAATACCTAGAGCAGTCAAATTTGTAGACAGAAAATAGAACGACGGCTGCCAGGGGCTGAGGCGAGGGGGCAATGAGGAGTTATTGTCCAATGGTTACAGAGTTAGAGACCAAAGTGTCCTGGAGATGAACAGCGGTGCTGGTGGCATAACGGTGCCGATGCACTTAAAGCCACCGAACTGCACATTAATAAAAAAGTTATAAAGCTATTTCTGCCATCATTTGCATTATCCTGAAGCACAACTATGGTCTTAGAATTTTAAAAAAGAAAGAAATTGCAACTTTTCTGCTTTTTAACAAGAAAAAATGTTCTGTACCTGCATTACAGACCACAAATTACATATGTATCACTTTAGAATCTTAGTGAACCTAGAAGATCAACATGTAAAATCATGCAGGAAAAAAGGAACTCTTCAAGGATTGACTAGGCCTGAGTAGGTATTATTTTGCAATAAAAATTCTGTATGACCAAACATAAATATTTCTACTCATCATAAAGATACAGATAAATCTACATAATATTAGTGAATGTTCACCCACTGTTTCCAGTATCATCCAACTCACGTCTACAGTAAGTGGGGAGAACCACCCCAATTTTATGCTTCAAAGCTTTTCTCATTTACCGAATATCCCATTCTCATTTACTATGTCTCCTGACAGGCTTCTCTCTGAGGTCACGTTTGGTTCTCCCCTACTTAAAGTTTACAAAGGAAACTGATGCCTTGATGATTCCAGGCCTCTGCCTGCTGAGGCCGACTACAAGTTTGTTGCCTTAAAGGTTAGAACAATCTGTAAGTAATATTAAAATATTTTTATTGCATTTCCAGAATTTATATGTTAGCATAACATTTTATATAATTCAGTTAGAAAACCTAAGCAGATTAAAAACCCATTAAAATAGTTACAAATACATGAGCAAGAAACAAAACCCCCCACAAACCTTCTTGAGAAGACACAATGGGTGGCATGTAATCGGGGATGTACTCTTTTCTCTCCTCTGCATCTTTACTTCCGGGTTGAGGAAACTGAAGGACGTTGTTCTTGCTAACAGGAAATGAAGGGATCTGGTGTGGGAAAGTGACGGGTTCAATATTGTGGATGTAGTCTTCTAGTTCATGAAGACTAACCCCCATGAGTTGGAAAGCTTCACCAACATCATCCAAAATTGGGTCTGTCCGGCCATCTGAAACAAAGTCAAAAGCAGAGCAAATTATTTTAAGAAAATTCCATGAATATCTTTTAAGGCATTAAGATAAAAAGTATTAGGTAAATATGGAGCTCAGAAACAAATATACTATATACTTAGGACTCAGTTATTGGAAAGAGTTGAATAGAGTTTCAACAGAACATCATATTGTTTAAATATTAGAAAGTTAATTTAAATACAATCTGATGACCAGCCAGAACACCACAGACAATTCACACTAACAACCAGCCAGTACAGAACTAACGTCAAAAGTAACTCAAGATGGTCAAGGGCACCTGCAACACTGGCTGACACAAAGTAAATGTTTGTTATAATTTTTTATCAAATATGTACAATGCTGAGCTGGGTAAACGTCCATTCCATTTTCTCTCTGTTAGTGATACAATGCTGGAAACTACAACAGTGGTTGGCATACAGCTGGCACTCCATAAACATCTGCTGAATGATTATACCACTAAATCAATTTTTTTTTTAAATCTAAGAAAATGTGTTGACACAACTTAGACCATACAGGCAATTTAAATATACATCTTAAATGTATTTAGAAGATACTATATAAAATGGGTAGAGATAAACCGATAAAGCATTAGATATAGTGAGATTCTCTTTAGAAAAGGAGGTTCCTTCTCTGCCTGCTCTTAGCAGAACTTAAGGTCTCTACATCTTTGAAAACTATGAAAATTCCAGTTCCAGATTTCTGATAGTCTTCTTTTTTTTTACTGTAATCTCCTATAATCATATCAAATTCAGTTTACCTGAAATTAAATCATGATGTAAAATGGAAAAGAACAATACACAGTTTGCAAAAACTAGACATGTTTGCTAACACCCACTCAGAAAACTTCTGGAAAGATACACATTCAACTTTAACAGGTTACAGGGCTGAAAGCAGCAGACGGGGAAGGGAAGAAGTGAAGCATGAGACTCGTATCTAACTTCAAGAGTGTGGTAGTCTGAATTTCTGTACAAGTACAGGTTACTTTTATGATGTATAAAAAAGAGAGAATACATAAAATGAATACTTGTTCTTCCCCTTAATGACAGGCAGGCATTTTCAACTCTTTGATCCTTATTAAAAGCACTATTCTTTTCTCACTCTAAAAAAATGTGATCCTCTTGAATTCCTCCACATTTGTGCAGTTTCAGCCCAAGACCTTCCAGTCCTTCCCCCTGCACCATCCTTGTGGGCCCTGGCTTTCGGCACTTCTCCTTTCACTCCGTCCCACTTTCCCGTCTCATCACAGCTTCAAGCCCTCCCCAGAGCATCTCTAGTGCATTTCACCGACAGCGCAACTGTCCTCAAGTATCACTTTCAGCACCCTCCCCCCTGCACAGAGGTATGCAGTGTTTCCTGCCTCTATCTGTGAAGTCCCTCCCTCACCTGATTTTTCTCCATTTAACACTTCTCTCTGCTGCTGCTGCTGCTAAGCCGTTTCAGTCGAGTCCGACTCCTAGCGACCCCATGGACTGCAGCCTACCAGGCTCCTCCGTCCATGGGATTTTCCAGGCAAGAGTACTGGAGTGGGTTGCCACTGCCTTCTCCGAACACTTCTCTCTAACACCTTCCAAATGAACTGGTTACATATTCCAAGCTGGCCGCCTCACTGAACCCCACTTTGTTATCTCAGGTTATGCTTTTCTTCTACTTGGCGTGCTCCCCACCTCGCACCACTGTGTGTCACGCTTCAACTTAAATCTCGTCTTCCCTGTGAAGCCGGCCCTGGAACCCAGAGTGCACATGTGTCTCTCCGTCTCTGTATTTCTTCTGCAGTTACTGCTGATACCGTGCACTACTTTCAGTGGAAACAGTGGAAACAGTGTCAGACTTTATTTTTGTGGGCTCCAAAATCACTGCAGATGGTGATTGCAGAAATGAAATTAAAAGACGCTTAGTCCTTGGAAGGAAAGTTATGACCAACCTAGATAGCATATTAAAAAGCAGAGACATTACTTTGCCAACAAAGGTCCATCTAGTCAAGGCTATGGTTTTTCCTGTGGTCATGTATGGATGTGAGAGTTGGACTGTTTAGAAGGCTGAGCGCCGAAGAATTGATGCTTTTGAACTGTGGTGTTGGAGAAGACTCTTGAGAGTCCCTTGGACTGCAAGGAGATCCAACCAGTCCATTCTGAAGGAGATCAGCCCTGGGATTTCTTTGGAAGGAATGATGCTAAAGCTGAAACTCCAGTACTCTGGCCACCTCATGAGAAGAGTTGACTCATTGGAAAAGACTCTGATGCTGGGAGGGATTGGGGGCAGGAGGAGAAGGGAACGACAGAGGATGAGATGGCTGGATGGCATCACGGACTTGATGGACTTGAGTCTGAGTGAACTCTGGGAGTTGGTGATGGACAGGGAGGCCTGGTGTGCTGAGATTCATGGGGTGGAAAAGAGTCAGACACAACTGAGCGACTGAACTGAACTGAACTGACACACTGTTTATATATAATAGAGTGCATAGGGAAACTTCTGCTCCTGAGTGCTTTGGTAAATCATTACCTTTGGGAAATTTTTAAATGTACTATTTGTTGAATTAATAGTAACTTCCGATACTTGCTTTACTGAAAGAGCATCTTTTGTAAAAGGAACAAATACCATCTTTTTGTTTTTACTGACATTTCGACACCCTTGTACACATCTTATGGGCAGGGATTATGCCTAAGTAATCCGACGTCTCCATCAGGTAACACATATGTAAGTGGTGCTCAATAAACATTGTGTCAGAAAGACAAAAGAAATACAGAAACAAAAGACAAGATTGCATAGTAGGGACCTAATTCCAGTCTGAAATAAGAATAGTGGAGGAAAAAAAACCTAGAAAAGTCTGTAACCAGTTAAGTATACCAGGAAGTAGCATTTTTGAAAAGTCACCAGATCACAATGGGGAGTAATGAACCGGATCATCCTATTCTCACTAATAGTAAGACAATCATTACAGAGACTGGGCAATTATCCACGAGGTTCACATGCAGGCAAAACAAGGCTCAGCCCATGACTCCAGGACACCTGGCTGCGTGCAGTGCCAGCACCCATCTGTTTCTGTGTGTCAGGAAAGGTAACTATGTATTCTGGGGATATTTTGACCTAAAGGTACAGAAGAGCCATCCTCATTTAGGGAATTTGGGAGCAAAAAATATAACCGGGAGCACACATACCGTAACAGTAAACTCACTCAAGGGCCAGGAAGGGAGGAGGGAGGAAAATGAAGCAAAAGCAGAGAGCAATGCACTGGCGGTGCGCGTGCAAGACAACCATGAACGAGCCACTCAGTAGCTTCAGGTGCAGATCTGACACGGCTGTGAATCAAGCGGTCCAAAGATACACATTTTTAAAATACAAAAAGTTAAACGACTAAATAGTTATCATGGTGGTGGCTTATCAGTTCAGTTATTTATTCAACAAGTATCTGCTGGCTGCCTGGCACTATACTAGGTTACTGAATACAAATATAATAAATTTGTCTCCTGGTGAGGGAAGAGGAGAGGGTGAGAGTCATACACAGATGATTACAAAATAAGGTATTCAGGGACTTCCCTGGTGGTTCAGTGACTAAGACTCCGAGGTCCTAATGCAGGGGGCCCAGGTTCCATCCTTGATTAGGGAACTAGGTCCCAAAAGTCTCAATGAGGATCCAAGGCCCCGCGTGTCACCACTAAGACTCAGCACAGCCAAATAAATATATTTAAAAAACAAACAAGATGTTCAGTTAACATGGCAGAAAATATGCACAGAATTATGAGAAGAGATATGATTTCCTAAGTGAATCTCAAAACAGAAGTCATACTATCCATGGGCAGGGGGTGAAGGACATGCCATCAAACAGCACGCAGGCAGGAAGGGTGGGCTTAAAGTGTTTCAGGAAAAGCAAGCAGCATGGCTGCAGACTGAGGATGACAGGACAGCAGAAGGTAAGAAAATGTGAGCTCACAAAAGCGCGTGCTGCTGGAGAGCTCGGATTCCCAGCTTGTAACTAAGTGGAATATTTTTAAGAATGACACAGTCAGATTTGTGTTATGGCGTGACTGACAGGTTATTCTGATAGCACCATGGGACGGGGGAGCCTGGTGGGCTGCCATCTCTGGGGTCGCACAGAGTCCGACACGACTGAATCGACTTAGCAACAGCAGCAGCAGCATGGAAGTTGGAATGGAAATTGGGACCTAAGAAGTAAAGTGTATCCATGGGTGTCAATTTTTCAGTGGAGCTTACCACTTGAAAAATAATGCCCTGAAACTTCAATGAGGGTCAGTTCCGTCTCCACACACAGACTTCCCATCAATGAGATGATGTGTTGCACCTATTAAATATTCCAACTTTGTAAATGCCACCAGCTATAGATACTCCTGGGGCTTCCCTGGTGGCCCCGTGGTAAAGAATCTGCCAGCTAAGGCAGGAGACTGCCAGACTGTCACTGGGCCGGGAAAGATCCCCTGGAGAAGGAAGTGGCAAACCACTTCAGTCTTCTTGCCTGGGAAACCCCATGGACAGGGGAGTTTGGTGGGATGCAGCCCATGGAGTCGCAAAAGAGTCAGACACGACTTAGCCACTAAAGAACAGATACTACCAGATATTCACTTAAAAACCATCTGCTGTAGCCCAGACTACCTGGGTAACCTTGTAAACTGCCTATGATCTCTCTTGCACACTCTGATAACCACTGACATAAAAATACAGAGGAGGAGGAAATCAATTGAGATGTAAGTGAAAGTGAACATAAGTGAAACTGACCAAGTTCGCAGAGATGCTGCCCGTGAAACGAACAGAAACAGAAAGAAGAGGCAGTGTCCCTAACGCAGCAGAGCTGTCAACGAGTCTGTGTTGTCAGGAGCTGAAGAACGGCCAGGCTTGTAAGAAACGGCCGGTAGACGGAGCGCCTGTGACAACTAGTTGTAGTAGTTTGCGGGCAAGGGGAGGGAAAGGACCAAACTAACAGAGGCTGTAAGGCGTTCTGCAGGGGGTTCTGCACGCTGCCAAAGGAGACAATGATTAAGGCCGATGTTCAGATCAGAGAGGAGAGCAGAGGGTGTGGAGCTGGGAGCCGGGACCCGGCTCCTGCTGCACGCGGGATAAGTTAGCGGCTGGCGAAGAGGCAGCAGAGGGATGACTCGAGTTTCCAGGGGCAGTGGGAGCGGAGGAGCATCAGGGGCGGAGAAGACACCCGATCGCGGGGTGAGGGCGAAGGACCAACACCTCCCGGACGCCGGGAGAGCACAGGGGAGCGCGGAGGTGTCACTCGTGACCGGCCAGGCAGCCTCCCGTCCCCAGCCCGGTACTCACACAGCTCCGAGTACCGGTGGCAGCCCCGTCCCAGCTGCTGCAGGTAGCGCTGCAGCACGTCCGTGAGAAGGTGGCAGGCGCTCAGTTGCACCGAGTCCCAGCCCAGCGCCTGGCAGATCTGCGCCACCGAGACCCTCAACAACGACCTGGAGTAACTCTCGCACATCCCGCTCCGTGGACTCCAACGCAGTCCGTGCCGCCACTTCTCTCCACCTCCGCCGCCTAGTCTTAGCAGGGCCCCCGATTCATCCTCCAGGGCCTCCGCGGCGGGGAAATCGTCCCCCCCCGACCCCCGGCGACCACCTCAAAGCCTGAGCAGCACGGAGCGCGCCAGCCTGAGAGCCGCCATTTTGGGCTTGCTCCGCCTCCCGCTGGATGGTCGCCGGGGCGAGGCAGCACTAGCCGAGTGCGGAGCGGGCCGATGCGGAAGCTCCGCCCCGTTGTAGCAGAGCGATGGTCCCGGTGTTGACTCTCGGGCCTGGAAGGATGCAGGAAACGGCGGCGCGGGGCGCAGGTGAGGGATGCGCCAGAGGAGGCAGGTGCCTGGGGCCTCCTGGGGTACTCGATCGGAGGGGACCGGGGAGGGCACCGTCAGTGGTTCAGGGCCCGAAGAAGGAGCCAGGATGTGGGTGTTAGAGAGAAGTGAGAACCCGAGAGGCTGTGAGTGCAAGGGTGGGCTTTAGGGGCGTGGAAACTTCCAGTCGCGGATCTAATCAAGCCTCTGCTAAAAAAAAAAAAGATCTGTTTACCAGTGTATAGATTAAATCAGGTCCAAGCTGTTAATCGTGTCATTGGCAACTCTTCACAATAGGGCGGGATGTAAGGTGTGGCCTGTGTGGCGCTGACCACCGGATTCAATTTAAGGGGACAGCAAAAAGCGTAATGAAAATTACTAGTATTTTATCACAGTTATTTAAAAATCCGAGCTACTACCCTGCCCCTTTCCTGTCTCGGGTCACCTCTTTCAAATCGCAGCCCTGGTTCCAATAAAATGTTATTTACAAAAACGGGTGGCATGCTGCTGGGCGAGAGTTTGCCAGTGTTCCCTTCACCAGCGTCTGCTGCAGCTGCTAAGTCGCTTCAGTCGTGTCCGACTCTGTGCGACCCCATAGACGGCAGCCCACCAGCTTCCCCGGTCCCTGGGATTCTCCAGGCAAGAACACTGGAGTGAGTTGCCATTTCCTTCTCCAATGCATGAAAGTGAAAAGTGAAAGTGAAGTCGCTCAGTCGTGTCCGACTCTTAGCGACCCCATGGACTGCAGCCTACCAGGCTCCTCGGTCCATGGGATTTTCCAGGCAAGAGTACTGGAGTGGGGTGCCATTGTCTTCTCACCAGCGTCTAGGATCTGTCAAAAGAAGAGAGGACTCAGTTGCCTACAGAGGTGAAAGTCCTAAAATCCAGCTGGGTGTATGAAGAACTGTTGCCTGCCCTAGATTCCCTGCTCCAGGTAAGGGCTACCAGATCTTAAGGAGCTGCAGGAAATTGGGGTTTTGTGATCAGTAGCTCGATCAATATTTTTAACTATTGAGAATACATTTAAAAAATTGTGTTATTCTATTTATTTATTTGGCTGAGCTGGGTCTTGATTGTGGTGTGTGGGCTTCTCGTTGAGGTGGCTTCTCTTGTTGCAGACACAGGCTCTAGGTGCACTGGCTTCGGTAGTTGTGACTCTAGGGCTCCAGAGAGTGGGCTCAGTAATTGTCCTCATGGGCTCAGTTGCTTTTTGGCATCTGGAATCTTCCTGAACCAGGGATCAAACCCCTGTCCCCTGCATTGGCAGGCAAATTCTTATTCACTGTACATGCCACCAGGGAAATCCTGGGAATACATTTGCAAGCCAAACTAATCCTACATTTAAGTTAGGTTCAGCCTATAGGAAGCCAGGCTGTATTGACTCATCTACTCGGTCTTGACCCGTTTTTGCTGTTTTCTTCTAAAAGCTTCTGGAGTGTTCCTTCCTCCCCTCCCCTCCTCTATGCTGTGTCCCTCGTTCTTGTACCCATCACAGTGCATTTAGTATTTGACTTAATGTGCCTCTCCAATAAATTGTAAGTTGCTCCATGACTCTACCTTCTTATAGGGACCATTCCAGAACTTTGAACATAATATTCAATTTTTTTTAAGTCCCAGTAAACCAACAGAATGGAAAATATGATACTGCAGCTGAATGACAAGCTGCAGACAATGAACAATTTAGTAGGCGGCAGGCTGCCTTTGTTTTTCTCCACTGACAGTTCTATCCCCAAGATTATCAAGGACCTTCTGGGTGCTAAATCTCTGGGACACTTCAGTCCTATCCTTGCTTGACCATTTTGTAGCCATTTGATAATGTTGAACACTCATCTTCATTTTGAAACTCTTAGATCTCATGACACCCTACTCTCTTCTGTTCTGTTAATACTTCTGGAAATTCCTTTTACATCTCTTATATCGCCTCTCTGTGTGTTTTCAAACCTACAGAAACATTGAAACAGAAGTACAAACACAGGTACACACATCACCTAGATTCACCAATTGTAAATATTTTGCCACATTTACTATATACATCCATCCATATAGAACTTTTTTTTTTTTCAGAATAGTTTGAAAATCAATTGCAAACATCTTGACATTTAACCCAGAAATACTCCAGCATGTATCTCCCCAGAGAAGGACATTCCCCTCCGTAACCGTGTGTCATGGATTCAGTTCTCCAGTTCTGAGGTGGAGATTGACCTGCAGGTTTATCGAGTGCTCCTAGGGTCTACACCTATACAAGGAAAGGGGTTTCCAATGCACTTTTCAGAGGGACCTCCAGCAATCCCATAGGGAGCTCTAACTCGGGATTGACCCTTCACCTCTGTCCTGAGTTGGAACAAAGGGGCTGGACCTTTATATTCCCATTTTAGCAAATCATTACCTGAGGAGAGCATATGATATGAGACAATTCCAGGGAACACGGAAGCCTTCAGTCCTTCAGGGGAGTGGGCAGTGCATTAAGAGAGCCTATACTGTATTAGTCCCTTCTGGCTGCTGTAACTCAGACTGGGTTATTTATCAACATTTATTTCTCACAGTTCTGGAGGCTGGAAATCTGAGATCAGTATTGTCTGGTGAGGGAGGGCCCTCTCCTGGGGCACAGAATTTTCAGGTTGTGTCCTCACAAGGTGGGAGGAGCCGGGGAGCTCTGTTGAATCTCTTTTATTACAGCATTAATCTCATTAATGAGGGCTACCCTCTCCTGACCTTCCCAAAGTCCCCACCTTGTAACACCATCACACTGGGCATCAGTTATTGTAAAATATTGGCTGCATTCTCTGTGCTTTGTATTACGTCTTTGTGTTTTATTTCATACTGGCAGTTTGTCCCCCTGAATCCCTTTCCCCTATTTTGCCCCAACCCCTGAGCTTCCCGGGTGGCTCAGTGATAAAGAACCCACCTGCCGATAAAGGAGACACAGATTCAATCCCTGGGTTGGGATTGAATTTCCTTCCTGGAGAAGGAAATGGCAACCCACTTCTGTATTCTTGCCTAGGAAATGCCATGGACAGAGGAGCCTGGCAGGCTACTGTCCGAGCGATGGCAGAGTTGGACACAACTGAGCAACTGAGTGTGCACATACACCAACTTCTTTAAGTCTTTAAGTGTACCACTGACTTCTGCCTCCCCCGACCCCCAGTGGAAGTGAAAGTTCAGTCATGTCCGACTCTTAGCAACCCCATGGACTGTATAGTCCATGGAATTCTCCAGGCCAGAATACTGGAGTGCGTAGCCTTTCCCTTCTCCAGGGGATCTTCCCAACCCAGGGATCAAACCCAGGTCTCCCACATTCCAGCTTGATTCTTTTACCAGCTGAACCACAAGGGAAGCCCGAGAATACTGGAGTGAGTAGCCTACCCCTTCTCCAGCAGATTTTCTCAACCCAGGAATCAAACTGAAGTCTCCTGCATTGCAGGCAGATTCTTTACCAACTGAGCTATCAGGGAAGCCGTTAAGTCAGTTTAACCAGTCTGAAAAATTTGTCCTCTGCCTTCCCACTGCCATAGTTCTTACCCAGAAGCCAGGGAACCAGCGTGGGGGTTGTACGAACCCGCACGTTCGGGATCCACCTCATGCCTGGGGCTGTGTGTTCCATCTACCACTCCCAAAGCAGTCTTTGTGGTGGCCGAGGGGCTGAGCCAGCTCCCAAGTCCTGTCCTAGCATCCGCTCCCTCAAACCCTTCCCGTGAGCAGGGTCCCAAGTCAGACCCGCCTCCAAGGTGTGTTCTGAGACAGATCTCAGAAGCAGGGTCTGAGATGGAGACTAGCGAAGAGGTGCTCTTGAGATCACTCCCTGGATGAAGGGAAGGAGTCCAGCTGGGGAGGGAGATGCTGAGCTGCAGCCCATCCTCAGGAAAGACCTCAGCAAACCCCACAGAGAGCTTTAGAACTGTCCTGAGCTCAGGCAAGGGGGCACGGCTTTACTCCCACGGTGATCAGGCCATGGGTGTGGGCTGCCCAGGAGTGGAGCCATGACCGTGGGCAAGGTGGTCTCCAGCTGAGGCAGTTCCAATGAACTTTGTCAGCTGAGGGTTGTGTGCTGCCAGAATCCTCGGAAGCTAAGAGAATACTTCCTTCAGTCCAGCTGAAGGGGGGATCCTTGAAGTGTATCTCAACTTCCATTACCCCACCATCCAAACTATCACATACAGCAAACACAAGATTGATACAGTCACCTGACCCAATGTGAAGTAGCATTCTTAAATTTTACCATTGTTCCCAAATGTCTTTTATAGCTTTTTTTTTTTTTAAATCTCTGACCTATTCAAGACTCATTCATTGCACTTAGTTTTTTTTTGGTCGTGCCAAGCGCCTTACAGGTTAGTCAGTCCCAAGCAGGGATCAAACCCAGTTCCAAGGCAGTGAAAGCCACTGGAGTCCTAACCACTGGCCCACCAGCAAATTCATTTTCCTTTCTTGGTAAGGCCAATCCCACCAGTTGTTTGTCTTTTGCTTGTTGGTTTTTTGTTTGGTCTTTCATGACGTTTACTTTTTTGCAAAGTCCAGGACAGTTATCTTAATAGGATGTCCAGTCTTTTGTCTAACACAAGGATCTTCCTCACTGCCCTTTGATACCCATCCCAGCCTTCCTGTTGCTCCGCTGTCTCTAATCTCTGACAACCACTAGTCTATTCTCCACTTCTAAAGTTTTGTCATATAAAAAAATGCTACATACATGGAATCAGAGAGTGTATAACCTTTCAGAATTCCCACCATAATTCCCTGGACATTCATCTAAGTTACTGTAAACTGAGCTTTTTCAACTCATTTTTTTAAAAGTGGGTTTTGTCTGATTTGTGGATGTTTAAAAAAATACAACTATATTCAAATTTTATTTGTATTGCAAATGTCTTCCCTCAGTATTTCGATAATTTTAATAAATTCCGATTGTCAAGACTTTTTAAAATTATATATATATGTATATATGTATTTTTTTTTTTTTTTGCCATGGGACATATGGGATCTTATTTCTCCAACCAGGTATGGAACCCTGGTCCCCTGCAGTGAAACCATGTAGGTCTTAACCTCTGGATTGCCAGACAAGTCCTCCTCATTGGGGGATTTTTTTACCTGGTGCCTCAGATGGTAAAGAATCTGCCTGCAATGAAGGAGACCTGGGTTCAATTCCTAGGTTGGGAAGATCCCCTGGAAAAGGGAATGGCAACCCACTCCAGTATTCTTGCCTGGAGAATTCCATGGACAGAGGAGCCTGGCAGGCTATAGTCCATGGGGTTGCAGAGAGTTGGACACGACTGAGTGACAAACACTTTCACTATACCCAAAAGGCTTACATTTTTATTATGTCTTTGCACCAGACTGTAAGCTCCTATAGAGGAGCATAATTATCGTATCTTCAGAATTTAAGAGTGCTAATACACAGAAGCCGAGAAGGCAATGGCACCCCACTCCAGTACTTTTGCCTAGAAAATCCCATGGACAGAGGAGCCTGGTAGGCTGCAGTCCATGGGGTCACTAGAGTTGGACACGACTGAGCGACTTCACTTTCACTTTTCACGCATTGGAGAAGGAAATGGCAACTCACTTCGTGTTCTTGCCTGGAGAATCCCAGGGACGGGATGCCTGGTTGGCTGCCGTCTATGGGGTCACACAGAGTCGGACACAACTGAAGCGATGCAGCAGCAGCAACACATAGAAGATCAGTAAACATGATGATAACTTAAGTGTATTGGGTAACATTTAAACAGCTACAGCACTCATCCCACGTCAGATTCTAAGTATTTTGCAAATACTGATTCATGTAGTCCTCGTAACAACCCTATAAAGTCCTATTTTAATCATTTTATAGATGATAAAACTGAAAGATTAACTCACCCAAGGTCACACAGCTGGTAAGGGCTGAACTAGGATTCTAACCCAATTTGCCCCAAAGTTTATGCTCCATGTTAAGAGCTTATGGAAAAACCCAAATGAACTTTTTTGGCCAACCCAATACACAGTCTGAGTCACTGATCAATTAAGTACACAGAAGTATTCATCCACATGTGCAGAGACTTGCCCAAAGATGCTTATTAACAATCATCGTGGCAACATTTCAGAGCAAAGCAGGTAGAGACCTAAGTTTTCAGAGGAAAACAAGTGTCACAAAAACTCAGAAATCAAAATGGCTCTTAAATCATTTCAGGGAAGCCAGAAAATGACACTGAGATTCTGTTCAGTTTACCTTCCTCTGGCAACCTTCTTAATGGTTTTAAAAGAGTAATATAAAGTGTTGATGATAGGCTTTATATATATTTTTTATAGTTATGTAGTCTTTTGTAATTCCTGTATTACTTTTGCAATTAAAAAACCCCTAAAAAAGTTAAATGTTAGTCACTCAGTCATGTCTGACTCTTTGCAACCCCATGGACTATAGCCCTAAATCCTCTTAAATAGGAAAAAAAAATCCCAACATTTTGGCAGGGCCAGCTCGTTCTGTAGAATAGCTCAGGTGCCCAAAGTTAATGGCTATCTAAATGTGAATGTGAAGTGAATATCCTACTGAAATGGTTCTCAGTCCTTGGAAAAGATTTAAACATTTATTTAGAGTCAGTATGTCCCTGGAATTCTCCACCCTCTATACAGTAGTGAATGGCTCGGACATGGCACTGTTGCCTTGCGCTGGTGGTCTTCTGAGGGTGACAGGCAGGGAGGCCTGGGTTGGGGTTGTGGCTGGCACCTCTTCCTTCCACTCTGTGACCCCTCAGAAGCCAGGCTTTCCATGGCTGTTAAGAAACCAAAAAATCGCAAGAGCCTCTTCAATTAGCTTCTTACTAAGAAATTTTAATACAAGTATGTTAATATTTTGAAGTGTTGTAAGATCTCAGTTTGAAAATGGTTGTTCTTATATAATAATAGTAAAACAAAAAAAGCAGTGATTTTATGTTGAGTCATTTATTGTAAGATAATTTACAAATATCTTGCTGTCTTTAGTAATCTGAACAATGGACCAATAAATTCTTCTGACAAGGACAGCAGTAAGCTAAAAACAAAATCAGCTTGCTGAATTCTTCTTTACCTGAAAAATAAAAGTATACAACAAATAAAAAACAATTTTTTTTTCTTGGAAATTAAATATATCAAGAGATAATATGTATCTAAAGTGGGACTTGAACTGACTCTACATAATAAGCTGTTACTCTATACACTAATGGTTCTCAAGTTTTGGTCTAGGGACTTTTTCATGGGGTCTGTGAGGGCAAAACTAATTTCTATAACAATGCTGCTTGCCTGTTTTATTCTCATTCTCAAGAGTACATGGTGGAGTTTTCCAGAACCTACATGACCTGCAATGTCAGAACAGAATGAATAGAGAAGTGGAGAGGACTGAGCTATCTTTTGCGAAGTCAGACTTCAAGGGGTTCTGAGACCAGGAAGTCTGAGAACCACTGTTCTTCACCAGCCTGTTTTTAGTACTGCAAAGGAATGCTGATTCTTTATCCTTGTAGTTTAATATATTTAAGAAGGAAAAAAAAAGACCCCTAGCATCAGCCCTGTGCTCCCACAATCTGACTGCTGCCCTAATGGCCGGCCAGTCTCATCTCCCAAGAAATCAGTTTCCCTGTTGCTGAATTAGTTTGAATTCTCTCTGACTGGGTTTGTTTTCTGATGGGATGGGGGGAAGGTGTGAAATATTACCACTTTACCTCTTGTCTGAGGATGAAACTTGATTTTCATTAGTCCCTGGGTTATTACATTAGAAGGAAAACACAAACAGAAAACAAGCAGGTCAGGAAGCAATCCATGCTGGTTAATCATGTACAATTTCCAACTAGAAAAGCCCATTTCCTCATTCACTACCTTGAGTATATCACATAAATACTTACCAAAAGAGTTCCTTGAAACAGAGTCACTAATTGTTAGGAAACATTACAGACCTGAATCTGGTTAAAGTAATAAAACCATGTTCATGCAAGTAGGCAGGGCTATGAAAGCATACTTTAAACCACAACTTTGTTATAAGTAGTATATAATTTTTTTTTTTTTTTTAATTTAAGCTAGCAACTAACATTTGGCACCTCAAGTATGGTTTACTCATGCCTTTTATTACCAAATAGCGAAATGTGTTTGTATTAAATACTAGCCTTTAAGCAGAAGAGCTGATAGGTTACAGAGCATGCAAGTTCATTTCATATAAATAATCCATCATGAGGATTATTAAGGTTTGCATAGCTAACCTTTAATAAAGGATTTAGCCTGCCTTTCTAGAAACTGAAAACTGAATAGTCAATTTCCAGTTATTTGAACTGTTATTAAAAGTCTCATTCTTCATGTCCCAATCTCCTTCTCATTTCTCTGCATTTGCTACTTTCAGTCAGGTCCCCATATTCCTAATCAAGAGCTGGGTCCTCCACTCTGCAGAGGCTGTAGCCTCCATTTATTCTGAGCATCCATTCCTCTTTCCCCTGGCTCTCTGCATCTCACAGCTCCCAGACCTTCAGAGTGCAGTTCTTTCCCCCAGGCCTCGGCACACTCGCCACCAGAGAAGCAGTAGAATGTACAGCAAGGAGGACACGAATAATACACCTGCTTAACCCCATCCTAGCTCGCATGTCATAGAAAACAACTGTGTTGCAGGGAGAGCATCTTAACTGTCTCTGTCAAGCTGGCAAGTGGCAGGACCACTCATCACTGCCTGGATGCTGATGCTAACAGAGCAGGAGTGACCAGGAGGACAGATGGTTCAAACGCAGGCTTGAAAGCAAAATAAGAGAAGGAAGGCTGTTTAGGACAGCAGAGCTGATGGAGTCAACCAACACTGACAGAATGGTCTCAACCAATTTGTGTGTGTCTCTGGAATCCTGCCCATTTCCATCCTCCAGAGACAAAAAGGACCAACTTCTATGTCACCTTAGCGATGAACCTTTCCCCGAGTCTTAAACCTGGACCCACGTACTCATATATTCAGCAAAGTGTTATTTCTGTCTCTTCTAAAATTCCAGTTCTTAATACACTCATGGCTCACCATTCATTAACTCCACAAATATTTACTAAGGAAGTGCATGCCAGGTGATGAAGCTACCAAAGTGAATGAGACATGGCCCCTCTCAAGCCACGGGACACAGACAACCTAAGGGCAGTTCCTAATAAAATGGTGTAAGTGCTGTGATGGAGGGAAACACGGGAAATAGCCCCATTCACACAGAAAACCCCCAGGGTTTTCTGGGGGAAAGGAGTCCCCCAGCTCCGTTATGAAGGACAAACAGAAGTCAGTCAGGTGGAGGATTAAGGGTGCAGGGGAAAAAAAGAATGACATTTCAGGAAAAAGCATGTGCCACTTAAAAAATCTATTTCCTAATTTGGGAGAGAAATGACAAAGATGCGTTCAGAGGGCATAAAGGGGAGAAAGTCAAGGGATATTTAGAAGAAGGTAAGATTTAGAGAACGTGGTGACCAACTAGCAGGAGGTGAGAATGAGCCAAAGATTACTTAACACACATTTTATCTTTCGGCACAATTGTCTACAATTGTCTACATTTTCTTATCCTATTAGGATGTAAACGCCTTGGGACAAAGGATCCCACCCTTTAGCACTATATGAGGCATGTAATGGGTGTTCAACGTAATCATTTTTTATAGATTTCCCATTACTGCAACCCTGGTTACAAACATTAACATCTAGCTAAACAACCAAGACATTTTCTTGAGGAAAGCGGTATTTTAAGAACTATCGAAGGACAGTACTGATACAGAAAACTTACTTAAAAACTTCCTGACCCTACCACCATTCAATAATTTACAGATTAAAAAAAAAAACAAACCGAAAACCAGTAACTCATAAACTAAGCCTGAATGTTTCAGCTGAAACAATCAAAAATACTCTAGAGATCTCATTTTCATCAAATCTTTATATTCTAAGAGTAAGCAAACAAGATTAAGCAATGGATCATTTTTTTGCTGTAACAGACCAAAAAATGCGAGGGGAGAAGGGGACATAAATGAGCCAAGGATAAACGAGCAGGCACTACGAGACAAGAATGCTGAAGGCAACGCTCAGTTACTTACAGAGCCGCAGCACCAGAGATGATTTCTATCAGCTCCTTGGTGATGACAGCTTGGCGGGTGCGATTGAATGTCAGAGTCAACTTGTCAATCATTTCAGCTACAAACAAAACAGAAGATTAGACAACAAGATCTAAAACCAGAAAAGAATACCTTGCTTACTAACTCATTCATGAGATGTAAGTTGTTTAATTCAAAAATAAGATTCTGTCTCTTTTCAGGTAGTAGAACTGGCCTCTTGAAAAATGTTATGGAGATATTTTTTTTTGTATTTTCCAAGAATTAAAGTACTTGCACACTTACTTCCTACCAAGTAAGACGTTACTTCCTTTAAGGAGAAGAATATAACTTTTCTATCCTCACAGGATCAGTGGCAGAGCCCAGGACCAGACCCCAGCTCTCCTGCTCCTCTTCCAGAATTGCTAACACCCTTTGGTATGAGCGAGGGCCTCCATGCAGCCTCAGCAAAGGGAAGCCCTTGTGCCGAGCGCTTACAAGCATTCTTGCTGGCGTTGTCCATGGCCGTCATCCTGGCGCTCTGTTCACTCGTGGTAGACTCCTTCAGGGAGTAGTAGATGATGTTGGCCAGGCTGTATTCCTGGTAGTTCCGCAGCACATCAGCATCAATGTCATCATAGATACTCATGCTCTCTGTTGAAATGCAAAGACTGATTTAATCAAGAAGCTTCCTGGTGCAAAAATCCTTTATAATCACAGAGAAGTCAATGTGAGACTGGTTAAAAGACACAGTTCTAAAAGCTTCATCATCTATTTTCATACTATAGATTATAGCAGATTTTCAGTAAAACATGATGTGTAAACAAAGCACTTGGTATTCTACTTGAAATGCTTAACTTCATAAAACTCAAAAGGCTGACATTTAAAGTAACAGCCCTACATTTCAGGGGTATAAAGCCTCTGGAGAGCATCTAGCAGAGTGCCCTGGACTAAGCCAGCACAGTCCGGGACCGTGTTTTTCAATAGAGAAATTAAGGAGAGAAATGAGACTTGTATACTGTGATATAAAAATCCCAACTCAACCATGTGGTTATTGGAGAAATTTGACAGTGTCAAGACAATGAGGGAGGGAAAGTTTTTCTGAGAATATGAGTCAGAGAGTTAGAGGCTGCTCTGCATTTCAGCAATTAGGCAGCAGAAATTTAGCAGCGCATTCAAAAAGTCTTCATTAGGGTAAAATGAGACAGGGCTGCATTTCGTTGACTTAAGATGCAGAGGATCATGTAACTCCTATTTTATATACCATGAAGAAATAAAGTAACACAGCCAATTAAAAATGATGTGTTACTGACTGGTAGAAGCACCTCAATTTTAGAGACATTAAAAAGTGTACCTCTTAGAATAGAAGAAATATAATATATAGGAGAGGAAAATGAAATTGGTTCCTGAGTATTATTTCCAGAATGCTTCACTGAGCAATGATGACTTTCATATATAATGTTGGCCCCCAATGGATATTTATTTATACAATGAATGTTTTATGGTTTCATGGAAGCTCCTAATAGATGGTGATAGAAACAACTCAACATTTTTGTTACTGCTGAAAAAAAAGCCACCCTGACAAATACTGTTTTCCTCAATCTGCAAATCTCTCGTTTCATAGGAAAAATACTTGTCATACAAAATATACTTACCAGCACTTGAAATGGTGTCAAGGGAAAAGATGGGCTTTTCTTCTGTCTTGTAGGAGATGACAGACCTAGAAATGGCAAAAACTAATGTAAATTCCAAGATTATAATTTCACACTATTAAGGAGACATTTACTCAACTGAAAAAAATCTGAACATAAAAAAGCTTGGATTCCAACATTTTTCTTGCCTGAATCGGTTAAAGATGATAGACCCTTCATCAAATTCGTATCCAGAATTTAACAGCTCAAGGGCAATGACTGACGCATCCCCAAAGGTAGGGGGCCTCCTCCCCACTTCTTTGAATGTCACCAGAAACTGGTCAGAATGAGTCCTATGAGAAAACGAAGAGATCATCTGTAACAGCTGAGTGGAATACTTCTGCGCAGGGAACAAGGCAAAAATACTCTATGAATCAAGTGTATTTTGAGTGGAGAACGCGGTATTCACTGAATTATAAGGTACCCCCTACGTTATTATGATCACCCATCCTTCAGAGCCTGCCCAGAACTGAGGACTCACAATCAGCTTTTCTCGCCTTATCTCTCTCTCTGCCTTTACTCCTCTCCTGCCAATTCTAATTAACTGTTATTCATTTCTGGCATTTCCAGGCCATGACAACTCCTCAGAGTCCTCATTACAAAAAAAAAAAAAAAAAAGCCCTTAGCTTCTGACACTCCTATTGTATTCCATTTATGGTCTGGAAGAAGGAGAAGCAAATGACAAGTAAAAAACAAGGGAAATCTACACATTCTAAGATATCCTGGAACAAAACTTGAAACAAAACAAAGCTTCTCCGTGTGTATAAAATGGTAACCAAAAAGACACCTTGCTTAAATCAACTATCAAAGAAAATGCCCTTTACTCACGCCTGCAGCCTTCTACATAAACAATATGTATTTATATTACCTGTGAAGTATACTCCTGATTTTATCACCAACTCCAATAATCTTAACTTCTTTCCCAGCTGCTGCAAGGTTGGCCGCCTCGCTTTTCATCTGTTTAGCAACCGAGGAGTGAATAGCACCACAGAGCCCTCGGTCCGAGGACACACCGATGATGAGGTGCTTCTTTTTGTCTTCAGGAGTCTTAATATCAGCCTTTTCATACAGAGCTTCAAAAAAAAAAAAAAAAAAAAAGGTGTAATTACACTAAATACAGCAATAACCCCTAATTCACAAAATGATGCCTTTACTTATCAAGTATTTTTGCACTTATTTCATTTACAAAGAGGTTGAAAACCATAAAGGTCTAAATCTCTGTTAAGAGGTCTCTAGACACAAAGTTATCTAAGTACTGACTAAAAGAAATCACTAGTACAATCACACAGCTTGAAAAGAGGCCAGACTTAGAGAAGCGACAACTTGTCTAGACTTACCAAATTTTTAAATAATTAAAATCTTCAGAGTACAACCAAGAAAGCAGGGAGTATTTACTGAACTGTTCATATATCTGCACAGCGAGCTTTTATGAAAACTATTGACATTAAAATAATGGATGCCATTTTACTTTGGGTGTTACTTTTACAGCCTCACTTGGTTGGTCTGATCTTCGAAGAAGCAGAAGCCAAGAGGGATTCAAATAGGGTTCAATACATATGGATTTTACTGGGAAAATGCCTGAGAGAAGACACAGGAAGGAGGTCAGAAGAGCCATCACACTGCGATGCCTGTCTGACCAGTAGGAAGAAAGGTGAGGAGGCAGCTTCCTGGCCTGCAGAGCAGTCGAGGGAAAGCTCAGCAAGGCTGCCAGGGAGCCCCAGGTCTCCACAGAACATGCAGCCTGAGCACCCCATCTGTCAGGAGGGGCTCGTGGGAAGCCTGTCTCAGGTGCAAACACAGGATGGTTTCAGCAGCTGTCTCTCTAGTTGGAAACTGCATCCTCATGGCTGCCACATGCCCCCACTTCAACGAAATTCCTATTACCCTTCTTCAGTTAGAGCAGGACTCTCAAATTTCAATACCTGAGAATCCTCCATAAAAGGTGGAGAAAGGTACATACTCAACTCTAAAGTTCAGGGAAGTGAAGAGAATATTCCTTTTGAGTTTCTTTTTATCTTTTATATTGTACAGCATAAAAAATAAAATTCCTATTTAAAGTTCTTAAATATTTTAAAGATTAGCCATTTAATATCCAGCAGTTAATATTTTTTCAGTTTGAAGGACTTAGAAGTTGACTGGCAGCCTTGACTTGAATTTTTAATGACTCAATCAAAAAATGGGCCAAAGAACTAAATAGACATTTCTCCAAAGAAGACATACAGATGGCTAACAAACACACGAAAAGACGCTCAACATCACTCATTATCAGAGAAATGCAAATCAAAACCACTATGAGGTACCATCTCACGCCAGTCAGAATGGCTGCGATCCGAAAGTCTACAAGCAATAAATGCTGGAGAGGGTGTGGAGAAAAAGGAACCCTCTTACACTGTTGGTGGGAATGCAAACTAGTACAGCCACTATGGAGAACAGTGTGGAGATTCCTTAAAAAACTGGAAATAGAACTGCCTTATGATCCAGCAATCCCACTGCTGGGCATACACACTGAGGAAACCAGAAGGGAAAGAGACACATATACCCCAATGTTCATCACAGCACTGTTGATAATAGCCAGGACATGGAAGCAACCTAGATGTCCATCAGCAGATGAATGGATAAGAAAGCTGTGGTACATATACACAATGGAGTATTACTCAGCCATTAAAAAGAATACATTTGAATCAGTTCTAATGAGGTGGATGAAACTGGAGCCTATTATACAGAGTGAAGTAAGCCAGAAAGAAAAACACCAATACAGTATACTAACGCATATATATGGAATTTAGAAGGATGGTAACAATAACCCTGTATACGAGACAGCAAAAGAGACACTGATGTATAGAACGGTCTTATGGACTCTGTGGGAGAGGGAGAGCGTGGGAAGATTTGGGAGGATGGCATTGAAACATGTATAATATCATGTATGAAACGAGTCGCCAGTCCGGTTCAATGCACGATACTGGATGCTTGGGGCTGGTGCACTGAACGACCCAGAGGGATGGTATGGGGAGGGAGGAGGAAGGGGGGTTCAGGATGGGGAACACATGTATACCTGTGGCAGATTCATTTTGATATTTGGCAAAACCAATACAATATTGTAAAGTTTAAAAATAAAATAAAATTTAAAAAAAAAAGATTTTTTAATATTATACCACAAATATTCTAATCAGATATGCAAGTCAATTTCTTCATTAAGCCCAGCAGAGAACAGGACTCATAAGAGCAAACAGCTGGTGTTGTTAAAGATGGCTAAAACCTAACAGAACAAGTCTCTCCTATACTGCTAAGTGAAACTAAATACAGTATTTTTATTTTTAAAAAAGTCTTTATTGATTTTGTTACAATATTGTTTCTGTCCAATGTTTTGGTTTCTTGGCCATGAGGCACGTGGGATCTAAGCTCCCTGACCAGGGACTGAACGTGCACCCCTTGCACAGAAGGTGAAGTCTTAACCACCGGACTGCCAGGGAGGTCCCAGTATGGCATTTTCAAAGCAATGAGTCATTTCAACTGAAGCATGGAACGCTATCATTTTCTCATACAAAACTTTCGGTAGCAGTATGAATGCATGCTCAAGAAATATGAACACAAGAAAACTCCTGCAGAAAGTTAATTTCTAACAGATTAATACAGATAATACAGATATATCTTTTTTCCTCCTTTACAGCTGCTCTTTCAACACTCTGTCCATATACTCAGTCATAGCCATGACTGTTGAGTCAAATTCCACTGCAGGGTACCCCCATCCCAACCTGCAGTCCTAAAAGATCACATCACATTGTAACAGGATAAAATCAAGCATCTGAGTCCGATGCACTAAACCCCATGTTCTTTTGATGGCATATTTAATAATCTAGGAACAATCTTTCAGAATACTTTAAAAGGGAGGTGAACACATACAGTGATGAACAGAGACAGGCTCGGATGCCAAGTCACGCAGGTAAAGTCATGACTGTACTGGACTTGGGTTTTCTCCTCTGCAAAGCTGGGGCTCCAACAGTGCCCGCCTGCACAGGGCTGCCATGACCGCGAGTGCCTGTAAGTGCTCAGGACCGCGATCTCTAGCTTAAAAGGTCTTTGTAATCTGACTGCACGCCCCTCTTACCCAAGGACCCCACTCCATACACTCGGGCCGGTTTTAGCTCTCTCTCAGCTCGGGCGTATTTCGCTGCTGCTACCATTTTCATAGACTTGGTAATCTTCTGGATGTTTTTGATTGATTTTAGTCGCCTGGTAACTGAAAAACAGAAGTGCTGTGTTAAGATAAAGGAATTATGATTTCATTTGTGAATTTATGGGAGTATTTTCCTAAACTGCAAGGTAGAATAACTAGCAGTTAGACCAAACTAGGCTTCATATTACAGTTAACAGTAGAGTACCAGTAAGTCAGACCTTGCGCTATCTGGACAGGCAAAAACGGCAATATAACAGTAAATTATGCATGTAAAACATTAAACGGCATTGAAAGTGGCTTTCAACCAAAAACAAGCCCCATAACATCTCACACGCCACACAGAGTACAGTTTTCCTAATCATCATCGTTCCACAGACAACAGAAGCACAGCCACCATGTGTTACCTCACAGCGGCTTTTCCAATGCCACAGACAGACGACACACATTCACTGTCCATTTTAACCAAGTGCGTAAATGCGCTAACGCAGCACACTTTCAGAAGTATTTGTATTGGGCAAAATTTAGTTTTTCTTAATCCGCATATTGAGATAAAGTACTTACTATCTTTCAAAGTTGCCATATTTCGAACTTGGATCCTGAAAATAAAGATGGCAAAAAATGTTTTTTAGTTTTTTGGGAAAAAGCTCCAGAAACTTCCAAAGTTAATATATGGACTTAAAGAGTGGCCCATAAAGAAACAATCTATCAAATAGTAAGACTCTGAATATATATGGATATATATAAACCCCTAATACGGATATCAAGCCCTGTTTGAAAGGTCTGTTTCTAGTTGCCCTAACATAAAGCTTCCACTGAGGTCACATGGCATTCACACAGGCTCTATTTCCGACTCCATGTCTTAGCCTATATTGTTTCCATGACAGACAAGTCCTTCCCCTTGTCAGGCTATCCAGTTATTCTTAAACTCAAGGTCAGCCACTTCTAAAAACGATTGCTCAGTTCCCAGGCAAGCTCCTGACTTCCTCATTTCACCAATAAATAACGTAACACTTTAGGGTCAATCATACATTCTAACATAACCACATGTATCAAAGTAGAATTTAAAAACCAATTCTTAACTGTTTCAACTCAATCCAGTGAGCTTTTATGGAGCAGATACTCTGCTCCAGGACTTGGGTCTCTGACCACAATAAGCATACTGCTGCTGCTGCTAAGTCACTTCAGTTGTGTCCGACTCTGTGTGACCCCAGAGATGACAGCCCACCAGGCTCCCCTGTCCCTGGGATTCTCCAGGCAAGAATACTGGAGTGGGCTGCCATTTCCTTCTCCAATGCATGAAAGTGAAAAGTGAAAGTAAAGTTGCTCAGTCGTGTCCGACTCTTACCGACCCCATGGACTGCAGCCTACCAGGCTCCTCCGTCCATGGGATTTTCCAGGCAAGAGTACTGGAGTGGGGTGCCATTGCCTTCTCCCAATAAGCATTCTATTATCTCATAAACAAGATTCATGCAAACTTAAGATTTACATAAATTTTACATTAAATATTTTTCTAGTCTTTAAAGTGCAAACACATAAAAGTCAAAAATAGTAACAGTTAAAGATAAATATGAGAGGTTCTTCCCCTTATTGGTGAAGACAACATGTTATCGAACATACATCATCTTTCAGCTCTTAAATCCATCAAGCACCTGTTGGCCTGGAAAGCGCCAAGGAAGAACTGAGGAATCTATACATCTTGCCTCACAGAGTCGGACACAACTGAAGCAACTTAGCAGCAGCATACATTGTACATAAAGGAGGGCCTTAGGGCATTCCAAGGAACTGTATGCAGTTTTGAAGCTGGAGACACGGCCTGCGTTAGTAAGTTTAAATATTATTTTATAGGTAGCGGGGAAATGATGAAACTTTAGTTGTTCAGTAAAGTACCTCAGATGGCAAGGAAAAGCACAGAATGATACTGAATCTTGATGACACAGAGTCCACAGGGGCAGCTGCTTGCAGTTTCCAGACAAGAGAAGGCAAGAACCTGGACCGAGAGGCTGGCAAAGCAATGGGAGCCTAGATCTGTGACCAAGCGGACCCAAAGGTTTCTAACTTAATGACCTGAGTGGACAGTGTTGTCATTTAACCAAGACAGAAAAGCTAGGTAGGGGGGGATTCTCACTTGTGATAATGAGTTTTGAATGCAATATTGTACTATGGGACCAGGTGGAAATGTGATCTGGGTCTGTGGAAAATATGAGGTATTTTGAGATTAGAGACAGATTTGTAACTATCAACAGACATGATGGTTGATGCAAAAAAAAAAAAAATTAAAATAGAAAAACAAAATAAAAAGAGCTGATCTGCGCTCTCTTTAGGGAGAGCTTGCTCTACTGAATACAGTTTTTGCAAATGAGAAGATAAAGGAAGTTCTGAATCAGCTGTGTGTCCCAGAAAATTGTCTCATGTCCTGAGAAATCGTCGGGAGATTATCCAAGGAACCGGAAGCTTACCCAGTACAATGGAGGGCAAATTGCACAGATAGTGGACTGCCATGATCTCCTATGATCACATGGCAGTGTGAGAAAAACCGAAGGAGCCCGTACAGGATGGGGTCTGCGAGATTCACTGCAGACAGCTTGGAAGAATTTTAAAGAGCGTATAATGCTGAGGAACATTTCATGCAAAGATGGGCTCGATAAAGGACAGAAATGGTACGGACCTAACAGAAGCAGAAGATATTAAGAAGAGGTGGCAAGAATACACAGAAGAACTGTACAAAAAAGAGCTTCACGACCCAAATAATCACGATGGTGTGATCACTGACCTAGAGCCAGACATCCTGGAATGTGAAGTCAAGTGGGTCTTAGAAAGCATCACTACGAACAAAGCTAGTGCAGGTGATAGAATTCCAGTTGAACTATTCCAAATCCTGAAAGATGATGCTGTGAAAGTGCTGCACTCAATATGCCAGCAAATTTGGAAAACTCAGCAGTGGCCACAGGACTGGAAAAGGTCAGTTTTCATTCCGACCCCAAAGAAAGGCAATGCCAAAGAATGCTCAAACTACCGCACAATTGCACTCATCTCACACGCTAGTAAAGTAATGCTCAAAATTCTCCAAGCCAGGCTTCAGCAATATGTGAACCATGAACTTCCTGATGTGCAAGCTCATTTTAGAAAAGGCAGAGGAACCAGAGATCAAATTGCCAACATCTGCTGGATCATCGAAAAAGCAAGAGAGTTCCAGAAAAACATCTATTTCTGCTTTATTGACTATGCCAAAGCCTTTGACTGTGTGGATCACAATAAACTGTGGAAAATTCTGAAAGAGATGGGAATACCAGACCACCTGATCTGCCTCTTGAGAAATTTGTATGCAGGTCAGGAAGCAACAGTTAGAACTGGACATGGAACAACAGACTGGTTCCAAATAGGAAAAGGAGTTCGTCAAGGCTGCACACTGTCACCCTGTTTATTTAACTTATATGCAGAGTACATAATGAGAAACGCTGGACTGGAAGAAGCACAAGCTAGAATCAAGATTGCCAGGAGAAATATCAATAACCTCAGATATGCAGATGACACCACCCTTATGGCAGAAAGTGAAGAGGAACTCAAAAGCCTCTTGATGAAAGTGAAAGTGGTGAAAAAGTTGGCTTAAAGCTCAACATTCAAAAAACGAAGATCATGGCATCTGGTCCCGTCACTTCATGGGAAATAGATGGGGAAACAGTGGCTGACTTTATTTTTGGGGGCTCCAAAATCACTGCAGATGGTGACTGCAGCCATGAAATTAGAAGACGCTTACTCCTTGGAAGCAAAGTTATGACCAACCTAGACAGCATATTCAAAAGCAGAGACATTACTTTGCCGACAAAGGTTCGTCTAGTCAAGGCTATGGTTTTTCCTGTGGTCATGTATGGATGTGAGAGTTGGACTGTGAAGAAGGCTGAGCGCCGAAGAACTGATGCTTTTGAACTGTGGTGTTGGAGAAGACTCTTGAGAGTCCCTTGGACTGCAAGGAGAACCAACCAGTCCATTCTGAAGATCAGCCCTGGGATTTCTTTGGAAGGAATGATGCTGAAGCTGAAACTCCAGTACTTTGGCCACCTCAGGCAAAGAGTTGACTCATTGGAAAAGATTCTGATGCTGGGAGGGATTGGGGGCAGGAGGAGAAGGGGACGACAGAGGATGAGATGGCTGGATGGCATCACTGACTCGATGTACGTGAGTCTCAGTGAACTCTGGGAGTTGGTGATAGACAGGGAGGCCTGGTGTGCTGCGATTCATGTTGTCGCAAAGAGTCAGACACGACTGAGCAACTGATCTGATCTGATCTGATGTGAACATAAAAATTAAGGAAGAAGCAGCATCCACTAATTCCTGAGGAAAAGAAAATTATGAAGTATCTGCAATCTGAATACTGAATGCCGGGGTGGAAGTCCAACCCTGGCTCTCCACCAATTGACTTCCAGAACTTTACTACCATCCACGATCCATCCTCATTAGGCTTCTACCTTCTCACATTAGTTTATATAGATAAAACATGTATGTACAAATTCATTTTCATTTTTCAGTGGATACATCTGGGTTCCCACAAGCATTTCTCCCCCTACCCTCACTTCTTTACAAACACTCATTTAATCCTCACACCAATCCAATTAATGGGGCACTACATTACCCCCATCTAACAGATGAGGAAATGATAGAGACACTGAGTAAGCTGCACAAGGCCACACAGCGAGGCAGTCAGGATTCAAACCTGAGGGTAGTCAAGATTGCAACCCGGGCAGTTTGGCACCACTCCATCTGGCATACTACACACTGCTGCCTCATGCTTTTTACATTTAAAAGTAAGTATCTGCTATCTCAGTTTCAGATGAAGGCCTGCCTTCTCTCCTCTGAAACGCCTTCTCTCCTCTGAAACGCCTTCTCCCTTCCTTTTCAACATCTACATTTCCACTTATGGCCATTGGTTTCCTAATATAAAATAGTTCCATCTTAGAGAAGGTGGAACACTGAGAAATAGAAATTTATTTTCCCTCTGACACAGAAAAATCAAAAACTCCCTCCCCAACCAAATTTCTTATTTCCATTCTCTTAAATGAGCTTTTAAAAAAAGGTTTAATTTTCAAAAATTTAGTTGTTATTTTACTGACACCCTAAACAATGAAAATAATTTTAACCTACCATTCAGTTAATATTAGTATGCTTACGTCTCTGGAACAATGACAAACTACACGTTAACCAAAACAGAACCAAGGACATGCCTCTTCCTGGTTCTATAAAGGCAAAGGTGAACTTCCTTTTCAGATTAATTCTGTGGAGTATGAAACATTAAGACGGCTTTAATTGCTGAATTCAAAAGGCGATTACAGTGACTAGGAAGTGGCAGGAGCAAAACAGACACCAGGCACGCAGAATGATGGAATATGTCCATCCAAAAAAAGGAAGAGGACAGCGTCTGTTCTCCAAGGTGGAACACTGATGTCTGATGAATATTCACAACCTACCAATTTGATGAAGGTCAGGACTTCCACATGTATTTGCTCACTGGGGTTCCAGTTTAAGCTCCCTGCCCCCCACAGTAGTTATCTTAGACAGAAGTGAAGTCCATTCAGTTGCAACCGATTCTTTGCGACCCCACGGACCTACCATGCTCCTCCGTCCATGGGATTTTCCAGGCAAGGGTCCTGGAGTGGGTTGCCATTGCCTTCTCCATCGCAGACAGAGAGCACGCTCAAATGATCCTTTACTAAAGGATCCTCAAATGATCTTACAGGTTTTTAAAAAGTGATTTTGTACAGTTAAAGGTAAAATATTTTGTACTCATTTCAGAAACTGTCCATTTTTAAAAGATCAACTTGGCTGACTTAAACTTCTAAAAATATTTACAGGTTACATTCATGCACAGCAAGATGGGAAAGAAGAAGGAAGGAGAGCTGACATTTGCACACCACTGCTGCATGTCAGACACACTGTCCTACAAACTTCATCAGGACCATGTCTGTCTGTTCTTCACAAACTTCATCAGGACCATGTCTGTCTGTTCTTCACACCTCAGCACTTTGCCCAGTATCAACTTGGTGCTGGGCAAGCACCCAACAAATGTGTGCCGAGTGATGAAGAAATAGGGCAACCTATGAGTGAGACTCCAACTAAGCTGACTCCTTCATCCCCATGAATACTCTTTTCAACATTAGGGGAAAGAAAATTTGACTTCCACGGCAAACCCACTAACATCTGTGTGTAGGTTTTTCACATCAAATTTAGTTTCTTCATTACCCTGAAAATCTTTTATCAGTTATCTGCTTAATGAAAACATACCTATTTTAATTAATGCATTAGAGCCCCTTCTCATAAATTAGGATACACACATCTAGTGCTGTGGCTTCTTAGAATTCTCCTATACTGTAAAACCAAGTAATTGCTAAAACACCCAGTCGACAGCTAACAATCCCCTTAGCAGCCTATCTGCAATCCTTCGAGACTGCCTAGCTTCAAAACATTTCATCCTATTACAGAGCACCACCACAAACCAACATTTATCTGCCTACTGCCAGGCCTTCCAACATGCCTTTTTCTGGGGATGGAGGAGAAACCAATGTTTATTAAAATCCCTAAAACTTGCATAGCAATGAACAGATGACGCTTACAAGTCTATCTCCTCCTCCTCGGGACCTTATGATGACGTCATGACCTTGCAGGGCTACTGTTTCCGCACAACGGTTTCGAGATAGTTAAGGTATCTTTCCCTTCCTCGCCTTAATATTTTTAAGGTCCCTTTTGCAGCCCACGAGGGCACTTATTTCATTCACCAGTGCCCAGCAAGGCGCCTGCTGCAGAAGCGGTGCTCGACACAGGCTGGGAGTCACTGCCCTCTGCACCGCAGGGTTTCAAACGGCGTCAAGGACAAAAGCACTCCTTAACCTTCCGTTGGACCTTCCCTGGGGCCCTCCAAAGGCCTCCCGGAGGCCCGTCGCCTGGCGAGCAGCAGAGACTTCCGAGGCGTCTCATTAGTCGCTGAGGAGATCCAAGGCCGCTCTGCAATTGACTGGGCCCAAGGTCCACTACCGAAGTCCCTGAGGACCACTCCGCTCGGCCCTCACCCCACCCCGGCCCGTCTCAGGAGACGAGGCGCGACCTCGCCGTCTCCGCTGCCCTCGCGAGCCCTTCTGTTCCGAGCGCCTCTTGCAGCCGGCCTCCGCGAGACCGGGGCCTGGCCAGCCCTGAGACCCCGGTTCAGTCCCAGTTGCCTCCCCACTTGCTTCCCCTACCCGAGCTCTCCCATCCCTCGCAACCCTCTCATCCTCGCTGCGACCTGCCATTACCATTGCGGCTGCACGGTCCACGCCGAGAGGCCAGCGACGCCCGCCCGAGAGAACATGGTGACGCCGGCCCTGCTGAAGGTCGGTCAGACAGGCCTCACCGCGCGTGCGCGGAAGCTGCGTTACGCGCCCCGCCCACCCCGCTGTCTCCCTGAGCCTCTCTTCTTCCTGCCGGACTGAAGGAAGCCTCGCGAGCGTCCGGCGCCCAGCTTTCCGAGGCCCCGCCTCCTTCCGACTGGCGGGCGGTATTTGTCCTGCCCACTCCCGCTTGCCCTGTTCCGCTTCCGGTCGTCTAGGCGCTGGCCCCGGAAGGGTGTTGTGGTGGTCGCGATGGGGAAGTCAGATTTCCTCACCCCGAAGGCTATCGCCAACAGGATCAAGTCCAAGGGGCTTCAGAAGCTGCGCTGGTATTGCCAGATGTGTCAGAAGCAGTGCCGGGACGAGGTAAGCGGGCGCGGGGTGGCCCCGCGCGCACCCCCGCGCCTCTCCGGCGGTACCCCGCTGGGTATGCAGGCTGAGGTGCCAGACGCCGCGGCGACCGCCTGGGTCTCCCGCCCCCAGGCGTGGGGGCTGCGCAGGGCGAGCCCGGGACTCCACTCAGTAGGGCTGTACTTCCTTCAACCCCCCGTCCTGGCGGAGAAGCCGGCTTTGGACACCTCCTTCTCCTCAGTCTGATCACCCCCAAAGGAATAAAGAATGAAAAGGTTATAACCCCAAAAGGAATAAAGAATGAAAAGGTTTTGCATCCCCCTTGAGAAGCGACGTTAGTCAGGCTGTCACGAAACTCGGGATGAGCCGTGCGGCGCTGGACGCCCTGGAATAACAACACCGTCTCAGACTTGGCTAGGCTCTTAGACATAATCAGGGTACAGACCAGAACTAAGCCCTTGCAAGCTAGTCACCTAACAAGCCTTTGTCGAGCGCCTGCGACGTGCCAGGTCTGGGATGTTTTCTTCGGGTGACATGTGGACTCTCGAGTCAGAACCAGGAGGCGGAGCTGTGTTCCCTTACAAGTTACTTGCTGTCTCTCCACCTGTTTAGTTATCTGAAAAGTGAGACTAGTAATTGTCCGTTCTCATGAGACTGAGTTTTAAATGAGTAAATTATGTGCGAAGTGGCTGAGGGGCAGATATTGAGAAGCTTTGTAGACTGTGCTGTGGAGCACTTTTTTCCCATTATTTAGGTGGATGATAAAAGCACCTGGAAAAATTGACCGCAGGCTAGTGAGGCGATCCTATTTTTCTCTGGATGTTGAATTGGGTAGGAAAGGAAGAACAGTGGACACTTGGAATAATGTAATCCAGTGTTTCTGCAAGTGAGGGATGAGATACTTTAGATGGAACTCAATGTTGAATGACACTGATAACAGTTTTTCTCTTTCATTTCTCTTTGGTTCTCTTTACTACTACTCACAGTAAAATTCTCACACAGAAAACTAGTACAGGGAAATCCGTATACCCTTTACCCAGATTTAACATTTGAAGTATTTTGCTGTGTCCTTTTCCCTGAAATATTTTAAGGTAAATTACAAACATCAGGATATTTCATTTCTAAATGTTTAAATCAGTTCAATTCAGTCACTTAGTCATGTCCAACTCTTTGCGGCCCCATGGACTGCAGCACGCCAGGCCTCCCTGTCCATCGCCAAGTCCCAGGGTTTACTCAAACTCTGTCCATTGAGTCTGTGATGCCATCCAACCATCTCATCCTCTGTCATCCCCTTCTCCTGCCTTCAGTCTTTCCCAGCTTCAGGGTCTTTTCCAATGAGTTAGATCTTCGCACCGGTGGCCAAAGTATTGGAGTTTCAGCTTCAGCATCAGTTCTTCCAATGAATATTCAGGACTGATTTCCTTTACGATGGACTGGTTGGATCTCCTTGCAGTCCAAAGGACTCTCAAGAGTCTTCTCCAACTCCGCAGTTCAAAAGCATCAATTCTTCGGCGCTCGGCTTTCTTTATAGTCCAACTCTCACATCCATACACGACCACTGGAAAAACCATAGCTTTGACTAGACAGACCTTTGTTGGCAAAGTAATGTCTCTGCTTTTTAATATGCTGTCTAGGTTGGTCATAACTTTTGTTCCAAGGAGAAAGCATCTTTTAATTTCATGGCTGCAGTCACCATCTGCAGTGATTTTGGAGCCCCCAAAAATAAAGTCAGCCACTGTTGCCACTGTTTACCCATCTATTTCCCATGAAGTGAAGGGACCAGATGCCATGATCTTCGTTTTTTGAATGTTGAGTTTTTAAGTCAGCTTTTTCACTCTTTCACTTTCATCAAGGGGCTCTTTAGTTCTTCACTTTGTGCGAAGGGTGATGTCATCTACATAAGGGTGGTGTCATCTGCATATCTGAGGTTATTGATATTTCTCCCGACAGTCTTGATTCCAGTTTGTGCTTCATCCATTTAAACTCCAGAAATGTTTAAATATGCTTCTTTAAAATATTAGGATATTTTTCTACATAGTCACAGTATATGTCATGACACATAAACAAATTAATGAAAATTTCTTGGAGACTTCTTTGGTAGCCCAGTGGTAGGGAATCCTCCTTTCAATGCAGGGGACACAGGTTCAATCCCTGGTTGGGGGACTAACATCCCATGTGCCACGGAGCAGCTAAACCCATGCACCACAATCACTGAGCCCCCAAACCATGGAGTCCACATGCCTGTGATTAGAGAGTCCATGAGCCACATGGAAAAATATATCCCATATGCTGCAACTCTAAGACCCAGTGCAGTCAAATAAATAATTTCTTCATATCACCTTGTATATACTGCATAGTCACATTTTCTCAATTATTCCCATGAATGCTGTATAAAACTTTTTTTGGCATAAGGAACTGTATTCAGTGTCCTGTGATAAACCATAATGGAAAAGAATGTAAGTGTATGTATAACTGAATCACTTTGCTACACAGTGGCAATTAACACATTGTGAATCAACTATACCTCAATAAAATAAAAATAAAAACAAACAAACAAAAAACCCCAGTTATTTTTTAAACCAAGATCCAGTCAAAAGCAATACATTGGATTTAGTTATTAGAACTTTTTTAAAAAAAACAGACTTATTTTTAGAGCAGTTTCAGGTTCATAGCAAAAATGAAGTCCATTTTTTGAAAGGTACAAAGATCTCTCTTACCCACCCTGCCCTCAATATGTACAGCCTTCCAGACCGTCAGCATGGTGCAGCAGAATAGTACTTTTGTGACAGTCAGTGAGGCGATTCGTGCATCATTAGCACCAAAGTGCCTAGTTTGCATTAGAGTTCACTCTTGGTGTTGAGCGTTCTGTGGGTTTGGACAAATGTATAGTGACTAATATCCACCATTATAGTGTCATACAGAATAGTTTCACTGCCCTAAAAGTCTCAGTGGTGTGGTATATTAGGACTTTTAATTCTCTCTCAGTTTTCAATTTGAGATGGAGCACCTTTCCTTCCCCCATTTGTTTTTATTGACACTGACTTGAAGAGACCAGGCCGGCAGTGATCCTGGAGGACTCCCTTTTAACCATTATGTTTGCTTGTGGTTGTCTTTTGTCCTCTTTCTCTAACCCTTGTAGTTTCTGTAAACTGGGTCCTGGCAAAAATTGTGTAGGCGTCTGTGGATGACTAAAGATGAGAAGCTACTCTAAGCAAGATTGAGATTGGACTCAGGACAGTGGGAAGGGGGTTGAGCAGAGGGTCCGGGTGAGTCATTAGGAGGGCTGAGCAGACAGAGTGCTATGGAGATGGAGGCCTCTGGGGTGCAGCATCCTGCGTCCTGGACTGGGTGCAGGGTCCGGACGGCGCCGTTCCCGGGATGGGGAGACGCAGGAGAGGCACTTTCTCATGTCTCTTACTAGTGACAAGTTAGGTTCAGATGCTAAGCAGCGTAGATACAAAGCCAAAACTTGCATTTTTTTTTTAAATCATCTGAAGACTATACAGATTTAGTATGATAAAGATTATGTATAATATGAAGTAGTGTCTTTTGGGTAATGAGCTAAAGTATAGGAGTAAAGTATAGGAAAGTGAGTGAAAATATAATAGTTTCCCTAATGGAAATTCACTAATGACCCATTTTACTTCATTATATTCCTCGAAATGCTTGCTTAACACTTTGTATGAAGCAGGTGCCCAATAGCAATTTGTTAGAGTCAAAACATGAAATCACTCTTCGTTACTGTGCCATGTAATGTTTTTTGCTAATGTCTGTTTTCTAAAGTGCCATTTTTCTGTCTCTTTAACCTTCTGGGATTCTTCTTTGATTAGCAAGGTTGCAAAACTCAGTTTTATGAAGTTAAAAAAAAACAAACAATAGGGTGCTACAGCCAGTGACTTGATTATTTTTTATAATTTATCATCAAAGAGCAGTTATCTATGGTTTAATTGCTTATTGAGTTATTAATAAGTGTATTAATGTTACTTATTAAATTGTTATTTTCTATTTATTAAATTATTATTATTTATTATTAATTAAATACTTTTAATGACCTAAATCAGAATTTAACTACTGCCTTTGCATTTTTATAGAATGGCTTTAAGTGTCATTGTATGTCTGAATCTCATCAGAGACAGCTGTTGCTGGCTTCAGAAAATCCTCAGCAGTTTATGGATTATTTTTCAGAGTAAGTAACTCAACACCATCTTTATCTCATAAGCTTTATTCAGTTGGACATTTAAGAGATGCTTAATATTTTATATATTAGAGGCTCTGTTTATTCCTTACAAATTAATGTGATAGCTGCATTAACTTTGTGCTCCATTTTTGTCTTCTTTTGACAACTTATCATTGTGTGGAATTGTTAAAAAAAAAAAAGTATTTCTCATGATTCAGTCTTTCCTTCCTTCCACATCAAACATAATGAAAAACTGACTTTCATTCTAAAATAGCTGTGGCTGAGAGCACAGCTCTGGAATCAGACTGCCTGACTTTTAAGTCCTTCAAACCTGGGCTCTCCACTTAGGAGCTGAGTGACTTTGGCTGAGCTTCCAGAGTTTATCTATAGATATTGTATCTTCTCAAGTATTGTCTTTCCTTCATAGGGTTTATGTGAAGATTCAGTTCAGGTCAGTTGCTTAGTCGTGTCCAACTCTTTGCGACCCCATGGACTGCAGCATGCCAGGCTTCCCTGTCCTTCACCGACTCCCAGAGCCTGCTCAAACTCACATCCATCGAGTTGGTGATGCCATCCAACCATCTCATCCTCTGTCGTCCCCTTCTCCTGCCTTCAACCTTTCCAGCATCAGGGTCTTTTTCAAAAGCATTAATTTTTCGGTGCTCAGCTTTCTTTATGATCCAACTCTCACATAGGTGAAGATTAAATGAGTTAATATTTTTAAGCGTTTAGAAGAGTACCCAGTACTTGATTAATATTAGCCGTTAATTATTAATATTATTATTATTTCAGTAGAGAGGTATTCTGAAATTCTGAACGGTGATACGTTTTACTATGCATTGTCATAACATCTTACTCATTAATGCCGGTCAGTGCTTTAGAAACACCTTTAAGTATTAGGAAGCGAGTCAAATCATGGTGGTGGATACTAGTTTACCAAATTTCTGTTTTCACTTGGAAGCTGAGATTTTATATTGGCAACAAATATTGTCAATTGTTTTCCTTGATATCAAAGGCTCATTTGTTTATTTTTGAGAAGAATAGGTACTGAATATTTAATTTGAAGTAACTGTTGTCTACCTGTCTGTCATTTCTCAAATTCCAAGTGATGCTTTCATGTTTCTGTGCTGGTTGGGGTTGGGAGCAGCCTTCTTTTCCTTTTCATCTGTAAAAATTGTATTTGTACTTCACCACCCAGATTAAAGATTGCCTCTGCCTCTTGGTATCTCCCTCAAGGTTCACATGGTATCTTATTACATCTCTTTTTCAGGTTAGCTTAGCCAAGCAACAGTTTAGTTTCTGTTATGGCTATGATGGTTCTGCTAGGTTGTGACCTCGGTGAGGGTTTGTATCTTACTCACCTATGTTTGTCTGGCACTTAACATTGTGCGTAGCTCAGAGGGACACATTAAGTGCCAACTTCACATGGAAAAGGCAGTTTTGTTATTGATAGAATGGGGTTATTACACCACATTTACTGAGAGTTCATGAAGCGTGAAACTTCATGAAGCACCCTCTCCAGAGACCCATGGTCACCTTGTGCCTGCTTCACCAAGACAAAGTTTCACCTCCAAACCAACTGTTAACTTTAATTGTTGAAAGCTATAATCTTTCAGGATTCTTCCCTCGTTCAATGTTTAAAGGTTCACAACAGATGTTCACGTAGATATTTCACATATCATTTGCTCATGCAAACTGTATGATGGCTTAAATTTCAGGAAGATGGTGCTGTATATTTGTAGAAATTACCTTAATGCTTTCCCTTCTTGCATTATTAGGGAATTCCGAAATGACTTCCTAGAACTTCTCAGGAGACGCTTTGGTAAGCACCTTAAGTCTTGTGCACTCAGTGACTTTGTAATCTAATAATCTGCTCAGGGTCTGCCATGTTGTATTTTGTTCTCAGGCACCAAGAGGGTTCACAACAACATTGTTTACAACGAGTACATCAGCCACCGGGAGCACATCCACATGAACGCCACACAGTGGGAGACACTGACAGATTTTACCAAGTGGCTGGGCAGAGAAGGTGAGAACAAGACATGATGTGAACGGCTGTTCCATGGCTGCACGTGGGCAGGGAGAAGATGGTCCTGTATTCTGCTCAGTTGTGTCCAACTCTGTGACCCCGTGGATGGAAGCCCGCCAGACTCCTCTGTCCACTTTCTGTGTAAATTTACGGGAAAGAGGTTGAGTAGGTCAGTTAGAAACTGGTGGAGAGGAGTGCCTCCTGCAGGGTTGCTTTTGCACACTGCGGGCGTGTAAGGGCGTCTGGAGCCATTCTCTTGATGATGCCAAGGTTTATCACTGAAGCATCCAATCGTTAGGTTGAATATCAACCAAGAGGTACCTGTCTTCTTCCAGTTTTTTTCCCCCACATTCATTTCACTTTCACAAACTCTTGTTAAGGCAATTTTTAAATTTGCTGCCTCTTTTCCCATTTCTAATAGGATAAAAAGTTCAGGAAAAGAAAAGATGAAGAAATTTCTTTTATTATTGTATTACTTATTCAGTGTGTTTCTTTATTCCATTTTGGGGGTAAGTTTTCTGCTAGTGAAGTCAGCAGGAATATCATGTACTCAGTGGATGTTAAATGCTTAGAGACAGTTGAATAATTACTAAGCAGGATAATCCATTTTTTAATGTTTCCCTTCTTTCAATGTGTTGGCGCAACCTAGTCAAAAACCAAAATAATATTTTTTTCTATTTAAAAATTCTAGAACGTATTCCAATTAAAATCTAAATGTTAGTAACTTTAAATATGGAAAATTCACATACTGTATGAATTTGTGTATTTGAACATGTTTGAATGAGTATACTTGAATGAATGAGTAATTACTGTAGACAGATCACATTTATATTTGCTTTCAGCTTTGATTGTGTACAAAACTAATAGTATTGGTTACTTTTTTAAAGGTTTGTGCAAAGTGGATGAGACACCAAAAGGCTGGTATATTCAGTATATAGATAGGGACCCTGAAACAATCCGCCGGCAGCTGGAACTAGAGAAAAAGAAGAAGCAGGACCTTGATGATGAAGAAAAAACTGCCAAGTTTATTCAAGAACAAGTGAGAAGAGGTCTGGAAGGAAAAGAGCAGGTGGGCATCATCCAGAGATGCAGCAGACAAAGGTCTGAAGAAGCACAATCACTTATTTGCCTTGAACCACATTTTGTAGGAGAAAGCGCGTGGCCTGGTATAAAAGCCCAGGTTGTGGAGTGGAGACAAAGCTGGGTCACTTCCTGACTTCACATGCTTATGTAACTGTGTAATCTTCTAAACCTGTTTCCTCATCCCTAAAATAGAGTCAGTACCTAAAGGTGAAGACGTGAACAAGTCAGTTCAACTAATTGTAGCTAATGCAGTGCTGGGGAAGACCACAGTGTGTGGGGACACAGAGGGCCGGCGCCTGCCCCAGCCTGGGGTGACGCAATATTATTTAAAGGCAGATACAGCCCCCCAGGCTGAGAAGTCTTGAGGAGTTCCTGGGCCAAACCCAGGTGAACGGGGAGGGAAGGCGTGATAAAATTGTTTCAGCCATTAGAATAACTAGATCAAAGCACTTATTTCAGCAGATAGTTATTGGTCACCTCTGTGTGCCAGGCGTTCTTAGAGGCACTGGGGATCCAGTAGTGGAGAGAAGAGGAAAATCCCTGGCTTCGAGGAGCTTGTATACTAGGTGTGTGTGAGAGCAGGAAAATACAGCCTAGTGTGTATGTGGAACTACTAGCCATTGAGTATTGTTAAAAGCTTCTTATTGTGATGCAGCATGCATAAAGTGTATGGCATGCATGAATCTTACGGTTACACTTCCATCAACTTTTACGTATGTATGTGTCTTGAGATGAATGGATGGGTTGATCGAACTATAGATAAGTAGATAGTCCATGTGGCTACCACCCACATGAACATATTAAACATTTCTAGTATCCTAGAAGGTTCCCTCATGCCCATTCCTAACCAGGACCCCTTGTCCCCAGAGAAGGAAGCACTGTTCCAACACACTATTATTAATTGTGGGTTAGTTTAACCTGTCTTTGAACTCTGTAAGAATTGAATCATCTAGTATGCTGTCTTTTTTATTTATGTATTCATGCATTCATTTATTTTTATTGATGGTATGTTCTCTTTGTGTCTGGCTTCCTCAGCTCAACATAACGTTCTGTGCGTGTCATTCACCATGTCCTTTCCCATTAGTGCTGCTCTTCTTTTTGATTGATGTATAACATTTCATTTTATGACTATAACAGTGTTTATCCGTTTTCCTATTGAGAAGCATGTGGCTTGTTTCCAGCTCCTCCCACACCCCCCATAGGATGTCTTTATTGGAAGATGTTTACAATACATGTAATCTCTTATATGATACCTTAACTGTTTTAGATAGTGAGTTATAATTTAGAGCTCTTGAATATTTATTGTTAGTAAATGCACTGTGAACCAAACCTTCGAACTCTTTTTTTTTTTAAGGAAGTCCCTGTTTTTACGGAATTAAGCAGAGAAAATGATGAAGAAAAAGGTACTTTTCTTCCTGTTTGAAAATGGATGCTTTTATATTGGCCCTGCCAAAAACTAGCAACATGTTTGGGAATAGGACATATTATCTACCTGGACTGCTTTATTCTCATTAGTAAAATGAAAAGATGATAACAATGAATTAGATGGAATGCCTTCAGCAATGAATAACCAGACTGAGTAAAATTAGCCTAAACGGTAAGGAAATACTTTGCCATACCAAGACTCCGACTCCCAGAGATAGGGTGGTTCTGGATGTCGCACTGTCAGCAGCTGGACACAAGGTGGCTGCCAGCACTCCAGCCATCATATGCAGACCCAGCCTGTCCAGAGGAAAACAGAGAGCCTGTTTCTCTTCTGGAGTCCCCTATGAGCAAGTAAGCTTTTCCTAGAAGACCTTCTTCCTAGCAGCAGGTTTCCTTTTGAATGTCATTGGTCAGACTGTATCTTGTGTCCCCCCTCAAAAACAGTCACTGGGAAAGGAAATGGAATGATTTTGATTGGTTTAGACCAAAGAACCATACTTATCCCCTCCCACAGGTCCCACCTCTTAGTCCCATCCCCTTGGGTGTTAGGTTTTCAACGTTTAGATTTGGGAAGGGACACACCCGTTCAGACCATAGCATCCTCCAAGCCATGTGTGAGGCCTTCCGACACCGAAACAAGATGGGATTCCTGTTACCAAAGGGAGAGGGGAGGCGGAGCAGGGAAGGGGTCAAGGCCACATGCTCTGTCCAGTGAAGATCTCTCCCTGCTCTGTAAGCACCACTTCAGTATATTTTACGGGAGTTTATGATCTCTGGGTAGGAGCATTCCAGCTCTCATTTATTCAAAATGTCCATGAATTTCTGTGTGGCTTCTTTGTGGTATTTACCTGATGTTTTGCTAGAATTTTCCCCAAATATATATCGAATACCAGTTCTTTTCTTCCAGTTACATTTAATCTGAATAAAGGAGCCTGTAGTTCAGGAGCAGCATCTTCCAAATCAAGGTGAGCCATGTGGACAGGTATCTTAGAACTTGAGAGTTTGGGTGGAATGTTGATGACTATCTTAAAAGGTGCAGGATTGTGAGTTATTTTTTCTAGTTGTCATTTTCATCTCTCTTTGTTTTGTTTAATGGTTGATTGATTTTTTTCTTAGAAATTGTTTTTTTCTTATTTGTCTGTGATGAACTGATTCTGTTTTTTGAGGAAAGCTCATGTTTTATTAAAATGCTTCACATGGTAAACATGTACTACTCCCTGACTCCTCCACTCAGTGGTTCTTTGTATGCTATGGCAGTATTTATTTTTCTATCATAGCCCACTGTGTTAGCTGGGGTATACACTTTTTGTTTTACCTGCTCTGTTATGATTTTCTGAGAATAGAGACTTAACTTCTCCAGCTGTCTCCTTAGCACCTGGTTAAGTATAAATGCGTTAGTAGACACTCAGTAGCAATTGCCTACCCTTCTAAAGGGTGTGGTACTGAGCTGGAGCTGACCAGCCTTTTCTGTAAAGGGCCACATAGTGAGTATTTTAGACTTTGTTGGCCGTGTGTCTGTCACCACTTCACGTAACTGTGCTATCGGACTGAGGAAGCAGCCACAGACAATACGTAAGTGAATGAGCCCGGCTGTGTTCCAGTTCGATCTCGTTTATGAAAGCAGGCTGGGTCTGGCCCTCAGGCTGCAGTGTGTCAAGCCCTGGGATGGCCTGTGGTTGGGTGTTTGTGTCTACCCTTCGTGTTCTCTTTTCTCGAGGGCCTCATGTGTTCTTCCGTCAGATATGCACGTGCTGCTTGTCATGTGGGGTGCACTCAGTTTTAGTCATGGAGGTTTAAACATGGATAGGTGTTCAGGAGGACACCGGTATCTGGTGGAATTTATCTTTTGAGCTGGATCATATTTGCTATTTTTCTTCATATTCTACATGATGCTTATTTCTGTGCTGTGCTTAGTCACTCAGTCGTGTCTGACTCTTTGCGACCCCATCGATGTAGCCCCCAGGCTCCTCTGTCCATGGAGATTCTCCAGACAAGAATATTGCCGTTTGCTTCTCCAGGGGATCTTCCCAACCCAGGGATCAAACCCAGGTTTCCCTCATTGCAGGCAGATTCTTTCCCAGCTGAATCACCAGGGAAGCCCAATGCTTATTTAACCTAACTCAATTTTTTGTTGGGTAGAGGGTTTTTTGTTGTTGATTGTTGTTTTGTTTTGTTTTTTTGGTTAATCACAATGGTATAAATTCAGCGGCATTAAGTAGATTCACACTGTGGTACAACCATCACCACCACCCATCTACATGACTTTCATCACCCCAAACTGAAACTCTGCACTCTAAAAAATAACTCCCCACTGCCCCTCCCCTCAGTCCCTGGTTACCTCTGTTCTGCTCATCTGTCTTTATGAATCTGAGCAGAATCATACAGTATTTGTCCGTTTGTGTCTGGCTTCTTTCACTTAGCACAACATCTTCAAGGTATATCCATGTCTTGGCTTGGATCAGCATTTCTTTCTTCTTTAGTCTCGATGGAAATGTCCCCTTGTACATGTAGACCACGCTTTGTTTATCCAGTCATCCATCGTGAGCGTTTGAGTTGTTTTCGCCTTTTGGTGCTTGTGGTTAATGCTCTTCTGAACATCAGTGTACAAATATCTGTTCACATTCCTGCTTTCAGTTCCTTTTGGTGTTTATCCAGATGTGGATTTGCTGGATTATGCGGTCATTCTGTGTTTAATTTTTAAAAGGTTTTCCACAACAGCTGTACCATTTTACATTCCCACCAGCATTTGCACAGGGGGCTCCAGTTTCTCCACATCCTTGTGAACATTTGTTATTTTCTGTGTTTTTTTTTAATAGTAGCAGCCTACTGAGGGTGTTTCATTTTGGTTTTGATTTGCATTTCCCTAATGATTTGTGATGGTAAGGATCTTTTCATGTGCTTTTTGGCCATTTATAATCTTTGGAGAATCACTTATTGCCCATTTTTTAACTGGTTTGTTTATTATTCAGCTTAGTTTTAAGAAAAAGTAACAGCTTTAGTACAACTCAGTTTCATATTTTGTAAATACGACAAAATAATTAGACTGGGAGGGTTCAGTGAGTCAGCAAATATTAATGGAGCATGTATTTGAGTCACAAGATAGTTACTGCTACTTCACAGGGAGAAAAAAAAAAATATATATATATATATGGATATATGTAGTCTCTCCCCTCCTATGAGAGAGGAATCATATATACAAAGAGTTTTATATGAGGTGGAGCCAGGTGCCTGCCCCAAAGTGCTCTGGCAGTTCGAAAAAGGACACAATCCATGAAGTCTCATGAAGAATGGATCTTAAAGAATTTCGACAAATGGAAATAAATGGAGAGACTATTTTAGGTACAGAGAGGCATGTGCAGAATTACAGAGGCTTGGACAGGCATGGCTCAATCAATAGCAAATTGTTCAGAATGATAAGTATACCTAGTAAATCAGGGATGGTATTCTGGGGCCAGTGGTGACGGTTGTATAGTAGCACTCAAAAGTTGAGAATGTGCGCTGTGAAGACCTCAGGCAATCAGGAGTAATAAAAAAGTTCACACTGAATGTTGAAATCTTTGTTTTAAAGAAGTGGAACCAGCAGCACTGTGCTGGACTTCCGCTGGCTGTCTTACAAACCTCTCACCTGGTTGATCCTTGCAGTCCAACTGAAGTTGGGCCACATTACAATCCCCGTTCATAGCTGGGGAACTGGGACGTAGGGAGAATTGCTGAGGGTCCTAGCAGAAGTAGAAAGAAACCCTCGTGGCCCCAGCCCTGAGGCTGATGCTGTCGTCCCTGACGGTCACACAGGTAGAGTGGCGCTGACTTGGGGCAGGGACAGGAAGGGCTCCGTGCTCCCAGTCCTATGCGTGAGGGACACGCCCATCATTGTTTGACTAATCTGTAGTTAACCGTGTTTAACAGGCTCCTTCTGTGTTGTTCCTTTCACCCATTATAAAGCCTGCACGTTTGCAGTTTTTGTTAACAGCGCATTCCTCTTCCCCTCAAGTTCTTTGGGACCAAGTGCCCTGAAAACGATTGGGACCGTGGCATCAGTGAAGCGGAAGGAGTCCTCCCAGAGCTCGGCTCCGTCAAAGGAGAAGAAGAAGAAGAAGTCTGCCCTCGATGAAATCATGGAGGTGAACTTTATGAACTGCTTGTCCACTCTAGCTATTTGGTGAACGATGTGATTCCAACCAAGGAGAGTTAAACAGTTTCACCAATTAAGAGATTAATACAAAGGGAGGAAAATGTGCTCAGGCCAGATTAGGGGCGAAGAGCCCAGATGCAGTTCCATCTGGGTGGAGCCAGAACCTCCCTAGGTAGGTGCCTCAACTGCTGTCTGCAGAACTCTTCCTGAAATTGTGGTCAGTAGATTTCGTTTAGAAGGACCATTGTGGTGATTGACGCCAGAAATAAAAGCTCTGCTCACCTTTGGTGGCTCAGAAAATTGGCATCCTCCAGGGATCTCTTCTGTGGCCTCTTAACTTCCACTTAACACCTCCTAGCTAGGAAGAGAACATTTAGACATATTTTTAATTTGATTAAACCAGATAGCCAAATTTATGTGACATCATTGAAAACCTGTGATTATCTGACTTAGAGCTATACCTTTGCTTTAAATTTACCTGAAATTCTGGAGTCATTCTGCAGAAGGTTCTTAATATATCCTTAAATACACAGTTCTCCCTTTCACCCCACCACCTTCCCTCATCAATAAATTTATGAAATCTTCAAGTTATTTATGAAGAGAAAGAATAAATGGGTTCAAGAGACTGATTATTTTCCCTCTTAACATCATTTTCTCCGGGCTCCTCAACCTTTTTCCTTCATTTGCGAAGGGATAGGAGGAAACTGGTCTTCCCTATTATTGGAAAAACAGAAAACGCAGGGCAGTCAGAACAGCTTGAAGTATAACATATTGCGTGTACACCGTGAGATGTGTTCATTCTAGCATTCAAGCCATGCAGAGTTGCTGTTATGTGCTGGGCATCATGCAAGGTCCTGCATGTGTGCAGTAGGGAGAAAAACATGGACCCTGCGTGTCATGGAGCTTTTGCTCTAGCAAAGGAGATATCCCAGACAAAGTGAACCAGTGGATGAGTATTCACAAAATGTGAAGCCCTAAGGAGATCTGAAGGCAGGGAGTGGGGAGATGGTTTGTTCCCTAGCTGAGGCGGGGAAGATCGCTACTTCAGTCTTCGAAAGGAAGATCCACGTGGCTGGAGCCCAGTGAGCACTGGAGTGGTGGCATCTGACGTTAGAGAAGGGGCAGCCCCACAGAAGTCTTAGAGCCCATTTTGAATATAATTAAGTGAAACAGAAAGCTGGATCTACCTGCTTAGAATATAACATGCCAAGTTTATAGGGTATTCTTTGTTCACATTGGGAAGTCGGCAGAATTAAAATGAAATTTCAGGTCAACCAAAGAATGGCATTGTTCATTCCCTTTGATAGGGTTAACTAAGCAGTTGAGAAAGAAAAAGGTGTGAGATGCAGTTCTGCTGGTGGTTAGCATGTTTCCTTTTGGTCACCCTTTTGTTTACATCTCTCTTGGATGTGTTTTCCTTCTCCTTCATTTGACAGCTTTATCATCCTTGTCAAACAGGGAAGCTCCTTTTTGTCATCAAACTGTATACCCAAGTACACTGTCCTAGATTGGTCCATAAGAGTTACATTTTTACCCCTGAAAACATCACCTGTTTTCCGTCTCATGACAGTCTGGGGAAGGAAGGAGGGGCGGGACTGTGTGATATTGGCAGGCAGCCTTGCAGTTTGACTTGATAGAAGCTGTTTATCTTCTTGGTCAGTTGATTTGCCTGTTCCTTATTTTCTTAGAGTTGCTTTTTTTCAATCAAAAATAAATTGCAGAAAATTTTATCAGAGCTTGCACATTATATCAGTCTTCTGTGAAGTGTGTTTTATGGAGTTCTTTTGCTACATAGAATGTTATTAGAAATAAACTGAATATTTTAAAGAGGCAATTGTTGGAATGTCTCATGTGTCCTTCAGATTGAAGAGGAGAAGAAAAGAACTGCACGGACAGATTACTGGCTGCAGCCTGTACGTATCCCACTGGGCCTTCTTACATCTAAGTGTGTTCTTATGTGTGTGCTAAGTTGATACAGTTGTATGTCCAACTCTTTGAGACCCCATGGATGGTAACCTGCCAGGCTCCTCTGTCCATGGGATTCTCCAGGCAAGAATACTGGAGTGGGCTGCCATGCCCTCCTCCAAGGTATCTTCCTGACCCAGGGATCAAACCCACTTCTCTTGTGTCTCCTGAATTGCAGGTAGATTCTTTACCGCTGAGCCCCGTGCTATTAAGTGAATGATTTAAATGGTCTTTGATATAAATGGCTAAATTTCTTAAATATCTGTCATTTCTGGAGATACATTTATAACTTTAATGACTCATCTGTGCATCTGCTCTGTAAAGTCCTGATTGTACCTTTGTTGGAAGGTAGCTTCCTGTTCTTGAACCAGTAATGTGCCTTGAGTTTAGTGCCAAATTTTTCTAAGGACCCCTTGAATTTAAGTCTAGAATTATTTTCTGTTTTGGCCATCTGTGAAAGACCTAGACTAGTTGAGATTGGTAGGTAGAAGTGCTGGATTTCAGGGAACCTTCACTGTGGAAATCAGCCATGAGATATGCATTTTTTCTCTTGGTAACCAACTGTGTTGAGTTAAAAAGAGAAAGAAGAAATGAAAGATTACTAAGAAAATGTCTTGCCATTGTGCTGGGAAGGCTTCCAACTCCAAAGGGTCTTATTTAGACAACAGGTAACATTTTACTATGATTTTTTTGGAGAAAATGGTTTAAAATATAGTATCAAAAGAGGAAAGGTAATTGATATTGTTCCTTCCATCTTTTTTTTTCCCTAGGAAATCATAGTGAAAATTATAACCAAAAAACTTGGAGAGAAGTATCATAAGAAGAAGGGGATTGTAAAGGTAGGACTGTGAAGCTAGGGATGGAATTTGGGAACAGAGCTGGTGGGGGGCTGAGTAAAGCCATCTTGCTGCTGCTGCTGCTGCTAAGTCTCTTCAGTCGTGTCCGACTCTGTGCGACCCCATAGATGGCAGCCCACCAGGCTCCAGCCGTCCCTGGGATTCTCCAGGCAAGAACACTGAAGTGGGTTGCCATTTTCTTCTCCAATGCATGAAAGTGAACAATGCAAGTGAAGTCGCTCAGTTGTGTCCGACTCTTAGCGACCCCATGGACTGCAGCCTACGAGGCTCCTCCGTCCATGGGATTTTCCAGGCAAGAGTACTGGAGTGGGGTGCCATCACCTTCTCCGAAAGCCATCTTGATACTCTTCAAAAACCAAGTCCTAGCAGCAGAAGCAGTGTGTCTAAGGATTTTGATGGCTGACTGCACAATGGTTGGAGAAATATTCTGTTTCCAGCCATAGTATAAACTGTGGTTTGCTTTCTTACTGGAGCAAATAGTATAGGTGTCCATGGCCATGTCTTAAAAAACTTCAGCAAGTACACCTTATGCATTCCCATTGTTGTTGACAGGCAATGAAATGATGCCCCGGAGTTCTAAGGAAGACTTCCTTGTGTTTAACCTGAGAGGCTTATCTTGAGTGCCCTAGGATTTTAAAATTTAAAAATCAGCTCTCTAGTCTTTTTCTTTCTTCTGCTTTTCCTAAGTATAGTTTCATGCTAGCAGCCAGCCCTTGTGCCTGCATAAATTACCCTCCTAATGTATTTAAACAAGGCAGAATTGTTCCTCTCGCTGTATGTCTTAAAGACTTATTCTAAGATCGCCAGCCTTTTCCTTCCAAGTGAAAACCTCAACTAAACTTTGAATTGAACTCTTTAAGGACCATCAGATCAGATCAGATCAGTCGCTCAGTTGTGTCCGACTCTGCGACCCCATGAATCGCAGCACACCAGGCCTCCCTGTCCATCACCAACTCCCGGAGTTCACTCAGACTCACGTCCACCGAGTCAGTGATGCCATCCAGCCATCTCATCCTCTGTCGTTCCCTTCTCCTGCCCCCAATCCTCCCAGCATCAGAGTCTTTTCCAATGAGTCAACTCTTCTCATGAGGTGGCCAAAGTACTGGAGTTTCAGCTTTAGCATCATTCCTTCCAAAGAAATCCCAGGGCTGATCTCCTTCAGAATGGACTGGTTGGATCTCCTTGCAGTCCAAGGGACTCTCAAGAGTCTTCTCCAACACCACAGTTCAAAAGCATCAGTTCTTCGGCGCTCAGCCTTCTTCACAGTCCAACTCTCACATCCATACATGACCACAGGAAAAACCATAGCCTTGACTAGACGGACCTTTGTTGGCAAAGTAATGTCTCTGCTTTTGAATATGCTATCTAGGTTGGTCATAACTTTCCTTCCAAGGAGTAAGCGTCTTTTAATTTCATTTCTGCAATCACCATCTACAGTGATTTTGGAGCCCAGAAAAGAAAGTCTGACACTGTTTCCACTGTTTCCCCATCTATTTCCCATGAAGTGATGGGACCGGATGCCATGATCTTCGTTTTCTGAATGTTGAGCTTTAAGCCAACTTTTTCACTCTCCACTTTCACTTTCATCAACAGGCTTTTGAGTTCCTCTTCACTTTCTGCCATAAGGGTGGTGTCATCTGCATATCTGAGGTTATTGATATTTCTCCTGGCAATCTTGATTCTAGCTTGTGCTTCTTCCAGTCCAGCGTTTCTCATTATGTACTCTGCATATAAGTTAAATAAACAGGGTGACAATATGCAGCCTTGACGTACTCCTTTTCCTATTTGGAACCAGTCTGTTGTTGCATGTCCAGTTCTAACTGTTGCTTCCTGACCTGCATACAAATTTCTCAAGAGGCAGATCAGGTGGTCTGGTATTCCCATCTCTTTCAGAATTTTCCACAGTTGACTGTGATCCACACAGTCAAAGGCTTTGGCATAGTCAATAAAGCAGAAATAGATGTTTTTCTGGAACTCTCTTGCTTTTTCCATGATCCAGCGGATGTTGGCAATTTGATCTGTGGTTCCTCTGCCTTTTCTAAAACCAGCTTGAACATCAGGAAGTTCATGGTTCACATATTGCTGAAGCCTGGCTTGGAGAATTTTGAGCATTACTTTACTAGCATGTGAGATGAGTGCAATTGTGTGGTAATTTGAGCATTCTTTGGCATTGCCTTTCTTTGGGATTGGAATGAAAACTGACCTTTTCCAGTCCTGTGGCCACTGCTGAGTTTTCCAAATTTGCTGGCATATTGAGTGCAGCACTTTCACAGCATCATCTTTCAGGATTTGGAGTAGCTCCACTGGAATTCTATCACCTCCACTAGCTTTGTTCTTAGTGATGCTTTCTAAGGCCCACTTGACTTCACATTCCAGGATGTCTGGCTCTAGGTGAGTGATCACACCATCATGATTATGTTGGTCATTAAGCTCTTTTTTGTACAGTTCTTCTGTGTATTCTTGCCATCTCTTCTTAATATCGTCTGCTTCTGTTAGGTCCATACCATTTCTGTCCTTTATTGAGCCCATCTTTGTATGAAATGTTCCTTTGGTATCTCTGATTTTCTTGAAGAGATCCCTAGTTTTTCCCATTCTGTTGTTTTCCTCTACTTCTTTGCATTGATCACTGAAGAAGGCTTTCTTATCTCTTCTTGCTATTTTTTGGAACTCTGCATTCAGATGTTTATATCTTTCCTTTTCTCCTTTGCTTTTCGCTTCTCTTCTTTTCACATTTATTTGTAAGGCCTCCCCAGACAGCCATTTTGCTTTTTTGCATTTGTTTTCCATGGGGATGGTCTTGATCCCTGTCTCCTGTACAATGTCACGAACCTCATTCCATAGTTCATCAGGCACTCTATCTATCAGATCTAGGCCCTTAAATCTATTTCTCACGTCCAGTGTATAATCATAAGGGATTTGATTTAGGTCATACCTGAATGGTCTAGTGGTTTTCCCTACTTTCTTCAATTTAAGTCTGAATTTGGCAATAAGGAGTTCATGGTCATAGCCTGATCAAATATGGCTTCTAGAAAATAAACTCCATTGATATTAATAGAAGGAGTTACTCTTAAAACAAGTTGCTCTTACTCTTTGATTAGAATTTCATTTGTTTTCATTTATTTATTTCTGTCCTTGGACTTCATATTGGCATGTCTCTTCTGTTATTAAAGTGTTGGTTTTACATGACAGGAAGTAATTGACAAATACACAGCTGTCGTAAAGATGATTGACTCTGGAGACAAGCTGAAACTTGACCAGACTCATTTAGAGACAGTCATTCCAGCACCAGGTAAATCACTCTGCAGACCCTTTAACACATATACCGTGGAAATAAGTGATTCCATTCCTACTGGACATTACCCAATAATTCCAGATATGAGTTTCCTCTTTAGAAAAATGTAATTGCCTATTATAACCAGCTCCTGTTTGACTTGGTGATATGGATGTTTACCAGTCCTCTGAGGAAGCTATTTTGTGGCATGAATAAATTTTCCCTTCCTAGAATCTATTTTTTTTCCCCCAGAAGCAAATCATAGACATATCTGGATAAAATCAATCATGTTAGGATGATTATTAATGCCTTTGTTTAGCCATTTGAGATAGTAAAGTAAAAGTTAGTATTATCTTGCATTTTCTGTTCCTTAAGCATATTACACATTTCTAATGTAAATGCCACTGTGGTTAGGTTGTCTGCCTCTGACCCAAAACCCTTCATGGTATTATCATTGCTGGCATAGTGATAATGTTAGTCTCTCAAACTTGCATTTATCAGATCAGAGCCTGTTATTCTTTCTCCCTAAAACAAAATTCATTTTATGGATTAGGAATTGTGGACTTTTTTTTCAAAAGCTTTAGTGAGGTGTAACTGACATAAACTGCATCCGTGTATAAGGTATATAAATTGATAAGTTACAGCACGTACCCACTCCCATGAAAACCATTGCTACCATCAGGTTGATGAATGTGTCCATCACCCCCGCGGAGTTTCCTCATTTCCTTTACAAACCTTTGCTCCCTGCTCTGTCTCCGCTCTCCCCCAGGCAGCCACTAGTCTGCATTCCATCATACAGATTAGCTCCTGTTTTTCTAGAATTTTATATAAATAAAATCATATCGTGTGTCCTGTGTTTGTGTGGCTTCTCTCACTAAGCACATTCATCCATTATTCTGGATTCATCCACATTATTCTGGATGAATCCAGAATAATATTGGTGCATCTGTGTTGTATTCATTTTTACTGCTGAGTATTTCATTATGTGGACATGCCAGCCTCTAAGCAGTCACCCACCGATGGACACTGGGGTTGTTTAAAGTTCTTGGCCATTATAAATAAAACTGCTATATGAATATTCATGTACAGATCTTTATATAGATATAAGATTTCTTTTCTGAGAAAATTCTTAGAGATAGAATGGTTCAGTAGGCATATGTTTACATTTTTATGAAACTAACAACCATCTTGTGATTTTAAAAAGAGACAAAGTAAGCTGAATTTTTTTCTGGTTACTTACGGGCTCTGGGCATCCCCTCCAAGAATGTTATGCTTTTTGGTCTTAAATTAAAACATCCCTTAACAAATAAGTGGAAAAAATGAGGAGTCTTATAATGTGGTGGTGATCAAAGTATCTACAAACTGTACTTTAGAATCATACAGATAATAAATGATTAAGAACTTGCATTGTGTTGATGCAGAGCAGTTATATTTGGCTGTAAGAAAGTGGCATTTTCTTTGTATTAAGTGTTAACTCTTTTTCTGTTGCAGGAAAAAGAATCCTTGTTTTAAATGGAGGCTACAGAGGAAATGAAGGCACCCTAGAATCCATCAATGAGAAGACTTTTTCTGCTACTATAGTCATTGAAACTGTAAGTATATTTACAGAAAGACAAATTTCAAAATGCTTTTAAAATGTGCTATGGTTTTTGTCATTGATTTGGTGTTTTATGAATTTGGGTGTTCTGTTTGTATTCGCTCCTGTTTGGAAATCTGTAAGGTTCCCCCATCCCCGCTGCCCCACCCCTTATTTTTTTTTTTTTTTTAATTTTATTTTATTTTTAAACTTTACATAATTGTATTAGTTTTGCCAAATATCCCTTATTTTTAAGAGTTTTTTTGAAGTGGAACATTTTTAAAAGTCTTTACTTAATTTGTTGCACTATTGTTTCTGTTTTATATTTTGGTTTTTTGGCTTCAAGTCATGTGGGATCCGGGCTTCCCTGATAGCTCAGTTGGTAAAGAATCCACTTGCAATGCAGGAGTGAAAGTGAAGTCGCTCAGTCGTGTCCGACTCTGCGATCCCATGGACAGTAGCCTACCAGGCTCCTTCGTCCATAGGATTTTCCAGGCAAGAATATTGGGGTGGGTTGCCATTTCCTTCTGCAGAAGATCTTCCCGACCCAGGGAGTGAACCCAGGTCTCACATTGTAGGCAGACACTTTACCGTCTGAGCCACGAGGGAAGTCCTGGTGGCAATGCAGGAGACCCCAGTTCAATTCCTGGGTTGGGAAGATCCCCTAGAGAAGGGATAGGCTACCCACTCCAGCTCAAATAGTAAAGAATCTGCCTGCAATGCAGGAGACCTGGGTTTGATCCCTAGGTCGGGAAGATCCTCTTTAGAAGGGAGTGGCAGTCCACTCCAGTATTCTTGCCTGGAGAATCCCATGGACAGAGGAGCCTGTTGGGCTACAGTCCATGGGATTGCAAAGAGTCAGACATGACTGAGCAACCAACACTACCCACTCCAGTATTCTTGGGCTTCTCTTGTGGCTTAGGTAAAGAATCCTCCTGCAGTGTCAGAGACCTGAGTTCGATCACTGAGTTGAGAAGATACCCTGGAGAAGGGAATGGCTAGCCATTCCAGTATTCTGGCCTGGAGAATTCCATGGACTAGTCCACGGGGTCTCAAAGAGTCAGACGTGACTGAATGAATTTCACTTCATGTGGGGTCTTAGCTCCCCAACGGGATCAAACCCACAGCCCCTGCCTTGGAAGAGGGTTTCTTGATCACTGGACCACCAGGGAAGTTCCTGTATAAGCCTGTTTTCTTTAATAACTGACATTGCTGAAGCAGTTTATCTTCTGATTACAAAAGAAATACCGTACATACTTGTCTTTATCTGTTCACCCTCCTATAGCAAAGTACCATAGACAGGGCAACTTTAGAAACAACAGAAATTGACTGCTCACATTCTGGAGGCCGGAAGTCTAACACCAAGGCGCAGGCAGAGCTGGGTGTCTGCTGAGGGTCTGTGTCCTGATCTGTGTTCTCTCATGTGCTGGAAGGGGCGGGGAGCTCTCTCGAGTCCCTTTTTAGGGGCACTAATCCCATCCTCAAGGGCTCTGCCCTTGTGACCTCATCACCTCCCAACACCATCACATTTTAATGTATTGAATCAGTTTGGGGCAGGACACAAACATTCAGTCAGCAGCAATACTCTTATATAAAAGCTGAAAATTACAATTTACTATAAATACTTTAAAAAATTGCCCATAAACCTCCAGGCAAATGGTAAGCTCCATTAATATTTTAGTCTGTTTTTCCCCCATGTTTGTATTTTATAAAATTATGTATAATATGTATAGTTTTGTATCTGTTTTTTCCCCCTCATAACTAATATAAACTTAATCTGCCAGAGTGTAATTAGTGAGGAATTAGTCATGATTAATGGAGGAAAGCCACAGAAATCAATAATTTTCCAGTGTTCTTCTTTCTTTCATAAAGGATTTAAGGTAGGTGACATCAATAAAGTAATTCATTTCAGGAATCTGATATTTAAGTAAAATTGCTGATTCATTTAGAGTTGGTCCACTGACAGTTCTGCTCACAAGATTGAGACCTGACCTGTCTTCAAAGGAAGGATCTGAGACGGGCTTCAGATCCTCGCGCTGCTGCACCGTGTCACCGTTATCATGGGCAGCGTGACGGGCTGTGTGTGGAGGGTGCGTGGCCTGCGCGAGCCCCGCGCCACCCCTGTCCGTGGACTGCGTGTGGAGGGTGCGTGTGGAGGATGCGTGGCCTGGCGAGCCCCACACTACCCGTCCGTTCTGTGGGCCGGAGCACCGTCTCACACCACGCCTGACCAGGGGGAGCGGGTGGGGTATAGGAGGTACTCACCAGCCAGCAGGTCTCCGGCACAGCATCTAGTGGTAATGCATCCCACCCAGTATGAAGAAAACACGACCAGTTCCTGACAAGGACACCATAGGGTACTTTTTTAAAATTCAGAGTCACGAAGAACTGTTAGCCACCTTAATGGTGTCTTAGGGATGTGAAAAGGCACGTTGGCATCCAGAAGCATATGTCCTTTTCTTGTCCTGTAAGTGCATGTGTGTTTTTAACCACTTCTTCAATTATTTTAATTTGTAGGGCCCTTTAAAAGGACGCAGAGTTGAAGGAATTCAATACGAAGACATTTCTAAACTTGCCTGAGTTTGAAAATTTGTTAGCATCACATTAAAATCTTAAAGCATCAAATTGGTGTTCACCAAGACATTACAAGACTCTACTGTGTTAGGGTGTTTCTTTTGTATAAAACAAATGGATTTATTTAAATATTACTGTAGTTGTTTAGTCTAACTTATAGAAAAATCTAATTATGTCTCGTGAAGTATCAAAATTATGTCCTTGTTGTTTTTGTTGCCTTTGTAATACTTCCTTGATTTTTTAATCTACATTAAAAGAATATTATTGTAAAGTGTTGTATATAGGACAATGTAGAACTATTGTAGAGCAAATCCTTCATATACTCTAAATTTATATTTTCATCAGTAAAGTAGTAAAGTTGGATGTAATATAATTACATTTTTAAGAGTCAAACTATAAATAGAATAGCTTTATTGAGATGTAATTCACACACCATAAAATTTCACCCATTTAAAGTGGACGTTTTAGTGGTTTTTAGAATATTTACAAAGTTGTTTGAAAATCACCATTGTCTAATTTGAGAATTTTCATCTCCCCAAAAGTAACCCTGGATCTATAGTCACTCCAGACTACTGGCAACTACTAATCTGCTTTCCATCTCTGTGAATTTGCCTGTTGTGGACATTTCATAGAAGTGGAATCATACGGTATATGGTCTTTTATGACCAGCTTCTTAAACAAAGCGTAGTGTTTTCAAGGGTTATCCATGTTGTAGCATAGGTTACTACCTCATTTTCATTCAATGGTAATCTTTTGTATGGATATATAACGCATTTTTCAAAAACTATTCATGAGTTGATGGACTTGGATTGCTTCACTTTGAGGCTATGATGAATAATGCTGCTGTGAGCATGCATGCACAAGACTTTTTGTGGTCATGCATTTTCAGATCCTGGGGCACAGTAACTCACTCGTGTTATACCGTGTCTAACATTTGAAGAGCCATTTCCATAAGGAATGGCTCTCCCTGATTGTGGTGCAGAAATAAAACATGATGCTTTCCACAGGCCTCCCCCAAATCTGTAACTTTGGAATCAACTCAGTAGTTTTCTTCACAGAAAAAAGTTTCATCCCTACTTCTCACATTCTTTTCTCCAACATCTTCCTGAAATTATCACAAAATAAAGTAGCGTTATTGAGGTTAGGTTTAATTTTTAAAAAATCAAGCATAAAAATATGATTCTATACTATAGAATTGTTTTCCCTATAAGGTTTTAGAGGCCAATATGGTTATATTAAGCAGAGTAACTGCAGACACCTAAAATCAAGTCTTATATTGACCTTTTTTCTTTCTTTTTTTTTTTTGGCTGCACCAGACAGCTTGCAAAATCTTAGTTTCCTGACCAGAAATCGAACCCCAGCCCCCATGCAGTGGAAGCACAGAGTCCTGACCGCTGGACCACCAGGGAATTCCCTGACTTTTCTTTTTAAAACATTGTAAGCTATTATTCTTTTTAAAAAACAGACTTTATTTTTTAGAGCAGTTTCAGGTTCGCAGCAGAATTGATGAACCTCCACTGACCAGTCATCGTCACTGAAAGTCCATGGTTTCCATTAGGGTTCCCTCTTGGTGTTGAACATTCTGTCGGCTTGGACAAGTTTATGACGACATGTATCCACCATTATGGGATCGTACGAAATGGTTTCATTGTCTAAAAATCCACCTCCTCGTTTCCCTCCCTCCCCTCCCTCCGTCAGTCACTGATCTTTTTGACCTCTGCATGGTTTTGACCTCTCCAAAATGCCATGGTTGGGCTCATACAGTGTGTGAGCCTTTGCAGACTGGCTTCTTTTACTAAGTAACATGTGTTTAAGTTTCCTCTATGCATCTTCTCACGACACGACGGCTCATTTCTTTTTAGTGCTGAATAATATCACATTATCTGGATGCACCACAGTTTACTTAGCCTGAAGGACATCTGGGTTGCTTCCAAGTTTTGTCAACTATGAATAAAGATGCTGTAAACTTCCACGTGTAGATTTTTGTGTAAACACAAGTTTTCAGTTCATTTGGGTAATTACCAAGGAGCGTGGTTACTGGATTGAATGGTAAGAGTGACTTCCAAAGTCTCTGTTGCTGTCTGCAGTCCTACAGGCAATGAATGAGAGAGTTCTGTTGCTCCACAGCCTCACCCGCATTTGGTATTGTCTTGATTTTGGCCATTCTAATAGGTGTGTAGTAGTATTTCATTGTTTTAATTTGCAGTCCCTAAGGAGATCCAACCAGTCCATTCTAAAGGAGATCAGCCCTGGGATTTCTTTGGAAGGAATCATGCTAAGGCTGAAACTCCAGTACTTTGGCCACTTCATGCAAAGAGTTGACTCATTGGAAAAGACTCTGATGCTGAGAGGGATTGGGGGCAGGAGGAGAAGGAGACGACAGAGGATGAGATGGCTGGATGGCATCACTGACTCGATGGACATGAGTCTGAGTGAACTCCGGGAGTTGGTGATGCACAGGGAGGCCTGGCGTGCTGCGATTCATGGGGTCGCAAGGAATCCGACACGACTGAGCGACTGAACTGAACTGAACTGAATGACATATGATGTTGAACATCTTTCTGTATGTTTATTTGCCATCTGTATGTCTCCTTTGGTGAGTTGTCTAGTCAAGTCTTCTGCCATTTTTAAATTGAGTCATTCACTTCCTTACTGTTGAGTTCCAAGAGTTCTTTGTATATTTTGGATGATAGTCTTATACCAGATATGTCTTTTGAAAGTACTTTCTCTTAGTTTTTGGCTTCTCAGTTTTTGGAAGGCTATTCTTTTTCACAGTCTTACTTGAGGTCAGATAAAATTATTGGCATTGGTATCTTAGGAAACCTAATTCCTGGAGGTTTCTTCATTAGGAATGCCATTGGGTCCCATTGCTCTATTTGCTCATTTTCCCCTTATATACTTCTTTTATTTTATTACTTATTTACTTTGCTTTTTTGTCTGTGCCCCGTGGCTTGTGGGATCTTAGTTCCCCAACCAGAGATGGAACCCGGGTCCCCTGCATTGGAAGAGCTGAGTCCTAACCACTGGGCCACTAAGGAAGTTTCCTCTCCTTATGCTTTTAACTGCCTATCAGTTTTTGCTGATATCTTTGAGTAAATTTATTCAACAAACATTTACTAAGTGCCTCTAGAAGTAAACCATTGCCATAAGTGCTGGAGATAAAAGGGTGAGAAGCAGGTATAGGCCCAAGGTGGGTGTAGCGTAGGAACTGACAGTGTTCAATGAATTGATACTCAAATGAAACAATTGGCTGACGGAAATGAGCTAATCTGGAATAGCTGCTTAAAAACCCACCCTGACTTTGCTGTCCCTCAGTGAGAAACCTATAACTGCTGCCAGCATACACCTCGGTTCCTACTCTGGTAAAATGGGGTCCCCGGATTCAAATATGGGGCAGCTTTCATTGTAAGGTCACCATTAGGTAGACTGAAGTGCCCCTGAAATGTTAACTGAGTAACTGAATCATTATGCCATTAAAGGAAGCATCCCTGATTTTCCTTCCTCTTACAGTGGTTATTTAGGAAAAAGTCACCCATGTAGCAGAGAAGGCAATGGCACCCCACTCCAGTACTCTTGCCTGGAAAATCCCATGGACGGAGGAGCCTGGTAGGCTGCAGTCCATGGGGTCGCCAAGAGTTGGACAAGACTGAGCAACTTCACTTTCACTTTTCACTTTCACGCATTGGAGAAGGAAATGGCAACCCACTCCAGTGTTCTTGCCTGGAGAGTCCCAGGGACGAGGGAGCCTGGTGGGCTGCCGTCTGTGGGGTCGCACAGAGTCGGACACAACTACAGCACCCATGTAGACTTTGCTGCTGCTGCTAAGTCGCTTCAGTCGTGTCTGACTCTGTGCGACCCCTTAGATGGTAGCCCACCAGGCTCCCCCATCCCTGGGATTTTCCAGGCAAGAACACTGGAGTGGGTTGCCATTTCCTTCTCCAACGCGTGAAAGTGAAAAGTGAAAGTGAAGTTGCTCAGTCGTGTCCGACTCTATCGACCCCATGGAGTGCAGCCTACCAGGCTCCTCCGTCCATGGGATTTTCCAGGCAAGAGTACTGGAGTGGGGTGCCATCGCCTTCTCCACTGTAGACTTTGCCAGTGGGAAAAAATATTTGTTTGTTTGTTTGTTTTTGGTGTTTTTTTGTTTGCCTGACCAGGAATCAAACCCAGGCCCCAGGAGCCAAGTCTAAACCGCTGGACCACCATGGAATTCTCTGGAAAAGTGTTAAGGAAAGAATAAAAAATACTATTACAGCATATAGGCATTTTTTGTGTATCTAGGCAGCCAGGTAAACTTCTACTTCGCTCTTACAGGGGTCTTTGAGGTCATTTATGTGTCTTTCAGTTGGGATAAGGCTGAAGAGAAGATGCCTCTTATGGTATTAAGTGATCCTTTAAAGGAAATAGAAGGATTTGCATAAGACCTCATACCCTTAGGTAGTAAAATAACTTACTGATTCATTGTTCATTTTTACTACACACTGAGACACTTTAATTCCCCTCCCCCCCTTTAAAAAGTTGTTTTTTGGATTATCAATATTCCAACTCTAAGAAACCTTGTTTAATTTTCAGTAATTGAACAACCCAAACTTACGACAGGTATGATCTGAACCCAGTGTCCACTTTTTCTCAAAGGGTTTCAGTTCTGACAATAAGACATAGGTATCTAGTTGGCTTAATGGTAACTAGGTTGATACTTAGGAAAAGCATTGAAGACAGGCTACCTTTGTCTGAAAGATGAATAAATCTGACAAATACTAGCCCTGTATTGGGCTTCTCAGGTGGCACCAGTGGTAAAGAACCTGCCTGCCGATGCAGGAGACACAGGTTCAATCCCTGGGTTGGGAAGATCCCCTGGAGGAAAGCATGGCAACCCACTCCAGTATTCTTGCCTGGGAAATCTCATGGACAGACGAGCCTGGTGGGCTGCAGTTCGTGAGGTCACAAGGAGGTGGACATGACAAGCAACTTGGCATGCACACACAGAGCCCTGTCATACCCTAGCTCTGTTGTGGTGGTGGTTTAGTTGCTAAGTTGTGTCCGACTCTTCTGTGACCCCATAGGCTGTAGCCCGTCAGGCTCCTCTGTCCATGGGATTTCCCAGGCAAGAATTCTGGAGCGGGCTGCCATGCTCTCCTCCAGGGGATCTTCCTGACCTAGGGATCAAACCTGCATCTTCTGGATCACCTGCATTGGCAGGAAGATTCTTTACCACCAAGCCACATACAAAATTAAATATTGACCAGTTGCCAATGGGTTCCAAGGTACTTCAGCGAATAAACAAACAGATAATTACCAAGTTGTTTCTCTTCATCGCTGAGCACAGTATACTTTCAGAGACTAGTCAAGAGGCAGTGGCATAGTTCCTTTCTTTCCAACAATTCTCATTTATTTGGTTTCTTCATTTGAAATTCAAAACTGATGATTATAATTCAAAATTAATTATATAGAGAAGGCATTTTTTTAGTCTCAAGAGGGTCACATGAATAGTATTAATAAGACTATAGGCAATTTTAAAATACCAGCTATTAATAGAAGTTTTGATAACTTTTAAGTTTTTAATAACATGGGTTCAATTTTAAATCTAGTTTCTTTTGCTAGGACTGTGTTGCTAAATACACTGCATGTAAATTTATACCCCAAGATTTTCATAATTATTTGTAAAACTACTGAGCACATGTAAAATACTAGGACTAGAAGTAACCTTATGTAGCTAAAGTAGTGGTTTTAGAGCAAAAATGTTTTACAAAGTAGCCATGATAAGAACCCACTTTTGAAGTTTGTGTTGAATATTAGCATTTTAAGATTCATACTTTTGAAATGGAATGGAAAAGATGTAGTAGATTTTTTTTAAAAATCATAGGTGACCAGTTTTTATAGATGAATGGAACTAAAAGGCAATGCTGTTTTACCTCGTCAGCACTGAGGTTATCTTTAGGTTATAGAAATAATCACATACATTTCATATTTTGCAATTATGTCCAAAGATAATCACCTGCTTTCTCAAATACTGGTTGAGTATCTCCAAAAAGGTAGCTTTGTCTGCTTTCTAAAATGAAAACTGGTTTTTGTCAAATTATGCAGAGAAAGCTTCATAAAAATGCAGATTTAAATTTTTTTCTAAAGTGCAATTTTATCACTTTGGTCTTTGAACACATACCCATTTTCAGAATAGATTTAAAGGAAGATTATAAGCAAAGGAAAGTACAGAATAACTATAGATCAGACTTGGACCAGCCTCCATAATCACATGAGCCAATTCCTAATAACAGAGCTCTTTAAGTTGAGCCTTGAGCAACATGGGTATGAACGGCATGGATTTTTTAAAAACCAAATATAGTACTTACATTTTCAATTTACAGATCTTTAAATGAACTAAGTGTGGGAGAAGTTTGTGTCAGATTAGAGATCACACTACATGGAATCAAAAGAACTAGTGTTTGAGCCCTAGTTCATTCCAGACTGTTTCCATCTCCTGCCCTTGGGTGAGTCATCGGATGTCAATTCCTTTGTTTTTGAGACAGAGATAAAAGTTTGTAGGTTTTTGACTGTGGGATTTTGGCAGCCCCAAGCCCCACATTGTTGAAGGGCCAACTGTATATATGTGTGTGTATAGTGTGTGTATATCTGTATATATGATACAGCCATCCCACCAGTTCTCTTTCTCAGCAGAACCCTGACTGTATGTCTTCCTGGACTAAAAAGGGTCTCTGAGGCCAGTACCAAGGAGGGAATTTTGATTAAGCCGATGGACCATCATAGGTATCTTAGCAAGGTTGGGTGACAGATTTATGTATATATAACTACAAGACAATTAAGGTGAGTGACTTCTTGTTCAGAGTTCACCAGATAACCTCATAATTGAACTTCCTGTGGAACTGACCACCTAAAAATATATTCAGTTGTAAAGCCGAGGCCCTGACACTCAACCATAGTGACGTCCTCCCAGTAAATGCCGAACCCAGGACTGTCCAGATGGTGGCTTGACTCACCAAAGCAGCTTTCCTCTGTGCCTCAATTAACACAACTTCACATCTGCAAACAGCAACATCCTAAAACTTCTTGGCAAAGTTATTTTCTTCAGCTGTGTTAATAGGTTTTATCAACCACCTTGATGTCTGGTAGGTTTTGATTACAAAGAATGACTACAAAGGTGGCAGGAAAAAAAAAAAAAACTTTATTTTTTGACCGAGAATTTCCCCAGCTATAAACTTTTAAGGCCGTCTGAGGAAGCTATAGAGCTGAGGCACAAAGTAATCCTTGTAATGCCCGTCAATGAAGCCTTTCCCGCTGTTGTGCACAAACCAACAGGGAACATCCGTTCCAAACACTCTGTCCGTCCGGTAGTCCTTCTGCAGGCCCCTGCAAGACAGCGTGAGCGTGGTTAGGAAACAGACCAGGGCGGGGCCAGCCTGCACATCCAGAAAAGAGACACGCTCTCCCTCTCTGTTTTCTGCCCCCTTCTAGCACCATCTCTGGGCTTCCCTATTGGCTTGGTGGTAAAGAACCCACCTGCCAATGCAGGAGATACTGGAGACTCAGGTTCCATCCCTGGGTCGGAAAGATCCCAGGGAAATGGCAACCACTCCAGTATCCCTGCCTGGAAAATTCCGTGGACAGAGGAGCCTGGCTGGCTACGTCTGTGGGGTCACAAAGAGTCGGGCACACCTGAGTGCACACGTAGCACTGTATCTGCTAACACCCTCCCATCCCCATTCCCCAAGTTGTACAAAATAACAGAGTCTGGGACTTGGTTTAGAAAGAGAATAAGCAGTGTGTCCTTAGAAATTCAAATAACCTGTATAGAGATTGACCGATACAGTCCCAGGAACGTAAGGAGTGCAAATTCACTTTCTTTTTTTCTCATTTTGCACCTTCTACCTTGGCAGAGGGGAGGCCCAAGGATTCAGGGCCAGTCTTCTTTGTGGTCATGGGGTACACAGAGGGCAAGGGAGCAGTGAGAACTGGCTGGCGGCTGTGTTCTCAAGGTCAGTTAGGGCTGGTATAGTCTCCAGATTAGCTCAAAGCAAGGAAGAAGCTGCCAGATTTAGCAAATAAGAACCCAGGATGTCAGGGACTTCCCTCGTGCCCTCATGCAGGGGGCGCAGTTTCCATCCTGGTGAGGGAACTAAGACCCTACGTGCTGTGGGGCATGGCCAAAAAAAGGGATAAATAAAAACAGGATGCCAGTTAAATTTGAATTTCACATAAACACAACTAGTGTGTTTACCTCTTCCATTTTGCCCTATGAGTCCAATCCTCACAGAAGCCCCTTCTGATCCCGTCTTACGCATCTGAGACCTACCTGGTGACAACCAGCTTTTGTCCCTTCACCTCCATGCTTGCCTCTGGCTTCTCAGGGTCCTTTCCCGGTCGCTCATTGAAGACGTGAATCTTTGGCTCATTCATGAACTGGCCTATGAGACAAGGTCTAGATGTTTATTTACATGCAACTCAAGGGGCGACAAAAAGGGCAAGCTGGTCACGTGATCCGAGCTGCATTTGGGTCAGTCTCAGACTTTCTGGGATAGAAAGATGTGTTGAGAGGAAAAAGATTCAGATGGAAAGGGGTGGGTCCTTCCTGAGGGCAGACCCATGCTGCTCACCTTGCTGTCATTAGACAATGAGGCTGATCAACTGGACCCTAAGTAAATGTGAATGTCCTGAAGGTCAGCACCTGAGAGCACTGGTCAAACTGAAAAAACAAAGTTGGTTCGTGATGCTATTTGTTGTTCAGTCACTCAGTCATGTCCGACTCTGCGACCCTGTGGACTGCAGCACGCCAGGCCTCCCTGTCCCTCACTATCTCCTGGAGTTTGCTCGTGTCCATGGAGCCGGTGATGCCATCCAACCATCTCCTCCTCTAACGCTCTCCTTCTCCTCTTGCCCTCAGGCCTTCCCGGCATCAGGATCTTTTCCAATGAGTCAGCTCGCATCAGGTGGCCAAAGTAGCGATGCTACTATACGCTTAAGTTGCCATAGTTCTTTACAAAGTAGGGAAGGTTTACCTGGACACCCTGTTCATTATCACAGACTTCCTAAGCCAGTTCACTTCTCTTCAGTGAGAAAAAAATCTTCAGCATAAAATTTAATCTGTTCTCTTTATCTGCCCAGTTGGTGATGAAAGCCCAGCCCTGGGAAAACCTTGTCTGGAGCAGGAAACTGTCCTGGCTGTAGCATGACTGAGTCGCCCTACACTGCTTTGTTAGAGGAATCATGTGTTTTATGTGTTTATCTTATGATGTTTGATATCTTAAACACTACATCTACCCCTCCCTGGGAAAACCAACTGTGAAAGATAACAAAGAAGTCAGGAGCCCGGCTGGAATCTTCAAATGAACCGAGCCAGACCTCTTCTCTCTGGCCTGAGACCCAGAGGAATCATTCCTGGACAAGGTACCACGCACGGAAAGACGTCCTATAGCTTAACGCCTGCTGCAATTACCAAGCCAACCAACCCCACACCAGCTGCTCTGTCTTGTCTCTGCCACAGAGTAAAGGTCCTAGCCCAGACCTTGTTTCTGCTTCTGGTTCCTGACCCAAATCTGGCTTTCTCCCCATGGCCCTGCATGGCAAGATGCACTTTGTGTTTCTATGGAAACTGAACAGTGACAAACATTACACTCTGTCAGTGACACTGAACTCTTTCTGTGTCACTCAGGCACCTTCAGAAATTAAGACCCAGGTGTGAGTGTGGGTCCCCCTGAAGCCTCCACTCCACACCTGTCACTTTTCCACATTCTACCCAAACGTTCTAACCTTGAGGCAAAGTTGCTTAAGACCTAGGATGGTCAGTCCCACGCCAGCCAGACGGTCCAGGGACACTTTACCTATCAGCCCGTGCACATTAGGAGAAAACTTGTTTGTGGGGGGGATGTAGATCCCCAAAAAGTCGACATTGATCGGGTGCTTCTTCCAAACGCGATGAAGTAAAACAGAGAAGAACATCTCTTTATCCAGGGTGACAGTCACAGTTTTCTCTTTCTTCACAGAGACAAGCACCCTAGTGGGAAGGCAGAAAGGAATTAATGACACAACATTGTAAAACAATTATCCTACAATCCCTGGTTCCATCCTGGGTCGGGAAGATCCCCTGGAAAAGGAAATGTTCACCCACTCCAGTATTCTTGCCTGGGGAATTCCATGGACAGAGGACCCTGGTAGGCTACAGTCCATGCGGTAGCAAAGAGTCAGACACAACTGAACGACTTTCACTTCACTCACAGATTTTAAAAAAGGAATGAATGTTTCTAGAAATTTATTTATTTATTTTTTAAACACTAATATTTGGCTGCACTGGGTCTTAGTTACAGCTTGCAGGATCTGAGATCTCCGTTGTGGTATGTGGAATCTCTCAGTTGCCGCATGTAGCCTCTAGTTCCCCGACCAGGGATCGAACTCAACACCCCCTGCACTGGGAGTGTGAAGTCCCTAGAACTGACTCATTTATCAAATCATTCCCCTCCCACTCCTAACATGACTTCACTCTGCCCAGTACAACCCCCCATCCCCACCCCAGTTTTCTAAGAGCCTTAAAACGTTTTCATCACAGAATGTTGATGTATCTCCTAGCACTGGAATTCTGTCAGTGTATACCGTTTCTGTATCAACAATGAACAGATACTCATGGGAAGATATTACTCTAAGACAACAGCCCTGTGTTTCTGAGCACGCTCTGACACGGCTGACTGGCTTTCAGCTGATGGCTTCATTCACTTGTCCAACACGTCCTTATGGAGTCCTTACTGTGCGCCAGGTGCTAGGCTATAAAGCACTCCGTGACCAAAGCACACAGACTCTACTGCCAGGAGCAGGGGAAGGAAGGAACACAATTTTTTCTGAACCTCGACTTCCTCACATTTAAAATGATGATTTTGAGTTCTCTGTGTCATGGACGTCTGGGTTTGTTGATGGGATCATGGGTCGAGGTCACATCTGAATCCGGATGTTACAGTACTTGCCTCTGATTAAGCACGTGGGCCGTGTCAGACCAGGACAAGACGGATGTTCGGGAGCCCCTACTCAGGGAGATGGTCTCCGTGCTGATTTCTACCTTCACATCTTCACGTTGGAAATAAAATCCCAGTTTCCCAAAATAGGTGCTGAGTTTTTTATTCTTGGGCTTCTTGGCACCGACGAGCTGTCCGTTGACCAAAATCCCTGCAGGAGAAGACACGAGTTTTTTTCTGTCCCATGTGCTATTTCTTTTTTTTTTTGGCCAATGTGGGCACAATAACTCAAACTTAGAAAACGTGACAACATGGGAAATTATTGTTTTATTTTGCTTCAGGATTTACACACCATTTTTTCCTTTGTAATTTTCATTTTATAATTTTTTTATGGTTTAAATGAATTATATCACAAGTTCTGCTAGTTTATACTCAGCGTATTGTATCTATAATAGTTCAAACAAGAATATATTTAATTTCTTACTATCAGAGCTTGAAAAATATGCTGTGCTGTACTCAGTCATGTCCAACTCTCTGCAACCCTATGGACTATAGCACTCCAGGATCCTCTGTCCGTGGAATTTTCCAGGCAAGAATACTGGAGTGGGTTGCCATTTCCTCCTCTAGGGGATCTCCCTGACCCAGGAATCAAACCCGAGTCTCTTGCATTGGCAGGTGGGTTCTTTACCACTGCACCACCTAGGAAGTCCTATATATAATATATAAAACATTTTTATTAAGGTGGGAAAGAAAGAAATCCAGATAAAAACAATAGGGCAGAATGACTATGACCTAGTAGTCTAATTCAAATATAGTATATCTTAATCTTACCTAATTCTGGATCAGAAACAAGGTTGAGGATTTTTCCAGGTTCTGAGTCAATATTGAAACAAATATTCTTTTGGCTTTTTGGCAGGTAGATGATGAAGTGTGGGTCATTTTCAACTGGAAAATATACAAAGAAAATGAAACTAAGCAAAATCATAGAAAAGATTATTTTGAACAGTATTTTATTGCCAAACATCTCACAAGAACAAATGTGTTTTGGGCTCCTATTATATGCCAGGTACTCTTCCAGGCACCAGGGACTCAGGGTCCAAGCACTGTCCCCTCCTCATGGAGCTGCCATCAGGTTTTAGGTTATGTACAGAGTGGATACTCATTCTGTAGCCACACCATATGTGCTTGGCTAGAGAGAAAAATGAATAAGAAAGACATAAGGGGGACTTTCCTGGTGATCCAGTGACTAAGACTCTGCCCTCCCAATGCAGGGGACCCGGGTTCTATCCTTGGTCAGGAAACTAGATTCCACATGCTGCAACTGAGACCCTGTACAACCAAATAAATAAATAATAAATAAAATATTAAAAAAAGACATAAGAAACGCACACACACATATACTATATATATACTACATATATATGCATAGGAGAAGGAGGTGGCAGAGGATGAGATGGTTAGATAGCATCACCGAATCAACAGACATGAATTTAAGCAAACTCCAGGAGATAGCGATGGACAGAGGAGCCTGGCAGGCTATAGTCCGTGGGGCCACAAAGAGTTGGACATGACTTAGCAACTGAAGAGCAACATATGTGTGTATACAGTGAATGTTTATATAGATAAAGTACCTGTATTTTTAAATAGTTATACACAGTGCATACGGAGAAGGCAATGGCACCCCACTCCAGTACTCTTGCCTGGAAAATCCCATGGACGGAGGAGCCTGGTAGGCTGCAGTCCATGGGGTCGCTAAGAGTCAGACAGGACTGAGCGACTTCACTTCCACTTTTCACTTTCATGCATTGGAGAAGGAAATGGCAACCCACTCCAGTGTTCTTGCCTGGAGAATCCCAGGGACGGGGGAGCCTGGTGGGCTGCCGTCTCTGGGGTCGCACAGAGTCGGACACGACTGAAGCAACTTAGCAGCAGCAGCACACAGTGCATAAAAATAAAAAAGACATTACCTGTCAGCATACAAATTAGTATTGATCAATTCCAAGAGCAATCAAGGATCAAGCTATTCCCAAGAAAGTACTCCTTTGTTACCAGACACCATTATTTTGGCTGATCTTTTTTGTTTGTTTGTTTAACCACTCAACAAATATTTAGTGAGAAAAAACCAAATTATGTGCAAAGCTTTGAGTTAGGCAATGTTTGGTGTAGCTATAAAAGTCGTGGTCCCTACCTTCAAGAAAGGAACAATTTAATGGCGTGACAAAGATTCTCTCTTTGAATAAACTCAGGTTTCCCTGAACTCTTCAAGTTCAACCTCAGATTCTGGACCTCTGTGTTCATCTCTGCATTGTCCAGTTTTAGCAAAAATCCTACTAAGGAGGTTTAGCTAGAATCCTCCACCCTCCAAATCTGATCACCTTTTTATCTTCATCAGGTTCCTCCCCTCCTCCATCCCCCACTAGGTGGGGTCTGATCACTTGGCCTACCTTCAGCAAGAATCCTGCTGAAGTGAAGTGAAAGTCACTCAGTCGTGTCTGACCCTTTGCAACCCTGTGGACTATACAGTCCATGGAATTCTCTAGGCCAGAATACTGGAGTGGGTAGCCTTTCCCTTCTCCAGGGGATCTTCCCAACCCAGGGGTCGAACCCAGGTCTCCCACATTGCAGGCAGATTCTTTACCAGCTGAGCCACAAGGGGAGCCCAAGAATACTGGAGTGGGTAGCCTATCCCTTCTCCAACGGATCTTCCTGACCCAGGAAATTGAACCAGCATTTTCTGCATTGCAGGCGGATTCTTTACCAACTGAGCTATCAGGGAGGCCCTGTAGGTCAGTTTAACCAGACCTCCCCTTTCCCACTGATGCTTCCTCTTAGTAATCTTCCATCCACTGACCCCAGCCTGTTTTTGTCTATAAATGCCCACTTTCCCACGGTGTGTTCAGACTGAATCCAATCTCCTTACCCCACTGCAATACCCCAATGTAGTGGTACCTACATCCCCTTGAATAAAATCTTCCTTACCGTGCTTTCACAGATGTCATGAATAATCTCTTTCCTTTAACGAATATCATTTTTTCTTTCATGAAGGCAGAACCAAGCATGCATATGAGATGGAATAAAGTAAATGATAGAAAAATGACCCAAGCACAACGCTCTGGGAATGAAGATGAAAGGATGATCAATTCCACTCAGGCAAGTGGAGAAGGACCTTATGAAAGGGTGGGCAGAGACTTCCCTGGTGGGTGAGTGGTTGAGAGTCTGCACTTCACCCACAGGGGGCGTGGGTTTGATCCCTGGTTGGTGGCAGGGGGCGGGGGTACTAAGATCCTGCATACCATGGTGTGGCCAAAAAGAGAAAACAATTGAAAGAGTTGGCTTTTGAACTAAGTCTTGAAGGTAGGGGAAGACCGGTAGGTAAAAGACACAAGAGAGAGAGAGAGATTTTATCCTTGAGTGGACAGAATGGAGAAAGGTATGGCAGGAGAGAAGTTGATGATTTGTTTGGATAGGAACTCAAGGTACCTGGAGAATGGGTTTTTGATAAGACCAAGAATGTAGGTCATAGAGACCATGAACCGCCACGCTACAGAACAGACCTTTATTCTGTTGGGGAGCTTTTAAAGCTTTTGGAGAATAAATGTAATATGATTTGACCCCATTTAAGTGGGTTGGCCAAAACGTTCATTCAGGTTTTTTGTACGATATTACAGGAAAACCCAAACGAACTTTTTGGCCGACCCAATATTACAATTACTGGTCTCAGTATGAATTAAGTATCAGAAAGTACACACAGGAAGATCATTTACTAGCTAAGACAGCAGTCTTTCAAGCAAGAAATGTTAAATGCAGGAACTAGCATGGTGAATTGGTTTGGGGAGGGGTGGGGGGAGAAATTCAAGAGACATCTGGTAGAAGCCACAGTATCTGGTGACCTAGTGGAGAGGAGTAATTTCGCACTGTCAGGCTTTGAGCCTCAGAACTGAAGGGACTGAAGAGGAAGGTCTGAATTAGGAGCTGCAGTGGTTGTGTTCGGAGAAGGCAATGGCAACCCACTCCAGTATTCTTGCCTGGAGAATCCCAGGGATGGGGGAGCCTGGTGGGCTGCCAAATATGGGGCCGCACAGAGTCGGACACGACTGAAGTGACTTAGCAGCAGCGGTGGTTGTGTTCTCCAGAATAAAATCGAAAGAGCAGGGTACCGTCCAGTGAAAGACCACTGTTTTCCAGATACTGTCACAAAGCTCTCTGCAAATATTAACTAAGTCTCACTGTGGTCCTGCAGAGGACAAGTGACTTGCCTGAGGTCACGTGACAGAGTTAGTCAGTGGCACAGCTATGACTTAAAGCCACACTGATTACAAACTGATTCTCCCAGCCATCCTGATGTGCTCCTTCAAGTATGTGTGGGAGCAAGATGTGCA